>NW_023503000.1:4800000-6000000 GCF_014461135.1 Mycena indigotica | reverse complement strand
TAACTGACAATGTTGACAATATTGCTATTCCCCTTCAAGCTTTGGCAGAGATGGAGCCCTTGCAAGTTCAAAATGTCATATCACGCTCTGAGCATCTCAAAAACCTCTTCACCACTATTGGGCAAGCTCTGGGACTCACGAAGAAGGGTTCGAAAAGTGCCACTGCCAGAGGAAATGCTCCTAAGGTCAGCTGCTTCACGGATATTGTGTTTAGAAACTAATTTAGAATAGGGCAACTCAACACTTGTCCAGAAGATGTTGGACACATATCAGCCCAAATCTATCTGCACGCCAGTCACGATCAAGGAATACAAGGAGTTTTTTGACAGTGGCTTTGATCTGGAGTTGAAAAAGGAGGACAGAGAGGCTGAGGCTTGGGCTCGAGCGAGTAGAGGATATAAGCAAACTGACGAATGATGGCAATGAGCACAAATGGCGCCACCTTTGGGTGAGTTGGTACCGCTTAACAAGCTGCTCATGCTCATGTATTTCAGAACGATGCAATGGGTGACATATTCCTTGCTGAAGACATGCAGGATGAGATGGTAGACCGACTCTCTTCTGGGCACCCTTCGGAAAACATGGCAGACTTTTCACGTCTGCTGAAGCTTGAAGAGGTGCATTTGTTCTTGTTGCCATTGACTATTAGCTGAGACATCGAAGGTCTTCAAAACTCATGCCGACCATCAAGACGCTCAAATGCTCTTTGACCATGTGTTATCGGCAGCGGCAGCCATCGACTTTGCCCATGAGCATTCACGTCGCAATGATATGTAAAAAAGCAGTTCACCAAGCGTCGATATATCCAAGAGCACAAGGAGCGTTTCGAAGATACCAATGACTATGATGCATGTGTCGCCAAGATTTGTAGAGAGTATGAGGCTGATTACCTCCTCTAGAGAAATCGTGTCCATGGGAAAGATGTGACAACTCGTAATCACATTCTGGAGGCATATCAGATACCAATGACTATGATGCATGTGTCGCCAAGATTTGTAGAGAGTATGAGGCTGATTACCTCCTCTAGAGAAATTGTGTCCATGGGAAAGATGTGATGACTCGTAATCACATTCTGGAGGCATATCAATCAGTGGGTTGTAACTACGATCATTCTATTCAGTTATTGATAAAACTACTAGCTTGGACCACAGATTTTGCTGAATCCAGCCTTTTCCATCATTAAAATATGGAATGTGTCGACAAGCTACCCACCATTCGTCACCAATATATTAGACAGTTTGTCGGACAGCGTGGAGGAACAGTATGCAGCGAACAGGGCTGCCACATTTGGGGTTGTGGAGGCATTGAATGACGTGTTGTTTAACTACGTTCACAGTGTTCTCAACTGTGTTGCAACGAATGCTGAATAAATGCAAGACTAGATAAGATGTCCTGTAGTCAACATCATAACGACGTCTTTTTACTACTGTGACGGATAACATGTGACATCTCGCGTCTGAGCCATAGCTTGTCCAGGTGTAATCTACAGGCTAAAGGCTACGAGGACTCCTCAACAACTCATATAATCTATTACTCTCTCTCTTATAATCAACTTGTAATGGAAGGAATTGGTAAGGAAAGGAAGTGCAAAGTGAGTATTAGCGTCTGTTCTTTATGCTCTGTCTAAATCTTTCTCAGAGAATAGCAGACGCGACTGAAGTTTTCTTACCTTGTCTATACCATCTCCCACTAATTCCTCTCCAGACTGGTCGGTTGAAGAAGGCACAGAAAACCAAGGACTCTCTAATAACTAATGTAAGGCAAAATGCTCTAATAATACATAGCTGACCCTTGTTCAGTCAACTACCACCATCAATAAGCTCTGGATAGATCAAGAATCACGACCATCGTCAAGTATTGCAAGTGGAAGTGAGATGAGACCAGTATGAAACATCTACTTAAAACATGTTCTTTTTGGCTTACTGTCTCATGTAACAGACATCCAAACGAGATATAGCTGCTGAAAAACGGCTGAAGCGGCAGGAAGAGTATGATGTAGAAGAGCGGCTAGACTCTTTGAAAAGCAGAGGGCAAGATTATTTCTCCCGGATATTCGAAACTCTGGCCACCGCAACGATTTCAAGTATTCGAACCGCTACCAGCTGTTTGAAAGCAGTCAACTGACAGGATCTTCCCCCTCTTGAGTATTTGCAACATATTGCCTCCATATGGTGGGAAGGTCATTCACAGGAGCCAGTGCCCTTGAAGGATGAAAGTTGGAATATGCTACCCACAAGACTCGGTATTGCCCTTGTCGAATATTCCATCACTGGCTTCTTCGACTCCTGACCACTGGTTGAAGCTGGAGTATTGGAAGCCTGTGATGGCACTTTCAATACAGACGAATGTGACTTTTATATTCGTTTTGTCAAGCTTCGTGGTCAACAGGCAGTTGTAGCAGCAGTCAAAAAGCAACAGCTCAAGACTATCCACACTTTCTTCCCAAAATCCTTACCCATCTGCTGCTACTCAAGGATGTGGCCTGGTTTACTTTCGCTCAGTCTCTCAAATATCTAGGAATGGAAGGCCTTGATGCATTATCTTCCGTGATAGCAGCAGAACCTGCCACCAGCTCCCTCCTCAATTATGTCCACCCATCTCCCAGCAGAGAGCCATCTGGTCTTGTCTACGGTGGACTGTCCATGAAAGACCCTAACAAACAAGCATCTAATGACCTCAAAGCTAGTATTGCATGTTACTTCGTCCGTATGATGGAAGCAAATAGCATTCTTCCAGACAAGATCCTCACATACTGTATCGTTGGTGCGAGCTGATCCAGTCTACACTCGACATTATAGTGGATCCTATCATCTCTAATATTGAACGCATTCTAATCACATAGGGAGGAAGTTAATGCTCAATTCCTCAACTGGTGGGGTGCAGCCTACTTTGAAACCTTCTTGAGAGCTCAAGCAGCTATGGAACAATACTCTCAACAACATTCCACTCTCTGAATATCCTTTGGGTGAGGAGCTGGCTCTCGAGAAGCAACAACTGCTAGTATGCATATGTGATAATGAAATCAACATTCTTCACAAGTTACTGTCATCTAAATCTCCCTTACCGACAAATATTGACTATGTCAAGTCAGTCATCATTTCCTTCCTTCATGAAAACCACGGTCGTGTCGTATATCTGAAAATAATGAAGGACATGTCTTGCAAGGCCTTTGATGGTACTCTACGTGGTTATTACGATGAGTTGACTGGTTCTCCCGCAAATGATCGCTACTTTCAGACTATAATCAATCTGGAAATTCCACGAACAGGCAACCTCTCAGTTGACGTAGTGGCCCAGTACATTGGTCTGTTCTTTGATTTCTGGAGGTTCCTGACAGGGCCTTGCTGTAAATTTTAGAAACTATTTATGCTTTCTCTTTGGCGCTTATTGAAAGCAACTCGCCCAATTCTTCTGGTCTCCCAATCTAATCCAGTTGCCAAGATACTTCGTTCAGGTCAGCTTGCACAGTGGTATGAGAATATGGCATCTAATGCAACTGAATTTTTCGATCGACATCACACATGTATGGAATTTTTCAAGTCCCTGTGGGTCCAGGTGCTCAGAAACTCATTTACTTTCCCATGCCCGATTCCGGTTGTGTGAAAATACACTCCCCAAACAGAACAGGAATGGGAAGAGCTTTTTTTTTTTTTTAGAGATTTTGCGGTTTGGTTTTCAGCACTTGATCGCAAACGAACTTGTTATGGTGCCCATGTCTGCTGCTGATTGGGAAGATGAACACAAGACAACTCAATGGCCGGAACACATTATTGCAAAGTCAAAAACACTCCTAGCCCCTGTTTATTTGCATCTGGATGCTGCAAAACAAAACTTCAAGGGCTTGTTTGAACTTTGGAGCTATGATACGCTTTCAAGCCTTGCATACTGCTATCGGCTGCATTCCTGCCATCTCACAAATGGCACTCAACTTACGCGTGGTCCCCAACTCCAAAGACTCAGACTTTTAGCTGCCCCGCTTAGTGAAGCTCGTCAAACACAAGCAGAGGTGATTGAGATGAAGGAATGCTTACTAGAACATGGGTTAAAGGGCAACTTCTTCAACCTTTCCATCTTGGACGAGCCGATCGGGTCACCACAATGGTGGCAATGGATTCTCAACATTGATGAGGGCATGGATCTTGTATATTCAGCCAATGCTCTGTCATGGATAAGACCCGGCCTGTCCTCTCCGGCACTGGTGTCGGCCCACTGCGCGCCCATAACACCGCAGCACGTGACGACGGGGAACATGTGCCCCAGTAGGAGGAATGCACACATGAGAAGCACGTGATCGAGAATGACACGTTGAGCTGTTGCCGAGCCCAACTCAACACCCAGGGGTTGGGAGGAGTGCTAGGAGGTTAGGAGTAGCGCCTGGCCCACAAGGGATGTCCGATCGTCCCCTCTGCAGCCAGGAACAGGAGAGAGGAGGAGGAGAAGAGGCCAGGGTATCCGATTACCCCTTTGCGGGCCCGCGTATATAAGGCGTGATAGTGTACTATGTACTCTATCGCTTAGATTGTCTGAAGAACTACCTTACTCCATGCAAGGAGGTGCCAGCGACTTATCGGGCCCGACATGACCCGATTCGAACCTTCAACCACCGCAGACGACAAGGGACCGAGTTCACGGGCCCTTTCGGTTTCAATCTACCCTGCTCGCCGTACTTGCAGGCCCGACTATCCGTCTGTTCTGTTCCGGGCGCGTGTTCTTAGGAGAGGACCTTGCACGGCCCGACCCGCAGTCTGACACAATGCAAGTCTCCCAATGCTGCAACAAATACTCAAAGAAGTTGTGACAACCTTGCCTTATACCGTTTTGTACCTGTACAGCAAGCGGAAAGAGCCAAAGCGACTTGAATATCTCCAAACCATGATTATATTCCTGACAAACATAAAGACTTATGACATCAACAAGTCTTATGAAGACTCTGATTGCTTTGGGTAGCGCAAGGACTGTTTTCGTTATTTTGCTGCCAAGAACAATGTCATCACACATGATTGCTCTGGTTCAGATATAGAGATCAACTTCAAGAAGTTGTCAGGGGAACCTCCCCTTCGGCCCGGAGACGCGCCCCGATTCCGGTCCGACTCCGGTTCTGACTCCGGTCCGGCCTCCTCCATCTCGCCCGCACAATCACCGATCCGTCAACGCCCTCCCGACGGTCGCCCTGGGACCTCGCCTGCGACGCCACCCAAGCCTTCTGTGCCCGACAGCGGCAGCTACGGACAAGCAGTATATAGTCAGCTACCTAGCAGGCGGACCCTTAGAGTTTCTTCTCTTTGGATCCTCCCCTGCTAGGTCAGCTTCATTTGTATTCGCTTACCAATGTTCACGCTTTGGATCCTCCCCTGCTAGGACCTTGATCTCAGGCCTCCGGGGTTGCCCTTACAGAAGTTCTCAAAAATGGAGCGTGCTCTTGAGTCTTTATCTTCATGACGCAGAGTTTGTCTGGGCCGAATTTAATAACAAAGAGGAGCTCTTCACAGAGTTCAATATCATTGAGCTCACAGTCGGCGAGGTCATTGATATGCAAGGCCAGATCGAAGTGCTGGATGCTGTACTACCACATCCCAATGACTTGAGGGATGTCTTTCATTGCCTTCTGGATTACGCCCATCTCCTGTTGAAGTATCGGGTAGCGAACCCGAGTATCGCCGGCCGAATGACATCAGCGCCGGACCGAGGCTCCGCATCGGGAATGTTCTCTAACATTCCATACTGTAGAATATACCAGAACAAGTAGAGTAGTATAAATACTCTGTATTCCTCTGTAATAAGCATTGGTTTTCCCCTTCTTCCTTCAACATCTCCCTGTCTATTTCCACCGAGTGCTGGCCTCCTCTCATCATTTACTCATAGCAGCAGTAGATGTGGTACTCTGTGCTCAGTCCAACCTGGAAACATCACAACTAGGTCTCCATTTTGAGCCACTAGAGCCCCAGAGGACCGCATAAATCAAGGACCATCGGGATAAGCTGCTAGATTGGTTTGAAGGTCTGTCTTGCCTGTCCCAGTGTGAATCTCTGCTTAAATAATTTAGATCGTAAACCAGTGCCACAATAGCAACAAAAGGTCAGCAGAAGGATAGATTGAAGATGGTGGGTAAGAAGTGTTCTTACTGCAAGAGCGGTTCTTGTCTGCCTTGTGAGATTATCGAGGCAACATCTCTTCTCAAGATGTCATATCATTTTGCATGGGCAGTATGGTTCCAGCACTGTAGCCTGTCATCTGCTGGGTTGATTAGAGGAGTAGTTGTAGATACTTACTGAATACACTCATTTATCTGCTCATTTGTCTCTTTTTTAAAGTGTGTGATTAGTAATGTAGATCATCACATGATGATATGAGCTTGGATGAGCACCACTGATCTTCCGGGAACTGCTTGCATGACTTTCCTGATGGGAACGCCATAAGCCTGTATGCGGGGCTGTGGTGTGACGGAGAACCTCCAGCATATACTTCTTGAATGCGCGGCAGTCGGCCAGGCAGAAGTCTGGCAAGCCACTAAGGAAGTGTGGCTCTGCGCCGGGGATGATTGGCCAATAATGTCCCTCGGGGCAATCCTGGGATACGGGCTGGCAAAGCTACGGGGGCCAGATGGCCACCCGTCCAGGGCGAAACAGAGACTATTCCAGATCATAGTGTCCGAAGCGGCCTTCCTCATCTGGAAACTTAGGAACGAACGAGTGATCCCCCATGATGGTGAGGAACACTCCCCGAGAGAAGTGGTCAATAGATGGTATCGATGTATAAACGATAGACTGGAGATAGACCGGGTGCTAGCACTGAGACCCCGGGGAGGAAGCCTCCCTAGAATGGACCTCATACTGGTGCAGAAGACATGGCATGACGCCCTCAGAGATGCTCAACTCCCAGAGGAATGGCTGAAATTACCCAGGGTTTTAGTGGGTCCCGCAGGAACACTCCACCCCCCTAGCAGATCCCCACACTGCCGTGAATACGGCGTGTAACCGTACATTTCCCTGGGTGGTAGCCTCTTCCCCCCTTTTTTTCTTTTCTCCCCCCCTCAATATTGGGTGCTTTCCTGGATTGCACCCTGCACCTTACACGAATCCTGCGGAATAACCTTGTTAACTGCGCATTTTTTGATATGTACTACAAAAAAAAAAAAAAAAAAAAAAATAACAAGATACCATAGTGTTTTTTTCTCTGAGGATGAAGAGCAGTGTCAGGGGAAGCCCCCTTTTGGCCCCTCGGAGATGCGTCCGATTCCAGTCCGACTCCGGTTCCAATTCCAGTCCGGCCCTCCATCTCGCCTGCACAATCACCAATCCGTCAATGCCCTCCCGACGGTCACCCTGGGTCCTTGCCTGCGACGCCGCTGATAGGCAGGCAAAGAGACCACGCCTAAAATCGTCCTAAACACTGGAATAATTTTATTTTCAATGTTTGCACACTCAGAACACAAAAACATGCATAAACATGCAAAACAATCAATTATGAGCAGTTGTACAAGTTCTGGACTCATCTAGACCCTAGAGCGCAGATAAGGTTCAGTGGGAGAGTCATTTGGAGTCATAAGAAGCGCCAGGCAGTGCAGGCTTCTAGCCGGGAAGCACCCAGAAGGCTGTGGAAGAGTATGACTCATGAATGACTCCAACGGACAAATAAGGAAATATGACTCATGGGAAGCGCCAGGAAGGTTCTAGAGCCACAGCCTCTATGACTCGAAGTTCTAGAGCATCCTAATAAGGTATAGAACGTCACATAAAGTCACAGGAAGTCGGATTATTAGCATTTTGGGCTATTTGGTTCCACTGGGTATATAAGGCTGCATGTATTTTGTGATAGGCAATCAATTAATCCCCAGAAGGCTGGTAGTTTGTGACACCTCAGCCGTCACATCTATTCAGTTTTGCTGTGGAAATCAACACTCTAAATTGCAGGATTAAGTTGCAGGTGCAGGTGCAGGATAAACAGGTGCAGGTGCAGGTAAATTGCAGGTTACTAATATTGCAGGTGCAGGGGAGTCGAGCCATATTGCTCCTCCATCAATACAATCACATAACTCTTTGTTTTTATTCATTCTAATTGAAAGCAAACTCAAAATAATTAACAACAATTCTTTGAAGTAAACTTTAAATTCGCTAGTTGTTTCCTGCAACTCGAAACCCCGAACTCACACACACACAATAGTTAGGATTTGATTTGGTTAGAGTTTGATTGATCATTAATCTGCTCTACTGCTCATTTTTTAAGTGTATTACCGCCCAAGCCTTCTGTGCCCGACAGCGGCAGCTACGGACAAGCAGTATATAGTCAGCTACCTAGCAGGCGGACCCTCAGAGTTTCTTCTCTTTGGATCCTCCCCTGCTAGGTCAGCTTCATTTGTATTCGCTTACCAATGTTCACTCTTTGGATCCTCCCCTGCTAGGACCTTGATCTCAGGCCTCCGGGGTTGCCCTTACAAGCAGATATGACGTAGTAAATGTATCATGGAGGACGCAGTGAACATGGCCACCATCACATGACCAAATAAATTCATTGATATCTCTCCAGCAATAATGTCATAGAGCATACAATACTAGCACTGATTTACAGCAGACTTAGTAGAGAGACAGGGCTTGGTCATGAGCAGACAATCATTCACTCAACTATGGTCACGCTCGTGACTCGGATTAATTAATCCAAAGCATTACAGGCGATTAGGTAAGCCGAACCAGACTCACAATCCCTATCCTGTATTTACCCCCACGCCCCAGGCATCACGGTTGTCTGCGCTCTAGCACTCGCCGCTCGCTTACTGTATGGTCTCTCTCGGCCCCCTGTCTCCTACACGTGTCGAGGAATTGTCCAGAAATATGCAGAAATGAGTTGCCAACAAGTTTTTGATGGTGCGTGATGAGATGTGTGACATACACATGTTTATGATGTGATCAATTTACACAAGCCTCCTGTCATGCCATCACAGTCTACACCAAGCTCAGCTACTTAAACTACTTATCCTCACACCATACAAATATTCCACGCTGTGATGATCATCATGACTTGGGCCGGGCAATGTAAAGGTCAACTTCAGCCTTCTGTCAGGGCTGGACGCAGATGTTGTCCTGGATGATTTACTGCTGAGAGTTATTGATATGGCAAAGACTGAGTTTGAATAGCCTGCTACAGAGCTAGTACTTCTGGCCGAAGGGCTTGCTAGTGTATTTGAATATAATCAATTATGGCCAGGGTATAATATATTATATTCATAATATATTCATATTCATAATCACTCATATTCAATGGGTCTGAATATGCAGAGGGCATAATATAATCATATTTATTCAAATATATTCAAAATATATTCTAGCATAATATAATTGTGGACAGCACTAGGCTAAACACGACCTCGAGTCCTTCTTTTGGGTGCTGCTCTGGTGTGTGCTTTGTTACACCCCACATACATAGAGACCCCTCCGGAGCCCTCGCGTGCGATAATAACATCTTCGGCGGTTATGCGACGGGGAAATCGCTCATATTCTACCGCGACTTCCCTAGCCACATCCCCGAGGGCACCCGGTCTGCGCTTTACGACCTCCGAGTCGGCGACTGGATGAAGCAGATGGTCAGCGTGCAGAATCCTCCATCTGCCCCGGGGCTAAAGCAAGACACACCGGCATATCATGCTGTATTTGGGGACTTCACCTTTCGGCTATTCACCGAAAGACATGAACTATAGTGACCTCCAGAAATTATGCGCTATTGCACTCGCTCAAACGGATGATTGGCCGGAGAATGATGCTGCAATTCCGTTCGTAGAATTTGAGGCACGCCTACGTGCCAGAGATCATAAACCCAAGACTAGATCCAGAGCCACAGAGGAAGAAGCGAAAGACAAGTAATAGTGGTTCAGCACCGTAGCAAGTGGAAATGATGGCTGGTTGTAATAATACTTTTGTTGAGACGCAAGCCGGACCTGGGTTTGCCACCGCAAATAATGAGTACAGAAATGATACAGAAATATAAGATATACTAGTACAACAGAGAAGTCACTCAAAACCCTTCAGGCTGACCGCTCGCTGTCACGGTCACCCCGCACTGCTGCATGAATGCCAACCAGGCCGCGTCCATGCCAGATTCGGTCGTCAACCCCAGCTCAACCATCGCCCCGGCGCCACTGGCCCCTCCAACAGAGGGGACAGCGCCGCCCAGAGTGAGCTGCGGCTGGGGCTGCGAGGCGAAAGTGGGAGAAGAAGCCAGGAAGCCCAGGTCCGAGTCGTTTTGGGCATAGAGCATTTCGAAGAGATCCTGTAGTCCATTGTCAACAATTGGGGCATTGAAACCATGCCGACTTACCGAGGACATTTCATGCTGTGGTTCAGCCATGTTTATGGCAGGATTGAAAGTCAGCAAATCGTCAAGCCACGGATATTGCTCTCCCGTGGCATCAAAGCCCGCGGACGCGGCACCCATCATACTTGAAGACTGCATTGTCGCGGCGGCGGCGGCGGCTTGACCTTCCGGGGTCACGGACTTGCCGCGCCGATGCTTCTGCTTCAGCGACAAGATCCGCTTCTGACCACCAAAGATTTCCAGCTCGTCCGTGACCGCGTCTTCGGTCGAGGCAGGGGACAATGCCCCTGGCTCGGAATGGGACGGCGACAGGGTACTCGTCGGAGCAAGGTCGGGCGAAGAAAGCGCGTAGGCGCGAACAGCACGATCTCTGAGTTTTGAAAGCACAGCCTAGAATATTGTTACGAGGAATCAAAGAATAAACATTCGACATTACGCTAGCGAGTTTGGCGCGATGCGATTGTGCTGCGGTGCGCTCAAAGAGATCGACAGCAAGAGCTAGGTCGTTCAATGCACTAGCTGCTAAACTTGACCGAGGAGACAGGGTGACCACTGTGCCCACAATCACCTACATGCACAATTAGACCACGTGACATTGAATAAGCACACCTCTTACTGCAGCTGAAAAAGTGTGATGCAACAGAAACCACACTCTCATCGCCATTTCGGCACTGCGGTCGAATTGATACGCCGTGGCTTTGATGAGCACACTAGCAGAGCGATATGCAGTCAGGAATGATGTTGCGAACGGACTGCGAAGAGGATTCGTTGGGAAATCGAGCAATGCTTGGGCGTAGAAGCTTCGATGGATGTATAACATCGCTGGAATAATCGGTATGGGAAATTTATAGAGTAGGAACACTTACTGACTGTGCGATATTGACTGGCGTAGAACCCACGGAGACTTGCAGCCGGCGAATGATACTCTCGTTCACCGTCTGCACGACTAGGATAGCTAAGTTTTATCAGTTGAAGATTTGGGAACAACAAGGCCAAACGGACGGCTTGGAAGAGTCGGGCACGCTCAACTGGCGTACTTGTTTGTCAAGTTCCAAGACCGTCTCATAACCAGGCGTTTTTGCAGCCAACGTAGCCTCCGCAAGTCCCACCCAGATGTCACGTGAGAAGACATATTTCGAGCGCCAAACTGCGTTGATTTGAGTTGCACATCTGATTATTCAAAGATCAAGCGCGTACACCCTGGTCTGATCTCACCCAGATCAGTCAGCGTGCTTTCTTCGTCGATTGGATACTCGCAATCCACATATGACAGAGAAATAGCAGGTGGGCGACCAAGGGCTAAACTCTGAGGATAAAGTTACCCATACTGTCGTTGGAAGGAGAAAAGAAGTCCACACATGGGAAACATCCGAGCAAAATACGTCCCAGAAGAGAGATCTTAAAAGGACAGGCATAAGATTGGTGAAGAGTGAAGAACAGGTGCCGACCTCCTCCTTTGTACAGTTTGCGCATCCATATGCCATCGAGCACAGTCACGGTCTTAATTTCGGTAAGTTATTGGTGTTGAATCAGCATCCAGAAGTCTTACGCAGACCAATCTACGATTTTGTTAGCAAAAACCATCGATCTTGATGTTGCTTACGCTCTGTGCCAGCTTAGCAGCAATGCTCATCAAACACCACGCACTATTCCGCGAATATTTCTTCCCTCCCAGACTGTGAAATGTTGCCATCAAACCAATCGCTCGCACGGTATCGACACTGGGAGAGTCGTACACGGCTCTCAGACCGAGCGCAGCCTGGCCAGCACCATAAAACCTTTCAGCGTCAGTGTTGTACGGCGGTAATCGTAGATCCAACAGAGCGCTGAGAGCGAAAATGAAGAAGATCGTCGAGAGTGTGTGAGGGTCGGTGTCTGGAGATTCGTAGACAGACTGTAAGAAAGAGCCTAAGAGCTCTTCTTGTTTGATGGGGCGGAAAAAGAGAGCGCCGTGGTGGAGCCAAGATTCAGCCAACTCAGCTGCCTGTTGCTTTGGTGGGAGAAGACTTCGTAAACGGGAAAGTTTGGATGGGTTTGGACGTCCACCAGTTGGAAACACATCTCCCATTTCGGTGATGTCGTCGCTAAGCAGCTGCTCTTCCTCCTCTTCGTATTCAACGTCTTCAGCCTACCTAAGGTTGAGGAAGCTAAATTTACCACGTGAAATGATCACGTACTATGAGCAGGGCCTCTGTTCCCGCGGACCGGCCAAAATACTTGACTTCTCCGTCGTCTCCCAAGGTCAAAGTGCCTAAAGCGTCGATATCAGGTTCCGGTTTGATGGGAGGGTCTTCAACGCGTTTATGTGCTTCAGCTCCAAATTTTATGCTCAGAAGATCCTATAACAGCCTGGTCAGTAGCGCTTACGCGTCCAAAGGGAGGAGAATAACCTGTGCCAACAGCGGATGGCGTTCACTTGATACCGCACCTTGCAAGATCGCCAACGCTTCTTCAAGTTGTCGTATCCGTTGACTCATGGCCGCAATTTGAGCATGTAATTGGTCGGTATCGGCGAGAATGAAGCGAGTCCCTTGGCCAGCAGATAGAATTCCTTATGTTACCGATTAACAACAGTCCCATAGCTGTGGAAAGAACATACCACAAGGACATATACTCTCGCATCCCCTTCGCACACAAGAGCCACAGGGCACTATTTTGTCGCACTTGAGCTTCAGCCTCCTGCATTCCGCACATGACAATTCTCCCCGCAACCGCTTCAAATCAATGTCTTTCTGTTCTTCCTCAGTGGGTGGTCGTCGTGGGGGGCGTTTGGGAGCCGGTTTGCCGGTCGTATCCACCGGCATGTTAGAAAGCTTTGCTAGATACGAAGATGGCTATTCGCATGCGGGGTAGAAGATGCAGTCATATTACGGAGCTTCACTTCAGTCACGTCGTGGGTGATTGGCTAAGCGATGTCACGTCACGCAAGATCGCTACGCCGGTCGCCGCAAATGGCAATTCTATAGCTATTTTTAGTGGTCATCTTCAATCGTGTTTTATAAACTTGGAGATTGACTTGAAGTACTATGTTTATCTCAGAGCCCGAGAATAAGATCTCAAGCAAACAACATTATAGATTTTGCACCAACCATCCTTCGTCCTATTGTATGGAAACCTTCCAGTGGGTAGCAACTAGCAGTACTAGTTGAGAATAAGTTGGGGGGAAAGTAGTGTTGTATGAAGTCATTACGGGTCGTAAACGAGGAAAGATCAGGGAATAGATAACGAATACCAGCGCGGCTTGTGAGGAACGGAGATCGAAAAACATAACAGATGGGTGAGGGACAAGCGACGTATGTACGGGACAGATATTCGACGGACGAGATAACGAGAGTGATTGGGAGTGGGAGAAACCGATTGGTGGTGTAGGGAAGCAAAGATGAGTAGTGTAGATACGTGTCAAGTCGAGATCATCTTGCAGGAGTCGTTACTTTTCGGAGGCAATTACTTGGCCGGTAATACGATCGACTGTGCTTTATCCTTGAGCACAGTTGGATAGCTGTTCATAAGATGCGCGAGGGCACGTAAGTCCTCCTGATCAAGGAGGGCAATCGTCACTTTGGGAGCCGACTTGATCCCAAATGATTTGACAGTTTTGAATCTACAACGTACATCAATTAGAGAAAAAACAACGGAAAGAATGATCTTACAGTTTATCACCCAGCTGCTGCTTTTGCACGGCAGGTGGTTTATCGAGCAACCCATCTATGAAATCATCCGTGGCCTGGACGACAAGGGGGTCAGCCTTGGGTATCGGCAGGCTTGATCCAGCAGTAGATGTAGCCAAACGGACAATCTCGGCTGCAGGCAAACGAGACAAGGATGTAATGGTGTGACCCGTTGAGCCTACACTGGGGGTAGTAGGTGCAGGAGATGCGGTTGCGCTGGGACCACGTGATGAAAGATCGGGGGTCTGTGGTGAAGCCACTGAACCAGTCGAGGTCTTTTTTGCTTGAGGAGTGACTGGTACTGGCTGCACAGTCTCTTTACGGGGGGATTCATCTCCTTCACCATCGTCACTTTCGAGGACTAATTTTGCGTCTGCGAGCTTTGCACGGAGGACCTCGGCATTGAACAGACACATTGCCCGCTCCCTCTTGGGCAAGCTCATCAAAAGTTCTGTTAGTTCGTTTTGCTTCGTGCTTTCGAGTTTTCCAATAGCCGCAAATATCCTGTCGCGCTCGGATGTAGGCGGTACGGAACCAGAAGGCGATGAAGTTCTTGGAGGGGTGGACAAAGAAGCATTGACCGAAATGGGCGTAGACGGATGCTCTGGCGCACTGGCTGTTGCAGCAAGGGAATTTGGATCAAGCAGGCGTGAGTCTTGTGATGCTGACGGTGAAGGTGACTTGCTGGCTGGACGAGACGAAGATTTCGCGTGTATCGAATTGCGAATGAGACTGATTTGGTCTGCCAGTCGATTCGGATCCTCGATGCATTGAACAACATCAGCAAGTGATATGCTGATGAGCGCTTCGACAACTGCATCCACTTCATTCGTAGGCACAACAGCAGGTCCGAGACCGCGAACACGACGGCTCATTTCACCAGTAAGGACTTCGTGCCTCACAACAGGTGAAAGCGCATAAAGATCATCGTAGCGCATTGGGAGATTGAGAGTACCAGCCAAAGCTGCCTGATGACCCACGAAATTAGCTATATTAGACTTGCGTAATGCAAAACGCACATTGTAATAGCTGCCTGAGCCTCTCCTTCCACGTTCAGGGCGATCATAATGACTCTGGACAGGTGAGCCCAGACTCGCATTAAGATGACGCGGGCTCCATCCTGCAATACTTTCACCACCTTCACTCGCTGTCGGACTGGTTGCTCCACTCGAGTGTCTTGGATGACCATTCCCAGTAGAGAAACGTTGAGCCAGCTTCTCTTGACGGAGTTGCTTGGGCTCGTGAAGCCGTACCACAATCTGTTTGCTGCCCAACAGTACGCCGTTCATCGCATGCATCGCGGCCGCAGCTGAATAATGACATGTCAAAAGGAAGCTTCATTGACAACCGATAGGCGCACCTTGGTCTGGAGATTGGAAGGAGACGAAACCAAAGCCACGGCTCTCGCCATTCTCATTTCGCATGACACGTGCGCTACAGTAGGTCAGAAGTCGGTCGTGTAGTCAAAAACGCACTTGCCTCACGATTTGCCCATATTGACGGAAAACAGTAAAAAGTTCATTAGAATCGATTTCAGGATCGAGATTCTGTTGAATGACACCGGATTAGCTTTTAAATTGAGAAAAATAGAGGAGAATATCAGACCTTGCAAAAGAGATTGCAAGGGTCTATCAGGCCGCTATGGCTAGCGGAGCCGGGTCCAGAGACTGGGGCAAGTTGAACTTGCTGGCCAGGGCCGTGCACAAAGCTATGAACAGGACTGCGGTATGGACTTCCACGCGGAGGCGAATACTATTTGTACGGTGAATGGAAAAACAAAAGGTTTTGTGACGAAAACTCACCTGCGCGGGTGGCTGGAAGCTATACATTGAACCTGATGGCACGAAGGAGGGTGCATTAGGGCTGAACTCGGCCGCCCCGCCAACACTGGTTCTTCGCTGCTGGTAGACCTGGACCGCAATGTTTTGGCCCTGGATCTCGGCACAATGCATAGCCTCTTCCGCATGTTGCGCGTCTGTTTCGTCCCAGAACTCGACCATGCCAGTATCAGCGCCAAAGTGGGTAGGAGCTCTAGTTGACGCAAGTGCGCCAAAAGGACGGAACAAATCGTAAAGTAAAGAATCGTTATACCCCGCAGGGAGGTGTTTGACCAGTCGTGGGAGGGCAGAAGGTGGTGGCAGGGGTGTTGGAGGGTTTGCGGGGGGGGTAAGGTGACAAAACTAAGGGTACTGGAGGGATGAGACCAGGGAGAGGACGCGATTGAAGGGTGGCAAGTGCCTTCTCGGCTGAAAAGAGTGAACAACACGATACACAAACAAGGCAAGACACACCCTTCTCTGGAAATCTAAACTCGATTGTCCCACTAAGCGGATTGTTGCTCCCATCTCTAGTGATCTTTGGACGAAATGGACCACAAGTAACAAAGGCCATGGCGATATTCTCGTCCGTCACGTAGGGTGGTAGATTCGAGATGTAGAGAAGTGGCTCGTGTAGAATGGGGTGGTCGTGTGGGCCATCTTGTTCCTGCACCTGGTAGTCGGCTTCCATCGGAAATGGTAGGCCAGGACACTAAAATCGATCGTTAGGGACAAGGGACAAACCCAAAACGGGGGGGGGCAAACCTGGCGATGGAGGCAGGAGCAAAAATGCTGAAATTCGCACGATCATTTCTTTTCTCCAGCTGTCGATATTCGACAACTGTGAGGTTCATTTTGCCCATGTGGCTACCGCTGCAATGGAAACAAGCCTCGTCGAATCCCCCAACTCTACTGCTTCCCCTTCCAACACCATCTTCAATAACGCCGAGCAAATCCTTGATCTAATTGCAGAAGAGGTGTCGCATGCCCTCCAAACCGTCGAAGTACAGGCAGTCGGGGACCTCGCTCAACTCAAGGCTTTACTCGCACGCAGCGGCTATGCCGTTTCTGTTGGGGAAGACAACATGCTCGTACTATCTTTTAGTGGTGAAGCAGCAGACGCTATAGCTCTTTTCAACGAAACTGGACAACGGACCATACAAGGCTTCCAACCGCTTACCCCAACTAATATGCCTCACACATTTGCTACATACCAGCAATTAGTCGTTGAAACATTGCGTCTTGTCGCCGATCCTACCAATGCTCCGCAACGGGTTGTTGAGTTGACGCAAACCGTCCAGAACTTGCGAACTAGGAATCCGGACCTCATTCTTGCCAAGTCCGATGTTGAAACCTGGAGGGCGCGTTATATGGCCCTGGAGACAACGCTTGAGAATGTCCAGCAAGCGCATGAGATGGAGGCGCAGGAATGGCGGGAGAAGATAGCCAACAATCCAGATGCTCAAGAACTCGCAGCTTGGGTCGCTGCTGCCGCGCCAGTAAATGTCACCAATCCAACCATGCTGTCCACCGCAATATCCATGGCCATGACGGAAATCAACTCTTCACAAGCTAAATGCGCATCTCTCGAGTCACAACTCTCTGCCGCGAATCACAGCATCGGGGAACTTGAGGAACAATCTGCCTCCTGGGTCACCGAACGTTTGCGTCTCACAACTCAGAACGACCGCAACACCATAATCTTGACGAACGAACTGCCCGGCCTGAAAGCCAAGCTCCAGAAAACGGAGGGCGAGCGCATTTCCCTTTCAAATCAACTCCAGACCCAAACAGACATGTTACATCAGCTGAAGAGCGAAAGGGATACTTTTTCCTCGAGCACACAAAAGGAAATCGGTACATTGAGATCCAGGCTGACGGAGCTGCAAGAAAATGTAAATACTGTGACGGCAGAGCGAGATGGCCTGAAGCGCTCTGCTCAAGATCACCAACAAGTGGTCAGTTATCATGAATTTTCTTGTCCTGCTTCTCACCACAGTAGGCCGAAAAACGTCAGGCGGAATTGGAGAAGCAACTGAAAGACACGCTTCATGGTGCGTTTGTTGATATTTCTTACATCTGATTATTCATTCTGCCCAGAGAAAGACAGTCTTCTCAAACACCAGAAATCAGAATACGAGAGCCTCCAAACGCAACGGGACTCACTCGCGAATTCCCATTCAACCTTGCGAACTCAACTCGAAACGACAAAAAGTGAGGCGGCGATCGAGCGCGACCTCCTGCAAGAAATGTCGAAGTCGGTTGAACGCGAACGCGATCAATTGCGTTCTGAGTTGGACAAGTTGAGGCGTGATGTCCAAGCTGCTGACGACCGCGAAGCGCAATTAAAGAAGCGTCTAGAAGCTATGCATACTAGGATGAACGAACTTGCAACTGAGCGAGACAAGTTGGCGGATGATGCGAAGATTTCTGCTGCCAGGGAGGTAGAATATATCCGGCGACTTCAAGCCGCGGAGGTACAGCATAATGACATACAAACCAAGATGGCCCAGGCTGCGCGAGACCTCGAGAATGACAAGCAACGGCAACAAGGTCAGCGGAGGCCAAGCTCTTCAGGCGCGTTGGAAGCAAGCTCGAATTCAAAGCCCCGTTCTTCAGCAAAGAAGAAAGATGATCCTCCAACCATCTCCTGTGCGTCCTTATGTTCGGAGTCATAGCTTGACTCACTAAAACTGGGAAGCTCGTTCTCCCAAAGCTCCACCCCAGAGCCCCGTTCGTTCAGTTATCAAGGTCCAGCGAACTCCAGTGAGCACCGCAGAAGCCAAAGGTGACAAGAAGAAATCGGGTATGCGTCGTAGTAAAAAGTGTGACTTGGGGGCTGACATCGAAAGATTCTGATGTGGGTAAACGAGCTAGAGCGATAAGCTCTTCAAAAGTTCAAGCGCAAGATATGGAAGTGACCGACTCGTCTAGTTCTGTTTCAAGACGTGGTATGCAGAGTGGCTCAACGTAGTCCCTAGAACTGAAGTTTTCCTAGGTCAACAGTCTGAAAGTGATACTTCTAGTCGCAGTACGTGCTTAATTTCCATTAATTTCGCTACTCAATATTCTTCAGCATCGCTCAAAAGAGCTGCATCCTCGCCGTTATCCTCAGCTCGCACCAAGGTGCCACACCGCTGGCAAAAAGAGCCCACACCAATCACTATGCCGAAGAATCCCAAAGGATGATACCTTTTCTTCAACTGGAATGTACGCATAGAATGACTAGATGAACGACTACAGACTTCTGTATTTTTGCTGTGTACTACGTTGTGTAAATTTAGCCCTAACCAACGAGCAAATATTTCCGTCATCTGAATCAGTACCTTCGTCAGGATCTCCGTTCACCTTCATGCTCCACTTCGCTCTTAGCCCCTCCCGACCTTGCTACTTATAGCGTCCGCCATCTACAAGCAGTGCCCACTCCAAGACATCCACGGACGGACCTTGAAACACTCTCCCATGTCCATGGACGAAATCATACCCGGCTTGTGGGTTGGGGACCTCCCCAGCGCCACCAACACGGCCAACTTGAAGGCCAACAAGATATTTAGCATCTTATCGGCAATGCGGGGGAGGGTTACGATAAACGAGGTGGGTTCTCCCCTCGTCTTTTCTCAAAGCTGAAGCACTGATTTCAGACCTTCATTCGGCACCAAATCTCACTCGACGATACTGAGGAGACTGATGTCCTTGTGCACTTTATACCGGCGATTACGTTCATCCAAGCCGAGCTGGACAAGGGGCGGGGAGTGTTGGTGCATTGCCAGGCTGGAATGAGTGAGCTTGTTGTCATCCTTTTCGATTCTAACTGAGACCGCTGGCCAGGCAGGAGTGTAACCATCGTCGCCGCATATCTTATGTATACCCAGAATATCGACACAGAGGCGGCATTAGAGCTCATTCGCCAGTCCCGACCTAACATCGAGTGCGTCATCGAAGTCTAATCGCTTTTATCTAAACCAACACCCTACTAGCCCTAACCCCGGTTTCCTTCACCAGCTCGAAATATTCCACCAAGCGGCTTACAAGATCTCACGTCGAGACAAGTCCACCAGGATGTTCTATATGGAGAGAGCCGTCGAGGAAGTCATGAGTATGCGGCTCCGCTCACCTGCTTCACACAAATATTGACTCATCTCGATAGACGGCGACGGAAGTTTGCCTGAAACCACCATGTTCGCCAAATACCCTCGCACACCTTCTGATTCTGCCCCAGGCACTCCCGGTGGGCCGCGTCGCAAAATTCGCTGCAAAATGTGTCGACAAGAGCTAGCCACAAGAGAACACATGCTTGACCATGGCCAGTTGGGAGCACCAACACCGGCTGCTGTGACTCCCGTTGTCTCGCGCCATCCATCAATGACCATGGCTTCGCGACCACGGATAGGTTCATTTGGGACTGGGGCGCGTCCACGACGGCCGTCTGGCCTTGGCGATACCATGCTACAAATGTCAGCGCTGGAGACCGAGGATGATTCCCCCAACGCGGAAACGGTCAAAGAAGAAGTACCAGTAGCGCCAGAGGCCCGAAGGACACTTTCTGACCCACTCCGTCGCCCACGATTACGACCCTTGATCAGCGGAGTCGCTGATTTGACCATGTCGCAATTATCAATGTCGACATCTTCTGCGTTGGACACAGAAGACGACAGTGGTCCTGAAGACAACAGCGAGGTTCAACCAATACCTCGTACTCATCCGTTTGCGCTTGCGACTCAATTGGGCCGTCGCCTTTCGGATGCAGTGATTGCCTCGCCTGGAGAGCCGTCTCAGGCGTCAGAAAATGTGCCAGAGCACGCCCCAACGCGGTTCTCTAGCGCGGATGACATTGCTGAGCAACTACTTTCGAATCCAAAGCTTGCTGCTTTGCGCGGGTCACCCGTCATGTCTCCTCTAACACCTATGCTCGGCTCCTCTTCAAAGGCATTCCCTGTGTCTCAGCCTATCATCGTCAATCCCAAATGCTCTGGGTACTTCGTTGAACCTGTATGTTCCTTCTTAGTGTAGAAAATTGAAATCTGACTCCCCTCACCTTCTAGATGAAATGGATGGAGCCCTTCTTAGAAGAAGGGCAGATTGCGGGCAAAATAACGTGCCCCAACCCGAAATGTGGTGCTAAATTGGGCAATTACGACTGGGCAGGGATGTGTTGTGGCTGCAAGGAATGGGTTACTCCGGTGAGCTCCCCCCCCCTCATTATTTTTTGTTCTGCTCACGAATGCGTGTGGCAGGGTTTCTGCATAAACCGATCTAAAGTCGATGAAGTTGTCTGAAAATTTACTTGTGTCGAAAATATGCGGCCCTTGACTATGATAGACGGCATGGTATCTTTATCTCTGAGTATATTTAGATGTGGGCACTCCGGCAATGCAGACATGACTCCATTGGCTCGACGTTTGTGCGCCAGAACACGGGCAACAAAGAAGATGATAGGAAACGCCGTTGATGGGTTCATTTGCAGTGTGCTATCCTGACTCTTCGAGTCTCTTCCACCATTGCCAACTGTTTTTACGCTTTCCCTGTCGGCTGGAATGCTTGACTTCATATTGCGCACTTACCGTGTAAGACGAGACTGAACCGTTTTGCTTCGTGGTGCTTGGGACCAACATTGCTGTAGATTTGGAGGCCGCCTCGTTGCGCAGCCGACGTTGGAAGCACAGGCAAACCGCTCAAATTTGGCTGTTTGGGGGCTGCAAAAATCACTCCTGGAGCGTTGGTCAAGCCAGCCCGAACTCACCCCGAGGTTGTGTTGTTCGCTGTGGCCGCCCGCGACCCAAAACGCGCTGCAGAATTCGCCACTGAGCATGGTTTCCAGAAAAGCTACGGGGGTCCAAATTGCTATCAGGGTGGGCATTCATTTTATTGACAAGAATGTTGCTCACTCAAGAATTCAAGACATGCTCGATGATCCTGATGTTGATGTTGTGTACAACGCGCTCCCGAATCGGAATGAGTTGCACTTTGAGTGGACAATGAAGGCAGGCAAGCACGTGCTGCTCGAGAAGCCAGCCACAAACACTGCGTCTGAGGCCACGGCCATTTTCGCTCTTGCGGCTCAGAAGAACCTTGTTGTCCTCGAAGCCTTTCACTATCGGTCAGACGCCTGCTATTTTTCTCACCCGGTACTTATATCTGCACAGTTTTCATCCTGCGGTTCAACGCGTCAAGTCTATAATCGATTCCGGGGAACTTGGGGTGATAGAGACAATTACAGCAACGCTTACTGCCCCACACGGCACTGCACCGGATGGCGATATTCGCTGGAATTACGAACTGGGTGGCGGCGCAACAATGGATCCCGGTTGTAGGTGTTAACTTGGTCAATAATTTTCTGTTTCATCTGATTATTCAGGCTATACGGTCAACGTGTTACGCTATCTCGCAGGAGCTAATCCTACCGCTGTTTTGACGGCAAGAGCCGTCCGCTATTCCACACTGCCTGAACATGAGAAAGTCGACAAGATGGTCTGGGCCACACTTGCGATGGAGACACAGGTCGTAGGAGAGGTACACGCGAATCTGGACGAAGCAAAGATTTTGGGCATCATTCCTCGTATGCCGAAGCTCTCGGCCACCGTTGAATGCTCTGCAGGCAAGATCGAGATTTTTAATTTCTTGGTTCCACACTTCTACCATCGTATTACTGTCTCTCCTAAAGGACAAAGGCAACGCATCGAGAAGGCATATTCTTTCAACGGTAATTTCAAAGGGGAGGATTGGTGGACAACATATAGGTGACCATGAGCTCTTTGACTGTTTGAGAGCCTCACGTACGTGGTTTAGATACCAGTTAGAGGCCTTTGTAGACAAGGTTCAGGGACGCAGTCCCCAAACATGGATTGCGGGGCAAGACACCGTCGCAAACGTTGAATGGATTGAGGAGATATATGCGAAGGTGCTTCGCATAACATCTTCCGCCAAACCGCTGAAATTTTTAGGACGGATTCGGGAGTCGTCCTGCTTCCAGCTATCTGGCCAAGAATCGCGTCGAGTAGATAATTAATTATAGTTCGTCTCGTCATAGCAGGTGGCAGTAACTTTCGACCTTAGATATTCTCCAACTTGCTTCAAATTTTGTCGTTTCAGGTTCCAGATGTATTGGTCTTGCAGTCTTGCAAATTGTACCTCGGCCAAGCCGCTCCGCAGTACTCTAAGTCGGATGTGGTCCTTGTAGGGTGTGGGCCCGAATATTGAGCCCACGTTCCAGCGTCAAGGATCGGAGCATGAATATTGTTGAGCACTTGCATGTGGGAGCGGTAGGCATCCTTAGGCATCCAGTCGATGGGAGAGAAGTTTGGCGGGGAACAAAACGAGGTGGTGACTCATTGATGATCATCAAAATCGACTCCTCAGCAACCATAACTTGTCGGTCTTGCACGATACCCTGCTTCATGTTAGTATAGGCTTGCACATCTGGAAGTCCCCTGCAAGCAGCGATGGAAGAACGCGCCGAGTAGTCTACACAGTAGCCAAAGCTCGTTGGCCTCCAGCGAAAATTCACTCGTCGATAAATTCGAAGACTGACCGGCGGTGTTACTCGTCGAAGGGATCACCGGAATGACGGACTGATCTGCAGAACAGCGCCACAAGCCATGTCCATGTTGTCACCTAGGACATATAAGCACTGGTTGTTTTTCCCCACAACATTACCTTGACTGTGCCCATAACCTTTTTGAACGCGGCGCCGTACGAATTCCACGCATGGAGACCTGATCAACTTGTCCAACAACCGCTCTACGTCGACTTGCAACAACAACCTCACATCCATCTTCCTTCTTTGACATGCCAGATCGAGGGTATATACCCTGGGACTTCCATCCAATGTCGGATGTGCACCATCTTCCGCCCCCCTACGAAGCTCATCGACCTCCATTGATGCCATTATCAGACAAGAAACGGCCGAAACTCGAATTACGTCCATTGCCCACTCTGCCGTTGTTACCCATTGGATCTCAGGCCAGTGTCACGCGTCCCACCCACCGAAGAAGAGCATCAGGCGGAAATTTTGGAACGAAACCTCCCTTGCTGGTTGTTTGCAATCGGAATGAGAATGACTCCCCCATATCACCCGACTCTCCCATCCTCCTTGGTCGTCCGCGTCTCATACTATCTCCAACAAGCACACACGCATTTCCCGACCTTTCGAGATTATCGAAGGCTGTCAGAGCTATTCCTCCAACACCAAAAACACCCCGCTTCCTCGTTCATTCACCTGAGCCGATGAAGGAAAGCTTCACGCCAATCACTCCTGGCTTCAGAATTCGTGCAAGACCGGCGAATGCGAAGAGGATAGCGAGGCATGGATTCGGCGATGGATCGGTTGGGGACATACCTGATAGTGTTCTGGAGGAACTCCGAGCACTGCCCGATAGATCGTTGCTTCGAGGTGAGGGAGGTGACAGTTCCGACAGCTCATCAAGTGGCGAGAGCGACGAGGAGGATTTTATTGCTGGTTACGAGTCGGATTCGATGGTAGAGGAAGCGAAAAAGCGAGGTTCGCTGCATTGGGTCCATGATTTTGGCGAGGATGAGCGATGGATGGCCGAGAGTTATTCGGACATTCTCAAAGCACTATGACCGAGTGTAGCATTATTTATTTCGTCATACGAACGGACCATGACCTTGTTGAACAGGTACCAGTAGACACATAACTATCAGTGGCGCCCATCGAAAAATTGCCAGCTTTGGAAGGTGGAGGAGCTGAATTGTGACATGCATGTCACACGATGACCTTCGCTACATGCGTGCAGCACGACTCTTAACGATTCGCCGCCATGCCGCGCCAGCCAGCGGATGTCCAAGTGTCGCCTTACCTCACCCACTTGACAACCCACCACGGCCAAGTCACGCTCGTTCCGGCAGACAACAATGGTCGACGAAGAAAGGCCAATGAGAATCTCAATAGCAGCAGCAGCTCTCCAAGGTCTACCGACTCCCGCGTTAGCACACTCCAATCATCCCCAACTAAACCTCGAACATCACCATCTGGAGGAATAATGCGCCGTATTCGCCACATTTCGAGGCAACAAGACTGTGAGTTGTTTTTCCCCAACGATGAGACATGATTTAATTTCGGATAGCGCTGGAAGACATCCCGGACTACCCGCCTCCGTCATTCCAAGAAGCCATGGCCTCTACTACGACGCTTACAACATGGAGCGGCCGTTTGACTATTCACTCACAACCGGATTCAGACTCTGAATCAGATGACGATGGAGAGTCCGCGGAGAGAGCTTCTGTCTTGGAAAGACCTCCGAGTCGTGGTAGAGGGATTCTGGACTCAGAGCCCGACGACGGAATTGGCACATCAGTTGTTAATACTCGACCACACCGGCGCCACATGTCTCTCTCGCCATTGCGTACCCTTTTCCCGCCAGCTCGGAACAATCGCGAGTCCTCCTACAGTGCTCCGTCTCATCCATTATCACAGCTACGAAATTCGCCGCATTCACGAAGTACCACTTCACTACGAGCTCCACCGTCTCCACCAGTCTCTCCATCCATTAGGAGCGAAAATCCTCTCGGAGGCCGGCGATTCTTCTCGCACAAGGACAAGGACAAGGACAAAGGGAAAGCGCGAGAAGCGTTGGATTCCTGGCAGATTGTAGAATCACAATGGCCGCCAAATCCATCCAGCCCGATCCTTTCCAGCCCTATTCCTTCAAGCTCGCAGTCTGATCGAGCGTCTTCTCAGGAGCCTCCTACGCCAACATCCATTTCTGCCGCTGTGCCTTCTCAAGGGGCATTTCCTAGAGAGAAGGCCATCCCAATTATCTCCAGCTCTTTCCGAGAACGAGAACGCCGTCAGCCCCAAGCCCACGATGAAGTTCAGTCGATACACACGAGGATTCCGCCTTCACCGACTTATGCCCCACCGCCAACACCCACCGCTGAGGGCCCACCAATCGTGACTGTCCGCTCAAAGAAACCACCACCGCCTCCCCCGCCTCCAAAGCGGAAGCCGCAATTAGCGCCGTCACCTTTGCGCGAGTCTCCGGTTTTGGATGCTGATCTGGAGCGCGCTGTCCGCACTCCTTTGCCGCTGACCCCAGTGATTGCCAACTCGTTTTCGTTTCCTTCACAACCGGCCTCAAGAGAACGCAAGATTATGTTCCATAGCTTCCCAGCGTCTGAAATTGAATCTTCACCTCCTAGTTCGGCCGTCGATAGTGAGGGTCATCGTCACCATTATCCAGGTCGACCGCTCCCAATACGGCCACGCCTCATTGTTGATTCGACTTATGCACACCATCCACACTTTCCGCCACTGGAGATACCTCTCAAGCCGCCTCATGTTCCGGAGGGGTTATTGATTGACTTGGATGATGAGATAGAGACACCGGTGGCCTCAACGGTGGTCGATATTGACGAGACTCCAACTGTTACACCGACTGTGCATGCTCCCGGAGACGTAGCGCTGTTGGTTGATGTCGAGGATACCGTTACGCCTGCCATAGAAACAGCCACTCCATCTTCTGCTTTGGCTGACCTTGCGCCGCTGGTCTTGGACCCTACACCACATCTCCGACCAACATTGATCACCGCCACCTCTAATCGGCAATCTTCGGCATCCTCGGTCGTTGAGCTTGCTCCGACTGCAGCAGATGATTTTCTCGAAATCACCGACCTCGATGTTTTACTTTCGCGGATTGAGAATGATCAGCGGGACGGATCCAACTATGAGGCGTTGCTCATGGTTTCCGACTTTATCGGTCCTGCGTCGCCTCTGGACGACAATAAGGCTAACAAATCGGTGCTTCGCACGGGCACCATCGAGGTTGCGCGGCGGCGTGTGCTGAAAGACGGGCGGGTGAAGCTCAAGCTGGTGTTGTTGGGCACGACTGTCGACCGCTGCGGGATATGCATGTCCCAGTTCAAGAAGGCGCAGGCTGCAAAGCTCAGTGAGCGGTGCGGGCACGTGTACCACGAGCAGTGTCTCGCGCGGTGGACTGCCAAGAGCAGGACATGCCCGCTCTGTCGCATCCCTGTTAGGGAGATGTATTAATACTAATCATGACCCATGGACTATGAATTTTGTTGTCTACTGGTTGAGACGGACATTAGGCATTCATGTGTTTTTCAATGTAGCTTTAGACTGGGTGGAGATTGTACCAATTAATGGAATTCAACTCGGAGTACGGTAGGCGAGATGGTTGAGGATGAATTTCAATCTTGACAGATGTATGACTAGGGGCCTCCGGCACATGTGCCTTAGGCTGGGACCTTGCTTTCATACAGCCTTCTTATATATATATCTGGATAGAATCTGGGAAAAGAACGAAAACCAGCAGAATTCAACACAATAATGTCACTGAAAACAACAGTATTGACAGGTTTTGACAACAACACTTGGCCTTAAGTTCACAAACTGAATGAGGTGTAGAAATTAGTCTCAAGTATCAAGATCAAGCTACATAACCTTAACCATGACAATAAGCAGTCTGCTTTTTCATACCTCAGCTGAAATGATGGAAGTCACGAGATTTCCGCATTAGGGAGGAGGGTTTATGTTTGATAGCAGATGGCCAGATTCCCTGAACCTGACATCCTACTGTGGTAAATCTATACTATCCTATCCCTGATTGAACAACTGCCAGTGTTTGGTTTCACTGTAGTGATTGATGGTAAACATGACCACAACTAGTGAACTTTGACCCCATTCACTGGCATGAATCATCCCCTTTGTACAAAAGCTATACCTAGCCAAGTTAACAGGGAGGTATAGACAACCATTGTATATATGAATTGTATACTGTGAGCTATGAATCAGAGTGCAAGACAAGACTCATGGTTATTGTCTGGAAAGAGTACTGCTTTGGAGCTCCCATTGAACCCCTTATAAGAAGTAGGCTTCAAGTAGCAATTCTCAAGTTGATGGAATGGGCACCAGGCAGTGGCAGGCACCTAAAGCTGTGGTGACTGCAACAGAGCACATAGACACTGAGGCATTGAATAAGTACACTCAAAGGGTAACTTGAAGCTATAATTCAAGTTACTACTGACCCATTGCATTCAATTCTGCCTAGTGATCATCACGGGTGGCATGACCCGTGACGGGCTGTGAGGACGGGCCTGCGTGGGTACGGGTGTGGGCCTGGCCAACCCGATAGCCAGCCGGGGTAGCCAGCTCCAGCCAAGTTTTGACACCTTGAAAATGTGACTGACTTGGCTTGGATGGTCGAACGGCTGTTGCTGGGGTTCCCAAACCCGCAACAGCATTCCCCGACATCGTCTTGATCATTTAGACTGCCTTGGCGTGGCTTGTGTGGTCTGCAGGCCGTGGAAACGTGGGCCATCCGCAGCCCATTGGCCAAAACGCGGTACCCGCACCTGCCAAAGCAGACCCGGGCCATCGGCGGGACGGGTACAGCCTGTACGGGCCACCCCAGATTTACCCGCGGGTGGCCCGTGACAAATGCTAATTCTGCCAGTCATAGCCACATCACATTTTTTGGCCAAAATATTTTAGCAAGAGCTATTTTTTTTTGGTCCCACAGCAGCCTAATCGGGAGGATTTTCAAATTTTATGCACCTGCAGCATGCTAAATTTCCTAATCGGGCAGTAGGTCACACAAAATTTTGGCCAAATGGTCATGGGTCATTGAGTGTCACAGGCCTGCTGAATTGATTGAAATGGGTCAGCATTATTATTAACTATTGAAAAGGTCAGTCCTTGCAATTTTGTATAACCATAACTTAGCTTCACTGAAATTGAAGCAACCTCTCAAAACCCCTGGCAAGAGATATGCATAGCTGAAACCCCGACGTCAGGTCAGAAAAGTGAGTTAACTACTGCTGGACACCCCCCCCTCCCTGTGTGACGTCACACCACGTGATTGCACGTGATGTCCCAAAAAAGGCAATTCCATGATGGGTACGAGAAACTGGTGAAAATGTCATGCAGTACTACTAATTTTCTCTATATATAGTGTCCCTTCTTGTGCTCTCCACCCACATCCACCCTGCGGACATCATTATAAAACCAATTTTGGCTGCAGGCATAGCTGGCAGGTGTGACTTGGGTGTGCCGTGGCTGTGTCATTACTACCCAAATAGGAAATTCCTATCAAAATGCTTATACATGCCTCAGAAGAACATCAAAATCTGCTTTCAATGACAATTATATGCATGCTGAGACCATTAATAGCATTCCTATGTACCCTACAAAAGAAAAGTGAATTAAGGCTACCAGACCACCCCCCCCCCTGACGTCTCGGCTTGTGCCAGCGCGTGCCCCTTGACCCCTGGTGAGTACGTGCACTGGAGCATAAATATTCACAGAGACAACATGATAAAAAAGACTTTACCAATGACAAAAAGCAAAGACTCACAACTGAGCATGCCAGGCATTGCCACTGGCCAGCAAGATAAAAATGGAGTGAAACCCTCTTTCTTAGAGTCTCTCCCTTTGTGTAAATATAATTTAGCACAGATAAGACTAAGATAACCAGGAGCAGGATCTACGGAAGTGATGTTTTTGTAATAAGCACTCAAATGTTTAGCATAGAATCGACAAAACTGTAGGACGGCTGCCTGGCTCGGTGATTATCAATTGTAGGTTGCAATTGACTGAAATATGCCGATCAATCATCGGGCTGTTACAGTTGTTTACCTATGTTTACTTTTCATGTTTACATGTGTTTACTGATTGAATTTCTCATATGGAGGACCTTGCCAGAAAGCAAGGTGATGGTCAAAAACTGTCTATTTTCCCTTGTATTTTGGAAGATCTGAGCCATTTTGGGGGTATATTGAGCTGATCTATGACTGTACTATACCTAGAAACCCAATATCCTTTGCCCAGAGGCTGAAATCAGCTTATCGGAGGGTGGGAATTGCACCGGCTGTCTCGGAGATGGGCAGGTCTTCGGAGTTGGCAACGGACTTTGATGTCCGCGTGCCCCGAGTGACGGCTATTTCATCGGAGTGATGTCAAGGGCCGGATGATGTCAAATCCATCAAGCCGTCAAGTCATCCGGCTCTGGACAAGCCTGGTGAATTTATCTCAAATGCATGGCAAGCCAGCTCCTGGAGTCAGCCCCCACCGCCCTCAAGTAATATCCTGTATGCCGCAGCCGGTAAAGCACACATATTGCTTTATCCGTATGTTGCCGGCTGTGGCATCAATAAAATCAGTAAGTTTTAGTGAAAGCACTGATTTGTTGTCCAATTAGCTGCATAAGGAGTAGCAAATGTCTATTCTAGGTTTTTTCAATCCATGATACCCTCCAAAACCTTTAAAAAAGGTCGAAAAGTGGTTGCTCAGACTGATCAATCTGCCAAGGATCAGCTGTCAAATGTGAAATCGAACCGCAACCATCTCGCCTACCGTAACTCGGAGAGTCCCGGGCCGAGAGACGGCAAACATGAACTAGCATGTCTTGAATTTTGTATATACGATACAATCATTATATTTCATGTATGTACAATTTTGAGGCCATATGGGCTTTATTATTATTATTATATATTATGTATATATATATGTATACACAAATTTATGCTGAAGTTGCTCTTGAGCAATCTACTCAAAATTGAACCAGAAGAAGAAATTTCAACTTGGGGAATAAAATGAAAAGGCTGCAAGTCACGGTGACTTATGGATTCAAAACCTGAATTAGAAGCAGTACATATGTATATAGGAATAGAACAATCTTTACGGTGACTAGGCCAGCTACCCTCTGTACTCGAACCACTGGCACCGGAAGTCGCTGGGGCTCCCGTTACTTGCCTTGAACTTCTTCCTTTGTGGCTCTAGATCCAGGCATGCCAGGACAGCCAAGAGTCCGGTATTATAGGACCATCTCTGGAACGTAGGCATACCTCCAATTGGTGGAACGGGATTGCAGCATCATTCTCCGGCCAATCATCCGTTTGAGCGAGTGCAATAGCGAATAATTTCTGGAGGTCACTATAGTTCATGTCTTTCGGTGAATAGCCGCAAGGTGAAGTGAGGTCCGCAAATACAGCATGATATGCCGGTGTGTCTTGCTTTAGCCCCGGGGCAGATGGAGGATTCTGCACGCTGACCATCTGCTTCATCCAGTCGCCGAGGTCGTACAGCGCAGACCGGGTGCCCTCGGGGATGTGGCTTGGGAAGTCGCGGTAGAATATGAGCGATTTCCCCGTTGCATAACCGCCGAAGATGTTATCGCACGCGAGCGCTCCGGAGGGGTCTCTATGTGGGGTGTACCGAAGCACACACCAGAGCAGCACCCAAAAGAAGGACTCGAGGTCGTGTTTGGCCGTGTGGACGACAGACGTGTTTTCGAGAAGCCCGAGAGCCATAAACGAAGACGTGCCCCAGATAGTCTCAGTGGTCCCCGTTTGACCGACTTTGTGTTCACATTCCCTCGCGTCAGTCTTAGGGAAGTTCCTATGCGCGAGTGCATGAAAGAGCTCCAAGCCTTGGCCAGCGCGTGTAATAAGCAGCGTTAACGTTGTAAGGAGATGGACATTGTCGACATTGAGCTCGATATCGGGATGCACTGACAGCATACTCGCCTCACAGGCGAGGGGAGGAGTGAGACGAGGGAGTCCGAGAGACGGCAAACATGAACGCGATAAAGAGCTGGCATGTCTTTACATAATCTTGTACATGATATGATGGTTTGCAATTTTATTATATTTTATGGATGTTTTTCACTCAGTTTTGAGGCCCGGCCTTCTGGGCTTTACTATTATTATGTATTATGTATGTATGTATGTAATTTGTGCTGAAGTTGTTACTACTTAGTCGCTCGGAATTCAACCAGAAGAAGAAATTCAATTTAAAACTTGGGGGATCAAGTTGCACAAAATAGATTCAAAACTTGAATTCATCTATGTAAATTACATGTATCAAACAACCTTTACCGGCGACTACTCCTACGACGGCTACCCATTGCACTCGAACCACTGGCACTGGAAGTTGCTGGGGCTGAACTACCGTGACTTGGACTTCTTCTTTGGTGGCTCTGGAGCCAATCCGGTCGTACCATCTCTGAGACGTAAATGTGCCTCCAAATCGCGGAATGAGATTGCAGCATCATCATTCTCCGGCCAACCATCCGTATCAGCGAGTGCATCCGCAAATAACGGCTCAAGGACACTGTAGGTCATGTCCACAGGCATAGGGGGTTGAGAGATGTGCTGATACATACTAGCCCGTGCGTTTGGCCGTCCTGGTATCACGTCAAGTGGAGGATTCTGCACCCTGACCATCCTCTTCATCATGTCACCGAGGATGAGAAGTGCGGGCTGGGTGCCTTCAGGGTCATGGACTGGGAAGGTGCGGTTGAATATGATTGATTTGCCCGTCACATTACCGCCGAAGATTTCATCGCAGGCGAGGGCTCCGGAGGGGTGTACATGTGGGGTGTAACGAAGCACACACCAGAGCAGCACCCAAAAGAAGGACTCGAGGTCGTGTTTGGCCGTGTGGACGATAGACGTGTTTTGGAGAAGCGCAAGAGCCATAAACGGCGACATGCCCCAGATAGCAGTGGTCCCCGTTTGCCCGACTTTGTGTTCACATTCCCTCGCGTCAGCGAGTGCATGAAAGAGCTCCAAGCCTTGGCCAGCGCGCTTGACATTGTCATGATTGTGATCGACGAGGGACGCAACATGGGGAAGTAACGTTGTAAGGATGCGGACATTGTCCATGTTGAGCTTGCGCTCGATACTAGTATCAGGCTGCACTGACGGAATACTCGCCTCACAAGCCATACGGTATTTTATGGTTGGGAGGAGTGAGATGAGCATTGAGCGACGGGCACACGCCGCTCAATGTAGGCTAGTAGCAGGCACATTTTGCCGACTTGATTACTCACCCGATCGCATGCCGTGCGCAACAACTTGGTAGAGACAGGAAACATGAACGCAGTAAACAACACCCCGTTACGCGTTACACGTGCCGGGTGACGGCTGAAAAAACTCCTCGGAACATCGATGCTCCGACCACCGGGACTTCGCCCGAGTGTCCCAGCTCCCCATAGAGCAGGTCGATGCACTGGCGTCTTCGTCTTCATCGTCTTGTGTGACTTGGCCGTTCAATGTTGCCGAACTCCGGAACGCAAACTTTGCCGCCGATTCCAGAAAGGGAATTGCGGCGTCATTCTCCGGCCACTCGTCCGCTCGGGGAACTTGTAGAGCAAACGCTTTCAGGAGTGAGGCATGTGTCATGTCCTCGCGCGGGGGTGAGTCGTCTAGATATCCGTATCCCGCAGCAAGTAAATGTTGCGGCGTGGGTTGTGCTGGGCCCGATGGAGGATTCTGCCTCTTGACCATGTACATCATCAGACGACCAAGATCGTAAAGCGCGGATCGCGGGCCTTCGACAGTGCGGACGGGGAATCCATGGCCTAAGATGCCCCATTTGTTCGTTGGATTGTCAGAAAAGACAGCATCACAGGCGAGAGCTCTCGAGGGGTGGTTGTGTAGGGTGTGGCGAAGCACACACCAAAGAAGAACCCAAAAGAAAGACTCGAGATCGTGTTTAACGCTGTGGATGGTGGAACCTTCGTGGCGGAGAAGCTCGAGGGCTATGAAGGGATATGTGCTCTAAAAACTAGTTCCCATAAGCACCCAAATCGAGTCAACATAACGGACCGTCAAGTTGGACTGTGTTGTGTGATTCATTCGATTCAAGTCCTTGTCGTCGTTTGTATCAGCCTCAGGGTTCGCCCTGTCCGAGAGTGCGGCGTGAAACCGCTCCAAGTCCTGGCTAATGCGCTTGGTATGGTCATAGTTGACGAGGGACGCATAGGGAAGCATTGCCAACAATGGTCCGTCAAAAAGGATGTCGTGGTTGTTGACTTGATGCATTAGACGAGCCTCATCGTTCATACGATATTCTACAAATGGGGAGTTAAAAGTATGGCACGCAGGAAGCGGGGACACACTCACGCAAAACGAGGCACAGGGACACGAGCCAGCAGCAAGCGAGGACAAGCGACCATGATTCAAGACAAGAAAATGACTTGCTCTGTTACACCAGGGGCAAAGCTAGCGGCAGATAGCATATGGCAGTTTGCTGGCAGTTTGCAAGGCAATTTTTTTGCTTTGTTAAAAACAAAGAAACCTTTGTCTTTGCCCAACTGCCGCTAGGTCTGCCATTAGCCAACTGACGCTAGCATTGCCCCTGGTGTTATTGCTGAGCTTTTGGTTGCGCTCCCAACCGCCTGCATTGATACCCGACGAGTTTGTGGTGTAACTGGTACAGCGCCTTGATACTGTGGTTGAGAGACCGGTGAGCGTTGCTGGCCGAACCAAGGCCGAACCAAAAGGCCGAGATGATGATCGCATCATCATTCAGATCACCAACGTTTCCCGGTTACTACTCGTCAATCTCTGTTTTTCCTGCTACGCACTAGGGTCATAGATCTCTTGTAGAAGGTATATTCGTGATCGGGTAGCCTTCAATAGCCGCCAGTTTCCTAACTTAGCTTCCGTTTTATCATTCCAAGCTACGATGAAATTGTGGGGGTACAGTAATAATAATAATAAATTGAGCACCGGTGAAATCGCTGGAGTTACTGGCCAGGTCTGCCGCATTCTTTGGCCATCTAAAGGGAAAAGAAATTAGAGTGAGCGTGAGAGATGATAGATGGAAGAAAATTCACTTGATGTCGCTTAAGCGCATCTTTGCGCGTGAAAGTCTTGTCGCAGCCGTTGCAAATGTGGGGCCGCTCGCCAGCGTGGGTGATGCGGTGACGCTTCAGATCGTGGTGCCGATCAAAGGAGAGCGGGCAAATATCACAGGCGTAGGGGCGGGTGGGCGAGGCAGGGTAATCACCGCCGTACAGAGGAGGGGGAACGAAGGGTGCCTGTGATGGCGAGGTAGACCCAGGATACTGCGGACCTTGGCTATAGTTTGCGCCAGATGTGATATCCCCATACTGAAGCGATGGGGGAGCGCCGTAAGGGTTTGACCACCCGCTTGGATTCGCGGGTATGTGACCAGTAAATTGTGGGCTATGGTGGCCGTACGCTGGGTGTTGTACGGTGGAAGGCTGGGAATGACCATACGAATGTGGAATTTGGGAGGAGGATGAGGATGCGGGATGTAGAGAACCATGGGCTTGAGGTGGACAGAACGGAAATGTTGTCTGAATTTTTATTTAGCGGATAGAAATGAGAAAAAAAAATCGGTCACTCGCCTTGTGGCGCTTCAAAGCATCTTTCCTGGTGAATGCCTTCCCACATTCGCATATATGAGGTTTTTCTCCGCTATGAGTTTCGATGTGGCGTTTCAAATCGTGGTGGCGATCGAAAGAAAGAGGACAGAGATCGCAGGCAAATTCGCGCTGTGGGGAGGCCGGATATTCGACATAGCGGAGACTGAAAGAAGACATACTCTTGCGGGAGCTGTCAACGGCACAAGTCGGACAACCACTATCCTAGTCTTATACTTGAAGACCGCATTTGCTTAGTTTATGAGAATGATCACCTGCAGAAAATAAATCTAGGCGAGCATCTTACCTATAAGATCCTCTAGATCTGCTGCCGCTCTCAGGCTGTTTCAGCCGGTTTGGCTGTCCCACCAGTGTTTACGAGACCGTTCCAGTCGGCTGTGTCTGCTGAGTCTCAAATGAATGTCCGACAGGCGCCCTTCTCATTGCAGCCATCGGCCAATGGTTCTAGAACAAGAGGAGGGAGAGCTAAGCCTGAATTGTTCAACTAATGACACGGCAGGAGGACGAAGAAGCCAACCTTGGGTATAAACAATTGCATATTTAGCCCGAACAATTCCGATGGAGATCGTACATCTTTGAGACTACGACCGCAGTTGCTTGCGACTGACACTAGATAGCCGTTGTTATCTTTCAGGACCGCGCACTGACAGCCTGGAAGTCTAGCGAAGTTGGAGGCGGTCGCCGCATCATCGTTTGCGCCCGTCCTGATGGAGGTCGCGAAGAGACGAAACGTCATCTTTTGCATTTTGAATGGGCCGGGTAGTAGTGTCTCGTTGTGGGTACATATAACCAGTTTCTCCGAAAGGTTGGATCAAGAACGTTTCGGACCTGGACAAATCGACATCACAGCTCCGGGGAGCCATTTCAGGAGCAGATGACCCGTTATTATGCGGCTCGGGAATGGGGATGTATGTAGCAGAGTAGGCTTTCCATCGCATCAGAGTCGCCTTGACAAATATAAGAGTGTTGATTGAAGATCTCGTTCGCCACTGTCAGCCTATCAAGACGGGGGAAGAGGAAGATATAGGGGTACCTACAGTTAAACAAGGCCTAAGCATGGCTTTACACGATCGATACTGAGGTTGGTCAAGGCGTTCAACGACTGTAAGCAAACCCGATCTCGCATCAAAGTCAATCAGAAAGTTGTGATCCATTGCCGGGCCGGATTGACCCATCCGTCGCTACTTTGTCGTAAGGGGGTAAATCAGCCTCGATTGCTGCTCTGGGGTGGCGTGTTGGCCAATTGCGCCACAATTGGAGTTGAAGGGAGGAGGAGGAGGCGTCCCACCATTCATATCCATGTGATGTTGAAAGAATTGTCGCGGGCGTCCGGTCAGTCTGAGATAACAGCCAAATGAGAATCGTAGCCGGTTTGGAAAGCAGGGGCCAACTTGGCGGTATATGAATCGCCATCAAGCACCATGAACAACACCCATTCCGCCGAGCCGCAAAATGAACCAACTTCGCGCCAAGGCCCGGTCGTAATTATTGACATATCATGATCAGGGCGTTAGCTCGTCGACTACGAGGATAATACCCCGCCGCATAGGAGCAGAAGCAACCCTCATTTACGTGACCCGGTGTTGATCGCTACATATCCTAGGATGCACAACCCTGCAAACGAGTCAAAATCAAGCCTCGTAGTGTCATGGTTCGCAGACCGCCGAAAAAGAGCGATGATCCTTTGGAGTAAAAAAAGACACCAATGAGAGCGATGGATACCAGGAAGTGCTTTGAATAGATTTGACTTGAACTAAGGGAAGGAATCAGGAATAGATTTCTGACGAAATGGCACAGGCCCGAGCTTTCAGTTATGAATTATATTTAGTCGCAAGCATTGCATGGCTGGGAGTTTGACCTGTCGCGTTGAAGTTCTCGAACTACATCAGCGGTTCCAATGCATACAGTAGCTAGTAGAGCTAAACACCGGGTCAAGCGGAAAGATAGCAGACAACATCGACTTGGACGTACGTACAAGAGCCCATCTGCCATATTCTGGCAGTCCAAGTTGGGACGAGAGTAGCAGACGTAGTGGACTTGAATATTCATACGACTGGATATACGCGGCACGCCAGTATTGCTTCTTGAAGTGTATCGAACAATTCTGCGAGGAAGCTCGCCTCTCAGAGGCTAGAATATCATTTTCGGGGAGACTTGAGTGGTGGTCCCCAGAGTACACGTCTGAGCGACAGCAAGAGGTTCGACTTGAGTGGAATGTGAATGCAAAGATGGTGTGAGATCACATGACATGTTGACGGCATCATATGATCAAAAAATCCGATCCCTTGCAGCTCCCAAATCATGCACATCGCTCCCAGTGCAGCGTCTCCTTGACCCGGACAGTGACCAGCCGACCACATCCATGAGACAAAGATATCGCGGATTTGCACTGTCAGCTGACTAGCTGTGGCAGCTGTGGCAGTTGATGGTATACATACCGGCTTTGCACGTTCAACTCGCGTCCAACAGTGAGCAGCGGAATGCGGACGACCTCGAACATTCTCGTCATAGCTTTCAACTATGCATGCGAGATTATGACTACCTATCCCGGCCGGACCGTTAGCGGTTGCGTCCACTCTCCGCACGAAGTGAAGAGTAAAACCTAATGTGCATTCTTTTTAGGCTTGACGGCTGCTTTATTCGTTTATCGTATCTTTCTCTACCCAACGTTTTTGTCTCCTCTCAGGAATGTACCTGGTCCTGGCCTCCAGAATCCTGTTCTGGGCCAATACCTTACCGTCATCCAAGAAGAAGTCTGCATCCCAATGCGCGAGTGGACCAAGGTGCATGGACGTACTGTTCGCTATTTTGGACTCTTTGGAAAGGAGAGAATACTTTTCATATCTCCGGAAGCGCTCCACCAGATGTTTGTTCAAGAATGGCTTTCTTATCCTCGGGTGTGTGTCCGTTCTTCAGATTGGCAAATTTTCTGAAGTTTTCAAAAGCCTGCCTTCTTACGAAACATACTGGGACTCGTTGCTGGTTATGGCTTGTTAACTGTCACTGGCGACGAGCACAAGCAACTGCGTAAAGCGATGAATCCGGCATTCTCTCTTTCTAATTTGATGGCTCGTAGGGTTTTCTATATCCTTGCTCGACAAACCCGTACTCAAATTCTATAGAAACGGAGATGTACTATGATCACATTGAAAGGCATGGTCATTCCTTGTGCCTTTCATAAATTTACTGATTCATGATATATGTAGCTTGGTCGAGATTCTCAAAGAGCAGCTCAGGAACGCATCAGGGGAACATATTGTGCCGATTTATCCCTGGGGTATGTCTCCAATTTCTAAAGACATCTTAATCTGAGCCATTGAACAGCAGGCAAACTGACTCTCGACATTATCTGTGACACAGCATTCGGTTACAAGACACGCAGTTTGCATGACACAGACAACGAACTTGCTACTGCATACCATCAGCTGGTCAGCCTCCAATCACTTCGCAACATCGCACAGCTTGCGGCTTTCATGAGCCTTCCAGGTTTTGCGAAATTCACAACGTCAGAGTGGGGTTATAGAAACCGGCGCATTTTGCGCTTCTTACCTTCTGGAGGCAGTCTAGAACTGCTCGTCGACTGCATGCACCGGATTCGCGGTATTTCTGCGCAGATGTTGCGAGAAAAAATCGTTGACTTGTCGGTGTCCCCGCACGATATCGGCACCAAGAAGGACATCATGTCTCTTTTGGTTCAGGCCCGCCAGGCTGAGCTCGAACTCAACCCAACCACGACAGACGTTATATCGGACAAAGCCATGATCGACCAGATCCTGACATTCCTCAGTGCGGGTCATGAAACTACAGCCAGCGGAATCTCATGGGTTCGTCGTATAATTGGTTGGGCTTCCGAGCTAAGATTATGACAGACTCTGTGGCTCCTCGCAAAAGACCCCGAAAGCCAGCACAGATTGCGAGAAGAGATTGCCCCAGTATATGCTGCCAACCCACGGCCGGACTACCGCACATTGAAAAGCCTGAGCTGGTTAGATTGTGTTATGTAAGAACTCCCAGCGTCCGTCTCAACCGTCGTCGTCTGCAGCTAATGAATCTTCCAAGAAATGAGAGTCTGCGCGTCTTGCCGCCGGTGCCACTGACTATTCGAGAGGCCGGTAAAACGGCCTATGTTGATGGTGTGCTAGTCCCTAAAGGGACTATAATCACTTGTCCCGTATAACATGCTAGTTATTTGGGGGGACTCTTCGTACTCAATTGGCTGCAGATTCGGGTTGTCAACACCTGGAAACACGTATGGGGCGAAGACGCGGAAGAGCAAGTAGCTGCTCCGTTGCACGGATAGCGCTGACCCAATGCAGTTTCCGGCCATCTCGGTGGTTGGAGCCCATGTCCAAAGACTACAATCCAACATACTCTCACTTCCCGTTTATCGCAGGTCCTCACGCGTGCATTGGGAAGACAATGGCGGTCAGCGAAATGAAGGCCGTGATTTTGTGAAGCAACAGGTCCTAGCTATTAGAGATTTACTGACCGTGCTCCCAGCGCTCTGATTGCCAACTTCGAATTCGAGCCAGCCTATGAAGGACAGATAGCACGCTCGGCTGCGGCGATTACCATGAGTCTGGCTATTTGTTTTTCACTTGCTGGGCGTGAAACTAATCTACGTGTAGAACCTGAGGACGGTATGCCTCTGCGTGTAACGGCTATCTGCCGCAGGGAATCGGAGTAATCATGACGGATTTTTTGACTTGGTTGTCTACTCTGCTATGTACATCATGAATGAATGTCTTGAAAATTGAACGAGTACTTTCTCGATGGCCGCTAGATGCCATCACTATCTGACTCATCAACGCGACTCGCTGACGCGTTCCGGCAATCCTTGCTTCAAAAACTGATGCCGAGTGCCAAAACCACCTCTTCCCCAACTTCAAACCTTTGACGATGTTGACCGTGTGGTTTATGGGGTTTTACTGGCTTTACCGCTCATCTCATCCCTTCCATTCAGGCTTTGCGTCGTTCTATTTCAAGTCCTCGAATATGCGTCGGACTGAGACAGACGCGAAGTTATGCTCGCAGGCCTGAACTCATAAACCGCGTGAACTCTGATAAAGCCCTCTACATTGGCGGCGGTATAGGCTTGGCAATTGGGGCATATTGGGTTTCGCAGTGCGTGAAATCCTAAGCTGCAAATTCACGACTAAATGTTCGTTTCAGCATCGAGAGCGCGCCAGAAACGAAACGCCGCCGTTTCATGTGGGTGTCTAAAGAGGAGGAGGATGAGCTGAGGAAGCAGGCATTGGAGGAAACACTGCGAGACTACCAGGACCGCATCCTGCCTGAAAACCACCCACTAACACAACAAGTCCGGCGAATCACGCGACGCATCCTCACTGCTTCAAATCTGGGCTATCTGCATGGCGATGTGCCCCAGTATGGCAGCGAGAATTTCGACCTATGGAATGGGCTGCCACACGCGGAAATACCCCAAGCCCACGACGTGTCCCCGGAAAAAGAATGGGTTGTGCTTGTCGTCAACGACCGCGATTTCGTCAACGCGTTTGCAGCGCCAGGGCTGGTCTGTGTCTCCACTGGGATCATGCCAATTGCCCAGAATGAAGAAGGGTTAGCGTCTGTCATTGGACATGGTGCGCCGTTCAAATTATTCTATCAATCCTAATGACACTCATAGAAATTGGGCATGTTGTTATGAGGCATTCGGCTGAGCATCTCTCCAAGCTCAAGCTCTTATTCCCAATTATTGGCTTCATGTGGCTCCTGGGAGTGGACCCGCTAATATCGTCTTCGCTGACGCGACTATTCTACTTCCTTCCCAATTCGAGGGCACTCGAGACAGAAGGTATACCAAAGAGCAATCGATGAAGCTTGGTTGAACTGTCTCTAGCTGATATCGTCGGACTCCGGTTGATGTCCAGAGCTTGCTACGATCCCGCTGCGGCCCCAGCGTATGTTGTCCAGCCAAACATTACTTGTGCCCAACAACATGCAGGTTTTTCGAGCGAATGCAACTGAAGGAAGGCGTCCACGTGCCTGAATTCCTCAGCACACACCCCCCGACGCCTGGACGTATTGCGGTAACCCCCCTGCTCATTTCTTCGTCACGGACTAAATCATACCCACCCAGCATCTGAGGACCTTACTCCCTGAAAACCATGACATCTATCATGTGAACCCCGAGTGCGCAAGGCTGGAGGAAATGCGGGCTCGGGGGATCATTGGCCGACAGCGCATGTTTGTCGAGTTTTGACTTTGTTGACTGTAGAGTCAGTCGTCGATTTCAGGGTTTGTTGCCTTGGCTGACACATCTCAGTTAGATTGTACACACCAGCTCAGAAGCATATAAACGTTTTTGACCAAGCTTGCGTTGTGGCGGCTCGGTCGCTGCAGCAGCCTCAAATAAGGAATTGCTCACCCTGCGAAATCCCGTGCTCGACCAAGAATAAAAAAAGTGGTTGTACTGTGGCCAAATGCCAAGCACTCTTCTTCTCAAGCTATATGCTTCAATAGTAGCTTGGCCACTGTGCCAGAGCGGCTTATATATACTTGTCGGTCCCGACTCCGACTGCAAATTCGGAGCACTGCTTCCGTTTTCGGAAGACCGTGCATTCGAGTTGGCCAGAACAAGCTGCTGGCCGGCCGATAAGAGTTGCTTGCTTAAGCTACTTTGGGTTTGATGGAAAACCCGGCATGGCCATTCTCCCAACAATGAAAGGGACGGTACTGAGGACTTGTCTGAAGGAAACAAGCGTGCATTGATCATCACCAACAGTCCAATGTCGAGGGAATTGCATCGGTGGTTTATAACAGTGATTGTGATTGGGTGATTGAACAACTTGAAGTACAGGAGTGAAGTAATGAGCGCAACCGCAGGTAGTCTACACAAGCTGCTTGACTGGACTACATAGCGTACCTACAAATCGGCGTTAGTGTGGTCACACGACACGGCGAATCAAAAACTACGCACTTCCTCGTCCACTCACGAGCGGTGGCCTCGTAGCGGGTGCGATCTGTCTTGTAAAGATGCGCAATGTCGGGGACGAGCGGGTCGTCCGGGTTGGGGTCGGTCAGCATCGAGCAAATCGACAACAGGACTGGTTGATTGGAATGCATGAGTCAGCGAATACAGCCACAGTCAGTGACAAGCGTGCCTTTCGAGATGGTCAGGGCTGGCGACCACTGGTCCCGGAGGATGTCCAGGCATATAGAGCCGTTGGCGTTGATGTTGGGGTGGTAGATCTTGGTGGTGAAGCTGACCTTGGGCGGCTTGAACGGGTAGTCGGTCGGGAAGCTGATGGAGAGGAAGAAGACCCCGCCCGCATATGGCGACTCGCCCTGTTTGTGGCGCATTAGCAATCAGTTAGAAGAAAGGAAACGAGGGTGGAGGGGCAAGCTAGATAAGCAACGCACGGGACCCATTATCGTTGCCTGCCATTGGAACATGTTCTCGCCAGTCGGGCCAGCGCTGCACGACGAGGGCGGGTCGCGGCCGAGGTCAATCAATTCCTGGTGCAATCGTCAGCGCGAGAGCTTACTCCTAGCCACAACACGAGGCCAACGATGGCAGTGGATCACGCACCTTGTTAATGCGCTTTAAGGCCATGTCGAGAGAGGAGAAAGCTAAGAGCAACGACCTGAAAATCGATGAGCAATCGCCACACAATCAAGCAAGGGCAAATGACGACAAAGAAGAACGAGCAGACCATAGTCAGGTGGGAAATGGAGTGACAAGGAAGGCCTTGGGCCGTCTACGGATGGTAGAGAAGAGACTTACGATGGAGAGGAAAGAGGCGGTGGATGGTGGAGGTCGGAGACCAAGCTGTAGCGCTGCCGTTACCCTTGTTTGTCCATGTCCGCCTACAGCTGACTAACGATGGCTGTGCCACGGTGGTAACGACTCATTCAGACTCTTCACGAATATTCTCGAAAGATACGGTTTTTTTTTTTGCATTTTTACAAACACACTGCACAGTATACGGAAAGTACAACGAGAACAAACCTCGTAACCTCGAGAAAATTAAAAGACTTTTCTCGAGGCCAGCTGTAGGATTTCTCGATAATGACTGAGACAGAGAACTGTAACCGTCAGCAGTCTTTTACTGTCTCGTCGGCCGACTCACCTAGTGCAGCAGAATGGAAAGACGCAGACGAGGCGACCTTCCCTAAACTGCTTTTAGATGAATCCAAGATCATGCATGAAATGACACATCTCCTTCCACCTTGGCATCCTCCAACCGACTGTTATCATGACATACCTTAGAGTGTCGATTCGGCGTCACTCTCGTCGTCTTCCTCGTCGTCGCTGATGATCAAGACACAGACGTCGTTTCTGCTATCGGGCCACCGGAGTTTCATAGCGGGCTCGACAACAGACTGAGGCAGTGTTTTCGAAACCAGTGTGCCAAATGTTGGGGACCCGTCCATGATCCTACCATTTTCAGTGTTGGTCTATTTGACAAAGCGAAAACACACCTGCTTTTTTCCCGCATGATACTGAGAAGCCGATCTTTCTCCTGTTTACTTTTCGCAGCCGCTAGTTGCGCCATCAACGACTTGGTCTCCGCAATATGTTCCTCCAGCTGTCGTTGCTTTGCAGCCAACTCTTCCTTGAGACCCATTGGCTTTGGGGGAGGCGCAGTTACTATGGCGTTCGGCAGCAGACTTTGAATTGTTTCGGTAATGAAAGACTCGGCCATGGCGTCCAACGAGAAAGTTGACACGCTCACGGTAGCAGACGGTGTGTTCGAATGAGAAGAACTCGAGGATGTCGATGAAGATACAGGAGGGGGAATGTCAACGGGTTGCTTTGGGAGTGCAGCCTTAAGTCTGTTCTTCTGACTCTTGAGCACGAGCTGGCGTAAGTTGTCCTCCATTGATGCTGCGTCAGGTGGAGTTGAAACAGATTCCATAGGAATCCCTTTAGCCTCAAGCTCAAGTCGGCCCTTCGCAATCCGTTCTTCGAGTTCTTTTTGCCGTGCGAGCAGTGAACGCTTGACGAAACTGGGTCCCTTTGGCGCGTTCTTCATCGCTCGGGGCTCCAATGGCGGAGTCATTGATCCACGATCGACGTTGGCGGTAGCGAGAGCAGAGCGAGACACATTGTCGTTGGGATACGATTCCAAGTGAGAGGCATCCATCTCCATATCGGTATCAACATCCATTTCTGATTTCGAGGAATAATTGGATGCGGAGGCCGGAGGAGGCGGAATGACGAATGATGGAGATTGGAATTTGGACCACTCTGCGGTTGAATGAGTTGTCCATTGGGTTGGGTCTAGTGGACGAGTAGCTGGAACAGAAGACGTCTGAGGGTTTGTTTCCCAGTCGGTAGGCCATGTCGGGGCAGGATATGGAACTGCGTCGTAATGCTGAGGAAGAGGGGGAACCGAAGATTGGGGAGATGTTGTCTCAGCCTTCAACTGGGCGATCTTGAGTGCTCTTTCTTTGGCTAATCTGGCTTTTCTCTCCTTCTTCGTCTCTGGCTTGGGCACTGGTGGTTGTGGGGGAGCACTAGCTTCGCGAATCTCTTCTTCGTCACCTTCTATTTCACCTTCCTCCAACTCACCCACGCCAGCTCCAACACCTTCTACGCGGTACCACCATGCTCGAATCAAGTCTGCGCGGGGTTTGCCCTTTATGGGTTGACCAGGAGGACTGATTTTCGGACTGGACCATGCCTTTCTTGCCAACTCAGCAGTCGCAAACTCGACAAGAGCCTTTCCCGACTGTGGATCCACAGCGAAGTAAACGGGATGGGCTCCACATGCGCCTTTGCTCCATGTTCTGACAAAGTCTTTGGATCGGTGAGTTTTTGGAAGCTGTTCCATGACCAGGGTGCGAGCAGGGTTGGGGATGTATTGATTTGAGGTCGCATGTTGTTGTGTGATGGAGGTGATGGTGACAGGCGAGTAGATGAAGGTTCCATGTTTGCTGTTCTTATCGAGGTCTGGTTTCATGCCAATTGTAAGGGATGCTGGCTTTTTGACCGGTGCTTTCGGAGGCTGGTTTGTGGGTGCGGGGACCGGAGAGGGAGGCGGCGAGACCGGGGGAAGGGAAGACGCTAGAATTGGGAGCTGGGGTAAGACGTGGGGTAGATTTGGCGAATGTTGTTGGTGTAGATTGGAAGGGCCGGCTACAGGACCCCAACCGTGTCCGCCTTCCATTCGTGGGGGGACAGTGTCACGAAATGGCGGAAGCGACGGCATAAACTGCATCGCAAAATCGACAGGAGACGGAATCCAGGGTGCAGGGGACTGTAGAAACGGGACAAGGGAGAACGGGGGAGGCTGAGAATAAGCTTGGCTCCTAGCCATGGCCTTCTCGAGCTTCCGTCGCCGCTTTCTCGCTTTCTTCGACTCCAGTGGCCATCTGGGATCAACAACGTCTTCCCGCTTTCGCTTTTGAACACGCAGGACTAAAGGGTGTGTGAACAAACCTGCGAAGAAAGGAACGAAAGTTTGCGTACTTGGCGGGACACTCGGTGCAGGAAGGGGGGGAAAGCTTGCAGGTGGCAGAGGCACCAGAGGTGGTGCGCCATCCTCGCTTTCGTCGTCCGAAATGTAGATGGGAGAGTGTTTCGAGCCGTGGCCGACCATGGTCAAGAGAAAGGAGTGTGATTGGTCACGAGATCAGATCACTCAGACGTTGGTCAGAATTGTCTCAAGTATCAAATGCGATGTAATAAAATGTTCAACACAATTTACTTCTGGTTCGAGTCCTCGAGCCCATCATCTACCTTGACCAATTCCCATAAATCCTCCTCACTCCAAGTTTCGTCGTCGCCTCTTGATTCCTTCACAAAAACCTACGAGTGATCATGGGCACCCCCCCATTCAACAGGAGATGATTTACTCACGGTTGGCACTGCAGCTAAGGGGTCTAAACTCCAGATGCCTCGCTCAGCAAGACAGATCTACGTATGTTTATTCGAGTGGACTCATTGCCAGTGTTTGTGATCACATACCACCACTGCGTCGGAACGTCCAACGCTCTTGAAGCTGTATCTGGCAGCCAGGCCCGGGAAGAGTGTAACGGCATTCTGTGACGACTGAGAACGAGAACAACATCCCATGATTTCAAAGGACCTACATCAGATAGGACATTGGTTGGCAGATTGAATAATTGACTCCAGATTTCGTACGTATCAGGCTCGTACTCGGAAGGTCGAATATTCCACTGAGCAGAGAATTATTAATCAATATTCGAGCTCAAATTCGAAGTACTAACCAGTGCGGTGGCAACAGGCCCGTCCTCGTCCTCGTCTTCTTCGGGCGAGTATATGCCGTCCCCGATACTAAGCGAACGCACAGCCCTTCCCGTCCCTTTTATTGACGATTTTGTGTAAACCGTTTGTCTTCACCTGATTGTTGGACAATGCCGTGAACTTAGGGAGGAATAATGGTGAGGAAGCTTTGATCTCTCTGAACCGCCACAGCTGGCCCGAAGAGATCTCAGTACGGTTGACCACCTCCGAATGAACCTAATAAGTAGATGTTATCCATGGACCCACAGATATGTTAAAATGCTAACGAAGTTGCCATGAAGAGACCAAACTTGGGATTCGTTGCCGATGGCTTTGATCTACCCAATTGTCAAACAAACCAGATCACTTGACGCACGGAAAAAAATACCAAAAAAGCGTCATCAACTGCCTCGAACGCGTATATAGCTGCGACATATTCCGACACCACAATGTGATTCTGGTCAAGTTGCAAATCAGCTGCGACAACACAAAAGACGGTATGCACACATTCTCGTTGACGGCGGTTGGCAAGTTCTGTTGCTTGTTCTGAATAACATATCGATTGTCGCCCATTCGATGGACAGTCCACTAAAAAGTGTAACTTTACTTATTTGCCTTGCACCAAATATACTGCGCCACGCACCTGAGCGTATGGACCCGGGTCAGGATCATGCTTATAGACTTTCTCTGGCACATAAAGCGGAACGCTGGGCATGAATGACCTTGCCGTTGTGCCCAGTTTGACATTGAGAATTTCGTAATCGCCGCTCTGAGGACCATGGAACTTGTTGGCCTGTTGATTCCCATCAAGCTCGAGATCAGGGTAGGGGAAAGAATGTGCGACTTGGTTGGGCGTAGCGAGCGATACCTGCAAGGCGGACGGCGCCGCCTGAATTAACAGTGCCCCAATAAAAGCGGAGTAAACGGTGAGCTTGGCTAGCATCATGAACGATGGGTCGTTGCTGCCTATGCAGAATGCCTTTTATACCTGTTGTCCATAGGCATTAGTGCGTAAAGTTGGATCGGCACCGCTGAAAGAGCATCATCGCATTTGCTTTGGAGCCGAGTATTGTTGGACCCAAGTATGGAGTAGTGGATAAGTTCTGGGGGCCATTTATGAGTCGTTGAAGCGAGAAGACTACAGAGCACATTGTCAATATATCTTTTGCATGTTAGTGCCTGGCCCGTGAACTAGTACTGAGAATCAGGGGATACGGTCGGTTCAAAAGGGTGTCGCCCGTGCTCGTTCCTTGGTTGTATGTCGGGATACCAAGCTCCACAGCCCACCCTATCGTCGACAACGACCCAGAAGGCGCGCTATCTATGCTCCGCACCTGAAGTCCATCCTCTTGCTGGATGGATTGTCACCTGGGAGGCTCTTTGGTGCAAGTTAGCCGAATATGCTTTGGTTCGATGCCAAGGTGGGTCTGGGCCTGGTATACAGTGTGCGCCGTAGCAAGCAAATCAACTTCTGAATCGTTCAGCGTCGCATTGACCTCAAGTTCCAGTGGGCACACTGGCACATCGTAAGGACAATACTAGCCGGCAGAACCGGAAGGTCAGACCGTGAAACGGTTAGCAACCGGGCTCACAGTACATTCGGAGGGGAGCGGAACCGGTCAAGAGTCAACTCGAGGCACGTGACGGTTTTCCGTTTATGGACTGAGAGCGCGGTTGTTCCCTTTGCACGCGAACCACGTCTTTTCTCTCTTCCCTTTCGTCTTTCCACCGCAAAAGCCGGATGTCTACTCACCGCCCAGCCGGAGAGAGCAACACCAGATAATTCCACCATTTGAGATTTCGAGTCGTTTGTGATTTTCGCAACACATGGCAAACACACAGGCTCGCAGTAAAGACTGACAGGAACTAGAGCACAAATGGTATTTATCAACGCAGCTTATGTCTACAGAATTCCCACTTCAGAACAAGGGCTTGCTGCACCTCTATATCAAGATCCTGTCAACGGACCCACACCCCAATACAACAACCTCCCTTCTTCCTCCACAACCCAACTCGAAGGCATCCCAACCATGAAGACTTTTCTCGACCTTCCACAAGATATTCTTCTCCACACACTCACAATGTTCTGTAACGATTGGGACCGAGCTCGTATTTCGAAAGTTTCCCGTCAACTACGGACACTCGTTAAGCCAGCAATCTTCCGTCGTGTTACTTGGAGCCCCCATTATCACCCCGAGCGTGGATTCGTGCCGGAGGAGCTGTTTTCTTACATCCGGTAAGACATTTGACCTTCCTCGGTCATTTATGGCCACTTATCTTCGCACAGGCGCTTAATAGTAGACGATAAATATGGGCGCACCCCGCCAGCTGATATCGCCTCAGAGCTCCGAAAGAATCTGGCCCGCTTTCCCGTCCTCGATCTGTTGGCCTTCAAGTCTGTCGATATGTCTGACGAATTGATGGAAGCCTTGCGGACCGCCCCGGCGTTGACGAAAATTACCCTTGTGATGCCACAACCAGGGCGTTCCATACTCCCGCCGCGTTTAGCACCCAATCTGAGTGCACCTGCCTTAAAGAAAGTGGTTCTTCGTACATCACTTAGAGTCGCTAATTACAACTATGGTCTCACACGCAGAGAACGGAAGCATGTCGAACTTGAAGCGGGAAACTTCTCTTGCGTCTTCGCTGCGGCCCACACAACGCTCGAAACCCTGATTATGCTTGGAGAGCATCTATTCATTGCCTTTGATCCCACTCTCGACTGGGGAAATCTACGCGAGCTGCATGTACAAGGATTTTGGCCCATTCTCCCGGAAGGGTCTCAACAGGCGAAGATGCGGGACATTCTTGAGGCGCTCCCGCTCCTAGCCGTGCTCAAACTCAATCTTACCGTTCCAAAAGACGAGTCCGAAGCATCGACCTGTGCCATTTCGGAAGACCATTTGCCCCGCAACCCCGCGACTTTTCTCTCCCGTCTCCGCCACTTCGAACTGGCATCGTTGTCCCCATCTGAACGCATCCTCTCCTTCCTGCCTGAGGACATACAAACACTTACCCTCACCCGGTTCCCCCTCCAGGCCGCCGCCCTCAACACCCGGCAGTCCATTCTGACCACCGACGTTCTTCACCAGTTTCTTAAGCCGCTGCAATTTCCTCGTCTCACATCGTTGACCGTGTGGTATCACATCGACTCGCCTGCTGCGCTGGAAGACGAGGATGCGCTCTTATCCGACCTTGCAAGCAAATTCCCCTTGCTCCAACATCTCGAAATCCATCGGCGCTGGAGTCATTACAATGAGCTTCTGGAAGACCGCTGGGACCCCGTCGTGAGTGTAGTCAAATTCTCGAGTTTGTTTTCTTACCAAGTACTGCTGCAGCGTCCATTACGGGAATTGCTCTCCAAATTGCCGCGACTCGAACGCTGCTCGATAGACGTGGACCATCCAGATAGATATGGCCAGCGCGCCTTCCATGCTGGTGTCGACAGGTGGGGCAGCGACCAACGTGAGTGCGAAGACCACGAAAAGCGTCTGCGTCTGCTGGCCATGGACATCGTCGCCTCGTGCCCGCCGCTCCGCCACTTGTCGATGTATCGAGAAATGTCGTACAGCGCCATTACCTACTGGGCGGCCTGGTTTGTGATCTGGGCAGCGGATGGGTCGTTCACGCTTGCACCGGAAAGCGACCGGTATACCGATTGGCTTGACAACAGCACGGATATGTGTTACAGCTACACTGATGTCTAGGAGGGCATGGTGGATGAAGAATTGTTGAGGTTTCATCGGGGTTTTAACCGCCTTTAGGGCTCCAACCTTTTTGTTTCCGTTTGTGGGTTGAGACAAATCAAACAGAAAGGAACAAACATTTTAAAATATTTTAAATAGTTTTAATACAGTTTAAAAATCATTAATATATTTTTGTCTTCCTCATATGTAGAAAATGACAGAAATATGATATAATTATTATGTTGCTATGGCTGCAGGATGATAAATTATTCTAGGATAGTATTTCTGTGGTCTAGAGACATGAAATCACTGTGAAATTCCTTATAATAGACAATCATCAGTATTAATTCAGACATGCTGACATGCTGACTAATGCCATTGATATCTCTATTCCTAAAACCATATTCAGGTGAATCATTACTGAAACTAAGAATAGTTTCTTGAATTTAGAGAGCAGGTAAATTGCTAATGACTAAGTCATTAACTTTTGTTATAGTATAAATGTCTAATATATGTACTTATTGCATACAACTACCAAATGGGACAATTCAAGAGGGAACACAGGATATCTATACATATACATTTAGCGATGGCCAAGTCCGGTTCGGTCCGGTTCTTGGCCATTTTTGGCCGAACGCCGGACCGCCGGTTCGGTTCAAAATCGGATTTGGCCGAACGTGAACGCCGAACGGCGGTTCGAACCGGCCCCGAACCGGCACTTTTTAGCCCAAAATAGCCGAGGGCCAGGTTCGGTTCCGAAACGGCATTCGCCGAACCTGAACGCCGAACGCGCGTTCAGTCCGGTCCGGTTCGGGTTCGAACCGAAATCCCGAACCGGACCTGGCCATCGCTACATACATTGGATATTTTCTAATCATATTATCATGATTATTATTTAGTATTGAGTAACCTTTTAAACCTTTTGTTTTCTTTTATTTACCATTTGCTCAACCCTACAAATAAAACGGAAATAAAAAGGGTTAAAACCGTTTATAAAGTTTGTCAAACGGAAAGTGTTGGAGCCTTAACCGCCTTGCCATTTCACTTTGTGCAACTTTCAAGTTGATCCCCCAAGTTGCTTCGTTTGGTTCAATTCCGAGTAAATTGCTCGAGAGTAAGTCCTTATTGGTGTAACTTCAGCACAACTTTGTGCATACATACACGTATATGAAATATCAAAATTTTATATATATGTAATATGTTCGTTGTAAACCATCATATCATGTACAAGGTTCAAGACATGGACATGGACAGGTAATTGTCATGTTTGCTGTCTCTCGGACTCTCTCCAAGTTGAATTCAAGTTGCACTCGGCAAAGTGTTGCTGCATGTCTTGCACTGCGTTGAGCGCGTGCCCGCCGCTCGTTTCACTCCTCCCATCGCCTGGGAGGCGAGTATGCTGTCAGTGCATCCCGATATCGAGCTCAATGTCGACAATGTCCGTGTCCTTACAGCGGCGTTGCTTCAACTTCCCTATACCACAGCATCCCTCACGCTCGTCGACTATGGCAAGCTCGCTGGCCAAGGCTTGGGAGCTCTTTCATGCACTCGCCCATCGGAACTTCCCTAATGCTGACGCGAGGGAATGTGAACACAAAGTCGAGCGAATGGGAACCACTGCTATCTGGGAAACGTCGCCGTTTATGGCTCTCGGGCTTCTCGAAAACACGTCTGTCGCCCACACGGCCAAACACGACCTCGAGTCCTTCTTTTGGGTGCTGCTCTGGTGTGTGCTTCGCTACACGCCACATGGAGCCCTCGCCTGCGATGAAGTCTTCGGCGGTGATGCAACGAAAAAATCGCTCATACTATCCACCCGTACCTTCCCAGTCCACGTCCCGGAAGGCACCCAGTCCGCACTTCACGTCCTCGGTAGACTGATGAAGCAGATGGTCAAGGCGCAGAATCCTCCACCGGCCGAAACGCTAGATATGCCGGCTGAATTTCACGTTGTATTTCCGGAATTTACTCCACCCGGCGATTTACCTAAAGACATGAACTATAGTCGCGTTCAGACATTATTTGCTATGACACTCGCTCGAACGGATGGTTGGCCGGAGAATGATGATGCTGCAATCTCGTTCCGCGATTTGGAGGCACAGTCACGTCTCAGATAGAGCCACAAAAGAAGAGGTTCAAGACAAGTCACCCAACAACTTCCGGTGCCGGTGGTTCGAGTGCAAAGGGTAGCCGTCGTAGGAGTAGTCTCCAGTAAAGGTTGTTGCACTCCCATATATGTACATGAATTCAGGTGTTGAATCCGAATGATCCCATTGTCACCACCATCAAATCATGAAACCAGCGCGACCTTTTCCTCTCCCTCTGTTCCTTACACTGCATTTCACATTTTATTCATACTCGTCCTTACTGTGCTCGTAGTTTCATCATGTCTCCAGTAATTAGGCCTCAGGCCTGTTTCGCTGTCCATTTGGCAGACCCTTCCAAAGCAGTGCTGTGGCGGCTTTGTTACCCACAGTGCCCAGGCACTTCAGATCCAATCAATTGATTGTGCCCAAGATTTGTTATGGATTTAAACTGAGAATGAACTGTATGTTTTACCTAATACTATAGGGCTCATTGGCAACTCTTAGAAAACGCTCGGTGACCGTTTTTCTGGCCCTCTGATTGGCTGAGGCCATAAGCGAGGCTAAGCGAGCAATTTTTGGGAGCTGTCCACAATCTCTAATCAGACTTGCCCTGTTCGGCCGCCAGTGGTTGCTGACCTAAGCCAACTTAGTTTTCAAGCTTGCTTGCCTTGCCAACCAAAAAAACTATACAATGGCCATATCTAGCGCGTATTTGAAAGAAAACTAATGCTAATCTACAGTGGGTTTTGCCGGAGAGGCTAGATATCTTATAAGGCCCCGTCAAGTAAAATGACGCATGAAGGAAAAACGAAGAATCCATCCCACCACTCAATCCCACGACGGCGACGACTGATACGCATGACTTCGCCCGTTCGTTCCCGGTGCCCCTTGGCTGGGGCTCGAAGGGGACCACGACGGAGATGTCGGACTGTACGCTGGAGAGGCCGGCGCTGAAGAAAGATATGTTAGAAGTGGATGGAATAATTGCAGAGCACGACTTACAATAAGCGGGCGCTGAGAGGCAGACGTAGATGAGTAACGGAAACAAAGCAAAAGATAGAAACCTACAAGCTGGCGAGTACGTCGGGGAAGTGGGAGCTGTTGAGAGGTTAGTGGCGATCAGTGATGGAAGACAACGACAGACAGTATTTGGGCGACGAGGGTGAAGCCATGGGGGATGTGGGAGAATACTTCGGTGAGGTTGGCGACAACTGCGCTGGAGCTGCAATTCCAAGTTAATGATGCCGAAAAAGGAAAGAAAGAATTTCACGTACAAGCTGGATAAACAGGAAGAAAAGGGGGCAAAGCGGTCAGCGCAAGAACGGCAAGAAAACAGAAGCGACTTGCTTGGCGAATCTGAGGTCAAGTAAGCCATCAAGTTCAAACACAGCACTGAAAATACTCACACCGTGGAGAAGCCGGACTGAACGAGGGACTCGTTGGCGAATAGCGAGGTGAAGTAGGACTAAACGACGGCGATTGCGGGCTGTAGCGCGGGGAAGTCGGAGAGAAGGACGGGCTGGTTGGGGAGTATCGCGGACTGGCAGGAGAATATCCCGGTGAGGTTAATATCATTGGTGATGTTGGTGAGTAAGTTGGCGAGGTGGGAGCACGACCACGGTCATAGAACGGTGATGTTGCATAGGGAGAGGTGCCGAATGGCGACGTCGCAGCCCCAAACGGCGACTGTGGAACATAGGCAGGTGAGGTTGGAGAATACATATTGGGGGAGCTCGGGCTATAGGTCGGTCCAGGCGACATCGCATCAGACCGAGTTGGTGTTTGACCCCAGCCAGGCTGGAACGAAGTAAAGTTGGGACCGTCGTCTCCACCGTTCACTGCCAAAGGCGAGAAAGCGGCCTGATCAGCCTTGAAGCTTGACCCCGCTTGCCACATGGGTGTGTTGCTATCATATGGGGTCATCGCAACTTGTCCAGGAGTCATTCCGCCATCGATTTGAGCCGCCAACATATGTTGAACTGGGACCCGATGATCGACAATCGCATCCTTCAGCATGTCGATATCCAACGCAACCTCGAAAGCGCCTGTGCCCATTGGCGCCATTTGGCCAAACATAACGTTCTCCGCAATGCCATGGCAGTCGTCCTTCTCACCCACCGCTGCAGCCTCCATCAGGATTTCAACCGTTTCCTCAAATGAGCATCTCATCAAGGCCCCCGTATCTGCTCGATTAATCCCGTGACGCGTAATTGCCATTAGGGACCCTCGGTGGGTCATCAAGTCGCAAAGAATCGCCAGATGTCGGTAGTTGACGTAGGAACCATCGAACTCGATAACACCACGAAGCTCCTTTAGGATAGCCGCACGAGCGGCTTCAATACCCAACACATTGAAAATTTCAACGCAGTTGTTGGAGTATGTGCGCTTGAAGTCAACACCGTCGATGCACAACACCGTCTTGAGGTTAACACCGTCCGTCTCCAAAACCCATTCCTCTCGCTTCCGAAGAGCGATCCTGCCATCGTCTTCTGTCACCACCTTGTCGTGCTCAACCAAAAACACCTTGCGAATGTCTTTCACACCTCGCAAGCTGACGGAGTTCAACATCGTGTTCTCGAGCTGACGCAAGAAGATATCCTCCTCGACGTTGTCGTCGTCGTCCTTGTCCCCTCCGCCAAGCACTCGACACCGAATGACAAGCTTATCCGAGTTGTCTTCGCTCCAGATGACGAATAGGTCCGTTTTGAAACTTTCGGCAATCCGGCTTGCAACATAGTGCATCGTGAGTTTGCCGACCATCTTGTTCCGGTTGAGCTCGAGACGAAGGAGCCAAGGAGACTGCAAATGCAGTTTGTTCTCGACCTCCTCATCCGGAATAGCAAAGAAATCTTCAACGAAACCTTGATCCTCCTCGATGATTGTCGAGGTGGGATCAGGATCATAGTAGATCTCCACCGCAGAGGTGATTGTTCGCAAGGACGTATATTCGAGTTCATGAGCGACAGTCAAGGCAAGATTGCGGTTGACCGAGAGATGCGGTTGGAGGTAGACAGTGAGGGAAGGCGTCTTGATGTTGGCGGCGACATTAATGATTTCCTTTAGACGAGGGACACCGAGCGTCACGTTTTTGCTAGAAACACCAGCATAATGGAATGTGTTGAGCGTCATTTGTGTCGCAGGTTCTCCAATCGATTGTGCGGCCAGAGTACCACACATTTCACCGGGGTTGACGATGGCCTGGTTGAATTTAGACTCTACTTCACCCAACACCCAATCGAACGCCTCTCGAGTCAGATGGAACCGTTCGAGGACACGACGTGTTGCAAAGGTTGACCGAAGGTGCATTTGGAATCGCAAGACAGCATCTCCATTAGCAATTGCGCTCATCGGATCATTTCCACGAACGACCACAAGTCGTTCGCCCAATTCCCTGACTGCATCAATTATGTATGCTGGCTCGAGGTCACTGGGTTGGCGGCGATCGATACGGAAAATTTGGGTGGCATTTTGGATAATGCGCTGCATGTTGACAGGAAGATAGAAGTTGGTCGTGTTGTCGGCACGGGGGAAGATGAAGGTTCGCAGCAGGTTGCGGTCGTCGGAGAGTTGTGTGTATTCCTCGTCCAGTTTGGCCTGTAATTCCAACGAGCTGTCATCCAGGCCGAGTTGGAGAACACCAGGCATGAAACCACCCTTCTCGTCTGTCACATCCACTCGGTAGTTGTGGCGGAATTGTTCGTCGTTCATAGCGAAGGTCGCGATGTCCTGCTTTTCAATGAAAGCACCATCCATACCATCCTCACCGTAGACGAATTGGATCAAGTCGCCAAGGGAGTTCCGGACCGTGCCATCGTAGCAAACCATCACGTCCTCCAGTGCCTTCACCAATCGCCGTTGGATGTAACCCGTCTCTGCTGTCTTGATGGCTGTATCAATCAAACCTTCACGACCAGCCATAGCATGGAAGAAGAACTCCTGGGGCGTTAAGCCACGCAGATATGAGTTTTCCACGAAACCGCGAGCCTCTGGACTAAAATCGTCCTTGGTGAAATGTGGCAAGGTTCGGTGCTTGAAACCAAAAGGAATCCGTCGACCTTCGACCGATTGCTGCCCAACACAGACCGACATCTGCGAAATGTTGATGAAGGAACCCTTGGAACCCGCCACCACCATCTGCTTCACATTGTTGTCTTCCTTCAAGTTCTTCTGTGCGAATTGACCTGAGTCGTCACGAGCCAGATTGAGTTGTCGCTCGACCAGACTTTCGAAGGACTCTCGAATCGTCATACCAGGGGCAGCTTTTAGCCGGTCGTGTGTGGCATCTTCGATGATGTTCACGACATTGGTTTTGCACTCCGCAATCTTTTTCGTGATGAACTCCATCGTTCCTTTGTCGGCGATGGTGTCACCAATACCGATGCTAAAGCCGTTGTGAAACAGCCAGTAGTTGACCACCATCTGTAGACCAGTGAACAGCTGCCGAGTCGCCTCTGGCCCTTTCTCTCGGAATACTACGTGCACGAGACCACCCTGCGAGGCACCGACAGTCTTTTTCTCCACGGTTCCGAAGATGATCTCGCCGTTTTCAATCAACATGCCATCGTCGAACACGGGGTTGTTGCTCTTGTCTTCAGCGCCACGCAGGATGTTGATGCCGCGAGGAATGACCATACTAAGAATCTGCTTGCCGGACCAGAGAGGTTTAGGCTTGAGGATTGCAGGAGTTGGAACTAGTCCGTCCCAATCAGGAACCCAGAGCAAGATGTTTTGAACTTGGTTCCAGTCAAGGAAGGTATCGCGGAGGGTGAACTTGCGAATGCCGCAAAGCGTGTCTTGGACAATACCCATGACTGGCTTATTGGCTTGAGGAGAAATGATCTATGAATGAAAGATGAGCCTCTGCGTTGGAAGAAACGATAATTCGAACCTGGCGTGGAACCCATGCTATTTGACTGAGCTCTGCCCGCGTCTCTTCGCTCTGAGGCACACTGAATGATTATCAGTCGTGGACGAGGATCAACGTTGGTATACGTACTGCATGTTCATCTCGTCTCCATCGAAGTCGGCGTTGTAAGGAGGTGTGCTGGATTTCTGGGTAAGAGATGTCGAACGACATCACCAATAACTTACACGGAAAGGTTCAGACGGAAGGCTAGAACAATGAGCTGGAATTGACGAAGCAGATCAACAACTTACTGGAATATGGCATCAACTTCACTCGATGACTCATCATACTCATTTTGTGCAGACTAGGCTGACGGTTGAAGAGAACAAAGCTGGCCGAAAGATCAGTAAGAAGTTGAGAGGTTCAAAAACAACAACTCACTCGCCGTCCTTCAGATGACGTTCTACAACCCATCCATATTGAAGGAAAGCATCCGCCCGTTTATTGTATCTCAAGTCAATTCGTTCACCAGTATCCCGTACGACATAGCGAGCACCAGGGTACGCTGTCGGACCATTACGAACGAGCTCTTGCAGATAACTGATGTTGTACGGCGTTACTGAACGAACGATAAGAAACAAAAATGCAATCATTAGTGACACCTACCTCGTTCAGGATACGTCAAGTTCATGGCGATACTTCGGGGCACGCCAACCTCGTCCAATTCGAGATTCGGGTCACCGGTAATAACGGTCCGCGCAGAGAAATCGACCCGCTTGCCCATCAAATTACCCCGCAGACGACCTTCTTTTCCCTTTAATCGAGCACGAATTGATTTGACGGGGCGCCCTGATTTTTGCAACGCTTGGGGAATGCCAGCAATATCGTTGTCCATATAAGTCGCGACGTGGAACTGCGCAAGTAAAGGTAAGAAAGAGTGGGATATTTAGATGGAAAAACGGACCTGAAGCAGTTGCTCAAACTCGGAGATGACATGAGCGGGAGTCCCTTCATTTTCACATCTCCGAACATTGGCGGACGCTTTGATAATGTCTCCTAGCTTGTAAGTCAAGTCATCCTCACTCCTCATGGCGCCACCATCGACAGCAATACTAGGTCGGACTGGAGGTGGTGGAACAGGCAGGACGGTGAGGATCATCCATTCTGGACGAGCATACTCGTCTGAGAGCCCGAGTAGATGAAGATCGTCATCAGAAATCTTTTTGAAGGTCGTATAAATATCTGAGGGGTTGAAAAGACGTTTGTCGGGTTGTGAAGATTTCATTTCCTGTGAAAAGATAAAATGTTTTGGGTGGGAATAATGGAAAGACAATGGCCTACATCATCTTCATCCTTGGGCTTCTTGTATTGTGCGAAAAGTTTAAGCCCTTCTTTACGGATCGCGGGTTGCTGATAGCCACATCCTCCATGACCCTTCTTAGGTTCCTCTGTCTCCCCTTCTGCTGCTTCGTCCTTTGGATCGTCGGTCTCGCAGACCGTCTTGGACTTGCAGTGTCCCCAGACAGTAGCCATCCGACGTTTTGGATCGCGAATGTGACGAATCTTGTCCGCGAAAGTTGGGTCCGACTTACGTATGTGAATTATGTTGTTAGCAAACGATTCTTCATTCAAAACGGAAGGATCACACAAGCACGACAAGGAGGATAAGAGCAAGCCAATGAAGACACCAGACACGTTGCTCACGCTGCGTCACAGCAGAGAACGGTCGGCCATGACGATCCATAAAAGAACCGCATGCATGCTTTTCACACTCCTCGTTCGGCCCCCCATTTCACCACGCAACATCGGGTCCACTGGTCACCAGACTTGTAACGCGGCGATCAAGCGACCGAAAACGCGCGGAACAAGAATGGGCAGCAGAGCGCCTCGATTCTCGAGAAACGACCGAGTTCCGGGTTTGGGGTTCACCACGATGTGGAGAGAGCCCCCAGAAAATTGGGAGGTGGGGGTGCGAAACGAGTAGAGGAAATGAAGGCGCAACTCACGATATCAGCCTTCAATTTCCCGCAGTTGATGCAGATACACTCCAATATCTTCTTAACCTTCAAAATGAAACCTACGAGCAATGAGAGACCTGAGCCGCCATGATTTATTAACACACCTGGATGGAAGACAGGACGCGCAAGCTCAATGTGGCCGAAATGACCTGGACACTCTGACATCCCCTCGCCACACGTTTGACACTTGAAATTACGGTCGATGGTTCCCATGCGAGGGTCCATAAGACCTCCCATTTTGGGCTTGTGAGTTGTTTCGTCCATAACTTCTGGGTGCTCTATCTTCGCCACAGAGTATGCTTTCTTTCGAGGTGTCAGTTGGAGTCATTGTCCGAAAAAACAAAGACGCACGATTTCCTCTGGTGAGAGGATACCAAACTGCACCTCTTTGACCTTGCGAACGGGAGCCGCCGAATAGGCGAACTGGTGACCGAGCATAATGCAGACAGTAGGCGAGGGATGTCGGGACGGAAAGACTGTTTAGGGCCGCAGGAAAACGGCTAAAAACTCGTGAAAAACCGTGCAAGGGATGTATTAGAGGGGTATAGAGGTGTTGGGCGAGCCACAGATGAGTTCTGGGGCAGTTTTGGATGGATATGGGGGAGAAGGGAATTCGGCGAATTGAGGGATAAAGGGCGGGGAAAGGCGATAATGCAGGCGTCAGCAAAGACGACAGGTGCAAACCGACAACTGAGACGCGTTCGGCGGTGTGTATGAGGAATGAGGGCTGCGAGACGGCAGTCGTTGTGTTGGCTCCCACCAACGAGTAAACGGTCACAGTCACACCTGAGGCTTTCAGATCAACAACGGTGCCGACCCTTGTGTTGACTCGATCTATCAGGATGCCCTTCCGCTGCCCTCTCACCCTCGCATGTTCTCAAAGTGCGCCTAGCTCAGCTTCTGGCTTCACGACTTCTCAATTCTGTTTTCAGTTTAGATAACTCGATATTGAGGGAAATATGCAAACACCTTCACCCCGGCGATAGCGTTGCCATCTTACAGACTTGCAAACGCCTCAGCGAGATTGCGCTGCGTAAACTTTTGAGCGAGGATGGCATTGTCGATCCGGCGGACGAGTGCATAGTTCACTTGGACGGCGCATCGAAGGAAGACATTCACAACACACTCTCTTTACTCAACATTGCCACACTGTCGTTCTTCTCATCAACCAAAAAGTTATTGCTCGTATTCTTGAACTCGGACCTGGCTTGCTGTATCCGCGACATGAATAGGGCTGAAAGGCTTGTAGAAAATCTCGCTCATCTGCCCAACGTTGAGATTGAGTTGCGAGGCTCCATCCGCAAGAAAAAACCCACCAAATCAAAGAGCGTACAACAGGAATCGGATGATTCCTTCACGCGACTGTGGCTTGCGGTCATGCGAAACCGTTCAGTGATCGCCTTCGCAATGATATGTGGACATCACTTCTACTCGACTTACTTGCTCTATTCAACCTCGACTCTCGTCCGTCGCGAAACGCTTCGTCCGACACCTAGAAAAGTTAGCCAGGGATTCTCAACTCGGAGGCTGTTCTCTGTGTCATCTTCCCTCAAATCTTTACGAATCAGCGGTTCTCTACTCCTACACCCTAATTTCCAGCCATTGTGGGCGGTAACCCTCCGGAAGATCTCTCTCGACTCTCTCGAGTTCCACTCTATCCCTGTCAGTGAGCGAGTCTATGACATCGCTGCCAATGTCCCCTGTCTTCGCAGACTTTCGGTGCTGGACTCAGAGTTGGACTCTGCCGTTCTTCTCAGATTGCTGGCTGCACTACCGCAGCTTGTTGAAGTTGTCATCGAATCTCGTATCGCTCAGCAAAGTCACCATATTTCCCACCTTATCGACATCCCCAAACTTATAAATGTGAAGCACCTGGCAGCGTCGTCTGAATACATTGCAGTATTCCTTCGTCAGGATCGGTTTTTACCCGCCGGAGAAAATGTGGAAATAACAATACCTATGTCTGAGCTGACCACGCCTACCATCCTGGCAGCATTGGCGCCAATCGAACGTCACCAAATGCCCCGTCTCTCCCTTCGCGTCAACAACTTCGATATAAACAAGGGCGCCGTTTTATTCATGGAGGAGTCTATTGATTTGTCATTGGCTATGTGGGACGCGTGGAACAAGGTTTTTGGTCGAATGAAACAAGTCACGATCGTTGGCCCAGACGCTACTGGTTTGGAGAACCACGCTGTCTTCTCTCGCTGGCTCAGAGCCTTCGCGCAAGTCGAGCGGGTCATTTGGGGCTCGTCGTCCTCGACAGTTATGTCACATGTTCTCAGTCGGGAAGGGATCTACCAACCAAAGTTGATGATAAGCGCCAGTGTTCAATCTCAGTCATCCACATTACTGAACCTTCCGGACGAGTTGCTCCTCGAGATCTTCAACCTTATTCCGGATGCGTTGTTTGCGGTTGGACTCGTTTGTCGTCGACTGAACACCATCGTGCTGCCCATCCATCTTGTCTCGCAAAAAATATACGACCCAGCGACGGGAGAGTGTTTCATCAAACTTTCCAACCATCCCAAGGCGAAAGATGTCCTTGCGTCTTTGGCCATTGCCGTCCATCTCCGGGAATTCAAAGCCTTGCATGTCTCGATACCTCAAACTCCATGTTTCTACCCCGCTATCAATCACCTGCGCCGTTTAATCGACCTTGTCGCTGAAATCGAAAGTGTACAAAGTGTTTCCCTCTTTATAGCCAGCCCAAGCCCAAGCTCTGAAGGCAAGCATCATGTCCATCTACAAGACCGCTGGCTATCCTTGTTCAAACAGCTGCTGGACACGATCGTGAGCAAACCCAGTCGTATGTCACTCAATATCGATGGCTCGCCATTTCCACTTCCTGCCAAGTCTGTCGGTGGATGAAACAACTCATTTGGAACGTTCACCAATTTTGTTCCGCTCAAACTGACGAACCGGTTCATTCCCAATCCCCTCCGAGTCGACGCTTTCTCTGACAAACAAATGTTGCAAGTCGGCTTCGGTCCTCTGAGCTTCCCTTGCGGCTAGATCTCGATTTGGGCTCGTCGAAATTGTATCAGCTTTACTGTGACGTCTTCTTCTAAGCTCAGTAAATCGCTCCGATTTCCCGACAATTATCCAAAGCCAGTTCATTTGGTCATGGCCACGATGGAGACATGTTCGTGCCTTGCTTGATTTCTTGCCGATCATGGGTCCGTATATCACTCGACGGTCAATCTAGAGGCTTATCTCTCCCTGTTCCATTTTTACCTCAGCTCCGCTGCCGTTTCTGCTCAAATTTCCCATCTCCGCAACATTGGCCACCAAGCCTCGGGATCAGTCAGCTGTTTGAGCAACTTCGGTCACGACCGCAACCCGCTCTGGACACTCATTGCACCATCACGCGTGCATCACGTCTCCCAAGTCCTAACCATCTGGATTGCAGGAGGTCAGCGGCACTCTCCGCCAGTTGGGTTGAATCCCGACCCGCGGAGTGGGATACCTGGCTTGAAGACTGTCAAGTCAACTTTTGAAAGGCACAGATCTGAGTGTAAATAGAGAACCTGGATCCATTCACGCATCTGTAATCGAACATGTTTGTGTCTCATATCTACTGTAAAAAGAACTCGTTCCTGTCGTCAACTCCAATGTTTGCATCAGTTTGAAAATGCCGCGATCATTTTCTTTCGCATCATGTTGTCTTGATGTTGTCCCTCCTTGCATTTGCTCTCTTCGCTCCCAAACCTATTCTAAAGGTCTCTGCTAGCCGAATGGAGCAAGTCTTTGAACTGCACGCGAGTGGACACACCTTTTCGGTGGAGCGGATCCGCCGAGTATGCCAGCCATCTTGGGGTAGACTCTGTCAGCTCTGGCTGTTGGATTACGATAACGTTGGCCATGCTTATATGCTCGACCGGCCATAAGATGCCCGAGTTCCTGCCCCGACTCCATTCTGCCAGCTCTGCAAGGCTGGGGCCATGTCGCGGTCTCTACTTCGAGATGTGCTCAAACGAAACCAAGAGAAGGGAAAGGCACCGGAGACGCAAACAGAAAAGGCCGCCCCGACGACAAGCTCGTTCAATCCATCTTCCTCGCGGCGCAGCATCAAGAATCTTTTGCTGCCAGGCTCTTCAGGCAAGACCATTTCTGGCTCGATTCGCTCATCCGGCGCTGCCTCGTTACGGTCCGTCGCGTCGTTGGCGCAGTCAATGGCCAGTTTTTACAGTATGATGACTGGCGGAAACCGTGTACCGAAGCGAAGAAGACCAGATTTCTCCACACTAGGTGTGTTTTGGTCATCGCAATCTTCACGGAAAGCTAACATGACTTAGGTGTACCTGAATGGTATGCTGAAGACCCTCCACCGGTACCTTTGATGCCTGGAACCGCGGAGCACTCGCCCATACCGACTTTATATGCGAGAGGAATGGCTAGTGTCATTCATGAACGGTCGCCTGGAGAGAAGCCCTATATGGGCATTGTGCTCTACAGCCATGCTCTATCGCATTCTAAAGCAGCCGTGTATCACAACGGAGGCAAGCAACTCATTTCTCGCTAGATCACAGTCTGATGGAGCAATGAAGCCAGGATTCAAGGCGAAGTGAGGTTGGACATCACAAAGAAGGATAGCATCAAAAGCGTAGACGTTTGGGTGCGTCGTTCGGGAGGCTAATACTTACTAGCACTAACTGAACACCCAGCTTATCATTGCTGCGGAAAGTATTCTCGATATATTCGCACCACCGATGTATGCGTTCACTGCCAACTTATGGAACCGTGAGATGGGCGACCCTCGGCAGATTGGTTCCTCAAAACCATGGCGAGGACCGTTTCCTGAAGGAACATTCGCCTTTCCCTTCGAATTCCCGGAGCTTCCCAAAGATGTCGTAGTGAAGCATCCTAACGATGGCAAGCGCAGAAACTTGGCGCGAGTCCCTTTGCCGCGTGAGTCTTGTCCGCTTTCTTCTCACTAAAATTAACACAACTATGCAGCGGCGTACTTTATAAACCAAGTTGCTGGCTTTTCGGGAAGTATCAAGTACACTGTGGGCGTCAACATCGAGCGTGACGGGTTAAATGGAATCGACGACGAGCTGGACATGTCATTCCAGTATCTTCCACTGTGCAAGCCCCTCCCACGCGTCCCAACTCCCTTCCCCTTCATCCCCACACGTGAAGACTGGCCATTCAGTCGCGAGACTGTTGGCGGATGGATGTTAACACCATTTGGGGGCAGAGGTCGATTAGGCGAAGAGATAGTCGAAGTCGAGGGCATCTTGGGCGTTCAAGATCCACCGGTCTACACCACCGACGACACAATCCGGTTTTCGCTCCTTCTGTGGTCCAAGAACCCGCTGGCGCTGGAGGCATTGGGGCAGCCTGCCGCAGTTGAAGTTGCTTTCTTGAAATCAGACATGTTTGCCCTCGATGTCATGACTCCACGCACATCTACGCGCAAGAATCGATATCTTGGTCGATTGGCAGCGGGGCGGGCTTGGAGGACGGATGACGGGAGGCCAGATGACAATGAACCGATTCCAGAGTTTAAACTCGTGACGCTTCCCGAGCCCAAGCCTAAAACACTGCCAGAGGGGGCTTCTTATCAAGTTAAGGGTGCATCGTCGTCGAGAATGAAAGAGGTATATGTTGCAGATGAAACAGACTTGGAAGTGGAGGCCAAACTAGTGGAGAAACAGACTGAAAAGCTGGGTTTGGCCGATGATACGAAGGGCTTGGAGAATGGTAATGCCGAATTAGTGCAGAAACAGAGTGAAGAGCTGGATTTGGTTGACGATGGGGGGTCGACCATGGTTGCAGACGGAGAGAGCGTCACAGAGCGAGCCCCTTCTCCAACCCCATCATTGGACGACATTGAAGAGGAAACAACACCGGAGGAAGACCATTTCCTGCGTATGGATGGTGAGGTCAAAGTCCCAGCTTGTACACATCCCAACTTCCGATACACCCACATGGGCCGCGAGGTAAGAATTTCGACTTGCCTGTTCATAGCTTGAAGCCTTGCAGTATGTGGTCCACTTGATATTCACCCACCCGCAGTACAACCATATCTCGCCCAATGCAACCGGAATCCTCGCAGGTAGCCGTGACTCTTTCTGGGACGATTTCTCTGTCTGAATAATGGTCAGAATTTCCGGTCTGGTATGTTTTCGACCGTTTCGGACACCACCCACCGACTCCCGAAAACGTCGTCCAAACGCCTGAAGATCTCGCAAAACTGCCTGTCAGTGGAACCGCAATTTCTGTTGGTCCATCCACAGTTCGCGGTCCCAAGGTGGTAGGCATGGCGACAGAGGAAAAGAGGCCAACGGGGAAGTATACGCGGTATTATGCATTTTAAGACTTGTTTATATGGACTTTGTTGTACCAGTTTTTATAGAGGTTGAGATGGACTTATCGAGGGCATTTGCAGCCAAGAAACAGCAATGAATGGAGTGCAAAAAAAGTAAGGTTTGTTTGTAAGGTACATAGCCTGCAGGCCTAAGTCTTCGTCAGCTAGACTTCTTACACCACCACTCGAAACGTTCATGGACACTTGGACTTTCCAAGCCTAGATGTCAATGGAGAAGAGGCTCAAGACAACCTGCTGGTCAAGGATGGACTTCATCAAAATGTTTATTCAGGTGGGTATCGTATTTATTCATCACACTCATATCCGCGCAAGTCTGCGCTTGAACCTTTGCATCATCGTTAACCTTTTCGGGACAAGGAGGTCCATCTTGATCCCGATGAGCCGCCACTTCTCGTCCTCCGCCGCCTTCCGCTGAGCCTTCCAAAATGCCCGCGCTTCTGCTTCGTCAGCTCTCTCTTGGGCAAGTATCGCCTGATGGGTGAGAACCGCGATACGCAGACTGGGTTGGAATCGGGTGGGTCTATAATCGAGCGGCATGGCAAGGTCAAGGTCCCAGTCGAGGGCTTTGGGTAATTCTGGGATGTAAGGCTCGCATGGTGATGGCTCCATGAGAGGAGGTATGGGGATCGTGACGGGGGGACGAGTTGCCAGAATGGGACGGCCATTGCCGTTGACTTTCATGTCAAGTACTGGCTCGATGGCAGGACTCGTCGTATCAGGAATCGGTTCATTGACTGCGACATGCTGGAGGAGTAGTGAGACACATTCGAGGACGATAAGAACGACATACGTTGGATGACAACCAAGCGGGCAGCATTTGAGACTGGTAGCATGATTTTACTAACGAAGTCTGAAAGCAACGTCAGCATGAGAATCCTCGCAGGGAAAGGCAACCGTACCCATGTAGTTTCCTCGCTGTCGTAGGACGCCTTCCAGGTTCCAGGAATGTCAAGCGACGTAATCGACGACGCTGATTTGGAACATGACTGAAAAGAGAGGGTGGTAAGTGAAAGCTAAGCAATGAGATGAAGAAGCAAATACCATTGCAGGGGGCGTCGGGGCTGTCGAGTGGATGCCAATCGCAGATAACATGATTTCGATTGGTAGTATTTGGTGTTTGGTTTGGGTCAAGATGAGGGGAGGAGCCAAGAGGCAGAGTAAGGTTGTAGTGGGGGGTGCTCGCAGTTAAATATGCGCTGGGAGGGTCAGACATCGTCTGAGACATTCCGCCGGAGACATGTCCCGCCCCCACAGCCTGCCCCACCCCACATTCCGCTCGGAACAGACTCCGCGGAGACAACTGCAAGGTATCCAAAGGTAGATACCAGCAGTTTGGTGACCCAGTCCTATCTAGCAAGACAGCTATGAGAGCGCGGGGGTAGAAACTATATGGGACATGAGATTCTGGGTCGTAAAATGGAGCATTGGTGACCATAAACGCACCTGTTCGTTGTCTCATTTTTTACTCCTGATTGCCATACTGTAGGCGCCGAGACAGAAGACGCCGGAAGCAAGAGCGGCTTCAGCGATACTGTTCACTGCCACGTGCTATTTATGACGTAGTAAAGCTGAAAGAACCCCTTCCGCGACACAATTCTCCGACACAACGAGATCAAGGAAAAAGGAGGTGGCGACACCAGCTGAGCAAAGAACAGAATGAGATCCTCGATATAGTTGAGGCAAGAATACCGACACGAAGTTGCTGAGAGCAGTCAAGAAAGAGGACATATTGCTCTTGTGTCGTGAGGATTGAACGGGTAATAGAATTGGTCGATCTACTGTCTGTAACGTTAGATTTCTGAAGCAATTTCGCAAGTAAAAATATACCCACCGTGCCCTTTCCTCGGACATCGCCACCAACAGCAGGGAAATTGGTCTGCTCCCACAGCTGAACCCAAGTCCAGGGCAACGCCCGCCTGGTGGTAAAGACGGTCATAAACGGTAAATGACCCATTCCAGCCAGACATGCAGGGTCGAGTCGTGTTGGATCACACCTCGGGCCATTCCTCTCACTTCCAGGGCCATTGATTCGACCGGGAAGCCCAGAGGAGAGAGTCCTTTGGAGATTTGATTCGGCACTAGGATGAGTCGACTTGCCGAAACCGCGGAAGCGGGCGTGTGTGGCGATTCCAGCGTTGGTAGCTGTTTGGTGTGGTGGTCGGAGAAACTATAAAAGCCTTGATAAGCTGTTGCTGGCTATAGCCCTTCGTCTTGCGGATTTCGTAGGTTTGTATGTGTAGTAATAGAGCCTACGACATGTAGTCGCTGATTTTAATGCGCTTGAATTTGCCTGGTCATCCTCAGCCTTCAAGGTCACGTCGACTCGTAATGGACTGGACCGGTCGGATTGTGGAGGTAGACACTGTCGAGGGCTTTCACGTAGTGGTAGGTAGGGTTCCGTCGTTGCCCTGCGGAGCGCAATTGACTCAGAGAGATGAAAGCGGACTCGAATATGTTTGTTCTTGTTATGTATTTTCGCGATCACATGTCAAGTTGATTTCTCTTTGCTTTCACGATGACGACGGAATTCGATGTCTTCTCCGACGCCCCAGCCATCGTTGACTTTGACGTTCTCGAGGCATCCAAGGAGAACGTACAACCTCTTGCTTCTGGCCGCCGTGCCACTGCCCTTTCTGCGGTTCTCTCAACTCCACACGCCCAGCGCGATTCCCGCCTAGCTGCCACCCGAAATCGACTCCGCATCAATGTTGAGATCGCACTGGAAGACGATGAGGACGACCCTCTTGAAGCATATTGGCGGCTCGTCAACTGGACGCTAGACAATTACCCCCAAGGCCACAGCAATGAATCGGGGCTGCTTGAACTTCTCGAAGAGGCAACGAGGGTGTTGAAGGACCACAGAGACGGGATGTGGAAGCAGGAGATGAAGTACCTCAAGCTATGGCTGCTTTACGCCAGCTTTGTCGAAAAACCTACGGTCATCTACAACTTCCTCATTGCAAATGAAATTGGGACCGACATTGCGCTGCTGTACGAAGAACACGCTGCTGTATTAGAGAGGGATGGAAGGTGTGTCCTCCTGTTACTTTTTGCCAGTCGTTGACACTCTTCACAGACGGAAAGAAGCCGATGGCGCGTACCTTCTTGGTATTGCACGACGGGCTAATCCGCTTGAGCATCTCAAAGCCAAGCATGCAGACTTCCAGAAGCGAATGATGTTACCGGCCTCTTCTCCCCCCACAACTGCTGTTGCTGCCCCGTCAAGGCCATCTGAAGTGTCTCAACCCAGACGGACCGCCCTTGCAACTACGTCCACAGTCACTCCTGACTCTCTCCCCATCCGATCGCCCGCAATGCCTTCCTCTAACGGCGCTCGCCACTTCCAAGTATTCGAAGACCCGACCTCGCAGGTTGCCGAAGCTGGTGGAAACGCCTGGCCTGAACTCGGGACACGTAAAACACGTATCAAGGAAAATGTCCCAGAGTCAAAGAAGATGGCAGGGTCGACACTGAGGCAACCTGGGAAGAGTCGCAGGCTGGCTTCGACTACAATAACTTCGAGTATCATACCATACGTGGACACGGAGGAAGATCTAATGCCACCACCACCCACTTCGAAACAATCCAAGACACATAGCTCAATACCCCAAACGCCCGCCAAGAGCCAAATCCAGCCATTTATCGACGAGGAAGTTCCAGCAACTCCCAAATTTGTGCCGTTCAGGGACGAGGTGCGTCGTTCTCCTGTTCTCCTACTTGTTCTCGTCTCAACGTTCTTCCACAGGTCGCCGACCAGGCCCCCGTAATGAGCACTCCAGCCCCCGAATCTGTCATGAAGGTCAAAACGACAGCGGACATGCTTCATCTTGGGCCACTCTCCGAGGCAGAAGCTTTGCGGCGCGATCCTCTAAAGAACTACTCTGCCTAACTAGGCCGGCAAGGCCTTGAATGTACTAATAGTCATAACTACTTGTAAAGCGACTACGACCATCACGAATCGTATAATGAAAATCACTTGCGACCAGTAGATTCTCGAAGGTTTTGATTTTCTCGATGGGTACCACCAGTTGTCAGGTTTGTATTCAAGCCACTGTAGGAGTACAACCTCAAGGTTTGGTTATATACGCCTCGAAAACCAAGGTGATCCGGTTCCGATGGATGGTGTCCTTGAAGGCAATGAAATATGCGTGCTGTTCGGTGCTTGGGTGCCTCGTCGCCAACTTGAGACTAAGAGGGAGAGCATTTCTGATTTAATAGACGCTATCTTGACACAGTAAATGGAGGTCAATTTCCAGAGACTCCGGCCATTGTCTTCGCGCGGTTTTTTCTGTGGGTTTGACCAATGTGCCAGATCGAAGCAGGAGACCCGGAGACGGCGGCTGCGAGCATATTCCTGGAGCACTAGCTCGTCGGCCTGACTGAGTGCGACGACCCAGATAACTCGCAGCGAGTTGGGCGGAGCAGGGTATCGGAATCGCGCAGTAGGCGGATAGCGACGGGTGTGGAGTTGAGTTGATTGCTTCTGCCTTGAAGCTTGAGGGCTGTCATTTGATTTGTGAACCCCACAAGTTTGCGGCGTGTTGCAGTTCTCTGTTCTTCCCTTGAGTCATGAGCGTTCTGAGGTTGCAGCAGAGGAAGGACGAATGTACATGTTGGTTGCTGCCAGGCGGTCGAAGAAAAGAACAGACGACAATACTGGCTGGCCACATGGGTTGGCAGACTGCTAGTCCGAGCCAAGGACGATCAGACCGTTCATTCCTATTAGCCTACTTGCCCCAGCTAGAAGAGTTCCAGAAGAGCATGGATTAGTGCCCGCGGAGAAAGAAGCCGGAAGATGAATCGGAGACTGACCTACTTTATGGACGGCTTACGCAACGCAGGAGGGAGTACAAAACCGAGTGTGCTCCTGTCGTTCTTCACTGGTACTCAGTCTCCCGACAGCGATACACTCCTTCAAATGCCCCGCGCATCCTCCATCTTCCTCGTGGCCTTGTTTTGGGCTTCCTTTGCCGCTGCAGCCCCAGCTGTAGCGCTAGCACGACATGAGAGCTCAACAGTGCAAGGTTCTGTCGTCCCAGAAGCGCCTATTGTCGCCACGATCCGAGATGTTCAGAGTGTCGTTTTGCCAGATCAGTCCGAGTATGTGTCAAGGCTGCTTTCTTGGAAGCTACTGTCTGACCAAGTTTTCAGCTGTGGAGTCGAGAAATCCCGCCGTCGTAGTTTTCGCCGTCGCCATCCGTGATGACCCGAATTGCCTCCAACATATACCATGGAAACTTGATACCCCTCTGGTGAGGATTGAACTCGTTGGTCGAACAAACACTGACTCACAGAAAGTATAGCTGTTCATGCGAGAAAAGCTTGTTGATGACCTCATGATGTATTTTGCAAACGCTTGGAACAGACAAGTATCTGAAAGTTCAGTGAACAGCAGTAAGCGATTGAAAAGTTTGGTGAACGTGAAATCCCACGTGACATCACATTGGTCCACAAAACCATCTTCTGCCAGTGACCATCTGCGGCCGCGCATGATTTCAGTGACTCGTTTGACTCGTCCATTGCCTTGCTAAGAATGGGGACTGGGGGTGACAACCGGCTGGTACGGTACGGCGCCGTAGCCGTAGTACGGCGCCGTACTACCGTACCACTACAGTCCTAGTATTGTTTACAAAGCAATTGCGCAGATGACAAACGGCTTCACTTACCAACTGGACTCTCCCAACCCTTCGTTGAACATAGAATGGGTTTTGTCATTCCCCGCTCTCGGGAATGATCAAGCACGGCGTCTTCCCCCCGCCCCCGTTGCTATATATACGCACAACAAGACGAATTCCATGTTATCGACAATCGACAATTGGTAGCATGAGTTCCCTGAAGACCAAAATTCTTTTCACTGGCGCAACAGGTCTCAGATTCTCTCAAGTCCCAAGACGATGGCTGATCCCTTTCGAGGCTACATCGGGGGCTCTGTTTTAGAAAGATTCCTCTCTCGCCCCGATGCAGATAACTTCGAATTCACCGCGCTTGTGCGCGACACGAACAAGGCGGAAAAGCTTCGGGCATTTGGAGTGAAGACCGTTGTCGGCTCGCTTTCAGATGTGGCTCTGATAGAGAGACTAGCCAGTGATGCGGATGCTGTTTTAGCAACGGTTCGTAGTGACCTATCCCCCCCCCTAAAAATTACTAGCTTAAATCGCATGCGTACGGATAGGCGGACAGCGACGATCTCGCTGCGGCTAAGGCGACTTTGGCCGGTCTCAAGAAGAAGTTCGTGGCTACTGGTGTTCCATCCGTATATATCCACACAGTGGGTCTACTCATTCACTTGATACGCATTTTTAACGGCTTCTAGTCGGGAGCGGGGATCATTTTGGATGACGCCAAAGGACTCGCTGCGAGCGAAGTCGTGTACGACGACACTGACGCCGCCCAAATCGCATCCTTGCCTGAGACACAAATCCACCGCAATGTCGACTTGGAGATCATAAATGCTGACGTGGAAGGTTCGTCAGACTTATCCATAACTGTTCTTTCAACCAACAACGGTGACAGGATATATCAAAGGCTACATTGTCGTCCCAACGCTTGTCTATGGATTGGCCAGTGGAAAATTCGTCGACGCCGGAATCCAAAAAAAGCACACTATCATACACCCGTGGCTCCTCTCTTCTTCTCTGGGCCGTGGGAGAGTTGGAATAGTCGGTCAAGGCAAGAATGTCCTGACTAACGTCAACGTCGACGACTGTGTGTCCAAAATCGGTTGCGTACTAAGTACTATTTTAACATCCCCTGCAGTGGCGGACCTATACCCCCTTCTTTGGGACGCAATCATATCCAACCCACAACTTGGCCATGGACCCGAAGGACACTTTTTTGCCGAAAATGGCGAAAATACATTGTACGACCTGGCTAAGAAATTTGGAGAGGCACTGGTTGCGCTAGGCAAGATCGAGAACTCGGAACCCACCACATTCACGCAGGAAGAACTCGCAGTTGGTCAAGTCTCTATCATCATCCATTTCTCACTCGTTATTCCAGGGCTCCTTCATGGGACTTTTGGGTGGTAACGCTCGGTGTCGTGCAAATCACGCGCGTTCCGTACTCGGATGGAATCCAGTCAAGACCACGAAGGATTACTGGAATGGTTTACACGGAGAGGTGGAGTATCTGCTACGCAAGTAGATATCAACGTGACCGCGTCGCATCATGTGATAGGTATAATTCATCAACTAGAGAGCTCGACAGCAAAGGCTACAGCAAGCTTGGCGAACCTAGCACCGAAATAAGCAGGACTAAGGATGCTTGCTTCTCGCTTACTCATTTATATGCTCGAAAGAAAATTCCGGAGAAACATCGATTCGATCTTGGGCGGTATGTATGTCTAGAGAGAGCTCAGTAAACACACAAAGCAGCGGGGAATACCCACTGTCGTAGTTCTCATTGCCCATTAACCCCTCCGCCGCATGACAAGCCTGGTACCCAGCGCGATTCCATAGCAAATGGTCACTACCAGCGTTCTTCCTTTTGGATTCTCTGACGCATGGAATATCAACTGAAAACCACCCCTTAGGCTTCAGTCAAACATAAGACACGCAGGAAAACACTGACGGTATCGATCAACAAGCTGGCAGAGAAACGTGGATAGAGCTGCATCGACACCACTCGTTACAACATTGACGACTGGACTGGTGCCTGAGGCGACCCATGCCTAATCGAGGTAAGAAGTTGGAAGAGAATGCCGCTGCTAATTGTACCCACGGTCATATCGTATTGCTGCATCCCCTTGATTTCCTTGCGGGCGGCTTCATACGAAGCTACGATGTCCTGCGATCCAAGACCACCGCCCTAAATACGAGTGTCACGTCTTTTGGGGTCTGGAGACAAGACGAGTACCTCTTCGGCAGAGTAGAAATGAAACTCGAGAGGCGAGGTCGGAATGTAACCGCTGATCAAGAGCGCTAGATCTCGTCAGTTCTAACAGTGGAAAAATCGGGAGTACTTACCTCGATATGCCTCGAGAATAGTCACAGTGCCAGAGCCGTCGTCGTCCGCACCGGGAGCTGGAAGAAAAGGATTCTCTTGGTTAATACTGTCACAATGTGCGCCAATAACAGTAATCCCGTCGTCGATAGGTTCTCTCGGTTGAATGTGAACAATCTTGGGCCCTGTGAGCTATGGCAAGATTGACGAAGATGGTACCCACCACGGACGTCTGCTTCCAGTGGTGCTTGAAAGGCTTCACTGTTACCAATCGCTGTACTTGGGGGGTCGCCAGCTGCGTGGTATATTCTTGGATCTTCTTCAATAACCACTCCGAGCTAGCCTTCCCTGAATCCGAGTTGTAATAGCGCGTCTCGAAGGCACCGGTAAAGTACTCCAAATTAACGCGCATCTCCTCGATGGAAATCAGTGGTAGAATGCTCGCGACGAGGGTGGAGTTGGGGGTGGGGTAGGAATAACGCCGCTTTTCAAACAGCGTGCCAAAATTGGGGGGCAGATTCGTGCTTGAGTTAGATAAGCCAGAGGGAAAACAGATGCGAGGAGCACGCACACATCGAGATACTCCATCCCCAAACTCTTCGCGTAAAGTTTTTGTTGCTCTGTTATCCAGACCGGCTCGGAATCTTGGAATTGAACAAGACGCAGCTCATTCAAGTCGAGCTCGAAGCCTTCTGAGGTGAGATGAATACTCAAAAAGAGAAGGGGAGACCATACCTCCAACTCCGTGATGATTTTGGAACTGGTCGCCATCGAACTGGAGTACAGCTTGGATAGAATGGGATTGCGCCAGCCGCGCGACTAAGAAAAGAGACCAGATAAGAAGTAGGATCATGCCAGGAAAGAGAGACGAACGACTCTCATGGTCATTGACTTGGATGTGTTGTCCTCATCAAGCTCATGACAGTTCATGACAAGTCATCTTGGCGTGACCCTCCAGAATGTCCTCTAAACACAACCACCAAATCCTCGAAATAGAAGATGATGATGCTCGTCTTCAGCGAATTCGTTTGTCCTTCACAGGGCCTATAGCCCATGATCAACAGACTTTCTCCAGAAAATGCGCTCGAAAGACTGAATGCTTCAACCAGCCGGCCAATCAATGCAGACATGGCTAACATTCTGGGCTCTCCTCGCACTTTGGAGCTAGGGACGGGCAACAACGAGCACCTTCAAAATCGTAAGCTTAATGGTAATTGCTGCACATTTGTTCATACACCGTGCAGTTCTGGCCCGTGTCCAAGCATTCTTACCGGAAATGGAGGCCTCGAACGCTCTCGTCGCGCAAAGGGCTGAAGCAGATCCCAACAGTGTGGATATCGAGAACGTGGACGACGACGAAGCAGTGATAGAGATGGCAACTCCATTGGATTCACTCGCTTCCAAAAAAAGTTAACGATTGCTGGTAGAATTTGGGCCTCGGAGTTTTTGAAGATAAAAATGGGGATTATTCAACGTCAGAAAGCGACGAATCTGAGGAAGAGACAACATCAGGTGTGTCTACCGTCTTCCAGCCAAGTTATCACCTTATATTGGAACAGATTCGGAGAGTTCAGACGACAATGTGGTAATCAATCGGCCAATTCGACCACTGCCAAAACGCGGTCGGGCTCCCCCAGAAATCATTGTTCTGTCGGGAACATGACTCAATAATGTTGCCTGGCGTCTCAACATGGACAATGTAACGAGCAACCAATAGTTATGGGAGTATACAGCGATTACAAGGGTCTACAGTGACTCTATACCGTAGCTAATAGCGTTAAAATGTAATAAATAAGCGGCAAGGCCTACTACCAGTCGTGGAGTGACGTGCAGCCCGGTTTCGCGAGACCCAGACCTCCTCGAAGGAGGCTCGGCAAGACGAGCCCACCAATTATGGTGTTCTCGACGATAGCCTCGACGTCGTGGGGGGTGACACGTCCATACCAAACAGATGCACCGCCAGGGGTGTAAATCTGACAACGCAGTTCAATGAGAATGAAGTGAGAATTCGAGAAAAGCAGACGAACGATGGTCAGGCCAGAGTATCGGTGACCCCCAACATGCGAATTATACAGAATTAACGCGCGCTTGGAGTCTTGCATAGATTTGAGGCTGCTGACAACATGTTGTTCTCGGTCTTCTTCACTCCCTTCGAATTTTTCGAGGGGTAGGTCGATAAAATGCTCTAGCTGATTGTCTACCGTCCACCCACGTCGGTTGAGAGAGTCAGTGAATGCTAGAAATAGTCAGTTTGTGCTGCTCAAGTCAAGAACGGGCAAACCTCTCTCTAGTTTTGGCGCAGCAATTGCACAACGATTGTCGCGTCGTTTATGTGAGCCTGGACCAGCTTATATGAAGAGAAATATAGCTGGAGAGTCTGGAGCACGCACACATTGTTATTACACAGGCATATGGGAGTAGCCACGTCTGGAGACCGGGCTGGTCGTTTGACCCAAGAATTCGTGGGATGGCTGGGTCTAACGCGTTTTTCCAGAGTAACTGGGCTCCCTTGCTGGTAGGAGGGATACCAGTAACTGCTACGTAGTCTGGGAAGACTAAAACAGTCTCTTCCTCGCACACGGAAGCATGGCTGCCATTGAGGATAGTTATTTCGGTCGAGGCTGTGGTGTCAAACACTCCAGGAACGGTCGGATGAGAATGTGTTGCATGAGCAGACGACTTGTAGTGAGCAGAAGAGATATGTGAAGCCAAAGAGCCTCGCGTAGAGGTAACGTCTCGGTCCCAGTCCGTTTTGCCCGTTGAAACCAGTATCTGCCACCAAGGGTGAGCGTCTAAAGCATGTTGACATCATGATTCAACGCACCTGTCGGCGATACGGGTACACACTTCCCAGCATTTGCGTTTCCATGTCCACCTTGAAGCGTTCTGGGTACTCTGGGTGACCATCTTCACAAGGGTCTGCGCAACCGCGACATGGAGCGTCAGTAATAGGAACCTGAGCATTGACGAGTTGCGTTTTGATGTTTTGGGGGTCCAGCTCGTGGCCCAGCGCCCATGCTTTCAAGCGGCGGAGAGAGCTCATGGTGGGGCGAGAATGACCGCAGCGGTTAAGGATGACCAAAAGTTTCAAGTCATCAAGTTTAGAAATCTGTATCAGATGAGATAAGATGAACTACCACGATAAGATTACGCCTAAAATATGACACATCGAGTAGCTTTGCGATTGCCATGAAAATGCGGCGACTCGACGCATGCGGCCAGAGCTTGGTTAAACACACCACTCAGTCCTTTCATCGTCAACGCCGAGCATTCCACGCGCTGCCCCAATTTCCCGAGCCAGCATCAATCCTTCCGCAGTCGACTCGGACAACGAGGCAAGCTTTTCAATAGCTCCAGTATCATCCCGGGCATCTATTTGATTCGCGACAAGGATGAATGGGACCTTGGGGCAGTGGTGACTGAGCTCCACCATCCAACGCTGCTTCACATGCTCGAATGAAAGCCGGTTCCGGACACTGAAGCAACAAAAATGTCTGTTTGCGGATAGGACAAAGGCCGAAGTGTGTCGTACTCAGAAGAGCCTGAACATGATTCAATTGCTATGAAGAGCCGCAACCCACTTACCAACACAGTCAAAAAAGCCGACACACCAGCCTGGTCCAGGCAATCTTTGCCTTCGATTTGTCTACTTTCGGCATGGGAGTCAAAAACCTGTATGGCTCTCAAGCTACAGATCAGAACAGTCTAAGTCTGCTGACGCACCGTAGGAATGTAATTGGAGGGAAATCGGCCTGTCGTCTGAGAGATGCACATCGCTGTCTGTGGTTTGCATTTGTGGTTTGCGCACTCACCAGAGGCTGGGGAAGTGATGCATCACCACTGACAATCTCCCAAGATGTCATGAAGCTTCGCGGCTGGTGATCGCTGATGCCCAGGACGAAGCTTCATTGATCAGAGAACTGTCAAGAACTGTCAGTCAACTTAGACTCAAAATATACTGTTTTTTTACTTGGTTAGGGTTTGGTTAGGGTCAGGTTAGGTTGGTTAGTGTTTGGGTAGGGTTGGTTAGTGTTTGGTTAGGGTTTGGGTGAGGGAAAAGGTACGTTTGATATGCTGTTGGGGGACCTCTGGTAAGCTGCCAATAACGAAGCTTCATGACAGCTCTGACAACTGTCAGAGATATGAAGCTTCATTTCCCCGGGTAGGCCTGGTGCACTGAGTTGGTGACAACGCCCACACACCTTACCGACGCCTTGGTCCCCTACCAGAACGAGCTTGATAGACTACATCGGTAGTTGATGTTCAGTTACTGCGAGTGACTTTTAACCAAGTTGCCATGATTGACACAAAAGCGCTCGGTGTCATGCAGCGATGCCATACTATAGTAGCCATTTCAAGTTCACCAACTGACGAAAGTTGTTTATGACGCTGAGCATCCGAGATCTCTTGATTGAAGAGTAGGGTAGAGCACGGGTCAGGGTCAACCCGCAGGGTTTCAGGGTAGGGTCTGTCAGGGTCAGGGTCAGGGTACATCTATTTCTGAACCCGGCCAAACCCGGACCCTTTCAGGGTCAACCCGGAGGGTCCAATAAGCTGTTGTGATGGGACAATTCCCTATCTAAACATGATTTTTGTCAGTTTTTGGAAGACAAAAAAAATCATATGTCACTCATGTCACTCATGTGACATGTGACATAGAAGTAAATCAGATTGAATATACTCAAAATCTTGAGGAAAAGGTTACATATACTATATCTGAGCCAATATCATATAGCAAAATGTATATTATGTCAAAATTATTGTCCTAAATACATCTTCTGCTTCCATGTTTGCAACCCGTGGGTCAACCCGGACCCGGTTGGACCCGTACCCGGAAGGGTCAGGGTTAGTCAGGGTCAGGGTCAGGGTCAGCCTTCTGAGACCCGGACCCGGACCCGTGCTCCACCCTATTGAAGAGCCTTGCATGTCTGCAGTTATCTAGCAGGGGGCATACTTGGGCCTTCGTTCAATATCCAGGGAAAAGTTGGCAAAAGGTAAACATTGATCCCATCGATTCCTACGATCAACTCAGCACAACAACCCCAATTATGGCCCTAGACCCCTATGACTCTCATGCTTTACGCTCGCCAAAAACGACTTGCGGGACATCAGCGAATTAGACGCTGCTCAATTATAAACACGGAATCCCATACATCAACCCCCACCACCCAACACACCCTGGCCCTTGCTCTCCGAGCGCCTTAGTAGCACATGCATACTTGTACGCGGTATATAAATGTGATTCAAAAAAAAAAGTCACGGTACCGTGACAAAGAGAGTTCGAGTCAGTTTGATCCCAATGATGATGATGTCTGATTCCCATCACAACTTGACTTATTTTCTGACTCCATCTACTATGACCACCACTGAACTGTCGACCGCTAAGCTGTCCACCAGTGAACTGCCAACCATTGAACCGCCGACCACATTCACCTCTCCGAAAGAATTGATGCCCTCCGCACCACCTTTCAAGTTGTCGACTCAGAAGGAGATCGAGGAAGATGAAATCCAACTCGAAGCCCACCTTACCAGCGGTATGATCCGACCAGATGAGCGCTACCTGGTGAGTCGAGTCTCAGCAATGCTGGATTGGAGTAGGGCTAAAACTACTTTGAGAAACTTCGTTACAACAACTGGACACTCATTGTCCCCGGCAATCCGGTGGTAGCCCAGCAGCTGCTCCATACTTTGAAAGCTCGTCGGGAAACCTGCGTGGCGGAGCATGCCGTGGCTCAACGACGTCTTCATGAAATCATATCAACCGTGAATTTTCTCCGGTCTCAAGTGGACGAAGGCAGCAAGAAGATTCTTGATGCGGAACGGGATATCGGTGATGCGTGCCAGGCCTTTCACAAAACAGGACTTGTGGTCGGCCATGATGGTTGCGTTGTCTGTCGCCCGGAGCATGCCGTGGCTCAACGACGTCTTCATGAAATCATATCAACCGTGAATTTTCTCCGGTCTCAAGTGGACGAAGGCAGCAAGAAGATTCTTGATGCGGAACGGGATATCGGTGATGCGTGCCAGGCCTTTCACAAAACAGGACTTGTGGTCGGCCATGATGGTTGCGTTGTCTGTCGCCCCAAGTTTCCCATTGCCGTTTAAGTCGAGGGTTCAAAGTTACTCAGGTTATCGTGTCATTGTCATTGGCTTACATTTCTTGACATTTTATCGATTGTATGTATCTATCATGATGTACATGTACAGCTACTATCAGATTGTGTTTTTCAAGCGTTTCCAGCGAGGGAGACCTATTAGTAAATTGGATTGACAGAACTTGAACACAGACCAAAAATGAATAGGATTTTGATGAGTGGAGAGATTATGGACAAGCACGATAAGGAACGAGAACGATTAGAAGGCTGAAGCTCATACCAGCAGGGTCCGATGGCTGAGTCAAGTCAACGACTTCGGATTGCGTCGAATACTCCCGCTTCTCCTCCCATCCACCAAGCGCTCGAGGTTGCAAGGACTTCTTTGTATCGTTCAATTTGTTGCCTGTTCCCCCTCTTGGACATAGGACAACTTCTTCCGCATCTGCACAAGTTGCGCCAACAGATGCTTTCTCCCTTCAAGTTCGGTAATCTCGGTAATCATCTTATCCTTGAGTCAAAGTTCTTTCTCCTTCCGCACCTCCAGATGTTCTTCCCAATCTGTTGGCAAATGATCTTTCAGGTCCGCGACCTCGCCATTAAGCTTCAGGTTTGCGGCGAGAGAGTCGACGGCATGATCTTGAAGGGTACGGTTGGTGGCTTGGATCATGATCTTAATAAGCTCCGCCTGGAGACGAGCGTAAGTAGTCAACTTTTAGTGCTCGGTGCTGGTGTAGCAGGTCTTGGTCACGGTGTTCGGGCACTGGCAATAAGGCTCCTGTTGTGCTGTTGAGAAGGGTTTCGAATAGTGAGGAAGAAGTACCTATGGGGCTATTGCTATTGGCCCGCCGGCGCTTGAAAGGGGTTATCGTCCAGAGTCCTGGTAGAATGGAATGTTCGTGAATAGGATACCAAGTTTTAAGTTGGTGCACTGACAACCGCAATGGTCCCAGTGGCGATGTGGCGGCATTAGATGAACCGTATGCTGGCGAGGTAAACAAGCTAAGGTCTTGGGCACTTCCTGGACTCGGTGTTTGGGCAGACTGAATGATTTGAGCCTTCGAGAAGCCTGGGAAGACGGCGGGGTCGAAAGCGTCAGGAGAAGACATGAGTGTTAGGTGTTTAAGAAGCAGGATAGTCGTAGTACGATTATTCTGTTAAATAACCGGACCCGGAGCAGGCTGAGGGCAAGATCATGTCCGAGTCCAGCCTGAAGTTTTTTCGTCCCAGATGATCTTGATCCAGCCTTACTCATTAACATCTTACCCATTAACATCCACTATGGCCATGAGCGAAGAGTCCAAGAATCCCACCAAAGGCTAGTATTTCCGACTCTCCACAATTCAAACTTGAACGCCATTTAGATTGTCTTTTAGCTTTAACTGGACTTCATGAAGCGACAGACGACCGATTCAAGGGCGGGACGGGGGGGAAACCACTGCTCATCGCGTTGAGGACCTAAATCCAACAGCTGGTGATTGTGAATGCGAGAAAGGTAAACCTTGATCCCATCAGCTCCTACGATCAACTCAACCGTGACCATGTCCTTCAAGCAGTACGCCCTCTTCCCTCCAACCCCGACAACAGCTCGCGGTGTGGCCACAAGACTCAGCGCGCATAAGGAGAAGATCGTCTATACGAATGGCAAAAGCGTCATTGTACCTCCATTCGTAACCACCGCTGCAGCTACCTTCTGACATGGCCCTTAGATTCGCGATCTAAACGTACTCTCTACTCGGATACGATATAGCTTGGCTGAATAGCCAACGTAGAATCCCCTGCTAGCAAAGGCTTATGTTGGCCATGTCCAAAACACCAGTGTGGCGCGTATCTCGCCTACAGGTTACTATTGCGCGTCTGCCGACGTCTTTGGCACGGGTTCGTGTGCCACTCTGACGTTCGATTCTCACTGATTCTAATATTTACCCCAGTCCGCGTCTGGGACACTGTTGGTGAAGACAATGTTTTGAAGGGAGAATTTAAGGTCATCTCAGGGAAAATGTGCGTCAACAACTTATCCTCCGGCTTGCCTAATACTACTTCAGTAACGATTTGGAATGGGATGGGGAAAGCAAACGTATCATCGCCGTTGGGGATGGACGAGAGAAGTACATCTAGACGGGGTTAGATCTGCGTCTCTCAGGTTCAATAGGTTCGGTCATGCTTTCATGTTTGACACGGGCTCTTCGACTGGGGAAATCAGCGGGCACACAAAGGTATGTAACTCCTAAGCTTTTCTCATCAAGCTGACTTTCGACCTCAACAGGCTATCAACGCCGTTGCGATTCGACACCAACGGCCATTCAGAGCTGCCACCGCAGGAGATGACGGCCTGATTATCTTCCACCAAGGTGTGTCGTCTTCTTTCCCCAACTATACCTCTCAAACCATTGTAGGCACACCCTACAAGTACGACAAGGTCTGTGTCAGTTTGTTTCGATCTACTCTTTCTCAAAAGGTGTCCCAGACAATCAGAACACATACGAAATTCGTTCAGGACGTTCGTTACGCGCCTTCTGGAGATCATTTCACCAGTGTGGGGTCAGATTCGAGGATCTTCCTTTACGACGGCAAGACCGGCGAAACGATTGCGGAGTTTACAGACAGTCCACATACGGGTAGCGTTGTGCGTTCTTTTTCTTCCAGTCCAGTATGTATTCCGACACTCCGCAGATGGCCTGCTCGTGGAGTCCAGACAGTAAATCATTCATCACTTCGTCGGCCGATTGTACTGTCAAATTATGTGGGCAAACAGGCTCGTTTCTTTCGGTGTCCTTTTAAACAGTTGCAGGGGACGTTGAAGCACGCAAAGCAACAGCATCGTGGTCGCTTGGCTCTGGTGTAAATAACCAACAAGTTGGCAACGTCTGGACTCGCGAAGCGGATCTTGTGTCGCTATCGTTGTCTGGTGATCTCAATGTCTTTGATGCCAGAGCAGGCAACAAGCCAGCACGGATTATAACAGTATGATTCATTCTCCGTTGGGACATACGTTAACTTTTTTTTTCAGGGTCCTCAGAAGTCTATAACGGCCATTGCACCCTCTACTTCAACGACATTCCTTGCTGGTACTGCAGACGGTCGAGTAGTCGAGTTCACCTCGTCGACTGGTGAGGCAACCGCCGTTCAAGGCGACGGTCACACCAATATTGTTGTTGGACTTGCTGCAACGCCCACCGGCAAAGTGCTCTCAGCTGGCTATGATGACCGTGTCCGCGAAATTTCCGGTGGAAGCTTTGCGAAAGGCTCAGTCGGCACTGGGTCGCAGCCCAAAACGCTTGCTGCGGGTTCAGATGGGACCGCGTTTGTCGTTGAAGCTGGAGGTGTGGAAGCCATCCGTGACAACCAGAAGGTTGCGCAACTGTCGACGAGCTTCAATGCGAGTGCGGTTGGGGCCAGCACCAACAACGTTATTGCTGTCGGTGGAGAGGTGAACTCGACAATATGGTGGATATAATAACATGGCTCAACCTTTGCAGGACCAGAAAGTGCGGCTGTATGAGTGGAGCGGCACCAAGTTCACGGAGATCGGGCTTCTTGAAAACAACAAGGGTGTCGTCTCTGCTTTGGCGTTCTCGCCTGACGGCTCATTACTGGCTGCGGGTGATGTACGACGTTTCTTATCAGCCTCTACTCCATCTACTAACGATTTTTTCCAGTCCAGCGGACGGATAGTCCTATTCGATGTCAAAGAGAAGAAGATGGTCACCGCTCGATGGTCTTTCCATTCTGCTCGCGTCAATTCTTTGGCTTGGACTTTGGACGGTAAACATTGTGCATCCGGTTCATTGGATACACATGTCTATGTCTGGAGTGTGGACAACCCGTCTCGGAACATTGCTCTCAAGAACGCTGGACCTGGCGGAATCAACGGGGTTATGTGGGTTGCTGAAGGCAAACTCGCTGGTGCTGGCGCCGATGGATGCGTACGATTATGGGAGGTTAAGCTGCAATAATGAAAGGTATCGTCGGAAAGGAAAGTGTATATTTAGTATTGGACTCTGAAATATCATCTCTCTCACCATCCCTCACTGGCAATTCAACAGAAAGAGCAAGACATTCACCGACCATTTGCCATCACGCTGATGTCATGCTGATTTATCATCGGTGAATTCAGAACAAAATAAAGGGCAACAGTTCTTCTGGTTCGTGGCCAACATGTCTGCGGAACCCACTCTGACTGAAACGCCTCCAGAAAAGGTCGAGTTGACAGAACAAGAGGCGGAGGAATACCCCCATGGTTTGAAGCTGGCACTGTTATTGCTCACTCTTTGCATCGCCGTGTTTCTCGTTGCGTTGGACAACACTATTCTTGGTGAGCTTCATATCCCAATGCTTCGTAAAATACCGAAATGCCTCAAGCCACTGCACTTCCAAATATTTCCGACTATTTTAATTCGCTGGACGATGTTCCGTGGTACATCAGCGCGTATCTCCTGGTATCCAACCGTCATTTAGTTAGCACAAACTGAGCTTTTTCCAGACAAGCTCTTCATTCCAACTGCTCTTTGGAAAATTGTACTCGTTTCTGCCAATCAAATGGGTACGCACATGTCCCCCTGTCCTCGGTTCATCACCTTATTCGCAACCAGGTGTTTATATCTGCGGTAACAATATTTGAAGTTGGGTCAGCTATCTGTGGGGCGGCACCTACTTCGACCGCTTTGATTGTTGGCCGAGCTATCGCGGGTTTAGGCTCTGCGGGAATATTTAGTGGGGCTCTTATTATCATCTGTGAGCGCAATTTGAACTTGCTCTCCCTCAAAATCCTGCAACTAATACGACTTGAAGCCCACTCGATTCCTCTCGAAAAACGTGCGACATATCTAGGCTTGGTGCAAGGAATGTTTGGAATCGCATCTGTGGCTGGTCCACTCCTGGTATGAGTCTATATCGAAAAATCACGACTCTGACATAGACTTAAGGGTGGTGCATTTACTGACAAAGTGACTTGGAGATGGTAGGCGTATTCTACGATATTTGAATGATTGTTTGGCTGACCGTCGTTTGCAGGTGTTTCTACATAGTAAGCATACAACCAACAACTGCTAAGCGCTCAACTCCCGCAGAACCTTCCTGTCGGCTCGATAACCCTGTTGTTCATGACCTTCTTTTTCAAAATGCCGCCAGCTAAGCAGCAAACACTCTCGGACACCACGTTATGGGCACGAATTAAACAACTTGATCCGCTCGGGACCATCACGTTCGTCCCCGCTATTGTGTGTTTGCTGCTCGCGATGCAATGGGGCGGCACGAAGTACGAGTGGTCCAATGGTCGCATCATTGCACTTTTCGTGCTTTTCGGAGTTTTACTGGTTGCTTTTGCGGTCATCCAGTGGAAGGTTCAAGATTCCGGAACTATCCCACCAAGGGTTTTCAAACAACGCAGTGTATGGGCAGGCTCAATTTTCGCATTCAGTCTTGGTGGTGGATTTATCCTGCTGGTATACTATGTGCCGTGCGTGTTCCAATTTTACTGTGTACTTTGCCTGAAAGTGATGCAGAATATGGCTCCAGGCAATCAAAGGCGTATCCGCTGTTCATTCAGGCATTGACACCATACCGATGATTGGCTCGCTGGTGTTTGGCATTCTTTCATCAGCAATGGTCATTTCCGCTGTTGGATTCTACGTCCCTTTCCTATACCTTTCCACCATTCTCATGTCGATCGGTGCTGGCCTATTATCAACTTTCACCACCACCACAAACACTGGGCAGTGGGTTGGATATCAAATTATCTACGGTGTTGGTGTCGGCTTCGGCGCGCAAATTCCTGTCTTGGCAGCTCAGACTGCTCTGCCAGAGGCGGACATGGCGGTCGGGACGACAATTCCCATGTTCATGCAGTCGATCGGCGGCGCGCTTTTCGTTTCCGTTGGGGCCAACATTTTCGCGGGACAGCTCGCCAGTGGTTTGGTTGCGCACGTGCCCGGAATAGAGCCCTCCATTGTGCTGAATGCGGGGGCCACCAGCCTGGCGCACACCATCGACCCGCAATATCTCCCTATCGTCGTGGAAGTCTACAATTCTGCACTGATGAAGGCGTTCAAAGTCGGGATCGCGATGAGCGCGCTGTCAATTGTTGGCGCGTTATCAATGGAGTGGAGAAGCGTTAAGCTGAAGGGTCGCAACAACGTAGACCGTGTTTAGCTCATGTATACGTGGAGACGTGGAGAGAAAGTCTCTATCCGTCCTTGGCTCTCCGAGCACTCAGAATCTCAGAAAAAAACTTTAGCCAGAATTTATGAAAATTCCCCTTTTTGAGATATGGAATGGCCATTATTTGAACGCACTCCAAAGTCGCCTCATAGAGACAGTCTAGACGAACTGCTTCAGAGTAACAGCGTTAAGTACCACTACTTCAACATTCAAGACAATTCGAAACAAACGATCTCTCCTACGTCATGGCACGTGCTAGTTATCCTCTTGCTTCCGACGTCTTCTGTCTCGGCGCACTACAGTCTGAGTACAGCAATCAAGAGTAAGAACAGAAAACGAGACAACGAAAAGGCGCGTTTATGCTCACCAATGCACCATTTTACGACGTTGAATCTTATGTCTCAAGCAGTTTCTGCTCCGTGCTCTCATCGGTGCCTTGCTGGATAGGACTGGGTCACCAAGCTGCTCGTATGCACCTTCGTTACCTTTCAGTTGTCTCCGCGGAGCCTGTTCCGAGCGGAATGTGGGGTGGGGCAGGCTGTGGGGGCGGGACATGTCTCCGGCGGAATGTCTCAGACGATGTCTGACCTTCCCAGCGCATATTTAACGGCGACCGCCCCCACTATAACCTTACTCTGCCTCTTGGCTCCTCCCCCTCATCTTGACCCAAACCAAACACCAAATACTACCAATCGAAATCATGTTATCTGCGATTGGCATCCACTCACAGCCCCGACGCCCCCTGCAATGGTATTTGCTTCTTCATCTCATTGCTTAGCTTTCACTTACCACCCTCTCTTTTCAGTCATGTTCCAAATCAGCGTCGTCGATTACGTCGCTTGACATTCCTGGAACCTGGAAGGTGTCCTACGACAGTGAGGAGACTACCTGGGTACGGTCGCATTTCCTTTCGAGGATTCTCATACTGACGCTGCTTTCAGACTTCGTTAGTAAAATCATTCTACCAGTCTCAAATGATGCCCGCTTGGTTCTTATCTAACGTATGTCGTTGTTATCGTCCTCGAATGTACCCTGTCTCACTACTCCTCCAGCATGTCGCAGTCGAAGAACCAATATCCGCTACAACGAGCTCTGTCGCCCAGCCGGTGCTTGGCATGAAAGTCAACGGCAATGGCCGTCCCATTCTGGCAACTCGTCCTTCAGTCTCGATTCCCATACCTCCCCTCATGGAGCCATCACCGTGCGAGCCTTATATCCCGGAATTACCTAAGGCCCTCGACTGGGACCTTGACCTTGCCATGCCGCTCGATTATAGGCCCACCCGATTCCAACCCAGTCTGCGCATCGCTGTTCTCACCCATCAGGCGATACTCGCCCAAGAGAGAGCTGACGAAGCAGAAGCGCGGGCATTTTGGAAGGCTCAGCGGAAGGCGGCGGAGGACGAGAAGTGGCGGCTCATCGGGATCAAGATGGACCTCCTTGTCCCGAAACGGTTAACGATGATGCAAAGACTCAAGCGCAGACTTGCGCGGATATGAGTATGGTGACTAAATACGATACCCACCTGAATAAACATTTTTTGAATCCTTTCTGAGCTCGGCTGAAAGCATCCTTAACCTCTTCTATCCTTGAGCCCTGTAAGTCGAATTTATCAAGTTGGCGGTTCATATGGGGCTCCTTGTCTCGAAGAGCCAACTGGCAACGATGAATCCTGAACAACATAAAAGTACACTAAAACTGGCGGTCGTTTGCGTCTTTTCCCTGAGCCTTACAAGTTGCATTCGCCTACTTGACCGAACACACAACGGTTCTCCGTTCAACGAAGGAAATCGTAGATTCGTAGATACACACGATGGCGCGTCGATGCCATGCTCGAGGCAGGCCACATTGTGCGCCGTGTCGGCAGAGACTGATCCGGGCCGGACGCTGACCCACACAACGGCCGGGCCGAGGCTGCCGCCAGGTTGTGGATGAAGCCATCCGGCCCGTGACTGTTGACACTCCTCCCATCTTAGGAGGGTTTCAAATTCACTCGTGTTATTATTGACACATAGTCTCACTCCCAAGTCTCGATGCGGCGAGAGCAAAACAATACTATCAACGTTGACCTCACCTGTAAATTATGTACAACCTGCACCGTGACTGTCATTGAGCTGGAATTATCTTCTTCAGCCACGCCATTACGTCCAACAGTTCATCGTCACGGAGCCTATGTTCGAGGTTGGAATACTCAAGGAAGCTCAGTCCTTGCGGTGCGCCAGGCGGGTCTGACCGTGGTATGCCAACTTCGTTGATTAGGTACTGAGCAGAAGCTTGGCCGAGCTCCAATGTAACGATTCTGTCCGCCGTTCCGTGTCCCCAGAAGATTGGAATGCTCGATGCATGAGATGAGGTCATCTGTAAACTTGGTCAAGACTGGCGGGCTATTCATGCTATCTTAATAGACGGACCGATTTGAATTTGTATCGTAAGGGAAGACGTGAACTGAGCGCAATCAGCCCGCCCAGCTTTGTGGGTATGGTCAGGCCCGTGAGGAGGGACATAGCGCCGCCTTGGGAAATTCCACCAAGAACAATACGGCTTGGGTCAACACCAGACTCTGCGATGGTGTCGGTCAGGAGAGTGTCTAGAGCCATAATGCTCTGCCGAATTCCTTCTTCGTCTTCCTCGCCAGCGGGGGGCGGTGTTACGGGCAGATCGTAGGTGTACAAATCAAACCAAGCTGGCATCCTGGAACCGGACTCGGAGGCGGTAATTCGTCTGACTCGCCTGTGTGGTTCATTATTCTCCGCCCCAAAAAACACGAGAAAACACGCACGCTTGAGGCCGAATGCACTTTACATGGCTCAGATCTGGGTCTCGTTGGATGTATTCGGCAACTTGAAACGGGTAGTCATTGGCATTGCCGCCAGAACCCTTGGAGGAGGTCTTGAGGAGTTCGTGTGAGAGTAAGAAAGACTTGCGTGGAGGAATATGACAATGGCGGTACCACTAGTACCGTCTGCGGCAGGAGTTACTAGGTAACGCAGTGGATGCATAATTTCCTGAATTCAAGTGACGAGCCGGGAGAAAGCTCTGGAGAGGATGTGGAAAGGTCCTGGAAAGGAGACATCGCCTTATTATGTAACGCAGTAATGAAATGACAGGTCAAGATTATCGTTGTAGATTCAGAGCAAGCTGGGGGAGAACTGGGTACAGTGCGCGCCCACAGGAATCTTCATGGCCAGAGGAACATTGCGCGACAGACTCGGAGACTGGCAAGCTCCATCTGAATTGTTACATAAGCGTTGACGGTCCGGTTAAAACTGCCATGACACGACTTTTTAAAAATCCTACCGCGTATCGTCCCACTTGTTTCTCACCTTCGTCTTTCCTTTCACCACCATGTGAGTAGCCTCCCGAACTCTCTTCTCAAGATGAAAACTTCTACTGCAAATGAACGCGACCTTTTCGTGGGCGTTTTCCTTCGGGAACCATTCAAGTCTCTGAACTTCCTTTTTTCTGTTTTCACGTTGGACGACTTTGGACTGACGACTTGGCTCAATAGAACAACATAATGTCCCTTGTCTACCAGGACCCCAAGAGCATGGCTGACGGCCGTCAGCGCGACCGCATTGCCAACTACACAAAATTTTGGAATAAGGACATCACCACCGAGGATGCTACCAACACCGAAAACAGGCGCGAGAGCTACACCGACGTTGTCAACGGTATATTTCCTTCTCTATCCCTCGTCGTAAGCTCAATTGCTTTCACTCCAGGGTACTATGATGGGGCAACCGAACTATATGAATACGGATGGGCGCAGTCGTTCCACTTCTGTCGCTTTTACAAGGGAGAGGCCTTCGCGGCTGCTCTCGCTCGCCATGAACACTACTTGGCTGCCCAGATGGGTCTCCGACCTGGCATGCGCGTTCTCGATGTCGGCTGCGGTGTTGGTGGACCGGCTCGGGAAATTGCCCGTTTTGCGGATGTCGAAATCGTTGGCCTCAACAACAACGAGTTCCAGGTCCAGCGCGCACGGAAGTACACCAAGGCTGCCGGCCTAAGCGAGCAGGTTACCTTCGTCCGTGGCGATTTCATGAAGCTCGAAGAGCAGTTTGGCAAAAACGCGTTCGATGCTGGTGAGTTTTGCTTTACTTCCTTGTCCGTAATTTTCTTGCTCATACTTGTTTAGTCTATGCCATTGAGGCTACTTGCCATGCGCCGACATGGGAGGGTGTCTATGGTGAGATCATGAAGGTGCTCAAACCCGGAGGCACAGTGAGCATTTAATTACCTATCAACTCTACTTCATCTCACCCACTTATAGTTCGGTGTTTACGAGTGGTGCATGACCGATGACTGGGATCCCTCTGTTCCTGCCCATGCTGACCTGCAACACGAAATCGAACTTGGAAACGGTATTCCTGAAATGAGGCCCATCAAGCTTGCTCGCGAAGCACTCCAAACCGTCGGCTTCGAAATTCAGCATGAGGAAGACTTGGCTGACCGACCGGACCCTGTACCATGGTACTACCCTCTCGAGGGTGATATCCGCAAGGCCCAAACTGTCTGGGACTACATCACAGTATGGCGGATGAGCTGGAGCGGTATCCTCGTCACGCAAAATGTCGTCTGGACGCTTGAAAAGCTCGGCCTGATTCCCAAGGGCACATACGACGTCGGCGAGGCGCTCAAGGTCGCTGCCTTGTCACTTGTGCGTGGGGGGCAACAAAAGGTGTGTTTCTTTGGACGCTGCTGTTCATGAACTTGATGCTGAACCATTTCTGTAGTTGTTTACCCCGATGTATCTTGTGGTTAGCAAGAAACCAGAGGCCTCGTAGACTTTATTACCCGTATTATAATTTTAGACCCTTTATTAGTCGTGGATGCCCTTCTGCAGGCCTACATATTAGATTCCTTTTGGAAGACTGCCATGCTTTGTCGTGAATGTCTTTGCAATGAGTTGTTATTCACTGGGGATAGAGCAATCTATTTGGCTGTCTCACGATGCTCGTGTGGGTTGGCAGGAATGGCTGATTTGGGAGGGGCAGATGACTGAGGGCTTGCCTACAACTGTCATAGCCAATGGGAAGGCCAACTATAATGCTCATCGGACTCTTCCATTCCGAGAAAGCAGTTTGCGCTCAGCTGGTAGTAGGGGAGAGGGAGTAGCTTTGGGGCCAGAGTCAAAGGTCGAAGAAATAATACTGGTCGTTGATCCGTCCTGGTTTTGGCTAAATACTGGTGTGGGCAAATACTGCAGTAATACTGACGGTGTGACGCTGACATCACCAAATATCCGTTTTGGGATGGGGTTTGATCCTCCGTGATTCTCGGAGGCCCGCGTTCAAGTACACTTTTGCCCGATTTTTCTGTTGTATTTTTGTAACAATAATTGATTCAAGTGGGGCTTTGTGCTGGACTTAGCTTATCTACTATAACTGTACCATGAACCTTGGCTTGCTCCATAATTTATTTACTTCTGGAACAGCACAAGGCATCAAATAGACACAATAATGTATGTTTGGGAGTAAATAATTTAATATCTGGTCTAGAGAGCAGGGTGCCTGTTGAAGCTATACTCTTGGACCATGCTCCCAACCACTTACCTCTCTGTAGGTGAGCAGAGCTGCTGCCCTACTGTTTGATGGGTATGGCGTGACGACAACGTGACGGGCATCGGACCGGGGAACAGCCGGCCAGAAAAACCCGATTTGGGTTCAGTATTTGCCATCAACGGGTGCCGCGCGGCAAAAATATTCAAAAATGGAAATTGTTGACAGTATTCTGTGATACTGCTCGCCGCAGGCGCCGCTCAGAGAAATTCACTCTTGAGAGAGGCTTGTTTTGCATGTAAAAACAGTAGGAATACAATGCAGATATCTATTTAAATCCCTCTCTTTTCCTTTCCTCCCTCCTTCCTTTTTAGGAATTTTTATTTTTCTTCTTTCGGCTGCCCACAACACCAGTATTTTGCCCTGGTTTTTACTTCCTTCTGCCTCTCACGATGATTCGACGACATGGCTCATGCCCCACGGTGAACGTTTGAATGCTGTTTGAATGCGGAGGCTATATTTATAGATCGTCATCACGGTTGCTCTCCATGTGCTCTCATGGCTCACCTGGCTCAACATCACTGTTCTTCGCATATATACCGACAGTCGACGTTTTCTTTCACTCTCCCATCTGCCCAGGATGGTTCGCCTCCTCCCCTCTTTCCTTCTCCTCGCTGCGAGCGTCCACAATGCTGTCGCGCAGACACAATACCTCCTTGGGCTCGGTATTGCTGACATCACTGGCCCTGGTGCGTCATTGAGTTCTCTGCACTTGCTTCGCTGTCCGCTGAAATGGCTCAACCAGTCACCGAAACTAACATGGTACGAATGGCGACTTTCTGACAAGTTTTCCGTTGAATTATGGCGCAGATGGGTTATGCTTCGCTGGGCCAAACGGACTCTGGCTTGCACCAGCGTCAACGCGCGCGCGCCTTCATTGTTGGAGAGACCGGCAATACTGCCAACCGGATCGTTTTCATCAACGCGGACATTGCGATGGGTGACACCGGAATTCGCCGAGCAATTCTTGCCAAACTGGCTGCGAAATATGGTAGCCTTTATACCGCCCAAAACTTTGCGCTGTCCAGCACCCATCAACACAGCGGCGTTGGCGGGTATCTTGAGAATCTGCTGCCTCAACTTACTGCACTGGGATTCGTTCAGGCGACCTATGACGCTATCGTCCAGGGCGTCGTTCTTGCTGTCGACCGAGCTCATGCTTCGCTCAAAACGGGAACTCTGAGCATTGGGAATGGGACTGTGGTTGGCGGAAACCGAAATCGCAGCCCAACAGCTTATTTGGCCAACCCTGCTTCAGAACGCGCTCTTTACACTAACCAAGGCGACGACCAAGACACAACCATGAGTCTGCTCAACTTCGGTGCCGACCGTGGTTTCCTATCATTCTTCGCTGTCCACGGGACGAGTATCTACGAAAACAACACTCTCATTAGTACAGACAACAAAGGCATGGCGGCTTATTTGTATGAAGGTAACCTGCAGCTGTCTGGTGGAGTTTTTCTCACAAATTTGTCTAGCTTCCGTTGAACCTAACGCGATGCCCGGGGCCAATACTTTCGTCGCTGGTTTTGCTCAAGCCAATGTTGGAGACACAAGCCCCAACACGTGACATAATATTTTTATCTCTCTCTAAAACTCATGTCGTCTTAGTCTTGGTGCTTTCTGCGAGTCCCCCGGACAGCCATTTGACGGCCAACCATGCCAGGCCAACACCTCTACTTGCGGCGGGACTGTTCAACAATGCCATGGCCGTGGACCCGGCTTCCGACTCGACCCATATGGCTTCCACTCAAACACGATGATTGCGCAGACCCAAGTTGACGCGGCAAAGTCAATAATGGGCGGGAAACTTTCACCTGTCAGCGGGACAGTCAGGAGTGTCCACATTTACTTGAAGATGGCCAACCACACGTTCACGTTGCCGAATGGAACCACCGCGATGACTTGTCCCGCTGCGATGGGGTACTCTTTTGCTGGCGGAACGACGTAAGTTATGGTTCTGTCAGCTTCTCAGAGAAGTTGACTTTTTTTTCCAGTGATGGTCCTGGAGCGTTTGACTTTGTGCAAGGCGACAACTCCACGTCCCAGTCCGTCCGCCGATTTGCCATTCTCTCCTTCGTTCTTATTTTCGTAGGAATCCCTTGTGGGAAATCGTCAAAGGCGCTGTAACCCCCAGTCCCTCTGCAGCTCAAATTGCTTGCCACGCGCCGAAGCCGATCTTGCTTAACACCGTACTGCTCTTGTTACCTTGCTTTCCTGGAATAACCTTCTTTAACAGGGATATGCCACATTCCCGTATAGCTGGTCACCGGATACCGTCGACATTCAGATGCTCAAAGTGGGAAATTTCGTCATGGCCCTCATACCCGGTAGGTCCAACGGAATTTGACCTATACCTCAAACTGAGCAAATCAGGCGAGCTAACAACTATGGCTGGACGACGTTTGCGCAACGCTATCCGCGCTGCTCTTATCTCGCAAGGTGTTATCGACAATAGTGCCTATGTTGTCGTTTCTGGTCCAGCGAATACTTATGGACATTACATCACAACGCGTGAGGAGTATGCCATCCAGCGTTATGAGGGCGCTTCAACGCTATTCGGACCCTGTTTGTTTCCTGCTTTTTTCTGAGAATTTCTTTTTCTGATATCATTCTAGACACACTTGAAGCTTATATCGACAAATACACCTCTCTCGTACCCTTCCTTGCAGATTCTCCTTCTGGGACACCCGCGTCAGACGCTGCCCCGCCTGCCCTCCAGTCATCTGCCATTTCTCTACAAACTGGTGTTGTGTTTGATGCGGCTCCGATTGGCAAGAGCTTCGGTAACGTCCTTGTCGATGCTGCCAAAACCTATACGGCCGGCCAGACGGTCTCCGTCCAGTTTGTCGGCGCCACACCAAGAGTATATCAACTTGTTCATTCCGAGTCAAGGGCTTACCTCTTTCACAGAACAACCTGCGTTTGGAGGGCACTTTCCTCAGTGTTCAACAACTGGCCAGCGGCGCCTGGAAGGCCGTGCGATCTGACTCCCACCCGTCTACGACGTACCAGTGGGTGCGCGTGAACACCATATTGGGCACGAGCACTGTTACGCTCAACTGGACGATTGAGGCGGGGACGCCTGCGGGGACTTACCGCATCCAGTACTTTGGCGACTCTAAGCCGTTGATAGGGTCCATCTCTGCCTTCACGGGCACGTCTGGAAACTTCACGGTGTCTGCATGAGGAGGTAGTTATCACTGTTAGTAGGATACCCAATGTCACGTGCATAAAATTTCTTGACCTCGGTGTATGCTGAAGAGGCTCGTCGATGAGCTTCTTCCGGCAGCTAGATGTCCTCGACGGGTACTTCTAGTCTCATCTTACACCATAAGATATGCTAATCCAATAATTCAAGCTTTCAGAAAGCCTGAAAACCCTTTGTAGTCCAGATGACCTGCACGAACGACTGATTAAGCCCTGCCTGTAAGCCCTTGCATTCGCTTGAATACGACTCTCACAGCTCGAAGAGAATCAGGGACCTCTGTGCAAGTGCGCGAGCATGACGTGTTGGAGGCCATTCACGTCAAGTTTCATGACCACGACGATTTTCCCGTGGCGGACTACTTTACTGGGCTCGGTGCGTGTGCTCTTCGCGCCAGATGTCTTTCTGACTATTCCCATAGGCTACATACTCTCGATGCAGAACTACGACACGCAAAGTTTTGCTGAGCGCGTCAGGCTGCTTGCGCTGTACGCCAAGCTATGCAAAATGTCGGCCGCCCATGTCAAGTCCCGCCCGCCGACGACGGTCCAGATGCTGTGGAGTGGTGATGCGGTGCGTTGTGGACGTGCCCTGTGTTCTTGTGGCTGATTCAGCCAAAGATGACACTTGGCTCGAGCCTTGCGTGGTTCAAGCCGCGGAAGCACTTTCAGTTAGCGCGGTCAGTACGCGCCAAAGTGCTTGAAGAGCTATGGGGCAGCACTGGCGCGCTGATTCATCCGACACCGATGCAATTGTGTTTCCCGAATCCGGAGGGGTCGTTGTTTGGGAGTTGCTGGGGGGACTGTGCCGAGGCTGTCTCGTTTTCCTCGTCCGTGTTACTTGTTTTTCTTCCTTCAATAACTAAATGTTGTTGGCAGCCTCTGGAAACACATTAGTGCCCAGACTCCCCTGCGAACATTAGCAGTCAATGTCGCACTCGTCAATACCCCGCATTCTAGTGACGAACGCAGCGCGGCAGATATGATCTTAGAAGAAGGAGCTAATGAACCTGGAGAAATACTAGGGTTACTCAGGCGTACCGACGCGCTGCGCTCTATGTGCAAGAATTGCCAACATCTTGCGAGCGTTGTTGGCGCGAAACTCGTTGACTGTTCCCATACTGCATCCATGGAATCATCCTGCTATCCTCCCCCTGAACAGGTTCCACTTTCAAGAATATGAGGGCGCAGGCACATGAGGTCAAGCAATAGCAATAGCAAGCAACCCCACAGACAGCAAAAAATGAACATTCTGTCTTTCGAATATGTAGTCGTGGCATATATAATGATTACATCTGGGGCACAGGAACTTTGTGTACTGTGGTCTGCACACGCTGGAAAACAGTGTTGGGAATGTCTTCAACTGGAAGAGAGATGACGCGGTAGATCTTCTCGCCTTCATAGTAGGATTCCACCGAGAAGAAGTCGCTAGCTTGAGTAGCCAGTCTGGCGAATTGTGCGCTACACAAGTTAGCAGGGGTGGAGGCTGGGTGGGCACACACATTTCAGCGAAGGTGCGGGGGTTGTCGCGTTCGATTTCCTTTCTGAAGTAGGCAAGGGTACATGGTTTGCCTTTCAGCCGCTGTGCAGCGTTTTAAGACGGTGACGAAACGAGACCATAATAGCCTTGCACACCTTGTACAAGTCCATACGCTCTACTTCTTCCAAGCCACCGCATATATCGAGTCTTCGTAGCACGCGAAGGCTGCCAGGAGGGATGTCGAGGATGTCCGAGTCCATTGTCAGTGTGTGTGTGTGGGTGGACACAACGAGTCAGTCTATATATATATAACAGCCCTCGAGACCCCTGACACTCTTGCCGAAACGGCAACCGTCCGGCAGCATCGAGCCCCCAGAAGTTGATGGTCTGTTTGTATTGTCTAATCCGTAACATAGTAGGTTCTCCAGTCGTACTATGTATATATAATCCATCTAATTCCTATTGAATTATTACTAGTATGCGACCCGCATTCGAGTATCCCATCCAGCCATCTATTCCTCCAGTTGAAATAGCGCCACCCTCACCTCACGTTTGAGAGGCAATGAGTCGACTTCGACACTGCAGGTGCCACGCAAAGCAACCTCCGCATCTTTGAGCTGCGCAAAGAAACCAGGATTTGGGCAGATAGAGGGTCTGGCGAGAACGAGTGAGCGTAGCGCCTGATGGAGAGACATTTCGGAGTGCTCCATGAGATAGAGAGCAACCAAAGTTGGGGAACGGGAGACAGCTGCTGAACAATGGACCAGGATTTTGCCACCTGACTTGGCGATGGCGAGAATGATTGCGTTTGCCTTAGAGCTCGCTTCGGCGATTGGCGACGATGCACTGTCGACCAACGACAGTCGCTCGTATGTTATGGATGGAATGATTTCGGCAGGAGTTGAACCGATGCTCAGGACATGGGTAATGCCCTGGGCAGAGCAAAAGGCAGCGCGGACTGCGGTGCGTGGACCAAGATAGAGATAGGGCAGAACGCGAACAGCAGCAAGTTGTTCACCGCCAGTACTTCCAGAGGGTGTATTCTTCTTCGACTTCTTTGGCATGACTGTAGGTGGAGGAGACGTGAGTGAGCAACAGCATGTTAGAGTCACAGTTGTCACTCCAAGTCGGATTTGCTGCTTGTTCACTTTTGTTAAGAAGAAGGATATTGGAATACAAAGGCGCTATCTGACTATCTGTATCCATAAGTATTGTAATACACGGCACCGCTTGATACAGTCTCCATCCGGACAGCATGAGCATCCTGGGCTATCGCAAACATCTGTTCTGCAGCTGCACTCTGTCGTACCTGACCGGTCTCCGGAGTGATTCCTGTGTGGATGTCGAAGAATACGATAGGATCATATGCAGCCGAGTTGATAAAGCCTTGTGGGTCTTGAAGCCCGATTGCCCTGGCTGCTGCACAACCACGGACGATTCTAAGTGGTACATTAGAGCCCGTAATGACGCTGACACAGGACAAGACAACCTTTTCGTGACCTCGACATTATCTGGCGGGAGTTGGCTCAAGATTTGCATGAAGGTTCCTGCTCCATGCTGCAGCGTGAATTGCGTGCCGCGAAAAAGTGGTGTGATCTGGATGAAGCCGGAAGAAACTCGCGGGGGACCCCCAGGAGTGCGGGGCGGGAGCGTAACTCTGCCTCCCCTGAGCACAACCCGTCCCATGGGCAAGGCCACTGCGTCAGCAGTTGACACGTCCGTTTGGAGTCGATGATATTGGTTAAGCGTCGTAAACACCTTGTACACCTTGTTTTCTCTGATCCAGAGACCAAGGCTTTCCCTGCTCGCCCGAGCGTCTTGCATTGCGAAATTGTAAGAGATCAATCCTGTGGGTTCGCGGATGGTGACGATGACACTCATGCTTTGGCTGAATCTAGTAGAGTGCTGAGATTAGGGTGCTGTTGTCCTTGGAGATGAGGCAGATTAAGTAGGGTGCCAATGGGTGACGGAAGTCAAGGTTCTCTACCCATGGGCGTACACACACAACAGCTTTCTTTATGATGAGATTGCAGAGTGATCCACGAAGTGCTTATGTAACATAAACCTCATTGGCTACTTATGTGGCGTCCCCCCAAATATAGTATACGTCTGCAGCCGTACATGATGGGCGATAGCTTTACTTCCTCAGTCACTAGAACACCGGCGTTCCAGCGCGGGACTAAGATACGATAGTTTCCCAGGACTCTAATGATGTACACAGCAGGCCTCGTGTAGGCCACATATCTGTGTCATCACTTTGTTGTCAAATGGGAATAGTGGCAATTCCAAAGGAAAACAATTGAAAAATGTTGAAAATGATTTAAAACATTTATGAGGAGGGATAAGGCCGCAAGTGGCAGAGAGCCGAACCATGACCTTGCTGGACATATGTCATACTGTAAGGGCAACCCCGGAGGCCTGAGATCAAGGTCCTAGCAGGGGAGGATCCAAAGAGTGAATAGAAGTAAGCAAATACAAGTGAGGCTGACCTAGCAGGGGAGGATCCAAAGAGAAGAAACTCTAAGGGTCCGCCTGCTAGGTAGCGGAACTATATACTGCGCTCTTGACGCGCCAAGGTTGATCGTTGCTCCGTGCAGTATGCCTGCGCCATGTCGCAGGCCAGGTCCCAGGGGGATCGCCAGGCGGGGCGGCGATGCGCCTGACGGAGGCGGTGATGCGATCACCGGAGTCGGAACCGAGTCGGACCGGAATCGGGATCGTCTCCGAGGGGCCGAAAGGGAGGTTCCCCTGACATCACCCCCCCTTTGAATGCGGCGTCCCCGACGCATAGACCGGAACGGAATCGAGTCGAAGGTTGCGGAGGCGATGTGCCGTGGTTTGCCAGGGTACTTACGGTAGAACTCCGCGATTTTGTCCGGGGCGAAGACGCGGTCGAAGCGGACCCACTGGTCGTGCGCACGCGTCGTAGCCTTTCCATCTGACGGTAATTCAGCCGTTTATACCTCACCCTTGCGTCCAAGATCTCCTCTACTTCCCACTCCGGGACTCCGTCCTCGAGGTCCGGAGGGGGCTGGTCGTAGCCGGGGCGTCCGTCGAAGGGGGTCGTCTTGGGCGAGCTCAAGCTTGACGACGGGGAAGACCGGGTGGAGCTTCGAGTAGCGCGGAGGGAGGTCGAGCTTGTAGGCACCTTTGCTGATCTCCGCGACTATCTTGAACGGACCGAGGCGGCGGTGGGAGAACTTCTCCGAGGGGCGAGTCGTCCTGATGTCAGAGGCATCCAGCCAAACACGGTCGCCAACCTTGAACTCCGGAGACGGAGTGCGTCTCCGGTCGTAGTAGCGCTTATACTCTTCCTTGGCCTTAGTGAGCGGCCTTGGCTTCGGCAACCCCAGTGGCAATTCGGTCGCGGAACTCGTTCACAGACTCCATAGCGGAACGGGCTCCGGGTTCAAAGCCCATGCGCGGAAGCCGTCCCGTGTCCGTCATGAAGGGGACTTGCTGCGTGGATGAGTGGACGTGGTTGTTGTAAGCGAACTCCGCGGCCGGAATCAGCTCATCCCAGTCGTCCTGCTGATAGTTGGTGAAGATCCGCAGGTACTGCTCCAACTCCTGGTTGACGCGCTCTGTCTGACCGTCCGTTTGCGGATGATACGCGGTGGACGTGGCTGGCTTGATGCCGATTAGACGCCAGAGTTCTCGGGTGAAGTCCGCGATGAACTGTGAGCCACGGTCGGAGACGTACTTCTCCGGAGTCCCGTGATGGCGCCAGACATTCCGGTAGTAGAGGCGGGCTGCTCCTACTGCGTCGACCGTAGTATGGCACTCGGAGAAGTGGGCTCGCTTCCCAAGGGTGTCCACGACGACCATGATCGCTCGTACCCATGGGCCTCGGGAGCTCGACAATGAAGTTGACGGAGACGGTATGCCAGCGCTCCGGGGGTGTTTCCGTCGGGTGTAGCTCTCCGTGGGGCAGTCTCCGGAGCGCCTTGGTGCGACAGCACAAGTCGCAGGTCGCGACGTACCGGCCGATATGGCGAGACATCTGAGGCCACCAGTAGTTCCGGGAGACCAACTCCAAGGTCTTGAAGCGACCGGCATGTCCGGCGACTCGAGTGTCATGGCAGAGCTCGATGATGCGCCTCCGGAGGTCCTTGTCCTTGGGCACGACAATCTTCCCACGGAAGTGGAGGAGACCACCGGAGACGGCCCACTCGTCGGAGCGTGAGGAGCGGGGGGCCTCGAGCTTGACCTTGGACCTTTAGGAGTTGCCGGGCCGCTAGTGCGACGGGCTCCTCCAGGTCAGGCTCACCGGAGAGGGCATCGCGAATGTCGCGAAGAAGTTCGGAACCGGGACCGAAACGGAAACACCCTCGAGTGCGCGGGACGTGGAAGAGTTCGGGCCACAGAAGGACGACGTCGGAGTTGTCGGAATCGATTCCGTGGTCGGGTCTCCGAGAGAGGGCGTCAGGTCGGCCCATGTCGCGACCGGGCTTGTGGTGCAGCGTGAAGTCGAACCGGGAGAGGTAGAGGGACCAGCGGGCCTGTCTCCGGTTGAGGTGCTGCGTCTTCCTGAAGTACTCCAAATTCTTATGGTCAGTCCAAATCTCGACGGGATGCGCGGCACCCTCGAGGAAGTGTCTATACTCCTCGAGTGCGCGGATGATCGCGAGCATCTCCTTGTCGTGGATTTCGTAGTTGCGCTGGACATCATTTAAGCTTTTGGAATAGAATGCTACAGGGTGCCACTTCCCGTCCGGGGCGGATTGTGAAAGAACCGCCCCGTCGCATAATCAGAGCTGTCCGCCTCGAGTCGGAAAGGCCGTGCGTCGTCCGGAATCGCCAGGACCGGTTCCGAGGTGACCGCGTCCTTGATCGCTTGGAACGCGGAGGCCTCCGCGTCGCCCCAAGTCCATTGCTGGTCCTTCTTGGTGAGCGCAAAGAGAGGACGCGCGAGGGCCGAGAAGTCGCGAATGAACCTGCGGTAGAAATTAGCGAACCCAAGGAACTGCTGAACATCCTTCTTGTTTTCCGGAGTCGGCCAGGCGGAGACGCCTGCGACCTTGACGGGGTCCATTTCGACGTGGTTGTGGGAGATGATGACTCCGAGGTATTCGATTGACGATTTTTCAAGTCGCACTTCTCCGCTCGGAGGTACAACTTATGCTCTTGGAGTCGGCGCAAGACCTCCTGGACGATCTGTCGGTGTTTCCGGAGGTCGGAATGGGCGATCAGGATGTCGTCCAGGTAGATCATGACGTCTCCGGAAAGGATGAGGTCCTGGAAAATGTCATTCATCATCGTTTGGAACGTCGCGGGAGAGTTTGTCAGGCCGGAGTACATCACCAAGGGCTCGAACAGGCCTCGGTTAGTCCGGAAAGCTGCCTTCCACTCATCACCTTCTTTGATCCGGACGTTGTTGAAGCCCCAACGAACGTCGAGTTTGGTGAAGTAACGAGCGCCTTTGAGCCGGTTGATGAGGTCGTTGATCAGCGGAAGGGGGTACCGGTTTTTGACGGTCATCGCGTTGAGGGCCCGATAGTCCTGGACAAAGCGGAGTCCGCCGTCCTTCTTCTTGACGAAGAAGACCGGAGACGCCATCGGAGACTTGGAGGGGCGAATCCGGCCCGTCGACAGCCCTTCCTCGATGAACGCGTCGAGCTCGCGTTGCTCAAGGGGCGAGATGGGGTACACCTTGCAGTTGGCCGGCTTAGCGTCGGGGACGAGTTCGATGGCGTGGTCCCAGGTTCTCCGTTCCGGGAGCGTGTCGAAAGACTCCTTGTTGAAGACGTCCTGGAACTCTTTAGCCCAGTCCGGGATCTCGGAGGGCGGGGGAGCGGAGTTCCTGGCGAAGGCTTCAGCCAGGCGCTGCGAGACAGTACTGCCAGCGCGTATCTCCTCCGAGGGACGGAACGAGGTGTAGAAGATGCGGTCACCATCTTCAAGCTGACCATCGTCATCGTCGTCGTCAGAGTCCGGCGTCAGATCAGGCAGGCCGGAGTCGTCGCCGGAGACGGAATCGTCTCCGTCATCAGACCCAGAAAGGTCCATGGCGCAGACCGAGGGGAACGGGCCGGAGCGGAGTCGCTTCTGGAGCAGCCGGAGTCGCCGTAGCTCAGTCCGTTCAACGCGTTCTTCCTCGCGGCAAGTGGAGCAGCCGCGGGGGCACCGCGTCATCTTGACCTCCTTGGTTTCCCAATCGATCTCTGGGTTATGCTTCCGCAGCCAAGAGTACCCCAGGATGAGGTCTTGTTTACCGAGATGGGTGACGGCGAGTTGAACGCGCTCGGAATGGCCTTTGTAGCGTAGGACCAAGTCCGCGATCTGGTTGATGGAGCCAGCATCATTCGGAGTGCCATCGACGTTGAAGACCGGAATCGGCTGCGCCAGGGTGCGGACCGGAATGCCATTCCGAGCGACGTAGTTCGTGTCGATGAAGTCGGAGGTGGCACCACAGTCAACAAGCCCAGAAAGGGAGAGCTTCAACGCACTGGTGGTGGACTCTAGCTCCAACGGGAGGTGGAGGGAGTTTACTCCGGGGAGGCAGCGACAGTGTACTGCTTGGGCAATTTCTTTTCCCAGGCAGTGAGGCGGCGAAGGACGACAACCGGAGTCGCGGGCGGAGTCGGAGACGGAGTCGAAATGGGGGCAGGGGAGGGTATGTCTTTCGTTTCAGGCTCGTTGTAGGGCAAAGGAATTGATTCGTCATACAAACAAGCGAAACGATTTATGGACGCGAACGAGGGCACACCAGTCACTCGTCGCGGGGGACAAAATCCTCTCCGGCCATCGACTCCGCAGCTGTCTCCGGCAGCGCAGCTGTCTCCGGCAGCGCAGCTGTGTCCGAGTAGCGGGCGATCAACTCCGCTAACATCTCGTCACCGAGTTGTTGGATCACCTCGTCGAGGATGTCCATTGAGCGGACGTCCGCGGGGAGGGGCAATCCCGGGCGAGATGGTTTGGGTCGCCGCACCTGAAGCAGGCGCGACGAGGGGCACCCCGAGCCCTAGTGCGATCCAACTCCATGGGGACGGGAGCTGGAGGCGCCGGAGCGGGGCGCGGGCCGCGGGTGGCACGACCGGAGCCACCGGGCGGAAAAGGGCCGGAGCCGGGATGCGGTTGACCGGAAACGGAGTCCGAATCAAACCGCCAGGCGTCTTGGGGGCGGCTGACTTGATCAGCTTGGCCCGGACCAGGGCCTCGTATTGACGGAAGGCCCGGGTGCGCCAGCTAAGGTAGTCCCGGAGGTCCGGGGGGTCGTTCGAGGACGTGATTCCGTTGTTGATCAAGGGGTCAAGTCCGTGGCGGAACTTGGTCACCTTGACCAACGCGTCTCGAATCCGGCGAGGTCCATCAGGTCCTCGAGTCGTCGGTGTACTGGTAGACATCCTTTGTGCCCATGTGATAGGCGGAAGTCTCCAGTTTGGAGAGAGCATGATCTTGCTCGTTCTCCTCCTGACGAACCGGAGTCGAAACTCGGAAACGAACGAGCCCCAGGACGGAAACGGAAACGGGGCTTTGCTTCCGTGGCGCTCCGCCCATTGCTGAGCGGGTCCTTCTGCCATAAACGACATGGCATAGCGGACGGCCTTTTCCTCACTCGCCTCTCCGTTGACCACAAAGGCCTCAGGGGCAAGGCGGGCGTAGGTGCGGACCGCGTAAAGGAACGCGCGGCCGCGTTTCCGATCGCCGTTGAAGGTGAACGGAGGGTTTGGTCGCAAGACCAATTTTGAGGCGAGGTTGATGTCGCCAAAGAGGGCTTCGAATCGCCCTGAACCGGAGTCGGAGTCGGAATCGACGTCTCCGGGGGTGGTGTTGTTTGGGGTCCGCCAGCAGTATTAGCGGCGGCAGCGGCAGCGGAAGCCTGGGTGGTGAGAAGAGTAAGGGCCTCAGTTAGGCGGTCGATTTTCGCCTCGAGTGCATCCAGCCGAGTGTCAGCGTCAGGAGTAGCTCCGGAAGGCATGACAGGTGCGGGGACGACAGGAGTGACAGAGGAGGAGGGGACAAGTGGTAGGGGCGGTGACGAGGGCGGAACGGACTCGTATTCCGAGCCTGAGTCAGCGCCGAACCTAGCAATCTTGTCCGGTTGATCCCGTAGAGAGTTTCTTCTGCTGTAAGGGCAACCCCGGAGGCCTGAGATCAAGGTCCTAGCAGGGGAGGATCCAAAGAGTGAATAGAAGTAAGCAAATACAAGTGAGGCTGACCTAGCAGGGGAGGATCCAAAGAGAAGAAACTCTAAGGGTCCGCCTGCTAGGTAGCGGAACTATATACTGCGCTCTTGACGCGCCAAGGTTGATCGTTGCTCCGTGCAGTATGCCTGCGCCATGTCGCAGGCCAGGTCCCAGGGGGATCGCCAGGCGGGGGCGGCGATGCGCCTGACGGAGGCGGTGATGCGATCACCGGAGTCGGAACCGGAGTCGGACCGGAATCGGGATCGTCTCCGAGGGGCCGAAAGGGAGGTTCCCCTGACACATACTTTCAGACTTGAAATTTACTCAAAGACTACAAGTACATATAGATATTTCATTTTTATGTAATACCAACAGCTCAACTCAGGCTGGCTGCACCACGATTAGTGAGTGTCAAGATGGCAGGTCAATATGGCAAGAGACTGCAGTTCCCACCAGAAGATGAGGGTTGCCCAGTACCCACATATGGGACCATATAGGCTAATTATTATTATTATTATTAGCTTAACCCTGGTATAACAACTGCAAATTGCATGAGCTAATCTCCATCATCTGGGTGGTGGTGTTGTAAAAACAATGTTTTGGAGCACCAGGAATACAATTTCTGAGTCTGTGAGAAGAGGTCCAATTAATGACGTAGACTGTGGCTGAACGAATTTGCTCAATATCAGTCTACGTCATAGACACTGCCTCATAGGCTGTCAGCAGTGATGACATATTTTGGTTATCATGATGCTCGACTCAGACTTAACTGCTACCAAAATTACCCTTTGAAGACTACTTATTTGTTCTCAACACTGTAGATGGTCTTATGAAAAGGTATTTGTAAAATGTGCATTAGTGTCTGAGCAGTCCATCAAACTAGTTTTGTGTAGAAGTTACAAGTTTATGTGAAACCTGTACACCCGGCCCCAGGTACTTATTACCAGAGGCATGGATAGTTGGTTGTTGTTGCCTAAAGGCTCCAGAGGCTGAGCATGCATCCTGTTCCCCTGCATAGTGTGGTCAAAGGGTGGTATTAGTGGTGTGAGACTCTAATGTGCACTTTGTTGGCATGTGCTTTGTTAACCCATAGTTATGGCAAAGCAGTTGTTATGAATTTGGAAATGTGTAAGGTAAACTGGGGGAGAAGGCAATGCCAGTGGGAAACGCAAGCGGGGAAAGACAACATCATGTGACTACATCCCAAAAAGGACAATCAAAAACATTGCCACTCCCAATATGGGGTTGCTGATTTTCATCTTCACATAAAGAGCCGAAACTTCGGTTTGGCAATAAATGATTCTATAGAAGCAGGCTACCTCTACCCATGCCCAACCATCTAGCATTTCCTCCTTGAACAGCAAAACAATGCATCTTCTCATAGTCAAACAGGCTATCATATCACTTCAGAGTTTATCATATCTTTTGCTCTTTGGTTTAAAAAGTATAGCAGATTTGTAAGGGCAACCTCGCGAGGCTCGAAATCAGAGTCCTGAGCGAAGGGGGAATCCTTAGTGAAACTACTACAACAGGAAGGGACGCTACAGACTCACCTGAGCAGAGGGGGAATCCTTAGAGAACAAGCCAAGGAGCCCTCTGCTCAGGTGCACTACTATATACTAGTGACCGGAGTAATGATAGAGTGACTGCATAGCGACGAACGACGCATGGGAGAAAGTCAGGTGTCGCTAATGGACCCTAGGTGAGTGTCGAGTAGCCCTCGAAGCTCCGGAGAGGCAGGTTTGGGACCATGACGCCAAGGGAAGAGCCCAGGCATCCTTAGAAGGCCCAGGAAGGGCTTCGGGGGGTCCAGACTGCCTCTGGGCGTCTCCGCTTGTGACCGTGACCGTGACGACCGGAATCGGAATCGATTCCGGGTGTGTGACCGTGACGTGACGGCCAGAAACGGAGAGGGGGGGCATGGAGCGGAGAGGGAAGGAGTCGGTCTAGCCCAAGGGCCGGGGAGTGCCAGAAAGGACCAATGGGAATGGCGGCCAGCCATGACCACTGGAGGGTAGCGACAGGAGGGTCACTCGGAGACATCCCCGGACGTCTCCAGAGAGGTGGAGGTGTGAGGGCGTGCAGCCTGGGGCGCTGCAGTAGGCACGAGCCTTAACGGCAGTAGGCCTCACCCAAAGGAAGACCCGATGACGGGGGCCGTGGTGTAAGCCCGAACGCTGACATAGGTTGGGGACACCCAAGAGGTCCAACGGGTAGAGGTTGCAGGGAGACCTTGATGAGCGACAGCCCAGAGAGGCTATAAGGCCATAGGCTCGAGGTCTCAGAGGAAAGTGGTGCGGCCACATCCGGAGAGGTCTCCGATGGCATTAGTGATCCCTGATGGTGACTCCGGAGAGACTCCCAGAAAGGGGTGGCCATGGGAGTCAGAGGTTGGGGACCACTGGATGCGGGATGTGGTGGGAGAAGTGGAGGAGGAGCGTCAGGGTGCAGGAATACAGAGACTCGGGTGGAGACACGAAGACGCGAGTGGAGACGCGGAGACGTGAGCGGAGACGCTGTGCTTGATGGGATCAAGTGACGGCATCAGGGTTTCCCCTGACAAGATTACGAGCTTACAGTCTAGCTATGTGCTGCTGCTGGGTTGTGCTTTGTACACGCTGAAAAGCAGTGTTGGCAATGTCTTCAACTGGGAGGGCCCGGGAGATGACGCAATAGATCTTATCGCCTTCATAGTAGCCTGATTCCACGGAGAAGAAATCGCTAACTTGAGTAGCGAGTGTGGTGAATTCCCCGCTATTAATACTCAAGTTACTAGGGGTGGACGCTAGGGGTAGACACACACATGTCAGCGAAGGAGCGGGGGTTGCCGCGTTCGAGTTCCTTTCTGAAGTAGGCGAGAGTGCATAGTTTGCCTTTCAGCCACTATGCAGCATTTCAGAATTTAAAGCGAGACGATAAGTAACCTTGCAAACCTTGTGTAAATCCGTACGCTCTATTTCTTCCAGGCCGCCGCACATATCGAGGGTTTGCAGCACATGAAGGCTGCCGGGAGCGATGTCGAAGATTCACAAACTGATTTAGGTTTGTGCTAATGCACTGTCGAGAATGGCACTGATGGTCACCCATGCGTAACACTGATTTTATGTCACTTTTCTCTCATGTCATTTCCGGTATTTAATGAACTGGTTCCTGTTCTCCCATGTCTCATAATTCCGACTCGGGGCAGTCGCAAGCTATCTTGATTCTTACCTCCATCCATCCTTAGCTCTACAAATGCCAGCAAAGTGTGCTTACCCTGGCCAGCCTGAGGATGCTGGACCTAATAAGCGGCATCAACTTTATCCAGCTACTGGTATGTGACTATGAATATTATTTAATTCCTTTTTACCTCAAATAGAGCATATATTTGCATCCGGGTTGTCACTTCACAACAAGACCATTATTTTTCACCAGATTTTCAATAAGTTAGACCGTCTTGATGGCCAATTTTATCGAAAATTGCAGACTCTGGCAGCAGAACATAGTATTCAAACTGGGAATACATCTGTTTTAATTACTTGTTGTGCAGCACATCAATCAGTACATATAGCTATATCTATGCAAACGATATGGGCACTGTCCCAAGGCTCTAATGCAAAAGATGTTAAGACAGATGTATTTCATGAATTTCTCAGTGGAATCAAGAGATATGACTAATACAAAAATATATATAGTAAGAGAAATCACCTTTTCTTCAGGCCGATGAGTCACAATATAATATTTGGGACTTATAAGCCCAGGGACCAAAAATTAATAATTGATTAAGTAAGGTTGATGTAGCAAGATATAGTCATCAAAAGCTCTGATGGCAATCAAAAATCGTTCCACATTGATCAATATACTGACATGCCATTGATCCCATCACTGATACCTTGATACAGCAGGCAAAAACAGTCAAAGAATATTATTTTATTTTATTCTTGGGCAGTTGCCCTCATCTTTTGCATTACCCCCCTGGGATACTGTCCATATCTTTTGCATAGATACAGCTATATGAGCTGCATCAATGTGCACAACACTGTGTTATCAATTATCAGGATGCTATGAGGGCAGGCTTTACAGCTACCCCTAATACTATCTCATCTAGGGCTGTTGATTCTCATAGCTCTTGTCACAAATAAGACCCGGCCTGTCCGCTCTGGCACTAGTGACGGGCCATCGCAGGCCCGTAGCACACAGCACGTGACGACGGGGAACATGCGCCCTAGTAGGAGGAACACACACGTGGGAAGCATGTGACCGAGAACGACACGTCGAGCCGTCGCCGAGCCCAACTCAACACCAGGGGACTGGGGAGGAGTGCTAGGAGGTTAGGAGTAGCACCTGGCCCACAAGAGTGTAAGGGCAACCCTGGAGACTCCGACGAAAGCCTAGCAGGGGAGGATCCAAAGCGTGAATAAAAGCTACGGGAAATACACGGAGGGACCGACCTAGCAGGGGAGGATCCAAAGAGAAGAAACTCTAAGGGTCCGCCTGCTAGGGCGCCAACTATATACTGGTCGTCCGTAACTGCTGACGTAGAGCGCAGAAGGCCTGAGCGGCGTCGCAGGCTCTGTCCCAAGGTGATCGTTGGGAGGGTCTTGACGGATCGGTGATTGTGCGGGCGGGGGAGGCCGTGGGACGATGGTCGGGGTGGGTCGGAGGGTCCGAGGGGGCCCGGTCGGATGCGCCTCGGATGCGTTCGGAGGGTCCGAAGGAGGCCGGCGGGGGTTCCCCTGACATCACCCCCCTTTGAATGCGGCGTCCCGGCGCATAATACGGAAGGGCAGCGAGTCGAAGGTTGCTGAGGCGATGTGCCGTGGTTTACCCGGGTATCTCCGATAGAAGTCCGCAATCTTGTCTGGCGCAAAGACACGGTCGAACCGAACCCACGAGTCGTGTGAAGCATCGTAGCCTTTCCACCTGACGAAATAGTTAAGACGCTTATACCTTATCCTGGCATCCAAGATTTCCTCGACTTCCCATTCGGGAACTCCGTCCTCTAGTTCGGGGGCGGTTCGTCGTAGCCGGGTCGGCCCATCGAAGGGGGTCGTCCTGAGCGGGCTCGAGCTTAACAACGGGGAAGACGGGGTGGAGCTTGGAGTAACGCGGGGGAGGTCTAGCTTGTAGGCACCTTTGCTAACCTCTGCGAGCACCTTGAACGGTCCAAGGCGCTTGTGGGAGAACTTCTCGGAGGGCCGAGTCGTTCTAATGTCAGAGGCGTCCAACCAAACCTTATCACCAACTTGAATATTCGGGCGTCCGAACGTTTCCGATCGTAGTACCGTTTATACTCGTCTTTGGCTTTAACGAGCGGCCTTTGCCTCGAGACGCCCGTTTGCTATCCGATCGCGAAACTCGTTCACCGACTCCAACTCTGAGCGGGCGCCTGGCTCGAAACCCATTCGGGGGAGCCGACCAGTGTCAGTCATAAAGGGTACCTGTTGAGTGGAGGAGTGAACGTGGTTGTTATAGGCGAACTCAGCGGCAGGGATAAGCTCGTCCCAGTCGTCTTGTTGGTAGTTGGTGAAGATCCGGATGTACTGCTCGAGCTCTTGGTTAACGCGCTCGGTTTGTCCGTCGGTTTGCGGGTGGTAAGCCGTGGAGGTAGCCGGTTTGACGCCAATTAAGCGCCAGAGTTCGCGCGTGAAGTCAGCGATGAACTGCGAGCCACGGTCCGAAATGTAATTCTCGGGGGTTCCGTGGTGCCTCCAGACGTTCCGATAGTACAAGCGGGCAGCTCCGACCGCGTCTATTGTCGTATGGCACTCAGTGAAGTGGGCGCGCTTTCCGAGGGCGTCGACCACTACCATAACCGCGTCATACCCATGGGCCTCGGGCAGCTCTACAATGAAGTCTACAGTGACGGTGTGCCAACGTTCGGGCGGGACTTGGTCGGATGGAGCTCTCCATGCGGAAGCCTTCGGAGGGCCTTCGTGCGGCAGCATAAGTCGCAGGTCGCGACGTAGCGTCCGATATGGCGAGACATCTGCGGCCACCAGTAGTTGCGCGAAAACCAACTCTAAGGTCTTGAACCGCCCGGGCGTGTCCGGCGACTCGCGTATCGTGGCAGAGCTCGATGATGCGCCTCCTTAGGTCCTTGTCTTTAGGGACTACAACCTTGCCAGGGAAGTACAGGAGGTCGCCGGAGACGGCCCACTCGTCCGAACGTGATGAGCGGGGGCCCCGAACTTGACCTCGGACCTTCAAGAGTTGCCGGGCCGCAAGCGCGACGGGCTCCTCTAGGTCAGGCTCACCGGATAGCGCTTCCTTGATGTCGCGGACAAGTTCGGAGCCAGGCCCAGAGACGGTGACGGCCTCAAGCGCGAACGTGGAACAGTTCGGGGCGTAAGAGGGTGACATCCGAGTTGTCGTCGGAGATACCGTGGTCGGGCCGGCGAGAGAGAGCATCGGGACGGCCCATTTGGCGACCTGGGACGTGGTGTAGCGTAAAGTCAAACCTGGAAAGGTACAACGACCATCGGGCTTGCCGACGGTTAAGGTGCTGTGCCTTTCGGAAATACTCCAAATTCTTATGGTCAGTCCAGATCTCGACCGGATGCGCGGCGCCCTCGAGGAAATGCCGATACTCCTCGAGTGCGGGATGATCGCGAGCATCTCCTTGTCGTGAATCTCGTAGTTGCGCTGGACATCATTTAAGCTTTTGGAATAGAACGCTACAGGGTGCCACTTCCCGTCCGGGGCGGATTGTTGTGAAAGAACCGCCCCGTCGCATAATCTGAGCTGTCTGCTTCAAGTCGGAAAGGCCGGGAGTCGTCCGGGATCGCTAAGACGGGCTCTGAGACGACCGCGTCTTTGATAGCTTGAAAGGCGGCGGCTTCGGGCGTCTCCCCAGGCCCATTTCTGGTCTTTCTTGGTGAGCGAAGAGGGGTTGCGCTAGGGCCGAGAAATCCCGAATGAACCTGCGGTAGAAATTAGCAAACCCCAGGAACTGCTGGACGTCCTTCTTGTTCTCGGGCGGAGGCCATGCGGAGACTCCGGCAACCTTAACGGGATCCATTTCGACGTGGTTGTGAGAGATGATAACCCCCAGGTACTCGATTGACGATTTCTCGAAGTCGCACTTCTCCTTGCGAAGGTACAGCTTGTGCATTCGGAGTCGCCGAAGGACTTCGCGGACGATCTCGCGGTGCTTACGGAGGTCCGAATGCGCGATAAGGATATCGTCGAGGTAGATCATGACGTCTCCTGAGAGAATGAGATCCTGGAAAATGTCATTCATCATCGTTTGGAAAGTCGCGGGGAGTTCGTCAGGCCAAAATACATCACCAAAGGTTCGAACAACCCTCGGTTGGTCTGAAAGGCCGCCTTCCACTCGTCTCCTTCTTTAATCCGGACGTTATTAAAGCCCCAGCGAACGTCGAGTTTGGTGAAGTAACGGGCGCCCTTAAGCCTGTTGATAAGGTCGTTAATCAACGGAAGGGGGTACCGGTTCTTAATCGTCATTGCGTTAAGGGCGCGGTAGTCCTGGACAAACCGAAGTCCTCCGTCCTTTTTCTTAACGAAGAAGACGGGGGAAGCCATCGGAGATTTCGAAGGGCGGATACGGCCTGTGGCAAGTCCCTCCTCGATGAACTCGTCAAGTTCGCGCTGTTCAAGGGGGGAGATCGGATACACCTTGCAATTAGCGGGCTTCGCGTCGGGAACGAGTTCGATAGCGTGGTCCCAAGCCCTCCGCTCTGGTAACGTGTCGAAGGACTCCTTGTCAAAGACGTCTTGGAACTCCTTGGCCCAGTCCGGAATCTCCGAAGGCGGGGGCCGAGTTACGGGCGAAGGCCTCTGCAAGGCGTTGGGACACGGTGCTCCCAGCGGAATCTCCCTCGATTGGGCGGAAGGAGGTGTAGAAGATGTGGTCGCCGTTTTCAAGATGCTCGTCGTCGTCAAGGTCTGGTGAGCGCTCCGGAGGGTCCAAAGGAGCTCCGAGTTCGTCGTCGGGCATCGTCTGGGCCAGCGATATCGATAGCGCAAACGGTGGGGAAGGCGCCCGCAAGCAAGCGGATTTAAGGAGTCGGAGGCAGCGAACCTCAGCGCGCTCGGTCCGTTCCTCGTCGCGGCAGGTGGAGCAGCTTCGGGGCAGCGGCTCATTTTCACCTCCTTTGTTTCCCAGTTGATCTCGGGGTTATGCTTTTGAGCCAGGAGTACCCGAGTATCAAGTCCTGTTTCCCAAGGTGGGTTACAGCCAGCTGAACGCGTTCGGAGTGTCCGTTGTATCGTAGGACCAGGTCCGCGATTTGGCGAATAGACCCAGCATCATTGGGGGTGCCGTCGACGTTGTAGACCGGTATGGGTACTGAGAGATTTCGGACTGGCACGTTGTTTCGGTTGACGTATTCTGTGTCGATAAAGTCCGAAGTGGCTCCGCAGTCGACCAGACCTGAGAGGGAGAGCTTGAGCGCGTTCGCAGTGGACTCAAGCTCAAGAGGAAGGTGGAGCGAGTTAACCCCAGGAGCGGCAGAGATGGTATAGCTGCCAGGTAGCTTTTTCTCCCAGGCAAGTCGGCGAATCCGAACGGGGGCTTCGGAGGGGGCAGGGGGTGCGTCTTTCGTTTCAGGCTCGTTGTAAGGCAAGGGAGTTGATTCATCATACAAACAAGTGAAACGATTTATGGACGCGAACGAGGGCACACCAGTCACTCGTCGCGGGGGACAAAATCCTCTGCCGGAGCCTCCGAATGCGCCTCTGCTAAGGCCGCGGTGTCGGACAACCGCGCAAGTAGCTCTCCCAGCATCTCATCGCCAAGTTGCTGGATCACCTCGTCGAGGATGTCCATATGGCGAACATCGGCGGGGAGCGGACAGTCCCGAGCCAAGTGATTGGGGTCGCCGCATCTGAAGCAGGCTCGACGAGGGGCCCCCGAGCCCTAGTACGATCCAACTCCATAGGGACGGGAGCCGGAGGTACCGGGACGGGGCGCGGGCCGGGTGGCGCAGGTGCGGCCACCGGGCGGATGGGGAACGGAGTTGCCGAACGAGTGATGGGGAAGGCGCCGCGCGGAGCTCCCGGCGGTCCGCGGGGTAGCCGTTCCCTTAATGAGCTTCGCTCGCACCAGGGCTTCATATTGTCGGAAAGCCCGAGTGCGCCAGCCCAGATAGTCACGGAGGTCTGGGGGGTCGTTCAAGACGTGATGCCGTTGTTGATCAGGGGGTCAAGTCCGTGGCGGTACTTGGTCACCTTAACCAACGCGTCTTCGAAGCCAGCGAGGTCCATCAAGTCCTCGAAGTCGTCGGTATATCCGTAGACATCCCGCGTTCCCATGTGATAACCCGCGCTTTCCAACTTAGCGAGCGCGAGGTCCTGTTCGTTCTCCTCAACGAACCGAAGGCGAAACTCGGAGAGGAACTGGCTCCACCGAGGGAAGGGGAAGGGGTTTTTGCTCCCATGACGCTCTGCCCATTGCTGAGCGGGTCCCTCCGCCATATAGGACATGGCGTAGCGGACGGCCTTTTCCTTCACTCGGCTCTCCGTTAACCACGAAGGCCTCCGGGCAAGCCGAGCGTAGGTTTTGACCGCGTATAGGAAGGGCGGCGCCGCGTTTGCGATCTCCGTTAAACGCAAACGGGGGGTTTGGTCGTAAGACCAGTTTTGAGGCGACAGTAATGTCACCAAATAACGCATCCGCGTCGGGGGCATTCGGAGATGCCGGCGGCGGTTCGGGAGCTGCCGGAGGTGGTGCGGCAGCGGAAGCCTGGGAAGCAAGGTGGGTGAGGATGTTGGTGAGGTTGTCTAGTTTCGCCTCAAGTGCGTCCATGCGCGTCAGCGTCCGGAGCAGCTCCGGTAGACATAGCGGGCGTAAAGACGACAAGAGCAGAGGAGGAGGGGTCAAGTGGCAGGGGCGGTGACGAGGGGGGTACGGACTCGTACTCCGAGCCTGAGTCAGCACCAAACCTGGCAATCTTGACCGGTTAATCCCGTAGAGAGTTTCTTCTGCTGTAAGGGCAACCCTGGAGACTCCGACGAAAGCCTAGCAGGGGAGGATCCAAAGCGTGAATAAAAGCTACGGGAAATACACGGAGGGACCGACCTAGCAGGGGAGGATCCAAAGAGAAGAAACTCTAAGGGTCCGCCTGCTAGGGCGCCAACTATATACTGGTCGTCCGTAACTGCCGACGTAGAGCGCAGAAGGCCTGAGCGGCGTCGCAGGCTCTGTCCCAAGGTGATCGTTGGGAGGGTCTTGACGGATCGGTGATTGTGCGGGCGAAGGAGGCCGTGGACGATGGTCGGGGTGGGTCGGAGCGTCCGAGGGGGCGCCGGTCGGATGCGCCTCGGATGCGTTCGGAGGGTCCGAAGGAGGCCGAAGCGGGGGTTCCCCTGACAAAGAGATGTACGATCATCCCTCTGCGGCCAGGAACGGGGGCGAGGAGGAGCAGGAGAGGCTAAGGCTTCTCACGAGTGTCACGGATAAATACCTATACTCTACCTGCAGGTAATTTAGGCTTTAAAACCAATACCTGCATTTGCAGCATCCGTGGGAAATGGGTACCTGTACTCACGGATACGGGTACCTGCACAGGTTATCCACGGGTATTTTGAATAAAATATTAGGATACCGAGGTATATTGACAATATTAAGAGCTTATATAGGATATAGTATCCAGGTAATATACTGATATGGACACCACAGGGCATAAGAAGACTGTAGTGACTGGAACATATGGAAGATAATGAAAATTGAGATCTTCCAGAGTCATACCTATACTCTTGGCATCCGTGGGAAACGGATACCTGTATCCGCGGATGGCAAACCTGCGGATGTTTTCCTGCAGGTACCTGTGCAAACATCCGCGGGTGTTGACACTCGTGCGGAGCTTTAGGAGAGGCCAGGGTGTCTGATCACCTCTTTTATGGGCCCGCATATATAAAGGCGCGATAGTGTACCATATACTCTATCGCTTAGACTGTCTGAAGAACTACCTTACTCCATGCAAGGAGGTGCCATCGACTCATCGGGCACGACACAGCCCGATTCGAACCTTCGACCACCGACAGCAACAAGGGACCGGGTTCACGGGCCCTTTCGGTTTTGATCTACCCCGCTCGCTGTCCTTGCAGGCCCGACTATCCGTCTGTTCTGTTCAGGGCGCGCGTTCTTAGGAGAGGTCCTTGCACGGCCTGACCCACGGTCTGACAGCTCTGAATCAGGTATACATGTTCCATATAGAACTCAAGCTAGACACAAGTCCCAGAGGCAAAAGGAAGAACATGATATAGCAGATAAACAGTACTAGGCTGCAAATTGGCCACAAATTGAACCTGAAACAACACTTAAGGAAGTAAGTAATTCTTATAATATATATTCTCAATAATTATATTACTTCTTAGATTTTGTCTGAATATCATGCCCAAACATCTGCTTCTGCAATGCAACTGGTACCTTGCTCATTCTGCAACCATAATGAGACTAAACAGAATCTTAAAATTTGGAAATCTGGACAGCTAGATTTTTCTCTTCTAGAAACTGCAGTCCAATATCTCTGTAGCTATTATAGTCAACCAGCTATTGAGTCACATCATTTTTATGAAGGATTTCTTCATACCTGTGCCACCTGTACAAAATGTATTCATTCAGGCAGATTCTTCAAGCTTCCTCTCTATAGCTGGGCCCATGTTTGCTGGATTGGAGATCTTCCTCCAGCTTTACAGGATTTATCTTTTGCAGAAGAACTAGTGATTGCTCGTGCACATGCAACAAAATGCTGGACTCGTATAAATATAGGTACATCACCAGTATCATATCAACGGGCTGCATTTGGAAATGTTTGCTTCCATCCACATGAAATATCCTCTGTAGCCACATCTCTTCCACATCCAATTGACACACCATATGATCTTACTGTGGTCATTTGTGTTACTGAAAATCAGAAGGCAATACCAGAGATGTTCAAACATATACCACTGGTGGTATGAAGGGGATCTATATTAAGAGCCTTAAAATGGCTGAAAGAAAATAATTCAGGCTATCGTGATATTCTTATTGACAAGGCTGCACTAGCTGAATATCCTATGGATGGAATTATACCATTTCTAGTTCAGTATCAAGCTCAGAGTGATACACTTTGTAGTCAAAACTCTACCTATACTGGACATGGAATTGATACAACAGAGGCTATATTTGCAGAGTCATCAAGCACAACAGCAACAGTACCATTCAGTACAGCAGGAACTTTTGATATTGAGAATATTCGCCGTTCTCTAAAATGCAAAGAAAATCCAGATTTTGCGCAGATTAAAAGATGATGATACATCATTCATCAAGACACATTCTTCTCATGAAACTATCTCAAGTCGTAATAATCCTGGACTATATGCCAGTGTTTGGCCTCTTATGGTTTAGGATCATTTGATGATCCTGTCCGACTTCTGAAGGACAAGTGCTTTAAGCAAATCCCACTCAAGTCACATGTTGGTCGTTATCTGCAATTAGCAGATTGGCGGTTCTAGACTCATCTTAGCTTTATTTTTGTTATGCACAATATTATTTTGGGGCGACAATCAATCTTCCGGTCTCATCTTGCAGTTCAAAGAAAATGGTGGGATCAGGCTGTTGCCAGTATGTCTAAGTTTGATATCGAGACACTAGACAATCTGGAGCAAAAAATGAAAGCCAGGAAAGCTCAAAAAGACAATTCTCCTTATAAGCCTGAAAATGATAAAGAAGTAGCTGTAATGGAAACTCTGCGCTATGTCGATTATGTGTTAGATAATATTGAAGGATCTTATGCAGCTCTTCTACGTATGTGGGAAGAAATTACAGCAATCAGCCGTTCTTCTGGTACCTTATCATTATTCTTTACATTGAATCCTGCAGATGCCCATAATCCCCTTTTAGCATTTAAAGCAGGAAAGGATATTGATCTAAAGGCTCTTTTTAGTAATCCTAACTCTCAATTTTCCTCATTTAATCGTGCATACCTTCTTGCCTTAAATCCTATAGCTGGAGCTCAGTTGTTCAAGCTAATGGTAGATGTCTTCATTAATGTCTTTTTGGGATATGGTCGAGATAATAAGCAAGGTGTATTTGGTCGAGTTAAACATTACTATGGTGTTTTTGAAACACAAAACCGTGGTTCATTATATATGCATATGTTAATCTGGCTAGAGGGTCAGTTATCCTCTACTCTTTTTTTTCTATAACTGATTTAATAAATTAGGAGCACTTTCGCCTCAGGCATTATACAATTGCTTAAGAGCAGATGATATATTCAAGACTAGAATGTTTTCTTGGCTTGAGAGTATTCTCAAGCATGATTTGCCTAAGAATACCAAGGATTCTAGTACAGGAATTTATGAGAAGGATAAGGCTTGTTTAATAGGTAGACCACCTCATCCAGATGATCTATCCTTTGAAACTATATGGCCTCAATATCTAAGGGATATTCTTGATTCATCTGCACAGATTCATAAACATAGTGAAACATGTTTCAAAAAACTTCCTTTTAGCATGAACAAGTTGACACCTGATGATATGGATAAGCTTTGTAGATTGGGCTATCCTGCTCTTATTGTGCCTCATGTAAGCCTGGGGCTCACATCATTGATGGGATCATTCTTCTTTCTTTACCTGCTTCCATTGTCTGTATCGATACATATCTCGAATCACCCACAGACGGGTTCTATCGTCTCTCGGTCCCCACATCGACACGCCCTTAGTGTTTCCGCCTACCCTAGTAGGCCGGTTTCCACTTTTTTGACGATAACAACCACTTCTGTGCCCTCACACACACATCCACGCCTCAATTCTCACGCTTGAGCGTCTCGCCGTCCACCAACGGCCTCGCCAAGACCAAAGGAAGCTCGCCCGAGACCCACAAGGCTCACTGGGCTTCACACGAACCGCTCACGTCCCACACACCAGCGGGAGACGTCCCCCGCGGCAAACGCACGCATCACTTCACACACCGTCATATCGGCGGTCATTTTACCGTCATCACAGCCGAGATCACTCCACCTGCCCAATTTGGCCCCGTAACGCCGGCCTCACGCCAGATATCTTCTTGCCTTCATTCCCTCACTCCTCACAACCCCATCTCTTCCTCCCGCGCCCCACACCACGCCCGACGCGATAATGGCCTCCAATACCCTCCCACTCACGTCCTACAACCAAGTCTACTTTGCGCGGCTCGAAGACAACCGAGCGCCGAAGCTAGTACCTCACCTGACTGGCGGACGACACACGCTCCCTGTCCTACGCGACTGGGCCATCGAATGCCGCGAGTACGGTGATTATAACAAGATTAAGGAGAAGGACTTAGTCGGCAAAGTGATGAATGGCCTCAAGGACACCTTTCTCTCTGCCTGGGTACGCACGCAAGGCGAAACTCTGAGAGCTCTCGAGTTCGACGAATTCGTGGAGCTGGTGAAGCAACGTGCAATGGGCAACAACTGGGCCTCCGAGCAGATGCGCCGTGTCCGCAACACTCGCATGAGCGACCACGAAACTTGTGAGCGCTTCGTCGTGCACTTATGCGACGAAAACGATCTCTTGCGCGGCCACCAACTCTGCATGGACGACGACGCTCTTCGCGCCCACATCTTCACGAACATCGTCCACGACCTGCAAGCAATCCTCGACAAGAACAGCATCGAGCTAGCAGCAGTCGTCGAACTCGTCGACTGGCTCAAACTGGTCTACAAGTACGACCACGAGCGCATTCAAGAGAAGGAACGCATCACGGCCATCCTCCGTGCTCAGTACGGGCCACCACCTCGCATTCACCTCACGAACAACGCCTCCAACATGGCCGTGAACACCGGTCCGATGGGTCCGTCCACTAACGCCAACGGGAAGCGCCCTCGTTTCGACGACCCCAATGAGAGCCCACGCAAACGCGCACATAATGCGGACTTCCCCTACTATGGACGCCAGCGAGTAGGCCCACTTGACAAGGCCCAGGGCGATCTCATCCGGGCAAACGCAGGCTGCATGAAATGCCGCCGCGTTTTCGTTTGTCACACCGCCGGCGAGTGCCAAAATGGTTTCCCTGATCCCAACACCTACCGCCTCGTCACGCAGGGCCTCATCGACCAAGAACGGAAGAAATTGTCTTCCTCGGACCTCTCTCGTGTTGACGCGTTCATGCGCACTCATGAACCCAAACCTCTTTCGTCTGCCAACAATGCCAACCGTTACAACCAAGGGGGGAACGGCAACGATAGAGGAAAGGCATGCGCTGCGCACATTCCGGCTCGCGCAGTCGAGAACGTCTTCGACTCGGACGATTCGGATGACGACTTGACCACGACGTCGGTGAGTAATTTCTCACCGTACATGCCCCGCATAGCGGCCACGATCAGTGAAGCTGACGCTGTGTTGTCAGCGTCAAGTTCCTCGCGCGCCACCGCACCGCCTGTCCCAGATCGAGAGTCCTACACCTTGGGTGGGGATCCCCTCCTCTGGCCGTGCGTGATTGATGCGCCGAAGTACGAGTTCCCCATTGTTATTGACGCACTGATTGACAATGGATCAGGACTCGATATGATTGACTCTGCTGTTGTTTCCCGTCTTTCGTTACCCACATACACTCTTTCCAAGCCAGTTCCCTTTGGCCTCGCACTCGATAAAGACTCCGAATATTCCGCGACACATTATGTCAAATTACGATTACACTCCCACGATAACTCTTATTCCTCTCGTTCCGCGCGCTTCCTCATCGTTCCGAATCTGTGTAAACCGTTGATACTAGGCTTGCCCTTCCTGGCTCGTAATAAAATTGTTGTAGACCATGACTTGCGACTTGTGATTGATAAAACTTGTGATTATGACTTACTTGGAACTAAACCAAGGGCTGTCAGGGGAACCCCCGCTTCGGCCTCCTTCGGACCCTCCGAACGCATCCGAGGCGCATCCGACCGGCGCCCCCTCGGACGCTCCGACCCACCCCGACCATCGTTCACGGCCTCCTTCGCCCGCACAATCACCGATCCGTCAAGACCCTCCCAACGATCACCTTGGGACAGAGCCTGCGACGCCGCTCAGGCCTTCTGCGCTCTACGTCGGCAGTTACGGACGACCAGTATATAGTTGGCGCCCTAGCAGGCGGACCCTTAGAGTTTCTTCTCTTTGGATCCTCCCCTGCTAGGTCGGTCCCTCCGTGTATTTCCCGTAGCTTTTATTCACGCTTTGGATCCTCCCCTGCTAGGCTTTCGTCGGAGTCTCCAGGGTTGCCCTTACAGCAGAAGAAACTCTCTACGGGATTAACCGGTCAAGATTGCCAGGTTTGGTGCTGACTCAGGCTCGGAGTACGAGTCCGTACCCCCCTCGTCACCGCCCCTGCCACTTGACCCCTCCTCCTCTGCTCTTGTCGTCTTTACGCCCGCTATGTCTACCGGAGCTGCTCCGGACGCTGACGCGCATGGGACGCACTTGAGGCGAAACTAGACAACCTCACCAACATCCTCACCCACCTTGCTTCCCAGGCTTCCGCTGCCGCACCACCTCCGGCAGCTCCCGAACCGCCTGGCATCTCCGAATGCCCCGACGCGGATGCGTTATTTGGTGACATTACTGTCGCCTCAAAACTGGTCTTACGACCAAACCCCCCGTTTGCGTTTAACGGAGATCGCAAACGCGGCCGCCTTTCCTATACGCGGTCAAAACCTACGCCGGCTTGCCCCGGAGGCCTTCGTGGTTAACGGAGAGCCGAGTGAAGAAAAGGCCGTCCGCTACGCCATGTCCTATATGGCGGAGGGACCCGCTCAGCAATGGGCAGAGCGTCATGGGAGCAAAAACCCCTTCCCCTTCCCCGGTGGAGCCAGTTCCTCTCCGAGTTTCGCCTTCGGGTTCGTTGAGGAGAACGAACAGGACCTCGCGCCGCTAAGTTGGAAGCGGGTTATCACATGGGAACGCGGGATGTCTACGGATATACCGACGACTTCGAGGACTTGATGGACCTCGCTGGCTTCAAGACGCGTTGGTTAAGGTGACCAAGTACCGCCACGGACTTGACCCCCTGATCAACAACGGCATCACGTCTTGAACGACCCCCCAGACCTCCGTGACTATCTGGGCTGGCGCACTCGGGCTTTCCGACAATATGAAGCCCTGGTGCGAGCGAAGCTCATTAAGGGAACGGCTACCCCGCGGACCGCTTCGGGAGCTCCGGCGCGGCGCCTTCCCCATCACTCGTTCGGCAACTCCGTTCCCCATCCGCCCGGTGGCCGCACCTGCGCCACCCGCGGCCCGCCCCGTCCCGGTACCTCCGGCTCCCGTCCCTATGGAGTTGGATCGTACTAGGGCTCGGGCGCCCCTCGCGAGCCTGCTTCAGATGCGGCGACCCCAATCACTTGGCTCGGGACTGTCCGCTCCCCGCCGATGTTCGCCATATGGACATCCTCGACGAGGTGATCCAGCAACTTGGCGATGAGATGCTGGGAGAGCTACTTGCGCGGTTGTCCGACACCGCGGCCTTAGCAGAGGCGCATTCGGAGGCTCCGGCAGAGGATTTTGTCCCCGCGACGAGTGACTGGTGTGCCCTCGTTCGCGTCCATAAATCGTTTCACTTGTTTGTATGATGAATCAACTCCCTTGCCTTACAACGAGCCTGAAACGAAAGACGCACCCCCTGCCCCCTCCGAAGCCCCCCGTTCGGATTCGCCGACTTGCCTGGGAGAAAAAGCTACCTGGCAGCTATACCATCTCTGCCGCTCCTGGGGTTAACTCGCTCCACCTTCCTCTTGAGCTTGAGTCCACTGCGAACGCGCTCAAGCTCTCCCTCTCAGGTCTGGTCGACTGCGGAGCCACTTGGACTTTATCGACACAGAATACGTCAACCGAAACAACGTGCCAGTCCGAAATCTCTCAGTACCCATACCGGTCTACAACGTCGACGGCACCCCCAATGATGCTGGGTCTATTCGCCAAATCGCGGACCTGGTCCTATGATACAACGGACACTCCGAACGCGTTCAGCTGGCTGTAACCCACCTTGGGAAACAGGACTTGATACTCGGGTACTCCTGGCTCAAAAAGCATAACCCCGAGATCAACTGGGAAACAAAGGAGGTGAAAATGAGCCGCTGCCCCGAAGCTGCTCCACCTGCCGCGACGAGGAACGGACCGAGCGCGCTGAGGTTCGCTGCCTCCGACTCCTTAAATCGCGCTTGCTTGCGGGCGCCTTCCCCACCGTTTGCGCTATCGATATCGCTGGCCCAGACGATGCCGACGACGAACTCGGAGCTCCTTTGGACCCTCCGGAGCGCTCACCAGACCTTGACGACGACGAGCATCTTGAAAACGGCGACCACATCTTCTACACCTCCTTCCGCCCAATCGAGGAGATTCGCGCTGGGAGCACCGTGTCCCAACGCCTTGCAGAGGCCTTCGCCCGTAACTCGGCCCCCCCGCCTTCGGAGATTCCGGACTGGGCCAAGGAGTTCCAAGACGTCTTTGACAAGGAGTCCTTCGACACGTTACCAGAGCGGAGGGCTTGGGACCACGCTATCGAACTCGTTCCCGACGCGAAGCCCGCTAATTGCAAGGTGTATCCGATCTCCCCCTTGAACAGCGCGAACTTGACGAGTTCATCGAGGAGGGACTTGCCACAGGCCGTATCCGCCCTTCGAAATCTCCGATGGCTTCCCCCGTCTTCTTCGTTAAGAAAAAGGACGGAGGACTTGGTTTGTCCAGGACTACCGCGCCCTTAACGCAATGACGATTAAGAACCGGTACCCCCTTCCGTTGATTAACGACCTTATCAACAGGCTTAAGGGCGCCCGTTACTTCACCAAACTCGACGTTCGCTGGGGCTTTAATAACGTCCGGATTAAAGAAGGAGACGAGTGGAAGGCGGCCTTTCAGACCAACCGAGGGTTGTTCGAACCTTTGGTGATGTATTTTGGCCTGACGAACTCCCCCGCGACTTTCCAAACGATGATGAATGACATTTTCCAGGATCTCATTCTCTCAGGAGACGTCATGATCTACCTCGACGATATCCTTATCGCGCATTCGGACCTCCGTAAGCACCGCGAGATCGTCCGCGAAGTCCTTCGGCGACTCCGAATGCACAAGCTGTACCTTCGCAAGGAGAAGTGCGACTTGAGAAATCGTCAATCGAGTACCTGGGGGTTATCATCTCTCACAACCACGTCGAAATGGATCCCGTTAAGGTTGCCGGAGTCTCCGCATGGCCTCCGCCCGAGAACAAGAAGGACGTCCAGCAGTTCCTGGGGTTTGCTAATTTCTACCGCAGGTTCATTCGGGATTTCTCGGCCCTAGCGCAACCCCTCTTCGCTCACCAAGAAAGACCAGAAATGGGCCTGGGGAGACGCCGAAGCCGCCGCCTTTCAAGCTATCAAAGACGCGGTCGTCTCAGAGCCCGTCTTAGCGATCCCGGACGACTCCCGGCCTTTCCGACTTGAAGCAGACAGCTCAGATTATGCGACGGGGCGGTTCTTTCACAACAATCCGCCCCGGACGGGAAGTGGCACCCTGTAGCGTTCTATTCCAAAAGCTTAAATGATGTCCAGCGCAACTACGAGATTCACGACAAGGAGATGCTCGCGATCATCCGCGCACTCGAGGAGTATCGGCATTTCCTCGAGGGCGCCGCGCATCCGGTCGAGATCTGGACTGACCATAAGAATTTGGAGTATTTCCGAAAGGCACAGCACCTTAACCGTCGGCAAGCCCGATGGTCGTTGTACCTTTCCAGGTTTGACTTTACGCTACACCACGTCCCAGGTCGCCAAATGGGCCGTCCCGATGCTCTCTCTCGCCGGCCCGACCACGGTATCTCCGACGACAACTCGGATGTCACCCTCTTACGCCCCGAACTGTTCCACGTTCGCGCGCTTGAGGCCGTCACCGTCTCTGGGCCTGGCTCCGAACTTGTCCGCGACATCAAGGAAGCGCTATCCGGTGAGCCTGACCTAGAGGAGCCCGTCGCGCTTGCGGCCCGGCAACTCTTGAAGGTCCGAGGTCAAGTTCGGGGCCCCCGCTCATCACGTTCGGACGAGTGGGCCGTCTCCGGCGACCTCCTGTACTTCCGCGGCAAGGTTGTAGTCCCTAAAGACAAGGACCTAAGGAGGCGCATCATCGAGCTCTGCCACGATACGCGAGTCGCCGGACACGCCCGGGCGGTTCAAGACCTTAGAGTTGGTTTCGCGCAACTACTGGTGGCCGCAGATGTCTCGCCATATCGGACGCTACGTCGCGACCTGCGACTTATGCTGCCGCACGAGGCCCTCCAAGGCTTCCGCATGGAGAGCTCCATCCGACCGAAGTCCCGCCCAACGTTGGCACACCGTCACTGTAGACTTCATTGTAGAGCTGCCCGAGGCCCATGGGTATGACGCGGTTATGGTAGTGGTCGACGCCCTCGGAAAGCGCGCCCACTTCACTGAGTGCCATACGACAATAGACGCGGTCGGAGCTGCCCGCTTGTACTATCGAACGTCTGGAGGCACCACGGAACCCCGAGAAGTACATTTCGGACCGTGGCTCGCAGTTCATCGCTGACTTCACGCGAAACTCTGGCGCTTAATTGGCGTCAAACCGGCTACCTCCACGGCTTACCACCCGCAAACCGACGGACAAACCGAGCGCGTTAACCAAGAGCTCGAGCAGTACATCCGGATCTTCACCAACTACCAACAAGACGACTGGGACGAGCTTATCCCTGCCGCTGAGTTCGCCTATAACAACCACGTTCACTCCTCCACTCAACAGGTACCCTTTATGACTGACACTGGTCGGCTCCCCCGAATGGGTTTCGAGCCAGGCGCCCGCTCAGAGTTGGAGTCGGTGAACGAGTTTCGATCGGATAGCAAACGGCGTCTCCGAGGCAAAGGCCGCGCTCGTTAAAGCCAAAGACGAGTATAAACGGTACTACGATCGGAAACGTTCGGACGCTCCGAATATTCAAGTTGGTGATAAGGTTTGGTTGGACGCCTCTGACATTAGAACGACTCGGCCCTCCGAGAAGTTCTCCCACAAGCGCCTTGACCGTTCAAGGTGCTCGCAGAGGTTAGCAAAGGTGCCTACAAGCTAGACCTCCCCCGCGTTACTCCAAGCTCCACCCCGTCTTCCCCGTTGTTAAGCTCGAGCCCGCTCAGGACGACCCCTTCGATGGACGACCCGGCTACGACGAACCGCCCCCCGAACTAGAGGACGGAGTTCCCGAATGGGAAGTCGAGGAAATCTTGGATGCCAGGATAAGGTATAAGCGTCTTAACTATTTCGTCAGGTGGAAAGGCTACGATGCTTCACACGACTCGTGGGTTCGGTTCGACCGTGTCTTTGCGCCAGACAAGATTGCGGACTTCTATCGGAGATACCCGGGTAAACCACGGCACATCGCCTCAGCAACCTTCGACTCGCTGCCCTTCCGTATTATGCGTCCGGGACGCCGCATTCAAAGGGGGGTGATGTCAGGGGAACCCCCGCTCGGCCTCCTTCGGACCCTCCGAACGCATCCGAGGCGCATCCGACCGGCCCCCCTCGGACGCTCCGACCCACCCGACCATCGTCCCACGGCCTCCTTCGCCCGCACAATCACCGATCCGTCAAGACCCTCCCAACGATCATCTTGGGACAGAGCCTGCGACGCCGCTCAGGCCTTCTGCGCTCTACGTCGGCAGTTACGGACGACCAGTATATAGTTGGCGCCCTAGCAGGCGGACCCTTAGAGTTTCTTCTCTTTGGATCCTCCCCTGCTAGGTCGGTCCCTCCGTGTATTTCCCGTAGCTTTTATTCACGCTTTGGATCCTCCCCTGCTAGGCTTTCGTCGGAGTCTCCAGGGTTGCCCTTACAAGGGCTCGGGAACCGAATCCAAAACCGAAAAAGAAACTACGAGAAGTGTTTAACGAGGTGCAAGCAAATCGTAAGCAGGTCGCCGCCGAACTGCGTGGTGTTTGCGAGAAGCGTAGACTGGACCTTGAAGAGAAAAATCTCTTCGAGTATGTGAAGCCAGTGAATGTAGTTGCGGCGATTCAGGAACGGGTGCAAGTGTTGGCTGAATGGGAGAGACTGAAACTGAAGGGAGATACGTTGAGGAGCGAATATCGCAGAATTTTTGAACCAATACCACATGTGGATGAACTACCCGCTGACGTTCTATGTGAAATCAGTGTCAAGGAGGCCACACAGACACTGATAAAGCAGTCTTATCCCAATCCACGAAAGTACAAGGAAGCGTGGGGGGTTTTGATAAAGAAACATTTGGATGCGGGGAGGATTCGTCCCTTCGAATTCACCCTTTGCGTCCCCCGCCATGCTGATACCCAAATCGGATTCAACTGTTTTACCACGATGGGTGAATGACTTTAGACAAATTAACTCAAACACTGTTACGGATTCCTTTCCCCTCCCACGGGTGGATGATATCTTGAATGACTGTGCGAAAGGCAAAATTTGGTCAAAAATAGATTTTACAGATTCTTTCTTTCAAACACGTATGCATCCCGACTCAGTCAAATACACGGCAGTCGCAACCCCACTAGGACTTTATGAATGGTTGGTGATGCCGCAAGGATTACGTAATGCTCCTTCCATACAGCAGCGTCGTGTAACTGCTGCTCTTAGAGATTATATTGGAAAATTTTGTCACGTTTACATTGATGATGTGATCATCTGGTCCCAGACGGAGGATGAACACACAGAACACATACGCTTGATTTTTGCCGCCTTACAAAAGGCTTCATTATACTGCAATGAAAAGAAAACTCAGCTATTTTGCTATGAAATTGATTTCCTTGGTCACCATATATCACAACGTGGAATCGAGCCAGATAAGTCTAAAGTTGCGAGAATTGTCAACTGGCCCACCCCCAAATATTCGACACATGTACGGGCGTTCCTGGGAATAGTGCGATTTGTGGCACAGTTCTTGCCTGATTTGGCTAGACATACCGAGGTGTTGACAAAACTGACACACAAGTCGGCGGACAAGGACTGGCCAGGTTGGGAGTCCCATCATCAGTCTGCCTTTGATGCTATTAAACAACTGGTGGTTAGTGCTGATTGTTTGACCACAATTGACCACCAAAACATGGGAGATAATAAGGTGTTTGTGACAACGGATGCCAGTGATACCCGGACTGGTGGAATACTTTCGTATGGCCCTTCCTGGGAAACTGCGCGTCCAGTGGCGTTTGAGTCAATGACACTGAAAGGTGCAGAACTAAACTATCCCGTCCACGAAAAGGAGTTACTGGCCATTATTAGAGCCTTTAAGCGCTGGAGGACTGACCTTATTGGTATCCCAGTGCAGGTTTACACTGATCATCACACTCTGGAAAATTTTGCTACGCAAAGAGACTTGTCTCGACGTCAAGCCAGATGGATGGAACTGCTGTCCCAATTTGACTTAAAGATAACGTACGTTCCAGGAGAGATCAACGAGGGTGCAGATGCACTGTCCCGGACGGAATTTAGTGAAAGGTTACCAGTGAATTTCGAACAGCTCGATAGATCTGAGCGCGACCGGGTGGTTGCAGCTGTTTTTCCAGTTCTACAGGCCTGCCAATCAATGGCTAGCACCCGACTGCGAGGACTTGAACATTTGACTAGATTAAGTGCCGTCTTGAACATATCTGCAGACAAGGACCTTCTGGACTCAATCAGCCAGGGTTACGTAGCAGATGAATGGACTGCAAGATTGCGAACAAAGATTGGGTCCCTCCCTGGACTACGCGAAGACAATGGTTTGCTGTACATTGGTGACAGACTGGTTATCCCGCGGGCCAATAACCTCCAGGAAACGTTATATAGGTTAACTCACGACTCCATGGGACACTTTGGGTTTGACAAGTCTTATGCATCATTGCGAAATGCCTATTATTGGCCTCGGATGTGTGATGACTTGGAGAACAAGTATATCCCAGGGTGTGCAGATTGCCAGAGAAATAAATCTTCTACAAAACGAAAAGCGGGACCCTTGCACCCACTTCCTGTTCCTGATGCTCGCTGCAATTCAGTGGCAATTGACTTTATTGGCCCTCTACCAGAGGATGCGGGGTACAACTGTATTGTGACAATGACAGATAGGCTGGGCTCAGATATCCGCATCTGCCCCACTCGGACTGACATAGAGGCCGAGGACTTTGCTTCCTTGTTTTTTGACAATTGGTACTGTGAGAACGGTCTGCCTTTGAACATTGTTAGCGATCGTGATAGGCTTTTTGTTTCAAAGTTCTGGAAGACTCTTTGCAGGTTGACGGGTGTGAAACTGAAGATGTCTACGGCTTACCACCCTGAAACGGATGGTTCCAGTGAGCGTACGAACAAGACTTTGATACAATGCCTTCGGTATCACGTGGATGCCAACCAGCGCGGTTGGGTTCGGTCCTTGCCGAAAGTTTGATTCCATATTATGAACTCTTTAAATGCTTCAACAGGGTTTACTCCCTTCCAGTTACGCTTTGGAAGGGCAGCTAGACTCATACCCCCTTTTCATGTTCATGAAAGGGAGGATCATAGTAAGGAAGCCTTTGATGCTGAGAGATTTGTGCAACAGCTGGCAGACGACGTTGCCCAGGCCAAGGATAACCTACTTCTGGCAAAATCGCAACAGATTGATCAAGCTAACAAATACCGCACAGAGGACCCTGATTATGAAGTGGGCAATAGGGTACTGGTGGACACAGCCAAGAGAAGGAAACACTTCCTGGGTAGTGGCCAGGGTCGGGTAGCAAAGTTTATGGTCCGCTCAGAGGGTCCATACAAAATCACAGATGTTCACAAGGATGCCTCTACCATTACGATCGAGCTACCGAAGGGATCAAAGCTCCACCCAGTATTGCACTCGTCTCAAGTTAAGATGTTTATAGAGAATGACGCAAGTTTGTTCCCGGATAGGGAACTTCCAGAGCCAGAGCCGATCAGGTACTCAGATGGTGTGGAGGAGTATTATGTTGGGCGCATTCTGGAGAAAAGAACGCGCTACAGGAGACTACAATATAAGGTAAGGTGGTACGGTTATGGTAGGGAACACGATTCTTGGGTGGATGCCACAGAGCTCGAAGATTCCGACCACGTGGAAGCGTTCGAGGCCGGACAACCTCAGGACGACATTACCTCAGATTTCTTGTGACAGGCGACCAACACCCCTCAAGAACAACCATATCCTGGACTCGACTGGACCTCAAGATGCTTCGCAAGAACGAGTCTCTAGTGACAAACCGAGGCGAGAACGTAAGAGGCTTGTAATGCCTCCGAGAGAGCTTCCGCTGCACAACCGAGGGATCGATGGAAGGGTGTCCACGTCTGCCGCATAACCAACTTAGGTTGTATGTGAAGTGCCCGCAGTTGGTCAGGAGGGGGGGGGGGTTTTCTAAGAGGGGGAGGGTGTAAGCCTGGGGCTCACATCATTGATGGGATCATTCTTCTTTCTTCACCTGCTTCCATTGTCTGTATCGATACATATCTTGAATCACCCACAGACGGGTTCTATCATCTCTCAGTCCCCACATCGACACGCCCTTAGTGTTTCCGCCTACCCTAGTAGGCCGGTTTCCACCTTATACTATCTTAGAAGAGCCTGATGTAACCATTTCCCAGAAAAGAGATAATCCATTTGTTGTCAGCTATAATCCTACTATATATGGGGGTATGCAATGCAATACTAATGGCAGGTTTATTGGCTCAGGCCTTATTGCTCTAGTCATGGTGACATACTGCACTTTATATACTGTCAAACCCTCTGTAGATTCAGCAACTATTATGAGTGCATTAGCTGCTGCAACCAAATCACTTCTTGATACAGAATCAGCCACATCTGTATCTAAAGAAGAGGAACAATGTCGCAAACTATTATTAAAGATGTAAGGGCAACCCTGGAGGCCTGAGATCAAGGTCCTAGCAGGAGAGGATCCAAAGCGTGAACATTGGTAAGCGAATACAAATGAAGCTGACCTAGCAGGGGAGGATCCAAAGAGAAGAAACTCTAAGGGTCCGCCTGCTAGGGAGCTGACTATATACTGCTTGTCCATAGCTGCCGCTGTGGGGCACAGAAGGCTTGGGCGGCGTCGCAGGCGAGGTCCCAGGGTGACTGTCGGGAGGGTGTTAATCAACGGATCAGTGATTGTGCGGGCGAGATGGAGGGCCGGACCGGAGTCGGAACCGGAATCGGACCGGAATCGGACGCGTCTCCGGGCCGAAAGGGAGGTTCCCCTGACAAAAGACTTTAAACCAGATTAATGCACGTTCAGAAATGTCAGGTCAAGCTGTAGCTGCTGCATTACTTGGTATTGGGAACCATGTTACAAATGAGCATTTTGCAGTTTACTATTGGATCAAGTTACTATGCTGGCTTTCTCCTCATGACTTTCCTCTACATTTTCAAGATAATTCACTGGAAGAACTTGAAAATGAAGAAGATATTCCAGAGTCAACTGAGTATATAAAATCATTTTCATTTATTAATATATGTTAATGAACATAATCTAGGAACATCTTACCTACAATGGATTTATTAGGTTCTGATAATGAGTAAGCAACTATTTGATTTATTGATACTATACTAACACTTTTAGTCCTAATAATGTTATTGATCCAGATGATCTTCTTGAGCTAGGTTTAACTACTGTAATCTTGAATAATCATAAGCTACCACCCCCTAATTCACTAGCTCATGATATTCTTTTTCGGCCTAATAAGCTTGAAAATATATGCATGTGGGACCAATGTAGTTTATATGAGAAGATCCCTATATGGAAACTCAGATCAAACAAAAAATCAACATATACAATGAAGATTTGGATATAGAAGAAGATGATAATAATAATCACGCAGATTTCACTAGTTAGTATCAGCTTACTTGAATTATTTTGGAAAACTAAATATAACTATAGCATCATCTAAATCAAATATTTTCCACTTCACTAGTGGTCATCCTCAGCAAGGTTCACATGTTTTACGGAAACGCCGGATATCTTGTATTCCTGTATTATCAGGAACACCTATTCCTAGAAGTGATCTAGCCTCACATCGCAATTAATATGCTATTGCAATGTTGTCTCTGTTTCAACCTTGGTACCGGTAAGATTTTAATATATATATATGCATTAAATTATTTTTACTTTTAGCTCTCATGGAAATCCGCTCAGAGAAAATGTAGATGCTTTACAGAATATGCTGTCTTCTCTGACATCTGATAAACTTAAGATTATTGGCCATTTTCAGGAACAATGGGAATGTCGACTTGCTGCCAAAAAGTTCACAGGTGAATATAAAGCACACATTAGTAATTTCCTTAGGGCATCAACAATATCATTTGGTGCAGATGGAGCAGATAATGATACTACAGAGCTCTCAAATGATGTTGATTGGTAACTTGGTCAAATTCAAGATGAAGAAGATCTTTTTACTCAGAATCAAGTAGCAGATGATCTTGAATTATTGGATTTTGGTGGCTATCAAGAGACCTGCAGTGATCATGCAAAGGCACATACATCAGCCATTATTGCACTGGCAGATGCACAGGGCTGCTACAATATACCTTAAAATCCAATGAATATTGAGGACTTTCCTTGGCCTCCTGCTGAAAAGTCATTAAATCCAGAACTAGCCTGGAATGAAGCACGTAAGGCAACTAGGAAAATTGCTAAAGATGTTGCTGCTGTACGTACTATCAAGATGAATAAAGGTATATACCTTGATGTATAAACATTTATTAACATTAACCAGAAATTTTGTTAGACATATCTAGTCCTTCTTTCCAGAACTTTGCCCCAAACGGATTTGAAATAGGAAGTGTCAGTTCTCAACTCTCTCCAGAAGTCACTTCTTTCTCTTTGGAACAGCTTTCATTATACAAAAAGATAGAAAAGGTGGTTTCTGAAAATCATGAGCTTGAATTCTGGCAACTTCTTGCTTTGGAAACAATCCAAAAGTTTACTCTCAATCATAAACAGTGTCTTACATTCTTATTGAAAGTGACTTTGAAGATGGATAATATCACTTCTGAACCTTTTCGTTTAATTATGGAGGAGCAGGAAAATCTCACTTGTATGATGCTTTAAGGTTCTATTATAATGGTATCAATTCTCTTGGAGAGCTATTGTTTACTGCACCTACTGGTGTTGCAGCAAACAACTGTGGTGGCTCAACTACCTTTGCAGCCTTCTCTTTACGAACTTCTACTGCTCAACTTATGAAACATAACTCCAAGTCTATGAAGCTACTACAGGAACGTCTCACAGGCTGCAAGACGGTAATTATTAATGAATACTTCTTTTTGGGATGTGATGATTTTGAAAAACTCTCTCATCATCTATGTCTTGCATTAAATATGGATGATGATCCATTTGCTAATCAAGATATTATTTTATCTGGAGACGAATATCAGTTGACTAGTCCACGCCAAGTTCCTTTGTTTTTATCTGAGTATATATCAATCTTTCAATCAAATTCCCAGCTTCAATCTTTGAATTCAGGTGTTCAGAGAAAGGTTACAGCAATTAAAAACTACTGGTCTATCAGAGACTGTGTTATTTTTAATGAAGTTGTTAGGCAAAAGTATCCACCATATGTTGCTTTACTCAATCGGCTTTGCCGTGGAATGTGCACTGTTTCAGGGCCAAATAATGATCTAGACTTTCTTCAACAGTATCAACTAGGTGCCATAAACTCAGTTGTTCCTTATGATTTTTTAAATATTCTGGACTGGTTCATCTCTCCAGATAATGCAGCACCCCTAATTACATATACAAATCATGTGCGGAACACACATAACTGGCTTTCATCTCAGTCTTTTGCTGCTGCCACTGGGCAAGACTTTGGTATTTATTATGCTAAAGATACTGTGGGAAAAGGTGATGACAAGGTTGAGCTTCAGCATTCTAATGCTAATGATGCATGGAACACTCCTATTAAGTCTCATGCAGAAGATTTGAGTGGTCGTCTTCCTCTCATCATTGGCATGCCTGTCTATGTGGTTGAAAATATTGCTGTAGAATTAGGGCTCTCAAATGGAAGTAGAGGCACTTTAGTTGGCTTGAAATTTGAGCAACATAATGGACACCGTTATACTATCACTGCTGAAGTTGAGCTAGCTTCTTATACTTCCCTGGACCCACAAGCCACACATCCACATTGATTAGTCTTAGCAGCTGTTACAAGACCTATTAAGTTTGTCCAGCAAAAATCTGGAAAGACCTATTCTGCAATGCGCCAACAACTACCACTTATACCTGGTTTTGCATTCACAGCTTATAACTCACAGAGTCGATCATTGAATAAAGGCTTAATACATCTGGAAAGTTGTGCCTCTATATCCTCTGCTTATGTGATGCACAGGATACTGCAATACGTGCCAAAAACCTTTTAAGTTGGTATGTGAAGTTGACAGATGATGTAGTCTATGAATGACTTAGATATGGCTTGGTTTATCTAATATATTATTTTTATCTTTTTACTCTGTACATAGTGTTAATAAGTCATCCATCAGTTTGTGCTATGCCGCTACATCGGCATACCTTCAATCATGTCCATTGTGGTGTGTATCCACACACGACTACGAGTCACAGCAGCGAGTCACAGCAGTGACAAGTTACAACACAGCTACATGGCTTGTTTGAGTCCATTGCTAAGCAAAACTACAAAGACAAGCAAACCATTTGAATGCATTGTCGTCTGCTGTGCATCGGGTTTGATTATCTTTTCATGCAAATTTTCAACAAGGAGCCACGTGATAGCGCTATCACGTGGCTAGCACGACAGTCATTAACACGGTCACGTTGGTATTATACGTCATATCATACAAATCTCCAAGTTACTTCTGGTTTCTCTTCAGCAAGCGCTCCACCTCGGGCCCGAGACTGGCAAAGAAATCGCTGGTGGTCTTGACTGGCTTCCAGCCGAGGACCGCCCGTGCGTGGTTGGCGCGGCATCGCGCGTTGGTGCCCAAGACAGCAGAGCCCTAGAAAATAGAAGCTTAGGGGGGAGAGCAGAACTGGACAAATGACGTACCCCGAAGTACTTGTTCAGCTCTTCTTGGGTGTATGAAGTGGGCTCTGGATTGTCGAGCTTGCCGAGGGCGGCCAGCACCTTGCCGTAGGCAACGGACAGCTCGTAGGATGTGTGCTCGCCATTTTCAGCAAAGTAATAGCCGTTGGGTCCATGGTCGAGCTGTGGGTTTGAGGCGATTGCGTCGATCAGAAGACTGAACAAGTCTGTAACTGAAGAACGATTAATTAAAGACTTGGATTTCATCCTAGCCACGCACCTTCATGGAGTTCGACGTTGGGCCACATGTTCTTTCCCTGGCCGACTACACCAATCCTGCCGCGGTCGAGGGCAGTGCGAAGGAGCATCGGCTGGATAATCGAATGGCCATTCTGGATCCCAGACTCTATGATTCGCCCTGTGGGATAACCGTAGATGATGGCGGGAAGGACGATGAAGCTCTTCACATATCCTATCAGCCTTGTCAGTCGAGGTGATTTAGGCAGATAAGTTCCAATTGACCTTCTGTGTCAGCATTCGTTACAGCCAAATCGACGTTGCGATGCATTTGGGTGTCTGCTAGGGAGGCAATTTGGGCAGGGTTGGTGTCATCGTAAATCGTATCGCTCAGGACAAGTCCTTTAGAGTCTTCAGTCAGCACCCCTGTCCCTGACTTGGTTTTTGCTATCAGCAAATGCGTCAAAGGCGAGAAATCGGACTGACGGTGTTGATATAGACCGGCGGGACACCACTCGACTGGAACTTCTTCTTGAGGCCAGCCAAAGTCGCCTTCGCGGCAACAAGATCGTCGCAGTCCGCCTGAAGCAGGTCAGTAAGTCTTCGTTGTCAAGTCTTTGGTCGACACACCGTTGCAATAACCATATCCGTCTTGCTCGCCAGATCCTCCATTAGAGATGCATCGGAGTGCGAGCCAATCACGGTCTTCACGCCAAACGAGCGCAGCGTCTCAGCTTTCTTGGCGTCACGAACAACGGCGGTGAACTCGAATTTGCTGGCATCTGGACGCGACAGAAGCCTGTTCAGCACAGAGCCCCCAATGTAGCCTGATGCCCGTCAGCCTCTGCAGCCTTCGAGAAAGAGCGTGATTACCTGTTGCGCCGGTGAAAAGGACTTTGGTTTGAGCGAGAGACATTATCGTGGAGTTTGTTTGGCCAGAGGGCTTCCGTGTAGATATATGTAGTAAAAACCAGGAGTCGGGAATTACCAAGACACAGAGTCCGACAGGTCGGATACAAGCTAGCCACTCATCCGTTGCTCATCCGTAGAAGCCAAAGAGTGATGTCCGATACCCAGGCGGAAAGTCATGACTAAGCATTATGATGGCTGACTTTCCGAATCCCTGACTTTCCTCTCCTCTCTCCGCTCATCCGATTCCTCGATCGGATCGCACAATGCTGACTTTTGCGCTGAGCAATGTGGCCAATTTGGCCCAGGAGCGCCAGCTACGGACTGCTTAAGAACGAGCTCGAAAGCTGGGCAGTTCCTCACCAACCGCACCACCTCGTCACCAATCCGTCTCTGCCTTTCAACCATCACCGACCACAATGACCGTCTCCAAAGACTCCTCTGCTCCCCTCGTTGCCGTTGTCGGCGCCACTGGTACACAGGGCGGCAGCGTTGTGCTTGCTCTCTCTGAATCCAACAAGCCCTACCGCATCCGCGCCTTCACGCGTGATGTCTCCAAACCGAAAGCGAAGGCGTTGGCCGACAAGGGTGTCGAAGTCGTCTCTGTGTCGATAACGGCCGATAACAAGGACGCGGTCTTCAAGGCCTTCCAGGGGGCGGACTATGTCTTCGTATGTCCTTTTCCAGTCCAATCCATTCGTCTACTTACTGTTGACAGCTTGTCACCAACTGGGCCGAGCACGGAGACCCATCTCGCGTGTGTTTGCTTTTCCTCTTCCTTCTACAGGGGCCTAACTCGTGTACAGGAAACCGTTGAAGGCAAGCTGATGATTGACGCTGCCAAAGCTGCTGGTGTCAAAGGCATCGTCTGGTCTGGCTTGCCCAGCATCGAAGCCATTTCTGGCGGAAAATACAAGCGAGTCGGCCACTTCGAAAGCAAGGCACGTGTCTCGGAGTACGGACGTGCTGCCGGTGTCCCCTTTGTCGATGTCCAGGCTGGTGGCTATGCCAGCAACGTCCGCACTTTCTCTCGTCCCATCAAAACCTCGGACGACACTTGGACCGTCAGCCTGCCCCAATCCGCCTCTACCAAGACCCCGATCATCGACTGCGACAAAGACTATGGCCTCTTCGTGCGCAAAGCTCTTGAGGCACCAGTCTTCCCCGACAAGCAGACCTGGACATCGTTTGGCGACCTCATCAGCAACGAAGACCAAGTGAAGCAACTTGCGGAAGGTGTGTTGCAAACTTTTATTTTTATTTTTTGATCCCGCTGACGGCCTCGCAGTGACTGGCAAGAAAATTGTTTACCAAGAAATCACGCCTGAGGCGTACGGTGCCGGCCTCGCGTCGTTTGGCACACCGCCCCATATCGTCACGGCCATCCAGGAAGTCTTCACCTCCATCAGCGAGTTTGGATGTGCGTCTTTTTTGTCTCTGACGGTGAAGCCTTTTTCTCACGTGTCTTTCAGACTTTGCCAAGGATGCTATTGCCTCGCAGGACGGCCTCGCGCGTAAGCCGAGCACCTGGAAGGAGTATGTGCAGGCTAATGACTGGAGCGAGATTCTGGCTTGAAATTGTAATTTAGTGTAGTTCATAATGACATGATACAAAAGTTGTGATACTCTGAATCTGTAAACACACTAGAAGGCACAATCTCCACGTGCAACATATAGCTCGTTGGCGCCCATACCCCGAGATAGCCAAGCTTCAGCTATTTATATGTGGCTATTCATGGCTTGGCACGAGTTACAGTTTTTGGTCGGATCAAGCCCGGCCCGGTCCGGGTTAAGAGTTGGATGAGCTTTTCGATTAGATTACTCGGAGTTCATCGTCCTCTTCGCCCATACTGACTGAAGATCAACCGACGCTCACCAGTGAAATGTTTGCCATTCAAACTCGGCAAACGGGTGCTGTTTTGAGGATGTCGCCACTTGGCACTGACCATCAGCCGAAGGACCGAGGTATATTTTGGTACCACGTACGCTGTCAGTTTGGATCGCGATAGCGTTGTCTATGGCGGGTAACATAGATTGGCCCGGCTATAAGTAGCCGCGTTTTCGAGATTGGACTCTAGATCTAGCGACCATGTCGAAGTCTTTACTTCGGGATGTGCTCAAACGGAATCAAGAGAAGGGCAAGGCACCCGAGACGCAAACGCTGGTTGACTCAAGCGAGAAGTCAACAACAGGCTCGTTCAATCCCTCTTCCTCGCGGCGAAGCATGAAGAGCCTGTTGCTGCCCAGCTCTTCAGCAAAGAGCATTTCTGGCTCGATCCGCTCGTCTGGCGCGGCCTCGTTACGGTCTATCGCGTCGCTGGCCCAGTCAATGGTCAGCTTCTACAGCATGATAACTGGCGGGGACCGTGTTCCGAAACGGCGAAGGCCGGATTTCTCCAAACTAGGTGTGTTTTGGTCATCGCAATCTTCACGGAAAGCTAACATGACTTAGGTGTACCGGAATGGTATGCCGAAGACCCTCCGCCGGCGCCTTTGATGCCTGGAACTGCTGAACACTCGCCCGTGCCGCCGTTATATGTGAGGGGAATGGCCAATGTCATTCATGAGCGGTTTCCTGGAGACAAGCCATATGTGGGGATTGTGCTCTACAGTCATGCGCCAGCACACAGCAATGCAGCCCTATATCACAACGAAGGCATGTCCAAACTCTTCTCTCGGCAACTTGCATTGATTGGACCCACACAGCGCGGGTGCAAGGCGAAGTAAGGCTCGACATCAGGAAGAAGGACAACATCAAGAGCATCAATGTTTGGGTGCGTGTTCAAGCGGGGGAGCTCGCCGGCATTAACCAATTGTAAAGCTTACTATTGCGGCGGAAAGTGTCCTCGATATATTCACCCCGCCGATGTATGCGTTCACGGCCAACTTGTGGAACCGTGAGATGGGCGATCCTCGGAAAATTGACTCATCAAAAGAAACTCATCCATGGCGAGGACGATTTCCGAAGGGGACATTCGTCTTTCCTTTCGAGTTTCCAGAGCTTCCCAAAGATGTGGTCGTGAAACATCCAACGGACGGCAAACGTAGAAACCTTGCGCGAGTCCCTTTGCCTCGTGAGTCTTATTGTCCATTTTCTGCTTGCACAGTGACCATGCATCGTAGCAACATACTTCATAAGCCAAGTGACGGGCTTTTCGGGGGGTATCAAGTACATCGTCGGCGTCAACATCGAGCGCGACGGATTTAATGGGATCGACGACGAGCTTGACATGCAATTCCAGTATCTTCCGCTCTGCAAACCCCTTCCACGTGTTCCAACTGCCTTTCCGTTCATCCCCACACGCGAGGACTGGCCATTCAGTCGCGAGACGGTTGGTGGATGGATATTGACGCCGTTTGGGGGTAGAGGTCGATTGGGTGAGGAGATGGTAGAGGTTGAGGGCATATTGGGCGTCCAAGATCCACCAGTTTACACCGCCAACGACACGATTCAATTCTCGATTCTTCTGTGGTCCAAGAATCCGCTGGCGCTGGAGGCATTAGGGCAGCCTGCGGCAGTCGAGGTTGCTTTCTTGAAATCAGACATGTTTGCCCTTGACGTCATGACCCCACGCACATCGACGCGCAAGAATCGATATCTTGGTCGATTGGCAGCGGGGCGGGCTTGGAGGACGGATGATGGAAGGCCAGAGGATGATGAACCGATTCCAGAGTTCAAGCTGGTGACGCTTCCCGAGCCAAAGCCTAAAACACTGCCTGAGGGGGGGTCTTATCGAGTTAAGGGTGCATCGTCCTCCAGAATGAAGGAAGTATATGTTGCAGATGAAGAAGACTTGGAAGGGGAGGCCAAAATAGTGGAGAAACAGACTGGTTTGGCCGATGATAGTGAGTCGACGAAGGGCTTGGAGAATCAGGATGCCGAATTGGTGCAGAAACAGAGTGAAGAGCCGGATTTGGCTGATGATGGGGAGTCGACGAAGGAAACTGTGGTTGCAGACGGAGAGAGCGTCACAGAGCGAGCCCCTTCTCCAACCCCGTCATTGGACGACATTGAAGAGGAAACGGAAGACCACTTTTTGCGTATGGATGGCGAGGTCAAAGTCCCGGCTTGCACCCATCCCAACTTCCGATACACCCACATGGGCCGCGAGGTAAGAATTTTGACTTGTTTGTTCAAATTCGTTGACTTGAAGCCGCATTGCAGTATGTGGTCCACTTGATATTTACCCACCCACAATACAACCACATCTCGCCCAATGCAACCGGAATCCTCGCAGGTAGCCGTGACTCTTTCCGGGACGATTTCTCTCTCTGAACAATGGTTAGAATTTCCGGTCTGGTATGTTCTTGACCGTTTCGGGCACCACCCACCAATTCCTGAGCATCGTCGCAACCTCGTCCAAACGCCCGAGGATCTCGCAAAACTGCCGATAGGTGGCACTGCCATCCCTGTCGGTCCGTCTACGGCGCGTGCTCCGAAAGTGATAGGCAAGGCGACGGACGAGAAGCGGCCAACAGGGAAGTATGTCCGGTATTTCGCGTTTTGAGGGTTGTTTATTGGGTATTTATGGACTTGTGTCGGGTTGTACGTATGGATAGGAGACTTTAATTGGATCTAGCTGGACTGAGAAAGCGGACTTGAAGACACACCAAAGGAACGTTTAACGCGTCAAAGACAACAAGTTTGAGCAAAATTCATCCACTCCTTCAGGCTTCAGTGGGAACAGCGTTTCTCCGGTGCAGTTGGTCTAGACCTAGACCACCAATGAACGTTGAAGCCGTCAGAGCCATTCATCTTTGTTGGCCACTACCCTTGGCCAATCCCAAGAGAGAATCCGACGATTCTAGGCCATAAAACGTTCGAGATACTTTTAAGGATAAACGTGGCCAATCGCGGACTGTTGTCGGCAGTGGAAGAAGCAGAGAATGAAGTGGACAGCCATGATGAGATTATGCGTTGATCGATGTAGCACCTTGCTCTCTTTCGTACATCTTCTTAATCGCCTACTGCTTCCTTTAATCCTTCTCCTCTCCCTTGCTTTCTGCCACCACCATGGACTCTTTCGCAGAGCCGTACACCCGCGTTGGCGACAACGTCTCCATTGACGAGGTCCGTCGACAAGTTCTTGCCCTTGAAGCGGACCATCGAGCTGCTGGACTTGAACTGTCTGGACGAGTTCTTCACGTTTGCCACTACCTACCCGTTACCGCCACCCTCAACACCGCTCCTGGTGTTATCAGCCCACCCGCAACTCCCCCACCCAAAACTTCTGACGTTCTGCTCACTCCACCCCAAGACACGAAGGATATACCGAGTAATAGCACCTCTGCTTGGACATTGGGTGTTCGTTATGGCCACGCCGCGATGATTTCTGGCATACGGTCCCTCTCCGCAACCCACGAACAACTTATCATTGGTTGGACTGGGGACATCTTATCAACCGTCCCTGGCGAAAAAGTTGCTGTCGACAAAGTGGACTCGGAGGATCGCGCGGCGCTGGAAGAGGCCTTGAAAACTTATCAGCCAAAGGAGTCTGACCCCGATGATGACCGCAAGACGACGTATGTTCCCGTCTGGCTTGATGATAAGGTTGCACATGGCCACTATGACGGGTACTGCAAACAAAGTGTGTTTCGTTTCTGCAAATCCCCCCATCTCGCCTTTTCATCTTTACATTAGCTTTATGGCCGCTATTCCACTATCTCCTCTGGCAAGACATCGCAAACGAGGACACTTCTCAAGACAAGCACTATAAAGCATATGCAGCAGCAAACGCCGCGTTTGCAGCGCGTATCGCCCAGGTTTACCAACCAGGCGACCTCATCTGGGTCCACGATTACCACCTCCTTCTCGTACCAAAGCTAGTTCGCGAGGTCATACCCGATGCCGTTCTGGGTCTCTTTGTCCACACTCCCTTCCCCAGCAGCGAAGTTTTCCGCTGTCTACCGCGCCGAAAAGAGATTCTCGATGGAATGGTTGGCGCCGACCTCGTCTGCTTCCAGACATACTCCTACTCCCGTCACTTTATTAGCACTTGCATTCGTGTTTGTGGGTACGAAAACACACCCAGAGGAATAGACGTAGAAGGGCACATTACTTCTATCTCACATTGCCCCGTCGGTGTTGACGCGGAGCGTGTGAGTCGTGATTTGCTCCGAACCGGTATCACGCCCAAACTCGAGGCTCTACGCGCTCTTTACGAAGGGAAGAAAATTATCGTTGGACGAGACAAGCTCGATGTCGTCAAAGGTGTTCTGCAAAAGGTCTGTCATGTCCATTATGACGCTCTGCAACACACTAATCTATTTTAGTTGCTTGCGTTCCAAAAATTCCTGCAAACGTACCCCCAGTGGGTCGGCAACGTTGTGTTTATCCAAGTGACTTCACCTGCGCTGACCGATTCTCCCAAACTCGAGCGACAAGTTAGCGAGCTCGTTGCCAACATCAACGGAGAATTCGGCAGTCTAGATTTCATCCCCGTCCACCATTAGTACGTGTTTTTTACTACTTTCTTTTCCACCCAATTCATAGCCTCCAGCCATCAAACGTTGAAGAAGGATGAATTCTACGCGCTACTGAGTGTTGCAGACCTCGCCGTGATTACTCCGCTTCGGGATGGGATGAACACTACCTCGATGGAATTCGTTATCGCTCAAGCGGGCACGAAGAAAAGTCCGGTTGTTCTCAGCGAGTTCATGGGGATCAGCAAGCACATGGAGCAATCGCTCATGGTGAACCCGTGGAATCTCGGGGTAAGTTTTTGGTATTATCTACCAAGTTTTGCACCGAGTAACCTGCTTTTAGGATGTCGCGGCCGCGATCAACGAGGGCCTGCTTATGTCCGAGCCGGAGAAACTCATGCGACACGAGATGCTGTACAAGGTGGTCACGACACATACCTCGCACACATGGGCCGCCCTGCTCGTCAAGATGCTTCTAGGCCAGCTCGACAAGAAAGAAACGGCACGCCGGACGCCATATATACCCAAAGATGTGCTGGAAAGCAAATATCATGCTGCGAAGAAGCGGTTGTTCTTCTTTGACTACGATGTTGGTCTTTTGTTTCTCTCGTTTCTGTAGCTAATTTCCTGGTTTAGGGTACTCTTGCGCCGATTGTCAAAGAACCTAGCATGGCGATTCCAACCGCTGCAACCCTTGAAGCATTGGAGAAACTCTCCTCAGACCCCCGCAACGTCGTCTACATCATCTCTGGTCGCGATGGTGCATTCCTCGAGCAACATCTGGGACATCTGCCGCTTGTCGGCTTCTCTGCCGAACACGGCGGCTTCATCCGTGTGCCCGGCAAGAACCAGCCGTGGGTGAATTTCACCGAAAAGCTGGACATGAGCTGGATGAGTGAGGTCGAGGAGATTTTCCGGTATTACACCGAGCGCACGACAGGAAGCACGACGGAGATCAAGAAGACTTCGATAACGTGGCATTATCGAAACGCCGATCCAGAGTGGGGCCTCTTCCAGTGCCGACAGTGCCAGGATCTGTTAGAGAACAACCTTGCACACAAACGACCGATTGAAGGTGCGTTTACCTTGTCTAGAATCTTCGCCTTCATTGATCATGTTACAGTGTTGGTCGGTAAGAAGAATTTGGAGGTGCGACCAATTGCAGTAAACAAGGCAAGAATCTCTCGTTTGACTTGTTGACACCAAGGCTAACTTGCTGCAGGGCGAGATCGTCAAGCGGCTGTTATACCTCAATCCGGATGCCGAGTTCATCTTCTGTGCTGGAGACGACAAGACTGACGAAGATATGTTCCGCGCGCTCATCCTATTCAACACGGGGTCAACAACTGCCTCGATGGAAGCCCCTGTTTCTGTCACACTCATCGACCAACCCAACGCACCGCCTGTTGACCTGACCATCAAGCCCGACAGTGTATTCACGACGGCGGTGGGCCACAGCAGCAAGCGGACGTTGGCGAGCTGGCACGTGACGGCGCCTCAGGAGATCGTTGACCATATGCTTGCTTTGGTCAATGCAGAAGCAACGACACCCACTGCGACGGCACAAAGCAACCTCTAAGCTATCTGTTAATTTTTAATAGACACGAGAACAGATAATACCACATAGATTGCTTTTTCCTATCGCCGTATTCTTGTATGTATAGTATTTGTACCATAGGAAAAACAACGGTTGTCACCAAACACGTGAACTGTGACACTCGTGTCTGTAAAACTTCGCTCCATCACCACCATGTCTACTGAAAGTATTCACCCCATATTCACCTTGAAGCGCAAGGTACGCAGCATTGAGAACCCATGCTTACCACTGAGAAATACCTGTTTACAGAGGACCAACAACGAAAACGGTTCAGACGATTTTGTACCCGAGCCCGACATGGCTGCGCCCACAACCAAGACAGCCAAAACTACGAAAAAACCACGCGCGTCGGCGGCTGCAATGGCGGCAGGGACCTGCTCTCTCACCAAGAAGGAGTTCGGTGACAGGATCAAGGCGGCGTTGCGTATAGAAAAGTACGACGTGCAGCGAATGCGGATTGACGTGAGTACATATCGCGTCTAAAAGTGGAAAACGGGAGACTGGACCGCCTTTTCTAATAGCTAACCATGGACGTCGCGTTTTTCCGCTCGTTTTTTGGAGGGCACGCGAGGATCACGCCAGCAGGTGACAGTAAGCCGGTTACCAGCTGCATATACTCATTTGGGACCACACAGACTACTCGAAGGACTCCCCGGTCATCGTCGCAGAACTAAACAACTCCCAAGCCGGAGATGTGTTTGGGGTTAGCAAAGTCAAGAATGGGAACCGCATGGTGACGCTGCACCTACAGAGCATGGTGGTGGTATTCTATCCAGCAACGGGAAAAGCCAATGCGTGGTTGACTGTGTGAGTCACTAGCGCGTTTGTTGAGTCGCACGTTAGGTAGCGGCGAAACATTTTAATTGGACATGCGGAGAATATAGAGATAGTAGTGGAATGCCTCTCCAAGCTCTTTGACCTCCAACTTGGTGTTGGTTCCTGGGCGAGTGAGGTATCGACGGCGAAAATGAGGCTGGCCGAAAGTGAGGTAGATGAACACGCCAGAAGGCTTTTTCAGGCAGCGTATCGTTTCGTCGACTTCAGCCGTACAGTCATCCACAACTTGCTGTGGGGGATCCTTAGAGTGCATGTCAGGTCAGGCCAGACAGGTCACGAGATAGAGGCACCCAAACATCGCCTTTGGCGGTCATCATGGCGTCCATTGTACCCTTGTCTATAGCAACATCGAAAGACGCATCTGGGAACTTGAGATCGCGAACATCCATTTCAAGCCCTGCAGAAAGCATCAGGCTTGGTTGAACTAAAGCCCCAAAAAACACGCACACTCTAACTCTGGCCTCTTTTCCGCGTGACGAGCGCGCATTTGCTCTACCACCACGCCCGAGTACTGTTCTGGTCATCAACCGCGCGTTGAATGCTGCCACTATGGCTTACATCCACGTTGACGATGTTCTTATACCCATCGTCATACATCTAAGGCCGGATTAGGACATGTTTGGACAAGGCATACTAACACATACATCTTGCGATAACGTCGAGTTACCGCATCCAAGCATGAGTATTCTGGCGTCTTTATTGGGTATGAGGTCCCGAATCAAAGGCGCAAGGTCTGCATAGGACTTGAACCAATCGAATGCCGCATCGTTTGCAGATTCCCTGATTTCGATGAGAACTGATTTATATCGAGAGAGGGTGTGAGTACTGGGCGTAGCGCTCGTCCCTGGCTGCTTTCAGATAAGCTTCACTGAGTACTAAAGTCGTGCCAGTAGGACTTGTGGCCGTATTGGTCGTTGGATGACGGTAGTGGCATGGTTTGAAGCAAGTTTAGATTGAGTGACTGCAGCCAAGTCACGCCGGACCGTGACGATGAGAATGCGCTTGACTAGAAGCCTTGATCATGAAGAGCCCAAGACCGACCTCTTTCTGGTCGCTGTTGAGCAACTCTTCAACGATTCCATCGCATTACTGGTTTGTAACCGACTTCAAGCTGTCCACCCGCCACTTGCTCAATGATTTATGCGAGCAGCTTCCATCAGCCCTATCTTCGCCAATCGACGGATCGTGATGCTCGTTACTCCGGAAGTTCAAACGAAAGCTCCTATAAACTCAACAGAAATCCTGCGACAAGCTGAGGCAAAACAACTTCAGCGGCTAATACTAGGGCCACAGAATGCTTGCAGCTCCGACACCATGCATTCTCCCCTCCGGCAGGCACCGATCGATCTTCATAACCGTAAAAGCCGAGGCAAAAGCCTCCGTCGAAGGTTTGCTCACCAAATCTTCTTTTTTTCCCATGTGGCTTGTTTTAGTCTAACAGCGGCTAATCGAACCCTCTGAGCCTGTTTCTTCTGTACCCTCAAGTCGCAGTTGCGCTCGACGCTGCCTCGTCCTTGACAGACCAGGAGCGTGAGTATTGTTCCAGTTCTTGTTTGTTTCGTTTGCCCCCCTAAAGAGTTCTAGGCTCTAGCTCTCTCTGTCTACAACGAACCGTCATCATCGACGGCGTTGACCACCATGGGCCCCGCCCGCCTTCCACTCGTTTTCTCCCTACTCTCCTTATTACTCGGCCAAATTACTCTGTTGCTGGCGGCACCCGTTCCGGCTCCCGACCTGGTGCTTACTTTCGGTGGCTTCGCTATGACCATCCCTGGTCCAGGCGGTATAGGGCCCGGCTCCGGCTTTGGCAACCCGGGCAATCCAATTGGTGGTGTCCCCCAAGGTCCCGGAAATCCGTTTGGGCGTCCAACAACCACAACAACTACCACGACCGAGCAACACCGAATAACCACAACTGCTCCTGCCCCCCCACCACAAACCCATACTACTACGTGTGTCATTCAACTTGTTTTCTTTCTTTCTTGCGCGATATTAACTCTGTACGCAGACATGAAGAGACTACAACCACCACTACCACCAAGACCTCGGCTCCCAAAACCGTTGTTTCGATCCAGGGCGTTACACAAACTCCTGCTGACTGGTCTCCAAGCACAGTGTCTTCAGTTGGGATTATGTCAATAATGTCGATTGATCCCGCGGCCAGTGGTATTTCGAGCTCAAATCCCGTCTCATCGACCTCATCATCCTCTGGTCTGATTGCGAAGATCGTCGTGCCAATCCTCATCTTATTGCTCCTTTGGGCGGTGGCCGTCGTTTACTTCTACCGCCGGCGCAAAGGTGCCGCTACCAGAGGCGATGCATCCCATGTTGCCTCGCGGAGTCCAAACAACGGGGCCTGGAGCCGTCTTGCGATGTCCTCGCGAGGAGACCTTGCCAGCATTCCACACATGCATTCGGCGACTGTCTCAAGGTCAAATACGCCACGGTCACCATCTCCCCCTCCTCCCCCTCCGCCCCCAAAAACTCCCCCACCCGTTCCAACCCAAGCTACTATGGCTGTTCCTTCATCATCTCTTGCGAGGAGCCACACTGTCTCAACCGCCCACGGGGGCGGTGATGGCGCTTCTGTCTTTGCCGACTCGCCGTTTGAATCAGAATCTCCTCTCCACTGGCAAGACGAGCCAGCGCTCGCTGATTCGCGGCCCACCTCGCTTGACGGAGCACCGCCACCGCCCCGCTTCTATCCCGACTCCCCTCTGCCTGCGCTCAGCTCGCGGAGGCTGTCGTCCATGTATGACCCGGACACTCTCCTCGCCTACGACCGCGACTCGCGGCTCCTCTGATCTTCCATGCTCTCGTACATACTTACCACATCTGGATCTCATGCCGCCTTATTTTTTCCTCTATTCCACCGGCATCCATATATAGACTTTTACTCAAGTACACATCCAAGGTTTCCTGTTGTCTCTGGGAGTGTTTGCATTACCTGTTTCTCTGTCTGTCTTTACGCATCGCACTTGACGTTGGTGTACTTCATTTAACTGGAAACTTTCCAAAAGTGGATTTCATGATGACATGTCACGTGTCGTCGCATCGGTTGAAACCATCTTTTGACGCAACGAAAAGCTTTCACTGCTTGCGGCCTGCTAACAAGTCATGAACTGATCAAAAGACAACGAGCCTCGATCTGACAGCCGCTCATCTGCCAACGTGTTATCTCCCTTGCTGGTGTTCTAACTCTGGATGGCCGCTACAGCATATAGCATGTCCTTGTCGCTGATCTTGTCGACACCTTCCCTTCCCTCCCTTCCATCTAATGCTCCATCCTCCACACCGGACCTCCTCTCTCCCTGCACCGACCCCGATCTATGCTGCCAACAACTCCTTATTGAGCCTGAAGATGCGTGACGGCGAGCTGCCTGCGCTGCCAGCCGAACTGGAATCTCGCATACCAGCAGGTACGCCAGCTTCATATTTCTGGCTCGTTGATGACCAATTTGCGTAGCCCATAATATTCCGCATTCGCGACTGCAGCCTCTTCGGCATCTGCGACACGCCTCGCTCAGCTCGCCCTCTGTCGCCCGCATTTCCCTGGGCCATGCCCGCTATGGCGCAACATACGACAGCGACGACGAGTCAGATGGCGACTACTCTTCGTCACAGGAGGATTTGTTGGTGCCGAAACACTCCCCCCGGGCCCCTGCGGAAGGGTATCTTTCCCTGGGGAACAAAGTTTCTCCACCAGTGTGGGTTGCCATCCCCTGTTTCCCAAGCCTCAACATCAACCTGATGGCGAGGCTGCAGGCCACCGCGGGCACAACACGGGGCCTCAGCACCGACTCCAGACTGCGGTCAACGCCGTTCATGCGGTCGGACGGCGACGATCCAACAGCGGGAGTGCTCGTGACTGTTCATCGTCATCAGGTTGTTTCGGAACCGTGGGAACATGCATCCAGCGCGAAGACCCTTGGTGCTGTGCCGCTCCGCGATAAGCCGCTTCCCATCCCAGTCGATGTCCTTGTTGATGTCGAGTACCCCGACAAATCGGAGGCCCGGGCCGAGGCCGACAAGGATGGTGTTCAAGTTCTCCAACTCGAACCCGTACCGCTTTCACCCTCGGAGCATCCTCACGTTGCCCACGTGAAACGGGCCGGCAAACGCAGGAAGCACTATACGACCCCGACCCCAACGCGCTCTCAGCCATGAGACAATGGCTGCCACACATTCGTTTGAAGACACTCATTTTTCGTCTCCACCTTCCTTTTGACTGTCGCTCTTTTGAATTATTATGTACCTCACTGGTCCAATGGCACTAACCATAAATCCAGTTCAGCTCGAAGTATGCCTCTGTGAACGCTGCAGGGTTATTATCCACGAAATCTATCATGAGAATGAATTAGTCGGTATGCAGTAAGTTGGGGTATGTGACGGACCAACTGCAAGTGGAGGGACAGTTTGAGGATGCGTATACTTCAGACTGGCCAGCCCAGTCCCCGCCTACAGAAGCCAGCTGAGTCAAGTTCAAGAACCCAAAAGAGATGATCGGTCACAGAAAGTAACTAATGTTGAAACTTGAGGAGCCCAAATTTAGGACAGGTCGTGGCAGGGAAGAAGGCAGTTGGGACTCCTTGAACGCATTAGCTGCCAAGAGAGAAATGGCACGAAAATTACATTACTCCCCTCGTTATTTGCTTATCGGAAACCAACCTGACAAAGTTGCGTCCTGTAAAAGAAAGGTGATTTAACCTCAAGCCAAGGGGTTTCCGAAAGAGTGCGCACCAGGCCCGCTGGGAGCCAACACCATCTCCGAATCCGCCCGAAGAACGAATGTGTTGAAACCCGAGCTACTGTCACGGTGGGTGTAAACGAGGTTCTGAAGCCAGCGCTGTTGCTTGATCGGTGTAGTTCCTTGTGAGATGCGAGCATCAGCGTTGTTGAATGGAATTGGTCAGGCTCGAAGAGGGCGCACACGCGACCGTGTGTCGGATCCGTAATGTCCTCGAAAGAAAATGCAGAAAGGAAGTCCGTCAAGTTATACGCTGTCGCAGAGGCCGGAAGGGGTCTCTGCGGATATAGAAGTGTGAGCAGGAGAGCGCGCAAGACATGAAGGAGCATTCTCGTTCTCAAATTCGGTCCGAGCGGCCAACGATGGTGTTCTTATGCTGGGCTCGAATGATACAGATCCAGTGTCGGCTCCGCATTACGGGCGAGCGTGCAGGCATAGGGTGAGCAGTCGAAATTTTTGGAGGAAACAGCAAGCTTGGATAACTTCAACGCGCGCACGGTGAATGGCCAACTGGCCAGAGTGGGTGTCAATGAGCATGAACACCGTCTTGAACGAGCACTACTGTGCTACGACAGAGCGCATTCAGAGCAGTTGGGGGAGTTTAAACGTCAACGTTCAAGCAAGAAAGTGAGAAATGATTAGGCTCGGTTTCAATGCCAGCACCCAACGGCGGACTACGGCGAATGAAAAGAGCAAGCACGAGTCACAAAAACGCGTGGGGTCACGCTTCGTGACACGAACACGCATCATGATTGTTGACTCGGAGGACCGCTGTCAGTGCTTGGTTTTGAGATCGCTTTGACTCGGTGAGTACTTATAACCTCTCATTGTTGCTCTTCTGTCCTCGCAACTATCCTCATGTCCGCTTCAGCTCGTCGTTCGCAGCCGTCGGAGCACCGGGAATCCAGTCCGGACGAGCTCGACATTATTCCACGGGAATCGACGACTAGCCGTGTAAACACTCCACCACCAGCCACTGAGAGCGAAGATCGAATAACCTCTTTCACCAATACCCCTCGATCCTTGAAGCCTGTCCAGTATCATACTCAGCAAATCAAGCAAGACGCAAACAACATGGGTCTTTGGGACAGCATGACGAAGTCGAGACTGCAGCGAGTTGTATCCCCAGAAGTCTTCTTCCAGGACTATTTGCCACCGACGCCCGCCGAAAACTTGAAGCCGAAAACTATCCAAAGTATAGTGAAGAAGGCAGCGCCGGCTCTTGCACAAGCCAACACAACCCTCCAACCATATATCCAGCGTTATAAGAATAGAGAGGGTCGCGACGAGAACGTCATGTCCGAACCATTCGTATGTGTCATCATGCTTATATTCAAGTGCTGCTAACGACATTTCTTCAGATTACCTATGGAAATGTCGTTCTGGCTGCGAGTGGCGCAGGAGCCTATCTCAAAGACACGCATCGTGCCAAACTTCCCACACTCAAACCAGACCCTCCCAACCACACCAGTCCTGATTTTCTGAGCGGATTGATCGGCACGGAAAACAAAAAGCTGAGCTGGTATATCACTGATTTAACTGGCGAACTTAAATGGGAAACCGATATCATGACCGACGAGGGAGCACCGTTAACGAGCGAAGCAGCAAAGAACGCCCGTGCTCAGCTATGCAAGAGTGCGCGAAGCCTCCTTATGGCCTTAGGATGATGCCACGTCTACGTCCTCACCGTGTTTGCCATTGATCAAGCCCGTATCTTCCGTTTCGACCGCTCTGGCTTCATAGCCACCACGAAATTCAATTGGCTCGAGCATGACAGCGACATCTTTCCTCGCTTCTTCTTCCGCGTCAACAATCCCTCTACCTCATTGCGGATGGATGGCCTTGATGATACCATCACTTCCCCCGAGGACAAGACAATTGGCAAACTGTGGAAGGTCCTTTCAAGCCATCCCTACTACTCCAAGACACTCGACAAAAAAACTGTGAAAAACCATTGTCTACGCATTGTTGCCGCTCGACGGGCGGCCCACTGTCGTATGAGCAGGAGCTCGTGCATTGTTTAACAGTGGGTGAGATTCTGTCCGTCTCAAACGGCTTATTTGGGCGTGCGACACGAGTCTACCGCGTTGTAATTGAAGAAGACTTGGACAAAGACGGTCCTCCCGCGGTTTACGTGCTCAAAGACGTTTGGCGCCAAGCATGCCGGCGCCCTGAGGCTGACTTCTACGACCTCATCGAGTATCACTGCGAGACCGCGCAGCCCAAAATTGACATGGACGCCATTGGGATGGCTCGCTGTCGCAGTAGCATCGATCTTTCTGACGCGACATCTCCGTTGTTCGACCAGACTTGGGACCCTAACCTGCACAAAACCCGCTTCGCTTTCGACAACGCCAGACAGCGCCTTCATACTCGCACGCTCCTCACACCCGTTGGCTCGTCAATCGAAAACTTCCCGTCGACGAAACGGGTCGTAGAAGCGCTGTTGAATGTTTCAATACGTTCGTCATTCTCCTTCTGCTGTTTGATTTCTTGCTAACCCGTTGGTAGACCTCGAAATTGCCTACGACGCGGGAATCATCCACCGGGACGTTAGCGTTGGCAACATTCTTTTCGTCGAAGACACGTCCACCAAATCATCCGTTGCCGGCTTTCTGGTGGACTGGGACTATGCAGAGCTGACCCAAGACGGCATCAAGCGATTTAACGAAGTGTTCGTTACGCCTGGCTCAAACCGCCTCAAAGCCAGTTGGGAGGAGATAAAAGAAACCCTAAAGGAGATGACGGTAATTCTTGTTTTGTTTTCCTTGATCTAATTTGCTAAATGAAGCCTAGGGAACGTTTGCGTTCATGGCCATCGCGATCCTGGAGGAGCGTGGCGAGCGACACGACACTGTTCATGATCTCGAATCCGTCTACTGGGTTTTGATTTGGCTCATCTTACGTCATACCAAACACAGTCATCCCCACGGAGCCAATGCTTGTCATAACCTCTATGACGCGCCGGAGTCAAGCGGCAAGTTGCAGTGGCTGAACTCGGGCCCTTCAACAGCTCCACTGCCAGACAAAGAAACGCCCCTCCACAAGCTCCTCCTCGAAATGGCCCGGATGGTCTACCTTGGCGCTGTCAGGTTTGAGGACCTCAGGCAGTCTATATTGCATGAAAAATGGTGCGCCATGCTGCGGGATGCTCTGGGAAAGAGCGGGTGGCCTGTCGATGACGCCGCCATTCCATACCAACTCGTTTCTGCCAACCAGCCTCATCTGAATGGAGAATCGGCCCGGCAGTCCCAAGCCCGCGAGCGCAAATCGCTTCAGCAGCAACAACTTGAAGCTCCTGTTACCGGCCCCTTGAAGCGCGGTTCGGACAAGATCACGGGCAATAACGAATCGCAGGCCCGTAAAAAGCGTCGGACGACCCCGGATCCACCTTCTTCTCGTCCGGCAACCTTCGAGGGTAGTCCTTAATTTATTCCTACGCTGCTTTTGTCCATGTAGTAGTACTTCAAGTTGTTCCTTAGACTCGCATTGTTGGGAGACATTAGCCAAGACGTATAGTAGATGAACAGCGTACAAGTCGAACTTGAATGTAAATTGTTGAGGCCATTAGATCAGCATCAACATTTCCTGCTTCCCACTCACTCTCCGTCGGAGTCTCTTGGTCAAGGCGAATCTCTCGGAGAACCTCCGGACAAGTCTGACCGAGGACGAAATGCTGAGTTATCGTGGCTGCGTATTTCCATTAAGACCAACGCAGGCGGCAGGACTAAAATGCCAAATAACGACTGGCTCGAGTCTAAGAAATGATGTGGATGATGCTTACGTGCATATGGTTGGTCATCGAAATGTTCGTCCACAACCACAACCTCAAACCACAGTATAATGCTTCCTAAAAACTGTACAACCCCGATTCTCGCCAGCTCCATGCATTGGCCACTTTAGCGCTTGGATAGCTCTTCAGCGCGCTCAATTTAAATCACCGACAATCGTTTCCGACTAGTGGACATCGACACACCACCAACTTCAAGTTGCATTAATATTATTGTCTTCATTGAAACTCGCCATAGTGGAGCAAATTGGCTTGAACAAAATAACGTCCACTGTAAACTTAAGTACTCGAAGACCATGAAGCGGCAAGCCTTGAATAAGCAGCATTATCTACGATTATAAATTGCCCCAAGAGGCCTTCTCACGATCTCTACAGCTTCGTTACTTTATGTGCCACATCAGCGCTTTCCTTCAGCCCAACATACTCCATCACATTGACCTTGTACTGCCCTTGCCTCTCGCCCGGCACCCGCGCACAAATCCGCGCCGAAAACGAGCAAAAATCGATATTCACCTCGTTGACGAGCAAATTTGGCGTCTCGAGCGTCCCCAACGTGTACCGCGGCAACACTGACTTGTCTTTTCCCTCCGCCACAGCCAAGTCAATATCTGCAAGACAAACATGCAGTTTGGACCCCTCCACAACGTAGCTCTGGACACACGGCCGGCCCTCGCTGATCCGACAGCCCAGCCATTCCAGATGCAGAGTGTGCGAATGGGCGAACCGCGCAGGGATTGCGCTCTCGCCTAGCGCTCGCAACTTGAGTGTCTGGTCTTTGCCTCGCTCGAGTACATAATGGGACAGCAACACTTTGCCATTGTCGTGTTCGTTCATGACATCGAAGAAGAGCGGGCTCGTCTCTCTCCCTTGGAAAACGAGTGTTATTCCGCTGACACATGTGTTGAGCTGTTCGTCGGGACGAGCGATGCGGTGAAGCTGAAATGTGCTCGTCACAGGTAGGTTCACGAAAGGTGCCGTGTCGCTGTCCTTTCGCGGCTTGAGCGAGGGCATGGGTGAAAGGTACACTTCAGCCGAGTCCGCGCGAATGGTGACGATGTGGTTATCGCAGACATATATGGCCTGGAAAATGAAATTGAGACGCTTGGCGGAGGGGATTGACGAATGCTCACATCTTCCAGGTGGGTATGGGGCTGCTCCCAGCAAACCCACGTGTCTTTGACGATGTTCCAGAGAAGGACCCTCGAGTTGGTCGCAACCGCAATATGTCGGTTGGTACTGCCTAGAAAGATTGGGACATCGTCGAATATGGGCAGCACGAGGTCTTCACAAAATGGCTCAAGTTTGGGTGGACAAGCAGTGGGCCGGAAGCGGAATACATGCAAGCGAAATGCACTATGATGGGTAAGGTAAGCAGAGCGTAGATCGCGTTTTAAACACGTACAAGTGGTCAAGGACACTCGTGACCACCACCAGAATTTCATCTTGGGCCACGGGAGATGCTCGTGTGCGGACACTCCTTATGCGTGTGATGGCGGGAATTTCGTAAGACGCGATTGGACCAACCACAGGGGTACCTCCCTGAGTTCCCGCGTCCCAAACTCGCACCAAATTCTGGTGGCTCGACAAAACAAACCGACCACCAGGGACAAAGCGAAGATTGTCAAACTCTTCGCGGGGCTCGAGGGGGTTTTGTAACACCCGGGTCGCCAGTGGAGCGATCTCGCTGTTGTCCGCTGGAGACAGCGCAAAAACGCGTCGCATGTGGGCATTAAATCGCGTGCAACCAGTGGCAGCAGACTTGAGTTCGCCATTCGACATTTCTGCAACGGGAAACGACGATCCATAGACATTGTGTTGCTTGCAATAGGAGCGAAGCGCGTTTATCCAAACACTACGTTCATTGGTAACCGCGCGAAGAAATCTGCAGACCTAGAGTTGGCGGGTAAGAAAGTTATCGTTTGTCGAGCAAGAACTGACTCTTCGTAGAGACAATAGATCAGATGCTGGGAGGAAGGAAAGGACATGGATAAGGACATCGACGGGGAGTTCTTTGAACGCTGAGGGCATCGTGTCGGGACTCATGGGAGTAGGAGGAAAGAGCAAATTACCCCGCGACTGTGACGTGATTGCCGAATCCGGCGAAATTAAACAAAGACTTCAAGACGCGATAGCGAATGAATTCGTCGGTATATTATACGGGCCACGCATTGGGTAACAAGTCCGGTTGAATTCCAGTATAATCGTTCTAGCTCCGCCAGCCAATACCATCCTTATCGCCTGCTCGATGGCTATGACGTCTGTCGTTGCTGGATCATCCAACACGCCGACTGTGTTCCGGCCGACCAATCAGCTACATCATCCACTGAGAGGCGCGGGAAGGAAGTACTCTAGAAGTAAAGAATCAGATTGAAGCGTGGCTTCCGCAAGGGTTCCGTATGTCTCGCATGTGATACTTGGGAGGTATTGGCATCTCAAAGAAGGTGTAACTGGGTCCAAACAAGGATTAGACTGGCATCGAGAACATATCACAAAAATTTGAATTGAGGACAGCGGCATCAAGGCGTCGCTACCTGCACCTAACTAGTCGAACCGCCAGGTCGTCTGTTCACTTCAGAGTTATAACCTAGAAGCGAAGGACAAGATATAGGCGGAGATTCTGCAAAAGCCGATTCAACGGCCGTCTCGAAGGGCAGTAATCAACCTTCCAGAAACAGAATCCCAGAGTAAGTGCATGGATTAGATGTTAAACTGCTCTCGAAGCCCTAATGTCTTCCCCTCTCGACCCTCTACTCGCGTGGACCCTGTGCATTCGGACCTCATCCGATCCCTCATGTTGCAATTGCTCTTCTTCGTCATAGGCAGCAAACAGCGGCGTCCGGACATACCTCTCTTCGTCATGATCGCCGACTCCCATCCGGCCATAAGAACCGCTTAAGCGTTGCGTGTTAGCCTCGACAGCGCTGTCCAATAACGCGATGTTGAGTATATGGACACCAAGGAATGTGATTATGAAGCCGCAAAGAAGGGAAATGGTATTGGCGGGCGAGGTCGTATTGAAGCCTTTGAAGAGGATAAGGGAGGCCACAATCGTTGCGGTACAGAAGCCGACGTAGTAGAGTGGGTTGACTCTGGGCAAGCTCCATGAGCAATGGAAATGTAGAAGGAAACCACGCACAAGTTCACGGAGAATATATCTAATGCGCGATTGGCGTAGTTGAGTTGAATGACGATGCATACCAGCCCAATTAATCCGAATAGGTAGGTGCTTGGGTAGACGAACTGGTTGCTGCCCTCCCATGTAAGCTTCAACGCAATGCCAAATCCTTTGATGAACATGACTGATACCCCGCCCACAATACTTGCTATGCTTATGTACACCAGCGGATTCGTGCGCCCGTACTTGGGCGCAGCAACGAAAAATCATCGCTAATGAGAACACCGTTGCAGTGAAGCAGTAGAAGAGGAATCCAGGAGCAAGTGCGTAGTCGAGAAACTGAGTTATGGTGGTGATGTCCGCGTCGGCTGGAGCATGGAGGACGATGATGGTAGTTCCGAGGATACATAAAGCACAGCCTACGCGACCAAGGTGGCCAAGTTTTTCGTTGAGAATAACAGAGGCAAGGATTGCCCTAACAGATATCAGTGTCGAGACACCAGTAAATAGAAGCAAGACACACCCGATAATGACGCTTAGAGCTCCCAGGGGCGTAACCATTACAGGCGGTGCAAACGTATACGCAGCAAAGTTTGCGGCTGGCAATTCATTAGTCTGATACAAGGCAATATTGAACACACACCTTCACCAACAGCCACTTGTCCCCGGTGAGCTCTGATAGCTCTGGAAGGCGAGAGTACTCACAAGCAAGGGTGCCTCCCCACCATATTGGATTCTGAAGGTATGCAAAGCCATCCGTCGCATTTTTCCCCTGTCCCGCAGCAGCCGTGAGACCCTAATAAGGCGCTGAGCTACGTGGCAGTCGAGCAAAGGGTTGAAATTACCATCTTCGTGATTACACTACTCGTTCCGATGGCAATGGAGGCAGCAACAGCGAGTAGGAGCCCGACATAGCGGTCATTCAAGGCCACCATTTATGTCAGCAAGGAGGACAGTTGGATATCTTGATAGTTTGTACTCTTGCGAGAGCAGAAGGAGCGTTAGATTGGCAAATGAAAGTTGAGGTCGTGTCTTTCGGCTATTGGGAAGATGACATTCTGAGGCAACACGTAGAGTTGTTTGGTGCTGTTGCCTTTCGGCGACTTCGTCCCCCGAAGTTGATCCGTGTCGTCTCGTGACACTAGGGATTCGAACTTCATCTTCTGCCCCCCATCGCAATTTGGGAGAGAGGCTAGAATGGCTGACAGCCTCCCACTCGAACTTCTGGATCGTGTATTTGACCACCTGGGGGTCACAAACTACTACGGTCGGCGATCAATCGCTCGCAGTGGACTTGTCTGCAAGTCTTGGGGTGTCGCCAGTCGATACCAACTCTTTCGAGACGTCACCCTCAACGAGCGTAATATGATCTCGTTCCTATCTGTAACATCCAAGTCCTCTTTCCCCATCCCAGGCGTCATTCGCAGTCTAGAGCTTGCTTCTGGCCGGGAGGACCGGGCGCTGAGCATGAATATACCCCGACTAGGGGCGCTGCCTCTCATAACCACACTGCGTGTAACGATGAATGAGCGGGTGTTTGCCAAAAACCTTCCTCTCCTCAAAGAGCTTTTCCCTGGCGTCCTCAATCTGACGTTGCTCAACAGCGACTTGTCACTCGCCACCATCCTTACTGCAGCTGACTCCTTCGAGAAACTCAAATCGCTTACACTCTCGTGGGTCTATATACCCAACCACGAGCTACCAACAGTAAACAATGCCCATCCGAATTGGAGCAGTCTCTTTGTCGACCTGGTCTCTCACCCTCGGCCGGAGAAAAAAGACCGGAGCCAGGAGATTTACAACTCTGACCCACCACCAGTAATAACAACATCCGAACACCTGTTTGCGGCACTCCTTAAACTGAAATCGCCTCCTGATCTCACCGCCCTCTCAGTGCGAGCCTACGACCCAAGTAAAGGCGCAGAGTTCGGCGCGTTTTTGAAAAAACATGGAAACCAACTGCAACGACTGACGATCGAGACTGAGAGTCAGTGCTCGCACTTGGCATTTACCCGCTAAACAATTCCCCACACAGGACACGATTTTGAACATTTGCCTGCCCTCACCTTCTGCACGGCTCTTCGCGAGCTCAAGGTCGTCTTCAACTTTCATGGACATACGCCTATGAGCCAAAAGATCCTCAAAACCCTGCAAAACGTGGTTGCGCGCTCGCTCAAGACAATTACTTTCGTCGACCTCTACGGCGCCCCCACCCGCGTCAGCGATGAGAATAAATGGAGCGATATCGACGAACTACTATCCCAAGACGAAGTATTTGTGAGCCTAGAGCTGTTCATGTTCAAAACCAGCAACGAGTCTGTGGGCAATCAGGTGGCTTCAGAGATGCAGTTATGTACAAAGCGAGGAATTTTTCGAGTGGAAGGGCTATAAGCATCAATCTGTTTGTTTGAGGAAATTAGGCGGGCGCCTATCTGGTGGGAATGATGCTCAGAGTCATCGACGACGGATGGGCGCGACAGCGGGAACAGAAACTGGTCGTTGGAGTAAAAAATACAGAAATGAAAACAGCAGAGTAGTGAGCAACGACGAAACCTGGACCCCCCCCTTCCTTCCCGCTTAAATCCACTGAGCCTTGTCCCATGACGGGTCTTGCAGGAAGGCACAGAGCACCTTGCTCCCAGTCTGGAGATCGACTCATCAGCGACAAATAATTGTCACTACAGATAACACATACCTGAAGCAGTGGGTGCCCAGCGACGATACTCAGGAAGCGCTCAAGTCCATCCCGCCTGTTCTCGATAACCTCGTCGGAAAAGCGGTTGGTGAAGACCTTGCCCGGGAGCGAAGGGATATTGACGCGCGTTGACTCACGCTCCAGGATGTCATGGAATGCTTCGAAGTCAGAGTAGCGTCGTCGGACAAGGGAGTGTCGGAGCTTGAATGCGGGGATATTGGTCTGTGGAGAAAGGTGGTCTCAGACGAAGAAGGAGTCAGTAAAGAAAGATAGGTACCTTGCACACGATCTCGTAGTCCGTATACATCTTTCGGCCAAACCCTAACCCTATTCAGCTTCACGCCGATTACTGGAAGCTAGAGAGCATACCGTGGGTCTGAGGGTTTCGCACTTCAATCTCCAAGAAACTTTCTGGGACGCTATACATTTCCTCAATCTACTCGGCCAATGTCAGAACAAACAGGCTCTTTTAAGAGGAATCAAATCGTGCAGACCGTCTGCTGGCGTGTGGCGAACGATGGGTCATCGAAAGCGCTGCTCCGCGCAAAGGGAGAAACTGCAGCCATGACGGAGAGAGAAGGATCGGGTCACACAATGTCACAACAAATGACCAATGTCTAAATGTGGATGCGGAGGAGAGTGCAAGTGCATGGGCCCACGAATACTCAAGCAAGACTTATTTCGGGACCCGATTCACGGCATAGTCGGAGGCGAGCAGGCAGGGGGTAACAATGTGTAAAGTCGAACTTCATCCATGACAAACTGATAGCAGACTGGCCAACGGCTGGCTTAAATTTTCCATGAAGCGCTTGTTGAGTCACTGAAAAGACGCGGAGACGAGGCGAACGGATTGAAATTCACAGCTTAGGTTCGAATTTCTATTTGGCCTCGTCCGTTGGTGGTATTAAGCCGACCCTTACTGGCACCCCTTCCACTTGCGCGTCCAGCTTCTTCTTATACTCTTGTAGATCCTCCAAAGTTCTGTTCTGTAGCTCGGTTTGTATTGCAGCTAAACGCGCTTTCTGAGGATCGGAGTTAGCAAACGGGCTTGTTGAGATAGCAGCAGCAACGACGCACCTCCTTCTTGTGGTGTAGGCACTCTAAGTAGTCGTCGCGTTGGTTTGCACATTGAGATGGGTGGGATACTTTGGAATAGCACTGAAGAAGCGGGGTAAAGACCAAGACTACCAGAATTTCGCGTGGTTGAGGATACCTTGGCAAATTCTTGCCAGTACGGGTTGCAGCGAGAGGGCCCGCCAGTGAAGCTGAAACCCGACTGCGTATATGAATCAGCTCAGTCCCCGGAGAATGGATGAACGAAAAATCCACCATGATGTGGTCTTCGGAGAAAGGTTTCGGTGTGACGCTCTCTCCCTTCTCCACGTCCAACTCAGGCTTGTTGTACGTTCATTCTTCCCATTGCACCCGAGTGTGGTCCTCATTTTTAGATCCATGGCAGACCAAGCAGAGGCTGCATTCCTGCGTGTTTATATCAACACCCTCGCGAGTCAGAGTCTTGTTTACGCGGACGACTACCAGCAGCCGCCGGCTAACTCACTCAAGAAGGTCCCTGTGCTGCAAGTAAGCCGTGTGCCCTTGTCTCATTTCTGCTTACAACTTTATCACCAGATTTCCGTTCCAGCACCACCACCACGCAAGAAACAAAGAGAATCCTCTTCAGGTTTCGCTTGATTCCTGCCTCACAATATAAATTTGACACCTACTAGCACCGCTCTCGCTGACATTCAAGTCGCTTAAGCCAGCGGCATCTTACACGATCGCAGTCCACCCAACCGACACAATTGCTGCAGTCAAAGCGGCACTTTCATCTCAGCCAGGAGGACCGCCAGTCGACGCCCAACGCTTGCTGTTAAAGGGCAAGGCTTTGGCAGACGCGAAACTCGTCAAGGAATATCCAATCAAGGACGGTGATACCGTGAATCTTGTCTTAAAGACAGTTGCACCTGCACCAACAATAACAGCTTCTTCAACCCCTCCCACCATGGATCCAGGAAAACTCCCCACTCTTTCGCTCGACCCGCCCGCTCAGACTTCAGCACGCAAACACCAGCGCATCCCGAGTGTCGTGTTATCGCCGTCTCCATCGAGCGAAACCGTCCCAACCATCGATAGAGACATCATGCTCACTCTGGACGCGTCGACCGAATCTCTTCCTGCCAAAGAGCTTTCCACCTACCATACCGCCATTGCAGAGCCCGAATTCTGGGCCCGCCTGCTTGCCTTTTTCCGGTATGTCGTTTGGCTGTTATACTTGGTGCCTTGCTGAATGGCCACACAGCTCCGAATTCAAGAACGACACCGACGCTCAGACTGCTTTTGAAGACTTTATCCTCGCCAGCAAGAGTACCCTCACTGCGAGCGAGATTGCCAAGATTCGTGACCACGTTGGGGTCATTGGGATGGCTGGGACGTAGAATGGAGTCGAGCATCGTTTTCACTTTCTCTATCGGGTCTTCCCCTTGTGTAACAAATGTGTCCTTTTAACTCGCAAGTCGCTTCAACATCTGCAACTCTTCGGATGTGGTGGAGTCAAGCATCACTTTCACTTTCACTCTCTCTCTCTCTCTCTCTCTCTCTCTCTCTCTCTATCGGGCCTTCCCCTTCTGTAACAAATGTGTTTTTAACTTTGACTCTCCAATCCAGCAAGTCGCTTCAACACCTGCAACTCTTCGTCGCCCATCGCGTGGCACATGCTATGAAAAGCACTCTCAGGATCGGAAAGAAGACTCCTGGGACTAGGTTTCATGGGTCAGAAACAGGAAACAAAAGCTGTTAAACTCATGCTCACCTGTCAAACTCGGCGATTCGGCCCTCATGTAGCACCATGACTCGGTCATACGCGACGATCGTGGTCAATCGGTGGGCTATGATGAGCACTGTACTGCGGCGAAAGGCGCTGCCTATTGTTAACTTGCTGGAAACGCCTGCAGAAGACTCACTCGCGGACGGTCTGTGTGATCAGTTTGTCAGTCGAGAAATCGACGCTGGCCGTCGCTTCGTCCATGATCAAAATCCTCGCCTGTTTCAGAATCGCGCGTCCGAGGCATAGCAGCTGTTTCTCCCTGTCCAGCCGTTGGTCAGCAAGTGATTCAGAATAATGATAACACACACCCGGCAGAAAAGTTCTCTCCGCCTTCTGATACGGCTGTTTCGAGGTCGTCGAATGGAAGATGGACACGTCTGAGGGCATCGAACTTTGCGTTGGTTGGCTCAGTGTTGTCATATTTGGTAAGACTGAACTCACAATCGCTGCGTCACTATATTCTCCCTCTGGATCAAGGGTGGAGCGGATTGTCCCACTCAATATCGTCGGGTCCTCTTGAAGTCGGGTTAGAAGCAGCACACAAGAATTTATATCCAACCCACGCGGGATGATCGTCAACTGCCTCCTCAAGTCACGCAGTCCGATGCTGGTAATATCAACAGCGTCCATGACAATCTGGCCAGTGAAAGGGACGAATCGGAAGAGCGCGAGGGCCAGCGTCGATTTGCCCGATCCTGTTCGTCCAATAACGCCAATCTTCTCGCCAGCAGAGATCGTGAAGCTGACACCGTGCAAGACAGGCGGCAGATCATCCGCATAACGAACGACAAGCTTCTCGGCACGAATTTCGCCGGCCTGAGGCCATTCTGGTGGGGGCTTTGCTTTGGCTGCATCATCAAACTCCTCTGGCTCGATTTCAGAGAACTCCTTGACCCGCTCCAGCGCGACCATGTCCTGCTCAAGTCCCGCAAACCGATGTGCCATGTTTTGAAACTGCGTCGATTAGCCTTTACCCACAAAGATATAATTGGGACAGACGGACGTCGTTGGTCATGTTCTGGGCAAACATCACAGTGAACCCGGCCAGCGCCGCATCGATTCGGGGGGAAAGTACTGCCATGACGACGACGGCTGTGGCAAGCACGCTGGTCAGCGCATTGGCGCGGAAACTGAGCCATTGACTGGTGGCCAGACTCCAGTACGCTGGGGCGGTGTTCTAGATTGAAAATCGAGTCAGAGAAAGCGAAAAAAAAATATGTCAGAGTTGCTCTTACGATATCGAGCAGTCTCAGCATGTCCGACATGAATTGGGTAGAGCCTCCAAAGGCCCTTATGGTAGTGATTCCAGACACAGCTTCCCAGTACAATGCATGCAATGGGGAGCTAGATACGGATGCTAGTGTGTTTTTTGTTAAAAGTCAAGCCGAGCCGCTGAGGGACAAGCAACGAACACAAGCGACGCATTTCACGGGAGGCGATGGAGAACATCTAGAGATATTGAGCTATCGGTGCCGCGAATGAGTATTGTGGACAAAAGACCTTCCCATCTGGCAATCCCATCAACTACCATGTTCATGTGTTGGAATGCACTCACAATGGAAAAAGACAAGACCAAGGACAACAGCCACCAGACAGAAAACGGGCCCACCGACGACGCTGATGATAGTGAACGTTATCCATGCTGAGGTAAAAGCGATGACACAATGCCCAATCGTCGCTGAGATTCTTTTGTCGATACCTAGCGCAAAATTAATGAAGTTGCTGGAAATATAGAAGCGACTCTCACCTTCCATATCCTTCCCAAACCGATTTAATAGTCGGCCGCGCGAAATTGTCTCGTGAAACCTAACATTGGCTAAGAGGATAGAATGAAGTAGTCCTAAGCTAAGGAGTAAGCAATCTCGGAATGCACTGGATCAACACACCTTGAAATAGTCTTCGGGAGGCATGTATCGATCCTGAGTCTGCAGCGGATTAATCAGTGTCTTGAACGCAAACAGATAGACCAACTGACAAAGGATATACCATCGGAGGGTTTTGACGACAAGGCCTGTGTGTCCGTTCATACGAGTTGTTTACCCGCAGTCAGCATACGCACCAGTAAATGTCAGTGCAGCATAAACAGTAACGTAGAAGGCTGCACTATGCGACGGCATTGTTGTCGAAGACCCAGCCCAAATCCTATCCAAGTCAACTTACACCATCGACTTCAATAAGAAGCCTACTGACTTCAGCCAGCCATTTTCAAGCAACGGACTGAATGCTGCTATGATTAACACGCCCAGAGATATGCCCCACTGAACGCGACTGCCCCATGCCTTGAAATACGCCAGCCCAATGGCCGCGTCAACATTCCCAATCGCCCGCTGTTCCTCTTGAACGAGCTTTCGGGGTGTGTTCTTGGCCAACTCGACCCCTTGTTGTGCTTGCGGTTGTTTTGGGTCGATGACAGCAGATAGTTTCTCGCCTTCGGCATTTTCGGCCGACAGCATGTTATGATCCGTTTGCACAAGAAAACCGTAGTTGGGCGACGCCCTAAACTGGGAAAGGTTACCCTGGTGTTGGACCTTCCCCTGATCCAGCGCAACGATGAACGCGGCCCCAGGAGCGCATAACTGGACATAATGGGACACAATAATGACGGTTCTGCCTCGGAGGAGCGGCCCTTTGAGGCATTCCTTGTAGATGTGTTGAGCGGTGTGCGAGTCGACTGTGTTCAGCAGTGTTAAATGCAATGATTGTGGGATTTAGAGTGCTTGCCTGCAGATAGCACGTCGTCCAAAAGGAGAATCGACGCGCGACTGTAGACTGCACGTGCGAGCGATACTACTTTGGTGTCAACAAGAGTACGAGCGAGTCAAATGAGTGAAACCTCTTTGCTTCTGCCCCCCCGAAAGATTGAGCTGTCAGTTTGATGAGATGAACAAATACTAACAGCCTCGAATATGCACAAACCCCGCGTTCACCTACATATCCATGTTATTAGTACTGGTTCTATTCAAAAAGACATACCAATCTCTGTGTCGTCGCCATCTTCAAGGATTCTCAGGTCCTCCCCTAGAGCACACGCGAATATGGTCTGTTTGTATCGCTGTTCATCGTAAGGCAGATTGAAGAGGATGTTATCTGGCAAATTTCAGGTCTGAGTCCGATGTTCGGATGATGTCGAACCTTTTATAGACTGATTCCGCAACCAGGCAGTCTGTAACATGTGTTTTTAACAGGAGACCCATTTGACGATGACGTAAAGACCTGTGGTACGTATGCACAGAGGCCGTCAACAATCCACTCTTCTTCAATGGCGCGGCTGGAGGCCAGAATGTTTGCAGGAGACCGAGGGCAGTACACCTGTCCAGAAAGAAGCTCTGCTTCGCCAAGCAGCGCTACATGGTGATTCAGTGAAAATTCAAGTCACAGATAGGTTTAATGGAATACCGAGCAAAAGGAGGGTCTTTCCGGACCCGAAGCGTCCACAAACGAGACTAAGCTCGCCCGTGGGAAATTCGAGCGAGATATTCTTCATCGTGAACGGCTGTGGCGTCGAAGGCGTCCGCCCTGCTTCTGCAACTTGAGGCCAGGTTATGCATGCATTCTCAAATACGACGCGTCGGGTTTGGCTACTGAGCGGCAGTACAGGCAATATTTCTGCATCATTCAAGTACTGGAAGAAGCGTGAGTCTTCGAATCTTACTGTTCTGTACCACCTACTCGTGAGATACGGCCTGCTGACACAAAGCCTTGGATCAGTCGAATTGCTGATGCCGGGATTCCTTTGATCGAGAATTGGATTTCGGTGAAGACTAAGGCGGAATTAGATGAAGACATGTTGTTTGGGGGTTGGGCTAACTGGAGAGCTTGAATAGGAGGATGAAAACAGAGCGTTGTTTCAACAAAGGGTCATACCGCTGTAAAAGCAATGGCTGGGGTCAAGGAATGCCCGGCTATGACGGTAAAATGCCAAAAAGACACAATGGCAAAAATGATAGGCACAGAGTTCCTATAGCGACGATGAAGAGATGAAGAAATTGCTGATGATACCTACCCCATCGCAGTCCACAACGTCTAAAGTACAGGGTAAGCAATAGTCGTTAGTTTAGTAGCCTACTAACCTCAATGTTGAAACTGATCTTCTGATAACGCAACTCTTTCTCTCGGATGTGCAGCAATCGGCTCTCAAAGTTGTTCTCTAGTGCCATAAACTGGATTCTGTCAGTTTCAATATGAATGCAGTGAAAGAAGAACCTTCAGCATTTTGATTGCACCGAGTAACTAATTATATGTGAAGCACAAAGGAAGATATATTTTGCAACACACAGACCTCGTTTGTACGGCTGACACGTTCGTCACGTGCCTTGAACAATCGGCTCTGTGCGTCTGCAACAATGCTCCCGCTACGTTGATGCAGAGGCAAGCAAACGAGCGTCACTGCCAGGCCGACGAGGCAAGACACGCCCAACAGCTTATAGAGAAAGAAGACTCCGACGAGGAGTTCAAAGGGTGTATCTGGACTCCGAGTTATATCAGCCTATTTCAGGCGAAGAAAGGTCGGTTGCCTACCCGCAATATCGTAGATACTCTCCGCCAACGCGCTAAGCTGTCCCACATCACTGGACATGAGCGCAATGATCGCCGCCTTCGAATGATTGACGCTGTGGTCTTCTGGAGCAGGCGCAGAGGTGACGTCTTTGCGAACCAACGCTTTCGCAAATAATAGCGAATGGAGTTGGAGCTCAAGCCGGGTTTTCAGTACTCGGTTCATAAACACCATTTGTCCCATTACTGCTTGATGTCAGTTTTGCGCATCTAGGAGGATTTTCGGCATACACAGCGACAGGCCGAAGTGTGCGAGGAAGAATCCCGTCACCCACAACAACGCGGACGAGGCATTGGCTCGGTGTGGATCGGTTTCGAGGTACTCGAGAAGTCTTTTGAGGAAAAAGGGCGGCCCATAATATGCAAATGAGATCACGAAGGACAGTAATAGAACTTTGAAGACCGTCGAAATGTTGATTCTCAGTAGATGAAAGATAAGGCGCAGTCGGGATGTGGCATTGAAGCTGCGGCGAACATCATGGTGGTTTCTAACGGCCCGCATACGGGCTTCAACAATGGGCAGATGTTCGACTTGAAAATTGGGAAGGTTCGCAAGAGAAAGAACCTTGGTGGCGAATATGAATAGCCAGACATTTACGATGGAGCCGTCTTGACAAAATGTTAGTTTCGCAGAAAAGCATCAAAATCTTCCACGCACTAGCATACTCTGACACACTCTCCGTGGCGCCATCAAGACCAGGATAACAAAGGGGTGGACCCATTGGCGTCGTGAGCGCTATGATGGCGCACATGGAGTAGAGGAAGGCGGCAATTGACATCGACGCCGATGTTTTAGTGGATGGTGCAAGTAGTATCGCGCTTTTCGTGAGGCTAATGCCCAGAGACAAGACAGACAGGTGTGTTATCGAGGCGGAATGGACGGGGACGAAAACCAAAAGCAGCAAATAAGTTGGTAAAAGCCACAAAATTGCGCTCTTTTCGCAGGCTATCACACCGAGAAGAGACGCGGCGATGAACAGTTTTCTGAGACGAATCTACGCGTCATGAGTAGGCAAAGGGAAGAAGTGGCATGACGACCACCTTGCGCCAGAAATCAACCTCATTCACCGGAAACTCGTCGTTGGGTTGGATCACATCGTCGAGGTTGAGACTGTCCCGCGTGAGCTGTACTCCGTTTTGTTGCAAGAAATAGGTGGAGAGGAGCAGAGTGAGAGCACTGACGGCGACGCCGCCTACATAGACCGCGTCTATGGAGAGCATAAAGTGAGTGTCATCTGCACAGATGATGGTGGTTGTTTTTGAAGGGTCGCGATTGCCGAGTCAAATTTTCCCCAGCGACCGTGATCCTCTAATGTTGAGCGGAACCGGCCCCGGGACCGCAAAGCGTCCACGAATTGGTCGACTGGAGGGGCTTATCTAACACAAGAGCTTTTTCTTCAGACCACGCCCCGGCCAACGTGCAAGTGCTCGTCATTGCTGATGAAGACTTCGGTTCCCACTTCCTTTCCACCGCAATGACTAAGACCAAAGTCCTCGTAACTGGAGCCACAGGTACGCGGACTTGAAGCTTCTGTTAACGACAACAACAATCAATATAGGGTATATCGGCGGCTCTGTCCTTGATCGCTTCCTAGCTCGTCCAGATGCAGACAACTTCGAGTTTACTGTGCTCGTGCGCGACCCGAAGAAGGCGGAGAAGTTCAAAACGCTGGGCGTTGATGCAGTCGTCGGTTCTCACTCGGATGCGCCCCTTATGGCGAAGCTTTCGAGTGAGGCCGATGTCGTGATTGCGACGGTACATTGTTTTCGCAAAAGCGTAGTGCTTAGCTTACACATATCTAGGCTGACTGCGACGATCTCGTCGCGGCCAATGCAACGCTGGCCGGATTCAAGAACCGATTCGAAAAAACTGGAGTACCGCCCATTTTTATCAATACGGCGAGTTGTTTGTAACTTGATGCCAATATCCAGTATTCTGAAGCTGTTTCTGTAGTCTGGCACTGGCGTAATTGCTGAGGATTCCAAAGGATTGTCAGCGAGTGAGCTGATCTACGACGATGCCGATGCAGCCCAGATGGCTTCAATACCCGACACGGCCATCCACCGCAACGTCGACCTGGCAATTACTAATGCAGATGCTGAGGGTTTGTGCCATCAACAATGCGGAAGCGCGACTGACAAAGGACGATAGGCTACATCAAGAGCTATATCATTCTTCCCTCCACCATTTACGGTCTTGCTAGTGGTCGTTTCGTGGATGCTGGCTTGCAGAGCGCACATTCACAACAGATCCCCGCCCTTATCAAGTCTTCCCTTGACCGTGGTCATGCTGGGATGGTGGGAGAAGGGAAGAATCTCTGGCCAAACGTTGAAATCCACGAACGTAAGCTGATCGTCCCATTAACTCTTCCGCACGTTGATTTTCACCAGTCAGCGAGTTGTACAGTGTGCTGTGGGATGCAATCGTTTCTAATTCCGGCCTCGGGCACGGCCGCGAAGGATATTTCTTTGGAGCAAGTGGGGAGCACTCCTTATATGAAGTCGGAAAAGCAATTGGGGAGGTGCTGGTTGCACTGGGAAAGAGCGATGATCCAGCACCGACGACATTCACCAAACCGGAACTAGACAAGTACTTCGGGGTGCGTGAAATTCATGCCGCCGGCTAAAAGATCTCTAAATACCATTCCAGGGGGCTGACTATCTGGGATCTAATTCACGCTGCCATGCTACTCACTCGCGTTCAATTGGATGGAAGCCGGTCAAGAGCACGAGTGATATGTTGGCAAGCATCCAATTGGAGATTGAGGCCATTCTTAAGAAGTAATTTGAACGGTGAAAGTATTAGTAATAAAAGTGTAAGCGTCATGGACTTCATATTTGACACCATTGAGAGAGTCTTGATTGCATCTTCTTCTTCCAACTCGGGCCCCCACCACATATCTTGACCGCTTAGCGCTGTAGCACAAATGGAACCTTTCGCAGCGGACCTCTACCTACCCCCAAGCCATACGCAAATGAAAGATTCTGGGTCCGACAGCGATGAAGCAGTCCCATTCGCTCTTCATCGGATAACACTGAAAGCCATGTCCAATAGTCAGTTGATGGCACAACGCAAGAAAAAAAAACCCTCTAGCTCTATCTTCCGCCTCCCTCCGGAGCTACTATCAGAAGTATTCCTGCAATTGACTTCGGAAGACCAGCCAAAAACTTTGCCCCCAATGCATCGGCATTTACTGGCGTGTAAAGTCTGCGGGCTCTGGCGCACAGTCGCACTGCACACTCCTGTACTCTGGTCCCGCGTCATGCTCCACCTGGGGCAGCGGACTTCAAATCTCGGTGGAATCAAAAGATTAGCGCTGACCTGTTTTGAGCGTTCTCACGACCTCCCGCTTTTCTTGACTATCACTTCTGAGTCGCCTGCAATCCCAAATCTTATCATCGATTTGGTACTACCCGCTCGCCATCGGATAAGACATCTCCGGCTCCAGATCCCCATCGCGTTCACCGAGTCGGTGTTCAAGCTTCCAAGTAGCTCTCTGAAGTCACTGAGGACGATTGAAGTGGCTGCAATGCTAGCTCAGGGCGATGAGGGACCGTGGTTCCGTGCCATGACTTCATTGGAGGGAGCTACACAGCTGGAAAGTGTCGTTTTTCGTTGCTATGTTCCGGGTGAAAGCCACCGACTCGGAATGGGTCACGCGATCCCAAACCAAGGGCTCTTCAGTCCGGTTCAAAGTGGACTTCACTTCGAGCGGCTTGTAAACCTCAGTTTGGTGGGCTTGTTGCCAGTTTTGGCAGACGACGCTGTCGATTTAATTGAACAGTCAATCAACCTCGTCCAGCTCACCATCCACATAACAGAGATTGCGCCACGGGACAACGCGGCTGTACAGCTCCCATTCGTTGTTTCTATGAGTCTTCGGTGCCTCGACGTCACAGTCAGTCGGGACGCTCTCCCTCGATTCATGGCCCCCCTCAAACTCCCTTCTTTGCAAGAGCTCTCGGTAAAGTGCACGAAGAATCAGTCCATCCTCTGCAGCGTTTTCGTCGACTTGCACCGGCGTTCCGTATTTTCCTTGCGTCGCTTTCTTCTTTCACAACGAGGGGGAGATTCCCTGACGCCCTTCTTTGCGTGCAGTCCGTTCTTGGAGAGGCTGCAACTCATCGGGTGTCGCTCTGCCCTGAGCACAGTTTGTAGTGGGCTGAAACGAGGTCCGGATGGTGGGGAGTCTATTTTGCCTCGCTTGCGTGAGTTGGCTATTGTTGGCTACTGGCTAGACGAGCGGCCGATGGTGGCCTGGAGCGCTGCTACACGCGCGTTGGTGGACATGGTTCGTTCTCGGCGACGAAAAGGCCGTCCAGTGCTGCGAAATCTGGTGTTTGGATCGGAGCGACCATTGAGTGAGAAAAAAGCTGCGCAGCTGAGGACCTGGCGGTTGGAAGGGATGGAATACCGATTGATGGACTTGCGGCTTGGGTATGACCGCATCCAGGAAGATTATTTCGAGGTAGCAGGTTAAAACTACAGACTGTAAGTAGTTGAGTAGGCATCCATGCAGTCAAGTTTTGCAAGAGTGTTTCCACGATCAGATCCAAGATGAACATGTTGATCATCTCGTGATCAACTTCTTGAATTAGGACCACCACGATATCCGCTTCGTCGTCAAGGTCGCAGCACAATGGACTCTTTCGCAACGGACCTCTATCTGCCGCCTACTCATACTCGAATGACGGATTCTCGTGCCTACAGCGTCGAGGAACCAGTCGCCATTCACCACATATCCCTAAAAACCATACTGTCCAACAGCGAATTCATGACGCAGCATAAGCGGCAACAAGCTTCCAGCCCTGTTTTGCGCCTGCCTCCAGAGCTATTGTCGGAAATCTTCCTGTTGTTGTTGGCTACGACAGAAGACAAGGCATTGAGACCTTCGTTTCCGATGCATGTGCAGTTAGCTCTCTCCAAAGTTTGCGGGTTCTGGCGCGCAGTAGCGCTTCACACTCCAATGTTGTGGACATCCGTGGCCCTTCATCTGGGGAAACACGTCTCAAACTTCAACGGAATCAAGGAATTGGCTCTCACCTGTTTCCAGCGTTCTGAACCACTCCCACTTTCTTTGACCATCACATCCGAGACGACCTCTATGCCAAATATCGTCAGCGATCTGGTGTCATCTGCTCGCCATCGGATAACACGTCTCCAACTTCAGATGCCTATTGCGTTCACCGAGTCCATCTTCAAGCTGCCAATGAGCTCGTTCAAGTTACTGAGATCAATTGAAGTGTCTGCGATGCTCACTTCCGGTGATAAAGGCCCGTGGTTTCGTGCCATGTCGTCATTGGAGGGTGCCACCCAGTTGAAGACTGTTGTTTTTCGTTGCTATAACCCCGATAATACCCGATTAGAGCGACGACTGTTCAAGCCGATGAAAAGTGGCCTTCGCTTGGAGCAGTTATTACATCTCACTCTTGTGGGATCACTTCAAGTCCTAGCAAATGATGCTGTCAACCTTATTGGGCAGGCAACCAACCTCGTCCAGCTCGCTATCCACATTACACGGGTCCCTGAAGGTGCACCGGAGCCCGACTCTGTTGTTTCTTCAACTCTACGTTACCTTGACGCCACTGTCAGTCAGTACTCGCTCCCTGTATTTCTGAATGCACTCAAGCTTCCGTCGTTGGAAGAACTCTCGGTGCGCTGCAGAGGAGTTCAAAACATCCCTTGCAGTGTTTTCGTTGGCTTACACGAAAAATCGGCCTTTTCCCTTCGCCGGTTTCTCATCTCTGATCGCATGGGAGATTCAATATTCCCCTTCTTGCGATGTAGCCCGTTCCTCGAGCGGGTGCAACTCATCCAGTGCGGCTCCGCCCTCAACACTGTCTGCAAAATTTTCACTCGAAAGGCTGGCAATGGAGTACCCATACTGCCGCACTTGAAGGAGCTGGCCATTGTCGACCGTTGGCCTGACGAGCGGCCTGAAGTGGCTTGGGACACAGCTAGCCAGGCGTTGATGGCAATGGTTCGTTTTCGACGACAAACCGGGCACCAAATGCTGAACTATCTGGTATTCGGCGCTAGGAAAGCGTTGAACGAAGACCAAGTTGCCCAGTTGAAGACGTGGCGGTTGGAAGGGATGGAATACCGGTTGACTGACCTGCGGCCCGGATACGACCGCATCGAGGAAGATTATTTTGGGACAGCGAGTTGATTTGTCCAGCCCCGGTCACAGCCTTTACTGTGCGAAATTCGTTCAGCATCGTCCATTCGCATGCTCGGGCCTGGATGCAAGTTCCTCAAAGAAACCTCCGGAGATAAAATACAACCAGGGCTGAGCGTGAACGATGCGTCTTCGAAAATCGATTGCGGCTTTAAGAGAAGGACGAGGCGGCGTTAAAGGGACAGGCAACAGCTGCGTAGCATGTAAACCTCGCCACACATCTAGTGGCCACATATCCATCGTTTCAAGATTGAATGTTGCGCGTTGGTAATGGCATGCGACGGTCCTCATCGACAGCACCAACTTAAGAAGCGAATTAGGCATCTACATACTCCAAATGCCAAGCGGCGGGTTGGCATCTTTAGAGTTGGAGGCTCGGGCGATGGACAAGAAGAACGCTAAGTGCACGGGAGAACTCTTGCCAAGACGACGAACGAGCGAGCAACGACAAGTGAGAAGATCTAACTGACGGCACCAATGCTACGATGGCCCATAAGTAACGAGCTTAAGCCTCGGGTGGAAAACAAGTTTGCGGAAGCGGCGCACACCGTTTGTTCCGGAGATGGAAGAGAGCTTTCTTGAGGTGTGAACGCGACCACTCTTGAATAGGGGTGTTCACCAGGTGTCAAAGACGCGTGGCATCGGTCGTTATGGGAGCCAAGGAGGCATTTCATTGGCTAGGAAACATGGACTCCTGTTGGACTGAGTGAATGTCTTGCATTTTGAAAGTTGCCTTTCTGTTGCAGGCACCAAGTCAAAAAGACAGTGCGGTTGTTGCAGACCACGACCTCCCGAACGTCGATTTGGCAACTTTTCAAACGCCAGAGAAGCGCATCAAAATCACGGGTTGGCTGATGATCGGGATAAAGAATGCTGAGGAAAATAAGGAAAATGGACTAATGCGGGCGGAAGATGGTCCAGAGAGCGGCACCAACAGCAATGAAGCTGGGAGAACACCGGTGCGGGGAGGAACGGGTTGGAAGGTCCTAAGTTGGGGCGGACGAGCGGTAGAACGGAATTTTGTCACCAACAATGACGAGAGGATAAAGATATTTATAGGTCGGCCGAGGGAAGAGCCAATGGCCAATCGGACGCGGGAAATTCACATATCGACGTTCCGCTGAAGCTGTGGAAATCAGAGGTGGTTTTGCCAAGTTTCTACTCTGGGGTAAGTGGGCGTGATTCGGATAACGATTCAGCGAATGGCAAATGAGCTCGAGAGAATTCGGATCCAACCACACGACACGTTACACGAAGACGTTTACATGCTTCTGCATATTCATACGATCCTGTCGGCCGTGTGGACCCAGCGCGTCATCTTTTCGGTCAATCGGGACGAGGTATCAGACTGATGGCAATTTGATGGGTGGTGATGGAGGCCATTGACGACCATAGCGACGTCGGTAGGGTAGATTTAGGCACCGTTGAAGTAAAAGTGAGCTGTCGTTTCGTTGTTGGCGACGAAGAGGAGCGGGGGGATACCATCCGAGCTGAATATCTCTTAGCCGAGGATTTATGTATTTGTTGTGTTTGGAAGGTTGATGCCCATCACATAAAAAGGTCACATCAGCTCTCTCGATTCTTCCCTTCTTCCCTCCCCCACCCATGTCCGAGAACGAAAAGGTCCCTGGCACCGACCCAGCCCCGACGAAAGTCGAGGGTGAAGCACCTAAACCGAAGCGCGAGTACAAGGAGTTTGGACACGATGAGCAGAAGGCCACCCACGCCAATGTCGATATGAGCACCATTGAACTCAAGGCTGAAGACCTCTACGACAAGGAAAAGGTCGACCTCGAAACTATCGTCATCGACGACGTATTCAAGCTGCTTCAATGTGATGACAACGGTCTTGACAAAGAAGAGGCGCAACGTCGTCTCGAACTCTTTGGACCTAACAAGCTGGAGTCGGAGGAGCAGAACCCAATTCTTCAGGTACGTCGCCGTAAACCATTTTTCGGGATGTCGTTTCTAAATTATGCATCTTTTCCTGTTTAGTTCCTCTCGTTCATGTGGAATCCCCTTTCTTGGGTGATGGAGGCTGCTGCTCTTGTCGCTATTGCCCTTTCCAATGGCGAGCATCGTGCGCCCGACTGGCAGGACTTCGTCGGTATCGTTCTTCTCCTTTTCATCAACTCGGCCATTGGTTTCTACGAGGAGCGTGGTGCTGGTAACGCTGTCAAAGCCCTGATGGACTCTCTTGCGCCGAAAGCCAAGGTGAAGCGCGCAGGCGCCTGGTCTGAAATTGAATCGGCCGACCTCGTCCCCGGTGACATGATCTCGTTCAAGATTGGCGATATTGTCCCCGCCGACTGCCGTTTGACGGAGGCTATCAACGTGTCCATTGACCAGGCTGCCCTCACTGGCGAGTCGCTGCCACAGTCCAAGAAACTTGGCGACCAATGCTTCTCGTACGTGGCGATCTCTGGTTTATTTTTGCAAATTCTCATGACGTTTTCGTCAGTGGCTCCACTTGCAAGAACGGTGAAGCTGAGGGTGTGGTTATCTCAACCGGTGCCAATACTTTCTTCGGTCGTGCTGCCTCGTTGGTTGGCCAGGACGATGACACCACCGGTCACTTGCAGAAGATTCTCGCACAAATCGGTTCTTTCTGTCTGGTTGCGATCGGTATCTTCGTCGTCGCCGAAATCCTTGTTTTGTATGCCGGCTTCCGTTTCCCTTACCGCCGTGGTATGTCTTTTTTGGTCCGCTCCAATTCCGTTTTTCCTGACTAGTCTAGGTCTCGATAACATTCTCGTGCTTTTGATCGGTGGTATCCCTATTGCTATGCCCACTGTCTTGTCGGTTACCCTTGCTGTTGGTGCTCAGCAACTCGCCAAGCACAAGGCCATCGTCACTCGTATTACTGCTATCGAAGAGTTGGCTGGTGTTACCATTCTCTGCTCGGACAAGACTGGTACCCTCACCACCAACAAGCTCACAATCGACCGTGAAACTATTATCCCTTATTCGTACGTTAACTCCGCACCCGGTCTTCGGGCGATGGCATGTCTGACACTGTTTCAGCTCGTTCTCGCCCGATGACATCATCCTTCTTGCTGCCTACGCCTCGCGCACTGAGAACCAAGATGCTATCGATACGGCCACAACTAGTGCTATCGGAGACATTTCTCGGGCCCGCGCTGGCATTAAGCTCTTGGACTTCAAGCCCTTTAATCCCACGGACAAGCGCACTGAGATCACCTACCGAGAGGAATCTTCTGGTCCGTTGTGAACGCCTTCTAATTTGCCAAGCCGCTAACATTTTTTCCAGGCAAACTGAAACGTGTCACCAAGGGCATGACTGGCGCTATTATTGAACTTTGCTCTCGGGGCCGCACCGAAGAGCTTGAGGCCCGTCTTGAGAAGGACGTCGAAGGCTTTGCTACCCGTGGTCTCCGTTCTCTTGCTGTTGCGTACGAGGAAATCGACGGTGATGACCACGAGGCTGAGGGCAACGGGTTAGTACACTTGATTTCTTTAGGCAGTTGTTTTAATCCCATCACAGATTCGAACTCATTGGTCTTCTTTCCATCTTCGATCCCCCGCGCGAGGACACCAAGCAAACCATTGACGATGCGCTTGCTCTTGGTGTAAAGGTTAAGATGGTTACTGGCGACCAGCTCGCTATCGCAAAGGAAACTGGTCGTCGTCTCGGATTGGGTGACCATATGTACCCCGCCAAGGTGCTTAAGGATGGACCTGCCCCCGGTGGCAAACACGCCAGCTTGGACGAAATGATTATGGACGCCGATGGTTTCGCTGGAGTCTTCCCTGAACACAAGTATGAGATTGTCAAACGTCTTCAAGGCCTTGGTCATTTGTGCGCCATGACTGGTGATGGAGCCAACGACGCCCCTGCTCTTTCTCGTGCCAACGTCGGTATTGCTGTTGAGGGTGCAACTGATGCCGCTCGTTCAGCAGCTGATATTGTGCTTACTGAACCCGGTCTCTCAACCATCGTCCACGCTATTCGCGGCTCCCGAATCATCTTCCAACGTATGCGTAACTACTCAATTTACGCCTGCGCTGTCACGATTCGTATCGTCGTCTGCTTCGCCATCCTCTCGTTCGCCTACAAGTTCGACTTCCCGCCGTTCATGATTCTGATCATTGCCCTCCTGAACGATGGCACAATCATGACCCTGTCCGTTGACCGTGTTTTGCCCAGCAACACACCAGATAGTTGGGACCTGGCCGAAATTTTCAGCTACGCCGTCGCCTATGGCCTCTATCTCACGTTGTCGACGTAAGTCTTGCCCCAAGCCCCTTTTTTACGGTGCTGACAAATCCTACAGTGTCGCCTTGGTGGTTATTATCATGGAGACGACCTTCTTCCAGGACAAGTTTGGTGTCGAGTTGGACTCGATCCCTGTCAAGGCCAACGACGCCAGTCTCCACATGGTTGTCTACCTCCAGGTTGCCATCATCTCACAGGCCCTCATCTTCGTCACGCGTTCGCATGGCTTCTTCTTCATGGAGCGTCCCTCGACGGCCTTGCTTTGCGCGTTCGCCATTGCTCAGCTCATTTCGAGCATCATCGCTCGTTATGCTGACTGGGGCTTCACCAAGATCCACGGTATCAGCGGTGGCTGGATTGGTATTGTCTGGGTCTGGGTAAGTTTTGGGGTTGTGATTGGACCGAACCTTAACTGACTTGTTGGTAGAACATCGTATGGTTCCTCCCCCTTGACTGGATCAAATTTGCCATGAAGGCCACAGTCATTAAGTACCTCCGCGAGCGTCGTCTTGCCCAACAAGCGGCTGGACCAGCGCAAACCAGCGATGGCGTGCCAATCACTCGCACTCAATCACGTGCTGCTTCTATTCACGAAAGCCTGTACTCGAATCGTGTCAGCTTCATCAAGCGTGCGGCTCGCAAGGTTGGGTTTGGACAAAAGGTGTCGATGAAGCCAGAAGAGCTGCAACGGTTCAGCTCTATCCAGGCCCAGCGTGTTGGTGCGACTCTTGCTCGCAACCCGAGCAGGACTGGCAGTGGCGCGGCTTAAACGCGGCCGTCATCACCCCCCTTACATTTCCTTTTTATTCCGCTTAGACCGCCGCGCCTGTACCATAATACTCTCTCCCTCCCTCCCTTGGCCGGCCTCCTTTACACGACGACCTTCCCTTGCCGCCGCGCCGCCCATCTGCACGCATCCAACACCCTACTATACCATCAGCCATCGCATCTCTCTCTTGTCCCCTATACATAACCAGCACACCTATCGCCGCTCGTAGTTTTACCCGGGGAATCTCTGTGTACCAGTAACGGCCTCCACACACACTCGTTCTTGCACCCGTCCTCGCCCCGTTAACGCAGCGGCGGACGGTAAGGACGCGCAGTTTGTTTGGGGCGGGGTCGGGCCTTGTACATATTTCTTTGCTTTTTTTTCGACTACTACGACGTGACAAAATCAAAAGAGAGGATTTAGAGTATCTTAGTGTGTATTTACGAATCAACGATTTCCTTTGTTAAACTGGAGCAAGTCAAGAAAGGGTGTCAACTGTTAAACGACCGAGTTTGGCGTTCACCACGAAGACCCCAGAAAAGAAAATTGGGAGGTGGGAGTAGATGTGATAACTCACGATATTGGCCTTCAATTTCCCAGTTGATAAACGAACTGGCCACCTAGCATGGTAATAATGCAGAAGAGACTGTTGAGAGCCGCATAACTTCCTCAGTAGATCAGCTTGGCTTATCAATTAGTACTCCGACTTGGTTGGGGTTACGATGATCCATCGTCCACTCGATATTGTTTGGGCAGGGCAAAGCCTTTCTCTCAGAAGTTAAACAGTTTAGAACGCAAGGCTCAGATGTGGAGAGGGTTAGTTAAAAGTGGTCAAGGATGGACTTCATCAAAATGGTTTATTCAGGTGGGTATCGTATTTGGTCACCATACTCATATCCGCGCAAGTCTGCGCTTGAACCTTTGCATCATCGTTAACCTTTTCGGGACAAGGAGGTCCATCTTGATCCCGATGAGCCGCCACTTCTCGTCCTCCGCCGCCTTCCGCTGAGCCTTCCAAAATGCCCGCGCTTCTGCTTCGTCAGCTCTCTCTTGGGCAAGTATCGCCTGATGGGTGAGAACAGCGATGCGCAAACTGGGTTGGAATCGGGTGGGCCTATAATCGAGCGGCATGGCAAGGTCAAGGTCCCAGTCGAGGGCCTTAGGTAATTCCGGGATATAAGGCTCGCAGGGTGATGGCTCCATGAGGGGAGGTATGGGAATCGAGACTGGGGGACGAGTCGCCAGAATGGGACGGCCATTGCCGTTGGCTTTTATGTCAAGCACCGGCTCGATGGCAGGACTCGTCGTATCAGCAATCGGTTCATTGACTGCGACATGCTGGAGGAGTAGTGAGACAGGGTACATTCGAGGACGATAACAACGACATACGTTATATGAGAACCAAGCGGGCATCATTTGAGACTGGTAGAATGATTTTACTAACGAAGTCTGAAAGCAACGTCAGCATGAGAATCCTCGAAAGGAAATGCGACCGTACCCAGGTAGTCTCCTCACTGTCGTAGGACACCTTCCAAGTTCCAGGAATGTCAAGCGACGTAATCGACGACGCTGATTTGGAACATGACTGAAAAGAGAGGGTAAGTGAGTTGGGGCTGAGCAATGAGAGGAAGAAGCAAATACCATTGAGGGAGGCGTCGGGGCTGTCGAGTGGATGCCAATCACAGATAACATGGTTTCGATTGGTAGTATTGGGTGTTTGGTTTGGGTTGAGATGGGGGGCGGAAGCCAAGAGGCAGAGTGAAGTTACAGTGGGGGTGGTCGCCGTTAAATATGCGCTGGGAAGGTCAGACATCGTCTGAGACATTCCGCCGGAGACATGTCCCGCCCCCACAGCCTGCCCAACCCCACATTCCGCTCGGAACAGACTCCGCGGAGACAACCGCAAGCTATCCAAAGGTAGATACCAGCAATTTGGTGACCCAGTCCTATTTAGCAAGACAGTTATTACAGTGCGGGGTAGAAACTATATAGGACATGAGATTCTGGGTCGTAAAATGGCGCATTGGTGACCATAAACACACCTGTTCGTTGTCTATACTGTAGGCGCCGAGACAGAAGACGCCGGAAGCAAGAGCGGTTTCAGCGATACTGCTCACTGCCACGTGCGATGACGTAGTAGAATTTCGTGGGGCTGACTCGGAAGCTGGGGAGAGAAAATCCTTCCGCGACACAGTTATCCGACACAACGAAATCAAGGAAAAAGGAGGTGGCGATCCCAGTTGAGCAAAGAACAGAATGAGATCCTCGATGTAATTGAGCCAAGAATGCCGACACGAAGTTGCTGAGTGCCCGAGAAAGAGGCCACATTGCTCCTGTACTGCGAGGTTTGAACGGGTGCTAAGCAGGTTGGTCGACTGCTGCGTGTAGCGTAAGATTTCTGAAGCAACTTGGAAGTGAAAATATACCCACCGAGCCCTTTCCTAGCACATCGTCACCAACAGTGAGAAAACGGGTCCGCTCCCACAGCTGAATCAGAATCGAGGGACAACAAACCCAGCCAAACCCGCCTGGTCGGAAAGACAGTCGCAAATGGCAAACAACCCATTCTAGCCAGACATGCATGTCGACTCATGTTGTGTCCCCGCCTCGTGCCGTTTTCACCAATTCCAGTGCCATTTATTCACCCGGGGAGCCCAAAGGAGAGATTATTAGCCACGGTCACGATGAGACGGTTGGTTGGTCGGTCGGTTGGACGATGTTGAGATTTGATTCGACAACAGCTGGCCGAAATCGAGGGGACGGACGTGCGTGGCAATTCCGGCATCTGCATGGCTGTGGCGTTGTCTCAAGAGAGATGTGTTTCTGGGCTTGGGGACGTCGGAGGGGAAGAACTTGAAAGTCGAAGGCAGAAGGCGCGATCACATGACCCGTCAACACAACCATTCTGTCTACGTGAGGATTAGTTGTTTCTGAATCAACAGATAGAGGTCATTAAATTAGATGATGTGGTCATGAACGTGTGTACAAAATGGATCGTGATAGGTATGTTATATGCGTGTCGTATCTTACTTCAGGAAGCCACAGTGGCCGCCTGGGTCACCAGCAAGCTCGCACTGGTTCCACTCGCCACCAAAGCCGCTCCGACATCCCCAAGCGTCTTGCTCAAAGCACTCACAATCTGTGTCCCCCTCCCGCTGACCAAGTTCGCCAACTCGCTCGCATGTGACTCGACCGCCATTCTCCGGGACCGCCCAACAAACACGATGAGCGGTCGGCCTGCAACAGCTGATTCGGCATCAACAAGCTCGCAAATTGCGTGGAGCGGTTTTGGCGCGTCCTTCTTGAGGAACGTTACGCGCGAGGAAGGAGCAGAGGCGGAGAGACGGTCCCAAAGCAGGTTATCGGCCGTCTCGCTGATCATGCGCGTTTCGGTGGTGTGATTGCCATAGACCGTGTCAGCAGCAGCCATTGTCTGGATCGCACCAGCATTGGCGGCGGGGGCTTCTGCCCCTGTTTGTGTTGTTCCCTCAGTCTTCCGAACCCATACGATGGTGGCCTTGATGTTTGGATTTCTCGAGAGCAGTTGAATGAGGAAACTGAGTGCGAGACGGTCATCAGGGCCCCCAATGAATGGCAAGAAAAGTCTCTGCTCAGCAACGCCAACAGACGTGTTAGGACTGAGCCCACGATCAACAAACAACGCAACGTCCGTTGGCGCCTGGACAAAGATTTTGCGAATCAGCTCTGAGTAAACCACCGAGCTAGTCTGATCTTGCGTCGTCGTTTTATGGAAAACACCGTCAAATGGATTACGAGCCCCAATCGCCTCCGTATCCTCAGTGGAAGTTGCACCACGAGCCCATGGGACAATGATCATCTGCGAGCCTGATTCCGTAGCGTGGTTAGCAATGGCCTCTGGGAATTCGGCATGCTCCACAACCGACAGTGCAGCGCCGACTGCGAGACGACTGAGGTGGCCAAATGTTCGGAAGACAGAGACGATGGGGTCGTTGTGAAGCAGCGAGTCCGCCTCCTGGCTTTTCATCACTCCAGAAGTCCGGTTGGAGAGCTCAATCAAGCGGAGAGCATCAACCGCGACGTGTACCGAGCGGGGCTCCGGAGAAAGACTAGGAATGTTGGCCTCCATCTCTTTCTCACTGCCGACAGACGACTCATAGGATGGAGGAGCACTGGGAGACTGCAGGAGTTGTGTAAAAGTCATTGCGGCCGAGAGTTGTTCGAATTTGTCCAGAACGATGGAGAATTTGGTCTTGATCTCGCCTTCATGATGGCCTGTAGAGCCCTCCGGGTCCTTCTTCGTGCTCTTACTCCTGCCTTCGTGAACACGGTGTTTGGGCGGATAGAACATGATTGTCAAGGGGGTAGTCATGACCGTGAGGATAATGGCATGCAAAACGAACATCGAGAAAGTCCGTGAGTCAAGAATACCGGCAGAAAGACCGATGTTAAGCACGATAAGCTCAACGAGACTAAAATCAATCAGATCTAAAACGGAAGAGTAAGGATTATTTGACGGACCCTTTGCAACTCATCAACGAGCCGATTGCCCCGGCCTCACGCCAGTTGAAGCCACACAGATAAGCGGTCGCACCACAAGCGATGAACTTGGAGGCGAAGGCGACCAGGCAGATGATGATGATGTAGCCCCAGGTAACCCCATTGTCAAGCAAACCAAGATTGGTTCTGAGACCGGAAAGTGCGAAATACTACAAGGCATCAGCGAAAGGTAATTGAACAATACAAGACTGCGTACGATGGGCAGGAAGAGAATAGAGACCAGATCTTCAAGCTTCTCGACCATCGCAATTGCATATCCGTTTTCGTGAGGGATGATAACTCCAGCCAAAAAGCCACCTGGAAAAGCCGTCAGCGGAGTCAAAAAGCGGACGAGCGGAGCAGACCAAAGATAGCATGAACGCCAATGATATCGGTGAAAAAGGCGGACCCAAACACCATTAAAAGGGTCACGGTCATCATGCTAGTGGTAGGAGAGCCTTGCTCGAGACTTCCAGTGCGCCGCGCCAGCCACATGTATGCCCAGCGAACAGGATATAAAAGGAAGATGACGTAGCCCGCGCTGGCAAGTAGCACATAAAGCGCGGTGAGACCGTTGCTGGCGTTGACGAGAGCAACAGTTAACGCCAGAAGAACCCATCCCACAACATCGTTTCCCACACCCGCAGCCAAAGTCACGGTGCCGACGGTCGTGTCGAGAAGTTGGAGCTCTGTAAGGATGCGACAAAGGACGGGGAAGGCAGTGATCCCGATGGCAACAGCAACGAAGAGAAGGAAATAGCCGAAATTGACGCTGGGGTCTGTGAACTCGCGATAGACACCAACTCCCAAGGCGGCACCGAGGCCAAGGGGGACAGCGAGACCGGCGATCGAGATGAACGAAGCTGCGCGAGCGTTTTTTCTGATGATCCGGACATCGATTTCAAGTCCGACCAAGAAGAGGAAAAGAACAAGACCAATTGTGGCGGTGAGGGTAAGCAATGGCATGCCTGCTGGGGGAAAGATGCGTCTGGAGAAATTCGGGATGCGGCCCATAACGGAAGGGCCGAGCAGCACCCCTCCAATTACTTCTGCAATAACTCGTGGTTGGCGAATACGGCGTAGAAAGAGGGAGAGGAATTGGGTCATAGAAATGATAATAACTAGGGGAAAATAGGTCTTTTGAATATTCAACGAGGACTGAATGCAGCGCACCAACTTGGATGACCCATAGTTGGATGGGGTCGCTGGCGTTGTAGTGTGTGGGGTTACTACCGGAGATGATTCCTCCCTGCAAAGATGACTGAACAAAGGTGGTGAGGAGGGGGAGCACATACCTGTTCTGCAGCTGCTCTCGCCGCAAGAGCGCGGGATACATCGGCAACCTGGTTAGAGAGAATGCCCATGATGGGAGAGTGCAAGGGGAGTGCCAAGGAATGTCAGACACCCTACATATAAAAAGGCTTAGTGGACCAAATAACACGAGTGAAATTGAGGCACGATCACTTGACCTCCTAGATCCCTAAGTGGACACTGTGGAGGCAAGTGGAGGCGTTGTCAGGCCTTCAGGAGTTGAATTCCAGCTGCGCAGGTAGTGCAACCATGCAGTGGAAATCCCCTGACCATATGAAACACGGATCAGAATAAGTTACTTTGAAGTGAAGACGTTTGCCGATCGCGACCAGGGCCGGGACGATGGTCAAGATGTTGGGTCGGAGTTCTAAGACATGGTTTTGAAGGGAGTCTCTCTACCTAATAGTAAGGAGGGTTGAAGAAACAGTGTACATATGCTCTTCATGCGGTTTTCTCTTCATGATACTTGAAGTTATTGGCTGCAGTTTGGTTGCCATCGAAAGTAGGTCGCATTCGTCATAGATCACGTGCAATGATTCCATCACTATCGGGTGATTCAATCATTCTATGGACGCAAGGGCCACACAACACAGTGAACACTGTTTCTTGAGGCTTACTTGGAGGGAGAAATTGCGTAAAAGCTCTCAACAAGCCCTCCACTGTAGCACTAACATAGTATTCCGGTGGCCATCAAGCAACACGCTTGATCAACGGGCTGTCTCATGGGTGTAACCATGACTTGTTTCTAAACACTCACAACACATACCACTCCTTCACTCCTTCCGATGCCTCGCGAAAACAGCTTCAGCGACTCAGATGGGCGTTCGTTGACCCCAGATTTGGAGGACGAAATCGACCCATTTGCCAGACCAGCTTCCCCACGATACTCGGCCCAACCCACCAACCTCCACACGACAAGAACACGAGAATCTGTCCGCTCACCACCACATTCGGCCAAACCAGTATACCCTCCCACATTCATCGCTCCCAAAGAGCGATTCCGCCGAGCAGTCCAGAAAGTCATTGCACTTCGCCAGGGGACTAATGTCCTCGATTCTGGTCGCGTTGCAGGCGCGGAGCCTGGCGTAGACGTTCTCAAACCCTCTGCCGATGCCGAATATGGCTCCCTCAGGGCCAACACAGTCATCGACATTATTGACTACTCTGCTGTTCGAAGCAATGTTCGGAGAATGGCAAATCACCAATTCGTCGAGTTTATGAACGACTTTCAAGCGAGTGAGCCGCAGGAGTGGGTTAAGGTGCGGTGGATCAACATTGGAGGCGTTAGCTGGGACGTCATTAAAGCTGTTTCGATACGCTACAGTGAGTGATTAGCTGGGTGGTGAAGAGATAGCAAACTTTCACAGACCTTCATCCCCTCGCTCTGGACGATATACTTCACGCTCACCCGCGAGCGCGGTCCAAAGTGGACTATTACAACCAACACCTATTTATGCGCATTCTCTGCCATGAGTTGGATGAGAGCGAGCGTCAGACCGACCATTTAAAGCGTTCTCGCTCAGCGGCTGCTAAACCAGTGACTCCTTTACGACCAGGAATTCGACATCGTCGAGAAAAGCGGGGAACAACCCCCGCGCTAGCAAAGGCGGCATTTCAAACAGCGACTGCCCCCGGTTTGCGTTCTCCAGACGACATAGAAAGTCCTGCTCTCCGCAAAATAAAAAAACAAGCAAGAATTAGCGTCAATGTTGCGCCCATGTTCGCATTCCTTCTTCGCGACGGTACGCCGTTTCATAGCCATCATCCTAAGACTGAGACTTTGCAGGGACTGTTATCACCATGCATTCAAATACCAATTTGGACATGACCGAGCCAATAGCCGCACGTCTCCGCCAGTTCGACAGTGTGTTGCGAACGTCGGCCGATGCTTCCCTCTTGATCCAAAGTCTCTTGGGTCTGGTAGCAGACATGGCGCTCGAAGTAGTCCATGCGTATGAAGGAAAAATCAGGCATTTTGAGCGACAGATTCTGTCCCATCCAACAATGGAGACTGTTCGCGATCTCCACATCCTTTCGGCAGACCTTATGTTACACCGTCGAACCCTCGACCCCATTACCACGGTCGTCAGTGGGCTGAGGCGGTATGATGTTGATCGAGTAGCTGCCTTGCTGGACGAGGCGGTTCAAGATACGATTGGCAAGGACGTACAGGTCGTTGGGTATATGAGTAAAAAGGCCCAAACTTATCTGGTATGTGTTGGTCTATTCTCTGAATTAGTGTTGATTATGAGTAGGCGGATGTGAACGACAATATGGACTATGTTCTGAGCCAGCTCGACATGATTGCCGGGATTGGAGAAAACCTCGTCACCTACACCTTCAATGTGGGAGGAATCGATTGCTGTCGTTCTGTTGCTCAACATTTTTGCAGCTTACTTCATACGAGATGAACGAAGTGATGTATTGCTTCCCTCTCCTCGTTCGCCCTCATTCTAAATCAGCGACAGGCGACGGCTGACCCTTGCCTCCATCATCTTCCTCCCTCTCACCCTCCTTGCTGGCTATGCTGGAATGAACTTCCAATATCCGGACGTAGCCACAAATATGTGGTTTACCTCCCACAAGCACAACGACGTTACGTATGTTGACGAACCGTGACCTGGCTTCTTTAGCTGACGAGCATCTCTAGCTTCTGGGCTATTGCAATCCCAGTTCTGGCCGTGACAATGGCCATATTCTTGGGTCCCGACATTCGACGGATGGTGTCCTATGTACGCAAAAAGGTCCTGACACAGAATGCTCTCAAGGTACGCATGTGTGTAGACCTAATGGGCTCCGTTATTAACAGGAACAACAGAGCATTATGCAGAACTAAGGATGTTCATGGTCGATCGTAGATGAGTCTTATGTAACCAGTTGTTATAATCATGTGATCGCTCCCGTTCTTCTCCACACCGTGATGGCGAGAAACCTTTCGCCGTGCTGGTGGGGACTTATAGGGGTTGGTGGCGGGCTCCCTGCTTGAATAAAGTTCGGAGCGCCGCTGAAATTACCGAAATCTACGACGCCATTAAACATGAGCGTTTCACAGTTTGTCAGGTCGCACGATTTGTTAGCGATCCCTTCTGGCCACCATGGCCCTGGACCCCCTCTTCACCTTCAGCGACGCGCAATGGGCTCTCTATCTAGTCCTCATGCAGCTTCCCCTCATTTTACAACCATCCCAATACCGCCCATTATTTTTCGTGCCAATCCTTGCATTGACAGTGTACACGGCCTTCTCGACAAAAGGCCGCTTTCTCGACGACTACTACAACTCCCTGCAATGGATGACCTACTTCTTCTTTGCCTCGGACTACATCCTCATGACGGATGTGCAAAGAGAGTTGCGGCAAGTGCCAGGGGACGCCGACACGAAAAACGGGATCGAAAACGCGTCACTGTGGCGGCGGTTTTGCTGGGCCAACTCTTTGTTTTTCAGCCCCCGTGGAGTTGGCTGGGCACACGAGCCAACCGACTCGCTGCCGCCCCACCCACCATTAAACATATCACGGACGCGTTTTGTCCTCCAGCGACTGCGCAGCGCGGTAGTCTTCTTCCTTATCCATGACCTGTGTAACCTCCACGTGCGCGCCAACCCGATGTTCTACCCTGAGGGCCCTGGCTGGCGCTCAGACGGCTGGCTCTGGCGCTATATCGTCACAGTTTCATGGGCCTTGTCGGCATCGACTGCCCTGTGCCTAATATTCTCGCTGTTGAGCGTACTCGCCGTTGTGACGCGTTTCTCAGAGCCCCAAGCGTGGCCTGCTCTCATGGGTAGGCCCGGGGACGCGTATACGATCCGACGGTTCTGGGGGTAAGCTTATTCCCCCCAGTTTCGTCCTGATTCACTGACGTACAACAAAGTCGGACATGGCACCAGTTAATGCGCCGAGTATGTCCTCTTTCCATCCACTCTTGCTCTGCTCATCTCTGTTTAGTTCGTCTCATCGCATGGCAGACGACTGGTCCAATTCCTCGGACTTCGTCGCGGCAAAAACCCCTCCGCTTACACCCAGCTCTTCGTGGCCTTCTTCATCTCTGGCGTCGTCCACTACGCTGCTGAGGTTATTGCTATGCGCAACTACGCCGGCATGGCGATGATATTCTTCATGCTGCAGCCGTGTGGAATCATGTTGGAAGACTTTGTCATCTGGTGTGGCCGCCGTGCTGGCTGGGAGAGTGACAAATGGAATTACGTCGGCTACTTCACGACGCTGACTTGGTTTGCGTTGGTGGGGCCGCTGTGGCAGGAAACTCTGGTACGGGAGGGACAGATGACCGAGGGCTTGCCTGTGAGTGTGATCATGGGTGTTTGGAAAGGCCAGTGGGTGCATGGACCATTTCCTACGTTACATTAGTGCTCCTTTTGTCCCAGCCTTAGCTAGTAGTTGCAACCAACCTCCTCTTTTCCAGCATAAATTCTGCTGAAAATTAACTAAATAATTATTTCCAAACATCTTTGCGTAACTTGCGTAACTCTATTCTTGCCTCCAACATATTCCTTTTCCCGGTATTGATATAGCAAGCTAGAGGCCCATGGATTTCAGACACTATGCCGCGCGGCGGTTTCAGCTTCTCAAGCCCCTACAAAGTCTCAGACACGACAGCATATTTATATCTCGATTTCTGACTTGGGAAACACAGACCGAGCGCCCCGTGTGCGTAGTAGGCGCGACAACTCTGAAGAGAGACCCTACAGTCGGCGCATCAAGTCCTGCATTCCCTACCTGGTTTGCCAAATAGCAACCTGGGTAACACGAGTCAGTGATGGCGGCGCCGACATGGACGGGAGGTAGGGCAACTCCTACCTGCTTTCATGCTCCTCTCGATGTCGGACGAGACGCAAGCAAGGGATTTGCTTGTTCGATAACTCCGTTGAGTTATGTTGGGTTTGAATGTCACATAGCGAGCCATGGTGTCTGTGTTGGCTGCACGACGCATCTTGCCCCAAATTTTCGCTTGGTAGACTTTGGTAAGTCCGAGTCTTCGACCAAAACCCGAGGCCTCTTCTCTCATTCAAGTTCTCCAGAGGTCTGATGATCAAACTTGGAAAAGACGGACCGAGCGCCCCGTGTGCATAGTAGGCGCGACAACTCTGAAGAGAGTCCCGACAGTCGGTGCATCAAATCCTGCATTCCCTACCTGGTTTGCCAAATAGCAACCTGGGTAACACGAGTCAGTGATGGCGGCGCCGACATGGACGGGAGGTAGGGCAACTCCTACCTGCTTTCATGCACCTCTCGATATCGGACGAGACGCAAGCAAGTGATTTGCTTGTTCGATAACTCCGTTGAGTTATGTTGGGTTTGAATGTCACATAGCGAGCCATGGTGTCTAACTCAAAGTGCATTCGGATTTGAAGGGAATTCGCAACTTTCCGTAGATTCCAATACAGACTGAGTCTTATATTCCTTCACACACCTTCTAGGTTCTAGTAAAAGAATGTGAGCATTTTGAAAGATCTAGCATTAATTACAGTACTGAGGCTCCTCGTAAGGCTCGCAAATAGTCCGTATGCCATAGAATAAGTTATATCAATGACGTGATTCCTCCACCGCGAGAGTCGAACTTGAAGCTTGAAGCTCCTTCTTTGCACTTCTAAAGCTTAACCTCGACAGTGCCGACAGCGAACTCGAAGCACTCTTCCGGGCACAAGCTTGGCATCGCGACGAGGGCGGCAACATGGGCCGGGACGGACTGCAGTCCAGCATTTTCCTTGCCAGCGGCGCAAGTGCGTGGGGGCAATAGCGAAAGCGAAAGCGGCTGACGGGTTGGATGACTCGTTTGTAGGGCGGCGGAAAGGGAACACACCAGCATATCGGTCCACAGAGCAGCATGAACGTTGGTTGGTGCGACAAACACGTCGAAAATGGGCGGCGGTGTCGTTTGACGCGTCTTTGCGGGAGGAGGGGTTGCCACTGCGAGTGTGACTCGGCGGACAACAGGAAAACGGCAGCGGGCCCAGAGCATGAAGACGCCGAGGATGATACCCAGCGCAAGCAGCACACCCATGATGTAGTAGCCTAATGCGAGGTCAATGCTATGTTTCCAACAAGTTATACTACACACGGGACCCAGCATCGGCAGGATTGTTCACGGAAGGAGGAAGTCGGCGCGCTTCACTTGAGGCCTCGAGCCATGTGGAGGCCATGGGGGGACGAGAAGAAGAGAGTGTACATAATGAACTGAGTTTGAGCCTGTCGACGGTGGCGCTTGCTCGGAGGAGAGGAGAAGCGCGTGACCGTGATGGCGGATCAAATCACTCTTGGCAATCACGCTGACCTTGGCGGCGGCCCAATGCTCCAAAGCGGCCCAACGCAGTCGTCCTTAACGACGCCCGACGAACGTTTATAAGAGCTTGTGGTCAACCAGAACCTCCCAATGACGCGCATCGCTCTCATCATCGGCTCTACCCGCACCCCCAGAATCGGGCCCAGCATTGCCAATGTTGTCCTCGAAATAGTAAAACCACTGCTGCCTTCTGGCTCTACCCTCGAAATCCTTGATCTTAAAGACCACCCGGTTCCAATGCACCTTTTCGATGCCCCACCAGCGGGAGTTACTCCTGGATCTTACCCAGATGCTGCGACTAATGCCTGGTCTGCGGTCATCAGCAGTTTCGACGCCTTCATTATCCTTACCCCACAGCACAACTGGGGCTACCCAGCAGTCCTGAAACTCGCTCTCGACGCCCTCTACCACGAATGGGCGAAGAAGCCCGCCGTCGTTATCTCCTACGGCTCGCATGGTGGGGGGAAAGCTAATGCCCAGCTCCGCCAGGTTCTTTCTGGTCTGCGGATGCGCGTCTGTGAACGATTTGTCGAGCTGCCTTTTGCACGGGGACATGATCAGGCGGGCGCGGAAATCGACTCTGCCACGAATGACCGTTGGCGCATAGAAAACAAGAAAGTGGAGCTTGTCCAGGCTTGGGATGCATTTATGGCTCTGTGTGCATAATGTTTGTTGTACTTTAATCAGCGTCTCCTCTCCAAAGTCAGCGGAATATCGTGAGCGGCAAGCGTCAACGCGATGTGTCCGTCCAGCACTCTCTTTCTCCACTCTGATGTGGTCTCTCCTTCACTCAGTAACGGTTTGACCCGCCAGTCGCGTAGGAGCATAGCGAGAAAGCACGTTGCCTCGATTGTGGCAAATCGACGACCAATGCACGCTCGCGTCCCCACGCTGAACGCGGTAAACGCCTCCGAGTCAGTCGGCAGACCGTACCACCTCGAAGGACGGAACTCTGCAGGGTCTTCGAAGTGGCGAGGGTTATATTCTGGCCAGCAATGCTCAGTTGTGAACATCATAGAAAAACAGAAGACAAACGCATTCCAATCATGTCGACATTGAGCTATTGACTTGTCAGTACTGGTCAACTGGGCCGGGAGCGGTAGACCTAGGCACAGACGTGAATCCACCTTGGCCGATCGGGTTAGGCACTTGCAAAATCGTGTCCTCGGCAGCTTCGCGCATCATGATATGGCCCGCTGCTAAACATGGTGTCAGTAACGGGTCGTGCCAAGGGAGGAAAGCTCACGGTACAGGCGAACAGCGCCGCCTCCGAGTCGCGCGCGTCCCTCGTCCTGTCCGCACCGCCGCACGCCGCACGCCGCACGCCGCACGCCGGGTCACAGACGTGACCAACCACCGCGTTCTTCTGCATCTACTCCACCACCTTTGCGCGTCCCGTCACAGATCTCGTGACTCACATCTCTTCCTCTTGTCCTTCATCAGGGTAACCGACAGCATGTCCGCTGAGAAACGGCGGGCGAGAAACGGCGCCGGGCATATCGCCGAGCCAAGCGGTGAGTCCAGCCCAGTGCCAGCAATCAGACTTGTACCAGGCCGCACTTAGCGATCAACAGCGACGCCGACCTTGCCCTCTCCCAAACGGCAACATAAGTTGACGACCCCACAACTTACGCCGGCGCCTATCCGGCTTCACCTTCCCCTCCGGCAACTCACGACCTACTACCAACTACGAATTCGGCCGGCACGCTGCGCGAATTGCAGGACTGCCGGTCCGCCCGGTTGCATCCAAATCTGGGCAAGCGGCTGGGGCCGGCGCGCCTTTCGAGGCAGCGGCAGCAGCAGCCCGAGCAACTCGGGAGTGCCGCCAAAACTAAACGACTCATTACCGCCAACCCACGCTCCTACTCTCCTTGAAAACGCCCATCAACACCAGCAAGCTCGCGCAACGACGAAGACAAAACTACTCAAGTCAATCAGCAAGACGGGATAACAGAAGGATTAGTGCTTGCGATGACAAACGTGGGCGACTGCAGGCGGGACCGTCCCTGGCAACGACGGCAACAACGCTGCTTTGGATTCAAGGTCACGGTGAGCGTGCCAGAATGGGAAACTGGGTGCACAACTCACTTTTCCATCAGTGATGGTAGGCGGGACGATGGAGACGGTTGGCGTGCTTGAGCAGCGGCAAGACAAGACCCGACAGACACTGCCAAACGGTCAGCGCGAGAAGGTTATAAAACCTCATCAACGCCAACTACCTTCTTCCCCGGCGCCAACGACAACGAATTCACCAAGAACAACACGTTCTGCGAATACTGGGGCAACACCAACTCGCACGGCCACTGTCTCGGACGACAACGATTAATGCGGCATTGACAAGTCTGTAAGGTGCAGGACTTATCACGACTTTGTAGGTAAACTCGCGATTCTGCGGCCGGCAAGCCAACGCGACGGGCTGGTCTGGCAACGATGAGGTATGTCTAGAATTGGCCGACTCCGCACAAGCAAACTCACCTATAAACTTGCCAGCGCCAACCCGATCCGCTTGCGAAGCGGCATAAGTCGACAACAGTCAACGGATATGAAACGAAGACTTTAGGGCTGCAGCGGGAATCTTGGTAAGTCTGCAATTGTCCAGTTCATTCAAACGCAAACTCACTTCATCTTAAAGCAATCTCACTTCATCTTCCCCAAAGCAATACCAAGTCTGCACGGGTGAGCTTGAAGGTCGTTTAGTCCTAAGATATAGAACTCACTTTTGCAATGTCTGGCTTTGCCTGAACTCGCGACGCCAAGCGAGTACTCGCGCGGCCGCTATCTCGGACGAGAAAGACTAAGGCGATATTGACAAGTCCGTGCTTATCACCACTTTGTAGGAAAACTCGGCTGGCAAGCCAACGCGACGGCTGGTCTGGCAACGATCAGGTATGTCCGACTTAGCACAAGCAAACTCACCTATAAACTTGCCCATTACAGGATTGCGCGCGCAACCTGATCCGCCTTCGAAGCAAACACAGGAGAACGCGCGAACGACAATCGCGGGCAGCGGTCATGAACCCCAGTTTGGGTTGCGAGCACGAGCTAAAATGACAAAGTCAGTTCAACAATCAAGTTGTTTAGTTTGAAACGATATGCTTACTTTTTTGCGAGACAACCGTCCAAAGTCTAAACAGGTTCGACAATAGGCTTACTTGTTGCAACCAGGCGGGTGCTTTTCGCTCGATTTGATCTTGGGCATCGCGGAACCGACCGACATCGAGCGCGGGCTCACGTTCGCGCTCCAGCGCAAACACCAGTAGGTCTGTTGTCTGAACAAGGTCAAAGTCGTCTCGCATAACTGACGTTTTCGCAGGGTCGGACATCGCAAACAAAGCTGGCCGCCATTGAGCGCCAGTCTGTGCTTAACTGTTGAGCACGCAAACGCCAACACGTTGACATATTGCGCAAGACCTTCGACAAATGAAGCTATTGACGACGAGGTAAGCAAGGAACGGAACATGAAATCGTAAACCTTGAGCACAAAAACAGCATTGGCGCCGAGTTACCGATTTGATGTCCCAACACAACGAGCGCTAGTTTGACTTGGAATAGGTAAGCAAAGCAGCACAGTCAAATGAATCGCACACTTACATGCCTGTTACGTGCAGTTTCCACAGGCCCATGGCGGATTCGCGCTTGAACTCGAAATCAGCATTGGTGTCCGCACTACTTTGTGAGGATGAGGTGGGCTAGCTGAAGGAAAGTCGAGTAGAAAGCTAACTCACCTTCAGTTTGCGGCAACGATGAACGATGAACCGTGAAGTCGGAGGCGGCTGCTGAGTGATCTCGGAGATGACAGCAGAAGGAAGCGGAAAAGGGATGGAAGTTTGGAACGCTAAGTACCGTTGTATGTACAAGGAGAGAAGATATGGCACTATGGTATCAGCAATGCTGAAGGGGGAAGGAGGGCATGTTTGCGCGTAACTTGACGCGGCTTGGGTTTTATAGATAGCGCGGTGCCTGTTGAATGAAGCTGGAACATTTCCCAGGTTGACTGCCATCTGCTGGGGAGCGTTGCGGCGGGAACGGACACCGCTGGGATGTTGCTTGGGGCGGAATATGCAAAGTCGCGTATTTCGCATTTACATTGGGCGGTGTTGCGCTTCTCGTCCGATCCTCGCATCCATCTGTCAGGAATGATGGTGACGTGAGTTTCCCACAAGCCCGGCACAATCGGAAAAGGCGATGTGGCGCCGTAGAGATATCTTACTGGGGTGGTATTCAGCAAACTGGGAGGCTTTGAGACCAGGGATAGTGGCGATTGAAGCGGGGATAGTGTTTTGGGGATGTCAACATTTATTCCCACGCTGAAGATCGGTCGATCATGGTCTGAAAACATGCAAACGACGTGTTTGTTGTGGTGATTACCCTTTTGGGATGCTCTCCAGAAGGCCTCAATTCAGCCACGAAATGGGTGAAACAAGGCAGAGGAAAAAGCGCCATGGGATTTCCCAAAAAACCCGATGGCATCGGAGATCTGCAAAAATAAAAGGTGAGTCAACGCAAAAGATGCGCCGACAACAAAACTAGGCGAGCGGCATAAAGCACGCTAGGCCAAGCAGGTACAGGAACCGGTGTCAGGAAGCATCACTTGTCGACCGCCTACAGCCGAATCACGGTATTGATGTCACCCACAGGAACCTCGCTTATGACTTGACTCGGGAACCGCTTAGGATGACTCGGGAACTTCTTACGCGCTCCGCCGACATGGCGCCATTATTTCTCGTTGTTTCCGGCCTTGTCACGCCGCGTCACCCGGTTTCTTCCCACCGTCATGGGCAACTCACCAACGCGTCAACAAACGCGTTACGACGCGTGCCTGTCTGACGGCATTTTTTTCAGTGTCACACGTTGCCTAACGTTTGCTCAAAACCACCACCTCCTCCTTCTTTTCTCAATTCTTGCCTGTCGTTGCGCCCCCCGTTGCTGCCCTCTCGGTGAGTTTCCGTGCTCCAAACTCGAGCTCTTGGCTCTTGGCACTCACTTTTTCTCAGACTGCTCGCGAGATGGCTTTTCCGCAGCCAGCGCGTCGTCCTCACTGGTCTTTCCTACTGCCGTGCCCGCCTCATTGCTCACCCAGCAACCTCCGAGGCTCCACATGTCTCAAGGATTCGTGTCAACCACCAGGTGTGCGGCTTCATTTCGTTGATAGTTGTTGCTTACAAGTCCTTACAGTCTGCGGGAAAGTCTTCACGCTGAGCTTCTCTGCAAGCCTCCGTGTTGTATGTGGTGTTTCTGCTCATCTGCCGGTGTAACATCACCCTCATTCCCTGTAGAACTTATGCTTTTGGTGCCGCATTGACGACTTCACCATGATTTATGTTGGTGGTTGTGTGTGTCCCGGCCCGCAGACTATCTGACGTGAACTTGGTATGTTTCTCTCCTTCATTCAACCTTTGATTGTCTGACTCTTTCCAAAGACCTCGCGGAGCCGTCGTCACAAGTCCTCTGACGTTGCTGCGCTGCCTGCGCAGACTCTACGACAGTGCTCTTGTTTCGGGCGAGTTGTTGCTGGCTTGTGCCAGCCTCTGTGGCGCTGTACAACCTAAAATACTACTCGTCATTGTCCGGCAGGTATGTTTTGTGCTCTTCTCATGTTTAAATGCTTATTTATTGTTCAAATTTCGCCCAGAACAGCTCCCTCAACGCCTTGCCCAAACTCCCTGGCACAAATTATATGCCACGATACGATTACGTAAGCACTTTCTGTCGCTTCGGGGGGCTTTCAAAATGACGCATTTTATGCCAGATTTTTACTGCAAGAGGTGATGAGTCCGGCTGCGGATACTTTCAGCACATGGTCAGTCTCCTGCGCCTCCTCACTTGATCCTGGACTGATTTCCTCGCCAGAATGAGCCCGGCCCGTGATGCCGAGCCGCCGGCCGTAGATCCGATCATTGATCCGGATTTTCCGATGTTTTTGGGGAGCACTTTTGCTGTCCAAAAACGGGCTAACTCGACCCATTTTTTGCGGGATTTTGCCGCCAGAGGCACAAATAACGGGTGGCCTAGCAATGTTGCGTTGGCAGCTGTTTGCTGCCAGGACAGGTTTGTGTTTCTTCCATTGATCTCTATATTGTTTGACTCGGACTCTCTGCCATCATTTCAGCGGTCGAGGGTATAGAGCTCGGCAACTCCGCACAAGACTCGCAGTTGAAACACTTGGTAAGTTTCTTACTATTCTCGTGTTCTCATGCTCATTCATTGTTAGATCTATACAACATTGATGATGCCCCAGCGTCTGCAACACCAATTTTTTCGCCAGAGCCTGCCTACGGCGTTGTTGGTGAGTTTCATAATCTTCTTGTCAATGTGAATGCTCATTCTCTACAGCTAAATCACGCTCCCTGATCTTGTTCCCTACCACCGCGCCTGTCTCCCGAGACCATTTCCACTCCCCCAAACAGCGATTTTTTCGCTGGAGCTCGCCTGCGGCGCCATAGAGATATTACCCAAGGCCAACATATTCCGCGCAAACACGACTCGTGACTCCCTCCCCTCCGAAACTCGCCTCCTCACCACTCATTTTTGGCCCGAGTTGGCCTGCGGCGCCGCGAGGCTAATGTCTGTCACATCGACATGACTTTCCCTCGCGTGTGTTTGTCTACAGCGTCTGGCCAGTTGGTCTTGCTTCCCGGGACCACTTCTCCTCTCCCAAACAGTGATTTTTCGCTCGAGCTCGCCTGCGGCGCTATTGGAGCCGCTCTTGTGCTCAGCGCTATTACCACTACCAGCCTGTTCCCCTCCCACAACTCGTGTGTCGCCGCAAGCAAGCACCATCAAGGGAAGTTCCTGCAACCGGCATCCGCCAGCAGCAAACTCGCGGTTTGGATATGCCCATTTTTTGTGGGAGCTCGCCTGCGGCGCCACGCAGTCCTTGATTTCTCTGGTCGCAAGACTTGCAGTGACCCAAGCCTGTCCGCCTTCAACAACTTGGGCGTCACTCGCTCCAGGGGGTCTTCACCCGCGCCGTGCAATGCTATCGGCCCTACTTATGCAATCACGACTGTCAATTCCTTCCCTTCAACCACTACGTTTTTCGCAAGAGCTCGCCTGCGGCGCCATTGGAGCTCAATACTGCCCACGAGCAACAGCCCGTCGCTGACCCCAACATCTCGATACCATTTCCCCTCCCCCGAACAGCGATTTTCGCTCGAGCTCGCCTGCAGCGCCGTTTTGCCCAAGCCGCGACTTGCCCATAATACCCTCCAAAGCTCGCCCCTGGACCCCCCATTTTTCAGCGGGAGCTCGCCTGCGGCGCCGTTGCAGCCTATCTCGCCGCGTGTTGCGCACAATCTCTGTCGCCAACATGGCCGTCGAAAGACTTGTGCTAGTGTGTGGTTACCTGCAGCGCTCAATGCCAACTTGGATCCTGCTGGACCCAAACTTTGTCACCAACACACAGAGCAGAAACGGCGAGCGACACTGTGAGAAACCAGAGCGACCTCAGTGTTGGGCATCTGGCGATAGCAGCATGAGTTAGAATCTGGCGAGACGTGGCCTTTGACATGGAGAAGGGATGGAATTGGCGGGAAGGGAGACTCGGATCGGGAGCTACACGGGGATAGCGCGGCGGACGCGTATCTCTCGCTGGATCTGGGGATAGTAGTTTTTTTTACGCGTCAAACACGGTAGTTTACGCGTCGGGTACCTTTGAATTTTCACGCGTCGGTGTTGGGTACCTTGAATAAAAGTTTTTTTTTCCAGTGGATTTGCCGTAATACAGGTGCATAAAATACGAGCGCGAGCTGCGAGCCTTAGCGAGCTGCGAGCCTTAGCGAGCTGCGAGCCTTAGCGAGCTGCGAGCCTTAGCGAGCTGCGAGCCTTTGCGATGGGTGAGCAAGCAGCGTTGAGGTGGACAGCGGAGGGAATGGGCTCGCCTTTGCGATGGGTGAATGACGCGCATCGCTCTCATCATCGGCTCTACCCGCACCCCCAGAATCGGGCCCAGCATTGCCAATGTTGTCCTCGAAATAGTAAAACCACTGCTGCCTTCTGGCTCTACCCTCGAAATCCTTGATCTTAAAGACCACCCGGTTCCAATGCACCTTTTCGATGCCCCACCAGCGGGAGTTACTCCTGGATCTTACCCAGATGCTGCGACTAATGCCTGGTCTGCGGTCATCAGCAGTTTCGACGCCTTCATTATCCTTACCCCACAGCACAACTGGGGCTACCCAGCAGTCCTGAAACTCGCTCTCGACGCCCTCTACCACGAATGGGCGAAGAAGCCTGCCGTCGTTATCTCCTACGGCTCGCATGGTGGGGGGAAAGCTAATGCCCAGCTCCGCCAGGTCCTTTCTGGTCTGAGGATGCGCGTCTGTGAACGATTTGTGGAGCTGCCTTTTGCACGGGGACATGATCAAGCGGGCGCGGAAATTGACTCTGCCACGAATGACCGTTGGCGCATAGAAAACAAGAAAGTGGAGCTTGTCCAGGCTTGGGATGCATTTATGGCTCTGTGTGCATAATGTTTGTTGTACTTTAATCAGCGTCTCCTCTCCAAAGTCAGCGGAATATCGTGAGCGGCAAGCGTCAACGCGATGTGTCCGTCCAGCACTCTCTTTCTCCACTCTGATGTAGTCTCTCCTTCACTCAGTAACGGTTTGACCCGCCAGTCGCGTAGGAGCATAGCGAGAAAGCATGTTGCCTCGATTGTAGCAAATCGACGACCAATGCACGCTCGCGTCCCCACGCTGAACGCGGTAAACGCCTCCGAGTCAGTCGGCAGACCGTACCACCTCGAAGGACGGAACTCTGCAGGGTCTTCGAAGTGGCGAGGGTTATATTCTGGCCAACAATGCTCAGTTGTGAACATCATAAAAAAACAGAAGACAAACGCATTCCAATCATGTCGACATTGAGCTATTGACTTGTCAGTACTGGTCAACTGGGCCGGGAGCGGTAGACTGACTTTAGTTCCTTTCTTGATAGGCACAGCCGTGAATCCGCCTTGGCCGATCGGGTTAGGCACTTGCAAAATCGTGTCCTCGGCAGCTTCGCGCATCATGATATGGCCTGCTGCTAAACATGGTGTCAGTAACGGGTAGCGCCAAAGGAGGGAAGCTCACGGTACAGGCGAACCGCCTCGTAGAAGATTGCCAAAACTTTGTCGAGCTTGTTGTAGTCCTCATACTCCTACGCCAATAGTGTCAGAGGTCGCCGCCAAAAGACACTTGTGGCAATGCTTACCGGGTCCCGGTCACAGCCAATCACGTCTATAATCTGCTGCACGACTTCGTCTTGGGTACTTTGATGCAGCGCGATAAGGCCGAGGGCGGCTGCGAGTGTGTGGGCCGTGGTTTCATGCCCAGCAAACATGAACGCGAAAATATTGCCGATCTGGGAATATTTGTCTGGACCCAAACAAGGCATGAAAATGAACACACACAAGTTCGTCGTCACTGAGCGTATATTTCCCTTCCTCCTCCTGATTAGCCGCGACAAGCTTCGTAAACAGGTCGGACTGCAGAGGCTTCCCTGAAGTAACGTCTACTTTGCGCTCTGCCGCCTGTGTTTGCATAAAATTCACAAGAAGGTTGCGCGCTGTGCGGATTTGCTTGAATCTGTCTCCAGTTAGTTGTTTTCCCGTTCATGTTCCGAACCTACGTTTTGGTGGGGAAGTAGAAGAACCACTTGGGGAGGAAAATCATCGACAAATGGTGGACAGAGACGATTTGCAAGGCTGTTTGCATCGACATTCCACCATCATCTGTAGTAGGTGCCGCCCTGAGATGAATTGAGCATCGCGCTGACTAGTGCATACCCCAACTCACCATGTCGATGGGAGACCAAATCCACAGTTGCAGATAATGAGTAAGGCAAACTGGAGGCAATGAACAAACGAATATAAGAGATGTTTGGCTCACCTTGATCGTGATGTTTTGAATGACGGGTATGTCCACGCTCTCAAGGCCAGTCCAGCCTTCAGCTTGCATCATGTCATTGTAGTTGTCCTGGCTCTGTTTCCACACAAGCTTGTACCTGAAGGAATGCTCAGTGTACGATAGAAGGGGGGAGAATGAAGACCGACAGATCGGTGCTGAAAGCAGGCCCTACAATTCTGCGATGCTTGCGCCACAACTGACCGTCTGCGGCAATGATATTCGATCCCCAATACCTTCATACGAGAATATGAGCAAAATGCTTCGACCGTGGTATGACATACGAGAGCGCGAGACTGCCCTCCCTCGGCTTGAACCAGCTACTCCGATGCGAGCCAACAGCGACCTGGCGCGCCACATCGACATTGGAGGTCCACAAGTTGGAGCCGCCCAAGATCAGCGGAACGATCTCGACGGTGTCATTGCGAGTGTATGCTGCAGGATTCGACTATAAGTCACAACAGCGGTATGGTTGTGAATTGCCCTGACTTTGGAAACGCCGGACCCAGTGCCACTGGTACCCGATGAACCAGGAGTTGGTGGGGAGCAGGACACCCGGAAGACCGAACGGCTGGAAGGGAGGAAACATTCGAGGAAAGTATGCCTTCGCCTGACCGCAAGAGCTCTATGAACATGGAGGTTTAAGCATCAAGATACGCACACGTAGCATATTGAAGAGGTTGAGAAGGTGCATTACGATGGAAACACCGAGTAGCGTAACGAGCGCGGATTTCAGGTCCATGCGTTCTAAGACACTCAAGGGTGTGCTCCAAGAAGGCATGAGTGAAGGGTGGAAGATAAGCAAAAGCAGGCATAATGAGGAAGCACTGACGTCTTTTAAGAGATTGGCGTCCGTGTCAAATGCCGAACATGAACAAACCGCGCGCCATTTTGCACCGTCGCCCGTGCCGATCTTCATTTTGAGTTCAATTGGCCAAGGCACACTAAAACGTGGTGAAACATACGGGTGCCTCGGCTACCACGAGCGCCGTCTCCTTGGTGTACAGGGTCATAAAAGCGGACATGATACCTGTATCGTACGACCTCGGAGAGAGAACATTTGCTTCCCGCGACACTGACATAAAATCCGGCGAGAAAGCGGCAGGTCATGACCGGACTAAGTATCTTGGTCTGCGATGGGGTCTACGATTGGTATTTGGCAGGTTACAAACTGTGGTAAGTGGTGGATTAGCTTGCGTCGTTCACACGAATCGGACAAACAAACAAGGGAAGTAATAGGGTGGTTAGATTCAATTAATCCTATTCCGTCATTTCAACAGCGAATCCTATAGCAAGTCGAGAAAAGCTACAAGTCATGAGACAAGTCGGCCATCAACCGCAAGGAAAACATACTGGAGCATATGCTCGAAGGAGAACTCTCGGGACACCGTGATGCTGTCGTTCGATGTGTGGATATCTGAAGTCGTCCGAGACGTTATTTGGTTTGCATAGTAAAACGGAAACTACGTACGGCCGAAGTTGGAATTCGCCATCAGTGCCTCGGTTGCGACGCAGGATTGGTAGCCAGAGCGCGTCCAGGACATATGGTCACTTCCAGCGCCGGGAACGAGTTTCTCTTGAACCCAAGGGATTTCGACTAGAGAGAAGGCGTCAACAGAGTATTTTTTTTGGGGGGGGATATTCACAGACCATAGCGTTCGGCAAGTTGGGAAAGGAACTCGGTTAGTTCTGGGTCAACGTCGTTCGTGAGGATATTGACAACTTCTTCGGTACCAGCGGCGACCCAGGCCTCGACGGAGAAAGATTAGCTTCATGTGGAATAGACAGGGTTGAGCTCACAGTCATGTCAAAGTGCTGCATGCCCTTGATATGCCTTTCCGCCTTTTCGTACGATGCAACAACATCCAAGGAGCCCAACAGACCACCCTAAAGCAAGATTGGATTGCGAGAGACCGATGAAACAATGTGGATTACCTCTTCTGCCGAGTAGAAGTGGAACTCCAGAGGTGATTTAGGTATATATTCACTCTTGAGCAGAACTAGAGTGGATTGAACAGCACGTCAATTCCAGCAGCCAGACACACACACCACGTAAAGCTTCGAGAATGGTAACAGTGCCCGAGCCATCGTCATCCGCGCCAGGGGCAGGGAGGAATGGGTTCTCGTGGTTGATGCTGTCGCAATGGGCGCCAATGACAGTCGTCGGGTCATCCTCTGTCGCATTCTCTGGCGCTATTCGCACTATCTAACCGCTTTTCAATAAACGCACATAAAGGCAAGTTTGAACGCACTACAGACGTCTGTTTCCATCTATGCACAAACGGCGTCACAGACACCAGCCTCTGCAGCTCAGGCGAAGCGAGTTCCGCCGTATAGTTCCGAATCCGCTGCGATAACCACTCCGAGCTCGCCTTCCCCGTCTCCGAGTTGTAGTAGCGCGTCCGAAAAGACGTGAACTGCTGCAAATTCGCCTTGATCTCCTTGGCCGAGAGCAGTGGCAGGAGGCTGGGCACAAGGGTTGAGTTGGGCGGTGGGTAGGAGAAGTGCCGTTTCTTCGAGAAACTTGTAGGATGAACATTGGTCCTAGGAGAGTTTTAGGCCACGACAAGTCAAGATTAGTAGACGCACACGTCAAGGTACTTGATCCCCAACGCCTTTGCCTGCAGCTTTTCGCGTTCGGTCATGTACACAGGCTCAGCCTCCAGAGAAAATTGGACTAGTCGCTGGGCGTCGAGGTCGACATCGAATCCTAAAGTGCGCTTCAGTCGTATTCGAGTCGTTTGGGGGCTGACTCACAGACCAGGCTCGTTCCAATGGTTGTCAAATTGGCCATCTTCGAAATGGACGCTTTGGAAGATGGCCTGGTGTTGTGGATGGTCTTGAACTCGAAGGAACTGGCCACGGGCAATGGTGGATGTTGCGAGCAGAGTCAACCACAAGTTCATAGTGGCAGTCAGCGGCAGAACAGCAACTGGTTACGTACAACTATTCGAAGATTCAAGTTTCTCAGCAACCCAAACCAAAAAAGTAGCTCAAAACGAGTCTTTAAACGCGGTCGAATTACGGACGACCCGGACAAAACGATTACAGGAAGGGGAAAAGATAAAATACACGCGACCAAGCAAACAAAAAACCAAGCCCTAAGCCATCTCAACATCTTGGGTGGCAGGTGCCGAAGGGGGGGCTGCATCGGTTGAAGATGGTGTAGCATCATCGCACATGAATGCATCCAGCTCTTTGTCCAAGTCTTCGGCAGTCTTTGGCACCTTTTTGGCCGGCCTTGCTGCGGTAGGCGGCTTGCCACGTCCTCCACGATTGCGAATCGGACCAATCCCATTGCCACGCCTATATTATAGCGCGGTTGGTCACAGGTACGAATGGATAAACAACCAGACATACGGGGCTTTTACATTCAAATCATCTTTGCTAAGACGGTCAAGAAGCGGGGGTTTTTGGATCCTACTGAGCAGAGTTGAGGTACTTGGAGCGCTGACTGATCTTGAACGAGGCGGAGCATCGAAGGCGATAGTCATAGGTTGACCTTGACAAGTTATTTGAGAAATGAGGCATGACTCATGAGCAGCAACTGACAACACACCTTTTGCGAGGATACCGTCATACTGGCGTTTGGCGCGGGTTGCTTCGCCGACAGTCTCAAAGGAGACAAATGCCGTGCCAGAGGAACGTCCACTACGGTCATACTTGAAGGGGAGACGAAGAAGGGTGCAGCGTCGTCATTCATTCGATTGGTGGCGGCTATTCTGAGAATCGTACCCTGATCCGCGGCTCGCCAACGAGCGTGCCTATTTGACCGAAAATGGCCTGTAAGCAAAGCAGTTAGGACACACATATAGGCGTCAAATAAAGCACGACGCACGATGAGGTCTTTTGGAGTGATTTCGTAGTGTAGGTTGTTGACTGCCAATGTCGCGGTAGGCACAGAGGAGGTACTCTGACTCTGTCTGTTCGTTATGCGGGAGGCTGGTGTGTTCTTGGCGCCGTCAGCCATGTCGTGGACCCATGCGTCGTCGATGTTTCGCCGTGGCGGTGCCGGCCGCTGAAGGCTCGTTCAATCCAAACGTTGTTGGCCCGGTCCAAGGGAAACTGACACTGTAAGGCTTGCGAGCTCTGTGGGCGGCCATGAAGGAGAAAATCAGAAGTGTCACAGTGACGTGTCACATACTCCTGCCCCGAAAATCCATTCAGCATCTAGATCTCTGGTCACCTTGAGGTCACTGATGCAAGTATTCACCTTGCTTTGACTTCGGTCTACACGCTGCTGCTGCGGCTCCTAAGTACGCGTCACCATACTGATGCGGGCCTCACAAATTTACGCGGGAAGGATGACAAGACGTAAAACAGCGGCCCAACTCCAGTACTTAAGCCTCTGGATTTCCTAGGCATAAAACAGCCGCCATGGATCTCAAATTCTCCCAAGAAGTCCTCGAGAAATACCCTTCTCTCAAAACAACCGATTTTGCAACCCCCTTCGTCAGTCGACTCATCACGCCCCCTATCTGGACTCACAAGTTTGCATAGTTCAAAGATGGACGAGATACGCGTCTGCTTGAATGGATTTATGCTCGTCCAGACCTCGATACGCTTCGGGGCGATCCAGCCCGCGTATGTGCTGCAATCGAGGAATATTCTGGTCAGCATGAACTGTTGCTCAACGTCGGCTCTACCAAGGCCGACCTCATAAACAACCTCATCGCTGCCCAAAAGCCCCAGGTCATCGTCGAAATGGGCTGCTACGTGGGCTACTCTGCCATCTCATTTGCTAGCGCGATGCGTAGCCAACATCCAGCCAGCACCAAGCTCCAATTCTGGAGCCTGGAGTTCAACCTAAGTTTTGCCTCTGTCGCCACCAAGCTCGTCGAGCTCGCTGGCCTCTCAGATGTCGTCACGATCGTTATTGGTGCTGCCGGAGATTCCGTGAAGCAACTTGCGCAAGAGAACAAGTTGGACCACATCGACATGCTGTTCATCGACCATATGGCCGAAAACTACCACACCGACTTCCAGATTTGCGAGTCTCTCAACCTCTTCAAGTCTGGGTCGCAGATCGTTGCGGACAACATTTTAGTCCCTGGCGCCCCCAAGTATGCCGAATATGTTCGCAATCACCCCAAGTTTGAATCCAAGACTGTCAAATGTCTACATGTGCCTGGTGACCTTGAGGTGGGTCATTCTTTTCTCGATGTTGAGCCAGTTGCTGACTGTATGGTCTGCAGGACGAAATCGAGATTACTAGAGTTATCTGATTTCCTGTAACCACTACATATATGTACAACAGGGATTTTTAAGACCGAGCCACTCGCGGTCACGGGTCTAGTTCTTGATCCAGCTCAGACCTTTTAGATATCGCGGTAGTACTTTCGTTGCGCGAGTCAAAGGGGCCCTTGCTGCGATCAAGGGTCTGCAACGCCGTCCCGCTACTCTCCGACGGATATGTGTGGCTAGCGAAGACGACAGCGGTTCCGGGTTTCGAGGCCGTATACTGACCGACCATCTGCTTCGACCATGCAGAGCCCATCGCAACGCGAAGGATGATGGCCTGTGGCGCTAAAGCCTGCCGATTATTCAGCATGAGGGGGATGAACATAACGAGCGGGGAATTCACGCACAAGAAAACCACCCCAGACGTCGGCGAACCATAAGGATTCCGGCGCGTTGCGCACATAAGTGATGAGGTAGCCAATTCCAAGGAGCGTAAATGGTGCCGCACCTAGAGCCATTGAATAACAGCCATCCGACGAATTTTATTCCACTTACTTTCGACTAAAATGGCAATGACAGACGTATAAACCTCCGCACGTTCTTTGGTCAGTGCACGTTTCATCGACCGGCTGACCATGAAGAGACGAAGAGATATCATTCCGGTGGTGATGATGTTGAAAGTAATGGTCAAAACTGTTATCGAGGTCAACTGATATTGGTTGGGTTGTGAACAGCCAAACCTAGCCAGGGAATAGTGAAGTTAGTGGTGATCCCATGGAAAAAATCTCCACCGGGAAGACCAGACTGGATTGTGGCCGTGATGCTCATAGCTTGTATAGATCAGCCCGAAAAGTTCACTGACAACACGACAATGGTCACCCGTAGAAGCCAGAAGCACCAGAGCGGGTATATAGACCATCCAAACGTTAGGCCCACTGTAAAAGACGTAGCATCGATAAAGCATCAGCCCATTCGAGAGCAAGTCGGCTGTCACGTCCGCGGCGGTTCCAAAGGTATTATACCAAGCTGATCAACAAGTTCATTAAAGGTGGAGCGCCTGCCATGGTGCGACACACCGGCAATGTTGGTCAGAAAGAAGACGACCGGGCCACCTTCAACATCTCTGTGCTCAATCCACATCATTTGGCCTGCCTCGAAGGTCAATGACCGATAAGGACGCTGAGTTGACAAATGCCCACCAAAGAACAGGTTGCATGCCATTGCGATGGTTACCAGTAAAAGGAGTGTGGCACTATACGCGATGTAGATATATCTTGATTTGTCGGCCTTGGAATTGAGCCACAGAAAGTATGACGACAGGAAGAACATGCAAAGTTGGATGCCTAACGAGTATAAGACGCCGTAATGGTGGGCCGTTGTGGCTGGCCTAAAACGGACCGTAAATTATGGCAAAGCACGTATTGCCTGCCAATTTGCACTTGAACACCCAGAATATGACGAATGGGAATGACCTTACCGATATACCAGCTCCGCTCGAGGTCGAAGACTTGGTCCCCCATTGCCAGGCGGAGGCAGGAAGCGAGTGGTTAGAAGCCAAGGCGGAGCGACTTATTTATGTACTCCCCCGTAAGTTCATCAGGCTAAATGTATCCACAAGTTGACGACTTCACACGTCCAAACTTCTATCGCCATTCCCGAGGTTTTGATGGAGTCGCATCATCGACGACAAGATAGAGAGGAAGGAAGATGTGTGCTTATTGCGCACTGCCATTGGCTGGTTTAGCGCGCGCGTCGAGGGGGAAGATGGTGTTGCTACTTTTAGCTCCTTGAATGATGTTGTTCCGGTTCGAAGAAGTTGGCGGCCATGCGGTATCCCGTGGGCACTGTCGCACGATGTGTTGAAGAGGTTCAACTCGCCAGAGAGCGCGACAACCAAGGCACCAGGGCTAAGTATTAGTCTGGCAAGTTGGCGGAATAGCCGGACCACAAATCAACGCGTGACCGTCACATTTTGCGCATTACTCCTAAGGCCAGGACCTAAGCCTCTCAATTACCCTGGCTCTGCCTCCGAATGTTAAACGAGTTTCCAACCGAAATTCTGCTCGAGATATTCCAATACCTGGACCCCAAAGATCCCGGACTTTTCGCCGTTTCAACTTGCAACAGGAGGCTACACTACCTGGCCCTCCCCGTGCACCTTGCTGCTTACGATGTTCCATTAGATTTGACCTCTAAGGAGCTTATTCTGCGGCATGAACAGCTCGAGGTTTTACCTGGCTTACAATCCGCGCTGTTCATTCGCCGTCTCTCACGCCTTTCGTGTTCCTTTGCGCTGAATAGCGCCCGACGGGAGTACAAAGTGGAGGACAGAGACGTCTTCTTCCGGCGCATCAAAACCCTGGCCAAGTTTATCTCCCGTTTGGAAGGGCTCAACGAGGTGACGCTGTCATTTCAAGATCTGAACTTTTGGGTTGTTGAAGAAAGCCTCGGCGTTTTAGAGGCATGGGGATCGGCGATTACCGCGCTGCTTGACGCTGTCTTAAGCTCGCGGTGCAAAAAACTTAGTGTGGTTGGCGGCATATTCATCGTGCACGCCTCTCAGTTCCCTCGCTGGAATACCGCAACACAAAACATTGGACGGCGAACAACAGTCATGTCCGACATCACCCGCAAACTGGCTAGCCACTTGACGCTAACAAAACACGACACCCATCGTACAATTGATGCGGGGCAATCGCAATTGGAGATCTTGAACCTTCACTCGCGTCTCCTATTACTCCATCCTGTCTACTCTTGGACTCTTGCTGCGTTCAAAGCGACCACCCCGAACCTGACTTCACTCTCCATTTCCCATGTAGACATCCCAGAAAGCAGCTGGGATGATGTGATGCCTAGTATCCATGTGCCTGCCCTGCAGACGCTTGAGCTCCACCTCAAGTGCAAGATACAGCTACTGCCCTTCATACAATTCCTTCTCCGCCACCCACTCATCCACACCTTGAGTCTGGGCCGCGAGTTGTTGCCCTCCGAAGAGGCAGTCGCACCACGTGACTGCTTATCTCAGCTCGTCAGTCTCTCCGCCCCGCCTCCCTTCGTCCACTTTCTCCTCGCGGAACGCCGCATCTCGTCTATCTTTTCCCTCCGTGTCCTTGCCAATGTCACCTCCAGCACGCCATACAACGTTGCAGGAATCAACAAAGAACTGGCGTGCTGCGTAGCCGGACTGGAGCAAGACCTCATTCGGATGACGCTTGCCATTTATGTCGACTACAACGCCTCCCACTGGACTGGCTTTTTCCCCGACGAAGAAAACTCCGACCTCTACCGCGCCAGGTTCCGCGGCCTGCAACGCCCGCTTGTAGACGCTATACAATACGCCCAGACATTGGAGTTCGAATCTACATGTCCTAGCGACGGATTCGAGGATCTAGCCCTTCGCTGGCTCCCTCCTCGACTTCGCGATGTCTCGTTTACGAAGTGTTTGAAGAGCAACGCTGACATCCAGTCGTTCGTTAGTCGTATTGAAGAAGCCCGGCCAACTATCCGCAGTATATCTGTCGATGGCGTCCTCCGAAATGGCTGAAGACACGAGCACAGTCAACTTGCGTTACTGAAGATGACTTGAACATACTGACCATTGACAATAGTATTGTCACGAGCGACATCCGAGTCAAAGGGTGTCCATTAGCATTTACGTGCTGCACGTGCACTAGACTCTTAGACTCTTGCAGTCGTCGTATGCTCTCATCGGTCAGTTTGCATAGATTTAGATTATATCGGAAATTGTTTGGTTTGGCCCATGTCCTAGCGACGGATTTGAGGATCTAGCCCTTCGCTGGCTCCCTCCTCGACTTCGCGATGTCTCGTTTACGAAGTGTTTGAAGAGCAACATCCAGTCGTTCGTTTGAGTTACTTAATCAAGAGTCAGTGACTATAGTCACAATGTTACCGTGACATGTCCAACGACTTTCCTTGAACACTGACAATCAGATTCGTTGCACCGTTTTCTCGTTCGTGTTGGGAAAGCAATAGATCGAAAATTGCTGAACGTTGAACACTGAACGTGGCATTTCCGAGACGGCCGTCAACTCTTTTCCCATTCATCGGCGCCGCATGACCATGAATACGTTACTCCACACCAATTTTAGCCGGGGCAACAAGTTGCTTCCTGCAAACACCATCTTCAAGTGGGATTGGCCAAATGTCTGTAGAAAAGCACCAAGATCCCAATGTCGAGTCTGTTTCGGTCTCTTCTCAAAATTTCGAGCCAGCTGAAGAGCGACGGCTCGTTCGCAAGCTTGACGGCCGCATTCTACCCATAACGTGTCTCCTCTACCTTTTCGCTTGTAAGTCAAGTATCTATTGCTTCTCTTTACTCATTTCTTCCTAGACCTTGATCGCTCCAACCTGGGCAATGCGCGTTTGCAAGGGCTCCCGAAGGATACACTCGGCGGTGATCCCACAGGTCACCTCTTCGACTGGGTCAACTCTGTGTTCTTTTTCGCATATGTGAGACCATGTCGTTCATGTATACGTTTGGTCTGACCAATGCAGATTCTCTGCCAAGTCCCTGCTACAATATCTTCCAAGCTGTTCCCGCCGCGTTACTGGCTTGCGGGTGTGGCAATAGGATGGGGCCTCTCTTCCACCCTCATGTCTACAACGACTAATTTCGGCGGCCTCATGACGACACGCGTATTTCTGGGTGTCTTCGAGTCTGGGTTTGGCCCCGTCATCCCGCTCTACTTCTGTAGGCGTGCTCCGCTCCCGCATTATCCACGCCCACTGATGGCTCCATAAGCACTCTTTTATACCAAAGAAGAGATGGGATTGAGGATGGCATATTGGTTTGGCTTTGCTGCCGTCGCGGGTACGCTCTCCAAGGGTTGGAAAGAAAGTATGCCTAGTTGTTCTACAGGTGCATTTGGTGGCCTGATCGCGTTTGGCATCCAGGTATGCACATTATCATCTACAAGCTGCCGAGGCTGACATCTTACAGCACGCTCATGCAACAATCAGTAACTGGCGCCTGCTATTCATAATCGAGGTATGTCATAGCTCCCTCCATCCTTTCTCGGCTCCAAGTTCGAAACAGGGCTGTCCTGCGATCGTAATGGGCATCGTGACGATCTTCTTCCTCCCCAACAGACCGGAATCTACGACATTTTTTACTGATCGTGAGCGCATTATCGCACTGGACAGGATGAATCGAGGGACAAGCGGGGATGTCGGGGCCAGGGTGACCAAAGGTCCGTTTATTCTCCAGCTTCTTCGCAAGGCAGCAATATTCATCGGGAAACTAGCGCATATTGTGCAGGCCTTCCGAGACTGGCGGGTGAGGATTTTTGGCCCATTATATTCGACTGACACCAATAGTGTTATGCCGGTGGCGTGATCTACTTCGGCCTCAACTGCGCGCTTGCGTCCATTTCCGCCTTCTTACCAACGATCTTGACAACTCTTGGTTTCAGTCCGTGTTCTTTGTTCTTGTCTAGCAGTATACTGAACGCCTTGACAGCCAAAGCCGCTGCTCAACTACTCACTGGTCCGTCAAAACTTTCCTGGTGCGCCACTTGCTGACGACCGCCAGTTCCTCCTTATGCCCGTGAGACGCGTGAACAACCAGGATTCTCTGTCAGCTAACCATGGACCCAGTTGCCGCCGTCATGCTCGTCTTATTTTGCTACGCGTCGGACCGCATGCAAAGCCGTGGCATCCTCATGTCCGTTGCCTGCACAATTGGTGGAATAGGATATATGTTTGTTGGCTCTTGTTTCCTGCTTACCATCACTCACTCACTGGACGACAGCATCCTGCTCACCGTCCACGCAAACATCCATGCCCGCTACTTCGCCGTATTCTGCATCGTCGGTGGCACCTACACGACCATCGGTCTGATCATTGCCTGGTGTGCGTTATCTTATCGCCCAATCTTGATTTGATCCGCTTATATCGGATCAGATGCGCACAATATGGGCTCGGAGACGAAGCGCGCTACCGGAATACCCATATTCATGGCCATAGGGCAATGCGGGAGCGTTCTGGGCTCGCATATATTCCCGCTAACGGAAGGGCCTCGGTATACGTATGTCGTTTTCTCTGCCTCATTCATTACCTGACTTCCATTCAGTAAAGGATTCGCTGGTTCGTCCACCTGCACGTCGTTCTCCTACACACTCACTCAGGACAGTCTCGTGTGCCCTCGAGTTCCTCGCCGCCATAGTCTCGCTCGTCCTCTCGGTAACATTTTGCTTCCCACCCGTTCTTTATTCACGCCCACTCCAGTATTCTTATCGGCGGGACAACGCGCGCCGCGACAAGCTCTACGGCAAACCCGACCGCTCCGCACGCGTCGATACCTCCGAGCTCGCCGACAAGGTGCTAGTTTTTCTGCAACTTGGCTTTCCGGTGTTGACGTCCTTGTAGGCACCGGCTTTCCGGTATATTACTTGAGTTGCCTCATTGTGAAGTTTTCTGTATCACATTCCAAGTTGTATGATGAATAAACAGTCAAAATGCCTTTGATAGCAGGTGGACATATTTCACCAAAAGGTGGAGGGAAATGTCATCATTCTGAAAGTAAGTCCAAAAGATGCTCTTACTAGTAGTTCTTGTATGTTGCCAAACTGTGATGGGGTTGGCAAGATGGTGCCTTCAATCACACTGGGGATTTGTGCAAAAATGGGGGCCTGAAGCAGGACTTTTTTTGTAGGGAAACCGGTGCCAAACGTGGTCAGCCAATTGGAGTCAAATTAAGGCCGCAGATTTCCAAGTCACGTGCCCGAAGATTGAGGCCCATGATTTATGTAAGAATCAGCCTGGCCAGGGTTGGTCACTGCAAGGGTTGCATGAAGCAGTTGACATCCGGAGGGTCCAACCATACACAGTTCTTGCCATTCTTAGTTCTTCATGAGAAACAAGATAATCATTACACATGACTCTAGGTCACACACTTCTGTAAACTAAGTAGCTATATCAATTAATATAAGTATACATAGTCCACAGATAAGTCTATTCACATCAGGGTTTTGGGAAAAAAGATAGCCCAATGCTGGACTTTTTTGTGACAGACATAGTGGTTATGGACCACTCCGTCCAAGTGGCAGATACCTCAGCCCACTCTGCAGTGTGCTTCTGACCTTTGGTCTGGTGCCTTGGTTCTCTCTGTAACCCTTCCACCAGCCCAATTCCAATACCCATCACACCAATAAAGACAGCAAAATAATATAAGTAATATATTGTAGGAATGTAGCTCTTATAGATGGGACCCACAAATTTTCAGCCAATCACAGCCGTGATTCAAAAATGTTTAGGTGGGAAACGTTAGTGGGAATATATAAAGTTTTGCAATTAATTTTTTATTGTGTAAAAAACTTTGAGCTTTTCTGCCCAAAAAATGTTGACTTGGCTGGGGCAACAGGATTTTTAGGACCAAAATATTTAATGTTTTGCAATGAGTTTTTGGGCCAAGAAAAAACTTTATATATTCCCACTAACGTTTCCCACCTAAACATTTTTGAATCGCGGCTGTGAATTTCATTATGCTATTGGGTTAGGTCACAGTGACATGAGCTTTGATTTAGCCAATTAAATCTTGGCAACAAGCACTTAAAACCTATATATTTACATAGATCAAATTTTGGGTGAATCTGAATCTGAAGTCAGCTAAGTGCTCTGTACAATCTTTGTGCCTGAAATTGAGTTTGCTGCCTTTGTTTGTCCCCAACTATATGCAAAAGGAAAGGATTCTGTAAAAAAATATACAGATGCTATTGTTATTGATAAAAAGGCTAAATATACTTAACCATATTAGAGATTATCAGCAGCCGCAAAAAATGGCCTTTAGAAATTTTTGAACTGGCCTCCAAATTTCAGAAACATTTGTTGGAAATGCTAAGGCTTTTCTCCAAAAAATTGCAAGTTTCTCATTGTATGGCTGTGTCAGGGGTTCTCTCAGAACTTCTGGACTGCCATTTCGGCTCTACTCTGCCCCCCTATAGCCACCACTCTACCTTGCCACCCTCCACAGCCTTCCTTGCCTGGACTACTGTAGTATTTTACTCAGTTTGTATGTCACATATCATATAGGCTTTAAAATTTAATTTTTTTTACATGTCACACCATTTTGCTCAAATTCCTGTCCAAAAAAGGTAATTTATGACATTTCCAGGTGCCTCTGGTGTCAAGAAATTCCTAATTAAGAAATAACTCAAATTTAAATTTTCATATCAAATCTCACACCATTTTTGGTATTCAAATTGAGTAAAATATTACAGCATCACCAATTTGCCAATGCCCTTCAAGTGTCAGGCTTTGGGTTGGGCTGTGCAAGGCTGTTAGCGGTAGCGGGAATCACGGGCGCGCGGTGATGCGCGGATCTCGCATGTGATTGCAGGACTGGCCAGAGCTCGGGATAGAGCAGGGCCGGAGTAGCGTATAAGAAGCGGCGTCTGCGTGGCAGGTAGCCACGCTTTTATCTCCCCCTATGTTTCCTTTGTACCCTCGGGTAGTGGTCAAGCTACTCGTCTGTTTTTTTTTTTTTTTTTTTTTATTTGTATTTTTATTTGGCCTTTGCCCTTGGGCATGGTAGCCAGCATCATACACAGTATAAGTACTTGTCCTCGCCATCACACAATCTGTGGTGTCTTCGGTATCATGCCCTCGGCCCAACGTCTGGTCTGTCGGGCGATTGGCATCAGGTCAGGTTGGATGGCTGGGTTGCTCCGGAAACGTTGACTTGGCGGGACGGCAACTTCTCAGTGGTGGCATGCTTGCTGGTTCTTCAACTCGGTCTTGGTCACGGCGCTGGTCTTGCGCAATACGGCCTGGAGGATTGGATTTTCACCTGGGTTGGGTAGGCTCTGGAAGTTGAGCCAAAAGGGCCTGTTATAGTGGTCCCTTGTTGATATTGGCAAGAGAGAGGGGTGATCAGATACCCTTAACCTCTCCTGCTCCTTCCTGCATCCCTGTCCCTAGCTGTAGAGGAGACAATCATATATTTCTTGCAGTCCAGGTGCTACTCCTAGCCTCCTAGCACTCCTTCCCATTCCCCAGTGCTGCGAGTTGGGCTCGGCATTGGGTTTGACATATCGTTCTTGGTCATGTGCTTCCCATGTATATATTGCTCCCTTCTGGGGTTCATGTTCCCTGTCGTCATGTGCTGCGTGTTGCGGGCCCTCAGTGGCCCAGCACCAGCACCAGAGACTCGGAGGACGGGCCGGGTCTTCTCTGTGATATCAAGCAGAAGGCCTGCAATGCCGCACAGGCCTACTCTTAGAGAGTTTCTTCTCTTTGGGTCCCCCCTACTAGGACTCTGATCTCCAGGCCTCCAAGGTTGCCCTTACAGGCTGTAAGTGGCTAGTAAAACCTATTAAATTTTGCAAAACCAAGTGCTGATAATCTTTAAGCCATACAGAAACATATATTATTTTTAAAAAAATGTTGTAAGGGCATGGAGGCCTGAGATCAAGGTCCTAGCAGGGGAGGATCTAAAGAGTAAACATTGGTAAGCAAATACAAACAGAGCTAACCTAGCAGGGGAGAATCCAAAGAGGAGAAACTCTAAGGGTCCTCCTGCTAGGTAGCTGACTATATACTACTTGTCTGTAGCTGCTGTTGCTGGGCACAGAAGGCCTGGATGGTATTGCAGGTAAGGTCCCAGGGTGACTGTTGGAAGGGAATTGATGGATCTGTGATAGTGCAGGTGAGAAGGGGGGTTGGACTGGAAACAGAGATGTCTCCAGAGGGCTGAAAGGGAGATTCCCCTGACAAATGTATCAAAAGGGAAACTTTCCAATGACAATTCAGTTTTCTCTAGAAGATGCATCAGGGAAAATATTTATTCCAATGTCATTTTCTTTAAAAGATGAATTAAACCCAAAAGGAAGCAAAGTTTTATATTTCACATTTGCTTCAATTGTAATTAACAACATAACAAACAGCGATGGATATATCCTAATCCGCCTCATACCTATAACGAGCGTAGGGTGTGATTATAACAAGGTGCAAAGAGTCCCGAAAGAATGCGATGAGTGGTATGTATGCATAAACTATGTGGAGCAGGGTTTGGTACTTTCAGACGGCTGTCGAGGGGACAGCAGCAGTCTCGCCTTGTCCTTGTGTCGGCCGATTCCGCCTTCTGCGGCGTCTGCAAATTTCGTATTAGTCACAGCCATCCGGCCACCGAGCGTGGAAGACCAACCTAGGGAACAACGGGCCCTTAGGCATCGGCCGCTCGTCGAGATCAAGCGCGATATTAGTGGCGCAATGCAGCGCCTATTGAACAGGTCAAGTCGTGCTGCACAAAGAAGAGAAAAAAACACACCTCAATCCAATCAACGACGTCCCCAACATCTCTCGCCTGCAGCAAAAACTGCTCGCCCTCCAGCCGCACCCTAATGACATGTTTCCTCTTCAGATAGTCGTTGCCGAGCCCGCTCTCCGCGTGCTGCAGCGTATATGCGCGGATGAGATCTGACGGGTCGGGCTCCGGGACGTCCATGTCCGTCGCCTTTTGCTTCCCCTTCGCCTTGGCACTCGGTGGTGAGCTTGTCAGTGGCGATCTTGACGACGCCAGGCTGACATTCGACCGAGAAGAAGTCAGCGGCGCGCCACTCGTGCTTGTCGGCATCGGCGGTGTAGAGCTGGAAAAAGACGGGCGAGGGATCGACAACGATGAACGCGACCCAACAGGTGACCGCGGGGGATTTGGCAGGTCGCTTTTGGAACGACCATGTGACCTGGGCTTTAGTAAGCCAAGCCCCAAATTGAGACGCGACCGAGAGGCCGACGAAGACATGTCTGTGATAGATGATGAAGACGAGGGTTGAGTGGGCGAAGCAGAAGTAGCTGTCGAAGAAGCACGGCTCCGAGAAGACGAAGACATGCTCGGTCGTGGCGCCACGGGTATTTCAGTCGTGCCTTCCCCATTTTCTGCTCCGGAACTCTCTTCCATAGCGTCCAAACGTCCCTCCTCAGCGGCCAGTTTGATGTCTTGAGCGCCGTCTCGGGCGGCAGCACGTGCCTTGATGGCAGCAGCGGCCGCAAGAGCAGCATTCCCGACGCTTGCCTGCGCCAAGTCGCCTACCCCAACTTTTCTCTCCCACCACCCCTCTGCCTGACACCGATAAACCCGAAACACAGTCCCCTCCAATTCACAGATCACCCGCCGCCATTTGCGATCTTTAGCCTGCACGCCGGGCTCGGAAAATTCCATCTTTCGAGGCATAACAGACCGCAATAAGATCGAATTCGAGTACGGGGGCAGCACCTCCCGGCCCTCGTCTTCCCGGGGAGCTATTCGTGCTTGTGCCAGAGGGTGGAGATGGGACGATTCTCCATCATCGAGGAACTGCAACGGGAACATGGGCGAGGTATATGGTGGTGGCGCAGCGGAAACCTCTGGCATAGACCGTCTTCGCCTAAGCGTGCTGCCGCGCTGGACACCGTGACCATCATATGCAGGCGCTGCCCCTCGTTCGTCTTCCTTACTTTTTGCCGCGTTGACAGAAGAAACGGGAGGTTCATCTTCTGGTGCATTTAAAATGTCAACCATGCTCCTCGAGGCATGCTTGTACATCCCAGGGCGCTCTCCAGCAGGTGAGGGCAGTGGCGGCATTGGTACAGTTCGAGGAATGGCCGCCATTCCCATCAACGGAGAAGAAGCTGGCATCGGTGTCCGACCTTCGGCGGAAGGTGACCGAATTGAGAAGTAATCCGAAGTCCGCGAAGACTGGGCTTGTGCTTGCGGTGTCTTCGGGCCTGTGACCGTCTTCTGCGAGGCTTGGGGCTGCATAACCGATGCAACACTTTCCTTTCCTTTGCTAATGATTGGCGAGCCCAAACCAAGCCCAACACCATTCAACAAACCATCCAAATCCAGCGACAATGGTGCCGAAGTGTTCAGTCGCAAAGGCACAAACGGCGATTCAGTTTCGTCTCTCGAGTCGTCGACCGAAGGGCGCTGGGAATCATCTTCATCCTCATCTCCCTCTCCACCATCATCGCCACCATCATCATCTTCATTGTCAGAATCCGACTCACCCGCGGCAGTCTCAACTTCGGCAGTCCCCTCCATCGCCAACGCAGGCATGCTCTTCACAACCGCCTTGCTTGTTTCCCGCTCATGAGCCCCATGCGGTCCAAAAATCACACTTGATCGTCTTCCCACGGTACCCGAACTCGCTGGAGACGGTTCTGGTGCAGGTGAAGAAATGCTGGGTAGCTTCAACACCGGAATAGCCAGAGGCGGTTGCCGAACAATAATACTCGGGCTAAGACGGCCTAGATCGCTACCCCCTGGAGATAGTGGTGCGCCGGGATTAAAAGCCATGCTGTAGCGATGTAGGGACATGGGAATGGAGGGAGGTCGTCGAGCAGGCAAAGTACCCGTAAATGAACGAGTCACAGTTGATGTCGACATCGCCGAGGAGGGAGAGGGATTTCCTGCCGATGCTGTCCGTGTTCGTGGGATCGTGGAAGGATTTTCAGACCCCCAGGGTGATCCAGAAAGGCTGCCACTTGAGGGAGACGCTCTCAGTATGACTGAGGAACGTGGTGGTATTGAAGGGATTGGGGCAGTGGGAATAACGAGTGGAACGGTCGTTATCGGAGGTAGGCTAGCGGCACGCATTGGGCTACGCGGAGGAGATAGGGCTTTTGGAGAAGATGGTGGTGAAAAAGAAGTTGAAGGACTCGACGATGGATTGATCGTTGAGGTTGTTGGACTGGGGGGATTTGAACGGGTTGGCGTAGGAGGAGAATCTCGCACAATAATTTTTGACGATGTGGGAGAGTTCAATACGAAATGCGGTGGAGCGGTGGTTCCCCGCAACGTCTCCGCCCTTTCCCGAGGTTCACCGCCCCGAAGCGTATCTTCTCTTGACAGAGTGATGTTTTCAAGCGGCATCACAATATCTTTGGCTTCGTCGTCTCCCACAGTGGGTGTCATTCCGCCCTCGTCATCATCATTGGCCTCGTCCTCTGACCAACCCCCACTTCGAGCCGTCGTAAACGAGTCAACAGATGTTACAGAGGCGAATGAAGCAACAGAAGCACGTCGATGATCGTTGGTTGGTTGTTTTTGAGATGAAGTTGAGGGCGTTAGCGGCGGAGTTATCGTACTTATGGATGTTCGTTGCACCGGATAGTACTGATGAGGGTCTACTGCTGGTGCTGCACCAAATGGAAGACCGTCAACAGGCACACCATTCACAGCCGAACTAGTGTTGCTTGGCAAAAGAGGCAAGCCGCTCGTCACGGTCTCCTGGCGATCCAGAACAGGCAAGCCACTCAAGACAGATTGGTCAGAGGTTGAGGCTGTCGAGATAGCACTTGCTCTGGCTGTGGCGTAAGATGATGTGGGAGAAACAGTCGATATTGACGAAGGTTCGCCTGGCGTAGTATTGCCACCTAAAGCAACAGCTATCCCCATGCCCAAGGCTGCCTGGGCACTGGCGCCAAACACAGTACTACTTGGCCTACTCCAATTGCGGCCATCAGACAGTGTTTGAGATCTAGAGCGACGGAGGGCCGGGAGCGAGTCTCTTCTCGTTGGATGCTGCTCAGCATGCTGCGAATCAAGTGTTGTCGGGGAAACTGGGGTGGGGGGAGTGACTATAGGTAGATTGACCGAAGGGGGATTGGAGTTGAGCGAAAGCGGTGGCTTCGCTGAGTTGGAGTTCGGAGTTGGCGGAATCGCTCTTGAAGGGAGAGGCGGACGGGCTGATATAGTCATAAGATTTCGGTGAACGGCGAGATCATTATTGAGACGTACTGGAGGCATGCGGCAAGGGAGAGTTATCCATTTCACTTCGAACTGGACTATCGCTTCCGTCACTATCTCCATTGTCCTCCACAGTTGAAAGCATTAGGCCGAGCATCGGCTGGGACATGTATGGCTTCACACCGCCGTCTAGAGATGCGGAGTGCATATATGGGCCCCGACGAATTCTATTCCACTGTTAGCTATTCCCAAACCCATCCAAATATGAATAGTGCGCACGAAGGGGTCCCGCCTGGGTCTGGGGACGAGCGCGTAAACTTTGAAGACACCTTTTGGAACAGTTTACTTGCACGCAACTGGGAAGCTTGTGATGAGAGGAAAGAGTGTGAAACAAGGCAAACCTGAAAGGCAGACTGGCTCGAGCGGACTTGCATGACTGAATTTGCCCGCGGGCGATCCATCGTGGTCGGCCGATCGTGTTGCTACGAAGGTGGAGTTGGAGGGAGAAAGAAACAAAGATGACGGCGAGTAAGCCTCTAATTTACAATCTGAATCGTCGTCAGCAACTTGATAGCCGTGTGCTCCGTCTTCTGTTCCGACTACCTCATTGCTCTCTGGCTCTCTGGAAATAACTGCAAGTTTCTTGCTCGTCGTTTTGAGCTCCCGTTGCCATTTGCACTCTATCATAGTATGACGACAGATTCGTTGATCTTCCAACGACTTATTCGAAACACAACCGTACGCATGGCCGACCCGGCCAGGAATAACCACTGCGCCTGCCGTACAATCTCCACAATTCGCTCGCTTACGGTTGCTCTGACGGTGAAAATGAGCTCATTCCCCTCGACACGTTTCTTCGGGCAACATCACTACCAACTCCAGCTGTTGAACGAAATTAGCTGCATGACGCTCTCCAAGTGCTAAACGTTAATCTCGGACCTCTTTGGAGTCTACGTCGATAAACCCATCTCCGCAGCAATAGGTATACCCCAACCATGACTGACGCTGCGGAAACCAAAGAGACAACAAGTGCGATTTTGGCTGCTTTCGAGAGTTTGACGCGGACAATTGACCCACTACTCTTCGAGACCATCTCGGACCAAGTCAACACAAGAGATGGGGTGTAAGCGTGGGTGGATACATGTCAATTTTCGACAACTCTGGAAGAGGCGAGCTGTCGCGTGCCGGGTCTGGTCACGTTCAGCCTATCTAGAATACGCTTCCTCCTCCTATCGATATATCAATCTAGAACGATGGCGCACTATGAACACTGACCGTCAACGACAATGTCCGCTCCGTTGATATACCTCCCAGCTGGGCTGCACAGCAACACGACCACCCCACTCAATTCTGTGGGATCTGCCATTCTACCCATCGGGTTCCGACTTTTCCAGATGGCCCTCGCCTCCGCCAACCCATCTCCCTCATTTAAAATTGTATCGCAATAACCTGGACTGATCGAATTGACACGGATTCCGTATTTGGCCCACTCAGCTGCGAGCGAGCTCTTGAGCTGTAACAACGCCCCCTTGGACACGTTATAAGCTACTTGAGGTTGGGGAAAGTTGACTGCGTGGGCAGATATCGAGGCTGTGAAAACGATGCTGCCGCCGCTGTTCTGCTTTATCATCTGCCTGAGAAGAAGACCGTCAGATTGAATGAGAGCCATGAAATCGCCATATTCACTTCCCAACAGCTTCGGCACAAATCCAACTCCCAGTCGTATTGATTTCCAGCATTCTCCGGAACTGCGAAATTGGGATTTCCTCTGCGTGGATCGTGCCAACAACCCCCGCAAAACAGAGCAAGATTTGTATTCCCGCCGCGTCAAACTCGTTCACGCATTCAGCGACGCTCTGCTTGACGTCTTCTTCCTTGGTGACATCCACAGCCTTCTCTAGGATCACACTCGTCGGAAAGCTTTTTTTCAAGGCAGCAATTTCCTCTCGAGCATGCTTTGAAACAAAGGACGGCTCAAGATCAAACAGCGCAACACCCGAAGCACCATGTTCGAGTAATGTTCGGGCCGCTTCAAGGGCTAGCATTCCGGCGCCACCAGTGACTGTGAATAGAGCATCAAACCAAATCGAATTTCTCAGGTTAACGTTGTCCCGCACCGATGGCATTACCACTAATCGTGAAGCGGCGTCGGGCAATCTCAGAAGGTGTCAAAGCAACCAGGCTTTCAGAGTCGCGACGAGTGATAGGCGCAGTCAGTGGATTGTCTTCCGTGGACAAGGTCATAAACGGAATATTGCGCTGCTTCAACGCCTCCCGAGAGTAGTTGTCGGTTTGTGCCATCGATGGTCTAGGTCAAGGTCAAGCATAGTGTGTGTGAGTTGGAAGCAACTGAAAGCGTTGCGTTTGATGGGACTTCTGAACTCTGTTCTGTAAACCTGCTATATTCAGAGGTCTAGAGAAGTATCTGCATAAGGTTACTAGTCCTGCTTTAAAGTCTCTGACCGCATTCTCGTCTTTTCAACCGTATTTTCTCCCTCTCCCGCACGGATGCTGGGCGTCAAAGTCATTTCTGAAGACGTTGCGGCGGCAATTGCCGGTGAAGGGAACAAAGATTGTCCGTGGCGCTCGACGTCAACAGCGGTCGTGTGCTGTGTCTCTCCACGAGTTAGCCGCGAGGCAACACTGAGAACTCTCGTCATCTGTGTCACGGCCGAGTCCATGCTGAGTGCTGTATGACCACGTGTCCTCTGTCGCTGGAGATTCTGCACCAAATCGTCTTCGTCTTTGATTAGGATACGCTGCGGAACCACCTCGTCGCCAAACACAGCACCGATCTCTTCCAGGGTGGTCATACCTGTCTCGACAAACACCAACCAGACCACTACCCACGAAAAGAGACAAAACCCGACAAGAACGAAGTACGAGGTTGCGCGAAGAGACTCGAAAGTCGAAGGGGTAGCGAAGGCAACGATAAATTCGAAGAGCCACTCTGAGATAGTTGAGAGAGCCATCCCTTTCGAGCGAAGCTTGAGGGGGAATAGTTCTGCTCCAAGTAGCCAAGGAATTGGACCCCATCTGCTTAAACTATCAAACAAAATTCATAGTGCACATGTCACTCACGTAGCAGCAAAGAAAAACAGATAACAGCTCATACCCCCGACTACCCCATGCGCTCCCTTGAAGACCGAGATCTTGGTCGGCCATCGTTCGATGACAAGCTTGAGAGATCCGACAAGAGCGAGTGATAGTGCCAAAGAGATGCTGCCAACAAGAAGAAAAGGACGCCGGCCAACCCTGTCGATAAACAGTATTGCTGGGATGGTGCCTATGAGATAGAACACCGAACAGACGCTTGACCAAAAAAGTGCTTGAGATACCTCAAAGCCTGCATGAGCCAGGGTCTCTGGAAGGAAGTGTAACAGGGCGTTGATGCCGTTGAGCTGTGCTAGCATTTGCGCCATCCATGCAATGACTGTTCGTCGAGTGTATTGTCTGAAGAGGTCTTTCCAGGGTGCTGTGTTGCCATTTCGTTGTTCTAGAGCGATAGTGTCTTCGATTTCGTAAAAGGTGCGGGTCACAGATTCGTCGGTAACATCTCCACTTGCGTGTAAATCAGCCAGGGTCCAGAGGCCTTCTGTCTTGAAGCCATTTTGAATGAGCCAGCGAGGGGTTTCGGGCAGATAAAAGGTCCAGACGAACAAGAGTAGCGATATAACTGCTTGAATGCCGTATGGTCCTCTCCAAGAATCATCGCCTCGCATGTCGAAGTAGAAAGCGTAGCCAATCCAAGAAGAGGCGCAATAGCCGGCGTTCATCCAGAAAGTCTCTAGACTAACTGCGAAGAATGAGTATTGAGAGTGAACAAAGGAAAATGCACCAACTAAACATGCCACGAGCGTGAGCAGGGGCAATCTCCACTTGGTAGATGGGAACTATGGTGCTAAGCAGTCCAGTACCGAACCCCTGGACGATACGGCCAATAGTGAGCGATATGAGATTTGGCGAAAACATCTGGATTATTGCTGGAAGGGCTCATAGGATAGGTCGAGGGGAAGAGAGGAGAGAAACGAACAGGCAACAAGATATATAAAAGCGCCAATTCTGATTGAGTTTCTTCGTCCTAGCGGGTCAAGAGACGGAGCAACTAGTGCAGCACACAAGGCCGAAAGGTTGATACATGAGACAAAGACGGCGGGTAAAATGGGAGGGATTTCAGTTTCGCGGAGCTTGATGTTTTCTGTGGTGATAAGTCTGCCTTGCGCAAACATCTTGGTGTCAAAGTTGGGTTGTACTGAGATGGAATTCAATGACTGCCTTTTTACTTGGTTGAATTACCTTGAAAAGCGGCGGTAACACCTTGCGAATACCCAAATAGCGCATCGCCAAGACTCGCCATAGCTCCAGAGAGATACAAAAGACAGCTTCCTGCCCAGCGACGGCTATAGCGCACAGTGTAGGTGGTTGGTTTAGCTCTTTGAATGAAGGCAACCATATTTTCGTTGTGGATTGGCGCAAAGTTGACCAACCGCGTGAGCCAGCGTCACCAATTGTGACCCTGCTTTTCCGTCTTCGCCAATACCCTCCACAGCTCTCAGTCCCAGACTCCATCTTCGACGCGCTTAACTAGCGAAATTCCGAGCTCGACCAACCGTAGATCGTTTTTTCCGCATATTTTCGGCATTTCCGCTGCCACACGCTTTCACCATGTCGCACCCTCCATCGTCAAAGTGCGTTGTTTTTTGGTGTCAGCCCATATCCGGCACAACCAAGCTAAATATACGCGGTCTTTCTAGCCCAGCCACCTCTCCGCCAGCGGCCGGCGAATCTTGGAAGAATGGATTACGACTACCACCAAAAGACCTTCGTCCACAAACGTCAGATGTAACAGCGACAAAGGGAACAGAGTTTGAAGATATGTTCCTCCGCCGCGAGTTGCTTATGGGCATATTCGAGGCTGGGTTCGAAAAACCTTCTCCCATCCAAGAAGAGGCCATTCCCATCGCCCTCACCAAGCGAGATGTCCTTGCTCGTGCCAAAAATGGTACCGGCAAAACCGCTGCCTTTGTTATTCCTTCCCTTCAACAAGTCGATGTCGCAAAAAGCAAAATCCAAGCCCTTCTCCTCGTCCCCACTCGCGAGCTTGCCCTCCAGACATCACAGGTCTGCAAAATTCTTGGGAAGCACATGGGAATACAAGTCATGGTTACAACGGGCGGAACCACTCTGAAGGACGACATTATCCGTCTTTCGGAAACTGTCCACGTTTTAGTTGGCACGCCAGGCAGAATATTAGATTTGGCTGGAAAGAACGTCGCCGATCTCAGCGAATGCCCCGTCTTCGTAATGGACGAGGCAGACAAACTCCTCTCCCCCGAATTTGCGCCTGTAATGGAGCAGCTTCTGGCCTACCTCCCTGAAAAGCGACAGGTCATGCTGTTCAGTGCGACCTTCCCAATGATAGTCAAAGATTTCAAGGTTGGCATGTTTAAATTCTGCTACCACTGAACTGACTTGTTGCAGGAGAAACACATGGTCTCGCCCTACGAAATCAACCTGATGGACGAGCTGACGCTGCGTGGAGTTACGCAGTACTATGCATATGTCGAAGAACGGCAGAAAGTTCACTGCCTCAACACGTTGTTCTCCAAGGTCAGTTGTGTCATCTTCCATCCACCTCTCTGAAGTCTGTTGATAAAGCTCCAAATCAACCAATCCATTATATTCTGCAACTCGACGAATCGTGTCGAGCTGCTCGCGAAGAAAGTAACTGAGCTGGGATACTCCTGCTTTTACTCACACGCCAAAATGTTACAATCGCACCGTAACCGCGTCTTCCACGATTTCCGCAATGGTGTCTGCCGCAACCTGGTCTGCTCTGATCTCCTCACTCGTGGTATCGATATTCAAGCAGTGAATGTCGTCATCAACTTCGACTTCCCCAAAAACTCGGAAACCTACCTACATCGTATCGGTCGTTCTGGTCGCTTTGGACATTTGGGTCTTGCCATCAATCTTGTCACCTATGAGGACCGTTTCAACTTATATCGCATCGAACAGGAGCTAGGAACCGAGATTGGGCCCATTCCACAAACCATCGACCGTGGTTTATATGTCGACCCTGGCGCTATTCAGGAAGAGGGCCAACCACGTCAGCAGCAGCAGCAGCAGCAACCACAACATCCACAACATCCTGTTGCTGGCCCTGCTCGTCCTCCTCAACAACCAAATCACCACCAACAACAGCAAGCTTTATTGCAACAACATGCGGCAGCGCTAATCCAGCAACAGCAACAGCAGCAGCAACAAGTTTTGTACCAGAGTAATGGCAATGCGCCGCCAGTCCAACGACAGCCTCCTCATGTTGGTCGGTCAAATGGTGTACCTCAGGGAATGCATGGTGGCTATCGTGGTGGTGTTCCCGGTGGTCGATGAGGTTGTGGAGCGTCGACCAAAGCCCACACTTGCGACCTAGTCCTCCTCTTTCATCGCTCTTTCTATCCATCGCCCCACTACTGACTCTGCAGCGTCCCACATTCTGTGATTTACATTCTCCCTTGCGCCGCCGACTGATCTCGCTTTTCTGAATTGTATTTTTACTCTCCCGAGTTGGCGTACTCCTCATTCTACTCTACGCGACGCTGCTGCTACTATTCTCGACTATGGTGATGGTGTTATGGCGATGGGAGGTGGTATTGTGGTTTGCATGTCGCGCTTTTGGTCCGATGGGGGTAGTGGAAGACTTATCCGGGCAGTTCTTTTAGTGTCTTTTCTTCGCCGGCGCGCGTTATTAGTTACCCATATCGTGTGCAGCGAAACAAAGACATCGGGTGGTTTCCAATTCTTTGTCTCATGACCAAGTACTACTACGACAAAGCTGGCATACTTCGAACGGCTTTGCCCTCGTTGCGTGCATGAATTTTGAGTTTTTCAAGGATGGCGGATGACTCCCAACGTTCTGGCGCTGGTCTCTCTTCCGTCGCCCAGTAATATATGTCCCAATCAGCCTCGTCGAGCAACTATGCTCTGGTCAGTCTCGATTGCAGAAACTTCGGGTATGCTCACCTTGTCATACTCTTTCAGCTCCGTCTCGCTCATCCCACCAAGATGATCCCGGGCAAAAGTACTCAGAATCAGGTCGCTTTCGAGTGTTCCACGTTTGCGCGACTGATAAACGAGTCGGGCGCGAAGTGAGGTCAATGATTCATTGGGACGAGGTATTGGGGTCGGTGGTGGGAGGTCTGAAGGTGTAACTGTGTTTGCAAGATGTTCTGGGGTATGCGGAAGGGGCCAAGGATCTGCAGAGACTACAGCACTGCGCGAAATGAAGCGTTGTATTGGACCTCGAAGACGGCGGAAGACGATTGACATTTGGCGTGACAGGTCACGCACCGCCTCCGAATGGTTGGCAATTCGACCCATTCTTCCTCGAAATTCCAGGACTTCGCTGTCTTGCACTCGGTCTTGTCCTCCGATTTACCAACTACTCTGCTTCTGCATTCTTTTGATTTCCCCCCTTCAACGCGGATCGGAATGTCTGACCAACCAGTGTCCTTATCATGGCCACTGCACCTCTCGCGCCGAACTTACCTCGAGCTTCAATCGACACTAGAGTCGCAACCGCGCAACCTTCTAATTATTGCTCCTATCACGGCGCAGAATTTTCCACCAACTTGGGCTATGGCTATGAGCTTAAAAGGTTCAGACTCGGGGTCGGGCACCGCTCTTGTCGCGGTCAAATAAGCAGGTTGGCACGCATGTCTCACTTCGCACATGAAATTTCGGACCTTCCGCACCGTATTTCAGGCTTCCTGCACTCGGTTGCAGCACTTTTTCTCGTATGCATTTGGTAAAGCCTCCCGAACCGCCGGCAGACGAGTATGACCAAGCATCGGCTCACAGTGCCTTCCTCGTGGCTCAGAGTCATGGCGATGCCTGTTAAGATGCTTGTTGTTTCGTTTCTCTCATCGCAGGACACGATCTAGAACATGTGTGCCTTGACCTTCAAACTTCATCGCGAGATCCAAGTACCTCAGAGTAAATGAAATCAGGTTTTTACAGCTTTTCCATAGGTCTGGGTAGCAGTATTGGGTGCAAGGTTTCATCGTTCGACAAGGCTGTAAATGAGGAGCAAGGAGAAAGTCTAGATCCCGCGGCTGCGGTTCCTAATTCTGGCCGTCAAGCCCCTATCCTTGTTGCTTTGCGATCGCCTGGTAACTCGTTTGCTCTGGGAGTTGGACCCAAAATGGAGTTCCCGAAGGTCGGTACTAGGCAGGTGGAGATTCTTGGATTACAGAGGTGCACTCCAGCCAGTGAAATTGTTTGCTACTAGGGTCCTCGAACAACCCGGCAGTATTGGAGGGCGGCATGGTCTTTTTCTTTCACTACGAGACTCGTTTCACCCTCCCTCGTGGCTCTTACGGCTATTGTCGTTGTTGAGTCCATGGATAACAACGTGTACCACTGAAGTTAAAATGCCTGCAACGTGTCTTCAACCGCTTTCCTTCAACAGTTGAACAAAGGCGATCTTTGACAATGCTAAGCGTACAGGCTTAGGGTGGTGCGTGAACCCAGTTACCTTTCACGGTATCAGTGACACGGCGCACAAGAGATTGCTGAAAGACGGGCTCTGTACGATGATAGAATAGATTGTCCAGCCAAGTTCACTCTGATGTTCTCCGCGATTTCCAAATCCCTCGTCATTCTTGATACTGGTTCAAATAGCCGATACTTGAAGAAATAGAAGACTTAGCACAACACGGACTCAACAATTCGAGGGATTGTACTGCCATAGCGACCCCCTCACCTCACGAGAAGCTGCGGAATCCAGAAGCAGAAGGGAGACTCTCTTCTGGCCCCGTTACTCATAAAGACTTTAGGTAAATTTTCTCGACTTGCATGCGTTGGTCGCGAACTGCCTCAGAACAGGTACCTGAGTTGCGACCCATGAAGGATTCGACAACAAGATAATCTTGGCAAAAAGTGGGGCGGATCGCAAAGAGAAGGACGCAAATCATAGTTCATGAACAAAGAGGCACCTTGGCAACGAAATAGACTTGCTGTTGCTGCGGGAACGCGAGGAGGATTGGCGACAAAGGGTGAATCGGTTTTTATTCAAGCTGTCACTTGTACAAAAAATCTCTGTTTCCGTGGACACAGTGGGTCGATTTCGGCTCTGACGAAGGGTTTGCTCGTATATGTCATCCACGTGGCGGTTGCTGTCCCTGGTCCTCCGCTTTTATGAAAGAGGATGAAGAAAAAAAACGAGAATCAGCACACATGCTAGGTCATGGTTGCCAGGAGGCAAGGGAGAACAAAGGGTTGGGTTTGGGCATACCTACGCGCCATGCTTCCAGCTCTTCGGCCCGACGGCTCTTTACCACTCCTCGTGCGGCATAGAAACTGATCCCAAACAAGACAAAGAGACCACCGAAAGCGCGAAACTAGTCAAAGGGTTCGGAAGACTTCGGAATGCGGCTGGCTACAGGCAGACGCACAAGACGGGATGGTGTATTGAATTGGAAGGGGGACATGGTAGTATTACGAGTGCGGTGATTAACGGAGGGTAGGGTAAACGGTTTGACGGAGTTGGACGGAGGAGGAAAGGTGTGACAAATGTGACTGTGTCACTGTAGTCGCCGAGAAATTTGGAGTTGCTGCGGTTACCATGACCTTGGCTGGAAGATCAGCTGCGAATAGGCTGTGAAGTGGCTGGTTTATCCGGCGGGATGAATCAGTCCATCCAAACGGCTGGACAAGCAAGCACTTATCGTCGAACCCTCTGACTGGGAACACGGGGGCAAAAAGAATGCAATTGAAGGTCGGTCACAAAGCGTCAATTGGTGGATCGGGCATTTTCGCAGGGTGAGATCTCAGATGGGGACTTATGTAATTTGGAAATTGATTTGAGCCGTTGGTATAAATGACGGATGTTCCTCTCCGCAACTCTTGTCCTCAACCCACCTTGCTTTAACTCCTCTTCACTCCCCTCCCCAACACAAACACTAATGACTACTATCGGGGTATCCACTAAAATCTGGGAGCGAAACCAGCACTGGAGTCTCTACCAACAGTGCGGAGTCTGGGATAAATCGACGAGGAGCGTTCAAGTCTGGGAATGCATTCGAGATCGTATGTCGCAATACTCTTTCTTACCGTCTCACTGACCTATTGTTCCTTTCAGATGACTCTGTACCCGGAACAGAACCACCCAACACCCTATACTGGCGATTCATTGGCCGTCGATAGCGGCGTATCGCTCAAACTTGGTCGGCCACCACGGGGTCGTGACATCGGTCTTCGGTTTTGGGCCAAACATCATGCCACCAGCCCAACCCATCTTGCCCGCCTCTGCATCGCATTATTTATGCCGCCACGCTGGCCACTCAACGCACCGAACGACGTTCTTCCCGCCCGTCTCACATTTCATCGCCGCGCGTTTTTATGAAAGAGGAGACGCGTTTCATTGCTCGGGGGTATATACTACATTGGTCTTTGCTGCGTAACTTATCCAATCCAACTTCGTTTTGTCGGTCCTCCCTTCGTCCCACTCGCCCACATTCCTTGTTTCCTGACGTCGTCGCTGACGTCATGTGTGCAATATTTTGCCGACAGATTGGCGTGTCCTGATGCCGGGAACGCAAACGTGGGCCAGATTGAGCAGTCTAAGCGTCATTTGCGAGGAAAGCGAATTGACTTGGCGGATTCGCCGTAAAATCCACTCAGACCCCTCCGAGCCACACGGACTTCTGAGTTTGCTGAATTCAAGACCCCGCTGATGGTCCTTCATCCGCAAATAGACATGTAAGCATCTCGCTCCACTTCCCACGTAGAGGCGGTTCACGAATCGATCTTGCAGCTAGCCTGGAAATAGCTATAAACTGTTCGATGACGACGTTTGCACTCCCACAAACGGGATTCTCACTGTCGATAGCAGATAAATGGACGATCATGTAATGCGGCACCCTCAGACTATCGACAGCTAGGTGAAGAAGAGGCATATCGCGCCCGCGCAAAGAAGCCCCGAGAAGGTCGCCGTGGCCTGCTAGGGTTAAAGCGGAATTCGAAAACCTCGGGGGATGCTATCCATGCCCTCGTTCCTTGACACATGTTGGGCTTGAACTGCTTTTTGGATTCCCGTTTTGATGGCGGGTCGAAGTTGTGCAACAAACGTCGCTTGGAGAAGAGACAGTCAAGTTGGGAACAAGGGAATCGGAAACGAGCCAGCCCGATGTCGAGTAACATGCTTCAATGCATCAGTCGGCTGGTAGCACAACCACGAGAAGCAGCAAACACCGACTCGGAGGAAAGGTCTGAAAAGGGGCTGGGCTAGTGAAACGGACTGGATTGTTTGGCTTTATTCCGAATGGTACGAGTTTGTAGCAGCGGCGGCGACCCGACGGATAATATTCTCATATTCGCATTTTTTCAAGCTAAATGGGGAGTTCGCGAAGGGACGGGGTACAGAGCTTCGTTGTTCGTGGATATGAGTCATCTTTGACTGTTCAGCGTTCAACCTTGATCATGATTTCACCGTCCGTTCGGTGAAAGAAGAGGGATCGCAAGTTAAAGATACACCGGTCCGGATGCCGTTCTGCACTGAAAGTGCGTTGCCGATGGGTTTTGAACTTTGTTTGCAGCGGACCTTGCTTGTGCTGCCTCAGTTGTGGAGCGAGACTCCAGTCGTGCGGAAAACGTCGTCAATGGTTGCAACACATTGTCGACACTAGGAATGCAGCTGGATCATCGTCATTGCGGGCAAGAATAGAGTTTGTTTATTGTCAAGGCGCAGCTGACTGGTGTGAACATCTCGGCTACTACCGGTTGCCGATTGGTCTTCCAGTGGTCAGCTTGATATAAGCCGGAATGTTGAATGGAGTACACCGACGCCAGTGTGGAGTATAGAGTGTATATTGACGACGACGGTATCAGGTTTGGCCGCGATGACATGAATCGAAGACACGCTGGAAGAATAGTAATAAACCTCCACGTGTATCAGTCGGGGGTCTCTGAGAAGTGTTGAAACTGCTGTTGCTTGTGACTTGGCGCTGAAAGCAAAAAGCAGTACATTATCTTTACCAAAACGGTCCGATGGATGTTGGGGTCAACGAGACTCTGATTGACGTCACGGTCACATGAGCTCCAAGTCAACAACTTTGACATGGACCACAACAACTCGATAACGCTTTCAAGTTCCGCGGCACCGTTTGATTTTGTGGAAGGAATACGTATCCATGACGCTGGATGCTTGGTGGAGCACAACCTTTGCTCCAAAGACGCGACACGTTCAAGAGGGTCTTGTATAGCCAGTCAGTGGCTGGTAACTCACTGGCACAGATTCATCACCACCATATGGCTGACTTAGGTCTCCTAGGCTCATTAGGGTCAATTCTCTAGGATAGCATGGCGCTGACTTAGGCACCTAAATTGGCTGCTCGCCTCCTATGCCTGCGCTTTGGATCCATGCCAACCGTCGAGTCCTCTTCATATGCTGGCGATTAGACTTGTCCAGGTCCGATCAACCGCCGTCGTCAAGTACAATCCAGGTCATGGGTTGACCAGGGTTGACCGCGAATTTTGCTGGTTTACTTTACTCAGGCTGGCGCTGACTTCCAAGTCATGTGGGAAGCACTGGCACAAGACTCGTCGGTTGATCTCCTCTCGCCGATGTTGACAATGCGGTTTTCCTCGACGTTACGGTCTGGATCTCATCAACCCAAAACAGGTCAATGTTTCTGATTCAGCAACGCAGACGACCCAATTTGGATGGCAACATCGCTCGGTTCCGCGATCGATAGAGTGCTCCAGTATTCTCAGGCATGTGGGTCTAAGCTCCGATTGGCCCTCTTCTCGACCATAAACGAGAGAAGACCAATGTTGCCGTAATTAACTTGTGCTCATCGCGCTACAGCTGCCAGTGTCCTTTTCGACGTCATATACTACGCAATTCAAACAAATCTCTTGCCGAATGACAGAAATTCGGAAGGTTCTACTTACCACTGCGCATGCGAAGTTCGAATGATAGACAGTATCTGTTGCCAGTGTTGGTGTGAAGAGGTCCAATTCTCGATTAAATCGTGGAACTGCGCGTGGTGTCACGGTGCTCGTGACCGTGACAACAGATAACTTCGACATTCCTGCTGGTAGTCGGCTTGAGCTCACTCCTGGGACCTCATAAAACGGACTATCAAGATAATTCAGAACAACAAATCAGGTTTCCCGGTAGATAGTAAACCGTAATATGCACAAAGCACTTATAGTAATCATCTACTGGAAAACAACCAGTTGCCAATCTTATCCAAGATGTGCGTGGGTCCTGCCGTGGGACATGAGTGGCTACTTTTAGAGTTGATGTGGATGACCGTGACGGTGTCACGCCGAGGTTATCATCAACTCGACATCCATCGACTGCCCACAGGCCGACGTGTCTCTCCCCCCCTGCTCGCTCAGTTATCTCCCATTTTCCTGACCCACTAGTGCGGGTAGGAAGTTGCGCTTCCGCAATGTTTTCGAGGATAGCGACTCGTTGCTTCGTTGGGCAACGTCGACTGTTATCTTCAACCTCACAAACGACACATGCAGTCATCTCTACCTTCGACCTTTTCTCAATAGGTGTTGGGCCTTCAAGCTCCCATACTGTAGGGCCGATGAGGGCGGGGAATATCTTTTTAACGGGTGGGTGGTTCTTTTGCGACAGCTTGCTTTCGAGTTAACGAGGCCACTATCAGATCTCAAAGAACTCAGTTTACTCGATAAAGTGAGAAGTCTGAAAATAGGTTGGTCTTCGTCGTCCCTCATTCCCGTTCTGATTATGCGCGTTCTGTATAGGCCTTTATGGCTCGTACGTGGTACATCGCAAGGCTTCAGTCAGCTGAAATCCCGATAGACTTGCGGCAACTGGGAAGGGGTAAGCTCCTGCAAGAGAAGTCGACCCAAATCCTGAAAACAACCTTCAACAGGCATCATACTCCTCAAGCAATCCTCTTAGGCCTGGAAGGCAGCGACCCTGAAACCATCGATGCGGGAACTATTCCGTCACGTTACGCAAATATCCTGGAGACGGAGACGCTTGTCTTAGCAGGGACACATAAAATCCACTACTCGATGGACCGAGACATGCTCTGGCGCTGGGATCAAGTATGCGTTATGTTCCGCCCGCTTGGTGTTTCGATGTTGCTAAGGTTTTGGCAGGTTCTGAAAAACCCGTCCGGTGTTTCACATGCAAATGGAATGCGATTCAGCGCATTTGGCGAAGACGGAGAGCTACTGGCCACCAATTGTTATTTCAGGCAAGCCTAGACCTTTTGCGGCAATTCTACATTCATCTCCACTCAAAGTGTAGGGGGAGGTTTCGTCGTCAACGATAAGACTCAAGTAGACGAAAACATGTTTTACAAGTATGTCATTTCGTTTACCCTGCCGGAAAGCTTATTTCCGCAGAGGTGTCGATAAGAAGCTCGTTCACGAAGCTCGACTACACCAAGTTTCGGAAGAAGACCCTTCCGGTCCTCCGTATCCGTTTGCCTCTGGAAATGACCTGCAAGAACTCTCCAAAAAGCACAATGTTGCTAGTCACAAGCATTGATGGCCGTGGCTAACATATCCCTAGATGACGATTGCTCAAATTGTCTGGGACAATGAACGCTCTTTTGGTCTATCCGATGACGATATTCATGAAAAGGTAGGTGGTACCCTATTGACCAATTGTACATTCACTGACAGTGAAGGCAGTTGATGCGCATCTGGGGGGTAATGGACGAATGCATTCGAGCCGGTGTTTCTACTTCTGAAACAGTATTGCCTGGTCGGCTTCAGCTTCGGAGGAGGGCCCCAATGTTATATCGCCGACTAATGCGAGGGTGAGTCCAATCCGTTGGCAATGTCAAATATATTCTCAGAGCCGTGAAGCTTCTATCCTGGTATCGCGATGCCTATGTCCAGTCCTCTCATCGCGGCCGGGTCTGCTCCAGCATTAGATGTCATTGAGGCTCCCGACATCCGTTTGCCGACCCATTCGGAACCGACCATCGGCCCTAACGCGGCCACTCCCCTCCGACCTGCCAAGTCACGACCGGCGCGCGTTGTAGGGTCTTTTGACCACGCGCTCCTTCCAATGCCCCCCGTGAGCTATGCATCTCATCTTGATTCGGCTCCTTAATATTTGGTAGAGAAGCACCCTTCTTCCTGCGATGGACTTTCTCTCTTGCTACGCCATCGCAGTCAACGAAGTTAATGCTGCAGGTATATGTTTTGTAAAGACAAATTACATTATTTGATCCGTTTAGGCGGCCGGATCGTTACTGCTCCAACCAATGGTGCCGCTGGAATCATCCCATCTGTGCTCAAATACATCGTCGAGGTCTGCAGTTATTATTTTTACGCTACCTTGGCTTATTTTGTTCCTCCAGTTCGTCAGTGATGACCACGAGAAAAGCATTGTGACTTTTCTGCTGACTGCCTCCGCAATCGGTATGCTTTTCAAGCGCGCGTCTACTATCGCGGCGGCGGAGGGAGGCTGTCAAGCTGAAGTTGGCGGTACAGAATCCTGATCTAAAAACATATCTGACCACGCTGATAATCATCCAGTCGCTTGTTCGATGGCCGCGGCGGGTTTCGCTGCATGCATGGGTGGTCAGTCAATCGTTTTCACATCGTTAATTGTCTCACAAGACATAGCATCTCCCGCGACTGTGCTTCAAGCAGCAGAAATCGGGATTGAACACAATCTCGGCCTCACATGCGACCCAATCGGTAGTGTTCCCTCTCTATCAATGTGTCTTCACTCTTCTGAAGTAGTCACAGACGGGCTCGTTCAGGTACTTAACAGTGCTCATATCACCATTGATTTGACTGAAGTGGTCTTCTCAAGGTTCCGTGTATTGAACGCAACAGTCTTGGAGGTTTGTCTTATGTTGTCGAACCCAGATGTAGCTCATCATCTTTAGCGGTGAAAGCTATAACCGCGGCCCAATTATCTCTCGCCAGCGATGGCGTTTGTAGAGTGACTCTAGACGAAGGTAGGCGCACCGTCTCTGTTGTTTCGTCAAATTAACGCTCTTCTAAAGCTATCGAAGCGATGCGGTTGACAGCGGCAGATATGAGTGTAAGCCTTGTGCCTAATATCAGACGCGTGCTTATGTCTGGCGCTCTAGATCAAATATAAAGGTAACTGACTCTTGTCGCAACCAACCACAGCTGACACTTGTTAGAAACCTCGCTCTCTGGTCTTGCGGTGGGTCTGCTTTCACAACACGATGACTCTCTGAATATATTTGTGCAGACATCGGTCAAGATTCCACTTACAGTTCCCGCTTGCTAATGACACTAGACTACGCTATGGACTCGCTATATAGACAGACTGGGACAGATTACATAGATTTTGTTCACGTGACTTTGCTTCTTGCGCTCGACCATCTTATCATGGCAACGTCGTTGTATGTCGACGTGCTCTGTAGCCTCGCGAGTCTCGTATTTGCCGTCTGCTGTCTGCTTTGTGGGTATCACAGTCCTGTCTCTTGGTTGATTATCCATTGCGGCTTGTCTCTTCGAATCGAGCTTCCGAGAATAGGCTGGCGTAGACAGCGACAAATGGTACCTGAGCGGGCTCGCCAGATACGCCTCCCTCTTGTCGGCAGGAGTTTGTACAATCATCGCCAACTTCCGCCTCATCAGCGTCTTGAAATCATCCGTCCACCAAATGCTGTCGAAGAACTGCCCGCCAACACCTTGCTATGGGACTCCTTGCGCTCCATGCAGAATATCAGAAACAACCGAAACTCGCCTGTCCTACCCTCCTCCTCTGAACAATCATTCCACATCGAGCTCCAACCCAGTCTGCAAGTTGTCCAATTGCCAGTGCTGCCCAACGGAACCCACTCCCCGTCAACTGTAGCAGAGGTGACCGAGCTGTCCAGTAACATATCAAGCCGTATGTGCAGTCTGGCGTCATCAGAAGCACCAAACAGCCCTCCCCCTCCCCAGCCTATGCACTACCATCGCGTCAATCTCAGTTCCCTTCTGTCCTCGCCACCGTCCCGCAATCGCGCTGCCCTCCGTGTCGCGACACAACCTGTCTACCACTACTCTCTAGGCAAGCCGGCCGTGACTGTGCCGAAGGATGTCGCCCGTCAAGCTCAAGAGGAGTACAAACAGTTTTCAGCTCGACTAAGCCGCCTCGGTGGGGTCTTGCCGATGTAAAATCGTGGTTGTTATCTCTGCAAGACTGTGGTCTCATTGGACATTGTGTAAAGGAGCAGGTTACATCGTTTTTTGACTATGCTGTTCAGTTTCGTAGTCACTTCTGAAAATGTAACTATGCACGTGACCACGCCTACGAACTCTTCACCAGCGACGCCAGAAAGCGTTCCATTATTCTAGACACCACGCGCTCCTCGCTGGTGCCACCCTGTCGTCCAGTATTGAAATCACCCGTGCAGCCTCCATTCCCTACAAGCGCTTCTGGTCGGAGTGCGCCGACAGCGACTCGAACTCGGATGACGAGTCCTCAGTCAATGGAGCTCACCGTGTCAGGGTAAGTTGCCATACGACAATACTCGGCCTTCGAATTCATATCCACACTACAGCGTCGAAAGCTACCGAGATATTGGGACACTTTCTCCGACTTAACGGAGAGAAACGCGGCCCGGGCATTCGTCGATAAAACAGAGCTACTGCCCCATCTACCTGATTCCTTTGCTTACCTTCTTCTCCGCCCACCTCGTTTCGAAAAAACCACTTTCCTTTCAATGCTGACGCAATTCTACGGTGTTGCTGAACAAACTGAACATTCAAAGTTTTTCACTCAGCTGGAGGCAGTCGCTCATGTCAACCACAATCAACACCTTTGCTTGTCTTTCAACTTCACGTCTCTCGACAAGACTGATTCGCTCGCCATATCATCATCAATCTCCTCTAGAGTGGACATGTCCTTGCAACGATTTGTGTGGAATTACTCTGCCCAACTCAACATTGCCAAAGGCCACCAATTATCCAATGATACCGGCGAGATGTTCCAGGAAGTACTCGTGCGTCAATTCCAATATTTGGTAGAAGCCCTCATCTCACCCTATTTAGACCCGCGTCCACAGTTCTGGTTTACCATTGCTCGTGATTGTCGACGACCTCGATGCACCGTTCTTTAAACCTCCCCCGCCCAAACCAAGAGTCATAAATGAATTCGGGAATCTTGCATACAATGGCTTCGAGTTCAGGAATGTTGTACCGCCCTCCAGTCACGAAGTTTCTCGGGCTATGGACATCCATCTTTGGGAACCCTTGATCGCCAACCGTAGGACAATTCAGAAGCTCGTCCTCTCTGGATGCACTCTCGTTCAACACTCGTTAATTCACCGACTGGGCCTCACCATTCCTCCACAACTGGTATCAGCTTGTGGGTTCACGACGGGAGAAGCTCAGCTGTTTGCGGAATCTCTCCTCGAAGATTTGGAGCAGGGGGACATTGACGATATGCAAGCGTCATGTGGGAGGTATTCGTTCTCGGATTCACCTTCAGAGCCGCTCTTGCATCCTCAAAAGGTCATTTCATGGGTTCAACGATTTTCCCGCCCTGATAATGAAGACGACTCCAAAGACAAGTGCTTCGAATTGCTGTCTAGCATTCTGAAGATGTTGCCATCTGAATCGGATGCTTCTGGAGGACTTTCTCTCGTCGATGTTATGTCGTTGGTCGCCGCCGGCCACGTTGTGCCGTCACCACAAACTGCGTATTTTGTCGGTGACGATACAATTCGACCCACTTGGCAAGCCTTCATTGGAGCGGGTGCGTTGGAAAGAGACTCCCAGCACCCACAGACGCTGCGATTGTCGAACTGCCCCGGTGTCATCCCAGTGGTGTGTTCTTTCAGCATGAAACAACCCATTGCTAATCTATCTTGATAGCTTCACTCTTACCTTGATGATGCAGTGACGGAGCGATACGACCCGACCCGAAGACTTTTCTTTTATTGGGAAGATATATGCTCTCACAAACCGAATATGCTGCTCAGGTTGTTGCAGCGAATGATGCGCGACCTTGGCAAGCGTTGCTTGTTACATAACAGCGAGCTCAATCTTCACGGGGTCTTTGAGCTTCTATGGCGAAATGCAGTAGATTTGCAATCTGAAGAAGACCGACCGGAGAAGCCCTTCGTCTATCATCCTTACACGGCCACGCCAACGATCACCGAGATTCCAGCGTTTGGAGGTCAAGAAACGGTCTCGGTCGAGCTCGTCACGCTGACTTTGGCTGGACTCTGGCGTGGTGCCAACCCCAAGAACGATCACCGAGAGCCCACGCGCGATGAACTGCAAAAGCTGTTTGACATCGTTCAAGATGAAGACGAAAAGACATTGTTAGCTCGACAATACACAGTCTGGTATTCGACTCCCAATGCCATGGAAACAAATTCTGTCGAGAGTTTCATGCGGAAAGAGCCTAGCCACGTACAACTTGTTGCCATCGGTGGCTCGCATGTGCTCTACCGGGGTCCAAGGGAGCAACACGAGCCGAACGACGCTTGCGTTAATTGTGGTCATTGCGAGGAGAAGCCGTTAGATCTACCCGATGAGATTATGTTTGGCAAGTGGGAGTAGTGTTTGATGTTGATGGCGGTCACTTGATCAATATGTCGCGCGTGCGTATTGTCACCATCCCGTGTTGTGACTCGCATCATTCTCCTCAAAACCTCACCACAGTGAGAGCGCAACATAAAGTCATTATCCACGGAACAGCGTAAAATGAGCCGATCTCAAACACCTCTTCATGAGCTGGCGCGCCTAGGCGCACCATCTACCTCCGGGTTTATCTTGCAAAGATCTTCTCAAGACTGGTCTGACCTCCTCGATGATGAACCCGACAGCGACGAAGAACTATGGGAAATTGATACTAATTCTTTAAGGCTGGACCCTCTTGCCTCCGGAGTAGGGAACTTTCCTGACCATGCGAGTTCTCCTATTTACTATATGCGCTTCAGAGCCCAAAGCTTCCCAAACCTTGGCACTGTTTCCCGGATTTCTTCAAAAGGAACATCACTTTCGTGGATAAAACTCATCTCCTCTGCCATCTCCCTGACAAATTTGCCTATCTCCTCCTTCGCCCGCCCCGTTTTGGGAAAACCGCCTTCATCTCGATGTTAGGTGAATTCTACGATATTGCGGCCCGAGATCGGTTCGCTACATCGTTTGGCCACCTGGAGATGACGCAGGAAGTCATTGAGAACCGCAATCGACACCTCTGCTTGCCTCTAGGTTTCCCACCGCTTTGGGCAACCGCTCCGGACAATGTTTCGACAATGATAAGCTACAAGTTGACCCCTCAGCTGGCTTACTTTGTCCAGCGGTACCACCAGCAACTGGGAATCCTCCCGGAGCATCCGTTTTCTGCCAATGCAGGCGCCATGCTCACAGAAATTCTCGTATGTACTCAGCCGATAAATCGGTTCAAACTGAAGCTCTCTTCAGTCTCTTGTCCAAAAAGCCGAGCTATCCTTGTTCGTCAGTGTCGATGACTTCGACGCTCCCTATCTCCCATACATTGACCTTCCAAGCCCGGACAATATCTGCAATGCCCCGACTCTCTCGGAGAAGCACATCACAGAGGCTATAAACCAGCACCTCTGGCAACCACTCCTCAGCAGCGGTGATGTCGTGCACAAACTCATCGTCTCCGGCACCACTCTTATTCAGCCAGCTCTACGGGAGCGACTGGCGCTTACCATCGCTCCAGAACTTGATTTGGCTTGTGGCTTCACCCCAGAGGAGGCTCAGTGGAAACTGGGTGGTCAAGTCCCAGAAACACTGAGGAACGAACCGGGACACAACAGAATCCGGCTATATTCGAGAAACGACGATGTGGTACAGAGGAGAGTGACTAAGGACTGTGACTATGTGATGGGATGATGTAAGTAAGACTCCCAGGCTTACACCCTCCCCCACTTGAAACAAACCCATCCAGACGAAAAGAACAGCGAGGCGACAAAAATGAGCGAAGAACCAACAAGTTGCCAGACCGAGAAGAGCCCACCAAGCAGCCCACCAACCATACGACCGTCACAAGGAAACCCCCTGCAAAGCCCGTACGCTAAGCAGCCTTAGCCCGATACGCTCCAATGGGAACAAGCGAATAGACCCGAAAGAAGAAGTCGATTAAAGAGATGATAGAGTATGGGGAAGGAAAATGGACATCAAAGGCCAGTATCCACAGGGCGCTTAGTCATCATCGTTATCGTAGTCCGAATCCGAATCGAAAACCATGTCGCGGTACCGAACAGGCATGACGCCAGCCACACGGGGTGTGATCCCAACCAGGTCATCCTCACTATCTGACGAGTCATAGTCCGAGGAGCTGCACCAGCGGCGTGGGATGGCAGCAGCGACACGGCTCACAGAGCGTGCCGGAATACCAAGGGCAGGATTACCCGGACAGTCGCGTTTGTGATGTGGCACCCAGTCGCTATCTGTCGGCGTTTTACGGCAGTGAAAACAACCACGTGCAGCGTAGATCTGGTCGCGTTCGGCCTGCGTGAGAGGCGGGAGTGATGGAGCCGCTGGAGGGGCACGAGCGACCGAGGTCGGAGCAGCAGGAAAGGCGGAGGAAGCAGGGGCAGGAGCAAAATTCGAAACAGCAGGTACTGGGCGGGGGCTATTTCTAATCCACCCATTGGTGACAGCAACACCGTAGAGCCCGTTCATGAGGGCCACGAGAGCGGGGTAGCGGAGGTGGTGGACGTTGAAACCTGGAGACGAGACCGTGTTGGTGCGAAGGACTGGGTGGCAGTTCGCCAGCACGTAGAATTTGACCACCGTCTCGTTCAGCTTCCAATCACCGCCAGCCGCGTTAAGGACCCGATTAGCACGTTCAAAGCGCTCGATATACTCCGTAAATGTCTCGTTGTTGCCCTGCTTTACACCAAACACATCCAACATCGCGTCCATACGCCACGTCGGCGGGACAAACTTGTCGCGCAAGGCCGTCGCAAACTCTTCCCACGAGCCCAGCCGCTGGAGCTCATCACGGTTTGTGTCCCACCATTCCGCGACCGCGGCCTGCTGGAGCTGCTTGCCAGCCAGCACAATCAAGACAGAGACACCAAGCGTGTGGTCAGGGTTGAACGCGCGCCAGCTCTTCAGCTCGTCCTGGCAGCGGCCGATCCAAGAACGGATGGAGAGCGGGGTCGGCTCGTCGGTAAACAGCGGGAAAGTGAGCTTCGTCATGCGAGTAATGCGAGGTTGTGGGGGGAATGGAGGAGCCGGGGCAGAGTTAAGCAGGTGGGGGGGAAGCTGGTGGCGCGAGTCCGGCAGGTCCAGGGCTGAGACTGGCGAGGGAGCACGAGACAGGCCTGGGGACAGGGAGTTGGAGCGAGATGGCAGCGGCGAGCGAGAGCGGGTTGGCGACGGGGAACGAAGGTGCCGTTGGTTGTCAGGGTCCAAGGCGGCGTCGTCAGGCACTTCTGCCACGTCGTCAAGTGGCCCTGAACGATGTCGTTGGCGTTGTGTAGCAGGACGCGCCGACGCGCCAGAACTCGACCCAGCCGTCGATTTGCGCGGGTTGGGAGCCAGCGGGGGCGAACGAGAGGCGAGTTGGGCAAGCGGGAGACGCGAGGGAGACGCGACAAGACGCGCAAAGGGTGCTACGTGGCGGGAGGAGGGTGGGAACGGATGTGACAGGACGTGGGAATCCCCCGCGAACGTTCGCGCGCAATCTCCGCGACGACGTCGCTTAGCTCGCCAAGCTCGAAATTCGGCCGAAGAAGCACGGCGAGGCCGTCGGGAGGCCGGGGAAGCCGCCGGGAGCACCGGGAGATCCGCGGGGAGGCCGGGGAAGGGCCGGGAAGCGTGTAGAGGCGCAGATTTTGATGTCCAGCAGAGATAATCGGAATGGGGTTGTGAAAAAAGTGGAAACTGGGTGGTCAAGTCCCAGAAACACTGAGGAACGAACCGGGACACAACAGAATCCGGCTATATTCGAGAAACGACGATGTGGTACAGAGGAGAGTGACTAAGGACTGTGACTATGTGATGGGATGATGTAAGTAAGACTCCCAGGCTTACACTCAGACTTTTGCTGAGTCTACTCTTGGAGAGCCGGTCGACATCGATGACCTCAAGTCGTCTTGCGGGGAATATATGTTTTCGAGCACATCTACGGAGCCTCTTCTTCATCCTCAGCAAGTGAGAGAGTGGATTAGACCTAACGCGCAGTCGGACACGGAATATTCGGCGTTCAAGCTGCTCTCAAATGTCCTTTATTTACTGCCACTGGAATCCGACTCTCCCGATATACTTTCTCTGTCGGACGTGATGTTGCTCGCCGCTGGTAGTTCCATACGAGTCGAGCCAGACATTCCGAGCTTTTCCAACTACCAGCTCTCTCGTCCGACATGGCAAACACTGATCGGCACCGGCGCACTGCTGAAGGATCCGAAATCTGGGACTTATTGTTTGTCAAACTCAACAGCTGTCTTGCGTGTGGTATGTCCATTCTCCATCTAGATTCACTGTTTGATGTGATTCCATAAGCTACACTCTCGCCTCGATATTCCTTTCCTTGATCGCTATGACCGACACAAATATTCCGTGACAGCTTGGTGGGACTTTTGTGCAGCCGAGCCGGATAATTTCCTCCTGCTTTTGCAGCGAATTTTTCGGGATTTCAGTCTGCGCTGTCTGGCCCACCACAAGCACAGTGAGCCGTATCTGCACGGGCTGGTTGAGCTTCTGTGTCGAAACAACACAACGCTTCTGCCCTCAGAGCAGCCCACGAAGCCCTTTGTCTATCTTCCCTACACGGCGACGCCGACGATTCTTGATCTCCCAGCGTGTTTGCCTGGGAAGAGGATCTCACTCGAGCTTGTTACGCTGACGCTGAATGGACTGTGGCATGGTGCCCATCCCAATGACGATGACCGCGAGCCCACACGAGCCGAGCTGGAGGAGCTATACGGGGCTGTGTTGGGCGAAGACGAGGCTGCGTTGTTGGACCGACAATACAGAGCCTGGTCATCAACTCTTAACACGATGGAAACGAACACGGTGGGATACTTCATGCGACAGGAGCCTGCCCACGCCCAAGTTGTTGCTGTCGGAGGCTCACATGTTCTATACCGAGGCCCGAGAATGCCAAAGAAATCGTGTGCTCATTGTGGTCACCCCGAGAGGGTCAAGTTTAGGTTCTTTGATGACGATATCTAATGTTGTTCATTCCTCGCAGTCTAGACATATTTTGGCCACCTTGAAGCATGATGAGCATATTGGTCGATCCAAAGCCGCGGCCAGACAAGGTGGAAATGGGTGGGATACGCTAGTAATACAACAAAAAAGAGACGCTGTTCCACTAAAATGTCGTCGCGCGGGCCTCTAGATCAACCGACGGGTCCGTGAAGCTATTATTGCACTTCGTACAGACGAAGAAGAGGATCATTCGGGTCTCTTTACGTTTGGATTGGTCCTGGTAGAAAACCGCGCTGATAACAATGAGTGCGAGACACATAAAGTATCGCCGACACGTACTCTTCATGGCCACAGCTCGGACATGGGATGTTGGAGTGGGCCTATGGTCGGGTCAGGTTGACAAGATAATATTCTGGGGGAGCGTACAAGAGTTGGATCAGTTCCAAGGTCAGTCGTGACTCCGACCTGCTCCCTAACAAGAAGAGTCAGCTATGTTCGTTGTTGCGGGTGACTATGAACGCACTTTGTTACAGTGAGCAAATCATTTCGATAAACGCGTGCTCGGTTTCCTCCGTCCTCTTCGTAAGGGCAGATGCGGCAAGCATAGACCATCATTCGCCGCTGTGGGTCCGCTTTAGGATACAGCAGATTATTGCATTCAGAGCAGAAAGACAGAGATGACTGCTTGTTGCATTAGGAACGCCAGTACCAGCGCAGGCGCGCGTACCATGACGGGAGGAAGCAGACCGAGAGTGACGTGACATCTGTGACCCGCCAAAAATTATGAAGGCGAACTACAAGGTGTTTGCGCTCCTCCCGTGCATTCAACGCTCTTTTTAACGGCTTTTACGAGTTCTCCAACATTTGCGGCACAGTCTATCAACAAGGGAATGTGCTCTTCACCCCAGACGGCAACACCCTCCTCAGTCCAGTCGGAAACCGCGTCTCGATTTTTGATCTGGTCAAGTGCGTTGTCGTTCTGTGCTTGTTTCTTTGCCTGACTGATTTCAGCAACAAGTCGTTCACTCTTCCATTTGAGAATCGCAAGAACATCGCTGCAATAGCTTTAAGTCCTGACGCAAATGTCTTAATTTCCGTCGATGACGGTGCGTTTTTTTTGCGCATTCCAATCTACCACCACTCAAACCTTGCCAAGATGGCCGCGCCCTCCTTGTGAACTTCCGTAGAGGGACTGTGCTCCACCACTTCAACTTCAAGAAGCCAGTGAAAGACATAAAATTCTCCCCCGACGGAAAGTTCGTGGTTGATTGGACAGTTTTCTGTGAAACCTGATTTGAACCAGATTCATTGCGGTCACGCATGGGACGCAGCTCCAAGTCTGGCGCACCCCAAATCACCTTGCGCGCGAATTTGCACCATTCGACCTGCATCGGACTTACACTGGACATCATGACGATGTTTTGAGCATTGAATGGGCACCAGACTCAAGGTACGTCTTCTTTTTTGTTGTCTATCTGGGTCTGAGCTACTCTAGTTGCTTTATAACAACGTCGAGAGACATGACTGCTCGATTGTTCACCCTCAATCCGTTGGAAGGCTTCCGACCAAAAACTTTTGCTGGGCACAGGGACGCAGTACTGGGGGCATACTTCTCAAGCGATGGTGCAACGGCGCGTTCTCCTCCCCTTCCTTTTTGCACGAATCTGACAATTTTCACAGATATATACTGTCAGTCGCGATGGGGCTGTTTTTACCTGGAAGAAAAAAGATTCAGAATCTGACTCTGATTCCGACGAGCCTATCGCATCGACCTCGCAAGGCACGGGAAGCAATATCATCGCCAACACACGATGGGGCGTTCATAAGCGCCATTACTTCAACCAAGCCAATACAAAAGTCGTATGCACGACATTCCACGCTCCCTCTAACCTCCTCATTGTCGGATTTTCCACTGGCGTCTTTGGCCTTTGGGAAATGCCGGCGTTCTCCAACGTGCACACACTCAGCATTTCGCAAGAAAAGATTTCATCCGTTGCCATAAATGCGTCAGGCGAGTGGTTAGCCTTTGGTGCCAAAAAACTTGGGCAGCTGCTTGTTTGGGAATGGCAGTCCGAGTCGTATATCCTCAAACAGCAGGGCCATTTCTACGACATGAACACCCTCGCCTATGCTCCCGATGGTCAAACAATTGCGACTGGAGGTGACGATGGCAAAGTCAAAGTCTGGTCCACACATTCTGGGTTCTGTTTTGTCACCTTCACGGAACACACCGCGCCAATTTCCTCCGTCGCATTCGCCAAACACGGGAGTGTGTTGTTTTCCGCTTCATTAGATGGGACTGTCCGGGCATACGACCTCGTCCGCTATCGAAACTTTCGCACATTCACATCTCCCTCGCCAGTGCAATTTTCTGCCCTCGCAGTCGATCCTTCAGGTGAAGTCGTGGCTGCTGGCTCCACTGACTCTTTCGAGGTCTTCATGTGGTCGGTGCAGACAGGAAAACTGCTCGATGTCTTGACCGGGCACGAAGGACCCATCAGCGCACTCGACTTTTCGCCTTCTGGAGCCAATCAACTCGCCAGCGGCTCCTGGGACCGCACAATCAGAGTGTGGAATGTCTTTGGGCGGTCACGTGCTGTGGAGCCGCTCACAATTTCCTCTGATGTGCTTGCTGTCGCGTTTCGGCCGGATGGGAAAGAGATTGCTGCGTCCTCATTGGATGGCCAGATCGCCTTTTTTGATGTGGAGAAAGGGAAACAGACAAACGTTATCGAGGGCCGCAAAGATGTGTCAGGAGGAAGGAAGGCGGACGACCGCGTTTCTGCTGCAAATAGCACCTCCGGCAAAGCGTACAACAGTCTTGCTTATACTGCTGATGGGAAGTGCATCCTTGCGGGCGGCAACAGCAAATATGTCGTGTTATACGATGTCCGGGAAGGGGAGGGTGTGATGGTCAAAAAATTCCAAATATCACAAAACCTGTCGTTGGACGGGACTGAAGAGTTCCTCGATAGCAGGAAAGTCAACGATGCAGGAATCAACACAGACTTGATTGATTCGCGTGGCGACGAGAGCGACCTTGAGGACCGAATGGATCTCAGTCTGCCAGGAGCAAGTCGTGCCGCTGGCGATATGTCAATTCGGCGTTATAGGCAAGAAGCACGCACTAAATGCGTGAGGTTTTCTCCTACTGGGCGGGCCTGGGCTGCTGCATCGACCGAAGGGTTGCTCATATACTCCCTTGACGAAACTGTGTCCTTTGACCCATTCGATCTGTCGATAGACCTCACTCCCCAGGCCGTGCTCGACGTTCTTGGTGACGGGGAATACCTCAAATCCCTGGTCATGGCTTTCCGTCTCAACGAAAAACCGCTGATCCGGCGGGTCTACGAAGGCATTCCCCGCGGGGACATCCGCCTTGTCGCGCGCCAGCTTCCGGGCATCTACGTGCCTCTCCTTTTGCGCTTTGTCGCCGACCACCTCGCCCAAAGTCCACATCTCGAATTCGACCTACTCTGGGCCAACACCCTGCTCGTTTCTCATGGCCGACAACTGCGCGATCGCTCAGCGGAGTATGCGAGTGTGTTTAGAGTGCTCCAAAAAGCTCTAGTAGACTCAGAACAGTCTATCTCAAAACTGTCCGTTGCAAATTTTTATGGGCTGAATGAATGTCAACTGATTATTGTTTTTACAGATGCGAGGGGAATATCTCAACCATGTCCTATCTTCTAGACCAACAAACCGTTAGAAACCACGCTACATTACAGGGTGATGTCGAGATGCCTCCTATTGCAGTATAATAGCAACTGGATTGTCGTCGAGGCATTGTTGAGCCTTCAAGCCGTTTGTCAATGGACTGTGATGTAGACGGCGTTGTCGGAAGCAGGAACGTGGTTTTGTGAAGTCGAGGAACAGCACGCATGTATGGGAAAGAGACGACAGAAGACAGTAGATGTACTCTACACGACAACAAGCCAAGTAACTGTCAGATCGACGTGAGCACATCACGGGACTGTGACAAAACGCGTTCGAGTACTCTTCGGACGCACACAAGTAGCATTATTCCCACCTGTTAAACTCCGGAGGCAAGTCAAGCGGCGCCTCCTCATAATAGCCACAGTTCACACAAACATCATTCTCTTCTGGCGGCTGCCGTGGACCTCGGTAGAGCACATGTGAGCCGCCAACTGCAACAAGTTGAGCGTGGGCAGGGTCCTTTCGCATGAAGCTCTCCACGGTGTTCGTCTCCATCGTGTTGAGATTCGAAGACCATGTTCTGTATCGTCGGGCTAACAGTGTATTTTCGTCTTCGCGCAGCACAATGCCAAATAGCTCCTCCAGCTCATCGCGCGTCGGCTCCCGATTATCATCGTTGGGGTTAGCGCCATGCCACAGTCCGGCCAAAGTGAGCGTGACGAGCTCAACCGAGAATATTTCTCGCGGTCCAGATGATGGAATCTCGATGACCGTCGGCGTAATCGTATAGGGCCGGTAGACGAATGGTTTTGCTGGTCGGTCTGAGCTAAACCGAAGAGCTACTTCGTTTCGCCATAGGAGCTCGAATACCCCGTGAAGATTGGGCTCGCCGTTGTGGACCAGACAAAGCTTGGTTAGGTCGCGCATCATCCGTTGCAAGAATCTTAGCATAAGGTCCGGATTGTCACAACATAAGTCGTCCCAAAACGTGCGGAACCTCCTAGTTGGGTCGTACCGGTCAAGCACTGCGGTATCGAGGTGGGAGTGTAACTATCAAAGTAAGGTTGGCATAAAGTCATAGGCAAGTTGAAAGACGCACCACTGGAAAGATGCTGGGGCTCTGCGATAAGCACAGCACCTGTGGGTGTTGCACATCTCTTTCCAGCGCACCCGCTCCAATGAAGGCTTGCCAAGTGGGACGAGAGGTATCGTCACCGACAAAATATTCGGTTTGTGGGCTCGGTACAATGCGACCTGCAGCCACCAATGATATAATGTCAACAAGAGAAAGTAGTTCAGACGCATTCGATTCTGGTGGTAACACCTTAAGAATGCTAGATAGCATCTTGAAAGACTCGTCCATTGAGTCATCATCATCATCAGGGCGAGCAAATCGCTGAACCCATGAAATGACCCGCTGTGGATGCAAGAGCGGCTCCGATGGCGTGTTCGAGAACAAGCATCGCCCACATACGGCTTGCATATTGTCGATGTCCTCCTGCTTCAAGCTTCCGAGGATAGATTCCGCAAAGGCCTCAGCCTCATCTGTCGTGAACCCGCAAGCCTTATCAAGTTCTGGAGAGGGATCGTTAGACGCAGGCGTTGAATTAACGAGTGTTGAACAAGCGTGCATCCAGAGAGAATGAGCTTCTGAAATGTTTGACGGTTGGCGATCAGAGGTCCCCAAAGGTGGAGGTCCATGGCATACGCAACTTCGTGACAAGAAGGCGGTTGAGTATCGAGAAAGGCCGGATGGTCGCCGAAGGGAGGGATGAAAAATGGCGCATCAAAATCGTCCACACTGACGAGCAATGGAAATCCAGCACTTGGGACGAGGGACTACGACGAGGTGAAAAGAGTTATGGGACAACGTCAGAGTCAAACGCACAAGTACTTCTTGGAGCATTTCGCCGGCACTATCAGAAAACTGGTACTGCTCGTCTATATTGAGTTGCGCGGAATATTCGTTGACGAAGAGCTGTAGGCTGACGATAATTTGTTCGCCAATCTCTTCAACTATACCTTGTGAATCAGTTTCAACAAGGGATTTGAAACTAATGGACAAGCAAAGGTGACCCCCTCCCGCGCTGAGGTTATACAACCTTTTCATAAGTGAAATGAAGCTGGTTTTCCCAAAACGAGGGGGACGAAGAAGAAGGTATGCAAAGGAGCTAGGTAAATGGCGTTGTAGCTCGGTTTTGTCGACGATGGAGACGGCCGGATGGACTGGTCAACGAGGAAGATGGAAGTAAAGTGATGTGTTGTGTGCCTCGAGGCGCCCGTTGGGCTTGTTGTACATCTACTATCTAATCTATTCTCTCTTGCCCATCTCGCCCCACTCCAACGAAGGCCGCATTCCTCTCCACAAAATCCGAGAATGTGTCCCATAATCGAGGGAGTCTCCGCGGTCGCGCGGGCGATTCATCATCGCTGCCGCCGGCGGAGTCGTGCAAACAGTCAGACCAGCCGCGCTTGGAGGACTTCGAGGAAAGTGCAACTGTTGAGGCATCTGAGAGTTCGCCCAGAAGGGAACTAGACAAGTCTGGCGCCGGATCCTCGTTATGAATGCACATTGCCTATGATGTGACAGGTTGGACTTGTAAGCGGTACTTGGTCATGATCGTGGACAAGCAGTAACCGTGACCATGACTTGACCGTGATTGGATTGTTCGCATATCGCTTGGCCTGGAGCTTGCTTCACCCTCTGGGAGAGGTGCTCATACTTTTAAGTCAAAGTCGACAAACAAACAAACATTATGTAAGCTGACAGTGAAAAAGAGAAGCAACTACAAGAACATACAGACAGATTATATACATGTAGCATTCCATTATCAATCGAAATGAGGTATGTCGCAACGCGTCAGTCAAACAGTGGGGTCTCCCATGGCTTCTTTGCGCCTCCATGGATAGCAGCTTCAAGCATAATGAGGTCTTTGTTGAGATCTAGACCTTCCACCTTTGCTCGATCCATAAAATGTTGCCGTTTGTCCTCGCCCGGCGCTGTGGGTTCCCAAGAAGCATGAGCCCAAGTATAGCTACAAAGAGTTGTTAAGTGGATAGACAGATCAGACTAATGGCGTACTCTTTCCAGAAGACAAGCCAAGACGTGCGGCGTTCACCAGATGTGGGATCCGTTTTATGGTATCGCCCGAATATTCCGGTGGGTTCATAATAGTCACCGATGACTGGACAGTCTGGACGAGAGCACGATTGTGAGCTACCGGGAGTGCATGGTGTGGGGCGAAGACCAGCTAGATGGTTGATCAGTAAAAAGACAATACTCCAAGCTTGCTGACCTTTCCTAAGATAGACATTAGCCTTGCTGAATTAAAGCGCAAACAAAGCTGTTACTCACGCGATGCAGGGTGGGCATAACCACTTGGCATTATGCTCGAGTCGTGGGTCATCGGGGACGATGCCAACACAACAGTAATGGTACCATCGGCCACACAGCCTGCAAACAGTAGTCAAACATCAGAAGCATTGAAGCTTGAAAACGTACACGTCTTCATAACATTGGATGAATAAACCATCGTGCTTGAAGAGGTGAGTAAAACGTAAAGGACAAAGTAAACAAAACAACAAACATCCAAGTATTCCGTTGTTGGTTTGGGCCAGATTGGCTGGATTTTCTCCGTCTTCACGGTAGCATGCTTGGTGCGTTTGGTGGGTTGTTGAGAAGTTGAAGCACTGCTCGCTTTCTGCTTCCGTATTTCTCGCTTTCTCTTGCGCGAGGGATGCAGGGCCGGATCTACTGGCTCCCGCTTGAGTAAAGGCACGTCATCCTCAGTGTCGCTTTCTGGTGGACGCTCTGAGGGCAATGGCGATAGCTGGCCATCAAAGAGATCGTGGAACATAGCAGATGGCGGAGGGCTTGGAGGTTTGGAGAGGTAAACGTCATCTAGATGTCGTTCAGCATGAACTAAGAGGACACAGATGAACAGACATGAAGGGGATATGGGGCTAGAGGGAAAGGTCCCTCTGGTCATATACTCTTGGACCATGTCATCGTCGATGGAATCAGTAGAGGGCGATGGCGGTACTGCCTTCTCAAAGAGACCGAGACTCTGAGAGGCACGGACGGGGGTTGAGGGAGGAGATGTCGAGGTGGTGGATGCTGCATGGCTAGAACTCGAAGCGCTGCCATGCGAAGTCCCTAAGGTCCAATAAGCGAAAAAAGCTTCAATATCCGCACGAAAATACCATTAGTCTGCCAGGAGTCCGATGTGAGGTGCGAGCCACTCAGAATGGACTCTTCGGCCACTGGCATAGAATGTCAAACATAGTAACTGAGGAGAGGGAACGAACCGAGGGTGCGGTTGACAGAAGAGGAATCCGGACTGGATTGCGGATGGAGATGCGGACTTGGAGAGTTCTTTGGAGCAGTATCTGAGCATGGTCAGCGCACCATAGCCCGATATGGGAGTAATTACCATTGTAGTTTCCGGTGGTGAAGGGCGGTAATGTGACCTTAACACCTAAACTTTCTTCCAACGTGCACAAGCGAAGGTGGTGGGTCTTGTGAGAATACTGAAACATGTCGCCGAGCAGGCGGAAAAGCCTCTGGCTTTCCTCGCGTGATTCAGCAACATCCGATGAAAAGCTTTCAAAGAGAGCTGTGAGGTTATCGATTCTCGTGTTTAGAGCCGAATTCTGCGCGGTCAAGGTGTCTTTCAACGAGTCCGCGACGAGTGCCGCAATCTCTGATGCCAGGATAGGGTTGTTCATCCTGGATTCCGGAAGCAAGACGCGTTGTCACACTCAGGCTGTCACAGCGCTGTCACACTGTCACTTGTCGCATCACGTTTACCATGACCACCATTGCAGTAATTGGTGCTGGACCAGCAGGGCTCTCGATCTGCAAAGAACTACTTGCAACATCTCAAACCAAATGTGGAGACTGGGAGAAGCCTGTCGTTTTCGAATCACGTGCGGGCGTTGGGGGAATCTGGTAGATTGATTACTCGAGCGCGTTTCATTCACTCGCCTCCAGGGTTCCCGATGCAGAGCCACACCAGCACCCACAGACGCCGCTGTACAACTCGTTGACGACAAACCTGCCGCATCCCGTCATGTCTTTCCAGTGTTTTCCATTCCCCCCATCCACTCCCGTCTTTCCGAGCGCCAAACATGTCCAGAGCTATCTCGAGGAGTTTGCCTCGCATTTCGATCTCATGGCCTGCATTAGATTTGGGGAGAAAGGTAGCCAAACAAGCGCTCTCTCGTTTTTGACTGATCATAGTACTCAGTGATTAGCCTCCATTGGGATTCAACGCAATGGATTCTCACTTCTTCCAAAGCCTGCTACCGCTTCGACCGCGTCGTCGTCGCCAACGGGCACCACAGTGTTCCACGCATACCCGATATTCCCGGAGTTCAAGCCTGGCTCGACGCGAATGTCGCTTCCCATTCCATCTGGTATCGAAAGCCATCTCATCTGGGCGACAAAGTCTTGGTCATTGGCGGCGGGCCTAGCGGAAACGACATCTCCGCCGAGCTGTCGTCTTGCTGTATAACTCTTATCAGGTCCTATACCGGCGCCCCCAACGAAGAACATGGCAATGTTAAAACACGCGGAAGGACGGTCAAGCTCGGCGAGGCAGGCCGAGTTGAGTTTGCAGATGGGACCGTCGAAACGGACGTAGACTACTGCATTCTGGCCACTGGATACAAGGTTGATATACCATTCCTCCAACTCGCAACCGGCATTCCACCAGCCTGTCCACCTCTTCCGTCGGTCTTGTACAACTCCAGTTACCACCTCTTTCCCCTTGCCAGACATCTCTTCCCGATCCAAACCGAGTTTCCCCCTTCCACGTTGGCTTTCATGGGCCTCCCCGTCCGTGTTGCGCCGCTTCCCGTCATGGAGGCTCAAGCGGCGGCCATCATCAAGGTTTTCGCAGAGCCTAGCTCGTTGGACATCGACGCAGAGTCACAGATGATCCTCAAACGGTACCAGACACTCGACACGGCGTGCAATGGTGACCACACCGCCGTTGCGCGATTATGGAGTATCTTCGACGAAGACCAACAGTTCAAGTACCAAGATGAGCTGTTTCGGTTCGCTGGCTCCTCGAATACGGTGCCCCAATGGCGGAAGGACATGTACTCAGCTAAAGCACTGTTGCGTGCATTCTGGGTTGAACTGGAGCGTCGCGGCGAGGCGGAAGAGTGGGTTAGAGACGTTGAAGGAATGGATGCCTGGGTCGCAGTGATGCAACGCCTTTTAAAAAAGGCTCGCGAATGGAATCCCCAAGTAAAGTTGCCTTAACTAGCCACTTACAGCTGTGATAGACAAGCAGTTCAAGTAAAAGTCCATGGGTCAGCCACGCAGACAATCTCTATTGAGAAACAAACGCGGTTTTTCGCGGCTCCTCCCCAGAAATAGAGCTCCAACTTCTGAAGTAGAAAAATACAACTAGGGCTACAGTTATTCGATTACAACCCGCCATCCACAAGCTTAGATTGAGAGCCACCTCCTATAGATTCCTTTGGCAAGAGAGGTTGCGCCGGTCGTCACATAAATAAACGCAAGGTTGAACGCTGCCTCCTGGGCCAACGAGTCGCGCTAGAGCAAGTTTCAAAGAGCACAACGGGGAACCAACGATCTTACCCGCGAATCGAGCCTAGAAGCTTGTTCCAACACTCGTTCGTAATGTGTGGCGGCATGCGAGAACAGTCCTGCGTCAGTTAGCAACGCCTAAATAGAGGAATAACAACCCACCTATTTGTTGGAATGCCCTACCAAAGTTGTAGTCGATCTCGCCGACACCATCGGGCTCCTCGCGCCGCGTTTGACGATATTGGGACAGCATCGCCATGGTCTGAACTCGATTCAACAACAAAATTTCGGACACAAGGGCTACAACTCACTTGTGCGACCAGATTGTGGCGGTTGTCCGCTTGTCGCTGCATCGCACGGCCTAGTGAAGCAACAGCGAGGCTCATGCAAATCACCGGATCACTTGGGCAGAGCTCGTAGGCGTGCACAAGGTAAACTAAAGAGAGAGAGAGAGAAGCATCAGAAGCCAAACAGACTGAAACATCCATTGACGAACATAGCGCGCTCTGATAGCTTTTTGCTGCCACACACATCTGTCCGTAGAGTGCGATAATCACAGGATTCGATTTCTTGGCAATGTCAGGGAGGGTTTCTGTATTTGCTGGGGTCGGAGTACCGTCGTCTGGTAGGTCCCCGTCGTCGTCATCGTCCTGTTTTGTAGTAGACTGCCCGAATCGTTTTCGCTTAGGTAGCCACTTGATTTGACTCTCCTCGGGGTTGGTCGCGACCATGTTAGAAAGCCGCATTTCACGCGAAAGAGCTTTTTGTAGCGGCGACACAATAAAGGCATCCGTCATCTGTACCCCGCTGGCCATGCCGGCGAGGAAGATGCGTAGTGGCTCGTTGTTGAATTGGTGTGCAGTCATGATTTTGCGGAATTGTTCCACTACGACGGCAGGTTGTTTGGCATGTATTGCACAGGCTGAAAAATTAAGTATCAGTCAAACGATGATTGGAGTCAAGAAATGTTACCCATGAGCGTCAGCCGGATCGAATCTTGTAGTTCCGTTGAATGGAATGGGTTTGACAAGAGGATGTGCTTGAGCAATTCCTCTGCCGAGGCAAATTGCCCACGCAAACATAAAAGAAACGAGTACTGAGAAAAAGAACGTTGGGCATCAGATATTGGAGCGATAAAATGCGAACCCGAAAGAATAGCTGTAGCCATTGTTGAAAGTTCAAGCCTCGAAAAATATCCGAATTCTCAAATCTAGTTGTCCGCCCAGGTTCTACCGGCTAGTCTTAGTCCTGATCCAAGAATTCAGACAAAAGCTTACCCAATTCAAGTTGCAATCGCGAGGCAAATCGCAACTCATCCGCCTCGGAATTACGAGTTTTTGTCGGCTTGGCTTTTTTGGGGAAGAGCCCTCGAAACCCTTGCTAAACTGACTTAGGTAAAGGTGCAATGAATAGTGATACGTACTCGACTGGTGGAAAAGAGCTGTCTGGTTTCTCGAAAGGCTTCAATAAGCTTCTCGGCCTGAATGATCCACTCGCGTTCGTCGTCGTTGGGTTCACTATCCCGCCGAATGTTGGGATATAGCTCCATAAGCCTCTGGTGCCCTTTGATGGTTTCTGCTTCCATCTCGAGTTCGAACTGCTTCAGAGCCTCGGTTGTCATACGCGATTTGGTGGATTTAGATGTTCCGGTCTTCTCAGCTGGCTGACCTTCCGGGAAGAGTGAGGAAGACAAGGCTTGGTCTGTCCGTGAAGCATCGCTGTCCAGTGTCTTATCGATCAGCGATCGTCTTCGAGAGTCGATAACTGCAAAAAATCGGTATGACATGGATTGGAACAATGCCGAACTTACCTTCATAGACTATCTCAAGGGCTTTCCTCGGTTCATTGAGTATTTCGTATATTTCGGCCAGTTTGAGTTTTGCGTCGTTATCAGTAGGCTCGATGCCGCGGACTGGATGTCGCTTCAGTGGGAGGCATGATGAAGGAGGGTGTCCACTTACTGTACTCGTAAACATCGGCAGCTTCGCGGTATTCGTTTAACATACGCAGGCACGCTGCTGTTTGCAAAAGTATATACAGACTGCTGGTCTGCAACCCAAGTCAGAGAGAATACCCAGTCAAATACTACTCACACTGGCTTCCGCACCCAGCATTTCGTAGATTGGCCGAGCTTCTCCATAAAGTTCTCGCTCAAAATACGCATCTGCGATTTCCACGAAAAGCGGAGCATAGTCCAGAATATCTTCTGCCAATATGGAAGCGGCGTGGAACTGTCCTTGTCATCATAGAATCTTCGAAGCAAACAAACCCGACGAACCTTGGCTTCCTCAAGCTCGCCCATTTTAATCCTGGCAATGAGAAGCCGATGTCGAACATTGATATCGAGCGGAAAGACGCCGGGTTGGGGTCCTCCCTCGATGACGCGAACGGTGTCCGGAGCATCGTACTCCCTATCGTCGTCACAAATGTCCCAATACCTTTGCTGCGAACGGCCTTGGAGCCACCTAATACCTTGTCGAATCACGTCTACCGCGCGACCGTAAGCTCCAGTGGTGTTGAGGAGATCTGCCAACACTAAAACCTCCAAGTAGCCAAAACCACCGCCAGGTATCTCCTCCTGTGTCGCTGAATCAGGGCCGAGTCCGGTGGGATAGAGATCTTGGTAATGTTCAAAGGCAGCTTTGAAGAGCTTGGTGCATGTCTTGAGATCAGACAATTCTATGAGAATCATGCGAAGCTCTGCGAGAATGTTAAGATCGTGTGGAATTTGCTTCAGTATGCTGAGGAAAGCATGACGAGTCTTGATACCAATGTCAACATACTTTTTGCAGGATACCTTTCACTTACGATTTTGAAGTCCCCTAATTCTTTGGAAAGAAGAGCGCGTTCCCATTGTGCGTTAACGTTGGTAGGATCAAGACTCGTGAGCTTTCCCAAACAATAAAGTGCTTGTCGGCTGTATCCCAGGTCTCTGTCGGACAGTTAGAGTGTCATAGCGGCTTCAACCAGCCACCATACTTGGATTGCTGAGCCAACCGCTCCCATTCCTCTTCATCGTGGCGTAGATGCGCGGCCATTATGCGCAGCTGTAAAGCTTGTTGGTGTTGGCCCATGTCGTCGTGACATTGGGCAAGCACAGACCATGGCGAAGCCGCCCGAGGCTCGATACGAATGACTTCGAGCATTAGGCGAATAGTTTCGGGGATATTGCCGTCAACATATGCCTGGTTTCCATCCCCAAGAAGAGATTTAACCTCATAAGAAAGTGTTGGTCCGTAAGCGCGGTCCTACAAAGGTCGGTCAATGAATCAAATCGTTGTCTTGAAAAAAAAACTACACTTTTTTCTTCTGCTTGCCGCGTCGTTTACCAACGCCAGATGCCGCTCTGAGGTCGTCTCGAAACTGAGCTTCTTGCTCTTGCATATTCAGGTCCCAATCCTTCGTAAGCATCCCCGTCGATAGACCCTGTGAGAGCTTGATGCGGTCCACCAAACGACTACACATTCATATAAGACCATGTTGCGGGTTGACTAGACGCACTCGAAGTCGCCCTCAATTTCGAGCTCCGTAGATGGGTCGTGGTTATTCGATACATCGTTGTCAGACTCATTGTCGGAGTTGTCTTCAGACTCGCCTGCACCGAAGTCGACATCTTTGTCCACCGCTGAAATAAAAAACGCACTGCTGGTATCCGGTTCCATATCTCCTTCATCGTCCTCTCCGAGCGGAATGGGCTCAAACTTTGCCCCAAGCGACATTTCTTGCGGTGATGCGAGAAAGTGAAGGGTAAAAATAGAAATGCACTGTCACCCTGTGACTTGGTTTGTTTGCTTCCCGAACGGCGACATGAACTCGGACGCGGGCAATCCAAGCCGACAAGTTACTGGAGCGCCAACTATGTGTAAAATGCTGGCACAATCACTGGCAGAACAACTGAGTAAACCTATTTTCGCGACAATTATCATCAACCAAACGCCGGATGGCCCGCAAAAACCGAGATCGAGCGTCAAATTGAGCACAGTCCTGACAGCCCTCGCAGATTATCTTTTCGGCCATTATTAGGCATAATTGAATGCTCTTTTCTCTGTCCTCCATGGGCTCTCACCCGCACCCTCGTTCCTTACTGGCTTTGTTTTCAGCTGTGTTTCTGCTAGCAGAACATACTCTCGCCAATGTTACTATCTATGGGGGCAATAACCCACAAGCTGCCTTTGTCACTACATCTCTTGCACCCGGCGCAACGTATACTGGACCAGCAGCCTACAATCCCAGCTCCATAGCTCGACCTCCTCTCCCAACACCGGGTATCGTCACCACCGTGCCAGTCCAACTGCAAAACTCTGGCACACCCAACTTGTCGATAAAGCAGAAGGGGTCTTTCATTGGTTTCTCCATCGGTAAAAATCTTGAGGCAACCCGCTCGCCAAATACTAACCGTGTTTTGTAGAGATGTCGGTTAGCAATCAAGTTTGTGAGTGTTGTCTTTCATTTACAGCATGACCTAAACATACTCCAGTGGGAAAGAATTCGAGTAAGCCTGAGGAGGACTTTGATCTCTGGTCGACTCTCAACCTTGCCAGGTTTGATTCAAGTGCCGTTCTTGAATCTGATGGCGAATATCCAGCAACGTGCGGGGTCAGTCACGGTCCGAGTCGGTGGTTCGTCTTAGAACAAGAAAGTCTTATGTTGCACTCAGCAATTCTCTTACTCAGGCAATTCCCAAGAGTCCGCCAAATTAACGAATTTTATCGAGAATGGACGCGTCATTGCCAAGAACTACACAGGTTTGACTGGGACGACGCAAACCCCACCCCTCGAATATACCCTCGACCTGCTCTACATGATGCGCAATATCTCATCATTCGTCAATGTGCATTGGTTCATGGGCATCCCTTGGTTCAACACGAAACCTTTCAACCTTGACATTCTCACCGAGTCCCAAAAAATACTGGGAGACTATCTTTTGGGACTTCAGGTGAGTGAATTCTCTGGCCCGCACCTCAATACGCAGTCTAACCCTGCCTGCAGGCGGGAAATGAGCCCGACATGTATGTCTTACACAAACATCGCGTTGACCCATATGGTCCTTTCGACTATCAAGGAGAGATGTCAGATCTATTGAGCCAGTCCGCCACAGCAAATGCCGATCCAAGTGGTCAAGCACTATCCAAACTTGTTGTGCCCAATATCGCAAATTACGCTTGGAAGCCGGAGGATGTCTGGAATACCGGAATAGTGGGCCAATTCGACAAGAACATCGCATATCTGGCGGTCGAGAAATATCCACGGGATAATTGTGTTAGTAACTGAGTTATTCTGTCAATTGGGCGAGTGTTGATTTACAGGTTTAGCCTGCGCACGTGACCCACTTCGCAAAAAGTATCAACGGCTCATGATTCAACAGAATGTTCGGCGGTCCCAATGCAACGGGAATTACCTTACCTCAAGACGTACAAAACCTTTATCTCACTCACCAGGCTCATGTTGACCTCATCGCTCCCTACCTCAACAGCACGGCCTTTGCCCAGACCGTCAACAAGCCATTCCTGATGTTCGAAACCAATACCGCATCTTGCGGCGGCTTTTTGGGCATTTCAGACTCATTTACAGCTGCGCTATGGGGTCTTGACTATGCTCTCCAAATGGCGCATTCCAACTTCTCCGGTGCAATGTTCCATTTAGGAGGACAGAATGTGTTCTACAATCCTTTTACCGCGCCGTTCGTATTCCTCCTCATGAGACTCATGCACAAAACTAACCTCTTCTAGGCCCACAAATGAAACCGGATTCCATAAATGGAGTGTTGGGCCTATGTACTACGCGGCCCTCGTGATGGCAGAAGCCATCGGCCCATCGAACAATACCCAGGTGCTTAACCTGCCGATTGCCAACATCAGCGAGCATACCCCCATCTATGGAATCTACGAGAACGGCACTCCTGTCCGCGTAGCGATCCTCAATTATGTCGATGACCCCAGCGGTGCCAACACTCTCAAGGCTGTCATCTCCATCACAGGTGGGACGACACCGTCGTCTGTTAAAGTCAAGTACCTCTCTGCGGAGTCGGTTATCCAGAAGGGCGATATCAAATGGGCAGGCCAGACATTCGGGAAGATATTCGAGTCGGACGGGAGGCCTATGGGAACCGAAGAAATCAAGACTGTGAATTGCGACGCGGCGGCGCAAACCTGTACGGTTGAAGTCCCTGCCCCCGGCTTCGCGCTCGTTTTCTTGTCAGACAGCGCTTTGACGGAGACGGCTGGTGCGCCGAGCGTCACGTTCACTACCACAGCGCTCACTAAGACGCGTAATACTGGTTAGTCGTGTCCTTCATACTTTCTTGAGATTACCTTAATGTCGATTTCAGCGACCATCGATGCCTCTGTATTGGCAACGTCCAATGGGAACCGCATGGCGGATCATGGGCTGGGCGGCACGAGTAAACCACCAAGCGCAGCTCCTCGTGCTGTAGAAGTACCGGTCATCACAGCTCTGGGATTTGTTCTAGGCGGAATATTGATGTTGGTGTAGATGACGGTTTAGATTTTTTGTCTCTGAGCTGCGATTGCGGGTCAATATATATAAGCACATGACTTGGATTTGTCAGCATCACATCTTACTTCCAACTCGCACTCGCTTTTTAATCTGGGTGAACTGCAGATTGGGGAAGATGGAGCATTCGTCTCAATTCCCAGCTGCAAGTTGCTGAGTTATGGCGCGTCCACTCAAGTCCTATGGCATAGCAGAGTTCGGACATGGGCCATTCTTTATCGCTCAGGCTGTGGACCCGTTGTGCAAGCTATACACGACATCCTGGCTCAGCCTGAATTCTCGCGCCGCCCCAGACAAGAGTTCTGTGGACATGGATACGAATCTGACGAGCGCGAAAAGCACGTCCCTCCATGTGAGAGCATTGGCATCCAGTTAATCAGACTAATCAGAACGAGTAGATGTATCCGGTGAATCATAGCCGTTCGGTAACTGAGCCTGATCGTTCGGTAACGGAGCCCGCTGGGGTCATCATATTGTCTAGTATGGCCAGTGTTGTAACTTGTTCAAACCTTAGCACACCTTCTCTCGTATGCAACTTGAACTGCCAGCGACCATTTTTCTGGGCCACCAGTACCCATAGGTAACGATGGGCTCTCTTTGACCCATACCATTGAATTTTAGATAATGTTGGTAACTGTTACTTCACTCAAAGGAAATGCATTGGCAGACAGTTGGCCCTCCATGATTCATCAAGTAGGATCTTATCAGCAAGATCATATTCATACCAAGCATCTGGAACCTGGAAAATTGCGGCTGTGGACAACTCTGGCTCGACCTCTTCGTGACAAGCTGTCCGTCTTGCTGCCACTGGCAGAGTTCTTCGAACACGGTTTTCCAGATGGTGAAGCCAATATGTATTTCAAGTTCACCAAACTTCAACAGACCAAATGGCGGTGGCGCTCTTCACACGACTGTACGATGAATGCCCATGATGGTTCCGAGTCCGGGCATTCGATAACTGGAAGCAGATGCGGATGCGCACTCAGGCTGCTAAGCCGTACATAATGTGCAACTCGCTTCCTTGCTGTGGTATACTTAGCTTTAGATCTCATCGGGATCTTATCAGGCTCCTCATGCCAGTGCGCTATTAACAGAAAAGCCAAGTTTTGCATAGGTCGTATCGAAATAATAATACCTTGCGCAACGACCATAGCGTGATCGCCGAGTCGGAAGCCCGGCCCGGAGCCGGCGCGGCTGCATCAGAAACCTTGCCGCGGCGGATCAGAGACCGACATTTCTTTCTTTCGTCTCGCTCTCAATCTCGCCCAGTGCAAAATTTCTCATGGCGCGCTTAATCGAGTCCTACGGGCCCGCAGAGATTGCGCATGGGCCACTGTTTGTTGGGCTTTTTTTCAACTCCATTCTGTTTGGTACGCCACGTGCACTGATGAAAACCTCGCCCACCGGCTTGACTTTCCAATTTAAAGGCATAATGATTATTCAAACGTATTTGTACTTCATCACATACCGAAGGTGCATTCTTTCCACTGACAAAAAGCAATGAATTTCTGACGAACCAACAGTGACAAGGCGTGGACAAAGATCTTCGTGAGTTGCCGAGATATGTTGTAGCAGTCTTATCAATCAGGGTAGGTGTTCTGCGTCTTCGTCCTGGACACGCTAAACACTGCATTCGACTTTGCCTATCTGTATGAATGCCTCATCGTCCATTATGGTCCGTGACCTCCATTCGTTTATTCGCTCGTCATGGTTCTACACAGGCGACGTTGCGAAATTGACTCGTGCAAACTGGTGTGAGAACCTATCGTTCGACTCTGCCCCAAAATCTCATAGCAGGCGGTAGTATTCGCGACAGATCCCGTCATGACAGTGCGTCCATTCCAACCAGTCAAAGTACTAAGCTTGACCAGAGGTTTTAATAGGCAATGATCGCTGTATCCGTTCAGCTCTATTACGCATGGCGAGTCAAGGCGCGTCCATAAGAACTCGTCTTACTTTTCATTTGACGTTCGAAAGGTGCTGACGAGAAATCGCTGGTTGGTCGGCGCGGTTATAGCCTCTGTGCTCGTGGCGTTTGGTGTGTTGCTGTTTGAGATCTGAAATGCGAGCCGACCATAGTACAGCGGGAGGCGTTGCAACCTCCATTGAAGTCCATATGCACCCGCGGTTTCTGGATTTCATCAAGTTCGAAAGCGTCGTCATCATCTGGCTCGCAGCCTCCGCCATTGCAGACATCTTCATCACAACTATCCTAGGTACGGGTTTCGTCAGAGATGGACAAGCATAAGCTCAATCCCTACGAAGTCATTCATTTGTGAGCCTCCTTCGATTTTGTCCCTGACTGCTTTGGCCAAGTCTGAACAGGGTATCAGTATTTGTAGCGTTCTGATGTTTCCATTGACCTCTATTACCAGAAGTCACACAAAACCGGCCTCGCAGGGACAGATATGCTCGTCGACCAGATCATCCGAAGTAAATCCATCGTCTCCCCACCATGGTGGTCTATCCCTGATGACCCCCATTCCCAAGTGACAGTTCAAACGGGACTGGCAACTAGTCTGTGCGCGACCATCGATCTGATTCTTTTCCTAACTGATGTGAGTTCCTAACATGAGTACTTGCGAAACGCTGACCTTCGAACTAGCCCGTTGCGCTGTCAGTTTACTTTACTCCCGTCTGCAGTATGGTAATTGAACATGCACAAGCCACCTGATCTTCAACATTCCGCTCTGCAAGCTATACACGAACTCCTTGCTCAGTAGTCTGAATGCTCGCGCCGCCCCAGAAAATAGCTCCACGGATACGAGTCTTACGAAAAAACGCGCGTCTTTGCAGGTAAGAGCTTCGCTGCGAGTTCATCACCAGGTTATCGAGACGAGTAGATATATCCAGGAAATGCCCGTCGTTCGGTGTTGATAGATGTGGTCAATCCGCCAGTCCACAGTCTCGTCTAGATTTGTCGATTATAACTTGTACAAAGGTTGAAGTAAATGCCACATTTTACGATCCCCGCGAGCTTGCTTGTGGTGTCCAAGCTTCGGGTTCGCTGGTTGCAGCTGGTTGCACAGCTGGTTTCGGTAATTCGAGTGGTGGGGGACCAGATTCTCGAGGTAAGGATAGTGGTGGAGCGGATTCAACAATTTGTGGACTGTCGCGTGCTTCTAGAATCGCTACGTTCCTTCGTATTCGTTCTTGACGGATCATATCGGCTTGCAGCTCCTAGTTAGAGTTGAGCAACGATTGTGAGCACGGAAAAGCTGTTAGACCTCAAGCGTTGGTGGGTCGGCGCGGGTATGTGTCAACCACGAAGACCATTGCACTGAATCATGTTCATAAGTTGGATGCCGGTGTTAAACACCACACCTGCTAAACGCTGCTGCCCTCCGATGTATTTGTGCATGTCCTGTGACCCTCCATACTTGACCGTGCGTCGTGGCCTAGGGTCTTCAATAGAGATTAGCGTACGACGTTATTTGGCTTTCTGCTGCACCATTGTTAACGCTGGGATGTTCATAGTAACGGTTTCCTGGTTTTTTGCATCTCAGTATTCATTCAAAGTGAAAGTCTGTTTGATACCTTCGAAGTCGCGGCCTACAAGGTATGACTTGCCACGGGTTAGGTGTTGTGGAGGCTACAGACGAAGACTTACTCGGCCTCGAAATCGCTGCAGCAAAGTGCGGAGGAAGCTAGCCATCAATGTATCACGTGAGCACGAGGCTCGACGCGTCACCCACCACTTTCTCCAGATTCTTCCAGTCAGCCCAGCATGCCTGCCGACGTCGATATGAAGTCTGTTGAGAAGACAGAAGATAAAGACAAGAAAGACGAGAAGGAAAAGAAAAGACGAAGAAGAGAAGCCAAAACCACCACCAACACCACTCCAAGAAATCAAAGCGAATGTTGGGCTTATAGAGCGTGCAGTGTCTAGTATCGAGCCGCGATTCGCGCATAGAGCGTTGAGGACGATGGCTGCGCTTAGGAAGAGGCTGGATGATACCGTTCTCAGGAATGCTGTCGAGGACGTCTATCCCAAAGGTGTGTAGACTTTTTTGTTATTTGGCAGAAGGGTTAGCCTCTTATCAATGTTTCACAGAGTCACTCGCCAAAGAGTCTTTACTATCATGGCTACCTGCAGCATCATCGCAAGCAACAACTACGACCGAAGCGATGGAGGTTGACGCGACCAAGACCGACGCTTCAGCTCAAACAGCGGAGCCCATACCTGAAGTCGATATTTACCTCCGTCTACTCATGATGCACTTCTTCACTGCAACATCTGAAACGCACAGGAAGGCATTGGAGCTCGGGCACCAAACTGTTGAGAAAATGCAAGCACTGAATCGGAGAAGTATGGACCCCATTGCTGCCAAAGTTTGGTACGCTTTAGAACGGACATATGAGGTCGCGGCAGAGTTAGCTGACGCACGACCGTACGGTTTATTGCTCTTATTGGATGCCAAGTAACGAGCTTTCATAGGTTGTTCCTCGCTGCCCAACGAACAGCAGCGCTTCGACGCGATGACGAGACACAGGCGTCCTTGATCAATCGTCTCCTTCGCAGCTATTTGCAATATAGTTTATACGACCAGGCAGACAAACTCATCTCGAAGACAACATTCCCAGCTACTGCGGGCAATCCTCAATTTGCGCGATATCATTATTACCTCGGTCGCATTAAAGCAGTACAACTCAACTACAGTGACGCTCACGCGAATCTACAACAGGCTATTCGTCGCGCGCCGACAGCAAAGCTTGCGCCAGGATTTTACCAGGCTGTCCACAAGCTTTTTGTCGTGGTCGAGTTGCTCATGGGCGACATTCCCGACCGCAGTCTCTTCCGCCATCCGGTGCTTGAGAAGGCATTGACTGCCTACTTCGAAATTGTCAAGGCGGTCCGCACTGGCTCCCTCTCGCAGTTCCAGACTACACTTGCAAAACACGCCAGCCAGTTTGAGGCCGACAAGACGATCACGTTGATCGTTAGGCTGCGGCAAAACGTGATTAAGACGGGCATTCGCCGCCTGTCTCTGTCATATTCACGCATTTCGCTGCGCGATATTTGTGTCAAACTGCATCTGGACTCGGAAGAAGATGCCGAGTACATCGTGGGCAAGGCGATTCGTGATGGTGTCATCGAGGGCCGGATCGTTCATTCTCAAGGGTGGATGGAGTGCGGTAGTCAGAAGAGCGGATATGGGCCGGAGGTCGCAGACGTCTTTTCGAGACGTATCGGCTACTGTCTCGAACTGCACAATCAGAGCGTAAAGGTATGATGTGTTTATGCTTGGTGTTGGGTTGCGACTGATTGGTCTGTAGGCAATGCGTTTCCCGCTCAACGCCCATCGGAAAGAGCTTGCTGCCGCTGAAGGTGCACGTGAGCGGGAGAAGGAGCTTGCGAAGGAGATCCAAGAAGGTGAGCTAGACGAAGAAGACATGGGCGACGGATTTTGACAGTAGATCGCGAAATAAAAATCGGCATTTGACTCTCCTTTGTTTGGGCTGCGAAGACTTCCGTGGCCACAAAAAGACTTGGGAAGACGTGACGAAAGGCAAGGTCATTATCCACGAACCCTTCTGCCACCCGGTCGATGTGTACGATGATATTCTCTTCTCTATGATCTTGTGCTGTCATCGCTTCAAGTTGGATCATTTCTTTCGACACTGTTATCTTTCAAGGACGTTTGATAGCGGAACCTTCAGCTTGAGGACTTTGCACGTTCAGCCATGTGGCCGATGCTTCTGGTGATGAATTTTTTGACCTGCGGAGATTACACCCGAAGGAAAGACATTTGAAAGGTTTTGAAGTATGAACGCTGACATTGACAGCGGGGGTTGCGGTTGTACGGCGGCGAGTGTTGCGGGGTAAAGGGGGGTCAAAAGTCAGGTTCACAATTTCGGATGTCGGGTCAAGGGGCGAACAAGCCTGCTGACAGAGAGGAACGTTGCCACATCCGAAAAGCGTTATGGGGCAAGAGACGATAGGTTGGGAGAGAACAGAGACCGAAAAGCTGTGGGGTTAGACGTCGATAATGCACCCTGAATGGACTATAGATGCCGTTCTCCCTAAAGGAGAAGGTTTTGTGCAGTGTGGTCGCGTTTGGTGACAAGTGGAGTGGGAACCGGACCGGCCTATATAAGGAAAGACATATGACAATCGAAAGACATGGGAGCTTTGCGCTGTCAAATTGAACGAATGGCATGTGCAGTGAAATTGGCTATCTCAGGAATAATCGTCCAGGGTCTACTTTGGTTGGTGGGTGCGGCAGCCGGAAAACGCGGCCTGAACCCATTCAGCTAGCGTAGAAATCACACATCGGTAGGGCTGGGGTTGGGCTTGCCGGGGATCGGAGATGGCAATTAGAATTCGAAGGAGGGGTGGATGACTTGTGTATGACTGACGTGGGAACGAGGAAGACAGCCTTCAACCACGTGCGAATGATGGGCTGATGTATAAGTAAAACGAATCTTGACTGGCGCCGCCACCCACAACAGAACACGACCATGGCTGCCAGCCCACGCCCAGAAAAGGAACGCGATGAGCCGCGTGCTGACGAAGCAGAGCGAAGTGAAGAGCAAGAGAAGACTGAGGAAAAGGAGGAGCAAGAGAGGGAAGAGAAACCGAGAGCTACAGCCCCCACCGAAGAGACTGTCAGCCCAACAGACAATGTTCTTAAGATAAAGAGTCGCGCACCTCATGAACATCAACCACTTCCTCCACAACCGCCCGCTCCGCAACTATATAGCCCTCCGTATAACGTCCAACCACAATGGCCTACCCGACCTGCCGACCAACCGTGGATGCCTCCTACTGACCCAGGCGCTCATCGAGCATATGGCATCTACCCAGAGCAGGACCCTCACCAGAGCGTCCGCTTGCCTTCTATCCAAGCATTGCTCACGGAACCATTCAATCCTCCTCCCCGTGGTCCAGTCTATTCCGACCGACAGGATTGGCCGCATCAACAACAACCAATGCCAATCGCGTTACCGCCGGCCCAGACCGCGCCAGAGCGATATCCTCCAGTCGTTGCTCCTCTACCTCTGGATGATTCTCGTGCTCGTTCACCTCAGGCAATGCCTCAGCGCAAACGTGGTCGGTTGCCAAAGGAGACGACAGATTTCCTCAAAGCATGGCTACACAGTCATTCCGCCCATCCGTACCCCAGCGAAATCGAAAAGAAGCAAATGTGTCATGCAACGGGCCTGAGTATGAGCCAGGTCTCCAACTGGATGATTAACGTGCGGCCCTTCTCTTTGTCTTTCGGGTCTTCCTTGTTAATGCTGCAATAGGGACGACGTCGCATTCTTGGTCCATCTTACCTCAGCACGTCGCGGTCGAACCCACACACATCCCCGCCCGTGACGCTCTCTGCACCATCCATGAACATGAATCCCGCACCAGTGCTCCTCACAGCCCCGTCGATGATGTTGCGCTCACCCACTGGCCCGCCCCACGGCCCATAAACGCGTCAGAGTATCTGGCAAAAACTCTCCCCCCCTCTTGTGTTTAGCTTGGAGTTTGTGTTTCTACGGCGGTTGCGGCTGTCCGTCCCCAAATCTCTACATCACCTACGTTGCTTATACACGCAAGACACGAGGGCTGTTTGGCAGAGCTTTTCTTCCCCTCACTTCTTAATTCCTTTAGTATATAGCCTTATTAGTTGTAAGTTCATGCAGCAACAAATGAATTTTCAGGTTTTTTGGGTCTCTCTTTCAATGCGGTCACGCGACTGGCAGATCTCACCCGGAAGCATGTCGAACAGAACTGCGTCGGAACTGTCTGATGCATCGTATAGCCATAGCCGTCAGAAGTTTGTTTTGAACGGGACCGACTACTTGCCACAATGATCTGCAGAAACGAAACATTGCCAAGTAGGAACTGAATACTATCAATCCAGCATAGAATGGTAGCTCTGGTGATTGTGGCTGCTATGTCCACATAACGGTGGCAGTTGCGTTTTTCAGGAGCCAGTTTTGCGAAAGTTATCTTCTGGGGGGCGAGAGAAAATCAAGTGTACCTAGCCAGCCAGTTACGAACGAGAGTGCAATGCTCACCATCAGAAAGATTACTCTGTCAGTGTCAATGGGTCCGATTTGTTGCCGCTGATTTATTACCGACCCATGAAAAAGCCAGTCAAAGGTCATGGGCAGACAGAAAACCCTCAGAATTGGGACGACAGGCCAAAAAAAATGGGAGGGTGACTTTTGGCTTTGGTAAACCAGTTGTCATTGGTAGACTGTAGCACCGTGGTACATTGCGCATACGTAGGAAATATTATGATATGTCGTGTAGGTAGTCTATACAATTGTCGGTTTAGAAGAACCCACTTCCGGGGAACGCAGACGAGCTCTCGCCGCCGCGTCCTTCCGAGTTGGAGTCGAGCGAATCCACATCATCAGAGTCACGCGACGCCGTTCCGGGCAAAACGGCGGAGCCCGAATGCAGCGACTCTTGGCGCTGAATGCTGCTATGCACCGACGGAATACGGGGAGGAGGCGAATAATTCCGCACGGCCGCACTGGCGCTGGAAAAGTCCTTGGAAGGCGGCCGGAAGCCACGTGACGCCGGCGGCGGTCTGCTGGGCGGCATATCGTCTCCATGGCTTAGACTTGTCCTCCGCAACCGCGCATAGACAGGCTCTTCTCCCCGTCCTCCTTGTTCGGTGGCCGTTGATGGGCCAGCGGTCGAAAACAACCCGCCAAGATTAAGACCTCCGAAATTGAAGTTGATGGGCAGCGGCAGTCCAATTGCAGCCTCGGCGTCTTGCGGCGGGTTGGGGGGACTGGGGTCAAACTATGCTTTAAGTTAACGAGAGAATGTGTCGAGAATTTGGCCAACATACGGAGCCCCAGACTGCTTCTCGTTCTTCGTCTCCTTGTTCAGGCCGTTTATCGGCCGCGCGATCGATGAGATGGCACACATAAAGAGTGTCAGCGCTGTCTCTAACCACTCCCGCACAGAATACACTGACAGCGGCGCAAACGAGACCAGCCAGGACAGCAGCAACCACAGCAGCGCGTTGCTGTTCAATATAACTAATGCCTTCTAATAATAATAATAAGCTATGTGTCACAGCAGCATAAGATCTAGACATACCTTGTCCATCACGGTCTCCCGCTGTGCGTAAATACGCAACTAGCGCAAACGGCAGGGCCAGCGTATATGGCCTGGGAAGGGGCAAAGACGGGACGGCACGCTCTGACCCACTCGAGCGGAGGTCACGAACACCCCTGACACCATCCCAGAAGCTCGCGCCAGTCAAGCCACAATAGACTCCAGTATATCGACCCCCACCAATCCGCTCACCCAAAGCATGGACCTTGGAAAGCGCTATATCGGCAAATAGAGCAATAAAGCGGTACGGGAGGGCGAGGGGAAGCCAGTACAAGACTACTTGAACAATGGAGAGTGTGGAGAGGATGAGCGAGAATAGCGCAGAAAGCACGATTGGGCCGAGAGGTCGAAGGAGAGCAGCGTGGATTATACGTAGATGGCTGTCGAGTTCCGGATAGCCCGTATTCCAGACATCGTTTGGCGCTCCCGCTGGAATGGAGTACCGGAAATACCATGCGCCAATTCCACCGGCGACAAGACTTCGTTGGATGGAGCGGGCAACGAAGAAGACGTGTAATGCACAAGCGGCGACAACTACACTAGCCAGTTGCATGTACCATGAGTGGGAGAGGGGAAGGCGGACGAGGAGGGTGAGTATTGGGAGACTGAGAATGAGTCCGACCAGAAGAATCAGGGGCGACAGAACAAGCAAGAGTGGTGCTCGGAAAAACAAGATGCGTGCTGAGATTGAGAGAAGGGCTGGAGAACGGGCTGCCCTCCGCAACTCCTCGGGTAAACGCCTCACGCTGATGACGGCTAGCGCAAGCGGCACAAGGGCGAACAAACGAAGACCCCAACCGGCTCCAGCACTGAATGAGCCTGCAAATGCGATGATAGCTGACAGGAAGAGGGCGAAAGGAGGTGCGAGTGCCGATATAAGCAACACTGGACGAAGGAATGCCCTGAGTAGTGCGAGATGGATGTATGCCAAGATAGCGGAAAGAATCGTGAGGAACGTCAATAACGGAATAGTGTGTAACAATGCTGGTGGCGGTCGTTCTTCCGGAGAGTTGGCCAGAACAAGGGATATGATAGCGCATACGCAAAGAGCCGTGTAGCCAAATAGAAATGTGGCCGCCGCGTAGGCGTTTGGCTGGGGTTTCCGTCGTCTGGAATAGGGTAGATGGAAAGCATGCGGCTCCGTTCTGGGGAGTAGGGATTCAGATAGACCGAGAGAGAGGGATTGAGGCTGTTGTGGGGCATGATTGGTCGGTGGAGAGGTCGTCCGTTGCGGCAGGAGGGGTCTGTGAACTGCTTCGGGGGTCCGTTGATTTGCAAGCCAACCGCCTTCCTCCTCATCGTCCTCAATATACCCAACATTGCCCTCCCCACCACCCTCTTCATCGTCGTCTAGTCTCAGATATGGGTCCTCTGCTTCCTCTGGTGCATCGTGGCTGTATCGGCCGAAATGGGGGTCGTCAGCATCATCGAGCTGGACTGACGCCTCGTCCGTGGTGAAGGAGAAGAATAGAGGCTGAGCGGTATTCGATGTCGACGCTGAGCCCTGCTTCAAGAATTGGGAGGCATAGGTCGCAAATGACATTGCGAAGGAAGGAGTGAAGGGGTGGCTGTTGACTCGGACCGATTTAGGATTACGCGTCAACTTGACCGCCACGCGACCGCAGCCTCTTGGACTCAACCACAGTCAGCCATGAAAACTAACTCGGTCTGCAACAAAATGAACAGCAACAGCGCTCTCTTTTTACTGAACGACGAAGAACTTGACCCAAACTTGACCTCAATCCTTCAAGTGAACGGACTCGTGGCCTACCATGTGGTCATACTGACACCACATATCTCTATTGCAACGAAGACAGTTAGTTGGTCGTGTATCTCTCGCGGGACAAGACTCTAAGAAGAATCCTTCAAGTTCTCTATGATCAAGTACTCTTGTCGGCATATTCCCTCCTCGCCTTATTGATCAACACCTTCGTATCCAACAGCATCCAAACCACTTCTCTGTGGCCATGGCCATGGTAGCGCCAAAACTACATTGCGAATAGGTAAACTGTCCCTAATCCGATAACATCAAGATCAAAGCAGTTGAAAGGGACAAAGCACTAATGGCGGCAGGCTTTGTGCACAAAGAGCTCAGCGGCGACATATAAGATCAACGTCCACCAGGCACTACAGTATTGTTCTCTCCCAATCCCAATCCCAAGCCTCATGGCCACAATAACCAATATATCACCAAGCGACCTCGCGCGTGCGGAAATCGCCCGAGCGCAGTTTCGCGGCCCACCCAAGTACAAACGGAAGGACCTGGCGTTCTGGGTAGGGTTTGACACCTCACCCCTCTGCGAGGGCATTGATGGCATGTTTCCGTATCGGGTCAAGGCATCCGCTGACGCTTGGTGCAGATGACGTGCCAGAGAGTTCAAGTTCAGCCAACGCGAATGGACTGAAGAGACCGCGCAACGCCGAGGCCCCAGCCATCTCAGAAGACGCCTATTCACATCTGCCGCCGTTGAAACGAATGCGGCTACGCTTCTGCAATGAACGGCTGGGCGCGAGGTCCAAACAGCAGGGCGTGGAACAAAACCAGAACGTCCCTCCCCCAAAAGTCATAAATGCTGGCTCGACTGGGACATCGGTGCCAATAATACGAAAATCGATACCGCGGAAAGCGAAGGCGCGGGCGGAGACAGAACGAGCGGCTGCTAGGACACCGAAAAAAAAGAGGAGTCCGAGACGGAGAGCGCGGGTATGAAGACCTATACCATATTTAAACTTGAATCCTTTTGTAGTATTAGACCATGAAGAATCTAGATCTTCAGTGAATCTTCAGTTTCAGTTTGGCATTGCACGAGAAAAACCCGGCTCGTGATTTGGAGATTCCTATCTTCTTCAAGCTTTACTTAAGTGGCATTCGTTCGCTGAATCATGGCTGTTCTGGATCCCCTTGGTTCAGATTTCCGCATCTTGAACTTCCGAACTTGTTGAGTCACTACCTCGTCACAGGTCACAAAAACAGTTTCTCTTCCTTCAAGCCACCACTCTATCGTGCTGGGGTTCTCTGAAATATTGCCAACTTCGTGCACTCTAATCACGTTGTTTTCGCTGGACTCTCCAGCGGCCAGCACAACTTGGATCACAGGTAAGATCATGCGCCTGCGTCGTTCGTTTCGTTCACTGTAGGTGTAGGACTTCATGGTAGAACTCATGGTACAAGTCAACCTCAAGCCTTCGATGCTCTGCTCAAGCTGCTCACGTTGTCGAAGGCTGTCCACTATCCCAACTTGAAGAATTCCATTTCCATTCTTTCCCTTTTCGGTTGGCCACTCTCTGGCGACGATCAGCATGTTCAACTCACGTCCTTGGGCCTTTGGTGCATTTGGTCCCCATCTCGAGCATTTCCGGCAAATCGGGGATTGCGGGCGGTGTTCGCGGCCGTTGCCTGTGCTTGTGCTCCTGGATGCCGCCCTCAAAACTCCTCGATTTGTGCTCGACGCTGAGGTTTACCCATGACGCGGGCGGCTCAGAATTTTTCTCTGGGTCGTCGTTTGGTTCTCCACTGATGCAAGCTTACCGCTTGGCAACGTAAGAGTTGCGACAACTTTGCTGTTTTCCGAGCATTCACCAGTGGCCATCTGCATGGGTCACCGTGTTATGATTACGGACTGACGACTGTACATCAGCACGTATGATTTATTAGCACCCAGTATTCTGCAGGAGGTTGTCATCGAAAATTAATGCTGTTCGTTTCGTCTGAACTTCGTCATAGTGGCAGAGATAGTACTTAACCGCGCGCTGGGGGGCAGCCAAAGTAGAAGTCAAGGCCCAAGAAAAAGACACGGAATCCACCAACGCCATCTAAGTCGCACCACTCGATCTGTTCTAACTTGTGCTCTAAATCGATCGATCTGTTCAACTGCAACTTCCGAACGTCGTCACGGCCCGGGGTCACACAAACGGCTGGTCTTCCCTCCAACCACCATTCTCTCGTGCTGGTGTACACCCTCTCTGGACCATTCGCTAACATCGGTGCATCCACCGGACCAGTTACTCTCCGGCGACGCGTAGGATCATGCTGCTTCGTTCGTAACTTCGTCTGGTTTACTATCGGAGTAGGACTCGATGGCAGAACGCAAGGTATAAGTCAACCTCAAGCTCTTAATCCGGCTGCTCATGCTGTCGAAGGCCATCCAACTGCTTGCGTCCGGCATTGCTAGTGACTTGTTCTCGATCAAGGTGCTCTTCGTTGTTTATCCCATTGGATCCATTCTCAGACCATGCTCTCCAGTGACCCTACTTGTACTCTTTCCTTTCCTTCTCTTGTCATTTGGCCACTCTCTGGCGACGATCAGCATGTTGAACTCACGTCCTTGGGCCTTTGGTGCATTTGGTCCCCACCTCGAGCATTTCCGGCAAACCGGGGATTGCGGGCGGTGTTCGCGGCCGTTGCCTGTGCTTGTGCTCCTGGATGCCACCCTCAATTCTCCTCGATTTGTGCTCGACGCCGAGGTTTACCCATGACGCGGGCGGCTCAGTGTTTTTCTCTGGGTCGTCGTTTGGTTCTCCACTGATGCAAGCTCACCGCTTGGCAACGCAAGAGCTGCGACAACTTTGCTGTTTTCCGAGCATTCACCAGAGGCCATCTGCATGGGTCATCGTGTTCCGATTACGGACTAACGACTGTACATCAGCACGTATGATTTATCAGCATTCAGTATTCTGTAGGATGTTTGTTTGTAATACAGTAATACTGCCTCCTCAGAGAGCTCAGGCTACCGAAGTTGTCATCGAAAATTAATACCGTTCGTCTAAACTTTGTCATAGTGGCAGAGATACTAGTAGTACTTAGTAACAGCGCGCAGGGGAGGCGCTGGGGGGACAGCCAAAGCAAAAGTCAAGACCCAGGAAAAAGACACGGAAACCAACTTATCTCAATCTGATCTTATCACTCCAGTTTCATAGCCCGCGTAGCATGCTGGCATTTCCTCGCACGATCTTTTCTCTTAGCTGCGAGCAAACAACGTACTTAATGTGTCAGCCCAGATCTAGAGGAATTCGGAATCTCGCACAGACATGATACTATACTTACTAGTATTGCTCTGATATGACTTGGATTCTACTATAAACGTGCCGCAACGAAATCGCGCAATGACCAGCAACTGGAAACTTGAATAGAGCTGGCTGAATAAGAGTGGTGCCGGAGACGACGAGTTTGTGCACGACATCACCGCTGCTGAGGAGTGGTTGCCAGAGGTGCTGGTTTATAGCCTCTGTGATGTGCTTCTCCGAGAGAGTCGGGGCATTGCAGATATTGTCCGGGCTTGGAAGGTCAATGTATGGGAGATAGGGAGCGTCGAAGTCATCAACACTGACGAACAAGGATAGCTCGGCCTTTTGGACAAGAAACTGAAGAGAGCTTCAGCTTGAACCGATTTATCGGCTGAGTACATACGAGAATTTCTGTGAGCATGGCGCCTGCATTGGCAGAAAACGGATGCTCCGGGAGGATTCCCAGTTGCTGGTGGTACCGCTGGACAAAGTAAGCCAGCTGAGGGGTCAACTTGTAGCTTATCATTGTCGAAACATTGTCCGGAGCGGTTGCCCAAAGCGGTGGGAAACCTAGAGGCAAACAGAGGTGTCGATTGCGGTGTCATCTCTAGATGGCCAAACGATGTAGAGAACCGATCTCGGGCCGCAATATCATAGAATTCACCTAACATCGAGATGAAGGCGGTTTTCCCAAAACGAGGCGGGCGAAGGAGGAGATACGCAAATTTGTCAGGGAGATGGCAGAGGAGATGAGTTTTATCCACGAAAGTGATGTTCCTTTTGGGGGAAATCCGGGAAACGGTGCCAAGCTTTGGGAAGCTTTGGGCTCTGAAGCGCATATAGTAAATAGGAGAACTCGCATGGTCAGGAAAGTCCCCTACTCCGGAGGCAAGAGGGTCCAGCCTTAAAGAATTAGTATCCATTTCCCATAGTTCTTCGTCGCTGTCGGGTTCATCATCGAGGAGGTCAGACCAGTCTTGAGAAGATCTTTGCAAGATAAACCCGGAGGTAGATGGTGCGCCTAGGCGCGCCAGCTCATGAAGAGGTGTTTGAGATCGGCTCATTTTACGCTGTTCCGTGGATAATGACTTTATGTTGCGCTCTCACTGTGGTGAGGTTTTGAGGAGAATGATGCGAGTCACAACACGGGATGGTGACAATACGCGCGCGCGACATATTGATCAAGTGACCGCCATCTACTCCCACTTGCCAAACATAACCTCATCAGGTAGATCTAACGGCTTCTCCTCGCAATGACCACAATTAACGCAAGCGTCGTTCGCCTCGTGTTGCTCCCTTGGACCTCGGTAGAGCACATGCGAGCCACCGACGGCAACAAGTTGTACGTGGCTAGGCTCTTTCCGCATGAAACTCTCGACAAAATTTGTTTCCACAGCATTGAGAGTCGAAGACCAGACTGTGTACTGTCGAGCTAACAAAGTGGTTTCGTCTTCGTCTTGAACGATGTCAAACAGCTTTTGCAGTTCATCGCGCGTGGGCTCTTGGTGATCGTTCTTGGGGTTGGCACCACGCCAGAGTCCAGCCAAAGTCAGCGTGACGAGCTCGACCGAGACCGTTTCTTGACCTCCAAACGCTGGAATCTCGATGATCGTTGGCGTGGCCGTGTAAGGATGATAGACGAAGGGCTTCTCCGGTCGGTCTTCTTCAGATTGCAAATCTACTGCATTTCGCCATAGAAGCTCAAAGACCCCGTGAAGATTGAGCTCGCTGTTCTGTAACAAACAACGTTTGCCAAGGTCGCGCATCATTCGCTCCAACAACCTGAGCAGCATATTCGGTTTGTGAGAGCATAAATCTTCCCAATAAAAGAAGAGTCTTCGGGTCGGGTCGTATCGCTCCGTCACTGCATCATCGAGGTAGGAGTGAAGCTATTAAGACAGATTAGCAATGGCTTGGTGACGACAAAAGGAAACACACCACTGGGATGACACCGGGGCAGTTCGACAACCGCAGCGTCTGTGGGTGCTGGGAGTCTCTTTCCAACGCACCCGCTCCAATGAAGGCTTGCCAAGTCGGACGAGTTGTATCGTCACCGACAAAATACGCAGTTTGTGGTGGCGGCACAACGTGGCCGGCGGCCACCAACGACATAACGTCAACGAGAGAAAGTCCTTCAAAATCATCCGACTCGGATGGCAACATCCTGAGAATGCTGGACAGCAGTTTGAAACACATGTCTTGGGAAGCGTCCTCATTATCAGGGCGGGAAAATCGCTGAACCCATGAAATGACCTTTTGAGGATGCAAGAGCGGCTCTGAGGGTGCATCCGAAAACGAGTACCTACCACATGACGCTTGCATATCGTCAATGTCCCCCTGGTCCAAATCTTCGAGGAGAGATTCCGCAAACATCTGAGCTTCTCCTATTGTGAACCCACAAGCTGATACCAGTTGTGGAGGAATGGTGAGGCCCAGTCGGTGAATTAACGAGTGTTGAACGAGAGTGCATCCAGAGAGGACGAGCTTCTGAATTGTCCTACGGTTGGCGATCAAGGGTTCCCAAAGATGGATGTCCATAGCCTGAGAAACTTCGTGACTGGAGGGCGGCACAACATTCCTGAACTCGAAGCCATTGAATGCAAGATTCCCGAATTCATTTATGACTCTTCGTTTGGGCGGGGGAGGTTTAAAGAACGGTGCATCGAAGTGTCGACAATCACGAGCAACGGTAAACCAGAACTGTGGACGCGGGTCTAAATAGGGTGAGATGAGGGCTTCTACCAAAAATCAGAATTGACGCACGAGTACTTCCTGAAACATTTCGCCAGTATCATCGGATAATTGGTGGCCTTTGGCAATGTTGAGTTGGGCAGAGTAATTCCGCACAAATAGTTGCAAGGATATGTCCACTATGGAGGAGATTGATGATGATATGGCGAGCGAATCAGTCTCGTCGAGAGACGTGAAGTCGAAAGACAAGCAAAGGTGTTGATTGTGCTTGACATGAGCGAACAACTTTGAATGTTCAGTTTGCTCAACAACACCATATAATTGCGTCAGCATTGAAAGGAAAGTGGTTTTTCCGAAACGAGGTGGGCGGAGAAGAAGGTAAGCAAAGGAATCAGGTAGATGGGGCAGTAGCTCTGTTTTATCGACGAATGCCGCGTTTCTCTCCGTTAAGTCGGAGAAAGTGTCCCAATATCTCGGTAGCTTTCGACGCTGTATCGTGCATATGAATTGGAAGGCCGAGTATTGTAGTATGGCAACTTACCCTGACACGGTGAGCTCCATTGACTGAGGACTCGTCATCCGAGTTCGAGTCGCTGTCGGCGCACTCCGACCAGAAGCGCTTGTAGGGAATGGAAGCTGCACTGGTGATTTGAATACTGGACGACAGTGTGGCACCAGCGAGGGGGGCGTGGTGTCTAGAATAATGGAACGCTTTGAGGCGTTGCTGGTGAAGAGTTCGTAGGCGTGGTCACGTGCATAGTTACATTTTCAGAAGTGACTACGAAACTCAACAGCATAGTTTCTACGTGTCAAAAAACGATGGAACATGCTCCTTTACACAATGTCAAACGAGACAACGGTCTTGCGGAGATAAAAACCACGATTTTAGATCGGCAAGACACCACCGAGGCGACTATACTTATTGCTCTGACATGCTTGCACTCTGAACGTGCCGCAAAAAAATGGCACAATGACCAGCAACTTGAATTTGCAACCTCGAACGTCCGACAAAATGTAAAAAAAATCATACGCAATGATGTACAGTCGTCAGTCCGTAATCATAACACGATGACCCATGCAGATGGCCACTGGCGAATGCTCGGAAAAACAGCACCTTGTCCAACTCTTACGTTGCCCAGCGGTATACTTGCATCGGTGGAGAACCAAACGACGGCCCAGAGAAAAACTCTGAGCCGCCCGCGTCATCAGCAAGCCTCAGCGTCGAGCACAAGACGAGGAGTATTGAGGGCGGCATCCAGGAGCACAAGCACAGGCAACGGCCGCGAACACCGCCCGCGGTCCCCGATTTGCCGGAAATGCTCGAGATGGGGACCAAATGCACCCAAGGCCCAAGGACGTGAGTTGAACATGCTGATCGTCACCAGAGAGTGGCCAAATGACAAGAGAAGGAAAGGAAAGAGTACAAGAAGAGTCACTAGAACATGGTCTGACAATGAAACCAATGGGATGAATACCGAGAAAAGCACCTTGACCGAGAAGGAGTCAACAGTAGCAGTTGGATGGCCTTCGACAGCAAGAGCAGCCTGGATTGAGAGCTTGAGGTTGACTTATACCATGCGTTCTGCCATCGAGTCCTACGCCGATAGTAAACCAGACGAAGGTTACGAACGAAGCGGCATGATCCTACGAGTCGCCGGAGAGTGACTGGTCCGGTGGATACACTGGCAGTGTGGTTGGAGTGCGTAAAGTTAGCGAATGGTCCAGAGAGGGTGTACACCAGCACGAGGGAATGGTGGTTGGAGGGAAGACCAGCCGTTTGTGTGACCTGTGACGACGTTCGGAAGTTGCAGAGCTGCTCTGAGAGCTGAAAGTTGAACAAAGGGGTACGGATCGATCGATTCAGAGCAAAAGTTAGAGCAGATCGAGTGGTATGGTCATGGTGTTGGTGTTACAGAGCGGAAGCGGTGCCTGCCCCAACTAGTCCGGGCCGTGATCGGGCCGGGCTTCGGACTCCGAGCTCTACAACGTCGCATAGAGAAAGTACAGCTGGGATTTGAGCTTTAGTTATGATGGGATGATTCCGCCGCTCGTCTTAGGGCTGTTCTGACTCGGAATCGGCGGCCTCTTTATTCAGAGAGAACATTCCGCTCAGTTTCTAAATCTCGTCACAAGTCACACAGACCACTTCTCTTCCTCAAACCACCACTCTCTCTCGAGCTGGCGGTCGCTTTCTCTGGACTATGGCCAACTTCACAGTGCCAGAGCACTCACTAGACCAGGTCATCTTTAGTGCTGGCTTGGATTCAGGTAAGATTGTGAATTTGTGATAGCCACTCTCTGCGTCGTTGAGCACTCGATGGCAGAACTCATGGTTCAAGTCGATCCCAACCTTTCGATCCTTCGCTCAAGCTGTTCACGTTGTCGGAGGTCATCGACCTACTTGCGCTCGTTGATTAAGGTGCTTTTCTTGGTGTTTACTTTTCCATCGCATCCAAGTCTCATCCCATTTCCCAGTAATTAAATTCTTTCTTTTGTCGGTTGGCCACTCTCTGGTGACGATCAGCATGTTCAACTCACGTCCTTGGGCCTTGGGTGCATTTGGTCCCCATCTCGAGCATTTCCGGCAAATCGGGGATTGCGGGCGGTGTTCGCGGCCGGTGTTTGGGCGTGTGCACCTGGATGCCGCCCTCAATACTCCTCGATTTGTGTTCGACGCCGAGGCTTGCCCATGACGCGGGCGGCTCAGAGTTTTTCTCCGGGCCGTCGTTTGGTTCTCCACTGATGCAAGTATATCGTCGCTGGGCAACGTAAGAGTTGGACAAAGGTGCTGTTTTTCCGAGCATTCGCCAGTGGCCATCTGCATGGGTCATCGTGTTGTGATTACGGACTAACGACTGTACATCATTGCGTATGATTTTTTTTCACATTTTGTCGGACGTTCGAGGTTGCAAATTCAAGTTGCTGGTCATTGTGCCATTTTTTTGCGGCACGTTCAGGGTAGAAGCATGTCAGAGTCAGTCAGGCCAACAAAGTATAGTATCATGCCTGCGAGATTCGCAGCTTTGCTACCGGTACCCGTGTTGGGATTCAAACCAGGACGGAAGAGCCTGAGAAAAGATTGAGCGAGGAAATGCCCAACAGTCTAGCATGTTATGCACATCTTGTGTGGGCTCCAGTTAGAAACCGGAGTGATAATTATAAGATTGAGATGAGTAGGTGCGTTTAATCACTCGTCATCGTACCCACTAAAAGTCCGACTTTTACTAAAAATGACCTGGTCTACTGACTGTTAATGCGCAGAGTTGTCTATAGTCCAGAAAAAGCCTCTGCCAGCTCGAGAGAGTGGTTGTTTGAGGGAAGACAGTGGCCGAACAGTGGCAGATGTTCGTCCTCTGCCGGGCCGGGCTGCCCGAGCACTGATCCGGGCCGGGCTCGGGCGGCCGGGCTTCGAGCTCTTAGCACTACAGCTACGGCTTGTATTTGAGCTTTAGTTCTTGTGGGATGATTCCACCGCTCGTCGTATAGCTGTTCTGACTCGGAATCGGCGGCCCCTTTGTTCAGAGAACTTGAACATTCCGCTGAATTTCTAAACCTCGTCACAAGTCACACAGACCACTTCTCTTCCTCGAACCACCACTCTCTCGAGCTGGCGGTCGCTTTCTCTGGACTATGGCCAACTCTGCGCATTCACAGTGCCAGTGCACTCACTAGACCAGGTCATTTTTAGTGCTGGCTTGGATTCAGGTAAGATTGTGAATTTGTGATAGCCACTCTCTGCGTCGTTGAGGACTCTATGGCAGAACTCACGGTGGTTCAAGTCGATCCCAACCTTCCGATCCTTCGTTCAAGCCGTCCACCTTGTCGGAGGTCATCGAACTACTTGCGCTCGTTCATTTTTCTCAAGGTACTTTTCTTGATGTTTATCCCATCGTTATCGAGTCTCATCCCATTTCCCAGTAATTAAACTCTTTCTTTTGTCGGTTGGCCACTCTCTGGTGACGATCAGCATGTTCAACTCACGTCCTTGGGCCTTTGGTGCATTTGGTCCCCACCTCGAGCATTTCCAGCAAATCGGGGATTGCGGGCGGTGTTCGCGGCCGTTGCCTGTGCTTGTGCTCCTGGATGCCGCCCTCAACCTTCCTCCATTTGTGCTCGACGCCGAGGTTTACCCATGACGCGGGCGGCTCAGAGTCTTACTCTGGGTCGTCGTTTGGTTCTCCACTGATGCAAGCTCACCGCTTGGCAACGTAATAGTTGCAACAAGGTGCTGTTTTCCGATCCCCCACTAGTGGTCCTCTGCCTAGGTCATCGTGTTATGATTACGGACTACTTAACGACTGTACATCATTCATGTATGATTGCTATATAGTACACTTGTCACTGTAGGATGTTCTAATGGAAAAAAAGGCTGTGTGCCGTCGTGTGTTCCTCTTTCTTGCGTCCATCGCCACTGCCTTGCGAGATATTTTCCTAAGGAATAATCAGATTCAATAGCTTGTACAGGCACAAACATCCAACCTTTTCATCAGCGAGTTGACTGCTGCTGGCTGTCCACAGACGGTTCTTGGGAGGAGAGAGTGGGGGGGGAATGGTCGTGTTGGACGTGACAGGCTCGACTTCGTCGAAGAGCACCAAGTCAGTGTGGCCAACATTGGAATCCTCCTCTTCGTTACTGCCGAATGGAGGTGTACCACGAGCCCACAGGCGATTAACAACGGGAGAAAGCGGCGGGCGAATAGGTGTGCTGGTTGTCGCAAACTCGACTTTGTCGAAGAGAGTGTCGGTATCCGAGTGTTCGAAGTCGAAATCCTCGTTGCCGCCGATAGGGAAAATGGGGGGAGGGAGCTCAACTTCATCCAAGAGCCGGTGGATGTCGTCTGGTTCCGCGGGGAAAAGTCCATCGTGCTGCTGGCGCCACAGAGGACACGGAACCAGACGGAGGGATGAAGGTTCTGAGCGACGGATTTTATTCAATACGCAGTCATGGAGGTACGAGTCGATTGCTCACCACCGAGTCCTTGCCATCGGCAAGATCTTCTCACCTCCTCCAACTCTATCTCTCGCTGGAATTCCTCCTCCGTTTTTCTTCGTGCCTTCAATTCGGCCAAGGCGAGATGGCGCAAAGCCATTTTGTCTCTGAAGCAAGTGTCAGTGCGCTCACAGGCAGGATATTAGGTGTACGCACTCGGGAACGATGGCTCGTGTAGCAATCCGCATGATGTCGCCCAGACTTCTTGTTATGCCGCGGCGTAGAGCAGCGAATGCGTCGGGGTTTGCGACTTCGTGGTTATCTGCTCCCAAGCAAATGCACAAAACCTCAAGGAGATGGAGAAAGCATGGCGATGGCCAGGGGAGGTGGTCCGGCCAGAGGCGGAGTGCGACAACGTTGGTGAGCGGATGCACGTCTTCTCCCAACCGAGCGAGAACGGCAGCTAGGACATGGTCGGTGCCCGCCACTGACATCAACAGCTGTTCACAGAGTGTGAGACGGCCCACGAGGAAACAAACGCGGCACTTACGGCCTGCTCGCCCTTGGTAAAGGGCCCATAGCGAGCCTGCTCTTCCTCGATTTTGGTGACCAGGCGCCGATTCCATTTTCGCCTGCCCTCCTTGGCGAGCCAGTCACCAGTCTTCGAGGAAGGCAGCCACTGCAGCGGCTTGAGGGGGGCGAGACCACTGCTAGGTAGACGGTCGACAACGGAGTGGGCGAGGTCGGACAGACTATCAGATAATCAGTATCCAACGCTAGCGAGAAGGTTGAGAGAGTGCATACGACGCATTAACCACGCGCATGGTTTTTGTCGAAAGTCGGTAGAGGACGTAGTTTAGGAATGTGAAGCAGGTGTGGTGGTCGCAGACGAAGTCGCGAATGTCTCAAGTGTTCCGCGACCCACCAATTTATACCCCTCTAGACATCGTCATCATGTCTCGGTGATCCTTCGCCAGGTTTTCTTCCAGTTTAATTACCCAGATGGGCTGGAGAGGATTGAGGTCGGCAGGAAAAGTGTAGCAGCAGCAGAATATCATTGACACGATGAGGAGACTGCTGGAGACACGACATGGTCATTTTCCGGCGAATTTGTCCAGTTTTGCGCTTGGATTTTATCCCTGAGCATGGTTTCCGACTTCTAGATGCGATATATTCGTGAGCAAAACGTGGTTGGTGGATAAGAGTTGGCGGTCACAAGTCAAACCGCAGTAAAAATCTGATGCGGTCAGCGTTCCTGCGAAGTCAAGTCCTTCAGGTTGAGCGATAACTGCAAAGTAAAGTCCGAGCGATAACTCCATCTGCAGTTGAGAAAAGTTGAAAATTGAAGTAAGTTATCATTTTTACAAGTCCCCTACTCGAGTATACTCTAATAACGCGACATATCACCACGGTGCGGGGAGCCCAGACGCAGCTGCCCCAATCTCCGAAAGCTGCGTCAACGGATCCAGCTTGCCCTTGAATTCCGGCAAGTAAGCTTGGTTGGTGTAAGGGCAGTACGCCGCCGGAGAGCCCTTGTAAACCGGAGTAAATGTCGCCCCGCAAATCTCGAATGGTGTGTAAGGATCAAACGAGAGCTCTACCGCATTCCTTGGGTTTCGCTCTCCCGCAGCTATGCGTTGTCGGGCCTACTGGATGGTTAGAAGGGCGATAAAGAGCAAGGTACAAAAAAAAAACTTGCCATGGCAACAACTTTGGCATCTGGGTTGAGGGCAAGCAAACGTCTCGCATATCTCGCAGCGTCAAATTGGTTGTTGGCCTTGCTGAAAACGGTAATAGCGCTTCGTAACGCAAGCAACACTTGAGGCGGTTGCAGTTTGCACTCCGTGAAATAGGCGGCCAGCTCGAGATTTCGACTGACGTTGTCCGGTTCCTCCTCTGCGACCCGCCTTCGTTCGAGTTCGATTGAGACACCTAGCAGATACTCGCGGCTGGTGGTAACAAGTTCACGCCACTAAAAAAACAAGATGAGAGAGGTATATTGAAATGGATCGCAGTTCTTACTGTTCGAGCTTCATCATCAGATGCAAGAGGGACCAACAAAAGGCTACGAAGCACAGAGCGGAACACGTCTCGCGCCTCGGCCAATTTATTGCCAGTGACCAACCGGAAACCTTCCCCGAGTTCAGTGCGGACAGAGGCTAATGACCGCACGACAACTGGAAGAGTACGAGACATCGATGTTTCTGTCGGATTGCGTCGGATGTGAAGCTGAAGAGGCGGTAAGGATGCAACAGGTGTCAGGTATGTATGGGACGAGCGATAAGTCGACAAGAAGAGCGGCTTGAGATCCACAAAGTTGACTATGCCGAGTTGGCGATTGAGGAGCTTTATATCAACGTAAGCAGATGTTATACGGAGACGCAGACAACATACCTGCATCGCAGTCTCAAACGATCCCGCCGCCACGTGATCAGGCGCTAGAGGGGAGTTACGGACCCAATGCTCTGTCTCGCTGATACCTGGCGTTGAACCTGGCAAGTCTTCATCTGGGGTAGCATCCTCCTCGACCTCCTCCGTCACCTGCGCCGCTCCGGCATCGGCATCAAGTTCCCATCCTCCTTCTTCAGGGTCAAGATCGTCTTGCACTTCCTCGTCTTTCGCCCACGCGTCGAGTGCAGATGAAGCACCAGCAGCAGCATCACCATTGACATATGCAGGCTCGATACCAGTCTCAAGACTACCATTGGCCAACGCTTGATCAAAGAAGTTTTGTCCAGTCGAAACAACAGGCCAGTTCTGGTCAGCAGTAGAGTTGATCACGGGTGGGGGCTTGAGTATTGAAGTCCCGAAGGCAGGAACATCATCAACATCGGCTTCTGTCATGCCCACGGTTTCAAGAATTTGGAGAGCCAGGTCGTCGAGCCCGCTTGTCTTCGCAGTCAAATATGCCAAAGGATCTAGCGATGTCGGTTGTGGTCAAACCAGAGCATTGTTGTTCACTCACTCAGACCGACTTCACGCAAAATAGCTATCCGTCCTTCAATATCACCCGCATATAGCGCATTGTGGAAGCGAGACATTGGGTCGCCTCTAGCATCAGCAATCTTTTGCATCTTCGCTAATTTGTCCGTGCTGCCTGTGGCGAGGTAGAGGAACGACAACTTGTCGAAATTCTTGGTCTGCTGGTATGCTTTTTCGACAATCTATAAAGTCAGGTTTGGGGATTGCGTGTGCATGCATATAGTTTCGTACCTTGTGGTTGCCTTGTTTCAGGGCTTGTTGAGCAAGACGGTCCCAACATTCCGGTCGGTCGATGGTCTTCGCGGTCTCCATAGCCACATCAAGGTTACCACATTCGAGTGCAAGCTCAAAGCGTGTGTTCGTGTCCTGAACGAAATGCAGGGCAATCTAAACACAGAAGTTGAGGAACGGATTGAGAAGTATCTCACGGAATCATACCTCAGGGAATCCTTTTTGGTTGCAGATATGCGATGATACTTTGACCCAAAAGCGTGGAGGTGCGAATGATGTAAAGCATTTCTTCATAATTGTTCTTCAGCAGGGCGAGTTTGAACCGATACTCTGTCGGATCAAAGGTGATGGTTCTCGGACGTCCTGAGCGGTCAAGACAATGAACGGTCTTGCCCTTGACCCGGGTAAGATAAACAGGATTATCCAATGTGCAAATCACGCCGTGGTCGCTGTTACCAGAGTTTAGTAGAGCTCGACAAGTAGCAACAAAACTCACCCTTGAGGAAGACAATATTTGATATGGTTCAAGGTCGAATAGATGAAGACACCAGAATCGTCCCAAGCACCGGATTTGATTCGGATAGTTTCGTGAATAAGACTATGCTCTGTGAAGGTTCTGTTGGCAATCGTAATAGCTAAGCGAAGATCAGCACAATGCTTCAGTTTCGGTTGATATACACACTATGCTTGCTCATGAGAGCTACCAGAGACCCATCATTGCTCCATACAACATATTTGACGGGGGGTGAGTTGATTTCCGCAAGCGTTTTCTGTTGTTGGATGTCATAGAGAACAACAGTCGAGGTTGAACTCAAGATGAGGCTAGCAGTGCCACCATAGAAGATTTCGTTGGTTTGGACAGGCGGCTTGATCTTTTTGACGACGGTATTGGCCAAATCACCAATTTCGATGAACTAGGGGGGGTTAAGCGCGAAAATAAAATCAACGCTTGAGTTCAAACAAACCTGAGTTGCCTTTTGCAGGACTGCAAATCGATTTCTTGAGACAAATATGGCACTTTGACCAGCACCACGCTTCCCATCCACACTCGAATCCTTCATTTCACCCTGGGCCTGTTGCGGCAAACTCGTGAGCTCATATAATCCGTTGTCGGAGGAGATAGTGACGAGAACAGCTCGCTCCGCGGGATTGAAGCTTAGTGTTCGGGGAGGCACGTAAACGCTTCCAAATTTGCGCACAGAAAGCAGTCCAAGGTCGGCACCAGTATTGAAATCGTATGATCGGACATATTTGTCCCGGATGTAGTATAAAGAGTCCTGGTGCACCGCAAATGCAGGTCGTTCGCGCTCTAGCTTAAAAACAATAAGTCCACTGTCGTGGCCCGCAGCAAAGAGGTTGAGGTTCGGATGGGAGGCAAGAACCCAGAAACGATCATTTTCGCGACGGAATGTTTGAATAGCGGTGCGTTTTGCGAGGTCCCAAACACGGACGGTTTTGTCTTCACCGCAAGAAACGATGAGTTCATGTTTAGGGTGGAAAAGAGCCGTCGAAACGTTGTTGAAATGGCCACGGCAGGAATCGACCTCCCATGCTTTGGTCTCGCTCATCCGCCAGATTTTAATGGTGCGATCGTCGGCAGCGGAAACGATGAGGGGGAGAGTGGGGTGGAACATGGCATAGTTGACACCACGGTCGTGACCTTCAAGTATATATTTGACGGTCGAGAATGTATCAAAGGACTCGAAGTTTCCGGGGCCTGTGCTGGTATTCGGAGAGCCTTTACGAAGGCCCGAGATGTCCCACACGCGAACAGTCTGGTCAACAGAAGCAGAAACAACCAGGTCGTCTTTCGGATGGAAATAGGCAGACATAACATAGTGAGAGTGACCAGTGAGGATTGCAATGCAGTTTCTGGAGGTGCTGTTCCATATGCGGATTGTCTGGTCGTCAGAAGCAGAGATCTGGAAGGAATATCAAGGCCACGTTAATTTTTATGAGAGAAAACGTACAATCCATGGCATTTCGTGGTGGAATTGGACAGTCCGTACGAAGTCAAGGTGGCCATGGAGAGTGAAGAGACAACGACGGTTTTGAGGCCGTATGTCTGCAAAAGGTTCAGACGCGCCGAGAAGAAGATGGGACAGGACACACCCCAGACTTTGATTTTGTAGTCGTCGCCACCGGTAGCCAGCAGGGCGCGACTGGGATGAAAGTTTACACCTCGAACGGGCCCTAATTGGGAATGAGAAAGATGTGGGCGGATGCGAGTAGCAACACACCTTCGTGCTCTTCAAAACGGTCGACAAGCACGCCCATTCGATAGTTCCAAAGCTGAATACTGCCATTATGAAGAGCAGCAGCAAGCAAAGGTTGCGTTGGGTGAAACGCCAGCCCTGGAAAGTGATTGAGCGTTAGTCGCAAAAAGGTTCCTTCCAAATACCCTTGACGCGATTGCTCTTCGATTCGAACTTCGTGAGCATCACCGACATGATGGGCAGAAGAGGGAGAGATTAAGGTCGTCGGCGTGAATTAGAAGGAGCAGGAGAGCGGCTCGTAAGCTCCCAGACGCTTTTTGGCGGGAGGCGCGACGTGGTAAAGCTACGTATGTGACCAAATTGATGGCCTGACACAGCCACTCTATGAAGACCTCTTCGTTTCTTGCCTGGACAATAGCTACATTCTGCCTAGGGCATTCGCAACAACCTGATACTTGCGCAACAAGGTCAAATACAATAATCAATATGCTGACGGGTCGTCTGCAAAATAATTCCCCTCCAAGGCATCCTCGTAATTCCACTCTTCATTGAGCAAGAGCCGACCCAGCCCACATCTTTGCAACACAGTCGAAAGTCTATCCAAGTCCTTCTTTTGATCCAGCAAGCCTGCGTCCGGCACAGGAGGAAGCGTCTCAAAGACAAGTCGTGCACTCTCCACATCCGCCAAGTATGCCGCTGGGGGAGACCGGGGTGGGTATTTTATCTCGACATCAAGCACCCGCTCGATGGATTTGTGCTCCCGAATGAACTTGAGCGCTCGCGTAGGGCCGACGTTTTTTATTCGCTGTGTGAAGTCCGTGCCAAGCAACAGCGCAAAATCGATGAACGAGGCACGATCTAGTTCAAGTGTCGTTCGTAGCTCTTTTCCCGACAACAGGGTCAGCGGCAAATTGCGGCTCGTAAGATTTCGAACGAGTGGCGCCTCGTAAATGACCACATCCTAGGTACAGTTAGAGAAGTCCATCGCTGGTTCAAGACTTACTGTGTCTTCACTCGCGACATAATCAGCAAGTCCTTGTTGAACCATGGAAGCGGCCAGTGCCTCCGCTTCATACGTGCCAGTCGAATCAATACACGGGATGCCCATTGCCCGCAAAAGCTCTTTCGACTCGTCATATGTGCGTGTTGTTGGTGGATTTGTGCGCCGTTGGTAAGACTCGGAAATGAGTTCTGCTCGCAAGGTCAAGGTTGAAAGCGTGTCTGAGAGAGATCCCGTCAACGAGTCTGAGGCCAGAGCGGCCCAAAATTTGGCCTCATCTGCCGCCAGCTGTTGTTGTGTTTTAGACATCGAATATTCGATGTGTTCCTCAGAGGCGGAGGGACTGAGGGAAGCTAATTTGCTCACACTCCCGCGAAATTGGGAGTATAAAGAGTTCAAGACGCCGGGTAGTTCGGCCAAGGAAACATGCGAATACAAAGTTGACTCTGGTGATACATGTGTTGTTGCAGTATAGTCGTCTAGGTCATTAGTGGGTGATAAATAGCTTATATCGTCGGCTTGAAGAGTGTCCAAGTAGTCGAGAGAGTACTCGTCCATTTCGCGTTCCGGTATATCGTGAATGTGCACCAACTCTTCTTCGGGTGGCTTGTGAACCACACGCTTCGGAGAGTAAGAGGCCTGCTCCTCGGATATTTGAAGAAATAGCTCGGACAGCTGGCCTTTAGCAGAGACGCTTTGGACATCATTCACGAGAAGAGCTAGTTGTTGAAGGCGTTGCATCCTATCAGACTCTATGGATGCACGAGCAATGGTCAGCTTTCTGGCTTCTCGTCGGCGTTCGGTCTATTCTGGAGTTCAGCAACCCAAACTCTCGCAAAACAACATAAACATACCTCGCGCGCCTTCGCCAGGCTACGTTCGAATCCATCGAACACACAAATAGCCGTGACCCCGGAATCTTGCATCTCCTTCACCAACTTGTACCACCCGAGCACATGCCGATGTCCATGGGGAACAGGCGCGAAATGAAGGCGCTGGGTAATAAGGGTGCCATCTCTGGACGTATGAGAGTTATATTCAAGCTTGTCTGAGGGCTTACATGACAATACGTTGTCCAGCCAAATCGCGCAGACGATGAGGGAGTTGTTTCACGACATCTGGGCTGGCTCGAGTGAGAATTTTGCCTGAAATGGAAGAGAAAGCGTACAATGCTTTTCGGAGGAAAGGATAGAGCCCCAACACTCCCATTCACGTCTGGCAGAAAACTTGAAGCAAACTTGAAGCGTGTTTGAGGCAAGAATCGGACGAAACGCGATCACTTGATTTGGCGTCCAAACTAAGCCTAACTCAGCCCCATTTGTTGCCATGCAAATGCTTTGGTTTGGATGCAGTATGATACAGTGTGAAGTTGCGAATAAGTACGAGATAAGGATACAGGGTTTCGCTCGGTGCTTGAATTCACTTTTACACCATAGAAGTACATTCGACATTGCGCGACCACCGAGCCCGGATGTGGGCCAGGCGCAGATTGAACGTTTCTGAAGTAGTCCACTGAAGGAGCAAGAACACAACCGCCACCCCCACCAACACCGCAGCCGCCAGACCCCGCCCAAAAAAACACGCAAACATACTGATGCAGTTTGCAACAACCGCGAGAAGTCCCCAAAGATAGAAGGTGCGGGGTAGCGAAAACGCAAGGGCGACAAATTGGAACTTGAATGTTTGAGATTCGATAGTATCAAGATAGTTCATCTACAAAATGTGAGCTTACGTGATCTGCGGAGAGGAAAAAACTCACAGCTTCAGCAGCACACAAGTCTTGCATGGGCTCAAATCGGTGAAGTAAGACTACAGAAGCCAGGATACTAGCACCAAGAAGGGCTGTTGAAGCGATGGCGAGCGATAGGCACGATGGAGTCACGAGGAAGAACATGTGCAGCCTTGAAAAAAAGGAGTTAGCCCACACAAAGGCGCCGCAACTCATTGGCTCACATCAAGGTAAAGAAAGCCTGATCAAATGGTCAGTCGGATCGCGGAGGGGGGCTGAATGCACTTGCTCACCTCCCGTGATACAGAGCGCCAATCTGTTAGACAGCCGGAAACCAGGTTCTTCCACTGCTCCGCATAGACCAAATGATCCACGAAGACATCGTTTAGTTGAGCCAGATATTTATCCGTCGTTTTGAACGAGACACGAGACGCGACAGAGGACACCCATTCGTGCTTTGTTGTGGGATCATAAAGAACAGCTTGGTCTCTTGAGAGGCGAGAGAATTCTTGACCGTAGAACGTCAAGTATCGGTTGCGACCTGTGATGGTGAATCAGATCATTGTCAACACTCGGTTTTCTCCTCCTCACAGATCAAACTCCACAGGCGAGCTAAACTCATCGATGAGCGGGAAGATCGACAATACCGTGTAAATCGGGCTCACCGACAGTACAAACTATGTTCCCGTTGGCAGGATGTTCTATGCAAAAACATTTTAGTTGATTTGGGACAGTCTCGAGGGCGTAGAGACGGACCTCGAGAACTCTTAAGAAGACTCACAAATCCCTCGCATTCCTGCTTGGAGTAAGGGAAGGTGGAGACCCGGGAGGTCATTTGATCTGAACCCGTTGGTGGCGGACTCGCGACAAAATGCAATGAACATACCACAGATGCCATGCGTAAATACGCAGATTAATGAGTCAATGAGCGCCACCGGCAAGGCACCAAAGTGCATCGGGAAGTGTTCAACGTGGGTCCAGTATAGCTCCTCGCAAAGAAGCTTGAGTTGCGGGACGGACACGACTGCAGGTAGGCCAAGCTCTTCTGTGTCGAGATTTTGCTCCATCCAAGTTTGCGCAAGAGTGGAATGATCGACGAAATAATAGGCACAGTCCTCTTCCTCGAGCTTCAGGAAGAGCTCAATTTGCGGGGAGAGGGGAAAGTTTCGCTGGAGAGCGATATCTTCGATCCTCTTGGTCCAGCAGAGCACGTTCTCGAGCACGTCTTTGCGGTACATGTACGCCTCCGTCACAACGCGGGGAGAGCCCGTGCGAGAAAAATAAAGTTGACCTTCTGGATGAACATGGGCAGTCCAACCTTGGGGCAGATATTCAGGCCTAACTCCTGCATGAGATCAACGAGCAGGTATTTTACCGAGGATCGTACTCGGGCATCCCACGATGAGTGAACATCGCAGAGGAAATTGTCATGCTACACGGCTCTGAACTGTAAAAAAAATAATCAGAAAGATAGCACATTATTGCGTAGAAAACTGTCTTACAGTCCCGTCCTCTCGTAGCGACCAGTGTCGTTTGAAGTGATTGGTCGCAGGACGGCTTGGGTCTCAGTTGAGAACTCGGACTCCATTTTGATTACGTCGTTTGGTGCGAAATGGATAGCCATGGGACGAAGAGAGCCGCAACGGTTAAGAGCTCGAGGGTCCAGAGTACGTGCGAGAGATCCGGAGCACATTATTTTCCCCTCGCTTTTAATAGTGTCCCGACGAAATTACGAATGGACTTTGAGGCTATCAAGAAAACGGCACCGCATCACTGGCAGTATGCAAAAGCAGTGCGTAGAATAACAGCCTTCGGCCCAAGTCGAAGCTGTTCAGAATGAGCCGAGCCGAAGGCTCATCTCCATGGCATGGAGCGCGCCTTCCAGAGAAAGTGGGTTCAGGAAACGGGCGGTGAACTTCTGACGACCCGAATGGGCGCTTGATGCCTCTTTGATGGTTTCCCTGAGAGGACCCCACAAATTCTCCTCCACAAACCCCTCTCCCAAGGCCCTAAACACTTGCTAACCGTCGCCGTTGGAGGGGGCTGCGGCGCAGTAAGCTATCCAGACGGACATGGGTTGTGTGAGACCGTTGTTCACGAGTAACCGAAACTCCGAAAGTCAACAAAACCGTTCTCGAGTTTGGGACCTTGCGCCAGCGCCAGAGCCTGGCCTGGCGCTGCGGTATTAGCGCTTTCGACGGCTGGCTTCCGTGATAATGCATCCTCCCGTTGTCTGATTTGACCGACCGACCAGTGCACGTTTGGCGCCACGGGTAACAGTATTGCGGTGCAAAAAAGTTGACAACTGGCGAACGGACATCCACATGCGCCGTGACGCTAGCCAGCTCGAATCCAGTTTGCATGGCAGTCGCCAGGCGGTTCGCCGTCGATAATTGACGCATTCAACTCCCTAAGGTGCAGAGAAAAAAGTGCTGTCAACGATGATCGTCGGAAGCAAATCAACTTCGGCCCGGACCCGAGTTATCCGTCCCCTTCCTCAAGACGCCTAATCACTAAGCGCTCTCAGCTCCAAACTCAAACGACAGCCCCGAAGCATCTATCCCGCGTACGATGAACATCTTTGGACCCAATCCAACCTGATCGGAGTTACGGACAGCTTTTTTCGCCTTTGCTGGCCGACCGCTGGCCGCCGTGAGCCTATATAACCGCTTGCGAGTCCGCCACATTCCTAACAAACAGCCTTACCTTGCCCCAAAAAGCAGCATTAATTCACCTATTCACTAATATGTCTTCCGACTCGTATGTATCACCAACTTCGGGGCCATCTCACCGTTAACGCCCTTATCGCTAGCGCTTCCACCAAACCAATCGAAGAGATCCAGGGCCAGCCAAAGGCCGAGTCCCCGTCTACCTCCCACGAAGGCCAGACAGAGTCCAAGGCTCCTGTTGAACACGACCAGCCAAAACTAAAAACAGAGGATTACGATTCCGATGAGTTTGAGATTGGCCAGCCTCCGAAACCTCCCGGGTCAGTGCTCTTCTGGTCACAACATTCAACTCAGCTCATTCCGCTCTCAGTCATCTTCCTCGCGGCAAGCCAACCCCAAGCATTTCAGGCAAGCCGCCTGGTGGAGGCAATGGAAAGCCGCGTCCTGCCCCAGGAGGTCGTTGAACGATTTGTTTTTCCAAAAGTTCTGATATAAGAGATTATTCAGCGTATACTATGTACCATGTAACTATTCTCGAGCGCACCGCCAACACTCGTTTTGTTTTATTTGATTGTTCAGTTGAGATGCTCCTTACGCCGCCACTGGAAGCAGGGAATCGAATGTTCTTCGCCCTGAGAGCGGTCGCACAGAACAATCAGATGTTGCTCAAACAAGTTGGCAGGCTGTACGGGATGGGATGCTTATTCGTCCGTATAAAGGTGTCCTGAGATGAGTTAATATGGTCCATTTTCAACCCCGACATCTGAATGGCAGAGGCGCGCAACGATTCAGGGTAAGAAATTCGGTTCTTAGTCTCGAGCGGGCTAAGAATGCTGTTAGGGTCCAGGAGACCGTAGATCGGCCCGTCGAGGTTTCTAATGGCAAATTAATAGTTGAGCCAGCGGCTGGCAGGACCAGCCTCGTTATCGACCCAACAGCACATGGAGAGGACAGTGACGATTCAGACTTTGAGGTTCCGCCACCACCACCTCCCACAGCGGTTGAGAGAGCCAGTCCCGTTGTAGACCAAATAACACGGGAGGGAGAAAGCGACGAGTTCGACATCCCCCCACCACCGCCTCCCACAGAGTACGTCAACGTCGTTGTGGCGCTAGAGCTCCTTTGACATCACCTCCAGGCATACACCACGCGGTCAACCAGACCATGCCGAATCTGCCGCGAGAGGTTTACCCCCGGTCAAGAGGAAAGACCCCCCCAAGGAGCCGAAAAAAGTGAAGGACAATACTCGTATCGAGCCACCAAAAGGTTCCAGTAGCGCTGCCAAGACGACCAAGCGTTAGACATTATTGAGGCAGATTATCCGTAACTTATTAGTAAGAAAGAATGGTGTCAAACTTATCTATACTGCGAGTCTCTCGGATCTATCGAGCTGGAGTGCTCGCATTGATTTTCAGAAATGACGAAGGGCATCGAATATCAATGTCATTCAAGTTGGACAGAAGTTGAAGTCAAGAAGTTGCAGAAGCGCGACTCGAAGAAAGAGCGGAGGTCAAGAATTTTACTTTTGGGCATCAAGCCTCTTCACTCGAGCTTGATCAGCTTCGACCAATGTACCGTTAATCGCGCGCTCCAAGAACCCACGCCAGTCCTCGTCAGGGGGACCATAACACATCGTGTGCACAACAGAGGGAAGACGCGGAATCGTGATTGGAGCAAGATAGACCGTGTTCCCCGACTGAATGAACATGGTCAGGCAGTTCCGAGGAGGGGACTCTCTTGCCACGGTGTCTGCTCGATCCCTTAGTGCCGCTCGTGTCGCTTCATCAAGTCTTTGGTCTGCCATACTGTTCACAAGAGCGGATTGGAAGACAAATTTTCCAGGGACGCCCGTGCTGGACGGCTGCAGACTAACAACCAGCAGATGAGTCCGAAGCAACGAGAGTTGGGAAGGTTCATGCAGTTCCATGGCGTGTGTCGCGACATAAACGAGCAATCTCGTGTGTTTCTGTTTCACCTCGTCATCCAAAGCGCTGAAAAAGCAGAAAAAAACGCGCAGAAAACCATTTCTTTATCGATCCCAACATATCGCGTTCTTCCGTTCCCTTGGAAGGTAGCGCTGCCCGTTGCTCTCCTTGCCATGCACAATTCTTCTTGTGGTTCGGCCAATCTTTGGTTTGACAATCTTTTCCCTGCATCATCATGTTGGCAAACAATCGAAAGATCAAGCTGATACTCACGCAGTAGAGTTGCTTCTGGCACTTGCCGCAACGCTTGAACTTTTCGGCCTTTGTTTCGGTTTTGTAGCAGACGGAGCAGCTCTGACGAGCCGTCTTCGCCACACTGAGGCCTGGTTGGGACATAGATGAAAGCAGGTCAGAATTGACTAGCTTTACCTTTATAGCGCTAAGAGCGGTGCTTATGTCAGCGCAAATTTTGTACAAATCGATATTGCTACAGAAATCACTAATTCGATGCGGGTGAGCAAAGGTTAAATAAACGGGATAAGAAACACCGACCAACGTACAAACGAGGCTATCGCCTGCCCTCCACCATGATGATATGGTATCCGAAGTTGGTTTTGACCAACGATGAGTAGTTCGGTTTGTCGGGAGTCGACGGCGTCAAGGCGAAAGCAACCTCCTGGAAAGCACCGACCATACTCCCTCGCACCATCCATCCCAGGCTACCACCCGCTAAGGGATGTGAATCGCAGCCAAGATCTGAAACCCGTTGACGAACTTTTGGCTTTATCCTCTGAGTATTCTTGCGCCACTTCTGTCATGCTCGAGTTGGCTTTGCATTCCTCAACAGCCAAATAAGTAGCACGAACTGTTGAATGCTTGCCCTTCTTGCAGTTTGCCCAGCGCCTCGGTTGCTTTCGAATGTTTCTCGCAAAGGATATGACGGACCTACTCAGCCTCTTAGATCCCCCAAATATACTCGGAATTGGTTCATGCTCGCTTACGTTCACAGCCGTAGCGGCTTTCAGAGCGCCTTTGGCAGGTTTCGAGCCCGAGTCCGCTGCATCATCCGTAGAGGAGGAGGATTTGCCTTTGCCCTTCGATGGTTTCTCGGTTGTAGACTTGGAAGTTTTGTCTCCAGTAGATTTCTTGGGCATTGACTCGTTGTTGATGATGGCAAAGTCGCGGTCACCTCTTTAGTCACCGCTGCAACTTGTTTCGAACCACGTTTTACTCCTCTGGTGTTTGCAATACTACGAGCCTAGATGCTTTCCAAACACGCTCCTTGTTGTCCCAACCTACTTCTCTTTCGCCGAGTAAATTTGTGCGCCCTGATAGGCCAACCGACTCTCCTACTTTTTCCGCGCTCCGAGATTCGCCGTCCCGACCAACCTCAAGCCTGTGTGCGCGATCCTTGACCAACTACATCGACATTGACACGGACATGGTCGGACTCACTCGTATAAAGTCTCTAGCCAAGACCACACAACATTTATCTCGGCGAAATGCTCTTCACTTTCTTCAAACTCACAAGTCCCCTTGCCGGCGTTGTCGCTATTCTGGCAGTCGCTCTCTTCACTCGAATATTGCGAGGCTACAAACATCGCTCTCCCCCCGGCCCTTCAGGCTGGCCTATTGTGGGCAATCTTTTCGACCTGCCTCCAAGCACGAATGAGCCTTGGAAGGTTTATCAAGCATGGAGCGTGAAATACGGTGCTTCATGTCTGATACTACGCGGAAGAGGGCTTATTATAATGCCTAGGCTCCGATGTGATCCACATGAAAGTGTTGGCCACTCGTATAATTGTCATCAACTTGGTCAAAGCTGCCTCCGATCTCCTTACTCAGAAGTCAGCAATCTATGCCGACAGGTATGTACCGTCTCTTTGCATAGAAAGAGCTCTAGTAAAACATGATAGACCGAGAATGCCTATGCTCCAAGAAGCGTGAGCTATTCCCTCCAAGATTCAGGTTGGGTTGAACTTGTTATCAGAATCGGGCTTGGATGGCATTTCGGGTTCATGCCTTACGGTGACGGCTGGCGGCAACACCGAAGGCTATTTGCTCAGCATACCGGCACGTTTACCATCGCGAAACAGCTCAAGTGGACAAACATCCTCCTCGAGAACTTATTATCATCACCCCATAACTTCATCGAACATATCCAGCAGTGAGTCGACCGGCGCCTGCTAGTCTTGTTCCAACATTTTCCGTAGCTTTGCGACGGGCTCGAGTCTCGAAGCAACATTTGGCATCCAGGTCAACCCTTCTGGAACTCCCGATCCTTTTATCGAAGCAGCGAAGCAAGTGGTTCAATCAATGGTAGAGGCGGGAATATTTGGTAGCTACTTGGTCGACTATTTGCCGTTCCTGAAGCATGTCGAGCGCCTCAAGGGCCAAGTGAAAGAGTGGTCTATTGCCTCAAACGTGGCCGCCCACGTGCCTTGGGATGCGATGACGAAAGCTGTGGTGGGTAGATTTCTCTACTCTCAAGGACACAGCTCACACCACTCCAGCAATTGGGTGATTTCTCCCCTTCTGCGGCTTCAGAACTTTTCGAGAGCGATAATTTGGACCAAACAATCGCTCGACAAACCTTGGCATCCATGTTTGCTTCAGGCTCAGCAGCGGTATGCCCTCCTTATATCTCTACGTCTTGGTTGACGAACGTTTCTATGCAAGACCGCTTCTACCATAACAATTTTCCTCCTCGCGATGGTATGGGGCTTGTTTCATTCCATTTTCTGTTTGTCTAATCATCCTCCTCAGGTTCTTCATCCAGAGGTGCAAGAAGCTGCGCAAGTCGAGATCGACAGTAGTGGGAGATCGTCTCCCAGAGCTCTCTGACGAAGTCAATTTACCTTACATCACCGCACTTATTCGAGAAATCGGGCGATGGAACCCCGTAGTCCCACTCGGTAAGTTGTTAAAACACAAACAAATGGCGCTCAACCAATTGAACCACACAGCATTTCCTCATATGCTCTCGACCGACGACGAGTATGATGGGCACCATCTCAAAGCTGGCACGATCGTTGTTCCAAATTCTTGGTACGTTTCTTTGCGACTACTTTGGATGAAGTTGACCAGAATAAGGGCAATATTGCATGACCCAGAAGTTTACTCGGAGCCCGAGAGTTTCAATCCATCGAGATTTTTGACAAGACATGGCCTATTGAACCCCCTTGTAAATGATCCCGAGGCCGTATGGGGGTACGGACGAAGAGCGTGTCCTGGACGAAGGATCGCTGCCTCAGAGCTTTTCTTGACCATCTCAGGGATACTCAAAGTCTTCAAAATTACGCCTGCCGTGAATAACGAGAGCGAAGTTATACAACCGAAATGCGAATTCGGCAGTGGGTTGTTGCGGTAAGTTTACTTGGATGCCCTTTACCATGTTATTTACTTACTCTTAGATATCCTAAACCTTTCAAATGCTCAATCGAGCCCCGTTCGAAGGAGGTGGTCGAACTGATACAGCTATTTTGACCTTGAACTTTTAGTTTACAGTATCTAATGTACTAGCTGATGTCCTAATTTTGAAACCTGTTGACTTTATGATGCACAATGCTAAGCATTCAATATAAGATTGAGAGCAGGAATAGTAACAATCGCGTCTTTTTGGGACAAGCCAACGGAATCCCGCTTACCAAGCTGATCCTGTCACCGATTATCTTTTTTTTCGAGCGATTGACTCGGAATCCCATGGGGTGCTATCTTCTTAGCCCAAGCTTCCATGGAAGGCAGCGATGAAAAGCTCCCCATCGGGGTCGAGAAGAAGAAACCCACTTTCCAGTCCCAAGGACTGCAACGCCGTTTGTTGCGATGGGGTGTCGAAGCAAGAGGTGCGGGGCTAATTTGAAGTAGAATTGCTTATCTTGACGCTTTCCAGGAATCCGGCCGGTCGCAGTAGAGGTAGTTGCTTGCCCTACGACGAGAGCCGATGCTCATACCATGGTGTTGTAGGAGCGAACAGACACACAGTTGACCAAAATCTTCTTCATATGGTTCTCTGCAAGCTTCAACTTGCTCCCGTGCGCGCTTAGCTCTGTCGTACTCTTCAAGCGTGTTAACCAATCTGTGATAGCTTCTCAGCTGGTTCATTAGGTCCAATCGCTTATGGACTTGGACTGCGCGACAGTTGTCTCGTCATTCTCTTCTTGAACCTACTGTGCTGTCTCCCGCCGGGATACCTGTGCGTCACTCTGAACCCCACATTTCAAGTACTAATAGAGGCTAGATCGACATGGGGACCTAAACTTGGTCTACGGCAAATGGTCCAGGCACGCTACAGTTTTGGTTATTTTGGCGTCATTGCTCCCGTTCTGCTCAATCTCATTGGTATGACGGGGTTCTGCATCCTGGACTGTATTCTAGGTGGTCAGACACTCGCGGCTGTCGCAGACGGAAACCTAAGCTGGAGGTAGGCACACCTAATTTTGAGTTTACTACCCATTCTGATTCTTGCAAGTATCGGAATCGTCATTATCGCCGTCATTTCTTTGCTTATCTCGTTCTGTGGCTGGAAAGTCCTCCACTGGTCAGCTTTCCGGATTCCTTTGAACCCTTCTGACTTGTGATGGAAGGTATGAGCGGTTCGCTTGGATTCCAGTGTTCGTCATCTTCCTCATTGCGGTTGGTCTTGGGGGCAAGAACTTCAAGAATATCCCTTCTGTGGAGCCACCAACTGCCCAGACCGTGCTATCCTTCGCTGCTGTGATCGCTGGCTTTGTATTGACGTGGTCGCCATTGTCGTCCGACTTCAGTTGCTATATGCCGCCTGATGCTCCAAGGTGCGTGGCGAAGAGACCTCGTGTCTTCTTTACTAAATATTTTCCCAAGTAAACGGGTGTTTCTTTACTCGTATCTCGGCCTTGTCCTTCCTACAGTGTCGCTTCAATGTTTTGGTGCACTGATCGGTGCTTGTTTATCGAGCGTACCGAATTGGGAGGCTGGATACGAAGGCGGCGATGTTGGCGGGATCTTAAACGCCATGTTGAGCCCAGCAAAAGGCTTCGGAAAGTTCTTGACCGTTCTTTTGGCGTTGTCGGTGATGGGAAATGTCGCTGCAACGTGAGTTTCACGAATTGCACTTGGACGCTTTAACAAGACGCTCAGATTCTATTCCATCTCTCTCAACCTGCAAATACTCGTCCCCGTCCTTGTTGTGGTTCCACGCTATGTTTTTTCCATTCTGGTCACAGCCATGTGAGCGGGAACAAATCCATAATTGAAGTCTAACGGGATTTGCGCACAGCGTCATCCCTCTCTCTATAGTCGGTGCCCACAACTTTTACTCGACATTAAGTAACTTCCTGGGGCTTATTGGATACTGGGCTGCTTGCTATATCGCCGTTGTTCTAGAGGAACATTTCATCTTCCGCAGAGGAGACGCGTCGCGGTACAACTTGGCCGATTGGAACAAATCCAAACGACTACCGTCAGGACTTGCAGCTGTCGTAGCGGGGATGTGTGGAATAGGAATTGCGATCCCGTCAATGGCCCAGGTTTGGTACACTGGACCAATCGCCGAAACAACGGGTGATATTGGGTTTGAGCTGGCGTTTGTGACGACCTTGGTTGTGTATCCTCCTCTAAGGCTACTAGAAATTCGTATACGAGGTCAAATTTAGCTCACGATCGCAGGGTGCAATTGTTTTGTGACAAAGCTCTTTTTCTTCGTGTCACGTCACGCACGCGAGGTGACTTTTTTCCTCTTCTTCGCTTGCTTCTTCAACTGCCGTGGCTGGCCCTCGCTGCTCTCCCCGACCCGTATGTACCCTTCTACACGCGTTGCCACGCGTTTGCTGACCATCATTAGCGCGTTTTACCTCAAATGGCTTTTCCACTCGAGTCCGACATCGCGGATGAGCAGCTCGACATGGACTTTCTTGAACCACCTCGCCCTACCAGCCGACTTGGGTTTAACAGCGAGCTCACCCCCGCCTCCCCACAACCACACCGTGCCGCAAAGCGCCCGCGATACACCACTTCTCCAACCAAATGGACCAAAGCGCTGCTTCAGAGAATCGGTCTCTCGACAACGCCTGGCAAAACCGAGATTACGACCCTCACGACATTGGAAAACGACCCAGAAGACGAAGACGCGGACCCGTTGTCTTTCGCTACTCTCCCTTCTCTAGCATCATCAGCAACCTCGCCATCCTCGTTGGACTGCGACAAGTCATTCGAACAAGACGACTCTGATGATTCCTCCTCCGAAGACTCTGACTTTGATTTTGACTCGTTTGTTGACGAGAACGATGCTGAAGAGCTCGATTTGTTTCAGTTGGAGCCAACATCCACTATTTGTCGCCCTCCCTCCCCACCTCTCCCTCCCCGCGTCAACATTCCTAATAAACCGCCCACCAAAACATCATCTTTGTCTGCATCTTCGCCTGCATCGACTGCCGAGAATTCTTATAGCCCATCGCCACTTTCCCCAATGTATACTGGCCGTTCTTCCCGAACCGCAACCAAGCCATTCCGGCATGCATATGGCAACCATGGCCGGAGCAAATACTCTCTTCTTCACTGCAAATTTCTCTGGGCTGTCCGCGAAGAGCAATGGGAAGCACATACCGCCCGTTTGCGCGATGCCCAAGCTTATTCGGGACTTGTCCTTCCCAAGTCGACACTACGACCGCCACGTTCATTTCCCGTCTCCGATCCTGAGCCAGCGCCGATACCGCCAATGACCATCCACCCAAGGCATGGTGATTTGTCCGCTTTGCACGATCCGCAAGCAACACATTTGGATCGCTGCTTCGTCGGAATGCAGCCATGGACGATTTCCAAGACGCTGTGGATGTATGATGTCCATTTGTGGGCTGCTTGGCAAGCAAATCACGACGATGGAATCGATTTTGATGACGATGTTAGCGAGAACGAGTCTATGGCGGCATCTATTTCCAGTGCTAGCGACGACTCGGACTCAACATTGGTCGATGAAACCCAAGACGAGACTATGGTTGACATTTCGCTGTCGAATGAGGAGGAACATCCACAACTCAAAAAGTTTATCGTCACGCGTCCAGATCCATTCGGTGTCGGCTGGGAAACTTCTTGGGCGAAGCGGTGGGAACTCCTCATTGAACTTGTCCGCATTGACACGGAGCGGGAACGCCAACAAGCGGAGATCCTACAGAAAATACAGCCGCAGCCCAACAAACGGCCTAAATTTTTCATCGGTGACGACGACGAGAGTGACGACCAGGATGGCATGATGCTTTTCTGAAATTATGACTTTTTCTCTCCCTTTTCTGGCATTGACGACGACACAACAACACATTTGTACCACCATGCATGCATATTATCGTACCCTATAATCGATTTGTCTCTACACTGTACTGTACACCAACATAAAGGACAAGCACAAGCAATCCGACTGAACTTATTCTCGCTCAATGGTGACGTAAGCGCTTGAAAACCAGATATTCATTCCAGCAGGCGATCACACCGCCAGCCTTCTTCTTCTCCAACCACATCCTTCCCACATCCTATCCACAACCCCAACTTCCCTACGCTCGCTCATCTACAATGTCTCAACACAACCCCCTAGCTTCAACGTCCACGCCTAGTACGAAGTGTCCGCCAACTCCAGAGTGCAAATTCAAATTTGATCCCATTGAACTCCAACCACTTCCTCAAACCAACCAAGCCCGCCTAGATTGGTTTCTCAAAGTCTCTTCAGCCGCTGTGTGGTCGCCACGGCTCCCTTCGCCACACTGGTCACGAATCTTGAACCGGGAGAACAAAGGCACGGTCGACAACAGTGAAATTCAAGGAGATTCAGATATCAACGCCTCAATTGCGCATAGTCAGCATATATTGTATCCGAACAGTTCAGTGGAACAACGCATGGTACTGCTCTCTCTCGCGGAATTCAGTTTCTAACAACTACCAGACTGCCCGCCGCGCTCTTGTCTCCAATGCCACGTTCCACGCCATTCTCGTTCGTAATGGGGTCACCAAGTCCTCGTATAGCAAGCCACTCGCCAATGCGCTCGAAGTCTACTTTCATGCTCTGGCGGTGTTCGATTTTTTCCTAGCCGAGATGTGGGTTATTCACCCCGTTGATACATATCGTTATGTCTCAGTGCGTTGTCTCCTTTCGTTCTACTTCCATCCACATTCAAGTCGTCGTAGACCAGGGTCTCTCGAAAAGCGCAAGTGGCTAGAAGATGATCATGAAGACGAGAGCAGACCGACTCAGAAACACTGCAGAGGGCTTGATCCTGTCACAGCAATTGTACACTACCTCCCTCAAGTTCCCGCTATTGCTCCCCTTCTTCGGCTCACCACTACCCAAGAAGACAAGAAAATTGAGGCGCAGGGCAAGGGCAGCAAGCGTTGCAAAGAAAACCGACCACCGCATAGAAGTTCCTGGAGTTCGCGCCCCCGTTCAAGCCACGAGATCTTTCGTGATCAACTTCCAACCCTTCCCTTGTCGATGTTCTTCGATGCGGCTGCTCGCCTGCCTCGCCCCGCGCTCGATGACCTTCTCAGACTGGAACCCTTGTGGTATAACGGTGTGATGGACTGTGGTCAGGCTCTCTCTGCTCGTGATCTTCTGGCTGTCTTGTCGTTGGCTTCGCCCACAATATCAAATGCGGATCTGACGGTTTGTTTCGTGCGCCACTTTTGGTCTCGAATTGATGGTCTGGACATAGCTTCTGCGGAATGCGACCTGCGACCACATTCGTCGAATAACCCGGTTAGCCGACCTTCTCAATGTTCCTTCGCTGGGCAGATCACGCAAGCTCGACTTGGCTGCCGTGTACTTCTTTATTGCCAATCATGAACGCGACCTTCCACCTGAACAAACTTGGTTGTGGCAAGTCTCAAGGCCAGCTCGCTTAATGGCCAAAGCCAAAGGGCAGAGCATTCCGTTCAAGACGGTCGCAAACGGTGAGACTTTGGGGGTCTTGAGGACATTACGTCGTCTGGGAGACCAAGGTGTACGTTCAATTGCCTCAAAAGAATCATGCTATTTCTCATTTGCGCACTAGGCTCGGGAGATGGGTTGGATCGGCGAGCCACTTCGCATCACTGGCGGTTTGACAAGCAGTCCAGCACCATTGGATTCTGAGACTCGGGCGGGTTCGGATTCCAGCTTTCCTGTATGAAACATTTCTACACCTATCAATCGAGATTCGAGACATTAGCTCCACTGCACTGCCAACACTTCCGATATTTAAGCTGGACAATGGTTACCGTCACATTAGGTTCACCTCTCTGTTCTGTTCACCCATCTCGGAGTATTCCTTGCTCCCCTTTCGTTTTGGTTGCTCTCTAATGGTCGCCCTCAGCTTTTACGACGACGACATCACCGACGACTAGGACGACCTTGACCCAGACTTCGACAGTCAGCGACGGCTGAGCATCATCTTCCTAATTCCCCAGTGTGGTTTACAATATCCATTGTGCAACCGACGGGCCGCCGGGCAAGGGAGAGCGAGGGGCAGAGGAATGTCTTGCTGCTGTGTGTTGCCGGGAAGCCTTGAAGGCGACTGAACGTGAGCTTAAACCCTCTGGTAGGGCCTGTGATCGCGGCAACACATTCAGTACAGGGTTAAAGTTTTCTGCGCGCCTTGCATTGTTTGGAATGCTCCTGAATGCCTTCGGGACGCGCCATACTGGCCTTGATGTTACGGAAGGTGGTGTGTCAGTTCTGGTCTGTTTTGGACGACCGCTTGCAGTGTTTTTTGCTTTGTAATAATGATGATCTTTTGGACTGAACGTTTTGGCCTCTCATTCGACAAATTTTCTTGTGAATCCACTTGCGAAGGGTCACAGAGCAGAGTCCGAAGTGGGTTGTGCTTACTCTGATCAAAATTGCCGACCACCGGAAGGCTCTGACGCGTCTCATTGCCTGTCCAGCGTCATCAAACTTGTTGTCGCGTCCCCATTTCGAGGGCTGAACGCCTGTGCCGGCTCTGCATACTTAGTGGATGTGGAGGATGAGGCTCACGCGCTTCTGGGATGTGAGGCTAACGAAGAGTTGGTAACACTTAGGCACGCTTTCTTGGAAGACATCATTGCGCCACAGAGGTTTGACTTCGAGCAGGATTTAACGTTCCTTAATAGGTCTGTGGTGGTGCAGTTGGCTAGGTACACTTTCGATGTCTGACATAAATGTGTATCGTGCAGCGGTGCAGTGGGTACCGGGAGGATATAATTTGAAAGCGTAGATGACATGAAGATTGCTCCGGGAGAGGCTGATGATACATCATTGGTTTTCACAACGATTCCCGTCTTCATTTATCTGTAGCGTACATGAGCCTGTTTCCTTGTAGGGACCTACTTTCTTTCTTTTCACTGAAGGCGGCACTGCAAATCAGCCATCATGATGCAACTGGCAGCCGCGCCGTTGTCACCGCGCCGGCCATCTTTTCAGAATCTTTCTCCCCTTTGAGCTTTGCGCCTTGCACTCCACTACAACGCCGCGTTTGCTCCGCGTCCCCGCCAATGGGCCATGGCACATATGTCCGACGTATCCCGACCTCCGCGCCGACCGGCTATTCGCACGGGTCAAGCCGGCGTCCTTCGCTCGCGGCGCCGAATCACGCCGTACCTTGCCCCATGTGGATATCCCGGGCCGACTTCAACCACAAGCCCGAGGTGCCCGGCGGTTTCTATCTCACCGACAGTGTCATTGCTGCAGCGCAATTCGCGTGTTGGGGCGCAGTGAGAGAAGGACTCAGATTCCAACCGGCAAAAGTTGATGTCTTCGGTATGTTGTTTCAATCCCTCTAAGCTGAGGGAGGACGCTGATCGTATGAACCATCCGTTGCAGAGTACACCTGGAACGGAGTTGGTGCTGACGTATTCGAGTTTCCGGGCTAGACGCATTAAGACTGGCTAAATGTACGTGTGTTCACCGCTGACTAAGCGCAACTCACCCACATGGCTGTTGCAGTTCCAAGTGTACAACAGCCTTGAGGATACCACCAGGGAGAATCTCTGCACAGTCGGCGCAGACCGCTCTAGCGTTCTGGCGGCTTGTCTTGGTGGTGGCCTCCGAGAATCACGAGGGATCAAAGTTTGGCCCGAAACGGATCCGATCTCCGCTGATGATTTCAATTTCCCCAAAGGACGTGCGTGCACCCGCGGATCGTCACATGTGCACAGCCGCTAGCCTGCAACTCGATCACGTGCTTCGTCGTTTTTTGGCCTGAGGCCAAGGCCAGCGATCCGCTATTAGATCTGCCCAATTTTGAAAAGAAAAAAAGCTGGCTTTGGCTTTTTGTTTCATCGAGATTGACGGGAACGCGAGCGGCGATGGCTGGTGCAAATCCCTGGACCCTCACGCGGTCCTCCAATCCTTGCGCCACACAGTCCACACCGGTGAACGAGGTTGTGGAAGCCGTGTCGAGCTACGCGCTATGTCCACTGCCATGTACTTGATGCCTCAGGCGCCAAACAAACCCCATGAGAAGCCCGAGCTTTGATGAAGAGAGGCCTACTAAGGGAGAGAAAGACAGTCTGAGCCAACCAGTGGCCATGGCTCTTCCGTCGATATCCCCATTGACAGAAATGTACATGTGTGCTCAACCGTCCTCAATTGGTCCTCAACGTGGCTGAGCGCTCGAATTTTGAAACGGGTCTTTCGAATTTCCAACCTGCTCACGGAATTCGACACGCCTGTCACGGTGAGCAAACTATAAGGATGCACTTGGGGTCTGGGAAGGGCATCGTCGTCGGTTCATTCCTTTCTGCAACTAGTCCTAGTCCTCCCCCGGCCTATTCCTTTCCCTTCAACTTCTTGCGGCCAGACCGGCTTTTCTTTTCCTTCACTTCTGTTTGCGCTAGATCGCAACTTTCTTCTTCATTCGCCCCCCCCTCCACCGTAACGCCCTTCTGCTACGATGCGCTTCCCGACAAGCTTCCTGGTCTCGCTCCTCCTGACAGTGCCCGCGTTGGGCAGTCTCGAGCCACCTACCGAGGCGGACGACGCCGAGCTAATGGTGAGCCGAGTTGCTTCCTTCTGCTGTACCTTTCCTGAAGCGGCTTACGTTATAGGCGCTTGAGGCTCGTGCAGCGCGCAGGGCCCGCAGTTTGAACAAGCGGGTACGTAATCTCGTGTTTGTTTGTCAGCCACGCCGCTCACCGAATCGGTACATAGGCGACGAATCCTCCGGCAAAAGCGCCGGCAAAAGCGCCAGTCAAAGCGCCCGCCCAAGCACCAGTCAAAGCACCGGTCAAAGCACCCGCCCCAGCGCCGGCCAAAGCGCCAGCAGCAGCCCCAGTCAAAGCACCCGCCCAAGCGCCCGCTAAGGCCCCTGCAAAGGCTCCGCCACCTGCCGCCAAAGCACCTGCCAAAGCACCTGCCAAGGCCCCCGCGAAAGCGCCCTCACCAAAGAAGGCGGCGTGCCAGGCACAGATCGCCAAGGCGTTGCAAGCCCGATATGCGGAATTCGGGCTAAACCGCCACGAGGCACGTGCTGGCGTAAAGCACCCTAGCGGGAAGGGCCGCATCACGGTCTTCCACGGCACCGATCCAAGACAGTCCGCCTCCCTGATGGCCGGCGTGAACCTGGCGAAGACCGCTGCAAAAGGCGACTTCAACCACAGTCCCGAGGTGCCCGGCGGGTTCTATCTCACCGACAGTGTCATTGCTGCAGCACAATTCATGTGCTGGGCCGCAGTGATACCAGGATTTGAACCGGCAAAAGTTGATGTCTTTGGTATGTTGTTTCAATCCCTCTAAGCTGAGAATCGTATGAACCACGTTGCAGAGTACTCCTGGAACGGAGTTGGCGCTAGCGTACACGAGTTTCCGGGCCAGACGGACGACTGGGGCAATGTGCGTGTGTTTACCGCTTAGCAATCAAACTCACCCACATGGTTGTTCCAGTTCCAAGTTTATAACAGCGAAGAGGTCACCAACAGGGAGAATGTCAACCATTTCTTCCATTCCGAAGCCATCGAGATCTACAAAAACGTGATGATTACCGGGCCGATGGACGCCCGCTCCGGTGTGTCTTCTCTTCCAAGTTTTACTAGACCTGCTGCTCATGCTATGCAGATGACACGCTGACCAACGAGTTCCACCAATACGCCATCGTCAATCAACCTGCAGTGAACACGCGCCTCAGGCTGGTCGCGCGCCACCAAAACATCATCTGCAAGAACGTGCCCCAGGGCAATGCGCTGACGCCGACGCTGTACATCAAGGGCCAGGGCGGGAACCCCGGTTTCCAGACCCTCCTTACGAAGCTTCAGACACCGAACCTTGTGTCGGCGTTGGAAAATTGTGCTTGAGTAGGTGGTGGAGATGGGTTGTAGCACTTACTAGTTGAGTAGTAAACTTTAAAAAGACAACTTTCGATGACACTGTCCTTCACGCATTCGTGCCAGACGCCGGTTTGGCTGGGTCAGGCCTCTGTTGGGCTTCAGCAAGTCAACTATGTAATGCCTCGCGGACATATGCGAGCATTCAAGGCCCAAGTCCGACAAGTAGCGCGAAGAGAGGGCGTTTGTGAAGTGTCTTCAAGACAACACAGCAGAGCGCTGCACGGCGCATATTTGACCGAAATCCTCGTTGTCGTGGGAGAGCGCTGCCACGTCAGGGAAGGTGTGACCGTGACGCGTGGCGGTGACGCCACGCGACGCCCACCAGCTTTTACGGCGACAACATCACCGACGACTAGGACGACATTGACCCAGACTTCGACAGCCAGCGACGGCTGAGCATCATCTTCCTAATTCCCCACTGTGGTTTACAATATCCATTGTGCAACCGACGGGCCGCCGGGCAAGGGAGAGCGAGGGGGCAAGAGGAATGGTGTTTCCGTTTTGGTCTGTCTTGGACGATGCGATGGAACGCTTTTTTGCTTTGTAATAATAATAATAATAATGATCTTTTGGACTGAACGTTTTAGCCTCTCATTCGACAAGCTTTTGCTTCGTTGTTTTAGTTGTGAACCGATTGAAGGCAGTATCGACCGAAACAAGTATACGGGAATGAGGTATCTCTTCAAAGGAACTGTCTATATACGTGTTAAGGTGCCTTGGGCCGCGGGTAGAGTTGTGTCGTGTCGTCCTCTATACAGACTCGCCACGTTTTCCAATGGAAAGCTGGGTCGGTGCCGAGTTCCAGGTACATCGAGAGCTCCTTTAGCCATGGGGCTGCTTCGACTATGCCTTTAGCTTCATCGTAGAGCTTATTAAGATGCACCCAGTATTTTTTGGATTTCTGACTGAAAGGCGGGTTGCCAAAACGATCGGGCATCTCGGGATGGAGCCGAAAGACGCACAACTGCTTGATACCGGAGACACAAGCACGAATTCGCGGCTGCATGCAAGTTAGTAAGGTACGAGAGAAGGCACTGAGAGCACGCACGAAAGGGTCCCAGAGCCCTGCCAAGCCAGGCTCTCTATGCACCCAACAGCGCCGTATCTCTAGTTCTTCGACCAAAGGAAACATGGAGGGAAGCTCAGTGAGGAGAGCTTCGTCAGAGACGAGGTCGACCGCTGAGCGAATAATATACGATATTTGGAGAACTCTAAGCTGGGGTAGATGTGCACGGCGTAGGATTGCGAGAAGGGCTCCGGGCTTCATTTCCACCCGATGATAATTCGGGACTCGCTCAAAAGGGTACATTGACACTGCCAGCTTCTCGAGGGATGAGGGGAGAAAGTCAAGCAGTCTTTCTTCGGCCGCGATCGAAGACATTTGGAACGATTTCAGGGAGGAGAAGAAAGTCTGCGGTGACGACGGATGGGAGGATGGATCATTGAGGACGATGGGCATCAGTGGCCTTGGGTCAGTTGGATGGCGCGCAAGCATCAGACCAATCGAACGCAGCTTCGGCATAAGCTCCAGCAAGCGAAGGAACTTCGTTGTTTGAGAGTGCTCTCCTGTGCCAGAACGAACTTCTGTTTCTGAGTTTAGGGTGAGCGAAAGGTCTCCACTTGTCGAATCAGATGGAATATCTTCCTCCGTCGCCTCCAAAAGCACACTTGCACTTTGATGATGAAAATGCTCTTCCGGCCAATAACCCTCCACATAGAGCTCCTGTAGCTCACCCCATGGCGCCAAACTATCCATTGCCCGTAGCAAGAGCTCGCTAGGAACGTAGATTTGTTTCACAGTCGTGCGACAAGCGGAAAGAACAGCATTTATATTGTCTTGTTCCCTTCCGAGAATTAAAGGTGGCCGTCGCGCAGCGCAAATCGCCCGTTCTGGACCGAATGTGTCTTCAAAATAAGCAAATGGATAGTCGAAATTGTCGATCAAAAGCGGACTGGATTGTTTGGGAATATTGAAATGTTTCCCTGTTAACCAGGATGCGTCCAACATTAGTGTGAAGGTAGAGGTGGCGGCGTTGAGCGCATCAACAAGCTCTGGCCACAACCCTCCATCCATGTTGTTGGCGATTGTAAGCATTCGGAGGGAGCGCATATGGGGCAGAGCACCCCTCAAAAGTGTCGCCGTTTCGCTTCGAATGTCGTCGGCGGTAGAATCGGTGAAGGAGGTGAAACCGGCAGCAGTAATCGTGAGTTGTCTGGTGATTTGTCATGAACGGCTCGAGTCGAGGCAATGGAGCACTCAACCGGATGTAAGGTAAGATACTCTCTGGAGCAAAGCGTCGTAAAGCTGGTCTCCAGATCACATTCGCAAAGAGCTGGGCTAGTAGAGCTTCGCGGTAAGTGCGACACACTCTCGAGGCTTGTTTCCGGTCCCGGCGCTCCATGAATCCGAATATGACGAGGAGAACATCGCGGTTCAGAACTCCGATGTTCGTGATAGCAGAATGGTGAGGTGAATTGAGAGTAGAGGGATTCGCAGTATCTTGGTGCATTCCGGGTAGCTTGAAAGGCACAATTGCAACTTGAACTTGGAAAGCGCAACACACTGGCGGTGGACAGATAGACGGTAGCGGTGGGGACTCGGGGAGGAGGTGATGGTTTAACCAGAGCAACAACCAGAAGGACAGGTCGTTCTTATTGCTGTTTGTTTGTTTGCCGTGTTACTGTGGGTGTGGTCAAAGTGACATCTCCGTCGTTCGTCTTCTGTCTGCCCTGAGCAATACCATACATTATTGAAGAATATACGCACCAATTACAGGCCAGATCCATTCCGTTCTTATTCAAATGCACCAAAATTCCCATCCGTTCACCAACTTTAGACTTCACAGTTGCAACTGGGTGAACTATTTTGAGATAAGAATTCCAGGAGAGAGCAGCCAATTGCCGTCATTCGAGCTGAGTGTTGTAAAATTGGGTTGTCTATGCGCGTGTGTTGTGAGTGTTTGTCTTCAGTCTGTCACGCTTGACTAATGGTTGCTTGAGGATATGTCGTGGTCAGGCTGGCCCATACCGACTTGATATATTTACACTATAACTCTACAACATCTACTTGCAATCAGGGAAGCCCAGCGAGCCATAGCCAGTCCAGTCAGGATGGCATGCACGGAAGTGGTGGGTCTTGTCAATCTCTTCAAGCTCATCGATCTCCTCCTTGGTCAAATCGACGACAACAGCGTTGGCTGGCGCCCGTAAGCTTTCAGCGGATAGGACATTTTACAGGACTTACAAAGAATGCGGGTGTTGGTGACTGACTTGGGGAGGACGGTGACATTCGACTTGTTGGCTTGGAGCGAGATGAGGATGTTGGCAGGCTCGACGCTGTGCTTGGCCGCGAGTTTCTTGACAACCTCGTTGGTAAGCAGGGGCGAGTTGTCGGAACCCAGTGGCGAGTAGGCGGTGATTACGATGCCCTGTTTCTCGCAATACTCAACAACGTCGTGCTGTGGGCAGGACCTGAGAGTTTGATAAACATGATGTTTATTGCTACAATATTTAACTCACGGATGGAGCTCGATCTGGTTGACGGCGGGGATAACAGTAGCCACAGCGAGCAGACGCTCCAGGAATTCAACGCTGAAGTTGGAGACACCAATGGCGCGGAGTTTCTCAGGGTGAGCCTTGTAAAGACGCTCCATCGACTTCCATGTATCGAGCCAATCAACGGAGTAGTCGGGGAGTGGCGGGTTGTCCTTGGTATGAGGAGCAGGCCAATGCATCAACCCTACGAACGATTAAATGAAGTTTGGCTCGAGAAAAGGCGACAAACAGAGATCAAGATAATCGGTCCCAAGCTTGCTGAGAGACGACTCGAGTGCACCATCGGGGTCCTTCTGGTCCGGGTTATCCAGCTTGGTGGTCAAGAAGAACGATTCGCGAGGGACACCAGATGCCTTGATGCCCTGGCCGACCTCTGCTTCATTCTGGTAAGCGGCAGCGGTGTCGATGCTGGTGTACCCATTCTTGAGGGCAAACTCCACAGCGTGCTCAACAGCGCCTGGCAAATCGATCAGTGAAATCGATGAAGGAGAAGGTCAATGGCTCACCAGGCTTGCTCTTCCACGTCCCCAGCCCAACAGTGGGCATCGACGCGCCAGTGTTCAACTTGACCGACTTCGAGGCAGGCATAGCGACTTGGCAGGGGGAGCAAACACTGTCCCTCGTTTTATAGCAGCGCCATCGATATCAGGTCATGTGGAGGGAAAATCCTCGGAGCGGTGTCGCGCACGGGCCGCAAAGCCCCCGCACTCTCAGCCCTTGGCGAATATCAAAGAAATTTGCCATGTAGCCATAGTTGGAGATGGAGGATACACTCAGACTGGGTGTCCACGAAAAAAGAAGCTACATACGTCACATCAAACGCGGTCACGGGTCCTCCCGTGAATCGTGGAGCTGACAGAATCAACTTCGATGACGAGTTTACTTAGTTTGGACAGTCGGTTTAGAACCAAATTGTGGCAGCTGGGACATTGATCAAGGACACTCTTGAAATACACTCAGGACATTAGGCTCGTATTGCCGCGAGTGGAGTCAGGGCGGCACGAAGCACGTCCATGGATCCACCATCCTCTGCCAAAACACCGATGTCCTTGTAGTCGTCGTGATTAAGTATATCATCTAGTAGTTCCCCTGCACCTGATAAGTAGGCGACATGGGCGCAGGCGCAATGCAGAATGAGGAGGCGAGCGTCCGGCAAAGGAAGATCTGTCCGCGCCTCAGCGATTCGGTGGATAGGAGCCCAGTTTCGGAAGATGATTTTCTCGTTTATCATCTCAGCAGTACGTTGACGTCCATCCCCCATGAACTTGACAAGATAGGTGTCCTAGTTATAGGTTAGATTTTGTTAGAATCAGAGTGATTGCAAGAGTACAAAAAATGTAAGCACCTCCTCGCCTTTGACTGGTTGAAAAGTCATTTGAAGTTCACCGAAGAGGTGGTGAACATTGGAAGTAAGCGAGATGATATTGCAAAGGTTTGAGGACCTTGTTTCGCTCGCTGCCTTATTGGCTGTACGGAGCAGACTATCCACGAGCGTCTCCATGCCGAAGTCACGAAGAATACGCAAGGCAGTCGCTTCGTTGTTTTCCTGACGGAGGAATTCATCAGAAGGTCGAAAAACACAAAAATCGCTAACTCTGATGCTGCTGGGTTCAACATTTTCGAAGAGTGAATTGTTCAGGATATGGCAAGTTTCCACCAGGTTCCGGTAGTAGTTCTCTTCGCTACTTTTCAGTTGCATACTGAGCTTCTCTCTGGTCTTGAGTGACTTGTTATCATAGATGCCCGTCACCGCGCATCTATAGTAGTCGCGTGCAAGCGCCTGAGTGAGGCATAAGCAGTCATTCAACGAGGGACAGTTTTATAGAAAAGCTTACTCGAGTTCTTGGAGATGAGCGAGCACCAGTTTGCAATTCGACATCGTGTGCATCGCCAGCGTGATCAGAGGAAGCGCGGGAGGAGTGGCTGGACGCGATTCCTTCTTTGCTCTTCGTGCGAACTACATATAGTCCAGTGAGCAGTGAAAGAGAGAGAGAAAAGCTACCACATACACGGGCATATTAGATGGTCAACATAGCGTTGGCCATGCGCATAAATTGCCGTCTCATCTGGGGAGGAGACGACTTCCTTGTGGACTTGGGTAAGAGGCTTGTTGCCAAGAGCAGTCTCACGCAGCTCGAAAAACTGTTGATAGAGAAAACCAACAACGCGGGCATTCACGATATTGGCTGCGTTGAGCTGTCGGCTGGCTTCGTTCTTGGACATATTGTACGAATTGACAGCGGAAGATTCTGCTTCAAGAACAGAAATATATGAGCTCTCTACCACAGCATTCTCGGGCCACTTGAAATTTGGGAGAACAGGCTTGGTGAGTGGCAGAGACATGTTCGTAGCGTGCAACAAAAAAAGTGACTGTCGTGACTGTCCAGATCCATCATAACGCGTGTTGCGTTGGTGCTCTGGGTTCGATATTGTCATTAGTCGAAGGCAACGAGGAGAAATATAGGAACTACACGATATTCAGACGGATCCGAGTCAGGGTAGGCATGAAAGCTTCAAGTTGAAGTTGCGAAGTTGTACAAGAACATGAGCTCAACCAGGCACTCTGGATCCTCGGTATCACCAGTAAGTACCACGAGTTCAACTTGTCGAGTTGAGGTTGTCGAAGCCTTGGCCGCATTTCATCGTTGCGTTCAAGTGACGTCTGCAAAGAAACATGATCAGTCAGCGATGAGTCATCACGGAGTCTGTCTGTTTTGAACTTCCAGGAAGCGACGCAACGTTATCCCATCTTCCTCAGCTTTGTCTTATCAAGCATCCGCTCAACTAATCCTCGCTCAATAACCACACGGGCTCAAGCTTCTACCGTGGCTAGTATAAGATGAAGACTTGCGCGTCCCTGAACTCACTCAACTCAACCTCTATCAGTAGCCTAAATCCTAATGGCTCCTTCATTTCCTCTTGCAGGGCTTGCTTCGGATGGTTGGTCGACCGATAAAGAGGCCACGGCGACCTGTTTCTGCGGAGCCGTTCAGCTGGCATTCGTGAGTTTGCAATTCTGGCGCTTCAAAGTTGACCTGAGCTCATCAACAGCCTATTGAAGGCCCTGGCCTTATCAACAGCTTTGTCTGTCACTGTTCCGACTGCAGAAAGATCACCGCCAGCATGTTTGCCTCTAACTTTACCATCGACGACCGCTACCTACGCCACGTGCGGGGGAAGGAAAACCTGAAGACCTTTGCGCAATCCAAGACTATTGGATCAGGCAAGCTCATGACCAACCATTTCTGCGCGACGTGTGGCAGTCTCATGTACCGGGTCGGCGAAGCCTTTCCTGGCCAGTCGATCCTTCGTCTCGGCACGGTTGATGATTTCCAATTGAGCGAAACGAAGCTCAAGCCTACGGTCGAGCAATTTACCAAGACCCGGGTTGCTTGGTGCAATCCTATAGAGGGAATGGGCCAATCTAATGGGATGTCGATGTAAATGTACTTTAATATGAACCTGGTCGGAACGGGGAGCACATCACCGGCGTATAAATGGTCCAGAATGGGATAAAAATCCAGGGAAAACCCTAGCGATCACCGTGATCGAGCATAAAACTTTGTCGCCGCTCCCGGCCTAGACTCTGGAAGACCGGAACGAACATGATATCGAGGGTCCTTCCGGGGCAAATTGAGTTGCCACGCGCAAGCCGGACAGGTGAGTTGGGAGTCAAGTAAAAAGGCGGTTGGCTGGTTGATCGAATAGTTGGCGCATATGTCATCCAGTGGAGTAGCTGGGACCCCTCCCTTACTTCATGGCAGAGACCACCACGACCGCCAGTTTGACGCCGACGGACTTTGACATCGAAAAGGTCATCCAACAAGCTACACAAGCTGCGCAGGCCGACGGAAGACCAATCCCACTCCGTGACACTCGAACTCAGCTTTTCGTCGCCAATCTACCGTATAGAGTGCGCTGGCAGGACCTTAAAGACTTGTTTCGAAGAGCAGGCACTGTTCTCAGAGCGGATGTCTCGCTGGGACCTGACAACCGCTCACGAGGCTATGGCACCGTTTTGCTAGCAACTGCAGAAGATGCTGGTAGGGCGGTCGATATGTTTAGCGGCTATTCCTGGCAAGGCCGCATTTTAGAGGTCAGAGCAGACCGGGTCCGCGACTTCGACCAGCCTTTCCCCGAAATCGAGGAGGAGTATGCGCCTATGGGTCGCAATTTGTTTGTGGGCAATGTGCGTCAATTGCTATCATTTCGGTGGCGCTAAATTTCTGCAGCTGCCTTTTCATGTCCAATGGCAAGACCTGAAAGATCTCTTTCGACAAGCAGGCACCATCGTCCGAGCTGATGTCGCATTAGGGCCAGAGGGTCGGTCAAGGGGCTTTGGGACCGTAGTTTTCGCTACGGAGAAAGATGCAAGAAGAGCGGTGACTATGTTCTCCGGGTATGTGTGCTCTGACTTTTCTCTCTGATTCGACTGACCTCGACTAGATATGAATTCAACGGACGAACACTCAAAGTACACTACGACAAGTTTTCGCCAAGTCCGCAGCCATTCGACATCGGTTTGCCGCCCTCGGCTGCGTTTGACCTCGGATTAGGCGCAGATTATACGGCTGAGATCTTTCCTACGCCGCACCCTTTCATCCAACCACGACCTTTCGAGCACTCCATTGCACAATTCCAATCATTACAACTCGACCCACAACTGTCAGAACCACCGGCCACTGTGTCTAGTAGGACGAGTCCGCCAAGTACATCATCAACCGCTCCAAGCACCCCCTCAACATCGGTAAAGCGCAGTCCAACATCCCCACATCCTCATCATCCAGGGCCAATCGCCCTGCCACCACCCCCTGCGATCCCTTCAGATCAAGCCGCTGGCCCAGCAGCATTCAATCCTCCGCCATATGGCCTAACTCCAGCCGGGCTGCCTCCAATAACACCCAGCATGCCGCCATTTTCTTTCCATCCAATGCCTATGCCATCTCCCGGAACCATTCCCCAGCCAGCCGCGGCATCTTACTTCGCAGTCGGTCCGACCACACCAACACATGGTGTCTACTCTGCTCCACACTTCCTGAATGTTACCCCATTGGCAACCCCAACTTCACCACACTTCCCAGCATATATCATGAACCCAGGAGTTCTGCCGAGTCCGGGACTGAATGGTATCGTCATGGGACCACCAAGCGTCGGTGTCTTGTCTCCGGGAGCTTTCTGGGGTCGCGCAGGCGAAAACGGTGGGGTTTTCGGTGCGCCAGGACCTGTTGGTCAGCCGGTGAATGGACAAGTGGGTTCAGTCCATCCTGCTTTTGCGCATCACTTCGGCGGAAGCCCCGGCGTGTTTGGTATGCACTCTATGGGCCCGCCAGAGGAACCCAAGGGGTATTTTGACCTCGCTCCAACGCCCGTGTCTTCGGCCATCAGTCGTGGAATCGAGAAGGAGATTCTCAAGACGCCTGACGGCAAGAAGGATTCGGACTCAGTCGTTGATGTGGTGGTTAAGGAAGAGCCGAGTCCAGATTCGAGTGCGTTGGGTGATGCAGAGACCCAATCGATGGCGGACGCGGAGGAAGAAGTCGAGTTGCTTACACCACCATCAGAGGGGTACAAGGGTCGACGATATTCTTCCTACGACCAACCTCCACCATCACCCATTCGTGAGGGCCGCCGCGCACCCCCTCCACCGATACAACTCCCGTCCAAGACGGGGTCTAGGTAAATCGACGAGGATCCCCTGCCGCTGGCTCGGTATGGGGCTCACAACCGGAACACACTAACTTTTGGAAATGTTATTAATATGTTATGGGCGGGGCACTAGTTCATATGGTCTTGGAGATAGTGTTTTTTTTTCTTCCTTTACTTATAATGTAGCACAATCCTTGCTTTCCTACCAAATGCATTGTTTCTACCGATTGAGGGTACCGTAAGCCTATTAGTATGCTAATTTTTTATACTTGATATCGGCAGGGTGGGTATAAAAATGACGATGCGCTTTTAGACGCGAATTTGTGTCGCTTAAATCTGTCTGTGGACCCACCATCCAACCTGGAGGTCCAAGTCAGACTCGGATGATATCGGGCCGAAGACCGATTGATCAGCAAACGATGGCAGTTAGCATCGTTTCTCTTTGCGTGTGCCATATTATGTGCCAACAGATATGCTTCGATATAAGTAGCTGAGCTCAGAGCAAGCAAGTAGCAAGTCTCCTCAGTTGTGCCGATCCAGCGTTAGATGGGATCATGATCAACAAAAACGCGTGGGGTCACGCTTCGTGACACGAACACGCATTGTTGAGGACCGCTGTCAGTGCTTGGTTTTGAGATCGCTTTGACTCGGTGAGTACTCATAACCTCTCATTGTTGCTCTTCTCTCTTCGCAACTATCCTCATGTCCGCTTCAGGTCGTCGTTCGCAGCCGTCGGAGCACCGGGAATGATGGAATCCAGTCCGAGTCCTCACGAGCTCGACATTATTCCACGGGAATCGACGACTGGCCGTCTAAACACTCCACCCCCAGCCACTGAGAGCGAAGATCGAATAACGTCTTTTACCAATACCCCTCGCTCCTTGAAACCTGTTCAGTACCATACTCAGCAACAAGCAAGACGCAAACAACATGGGTCTTTGGGACAGCATGACGAAGTCGAGACTGCAGAGAGTTGTATCCCCAGAAGTCTTCTTCCAGGACTATTTGCCGCCGACGCCCGCCGAAAACTTGAAGCCGAAAACTATCCAAAGTATAGTGAAGAAGGCAGCGCCAGCTCTTGCACAAGCCAACACAACCCTCGAACCATATATCCAGCATTATAAGAATAGAGAGGGTCGCGACGAGAACGTCATGTCCAAACCATTCATATGTGTCATCATGCTTATATTCAAGTGCTGCTAACGACGTTTCTTCAGATTACCTATGGAAATGTTGTTCTGGCTGCGAGTGGCGCAGGAGCCTATCTCAAAGACACGCATCGCGCCAAACTTCCCACACTCAAACCAGACCCTCCCAACCACACCAGTCCTGATTTTCTGAGCGGATTGATCGGCACGGAAAACGAAAAGCTGAGCTGTTATATCACTGATTTAACCATCATGACCGACGAGGGAGCACTGTTAACGAGCGAAGCAGCAAAGAACGCCCGTGCTCAGCTATGTAAGAGTGCGCGAAGCCTCCTTATGGCCTTAGGACGATGCCACGTCTACGTCCTCACCGTGTTTGCCATTGATCAAGCCCGTATCTTCCGTTTCGACCACTCTGGCTTCATAGCCACCACGAAATTCAATTGGCTCGAGCACGACAGCGACATCTTTCCTCGCTTCTTCTTCCGCGTCAACAATCCCTCTACCTCGTTGCGGATGGATGGCCTTGACGATACCATCACTTCCCCCGAGGACATGACGATTGCCAAACTGTGGAAGGTCCTTTCACGTCATCCCTACTACTCCAAGACGCTCGACAAAAAAACCGTGAAAACCAATTGTCTGCGCATTGTTGCCGCTCGACGGGTCAGCGGCCCACTGTCGTATGAGCAGGAACTCGTTCATTGTTTAACAGTGGGCGAGATTCTGTCCGTCTCCAACGGCTTATTTGGGCATGCTACATGAGTCTACCGCGTTGTGATTGAAGAAGACTTGGACAAGGACGGTCCTCCCGCGGTTTACGCGCTCAAAGACGTTTGGCGCCAAGCATGCCGGGCGCCCTGAGGCTGATTTCTACGACCTCATCAAGTACCACTGCGAGACCGCGCAGCCCAAAATTGACATGGATGCCATTGGGATGGCTCGCTGTCGTGGTAGCATCGATCTTTCTGACGCGACATCTCCGTTGTTTGACCAGACTTGGGACCCTAACCTACACAAAACCCGCTTCGCTTTCGACAACGCCAGACAGCGCCTTCATACTCGCACGCTCCTCACACCCGTTGGCTCGTCAATCGAAAACTTCCCGTCGACGAAACGGGTCGTGGAAGCGCTATTGAATGTTTCAATACGTTCGTCGTCCTTCTGCTGCTTGATTTCTTGCTAACCCGTTGGTAGACCTCAAAATTGCCTACGACGCGGGAATCATCCACCGGGACGTTAGCGTTGGCAACATTCTTTTCGTCGAAGACACGTCCACCGAATCATCCGTTGCCGGCTTTCTGGTGGACTGGGACTATGCAGAGCTGACACAAGACGGCGTCAAGCGATTTAACGAAGTGTTCGTTACGCCTGGCTCAAACCGCCTCAAGGCCAGTTGGGAGGAGATAAAAGAAACCCTGAAGGACATGACTGTAAATCCTTGTTTTATTTTCCTTGATCCAAGTTGCCGAATGAAGCGCAGGGAACGTTTGCATTCATGGCCATCGCGATCCTGGAGGAGCGCGGCAAACGACATGACACTGTTCATGATCTCGAATCCGTCTACTGGGTTTTGATTTGGCTCATCTTACGCCACACCAAACACAGTCATCCCCACGGAGCCAATGCTTGTCGTAACCTCTTTGACGCGCCAGAGGCAAGCGGCAAGTTGGCTTGGATCAGCGCCCGGCCCAGGAACGCACCCGTGGACAAGTCGTCTCCCCTGCATCAACTTCTTGTCAAGCTCGCCGACGATCACATTTCAGTGCAGAACAGTATCATCCCGAGATTCCGACAACCCCTCTCGCATGTCGCTTGGCACGAGTTGCTCCGGGAAAGCCATCGACGCGGATGGGTGGCCAGCGGCGGACGCTGCAATCCCCTACAAACTTGTTTCTGCCAACAAGCCTCATTTGAATGGCGAAGAGGCCCGGCAGTCCCAACAGCAACAACAACAACTTGACGCTCCTGCTGCCAGTCCCTCGAAGCGCACCCATAGGTGTAACATATTACAAAAAGTGTGCAATGTAGCCTGGGGCACGGTTCTAGAAATACCTAACTCCAGCCCATCCTGCGCTGATGTTAGGCATTTTACAAAAAGTGCCCACACCCTGCCAAGGACCAGCCGGTCCATCAGCTATCCGACCAGCCGCATCACTATCCGGATCAGTATATCTTCTTCTCGTATATTATAATCTGATGGCTTGATCGCCGCTCCCCCCAAGGCCCTGCCGACGCCACCTGCAGCCAGTTTACTGTACATAAAATGCCAATAATATATATATTCCCATATTTATATATTCCCATATTTATATATTCAAATATTCGTTCTCCCAAGCAACAATTCATACGTAGTGCTATCCTCTCTCATAACGCCCTTGACGGCCTGCGCCGGGGAAACATTCCACGTGGCAAAGAAATCCTCCGCAATGCGCTGGTAGACGGCAGCCTGTTTGAGGGCGTAGGCCCGCAGACCTGAGGCCAGCCCTGCTTCACCGACCGAGCGACGTTCCGCTCGCGCCCGCCATTCAGATTGCACGCTGTTTAAGCTGCGCAACACACGCTTCATCTCCTCCCGCAGAATTGCCACCTCCTCCGTCCACCTGTCTCGACGGGCCCGAGCCTTTGACCATTGGACGCGCACAGCTGTGGATAGTTGAGCCGCCCATGGACATGATTTGGTCTGAGCCTTACCGTCATGTATCTCGCCATTGTCGACACTGCCACCCACAAACCAAATCCAAGATACAGCCGTTGTTTTCCTTTTCAGTGACGGCTCAGTACGCACGCGCCGCACGGCCCCGACTCGTCCCAGACGTGCCCTCGCTTCCGCGTCGTCTTCCTCAACCGATGTTCTATCGCTTAAATCCTCGTCGCGGAGCTCCTTGAACTCTGGGGCATATTGGGCTCCCCCCAACGCTCTCATCGCACGATACGCCCTTCGATACTTCTCCGCGTCCTTCAGTTTCCGCTCGTTCATTCGCGCGATCGCAGTATTCGATCTTGTGCTCTTCTTCTGCCCCACCACCTGTGAGTTGCGAAACAGGATCAAATGCGTCATGGCATGGATCCGTGAGCGCAAACTCGCGATCGCGTCACCACATTGAGCGCGTCGAAGTTGGAGCTCGATTCTTTTGAGGCCCTGCAGAGGTCGCAGCTCCGCTTGTGATAGGTCTGACGGAAGGAACAACGGAACGTGTTCAGCCTTGACTGGAGGTAAGTCGGGGTCGCGCAACTCTTCCGCTGACTCTCGCAACGCTCTGACCCCTGGCATGAACACCTCCTCTAGCTTTTCGAGAACCCGCAGTTTTTTGAAGAAAGAAACACGAAGTTCATCGAGTTGACTCGCACGATCTGCTGTCAACCCTTTGCCCTTCGCTTCTGTTGCGATTCGAATTCTGGACAGCCATAAATCATCGCAGTCGTTGTGGCGGCCAACACTTACTGGAGATTCTCCAACTGCAATTTGGCCTTTATGAATCCGGCCGATGTCATATTTCCCTCAGCAATCCTGCCCCGTCCTTCGCGTATCTCTTCCAGCTCCTCTTTTCGGAGTTCAGCAAGGACTTGCGTTTCGGAAGGTCCCGCTGAAATCGAAATAAGTCGGTGGAAATGTGGTGGGGAAGATGCAGAAACTGACCCTTCTTCCCGCCTTCCGTCATGTACGGGTTGGGTTTTGTTCGGTCTCGCGACCACGCTTCCACAATCCCCATCCATCGCCCTCGACTTTTATCACTCAAACTCTCGTCCATCTCGTTAAACTGCTGGGTTTGCCTCTCGCACTCTGCAATCGCAACAATGAGTTTGCGACACAGTGATTCGCCTATTGTAACGTCAGCACCAGATAGCCACAAGCTGGTAAAAGCGCTGGCCTTGAAGGATGTTCTTCTCGAAATTGACGTGGTCAACCTTGTCGTCGATCGTGTCATGCCGGTTCCCTTCACCCATCTCTTTGGTAGCGAAAGACACTGGGTTTAAAACGGACCAGGTCCGCTCGATACCCTCCCCATCAGTTCTTCCCACTCCCTCCAGGTAACTGAGGCGAGTTTTCCGCTTGGCAAGAGGGCTCGTGGACGAGAGCATGCCATACAGGAAGTGCGAAGTCGATATCGAAGTTGCTGAGGTCCGCCGTAATGGAAGCATTTTCCGTTGCTATCGTCGAGGCTCGCGCAAGCAATTTTTGTTGCCACTGACAGACAATGTCATACGATAGGACCAGACGCCGAACGCTTGCGAAGCGCAATGCCGAAAGCAATATGTAATCCATATTTGAGTAGCTAGAATTGAAACTAAATTCAGCGTCGAAGAGGAAAAGGCAATTGCAAAACTAACCGCTCGCCCTTTTGTAAATCGCCCAAGCCTAAAGGTCGCACCACTCCGTGTCGGGCACAGACGCAGCCTCCCACACCAGACACTCGCAATCCCGTCGTTAACCGGGTATCCTTCTGCACCAAAGCCGCGAAAGCGATACAGGAGCTTACCTCAAGAAAGGATTAGCGCAATGCGAATCAGGTTTAGGACCAAACTCACATCTTCTTCCCCAACATAGTTTCGCAAGTGGTCTTTATACTCGTTCACGCCTACGAAATAACTCCACCCCGAGCCGAACGATGGATCTGCTCGCTCATTCGGTCGAATCCGGTTCTTCAATCGAAAGTTTGCATCTAATGCAAGCATAAGCGAGTCTTGGAATCTAGAAGCATAAGCCAAAGACTTCGGACTTGAAAACGACGCCTTGCTCACCTTTCAGCGACGGGCCGTGACTCCCATCCGTCCGGTAGGTTAAAACCTGGTGAAGGACATGCCCAGCAGGGAACGGCCAGCTCCCCTGGACCAGTTCCCGGGACTCCATCCGGCTCATGCCCACGACCCCCTCGCTTCAGGCGTTTGAGCATGTTGTACTGCCGCGCCATACGGCTGAATGCGCGGTAACGATCCTACAAGGTACAATGAGTAACAGTATCGTCGCCAGCAGCAATGCCACCTACCGGAGTAGCTCCCACTTTTGTAGGATTACTCAATCTTTCCAACGAGCCCACGAAGTCATGAGCATTCATATTGCCCACCACAGATAGTAAGCGAAACAGCTCGAGCGCTCTGAAAGTGGCGCATGTCGCTGGAGTGACTGTCGTTGCCGGGTACCAAGCGTTGTCCAATAGTTGCGCAACAAAGCGGAGTGGGTGTGGGCGAGATACTTGGTACAGCCACAGAATTGCACATTGAGGACGAAGACGCCACGGATGTCGAGAACAACCATACGTCCTAACGAGCGAGTCGGGGAGGGGGCAGGCATGACCATGATGCCCCAGCTGATACACCAGACCTAGCCCGTTGTCATAGCCCGTAGTCGTTCGGTGTAGCGACGCGTCTGCCCAAAATTGGCCATTCCATTTCTAAGAATACTTGAGAAAACGAAGGAGCCCGCGATAACTGGGGAACACACCTTCACAACATGGAGAGGTGCAAGTGCGTGTCGCTCTCGTACGCAACCTTCGCATTGCAGAAACTCCCCACAATCCTCGCAGCGAAACAATTGGTCGTTGATGTTGGCATCCTTGCAAAAGGCGCATTTGGTACATTGCGAATAATCGCCCAGGCCGTCGTGGCGTATCATTCCATCCAAGAATGTGGACATGAGAGGTCGCCATAACAGATTCGGGTTGTCCTGAAGAGAAAGCTCAGTGGCCAAGCAAACGATATCGTAGAGGAGTCTTACCGAGCTGTCATAGCGCCGCCGTTTCTTGGTGTCGGAGTCATCCACATCCCAGACCAGTGTCGAAACGCTGTCGGCGACCGCCACCATGGCTTCTAAATCCCCTCCCTCAAGACCCATCCAATCTGTGTAACTGTCGACGGCCACCGCAGGCCCGGTCTCTGTCGCGGGCACGGCCGAGCTGGCTTCGACGTTGAAAAGGCGTTTCCGAAGACGAACTCCATCGAGGCTGAGGTCATAGGCTTCGTCCGCCTCGAAGTCGCTATCTTCGTCTGCCCCCACATAGAATGCATCCTGTGGCATGTGCGATCAACAAAGAACTCGAAGAAAGGCGAAGACAGGATCACACACCAACACTCTGCCGTCCCCAATCGACGCTAGAAACTCTGCAAGTCCGTTCAGACCGTTCCTTGTACACGAAGTCGTGGAAAGTGCCAAGGTAGAATCGCGTGATCTTGATGACAGTCACACGCTGTCACTTGGCACTTGGTTACTGGTTACCCACATGCTTGCTCGAAGAGCAAGGACACCTCTCTGAGCTCACCTAGCACTTGGTATACCGACAGTTCAGAAAGCAACGAAGTCTTCACAACCATACTCACTCGCGCTTCACTCGAGCGGCCCAAGTTGCTTGTATAGTTGTCACTCCCGCCACCCAGTACTAGTGTGATTTCACTATATCACTTCACTGTTCCTGAAACCTTTCAGGCCTTTTTCCTAGCGCGCGCATGGGGGACTTCTCGGCCAACCTAGGCAATCGCAAAGAACCCAAAGTAATGGATCCTCCCACGAAACACGCAGTGTATCATCACAATCCTAGTGTTTCCACCTTGCTTTCCACGCGACCTTCTTTTTTCCCCGAGCCACACAGTCAGATTTCTCGGCAATCCGCCCTTGTCTTGCAATTGCAAACGAGAATGGCAGTGCCGCCCTTCTACTTGTCACTTTTTCCCCGAGCCACCTTCGCTTCTTGTTGTCAACGCGTCAACCCAACCTGTCGCAACAATTTTTCAAAAATTCCGCGAGCCAGCTGTCAGCGCAAGTCTGGTCTGGCCCATATGTCTGGCCCACTCCGATAGCAACCATCAACATGACTTCAGAACCAAGTGTATCATCAAGATCCTAGTGTTTATCGCAAGTTTATCGTCGACCGTCGACCGAATTAAACTAAAAACTCCACAAAATTGTCATATTCAAGCCAACAATCGTATACTAATGTTTATTCGCTGGCCCATGCCGTTTCCACGCTTTCGCCGTCGCACTCGTCAGCTTGAAGCAGATAAGCAAAGGTCTGGGACGAGAGATAAGACGGGCAACCAACCAATTGTGAGGCTAACGGATGCAAATTGTGGGCGTTCATGGAATTCATGGAACCTTGGCACGCGAACGAGCCATTGACACGCGATATCGTAGGAAGTTGGATGGGTGTTAAGGTAGGTGTTGAAGCGTTTCAAGAGGACAAAGTCGAAATTGTAGGTTACTTCCCCACGGGAGGGGGCATCGGGGCCAACACAGCTAAGAAACACATCCGTCAAGTAGCGTCCTCCGAACAAGTCGAGTACTCACGCGATTTGTAGAGAACAACACGTTGCTCTATGGCGGAGCCCTGAGGCGCTTGTTCAAGGTGAGTGGTCGACTGCATAACGGAGAATGAAAAAAGACAAGAGTCTAACTAGTCCAATTTAAGGGCGCGGCAGACTGTGCTAATTGATGGAGACCGGAACCAGCAATCGTTAGGCGAAGCCTCAAAGATACTAAAGTCGACCCAATGGAGACAGAATTGATTGAGCACAAGGGGGAAAAAATTTCTTCGAGTTGTCAGGGAATTCATATACTTATGCGGCACGACATTCTTCCGCTCGCTCGCACCCTCACAAGCATTGCGGCAGACGACTCTGAATTAGAAGACATGCCCGCAGACGTTTTCCAACTCAGCAGTGACGAGGAGTCGGGCCCCGATGGCGCCCCCAGAACGTCTGTCTTGATTGACCTCAGCCTGGACTCCGACGATCCCCAGCTTGAGCTTGTCGTCGCCGCGCCCGAAGAGACCGGCGCCGCGCCCGCGTGAGCTAATGCAGCTACTGCCCGCAATAGTTTTAACCATCTTACAGTCAAGCGTAAAGCCGACGAGAACGAAGACGCGGCCCCTCCGCGGGCACCTCAGCCTCAGCCAGCCGCCGACCCTGTCAACACTTTCGTGTCTCCATTGGACCCGCAAAACTTGGTACCTATAAGTCAGTTCAGTTTCGTTCTGTTGTGTTGTCCTCCCCTCATATTCACACATAGGCGAACGCATTCTGGCTCGTGTACTGGCAGGTACTAATTCTCGTGAAGTCTCTTCTAATTCTGCGCTGATCACTCGTTTCAGAACACGACATGGGTTTTTTTGACCGAGCGGCTTCGCCAGGCCTTGGACAGAAAGGCGCGCATGAATAAAAGGGACCAGTGGATCTCTGGTTATGCGCTGTATGCATTCGGCATTTCCGATAGTGGCCGCCAGAGAGCTTCGCAGTTGCCTCTCAAAAACCTGGCCGGTAAGAAGACTAGCTTATGACGTGTCGTGACTTATGTCATCGCCCAGAACGAATGCTTGAAAAGTACATTCGGTTTGAAGTTCCTCGAAGGGTGCGACGTCGGGTGGTAGAGGTCGCAGATCTCGTTGCCGCCTCTATTTGGGCTGAACTGCCCAATCGTCGTACCCTGCCGTTCCCCATGACAACTCCATTCGATAGCATTGCCGTCGCAGACTCCGCCGCGTTGAAGGCAATCGTCGCCGTCGCACTCGAGCAGTGGACGATTGTGGGGGCGCTCATACTCCATATGCCATTCAAGTCCCACGTTCCGCCCTCTACGAGTCGGACTCCAAGGATCCCATCGACTTGAAAGCCGAAGATCGCGACCTGCCTGACAAATGGGCCTGTGGTGTGTGTCACCATGTGAAATCCCACTCTGTCCAGTAAGCTCCTCGTCTCCCACTGCGAACCGCGCTCAACCTTAACAGACTATCATGCAAGGACTCCTTCTGCCACGTTTGCGCGCGTACGGCATTTGCTGGCCTCAATTTCGAGTGTCCAAAATGCCACGCCATTCAATATGGTCCTCCTGTGCCATTCTTCAGTGAGCGAGAGGAGATTGCGGAGTTTTTACTCCCTGACGTCGACGAGAGTCGTGTCAAAGCGGGTTGGGAAGGCTTGCGTTTCCCTGCTGCGAGGCACGCGGATATTGTCTGCTCTTGCGGGGCTGACATCATGTGCAAGTGCGAGGGCGATTCCGACGACGACTCGCCGCCATGCTCGTGTATCGCAGCCTCGGTTTGCCGCTGCCTGCTTCAAGTTTAGATAGTCGTAGTTGGTTCTTGTCTGCAAATTTTAGGAATATAATTGCTCTTTCTCCGCTCTTTCTTGTCCGAGCCCCAACTTTCCTAACTTTGTCTCATGGGCCATTTACTGGCCAGTACTTTGGCTAGTACTAGTAGCTTCAGCTTTTGGTGAGCAGCTCAGCCAAATGAGCCAGGCACTCGCCGGTCACGGTCTACAAGTTATTTGCCCAGGTGCTGAGGTGTTGTCGGCGAGGGCGAGCAGCCAAATAACCCGAGCATGACGAACACTAGGCGGTGCACGAACACTAGGCGGAATGTGACGAACACTAGGCGGCTATAAAATCAACTTGTTTTCCAAGTCCTGTATTGCCAAGTACCTAGACTCGCTCAAAATAGAGCGGAATATGGAGGTGACGACCCCTCTTAACTATCCCTCTCTTCAAAATCCAGCCGATCTCCCGAGCAAACAAAAATTCGGCGTGGCGAGTTAGGCTTGACGGGATGACAGAAACGCTCTAAATCTTGTTCTCGACTTCCATTGTTCCAACTAGCATCTTCCACAAACACCGCCAATCGCTCAAGGGAGACTTATTGCTTCATGTAGGGCATGTTTCCTAGCCATACAAGCATATTACACTACGGACATTAATGTATTTTCCGCCCCAGAAAATGCACAGAAAATTTGAAATTTTCTGAAGATTTTCTGAAGATTTTCCGAGAATTTTCTGTCACGGAAAATTTGGAATTTTCCATCAATCTTCTGAGAATCTTCTGGAAATTTTCCGGGTCAGAAGATTTCCAATTTTCTGTCACAGAAAATTTTCAGAACATGCAGCACTCGGATCTGTGATCCGGCCAATGTCATTTTTTCCCGGCATACACATTGGTTATCAAGGCAATCAGTCGGACCACAATATTCACTCTGATTTGTTGTAATTGCATGTAAGTACGCATGTAAGTACACAAGGGTATAATATTCATACTGATCGTGCCGCGTACACAGCCTTTGGCGGTGGAAGCAAAGCAACATGCAACACGACATGCGCGCCCTGATGCCTGACGTGGCTACAAATCCCAGTTAGACATAAGGGCAGTCTCAGCCTAGCGCCGGCACATAAGCACTAGGACATCTTGCGAGGCCCTAACCCGTGATCCCGCCACAGCCCGTATGAATGCAGGTGTGTTAATTCATTGGACATGCTGGGCGACAGGCTCGGGAGGTCTGTGATATTGTCATGAGACGAGCAATGAAGACAAAAGCAACAGAGAACACACCATCTTCTTCATCCGGAGAAGCCCTCTGCGTGTGCATGCGCTGGTCGTGGATATCTGTCAGCATTCTCGCCGCTAGCAAGCGACTGGGTAGGTAAGGGTGGGGGGGCGGTCGTGGTCGGAGTCCTCTGTCAAGCTTGACAGATGATCGTCGTTAGTCGCGGAACGGACAGCCTCATGAGTGCTGTGAATGCCTAAGCTGGAGTGTCCCAAGAGTGGGCGTAGGGCAGAGGACGAGGGCAGCTGGTTGCAGCTATCTTGATAAAGGGTCAGCATTCTCGGTGCCGACACAACTTGACAAGGCCAGAATGAACCCAGCCGACTTGTGGACTGCGGAGCTCAGCGAGAAGCCAAGCCCGAAGCGGCAAAGCAACGGTTTGCGTTGGCAGCAATGGCTCGTGGCCTTAGCGCGACTCACTCGCAGTTGTTGAGGACATGCGGCGGGTGATGGTGAGCTACAGAAGGAGATCAGGTAAGTGTTGTACTTCAGAGGGCAGCAGAAGGCGGTAGCTTGCCAGTGCACCCGTCGTTCCCTCCGCCACTCTGGAACAACTGGAGCTCGTGGCTTTGCATCAGCGAGCGAACTGGGCTGGCCTAGTTCAATGTTCTCACGGCTGACCTTCATCGACAGGCTTCGCTCAGTCAGCAAGGCTTCGCAACAGCATCAGAATCACGCCCTGAAGGTCGTTCACATTTGGCGTTAGAACTTGGCACTGGCAGTTTTCAGCCTCACCGTCTCACCGCGCTCTCCCCGCGCCATTCGACGTGGCCGTTCCGGTCATTGTCGAGCCGGAACTGGGGTGCTCGTTAGTGCCGGTTTCGTAGGCACTGTTGGCGCTTCCAATTTGTCGAACGCCGCGTTGGGCGGAACACGCCCGTTCGGCGCCAAAGCAAATGAGCTTATTCAGTGTCCCAGCCGGGAAAAGTCGGGGCGGTAAGTACATTTTAGGTTGTTGCCAGTGTTGCCAAGCATTTGGTGTCGCTTGGGCCTGGGTCCTTGTCGGTCCTCGGGACAGCCTCGGCCAGACGGCGTGGGCGGGTAGCGGGCGGTCGGAGAAAAAGGGTGAGCGGACCAAGTGAAGCGGCACATTGCATTTGCGTTGCCTGGTCGTCGTCCAAGCTGTGACAGCCTCGACGGCGGTCTCGGGCTGTTAGCGGGACGGAGGAAGCGGGAGACAAGCAGCAAGTGTGGTTGATAGGCGGCACGTGGCGCCTGCGGGCCCGAGTAGCCGAATTCGCTCCCACGCTGCCTGTCCTTTCGTGCTCTTTTCTTTTCCTCGCTCGTCGGCCGCATGAAGAGAACGGCAGTGCTGGCCGTGGTGTCGTCGCGTCCTCGCAAGTGGCTGCTGCAGAATGTGGTGGGGGCCAGTGGCCTGGTGGTGTGTTTCAAGGACATGGTACGTGTTCTTTAGTTCTCACGTACTGGCCCTCCTTCCAGTGGACGCCCTGAGTAGAGTTCCCTTCAGGTAGAGTCCCACAGTCGCATCGCCCAGGCTGTCCTGCGCGTCTCTCTCTCTCGGGTTCGGCGTTTCCGATGCCATCTACACCTCGCGACCCCGGCTCGCGCGAAGCCCGCAATAACGCCATCCTCCAATCCCTCGCTCCAAACCTGGCCCGGCTTCGGCCAGTACCGCTCCAGGCGCTTGCCAGCGACTCCGACTTTCTCTGTTCGTCCTCGCGCCGGGCGGGCCTGAGACACATCACATCGTCGACGCTGCGTTCTTAGAACGGCAGTGCTCATGAACAACGGCCGCGGGAGCGTGGTGTCGTCACACGCGCTGGCGGCGGCGCTAAGAGAAGACAGACTGTGGGGAGCAGGGCCGGACATCGTGGATGAGGAGCCGCATGTCGAGCCGGAGCATCCGCTGCTGCTGCGTGGTGTGAGGGAGAAGTGCGTGGTCCTAGTTGAAGACTTGCGACCTTCTCGACTCATTTGGCATAGTGGTTGGGTGGTTTAGCGGAACAGTCGCTTGCGGTTGTTGGCGTCTCACTGGCTGTGTGGAGAATCGCTTGGTGTTATTCGCCCAGACCGTGTTGATTGCCGCTTGTTGCTAGGCCATCGCTGACTTGCTGTAGACTCCGATTTCATCAGGCTCGTTTGTTGTGTGCGGTAGAGCGGCGTTGGATAGTCCAGCTTGCGATTAGGTATAGTCGATGGTGGGGGGAGGGGAGATGGCTTTGACGGGATATGTTTGCCGATTCAGTCACCGGAACCTTCTTGATTGCTTGTCGAGACGAGTGGGATGGCAACTCGGTGAGTTTGCAGCTGTCTTGTTGATGTTTTTGTTATTGCGCGGCAGGACGCCGAGTTGTTGCTTGGTTAAGCTGGGGATAAGTAGTCGCCTTATTACGATTGTCGATAGTGCCGCTTGTTTCGAGAGTCCTTCGGGGCTGAGCTGCCAGGTTTATAAGTTGTTGCTGCTTATGAGCTATAGTAGTAAGCACTAGTAGTGCACACGAGTTCTTGTTGGCCGCGAGCGGCCTGCAGTTTGTTGTTGTCCTTCAAGAGCCTGCAGGCCGGCGCAGGCAGCAGTGTTGAGGTTAGTCCTGGTTGGAGGCCCAGCCGTTGTCGTCGTTTCGAAGAAGTGATGGCCATACGCGTGTGGCTGTGGACCGGCCAACAGAGCCAAATCGGGAATGATGCCGGCCCGTCACCCACTTCGACTGTCTTCACCGACTCTCATGTCGCTGCACGATCTCGCTGTTGCGGAAGGCGAGGGCGTGGTGCTTGACAGTCCTTTTCATGACTGTCTCATCGACGAATACGACCAGAACTTCCAAGCCGTTCTACCAGCTGGCAGAGCACGACCCAATTTTCTTTCAGCGCATGATTGACCCTGCTTCTAAGATGGTCAGTCATTTCCTTTACTACAAGAGCAACGCGCTGAGGGCACAATAGACGGTCCACGATGCGAAGGAGATGGGGCGATATGAACTCAAGGATGGGACAGGTCAAGAAAGGAAGCCGACATCCTATTGGGACACTGAGCCGCTGACTCTTGGCTGGGTGCGTGCTTTTCTTCCCCGTTCACTCACTCACTCGAGAAAAGCAGTTCTCCCATATTTTTGCGGACCTCACTGTCATCATCAACGGCAAGGAGAGTGGTCTTTGGCGGACGCCAAACTGGGGATGCCATCCATGATCGTGCCCTTAAGCTGACCGAGCAGAATCCCTTCGTAGTTTCGCCGCATCTGACCGACACCAACTTCTACAGCAAGCCCGGATGTACGATTATGCGGAGAAATGACGGTTGTCCAGACGTTGCCAACAATAGTGCCTGTATGTTGCCGTTGTTCTTACGAATCTCATATGTTGCTTTTAGTCTTCTTTTCTAGTGTGAAACCACAGTGGACCGAAGACCTTTACCCAATTCTCTCGATTACCAAGGTCGGCCCTTGTGTTGCAGCTTCCCAATTGAGGTACAGTATGCTCGTGCTTGTAAACTGTTTTATGACTGACTTTCTCCTAGTACTACTACATCCGCTTGTGGCCGGGTGGTCACACGAATTCGGGCACGAGAATAATATCGTGTGGAACGACAAGCGATTTACTGGCGCAGTACTAGTACTGCCAGCAGCGGGCAGATATTCAATGACAACTGGTGTAACTTTACGTGCTTCAAGCTTGTAGACAAGTCCCACGCGTACCCGGACCTGTTGGATGCCCAAATCGCGACGTTTGCAGACGAACTATGTATGGGCCGGAATGTCATCGTGATCAGATTATCGCCAAGTATAAGATAACTGGGGCACTGACGCCGAAGGAAAATGCATACAAACACAAATGTCTTCTCGACATTGATGGAAAGACGTTTTCGGTGCGTTTCCTAGGGCTATTACGGTCGTATTCAAGACGACTCGTTTAGCAGTCTTCTCCATAATGGAGAGCTAATAAGTTCCCCAGATGACAGTGTTGCGTTCCGCGATGGCTAGCAATATTGTGCTGATTTAGAGCGTCGCAAGCACTTCACGAACATCAAACGCGAGGAACAGTCGGGCGTTGGTGGTGGTGGCAATGGCCGACTTGGTTCTCCTCAAGTCAGCCACCAAATCCACATCCACCTGTTTCGATGAGATCTGCGGAAGAGCTGGCACCCCACTGCAGAAGGACTCGACCCCAGCCTTGACAATTACACCTGATCCCACTCAATCATGACTGACAGAACGGCGAGGTACACCACTGGCACCTTTGCCCCCCACTTTAATCAACACACCATGTCGAGCACCATCATTCCCGCTGCTTTCGACAACAACTCCGTCTCCTGTTTATTGAGTGAGCAATCACAAACCAATCTTACTCTTGGGGAGCATCGGGGCTTCAACCTCTATGATTAAGTAATCAGTGTTTCAAAACAGTGTAACACTGTGACATACTGCAGCTGATTACCCACAAGTCAACACCGCGGCTGGCTCGACACATCCTCCCCTACCGTGCCAGGATGGCGGAGAGCGTGTTGGTGTGGTACAGAGGATCGGTCGAGGAGAATGTTTGTACTGAATGGTTTAGGGACGAGAAAAAGATGAATAAAAATGAATGCACTAGTCGTCCCAGAACGTGCATGTCCAGCACTCGTAAGCCCACCGCACCTCCCAGTTCTGTCTGCCTAGAGCCAGACAACGGTGCCAGCATTCTGCTCGTCAACGAAAGGCATGTATCCCCAGCGTCAACCTCTCCTACCCTTTACTGTGAAGCCCGACGACGCATCCAACTGAGACAACGACAGATACTTACGGTAACTTACCTCGACGGTGGGCTCAGCCTGACGAAAAAGCCAGTTAGCACAGGACTCTGTTAAAGGGTAAGCGGCAGCAAGGAGAGTTATTACTGACGTGTTGCAGACCATCGGGCATGAAGGCAGATGCAGCGTGCTGAGGAAGGCGGCAGAGGCAGCGTGGGACCGCGGCCGGCGTCCCGGGTCCGTCACCCGGACACGTGTTGCTGACCAACCACGGCCGTTCTCTTTTCCTCCCACTCGCCGCCCCCGACCAGCCTGCCCGACAGCCACCCGGATGGTGCTAGCCGTGTTCTGGTTCAGCCCAAGTCAACTGCGCGGCCTCTACTGGCAAGCTGGACCGCTCGCTCGGCAGCGTGCCCTTGGAACCATCCTTAAGGGCCTTAACTCACACAACAAGATGCCGAGGCGCCACGAACGTCCGTGCCGCTCTCGCAACTCGCCAACTCAATGCTAACCAACGCGTTCTTCAGCGGCAATGTCAAGACCAAGCCAAACACGCGCCAGCCTGGGCGGCAATCGCAAACGGACCGTCTGCAGCGGGCTGCAGTCAGCATGGGAAAGGGTAGAACATGAGAAAAGTACGCCTTGTTGACACGTATCGTGCTTGCTAACTTGCTGACACTCTAGACGTTGTCCAGGCGGCCTGCGAACGAAGATTAGTCCACGGGTGAAGAAGAAGAACTGGCACAACGGTAATACTTGCGTCTGGTGAGTGCCGTTTGCTCACAATCAACTCGGCAAGACGGGGCACTCAGCACCATCGGGAACGGGTTGCGTGGCCTAAGTCCTGCCGGATACCTGCAAAACCTGGGATGGCTCGGGCACTGCTGCTCGCAAGACTGGCGCTGAACGACTGCCAGCGGCGTTCAGCGCGAGCGATACTGTGACCAACCCCACAGTCTTACCTGTGGCAGCCGCGATTGCGCCACTCAGTGCGGCCCAAAACGCGCTGTCCTCGACGTCTATCCCGGACAGCTTGCTGGGTCGACTCCTAATGGAAAACTTGCAAAAATCGGTCAGCAATAGTGACTTCAAGAGGATCCTTCGCAAACTGGGGATGAAGGACAGCTGTGGGCGAAACAAGACCTTCTGTTTCTTGGTAAGTGGGGATATTAGAAGCAAGCAACGCTGGGACTGACCCCAGCAGTGTTTCCAATCTCCTGCGGCAAATGCGCCATCTAGCGCGCCATCCTCGACGTAAATTGCGAGGCCAAGCGCCCTGTCTTCGACGTCTATCCCAAAGGCATCGCCTGGCCAAATCTCGGCCGAAGACCTGTAAAACTTGGTCAGCAATAACGACAACAAGATGCATCCTCAACAAACTGAAGGATAACAGGAGTTTTGGGCGAAACAGGTCGTTCCGTGCAGTGGTAAGTAGCAATATTAGTCATTGGAAGCGACTGACGCTAGAAGCCTGGCCGCGATTGCGCCGTCCATCGCAAACCCGAGTGAGCCGCCATAAATGTCCGCTGGGAACATGTTGTCTGGCCGAATTCCAGCGGCAAACCTCCTGAAATTAGCGCCAAATATGGATCGAGAGCCCTTCGTATTGCGCACCTATGTTTACAAAGCGCCGTCAATAGGTGCGCTTCTGCTTTCTCGCAATATTTTTACTAACTTTGTAAATTGAGATTCGAGGCCAAGAACGAGACGCTGCACCCCGCTGTATGACTAACACCTGAAAAGGTGACTCTGTGGCAGCATGGTGACGCAGCCCAAAATCAATGACTGACGATGCTGATTCTCAGACTCAATATCAGCATTTTGGGCGGGCGTTGTTCCCCTTGGCCAAGTCTAGAAACAACTGTGCCAGTTCGACGAGTGTCGCTTCCGAGAAATACTCTCGTTCACTCAAGTTGCTTCAAGTTCCACATGCTATTTTCTTTGCAAATGGTTCAAGCATTGACGCATTTGTAGCCATGTCAGGCCGCATGACTCAGGTGGATGCAAAACAGTGTTGGCGCTCAGGGGCGCATGTCGTGTTGCATGTCGCTTTGCTTCCACTCCCCTGCTGCTGAGTGGGAGAAGAGGGCCAAAGGCTGTGTATGGGGCAGGATAATTATGAATAGCATACATGTGAAAAACCTTGTGTATAATATGTTATACTTAGGTGCAATAAATGGAGGATTGGACTGGACTATAGTCCGACTGATTGCCTTGATAGGCAATGTGTATGCCGGAATAAATGTCATTGGCCGGATCACAGATCCGAGGGCGACATTTTCTGAAAATTTTCTGTGACAGAAGATGAGAAATCTTCTGACCCGGGAAAATTTCCAGAAGATTCTCAGAAGATTGATGGAAAATTCCAAATTTTCTGTGACAGAAAATCCTCGGAAAATCTTCAGAAAATCTTCAGAAAATTTCAAATTTTCTGGGCATTTTCTGGGGCGGAAAATACATTAATGTCCGTAGTGTTAACGCTTCCGAAGTCGACAGAAACCAGCGAAATTGGTCCAACGCATATTCATTCGTCTTTCCTCATTCTTTCCCTTTCAACGCGACTATGTCCTCCGTGTTAGCTCCTGCCCCTACCGCTGGTGCGCTGCGGGCCAAATCTTATCGTGAAAGGTGCGTGGATAGAATTCTTGGACATGAAAGCTTTCAATCTCACTTTGTCTCACAAAGCCACCAAGATGACGTGCGAGAACGTGCACGACAGCGAATGGCTGACCGCCGTGCAAAAAGGAGACTGGATCCCGCTCTGCGAGAGCAAGACCGCTTGCGCACTCGCGAGGCCAATCAACGATACCGGCAGAAGCATTTGCAAGAGATTGCACAGTATGATCGGGATCGGCGAGCCAGGTGAGTGTGTGCATACTTGGTTTTGTTTTTGTATGTTCCTAATAAACCTCCAACCAGGGCTTATCGAGCCAAATATGGGGAGGAGGCCTGGGCACAACGGGAAGGATCACGGCGGCAAAGGGCGCAAGACCGCCAGCTATTGCTGGAGGAGTTGGCTCACGAAGAATACCGGCGTCAGCGGAAGGCGACACAACGACGCCAACGGCAGCTCTTCCACGAAGAGCTGGAGGCTGAAGAAGATGAGCGCGGAACTTCAACGCACCCTACGGACCACCACTAGCTGCCTGTATTTGATCCATACTTTGCATAATAGACGGACAATCGATATAATTGGATATGCGCTACAACAGTCGACTATACAAGCAGGCAATTTACAGCGAGTCAAGCAGGTAATCGAGCGAAAGTGGTGCCTTGGTCTAGGGCATCGTCGAACTCCGCTTTCGCCTCAGCATATGTGGGCCACGAATCGTGCCAAGACTTGGAGACGCCCAATACATTGAGCAATGACTCGATACTATAAGGCAATATGATTAGAAGGACAGCGTAGACAGCGAAGGACTGACCTGGTGGGAAACAGGCCAGGATAGACTCCGACGAAAAACAACATACCACCAGTCACCCTTTCCACGGGAGGCCGCCCTTCAAGATCTTGCTCGTCGCGAACAGGGCGAGGGATAAGATCGAGAGCGACAGGTGTCTTGGCAAAGGTCGTTGTAGTCGAAGTCCATTGTGCCTTCACACTGTAATCCAAAGCCTGGCGCGCAGCCGTTCGACTGGTGTAACCACTAAACAGAGCGAAACGAAAGCCCTCGACTCGAATACGGGCACCATCTGGCCCGTCCCATCTGTCCCAGACACCGATTTCCGAGCCGCGGATAACTGCGTAGGCCTGCGACTTTGGTTTCTTGGGCTTCGTTCTGCGGAGAGCTCGAGAGTGGCCTCCAGCAACTCCTTGGGTAGCAGCCGCAGCCTGATGCCAATGAGAGGTGAATGTGCGTGGGACCGCGGGAGAGTGGTAAACATATAGCCGGGGCGGTGATGTCTTCACTGGGGTGGCGAGCCTGCCTGCTGAGGTTGGCCCTGATTGAGGGCGGTGTTGAAGGGAAGCCTCAGGGACTGCATCATCTGGTGGGACTGATGAGTGCGAGGGAGTGAGTAAAAGAGGGATAGCGCACCTGCAAGGCGGAGTTCGCCCACACCCTTGAGCAGCGACGTTACTGGATCTTGCTTTTTGTACTGGCGCTGACGTCGGGCTTTTCTACGCTGACGTCGTGCAAACTCCTCTTCATTGCGCTCGTCATCTGTGTAGATGATGATGGTTTCGTTGTCGCTGTCGGGGTCAAGGTGGACGGAAGACGATTGGCGCGGCATCGGCGAAGGCAGGAGATAACAGTCAAGTCACACCAGTCACACACAGCAATCGTTATCATTTATCATTCGTCAAATCATATTACTACATGCTGCTTACGGAGTCCGAAATCGACATCAGGAGCCTCTCGCATTTGCCAGCGCTTGGGGGCTGGGGATGCTGGGGAAAATGCGCCGACCATGGGAATCGAACAGGCCCTCGGCGATATAGCCTGGCACGAAGTATGTCCATTCGTTGTGAATATCCCACAACTGCCCACATGCTCTGCAAGGTACTTAGTCAGACGCATTAGCCGCTGGAAATGGTCTACGCACTCGATGACCATCTGGTCGATGTGGTCGACGTCGTCACCGACTTATGTTGACATGCTTGATGCTGAAGAGATCGGTTTTCGAGGGCCGCCGTTCTGAGCCGATGTTCTCCATGACGGCTGGACGCTGATGCTTCAAGGCAATGACATTCCCTAGAGGGGAGCGGTGACCAGAGTCATTGCGAAGAAGGATGTCGTTAATCGCCTCGTTGGGGGTCACGATGTCAGCGTCGTCATCGAGATGCAAGCAGGTGAAGAGGAGGATGATCGGCCCGACATCTAAGACTTGATAGGGGCGGAGGCAGAAGGCGCAGGACACAGGATTCTGGTCGAAGTAAGGCAGACCATGATCTAAGGACTTGGCGCGATCGAGGGTATCCACGGGCCAAGCAACCAGACGCGGCTCGACTTCGTCAAGGGGATACAAGAGCGCGACAACTTCACCAGCGTTGAGCTACACGCATATGAGTATGGGGATATTCACGCACGATGGGGAAACGTACCTGACCAGTGAAGGGTGCGATGCGGTGCGGCGCGAGGCACAAACGGCTGGGAGTTTGAGGCGGCTGGAGGCATGAGGCTGATGATAACTTGCAAGGGCTATCGTCGCTTAAATCATGTGAATATTTTGTGATGCCGGAAGACTCACCGGAGAGCGAAAAAACTTTTTTCACCTTCGGAGTATTACCGCCGACACTAGCAGGAGCCAAGATAAGTCACGTTGCCCCGAATTGCACCCTCCCGCATTCTTCTTCGTTCTCCTGATCCCTCTCGAGTCAACCAGAACAGTGACAACAGCCGTCGTATATTGGTGAGTCAGCCTAGCGGGAGGGAAAGAACGAGCGACGAGCTGACAATAATGAGCAGGGTGTCGGCATGAAGAAGACAGCGTCCAGCTCGAAATCCGCCAACGTTCCCGCGTCTCCGCGCCGTGAGCGAAGCAAAGCTACGAGCAAAGTCCGCAAAGCTCAATCCTCCTTCACCGACACCGCCAAAGACATCGTTCTAGGCAAGCCCAAGCGAAAACGAGCCGTCAAGCATGTCGACCCAGCTGAGAAGAAGAACGAAGTCGGGTGGGCCAAGGGTATCATCGAAGACTACGTCCTTGGGAAACACGTTGAAGGCTATCGGCTGGCACGACAAAAGGGCCGGACGGGCGGAGAGGGATTACTTCCAGAACGTCATCAACGAATTCATGTATTGCGTGCCTTTCAATCTACGGAAGGGCGAGCAGCCGCAACTCCCTCTACCACATTGGACGCCGGAGGTGGTGGTCGACGATAGTACGCTCAGCGACGAGGACCAAGCTCTGAAGGCGGCGTTTTTGAAGAAGAGCAAACCTGTGAGTGTGGGCTTCTGGCGAGCACGTTTTGGCGGGATGACTAACACTGCTTCTTAGAAAATCCGTCGATGGCTCTTATATCGGATTGAAGGCGCCGGTAGTCGCAGCAATAGCAACAGCAGCGACGATATTTGGAATATGCTTCTTGCAATGGCCACCAATGTTCACCCCCCAAGAAAGCGCACAAGGCTATCAACAATGGATGCACGAGTCTTATATGACCGACATCGACCCGACCGTTCAGCGAGAGTGGGCAGCGCAGAACGGGGCTCAGGAAGGCGAGATGCCGACGAAGGGCCCTAAGACGGGCTTTCGTGCCAAGGTTGCTCGACGTCTGTTCAAAGAGCTCCCTCTCGAACGACAGCAGGAGTACCGCGCTCGCGCTAAAAGCAGAGGCTGCCGCCAATCGGGAGGCATACGCTGCGAAACTTCGTGCCTGGCCAGGCAAGACGCCGCGGGACTACCAGAAGTACGTATATTTCGAAGTCGCCTTTGCGAATGAGACTGAATTTCCTTGCTCATAGTGCGATTGATAACTTGGGTCAATTCTTACGACGAATCATGAAGGGAATCGCCGAGGCGACTGGATTACATGTCTTCTTCATGGCCGGGCGGGCCAATCCCACAATATGGGGGTAGCTTACGCACTGTTCAGTGAGTTTTTCCCTACTAAGTACAAGTGCGCCTCTCCTAACAAATGTGGCAGTTTGGCATATGGGGTCAATCAAGCGACCGTTCCCGTCTCCTTTCCCAATTGGCACAAGGAACGTTTTGGGACGGGAGTTGTGGGACTAATGAAGGATTATCTGAAGACGGCCTTCAGTTAGTAACAATAACCATCTTCTGAATGCTCTCTGAATTCTTTTACAGCTTCTGCGCAATGTACGGCTGCTGCGTTGCCCCGCGAGGATCAAGTCCCTCCTCCTCCTCCAAAGCCCGAAGTCGCTTCTCCTTCGAACAACGCCGTGGAAATCACAGCTCCCCTCGACTTCATTCCCGTCGACAGCAACTCCGAAACCTCGACAACCGCGCCCGTAACGAAGGAATCATTGCTCTCCCTGATATCCATGAATGGAGATGGCGATCAAGAGGCCCTTGGAGCGATCGACGACAAGGACAACGAGGATGATGAGGACGAGGATGATGAGGATGACGACGACGACGACGACGACGACGACGACGACGACGACGACGACGACGACGACGACGACGACGACGACGACGACGACGACGACGACGACGACGAAGACGCCGAAGCTGCTGCTGCCGCCGCCGCCGCCGCCGCCGCCGCCGCCGCCGCCCCGCCGATGACCCCAACGGTGTGAAGGCTGCGCGAAAAGCAATGGCCGAGCGTGAAGCGAATATTGCCAGAAACAAAAAGTTGATGGAATCCTTGGGGCTGAAGCAAGCGGTTAAGGACCTTAAACGGTCGCTGGTCGAAGACGAAGCTCCGACAGGCAGCACCTCGAAAAAACCTGCCAAGGGGAAGCCATCAGGTCCGGCTCCTTCTCCTCGGGTTACGCGGGCCAGCGCTCTAGCTCCCGCTCCCGCTCCCGCTCCCGCCCCCGCACCGGCTCCCGCACCGGCTCCCGCTCCGACTGCCGGACCGGCGCCGGCCACCTTATCCAGCCCGGCCGATCCACCTCTACCCCCCTCTGGTTCGCCACCGACTCATCTGATACTGGCCGCAGGGCCAGATGAAGATGTTGTTATGGGGGATGGGGATGCCCCTACAGGCCACATAGAGATGGTCGTCAACGCCACGCTCCTGGACGTTCAAAAGGCCATAGCCAAGGACGCTGCTTGGCTGGCTCATGTGATCGAGGAGGTGTCGAAGGTCCCGCTGGGAACAGAGTTCACCGCAATGGTTAAGTGCCTGGTCGCGGCAGAACGGAACTATGGCTGGAAGAATGGGCTGGGTGGGCTGTTGACGAAGCATCGTCCCCGACATGTTAGCGATTGGATCCAGAACCGTCGAATTGCGACCGCGGCGGAAGTGCACAGTCAAGAACGTCCCAGCCTATGCGCAACAGTGGTGGCAATGGTGGATCATAAATCAACCACGCTGGCGAATGAAGGACGAAGCGCGACCGCCCCATTCGCGACGGCGCCGCCAGCCAGCTTGCCGTTGGTGAATGGGAGAAACTGGTCGTTCCGGGTCACAATGGGATCAGCACGTTCGTCGCCGCTCTTTACCTGGTGGGGCTGCAAGGAGAAGGAAGGCGGGGAATACTCGGCGGACTGGTTGGAGGCTGTGGAGGACGTTGAGTGGGTACTGAATGGACTTGCTATTGCTATATTAGATGAATAATCCTGCGGACTTTCGATAACTAGTTGGACTTGGTACATATTATCGTTGTATAAAATCTTTTGATGACCTGAACGTGAATGGAGAAGGTTAAGTTGACAATGACACACAAAGACTGCAGAAGACTTGTGAAAAATAACACAGCAGTGCTGCCATCAATTAATTGCTTAGTAAATCAACTGATAAGTCATGATTTAGGAGGACAAAGAAAATATTCTCGGATTAAGGGCAGACAAAGAAACTAAATGATGGCATCAATCAAAGCATAAATATGACCTATAAGACAATACATCTATCTGTTTGGATGGTGAGCTCAAAGTGAGTGAGGTTTATTGCAATGATGCCATCAATAAAATCTAATACCAATTATAAATATAATCACATCAACAGTTGCAAATTCTACCTGATAACTAATAGTAAGATAGAACTGATGCCATCATATTTGAGTGAAAATATCTTTAATTTATATTTAATAAGCCTGGATAGGAAAATTCTGTTGAAATTAATACATGAATTGTATTTGGCTAGCTGCATCAAATATTGATCAATTATTTGATAAGAACATCAATTGTCTAGTATAGTGGGGCCGATCAATTTTTAGTAGGGCCATCAATGTTCTTATAGGGCCGATCAATTTTCTAGGAGGGTACATCAATTTTTAAGTAGGGCCATCAATTAACCAGTCAGACAGATCAATTTTTTAGTAGTTACATCAATTTTTCCATAGAGCCATCAATATTCTTGTAGGGCCGATCAATTTTCTAGTAGGGCCATCAATTAACCAGTCAGGCAGATCAATTCTTTAGTAGTTACATCAATTTTTCCATAGAGCCATCAACTTTCTTGTAGGGCCGATCAATTTTCTAGGAGGGTACATCATTTTTTGAGTAGGGCCATCAATTTCCCCGTCAGGCAGATCAATTTTTTAGTAGGGCAGATCAATTTCCTAAGCAGGATATATGATTATATTTTACTGCATCAATAATTTTATCGGTCCATCAACAGGATCATACCATCACTAGTATCAATGCATCATCAAAAACAATGGCCCGGGGTGCCGGCCAGCTACCTATTTGAGAAGGTGTATACATTACGAAAATCGTCTAACAGAGCATGTGTGCAGCATAGAGTTAGTATTTTCTGAAACCGTGCCACAGGCTACTACTAGGGTATTTTGTGTAAATACTACCACTTGGGCTCCGAAGCGTGGTTCGGACAAGATCACGGGAAATAACGAATCGCAGGCCCGTAAAAAGTGTCGGATGACTCCAGATCCACCTTCTCGACCAGCAACCTTCGAGGGTAGTCCTTAATTTTTCCTATTAGTATACTCCTTTTTGTCCATGGAGTAGTACATACTTCAAGTTGTTCTTTAGACTCGCATGTTGGGAGACATTAGCCATATAGTATATGAGCAAGATATTGTACAAGTGGCAAGTTTATAACTTGTCATGTTAGATCAGCCCAAGATCAGCTCATTTTTCCATAGGAGATCGGGCCGGAGCCGGATCATGTCACATAGCGTCACATATTATGGCATCACGTCCCACTCACTATCCGTCGATATTCGTCTTCATGCCAACTTCATGCAGCCTTCTCGCCTCGGCCTCCGACAAATAGCGCAAAATCACTAGCCGTGTTTGGCCCGAAACGACGGTGAGAGGAGATGGGCAAACGCAACACCTTGAGAGGGGCCAACGACACATGAGTGTCTGGCGGGAGATAGTGCGTGGAGAAGAGAAGAAATGGGGTGCAGGCTCGAGAGGACCCGAAATGAGTACAGTCGATGTCGCGCCGAAGGCCGTTCTTGCGAGGTTCTAATTCTGGAAAGGGTTCTTCTCACATTCACGAGGCTTCATACTTGACGCTGGAAGACCACGTACCTGGCCGCATTCTCAGGTTGGCAGAGACTTCTTCTTAGGGGTGCAATCTATTTTTTCTACGAGGTCGCCGATCACCTCTGACGACAGTGGACACGATAAAAGAGGTCGCAGCATACGAATTGGGTAAGATTATGCCTGACCCACCGACCTTTGCGCTTCCCATCATAATCCTTATTATCCTAGGCTATCTCGTCTATCGACGCAGACTGAGCCCTTCGATATCAGACCTACCTGGACCCCAACCCGAGTCCTTTCTGCTTGGTACCACATCAGCTGCTCCTCAGGCATTAGTTTGCTCACCCCGAGCTCCAGGTTCTCTTCCAGAATTCCAACAGGGCCAGGTTGGAGTGGTAAGCTCAAACTCGTTGTTCTCGCTATGCATGCAGAGGCTAAGAGCCATTCTTAGGCCGAATTCAAGTGGGCCGCCCAATATGGCGACGTATATCGAGTCAAGGGAATTTTGGGGGTATCAAGGCTTTGCATTCCGTATTAATCGACCTGGCTGATTGACTGACTCTAGACCGAACGACTCTTTGTCGCTGACCCCAAAGCCATCCACCACATCCACCATTTGGCCAGCTACAATATCCGCAAGCAGGAACTCAGAGCGGAACTCAGTCGAGTGTTCACCGGACCAGGCCTCAGTTATGTCGAGGGTGAGTGCACTGAGCAAGAAGAGTTCCGCGGTTGAACCGGTGACTCCAGGAGAAGCGCACAAACGACAGCGACGAATCAACTCGCCTGCATTTGGTACCATGGATGCCCGGTCCTATATTCCGATCTTTTTGTCGTATGCCTCTGTGAGCTCCAACGGTACACCACGCTACGCCCGACTTACCGTCAATAGCAGGTAATCTCCTACTTGAACCCGGATATTGGCCGGCTCTGAAGCGACACAAGCTTTCAAGGGCCTGGAAAGAAAGCATCGGCGCAAAAGGCTCACTCTTAGTCAACACTCCCAGCTATTTTACGCGGCTTCTTCTTCGATGCCATCGGCGAGGGTAAGCATTGTGCCGCCTTTCGTTGAGACATTTTGGTCAATTCTGCTTAGTGGCTTTCGACTATCGCTTCGGGACCACAGACAACTTGAACAGCGAGCATCCTCTTTCTACGGCCCTGAACAGCGTCCTGTAAGTGCACCCGGCTTCTTATTTGCCACTGAATAGAGTCTTTTTTAGTCCACAAATGTACACTCCCCCAACCAAGAAAACTATCTTTATATTCGGCCTTCTGGAATTACTCCCGGCGTGGCTTATGAGGCTCTACATGCATCACGCACCCACCGCAGGCCTCCGCAACAGTCGCCGTGTTGAAAAAATTGCAACCGATCTGGCGCGGGAACTCGTTGCCGCGAAATCTGAGGAGATCGCTGCAGGGAAGCGGAAACGCGACATCATGAGTCTCTTGGTCAAGGCGAATCTCTCCGAGAACCCCCGGACAAGTCTGACCGAGGACGAAATGCTGGCCCAGATGCAGTAAGGCTGAGTTATCGTGGCTGCGTGTTTACATTAAGACCAACGCAGGACTATAATGCAAGCGGGACAGGAGACGACGGCGGTGACATTGTCCTGGTATGCACAGGCGTTTTTTTATTGGTAAAACAGCTGATTCGATCTTGCAGGACGTTGTTTGAACTGACGCAACATCGAGATGTCCAGAACAAACTAAGAGCTGAAATCCAAGCCACGGAACGCGCAATTCGCGAACGGGGAGAAACGCAGTTTACCTGGTCAGACTTCGAGGCCATGCCCTACACTATTGCGGTCATGAAGGTTCGTTTACTAGTCGAGGAATACCCGTCGTTTTTATTCGTTGTTAGGAAACGCTTCGATACCACCCAGTCGCGTTCGTTCGTCTATTTTGATTACTGGAACTTGGATTCGAGGCCAACCCAGGTACAACAACACCCGCGAAGCCGCGCGAGACGAGGTCCTCCCGCTCTCAAACCCCATCACCACTAGGTCCGGAAAAATACTCACAGAACTTCCTATTCGAAAGCATCAGGTCATCGTAGTTTCTGTGGCGGCGTACAATCGGTGAGTGCCAACCCTTGAAATTTTCTTTCCTCATCGGAGCCTGAGCGATAGAAATACCCAGATCTTTGGCGCAGATGCAGGCCATTTCAACCCCGAACGTTGGTTAGACGACACCGTTAAGCCGCTCGCTCCGCTTGGTGTCTATGGCAACCTGTACTTGGTTTTTGTCCGTGATATGTCAACAAGTTTTAACCCCCTTCGTTCAGGATGACCTTCGGAAGTGGACATCGAGCATGCATAGGTCTACTCATGGTTTATCCGTGTTCCGTGTTCTAACATCGCACTTACAGGTTACCGTTTGGCGTAGGCCCTCCGCACTCTATTGTGTTGCAACTGAAAGTGACCACGACAGGATCTACGAGTATCAATCCTTCCTTGTGGAACTGGTCAAAAACTTTGCGTTCACCATGGACCCCGCCACTGCCCAACAACTTCGCCGACAAGCATCGCTGGTTATGCTTCCGATGCTCCCCGGTAAAGTCGGCCCACACATGCCCCTCCAGGTGGCCCCAATCGACGCCGTAGAACAGTGCTTCGTATTCAAGACGTAGGGTAGAGTATCTGGCAGTATAGTCAAGTGTACCGTCATTGACCAAGAAGAAATTATCAGTTCAGAACAGCACCAATATGCTATCCTGTTTGTCGTTGTCTATCGTCGATGAGCATGAGGCACTCGATTAAGCTCGTGCTGCCACGAGTGGAATCAGTGCGCTGAGAAGTACATCCATCGAACCACCATCCTCTGCCAGAACACCAATGTCTTCGTAGTCATCACGATCAAGCACCCTATCCAACATTTCTCCTGCACCTGATAAGTGGGCAACGTGGGCACAAGCGCAATGCAGGCTGAGGAGGCGAGGGTCTGGCAAAGGTAGTTTTGTGTTGGCATGAGCGATCTTGTGGGTAGGAGCCCAATTCTCGAATGTGATCGTCTGCTTCGCGGTAGGGAGGATATGATATGCGTGCATAAACTTGATGTTGTAGGTGTTCTAGAATGGAGTATTGGAATCGTGCAACAGGACGATGGAGTTGACCGACCTCGCTGTCCGGAACCGGTTCGAAAGTCATTCTCAGTTTTTCAAAGAGGTTATGGGCGCTGGACTCGAGTGTGATGATATTGCGAAGGTCGTGAACTCCAGAAGATGAGGCTTTGTCGTCCTTTGCTTGGGCTTCATCGATTAGAACAGATACCAGTGTTCCCATACCGAAATTGCGAAGAATAGTCAAGGTAGTTGCTCCGCTATCTTCCTTGCAATTGGCCACAGGATACAACAGATTTCAATGACATTACCTGGTTGGACGTTTTCGAGGATGACATTGTTGAGGATGTGGCAAGTCTCCACCACGTTCACGTGGAAGGGCCCTAATTTGCCACTTTCAAGTTGATCAAGGAGCTCCGGTGATAAGCCGCATTCTGGAACACACATAGGAAACCACTATTTTTGTTCGTTTCATGGTTACAGCGCACGTCTAGGAACTGGCATGAGTCCCGAATGGCCAGTTAGGGAGATATCTGCGAAGAGGCGTTTCGATTCGACCGTTGTTGATAGCAACTGGCCGTTCAGAACGACTCTTACAACAACCAAAAACAACAGCAGAGCCCAACCAACATAGAGGATCCATCCAATCCTATATATATACCAAAAGGGAGTGTAAACCAAAAGGCATATTCGGTCTGGCACGCGCTGGGACTCGAACTCAGAACGCTCCAACGACGGTTCAACCAGGCTTCGAACGGATCAGTCCCTGACAGCATTGGAACGCGGTTTCGGAACTTACGCAAGGATAAGGACATGTGGAGGTGCGGTTAAACGGGAAGCATGACTCAGTGGAAACGAGGGCTTGGCTGTAGATCGCGGCGACCTTAACCCGCAACCGTCCAACCAAACAACTTGACAACAGATTGCGATTATCTCGTTAAGAGATTTGCCTAACGGTGTCTGGCGGTTAACCTCAAGTCATGGATATCGATGGAAAGCTAGGAAGTGGAGCAACACGACGATAACAACAACAGTTAGCGGACCGTTCACAAAAACGCATAGACGGTCGCAATAAAGGAGGATTTACAAAGGTCATTGACACCAAACACGCGCTACCGGTCATCTAGACCTGGATTTTCGACTCTGGGCCTTATGGCGAAACGATACCTTACAAATTATGCACATGGACCATCATTCTGTTGTGGCGATTTACCTGATCTTATCATTTTCTGTTTTAGTATTTATATCTCTGTCCTGTATTTGAGCGATTCACGGATTGCCCCGCGTTACTAGGTGCATCTGGGGATCTAGCTTGTCAATATCATCCTGCTAGCTCTTTCATTCAAGTAAAAAGGCGTTGTGATCAAAGAGTTGAGGGTTCCGGTTGCCGTATAAGAGAGTTTCGGTTGGCGTATACTTGGTTTCGGTTGGCGGTCGAGAGTTTAAGGCAGTTAGTTCCTGACTTGAGACGACTCCTTGGGTTTAAGGCAGTTAGTTCCTGATCCAAACGAGTATAAACGGTTCTGGGCATCGTATTGGCGCTTTCCTATTGCTGGATTTCGTCGATAGTACGCTTAAGGACAACCACAAAACAAATCTTTAACAAGATTTCATTCGATCTACCCTACAACCTTGCACACCCGTGTACAGGCTCTGTTCCCAGGGTTCTGCACTCGTATTAGGAGACGGTTATTGGTGGTTGTTGGACGTTTGGAACGGTGTTATACGGTTATCGCTCAGACAGAACGACTATTTGTTGTTTTGTTGTTGAGTTTTAGTTGTGTAGTGTCGGTCTCATCTCCGGTCTCCCCACCCGTCATCCACCCTCATCATCTGGAGCCCACCGCGAGGGGTGATCGAGTGTTATATTGCAAAGAACTCTGTTTAGTGCAAAAACAGCTGTGACAAGAAAGAAGACAAGCAAGCGCCCACACGCTTGGATCAAAGAACAAAATTCCACCAAAAGGGAAACAGAAAGATCTCACTGATTCCCAACCAAACGACTTCCCTGGATTGTTAAGAGGCGTTGGAGAACTGCGACCAACACCACTTTTCGTTCCCAAATTAACGAAGAAACCAACACCGAGAACCACGCTCAACTCACAAGGAGCTCGGAACAGAGAAGCACCACAAAAATCGACGAAACCTCAAGCATCTTCGTCGCGAAAACCGATTCAAGCATCGAGCAAAAAGCGCTTACCAACAAAACCAGCTACAAAGCGCAAAACAACCGAAAGGAACACTACAGTCGAAGAAGAACAGCAATCGTCGACACCATCTTCGCCTTTAACGGACCTATCTGAAGGTGAACACAACACAAATCGGATTAACGAACAACCGATTGAACAAAACAACAACATGGGGGATAACGGAAACGTAAATAATGGAGGTCTGGGAGGAGCGGCTGCGCGTTTTAAGGTACCGGAAACCTGGGATTCGGGTCGTCCGAAGTTTCGATGGGAAGACTCCTGGCAAGTTGGAGAAATTCCTAGACGAATGCGATCGCATTATCGACCAGGCAAGTATTACTGAAGCGGCGGAAAAGAAGGAGACGGTGTTGCGGTATTTGGATACTCGATATGTGAAGGAAGCGTGGAAGAACTTGACGCCATATGGAGGAGGAACGTTCAAGAGTGGAAAACGGCGATAAAGTCGATGTATCCAGAGTTGGATGAGGTGAACGAAGGGTCGAGGAGGCGTTTGAGAGAGATTTGCGCGGAAGCCAAGGGGGCGAGTCGAGAGGATTTGGGGTTGGTTACTCGTTTTTGTGCGTTCTTCGTACCAGAAGCAGAGAAACTACTCCTGCCTCCCTCGTTGGTCACGAACAAAGAGTTGGTGTCCTTGATCTTGAATACGTTGCGTAGCGATTTCGCGTCAGCAGTCGAAGCGGCGCTGAACCAGCCAAATATCGCGAATATTCTAGGGCCAAACGCAAATGCAAATCAGAACGCAGCAAACACTCGTAGAGGGGATCGTTGGAGCTACAAGGAGGTTCTCAAGGTGGTGGCATGGCTTGCGAACAACTGGTCGGGCAGAGAAGCGGATGCGGTATCGAGGGATGATGCTAAACCATCGATCTCGATGTCGAATCTCAGTGGAGGACCGTTAACCTCGGATACGAGGGTCAAGTCGGAGTTTAGAGACCAAATGGAGAGTTTTGCGCTGGAAATAAATGCGTTAAAGGACGTCATGGCCGTGCGGGGATAAGCAGTTGATTGAGACTATGAAGCAGATGCATGTAGCAACTGAGTCTAGATCGAAGGAAACAGCGACTCACCAGCACCAAGGGCAGCCTCAACGAGAATATCGCCAGGGTGGAGAGAGCGAAACTATGGTGGAATGCAAGGAAATGAACAGTGTCATTTCTGCGAAGAGACTGGGCATATGGTGCGGGATTGTCCGAAAAAGAGGGCGTTATTGGACCAAGGAAAGATCGTTATGGAGAATGGGGGTTTGCGATTACCTGGTGGATATTATATCCCCAAGTATCCTGAGAACGTGTCACGTTATCAACGAGTGTTGGATTGGTATAGCAAGGGAGGAGGAGCTGGAACGACTGGGAACGCGCAAGTGAACTATCAATCGTCGTTCTTCAACGAGTATACTCCGAACGAGCAATACAATCTCTTGTATGACACAAGCGAAGACGAAATCCGTTCGTTACGGGCCCAGATGGCGGCTATGGCGAAGCAAGTGCAAGCCAATAGCATGTCGACTGGTGGCCAACAGCAGCGTTTTTCAAGTCCTCAAGCACCAGTGCAGACCTATCCACAGATCCTTCAACGGGAACCCATGGTGCAAAACGGAAGTGGTGGAAGAACGCAGCAGCGAATGGGGGAGAGTGGAGTTGGGAACGAAAGCTTATCCTTCCTTCATTCAAGCGCCCGTTCAACCGGGCTTGCCGGGCAGGGGATTCGAACTTTCAACAGTTCTTGACGATGTATAACATGGTCCAGGCAATGCAGAATTCGCCGGGGTCGGGTTCGCAATCGGGAGGACAGTCGATGGAGTCACAGTACGCAAACACACGTTCGCAGAAAGACAACTCGGCTGGCGGAAAACCAAAATTTTTAGATAGTTCGAGGATGGAGACCGGAAGCAAACGAAAGAAGGCTTCCGAGGCAACGAAGTCTCTTGAGAACCGATCTAAAGTTGCGAAGGAAACGTCAAAACGGAGGCAGGACCGAAGAGAACTGGAGGAGGAGTCGAATCGGATAGTGGAGAAGAAACAGAACCCGAAGTGTTGGAAAAAGAGGATGTGCCGAAGAAGAGACGAAAGGCGCGTTTCAGAGGAGAAGACTCGGAAGATGAGAAATTTGAATACGCAGCGAGGATGGCTCCTCATTCGGAATCTCCAGGGCGAAAACGGGAAACGCAAGAACGGCGAGGAACGGGCGTATAAATTGGCTACCAAGTTCGATGACCCAAATATTATTAAGCGTATTGTTGAGAAAACGGAGAGTACAGTCGTATACACGATATTACCGTGGGCGATTTGATCTCGCCGCCAGAATATGCCAAAGCTATGAGGAAGTCAACGAATCGAACGAGGCAACCGATAAAGCCAGTGTTACTTAACGGAAAACTTGACGAAGGATCGGAATATCCATTCATGGAGGACGAGGGTGTCGAGCTCGACTCCAAAATGATGCTGTGGATATAGATGAACTACCAATGGTTGATTCGTTCTATATCTCGACTGAGGAAGATCGTCAATACGGGATAAAGGAAGGGTGTTATGTTAGCACCGACCCTTATCTGCAGTATGTCGCCGTTATCCCCAGGAGAACCGCCTAAACAAGTGTTTTCGGGAAAGGACTCTGCGTCGTTACGAGTTGTATGGCCGTTAATCGCAGCAAGGGAACATGTGGAATGCGTTATAGACAGTGGCTCTCAGATAGTCTCGATGGCGTTATCGGTAGCTGAGCGGTTGGGAATCCCTTGGGATCCAGATCTGCAAATCTACATGCAGAGCGAACCGGCAACTGAAGAAGTCGGCTGGATTAGCGGAACGTTTGTTTCTTGTTTGGGGACATACCCGTGTATCTGCAAGTCCACGTTATCGACCAAGTAGCGTATGAGGTGTTGTTGGGACGACCGTTCGACATCGTTACCGAGTCAAAATTGGAAAACTTTGGAAATGGGAATCAAATGCTCACCATTCGCGACCCTAACAAGGAGCGACGATGTGTCATTCCAACCCAAGCGGGAACGTTTTCATCGACAACCAATTCGAAGAGGATTGAGAATGCGCAGAAAGAATCGCCAGGGCAAAAGGAGAACCGAGACCATCGAGTTAAAGTCGAAGCGGAGTCGGATTTTCAGAGCTCGTCCAGGAACTAGTGGAGGACTGGGGAGGCGAGGAACTGTGTATTAGGGTAGGAGTGGACGAGTCTGGAGAGTTGAGAGTGGAAGGGTATATGGAACCTGAGGATGGGCGTTGTTTCTCGGATGATGAATTACGAATGGCGTACTTAACAGCAAGTATGGACTCCAAAGCGATGCGGAAGGACCAGAAAGCAAAGGAGCTGTTGCAGGATTTCGTTAGAGAAAGGTCTTCAGATTCAAAAACGGAGAAATATGTGGTGGAAACCCGAGTTGTAGCAGAGGAAAATAGGGAAGACGAAGGTCAAGACGAAGAGCGTAGAGCGGAAATAGAAGCATCTTATCTGGGACATGTCCACAGACACGATCCGTTGATACCGTGTCTTAGATGTGCGGATATGGCTTTCGATAAGGAGAAGAACGGGACTGCAGTGGAACCGGGAGTCGAAATCTTTGAGACGTTCGCAGGCAAGAAGTATAAGCCAGTAGCCTTAAAAACGAGACCGGTTTATGGCGAATTGCCAGAGCGTTATCGTATCAAACGTGAGATAATCGGTGATCCACTCGCAGAACTACCCTCGTTATCAGCTAAGCCAGTGGACTTCGTTCCAACTGAACGATACACGCAGGAGAGGATGGAATTCATTGACAAGGTTCATAATACTGGATTCTTGTGGGACGAGGAGTTGAAAGTTATTCATAATTTTATGATGCTTCAATGGCCTGCGTTCGCCTGGAACGATGAAGAACGGGGACCTTGCGACATGATTTCTTTCCGCCTGTTGAGATTCCGACCGTGGAGCATAAGGTGTGGATTGAGAAGAGCATTCCGATTCCAAGGGGACAACTGGAAGAGTTCTGTAAAGTTATCAAGAAGAAATTGGACGCGGGAGTGTACGAACCATCGAACGCATCCTATCGCTCCAAGTTCTTCGGAGTCCTCAAGAAAGATGGGAAGAGTATTCGCTTGGTGCACGCTTTGGAACCATTGAACGCGGTAACGATCGCACATTCGGGTATACCCCCAGCAACGGAGGAACTTGCAGACCATTTTTCGGGAAGAGCCTGTGGAGGAGTGTTGGATCTCTATTCTGGATACGATCATAGGGACTTAGCGGAAACCTCAAGGGATTATACTACGTTCCAATCGCCCTTCGAGCGTTGCGACTGGTAAAACTGCCTCAGGGATGGACGAACTCGGTTCCGATCTTTCATGAAGACGTGAATTACGTCCTGAGGGAAGAAGTACCGCACGTTTCGATGCCATACATCGACGACGTACCTATTCGTGGACCTGCAACCCGATATGAAGATGAGAAGGGAGTGGCGGAAACGATTCCAGAGAACAAGGGGATCAGGAGATTCTTCTGGGAACACATGCAGAACGTAAACCGAGTCGTTCAGCGATTGAAGTACGCTGGTTTAACGGTTTCTGGGATGAAGGCGGTGTTGTGTGCGGACGAGTTCGTAGTTGTTGGGCATACCTGTTCGTATGAAGGCAGAAGGCCATCGACGGATCGAGTAGGGGTCATTACCAGATGGCCTCCTCTCAAGAATGTGTCGGAGATTCGACAGTTCCTAGGAGTCCTCACCTATATCAAGCATTTCATTCAAGACTTTCACATAATGAGCAAACCGCTCACGGATCTGCTGAAGAAAGGAGTGGAATTCGAATGGGGAGAGTTGCAAGAGGCATCCATGGCGATTATAAAGAAGGCTGTCGCGGAATGTCCTGCGATCCGTCCTTTGAACTATTCAGAGGATTGGACGACAGTCATTCAGATCGACAGTTCCTACAAAGGAATCGGCATTGTAATCTATCAATATCAAGAAGGGAACTCAAGAAACGATACTATTCGCGGTTTTCGTCCATTCCGTTGGATGAGCGACAGGCAAGGTTTTCGCGGGCGAAGAGAGAGTTGTTTGGAATCAAGAGGGGGCTTGAGCATATGCAATATTGGATACTGGGATGTCGAAATTTGGTTCTGGAAACGGATGCGTCGTACATAAAGGGAATGCTAGATAACCCTGGCATGGGCCCGAATGCTACGATTAACCGTTGGATAGAACAGATCTTGATGTTTCATTTCGAATTGAAGCATGTTATGGGCAAGACCTTCACGCCAGACGGACTGTCTCGACGAGACAAGGTTCCAGGAGACGAGGAATACGACTATGTTGACGACGGACCGGAGATAAACAAGCCTGGGGTTCATGAAGACTGGGATTACTCGATCCCTCAGCCAAGGGAGTTCGATGATTTCAAGTCTGAAATCGATACTCGGGTGGATATTATTTCGAGCGCTGGATCTTGACGATGATGACGAGATGGAAAGCGAAACGTGGAGAAAACATGGCCAGCTGTGTCTCGACACTTACATGGAGTCTATCGACGAAGCGGAGGTCATTCGAAACGCTTATCAACGAGAAGGAACGGAGTTGCCTCAGTATATTTCGAGTTTTGTTCGGGAACCTGAGAAGTTGCTGCCTAATTCGGCTTTCAAATGGGACGCACGCAAGCGCGAATCATACCCTGAAGAGCATCGAAACGTAGAAGCGATCCGGGCTGATGAAAAACTGGAGTTGGTGGAGAAATGGTTGAGGGATCCAAAGAAGAGACCGAGTGGTTTTACGGATAGAGCGTTCGACGCGTTAATGCAGTACGCTACGGAAGTTCTTTCTGAGTGAAAAGGGTCGACTCTTCAGGAGGGATAACAATGGAATGCACAAAGTAGTGGTTAAGAAGGAACATCGGATGTATGCAATGCGTTCAGCACATGACAGTCTGGGACATCGGGGCGCTTATGCTACGAAATCCTTGATAGAAGTCAGGCTGTGGTGGCCCCAAATGGATCGGGACGTGTCGTGGTACGTTAAAACGTGCCACATGTGTCAGGTTCGGCAGAGTACACTGTTGCGCATACCTCCTATTCCGACGAAAAACACCAAGTTTATTCCAGAAAATCCACACGGACGTTATGGTGATGGGGGCTGCTTGAACGGACACAAGCTCGTTATCGCAGCAAGGGATTCGTTGAGCAGATGGCTGGAAGCGAAGGGACTTAGGTCTGATACAGCAGCCGCGATTGGCATGTTTTTGTTGGAAAACGTTATCTGTCGTTGGGGATGTCCTGCGGAAATCGTTACAGATAACGCTCCTCAGTTCATCGCAGCGTTGGATTGGTTGGAAAACAAGTATGGAATCAAAGGCATTCGGATATCGCCCTATAACTCTAAAGCAAACGGACCAGTAGAGAGTGGACACCGGGATGTGAGGCAGTCTATAGTGAAAGCCTGTGCAGGGAACCCTAACAAGTGGTTTTACTTCTTACCGCAAGTTGTTTGGTCAGATAGGATAACGATCCGACGGGGATTAGGCTGTTCTCCGTATTATGCGGCGACAGGCTGTCATCCGATCTTACCGTTTGACATTGTGGAAGCGACTTGGCTAGTGGAATACCCGGGGCAGATCATTAGTACCGCGGAATTGATCGGTTATCGAGCACGCGCCTTGGTGAAACATAGGAACCACATAAAGGAGATGCGGGAACGAGTAACTAAGGAGAAATTGGAAGCTGTTAGGAGATACGAGCGGATACACGCGGCAACGATAAAGGATTACGATTTCAAGCCGGGGACATAGTCCTCGTTCGAACACCAGGATTGAGAAGAGTCTCGATAAGAAAGCGAAACTGAGGTATCTAGGCCCAATGGTCGTCGTCAGACGAACGACTGGTGGATCGTACCTCTTTTGCGAACTGAACGGAGCGATGGTTCCGGGAAAAGTGGGCGCTTTCAGGGTTATTCCTTATGAAGCAAGGAAACGTGTTTCGTTCTCGAAAGACATTGAGAAACTCATTGATATGTCAAAAGAAGAACTGGATTCGTTGGCCTTGAGTCGAGAGGATGACGAAGGGACAGACTTGCAGTTTGGGAATCTGGATCTGGATGACGAAGAAACGTCCGATAACGAGGAATCGTCCGATGAGGACTGAAGAGTTCTTAGGAACGAACCGAGTTAAAGAGGAATCGCGGCATCAAGATACAAACGCCTTGAGGCGCGAGTACACAGTACAATCCGAGTAACGACAGTAACGGCTAGGGAAAGTGGCCTTGTAAACGAGCGTGGGGGTATATAGTATTGTGGGAGAAGGGGAAAACGCTGGAAAGTGTTTACTTGCGGTTGTGGGACGGACCATTGGGAGTTGCGAGTCGAAGCGTTTCCTCGAATAACGGCCAGATACTGCGATGGATCACTGGGGAGCCTTCAGCACTAGACACGATGACGAGACGGAAGGGTTACGGACGGAAGTTTGCTTTCAACCTTCATTCCGCGGTCCTTTGCAAGGTCGAAGAGTGTTTGGTACCGACGAGCAACAACCTCGTAGGTGTCAGCGAGTACGCCATTCGTTGCACGGCGAGAAGGACTTGTTGTTGAGCGAGTTCGAGACAAGCGAAAATTTGCTTGTTCGTAACGCGGACTTCACCACCTTGTGCGAATTGGTCGAGGAGCTCTTGAACGGTCTTGAACTCAAGATCGGCGGGTGCGGAATCATCGACAGTGTAGGGATTAGTCAGAATCTGGAAACGGGTTAACGATTTAACGGAAGTCGATTTTGAAATGAACGCACGATGCCAGCGACAGCAGACGCGGGAATCTTGAGTAGAGATGGTCAGATCGAGTTTTGAGCTAACGAGGAACGCTGACCACGGGAACGTCTTTGGAATCCTTCTTCTTGGAAAACGAAGGATACGCTGCGGATTTGGCACGAGTTTCATCTATCAACTCGGGGGGAAGTCGCTTTAGTGCGCTTCTTTTTGGAAGGACTCTTATCAGTGTCGCCCGAAGTGACCTGTGAACGAGGCGAGACAGGAAGATTAACGATGGGAACGGGGTCCTCTGAATCGTAAAACAAACGACGGACCTCTTCTTCTTCGTCTTCTGGATCGGTCGAACGCTGGCGCTGCAGTCGATAAACGCGCGGGGATTGTGTGGATCGAGAGCTTACCTTGTTGGATTGCGCTGCGCTGGTCGAACGAGTGTTCTGAAACGAGCTTGAGTTGCGAAGGAAACTATCAATAGTAACAAGAGGAACCGGGGTGGACTTGGAGGAGGTGGCCTGTCATTGATAAGATAAGCGTTTCCGAAACGGGAATTGTTCTTGCCTTTTTGGTCTCAGGGGCCTTTTTCTTCGCTTCTTCGGCGGCCTTGCGTTGTGCTGCGTACGCACGAGCGGATGCATCGATATGATTGAAGTGGGCAATACAAGCGTTCGTGTCGCGAAGATGCTGGTCCTGTTTGGCAGCCCAGGTTGATTCGTTGCGGATGTTGTTCTGGATAGCGTGGAGCTTTTGAAGGCAGTGAGGAATGTCCTTGTAAATGAGCGGGCTGGCCGCGAGGCGTTCGCGAACAGCTTCGTCTTTGAGTTGGGGCAACTGTAAACGGTCTCAGATGGTTGTGAAACGGTCGATGGCCGCAGGCACGGACCAGATAACGGTACAGCTGGTGGATCTTGCGAACGTTTTCATCGTTGGTCCGAATACGCAGGTCCTGGATGGTTGTAATGAACTCGTGAACGTCGGTTTCGAGCTCTTCTGAGACTCCCTCAGAGGGTTCTCGAGGCGCGTGTTCGGAGTCAGCCATGGATTCGTCACTGGAGGACGACTGGAAGCTCGTTAACGCAAGGATTCGGGTCGCTAGATCGATGAACCGTACTTTTGGGGAAAGATATGGAGCGAATGTTCTGGGGTAGAGAGCGGAGAGGAACTGGAATGGGTTGTCTAACCACGGCATCCTAAATAGGTGGGCTACATTGCTGGGACAGCAAGATGTTAAAAATGGGGGAGATGGGCACAACGTGGTCCGGATGGAGCGCAGCGTGGCCGTTTGACGAGGAAAGCATGGTTGTGGGTCGCAATTGAATTAATCGCACCAACGGCGATGCTCTTAGAACGACTAACATCATGTTTCCACCCTCAAAACGCCTTACTACCGGTGAAGGGACCAACTATGGTGTGAAATAACGTGGAGAACGATATATCCGGAGCTCGACCGTATGCTCTATCGCTGAAAGGAGTTCGATCGTAATATCTGGAAACCAAGATCTTCAAAAAGTACCTTATCAACGAGATTTTGTTGGGCCAGAACAAAGGAAATCAAGGCACAACGCGTCCTTGGCATTTCAAAACGCTACTGTAACGACAGGAATGCTTGTTTTCGACGGTAACGACAGACTACGAGTTGGACTAGGGAGATCTTCGTGGAGGATGATCAAGGGAGACGTTCGGTAGGGCAGGAACCAAAGGAGTGTGAGCTACCTGGAGCGCAGGAAACGCAGGGAGCATCGGTGGCACCCATAGGAATCTTACGGATAACGGTCTGGTGAAGGACAGGGGATACCGCCTCGAGGTCAGGAAGACTGGTGAGCGACGAACTGCTGGAAGACGCGATATCGGCGATGTTCATGATCGTTGTGTGTCCGTACTCCGTGAGGAAGTCGTTATCTTGTACGAAACCATGAAGGGAAGCCTGAAGAACGGGTTGAGAACCGAAGGAAAAACAGAGACACCGGGGGAATAACCTGAGAATGAGCAGAATCGAGCCGAGCGAGCAACTCGCAGGCAGCGTAATACTCCGTTTTCAGAGATTGGATCTTCTTGCGGATCTGGTCACGACGGATCTCGGCTTTGTCTTCGAGGAGAATGCGAGAATAGTGGGCGATTTTGGAGAGTCGCTGGGTGCTGGGGCTCCCTTCGAGACAGGACTCAAGTCCTTGGAGAGAATCGTTATCGAGAGTGCCGAAAATGCTTTGGATGCCGCATTCGAGCGTTTTCTGGACCTTGACGCGCATAGAGTCCAGGAAGGTTTCGAGATGCTCACTGGAACGAAGCTCATCCCAGTTGCGGAGTAGAGCGACGGTTTTGGCAATCTTCTCCTCGTCGTTCTTGGTATCGTCGTGATCTGAAAAACGGTCAGCCAAAAACAAGAAAACGGGAATTAGAACGAACCAAGGAACGCCAAATGCGATTCACGGTTGAAGGAGTAGAGAACGGAGAAGCCTTCAAGGGTGGAATAGTCGCAGGTATCATTGCGCCGACAGGCCGCAAGGGAGACATGGAATTCCTGCCATGATGTGAACGCAATCACGGTTGAGAACTTTGCAAGAACTGCAAGGATCGAGAATCTGTGTTCTATATCAGAAGAAACGCTCGAAAAACGGAGTAGAACGACAGGACATACATCGAGGCTTGCACACATTTTGAAGATAGCAGGATAGGGTTCTTTCGAGAAGAGACCAGTGTAGAGGATTGGAACCATAGGCTCGTTGACATACTTGGGGATGCCGTTGTCAGCCATGTCGAACGATTAGGGAACGCTGGATAACAGAGGATGGAACGACTTATATTCGTTTTTGGGAGTTACAAATTCGTTGTGGAAACATCAGAACGAGTGTGTGGGCGACCGATCACGAATATTGTCAAGATGATGGAATGTCGAATGAAGGGCTGATGGAGTAAGGTGGATCAGAGAATCCTCATCACAGATTGCCGAGATGTCGCGTTAACGGAACAAAGAACGGACAAACGAACAAGCGAACGATAACAACTGCGTTTTCTGGAGCTTTCTTGGTTGTTTAGATCCGTTATTTCGGACTTAATCGCACGAGAAAGGGAAGGCAAACGATTATTATTGATATGTTTTTGTCGACGCAGCAGTACAAGCAAAATACTACTACGTCGACCGGCGACTGTTCGATATACAAAAATTTTAAGGTCCGTGACCGTGGACACCCCCGCAAAGCCACCGAACGAGTTGAAGAGCGTTGCGAACTCCAGACCAGAGCGGAACCTCATTTGAAGGGACCAGCTTCGTTGGAGTCGGCGTCAGGGACGAAAGAACGGTGTCCAGAACCCAGTTCGTTGGGTGGAACCGCTTTCTTCTCGTCCTCTTCCTTCTTCTTCCCGTCGTCCTTGTCGCCGTCGTCGTCAGACGCCCAATCGGAATCTGGAGGAAACATGAGAGGAGAGCGTTATTAGGAGAGAAAACGAACCGTTGTTGCTAGGGAACCTAGCAGAAGCCGAAGTCAGGATGTGGTTGAGGACTTCAGTGGCGGAAGCATCGAGAGGGTCGAGACGGAAGCGTCGTTCGAGGCCTTCGGTTCCGCTGACTTCAACAACGCGTTGAAGGTGTTTCTGGAAACTGCGCAAGGAACGACGAGCTCTGCGCATGGCGAGACGGTGAGCTTCGCCAGTACTGTTGGCTAGCTCCATCGTGTGCTTCATGCGAAGGATCGCCATTTGGGTGTCACGAGCGGACGACTCGACGAGTGGGAGAAGGTGGTCGATGACCCTGTACACCTCCGTTGACGAACGCCGTGATCGCACAAGCTACCCTTGGTCGGATCGTCGTGACAGCCGTTGCAGGGAATTCCGTACCCAGCTGGAACGCACTCGCGTTGGTAAAAGCATACAGAGAAAGCACGGCCATTCTGGCATCGGCGCTTCCTCTGCAATGACTTGCTTCACGTGGCGGATGGGAATGGGAGCGTCGGGTTCGTAGTAAGACTCGAAAGCGGGAGCTTTGACCTTCGTTTTCGGAAGCTTGGGCTGGAATTCGTCGGCAAGAGCAGTGAGGTTCGGGGAGAATGACTTGGAAACGTCGGTGAGGACGATACGAACGCGGTTGTTCGGGGACAAAGTAACGACGTCGCGCATGTTGCCAGTAGTGCCCTGCATCAACTTGATTAGACTGCGGTTAAGGCGATGGGTGTGGGCAGGGACGCCAGCGTTGAACGGGGAGTTTGTCGTTTGGAACGCGGTAATGGAAGAAACCGCGAGCGTCAGGGAGGAGCTCGGGATCCATCCCACCCAGCGCGGCAACAGTCAGGACGGATTGTCCGTCGTCGTCATCCCCGTCGTCGTTGGCCTCGGCCTTAATCTTGGGTTTCTTGGGCGCAGGTTTGCCTGGAAGAAAACGGTTAGGAAAAGGGTGAAAGAGAGGTGAAACTAAGGAGCATACCTTTGCCCTTGCGATCCTTCCGGTCTTCTTCGGACTCGGGCTCTTCTGCCTCCAACTCGTCGTTTTCGTCTTCCTCATCAGAGGGAGGGCCGCTTGCCTTGAGAACTGCGCAACCGACCTTTTTCCTTCTTCGGGGTTATGGAGGTTGAACCGAAGTCGATCTCGCTGAGTTCACCGTCGTCAGAAGGGGCCTGGTGAATGTCCGATAGAGAGGGTTTTTCCAAGAGTTTGTTGATTGAGCCGCTTAGAGAAGGATTGTGGTGGGATACTTGCTTCTGGTTTTTGAAGAGGCTGGTCGGGAAACCACGGACAAGCTTCAAGAACGAAGGAGCCAACGCCTAGGAGACAAATGGCTAGCGTTAGCAAAAGAGGGGAAGCGAGAGGAAACGGAAAGCACGAACCTCAGGTTTAATCGCGGCGTACTCGAGCGTCATATGTGGCCAGTCGGAATGAAGTCGAGTGGGAGGAAAGGAGTCCCGGACTTGGATGGCTAATTCGACGAGAAGCACGATGTCCTTCGTGGCATACATAGGCTCCTTCTTAGACAAGCAGGCAGTGCGAGAGAAGATATAGCGCTGGAAAACGATGAGTGGATGGTTAATGAGGAAGAAAACCAGGGTTTGACGTACAAAGTGGAAGAGAGTTTTATCGAAGGCGTTGGCCATATCTTCGGCTGGAATTACGTTCGTGCAAACACTCGAGGGTCGTCGCCTGTGGCGTGTCGAAGATAACGCAGGAAGAGAGCGCCCTCAGGGTCAGCGAAGGCCGCCCACAAAGGATTGTTGGAGTCCGGATAAACGAGGTCAGGGTTGGCGGAGGAAGGGCCAGGGGTCGAAGCCTCAGTCTTCTTGGGAGCGGTGGTGAGTTTACGAGGGGGAGGGCGACGAGCAGCCATGGAGGAAAGAGGAGAGGAAGAAAGAAAATTAAAGGAGCAGAAAAACCACGGGCCGTCTTATATGGTCGACGCGCAGTTGAAGAAAAAGAACGCTGAGGAAGAAAACGTGACTGTAATGAAGCTTCTGAAGCTTAATTTTGAATGCCGAACCGGACTTGGGGAAAATTAGCTCAAGGACACTGCCGCGGAAAAACACGAGCTCTATTCAGTCGTGTCGACGTTGTTTGGAAAAGACGATTGGAAAATGATGGTTCCCCGGACACGCAGGGTCGAGCCACTGTGAGACTAAACGGAAGCAATTCATTGTTCGAGCGAGGATCAAGGATCTGCGGAAACGCCTTTGCTTGGCAGGCATGAGGTTGTGACGTGAGAAGCGAAATTTGGTTCCGTGACGAGAACGAAAGAGTTCCCGTTCCAAACAACAGAACAGAGGAGAGTGATGGGCTAGAAGGAACCAGCGATGTAGCCGAACGCGAGTATTGCCAAGCGACTGGGGACAGTCGGGATTTAAAAATGGGGGAGATGATAAGCCGCATTCTGGAACACACATAGGAAACCACTATTTTTGTTCGTTTCATGGTTACAGCGCACGTCTAGGAACTGGCATGAGTCCCGAATGGCCAGTTAGGGAGATATCTGCGAAGAGGCGTTTCGATTCGACCGTTGTTGATAGCAACTGGCCGTTCAGAACGACTCTTACAACAACCAAAAACAACAGCAGAGCCCAACCAACATAGAGGATCCATCCAATCCTATATATATACCAAAAGGGAGTGTAAACCAAAAGGCATATTCGGTCTGGCACGCGCTGGGACTCGAACTCAGAACGCTCCAACGACGGTTCAACCAGGCTTCGAACGGATCAGTCCCTGACAGCATTGGAACGCGGTTTCGGAACTTACGCAAGGATAAGGACATGTGGAGGTGCGGTTAAACGGGAAGCATGACTCAGTGGAAACGAGGGCTTGGCTGTAGATCGCGGCGACCTTAACCCGCAACCGTCCAACCAAACAACTTGACAACAGATTGCGATTATCTCGTTAAGAGATTTGCCTAACGGTGTCTGGCGGTTAACCTCAAGTCATGGATATCGATGGAAAGCTGGGAAGTGGAGCAACACGACGATAACAACAACGGTTAGCGGACCGTTCACAAAAACGCATAGACGGTCGCAATAAAGGAGGATTTACAAAGGTCATTGACACCAAACACGCGCTACCGGTCATCTAGACCTGGATTTTCGACTCTGGGCCTTATGGCGAAACGATACCTTACAAATTATGCACATGGACCATCATTCTGTTGTGGCGATTTACCTGATCTTATCATTTTCTGTTTTAGTATTTATATCTCTGTCCTGTATTTGAGCGATTCACGGATTGCCCCGCGTTACTAGGTGCATCTGGGGATCTAGCTTGTCAATATCATCCTGCTAGCTCTTTCATTCAAGTAAAAAGGCGTTGTGATCAAAGAGTTGAGGGTTCCGGTTGCCGTATAAGAGAGTTTCGGTTGGCGTATACTTGGTTTCGGTTGGCGGTCGAGAGTTTAAGGCAGTTAGTTCCTGACTTGAGACGACTCCTTGGGTTTAAGGCAGTTAGTTCCTGATCCAAACGAGTATAAACGGTTCTGGGCATCGTATTGGCGCTTTCCTATTGCTGGATTTCGTCGATAGTACGCTTAAGGACAACCACAAAACAAATCTTTAACAAGATTTCATTCGATCTACCCTACAACCTTGCACACCCGTGTACAGGCTCTGTTCCCAGGGTTCTGCACTCGTATTAGGAGACGGTTATTGGTGGTTGTTGGACGTTTGGAACGGTGTTATACGGTTATCGCTCAGACAGAACGACTATTTGTTGTTTTGTTGTTGAGTTTTAGTTGTGTAGTGTCGGTCTCATCTCCGGTCTCCCCACCCGTCATCCACCCTCATCACCGGTTCATTCTCAAATGAGCTGTCGTTATAGGTGTCCGTCACCGCGCATCGATAGTAGTCGCGCGCGAGCGCCTAAAGGGAGGAAGAATCAGTTATTTTGTAGGCGAAATTCTGAGTAGGGGAAGAGATTCAGTGAAGAAACTGACTCGACTTCTTGCAGATGAATGAGCACCACTCTGCGAGTTAACCTCCTGCTCGTCAACAGCGGAAGAGTGACTCGAGGGAATTACAGCTTTCCCTTTGGTGCGGACTACATATCATTCAGTGAGTGAAAGAGAGAGGGACCAACTAACATACAGCTACAGATGAGGGTGTCCACATATTGTTTGCCGAGGCCATAGATTGCGGTCGCATTCGGTGTGGATAGGACCTCTGTGGAGATTCGGATCAGAGGTGCGTCGCCGAGAGCAGTTTCGCGCAGCTGAGCGAATTGTTGATAGAGAAAACCAACGACTCGGGCATGGACGATATTGGCCTCGAGGTCTTCAAGATGTTTCTTGCTGGCCGTGGACCGGGAGCGATCGTTGTAGGCTTCAACAGCAGATGATTCTGCTTCGACGACACAGCTGTATGAGTTCATTATCTTGGGCATGTCAGGCCACTCGAACTCGGGGAGGATAGGCTGGGTGAGTGTGGGCATGATTGCAGACGACAAGGAAAGGCGGTGACTGTGACTTTCTTCTCCTATTGCTCTCCTTTGCTCTCCTATTACAAAGCAACAAGCTGAGGGCGACTTGTGCGCTTTGGTTTGACACCCTGGAGGAGTCTAGAAGACGATACGGGGGTCTGGGGAGTCTTTCTTGCGCGCGAGTCAGGTTTCTGTGGCGTTCTGGGTGGAATGGGCGGCGACCATGGACTTGCCAAATTGAGCCGACCGTGTCGAACAGCGAAAAACGCGTTTTTTCGCGAAAGTAACACCTGTAATCTAAGCTTAGCCATGCAATGCTCCGGTACACCACGTTTCAACGCACCTTGTTGCGATAGAGTTGAGTACTGAGGCGAGACTTTCGGAGTCAAGAAAACAGGATAAACGGCTATTCGCAAGCCAAATTTTGCAACAACGAAGAGGGGGGTCAGAAAACAAGTTATATCGAGCGATTGAATGCCATTCGACGTAGAAGTGTACAAGGAATGAGAGGTGTAGGATATGAGATGGTGGAATGAGAGAGGTTACACAACCCCGGATCAGCGCACTTTCAAGTTGGCACAAGGCGGCGTCCATCAAAACACAACCAAACAAAACGAGCTTTATGGAAGATGAGTACTTAGCTGCTGAAGCCAACACAGGAGCCAAACCGGCGTCTGGCGCAAATACGTGAAAGACAGTCTCATCCGAATTATAATATATCAAGTACATGCTAGTAAGTGCATGCTACAACCCATCTCCCACAATTTTCCAACGCCGACACAACATTTAACAGGCAACAAGTTCCGGTGTCTGAAGCTTCGTAAGGAGGGCCCGGAAACCGGGGTTCCCACCCTGGCCCTTGGTGTACAGCGTCGACGTCAGGTCATTGCCCTGGGGCACGTTCTTGCAGATGATGTTCTGGTGGCGCGCGACCAGCCTGAGGCGCGAATTCAACGCAGCTTGATTGACGATAGCGTATTGGTGGAACTCTTCGGTCAGCAGGTCGTCTGCATAGCATGAGCAGCAGGTCTAGCAAACTTGGAAGAGAAGACACACCGACTATGGCGTTCATCGGCCCGGTAATCATCACGTTCTTGTAGATCTCGAGGGCTTTGGGACGGAAACGATTGGTGAGATTCTCCTTGGTGGTATCCTCAAGGCTGTTGTATACTTGGAACTGCAACAACCATGTGGGTGAGTTGCGCTTAGTAAGCGGTGAACACACTCACATTTGTCCAGTCTTGCGTCTCGCCCGGAAACTCGTGTACGCCAGCACCAACTCCGTCCCAGGTGTACTCTGCAACGGATGGTTCATACGATTAGAGGGATTGAAACAACATACCGAAGACATCAACTTTTGGCGGTTCGACTCCGTCTCTCGCTGCGCCCCAACACGCGAATTGGGCTGCAGCAATGACACTGTCGGTCAGATAGAAACCGCCGGGCACCTCGGGCCTGCGGTGGAAGTCGCCTATTGGAGCGGTCTTCGCGAGGTTCACGCCGGCCGTCAGGGAGGCGCCGTTTTTGGGATCGGTGCCGTGGAAGAGCGTGATGCGGTTCTTCCCGCTAGGGTACGATATGCCAGCACGTGCCTCGTGGCGGTTTAGCGCGAATTCAGCATATCGGGCTTGCAACGCCTTGGCGATCTGGGCCTGCGAGCACTTCTTCGTTGAGGCTGGCGCTTTCGCGGGTGCCTTTGCAGGTGCTTTGGCGGCAGGTGCTGGAGCCTTTACTGGGACGTTTGCTGGAGCCTTTACTGGGGCTTTAGCAGGTGCATTTGCCGTTGGAGCCTTTACTGGGGCTGTTGCTGGCGCTTTGACTGGTGCTTGGGCGGGCGCTTTGACTGGTGCTTGGGCGGGCGCCTTGACTGGCGCTTTTGCCGGCGCCTTGGCCGGAGGATTCGTCGCCTATGTCCCGATTCAGTGAGCGGCGTGGCTGACAAACAAACACAAAATTACGCACCCGCTTCTTCAAAGCCGTGGCGGATCTCTTTTGGCGCCGTCAGTAAGTTAACAGGGCACATGACCAGCGGCGAGCGACGTACGGGTTGTCTGCGCGCTGCACGCGCCTCAAGCGCCTATAACGTAAGCCGCTTCAGGAAAGGTACAGCGGAAGGAGGAAACTCGGCTCACCATTAGCTCGGCGTCGTCCGCTGCGGTAGGCGGCTCGAGACTGCCAAACGCGGGCACTGTCAGGAGGAGCGAGACCAGGAAGCTTGTCGGGAAGCGCATCGTAGTAGAAGGACGTTACGGTGGGGGGAGCGAATGAATTAAAGAAGAAAGTTGCGATCTAGCGCAAACAGAAGTGAAGGAAAGAAAAGCCGGTCTGGCGGCAAGAAGTTGAAGGGCAGGAGTAGGCCGGGGGAGTACTAGGACTAGTTGCAGAAGGGAAGAACCGACGACGATGCTCCATTCCTAGCCACCAAGTGCATACTTATAGCTTGCCCACCGTGACAGGGGTGTCGAATTCCGCAAGCGGGTTGGAAATTCGAAAGACCTGTTTCAACATTCGAGCCACGTTGAGGACGGTTGAGCACACATTTCTGTCAATGGGGACATCGCCGGAAGAGCCGCTGGTTGGCTCAGACTCTCTTTCTCTCCTCCCTCTCTTCATCAAAGCTCGAGCTTCTCATGGGTTTTTTTTGGCGCCTGAGGCATTACATGGCAGGGACATATAATAATATTAGCGCGTAGCTCGACACGGCTTCCAAGTTCCACAACCTTGTCCACCAGTGTGGCGCAAGGATGGGAGGACCGCGTGAGGGATTTGCACCAGCCATCGCGTTCCTGGCAATCAAACAAAAGCCAAACCCAGCTTTTTCTTCGAAAGTGTCCTCAGGCCAAAGAGCGACGAAGCACGTGATCGAGTTGCAGGCTAGCGGCTGTGCACATGTGGCGATCCGCGGCGTCCTTTGTGGGCAAATTGAATTCATCAGCGAAGATCGGATCCGTTTCGGGCCAAACTTTGATCCCTCGGGATTCTCGGAGACCGCCACCAAGGCAAGCCGACCGAGAATCCCGCCACCAAGGCAAGCCAAGGTCGGCCATAGATTGTCCTTGGTGGTATCCTCAAGGCTGTCATACACTTGAAACTGCAACAACATGTGGATGAGTTGCGCTAAGCGGTGAACCCACGTACATTTAGCCAGTCTTGCGTCTGGCCCGGAAACCCGAATACGCCGGCACCAACTACTCATTGAAACAACATACTGTACCCAAGAGTCGAAGACATCAACTTTTACCGGTTCGGATCCTTCTCTCATTGCGCCCCAACACGCGGATTGTGCTGCAGCAATGAGTCTGACACTGTCGGTGAGATAGAAACCGCCGGGCACCTCGGGCTTGTGGTTGCAAGGTACGGCGTGATCCGGCGCCGCGAGCGAAGGACCCCGGCTTGACCCGGGCGAATAGCCGGTCGGCGCGGACGTCGTGGCATATGTGCCATGGCCCATTGGCGGGGACGCGGAACAAACGCGGCGTGCAAGGCGCGAAGGGGAGAAAGATTCTGAAAGATGGCTGGACGGTGATAACGGCGCGGCTGAGGGCCAAAACGTTCAGTCCAGAAGATCATTATTATTACAAAGCAAAAAAAACACTGCAAGCGGTCCAGAGCATCGTGTCGTCCAAGACAGACCAGAACTGACACACCACGTTCCGTACCATCAAGGCCAGTATGGCGCTTCCGAAGGCATTCAGGAGCATCCGAAGCAACACAAGTCGCGCAGAATACTTTAACCTTGTGCTAGATGTGTCGCCGCGATCACAGGCCCTACCAGAGGGTAGCTCACACTCAGTCGCCTTCAAGGCTTCCCGACAACACACAGCAACAAGGTGGTCTTCTGCCCCTCGCTCTCCCTTGTCTTGGCGGCCTCTCGGTTGCACAATGGATATTATAAACCACACTGGGGAATTCCAGGAAGATGGTGCTCAGCCGTCGCTGGTTGTCGAAGTCTGGGTCGATGTCGTCCTAGTTGTCGGTGATGTCATCATCAAAGCTGACAATAACCATGAGAGAGAACCAGAACAAGAAAAAAAGAGAGAAGGAATACTTGGCGATGGGTGAACAGAACAGAGAGGCGAACCTAATGTGACAGTAACCATTTTCCAGCTTAAATACCGGAGTTGTTGGCAGTGCAGCGGAGTCTCGATCGCTACTTATAGAAATGTTTCATACAGAAAAGCTAGAATCCGAAACCCCCGAAGAGCCGTCTAGTGTCAGAACCCAACGGTGCTGGACTGTATGTTAGACCGCCAGTAACTTGAAACGGCGCGCTAGTCCAATCCATCCGGTCACGAGCCTAGTACACAAATAAGAAATGACATGATTCCTTTGACGCGATCGCACTTACACCCCGGTCTCCCAGAAGACGCAAAGTTCTCAAGACATCCAGAGTCCCACCACTTGCAACCGTCTGGGACCGAATGTTCTTCTCCCTGCCATTGGCAATTAAGCGAGCTGGCCTTGAGACTTGCCACAACCAAGTTTGTTCAGGCGGAATATCTCGTTCGTGATTGGCAATGAAGAAGTAGATGGCGGCCAAGTCGAGCTTGTGTGATATACCCAGCGAAGGAACATTGAGAAGATCGGCTAACTGCGTCATTCGACAAGTGTGGTCGCAGGTCGCATTCCGCAGGAGCTATGTCCAGACTATCAATTCGAGACCAAAAGTGGCGACCAAAACAAACCGTGAGATCCCCGCTCGAGATTGTGGGTGAAGCCAGAGAAAAGACAGACATAAGATCACGAGCAAAGAGGGTCTGTCCACAGTCCATTACACCATTATACCACAGTGGCTCCAGTTTGAGAAGGTCGTCGAGAGCGGTGCGAGGCAGGTGAGTAGCCACGTCGAAGAGCATTGACAGGGGAAGAGTTTGAAGTTGAGCACAAAAGACTTCATGGGTCGTTGAACGAAAGCGCAAACAGGAACTTGGATGCGGTGGTCTGTGTTCTTTGCGTTGCTTGCAGCCCCGAGCTTCAAGTTGCTTGTCTTGCTGAGTAGCGGTGAGCCGATTCGGCCGAAGGCGGGGAGCGACAACAGGGACTGGAGGCAGGTAGCGGACGATTGCTGTGAGTCCTTTGCAATGTCTCTTGGTTGGTCTGCTCTCGTCTTCATGATCATCTTCTAGCTACTTGCGCTTTTCGACAGACCCTGGTCTACGAATAGTTGAATGAGGGAAGGAGACAACGCACGGAGACATAACAATGTGTATCAACGGGGTGAACACCCGGTCGACCCACATCTCCGCGAGGAAGAAATCGAACCCCGCCAGGGTATGAAAGTAGATTTCGAGCCCGTCGGCGAGTGGCTTGCTAAACGAAGATTTGGTGACCCCATCACGAACGAGAATACCATAGAACGTAGCATTCGAGAGGAGAGAGTGGCGAGCACACTAGAGTTCAATCAGAAAACTGAATTCCGCGAGAGAGAGACGTACCATGCGTTGTTGCACTGAGCTGCGCGGGTATAATATGTGCTGACTGTGAGCAATTGAGGCGTTGATGTCTAGATCTCCTCGAATTTCACTGTTGTCCAGCGCACCTTTGTTCTCGCGGTTCAAGATTCGTGACGTGGCGACCACACAGCGACTGGAGAGACTTTGAGAAACCAATCTAGGCGGGCTTGGTTGGTTTGAGGGAGTGGTCGGAGTTGAATGGGACGATCAAATTTGCTCTCTGTAGTTGGCGGACACTTCGTACTAGGCGTGGAAGTTGAAGCTAGGGAGTTGTGTTGAGACATTGTAGACGAGCGAGCGTAGGGAAGTTGGGGTTGTGGATAGGATGTGGGAAGGATGTGGTTGGAGAAGAAGAAGGCGGTGTGACCGCGTGCTGGAGTGAATATTCGGTTTTCAAGCGCTTACGTCACCATTGAGCGAGAATAAGTTCAGTCGGATTGCTTGTGCTTGTGCTTTATGTTGGCGTACAGTACAGTGTAGAGACAAATCGATTATAGGGTACGATAATATGCATGCATGGTGGTACAGATGTGTTGTTCGTCAATGCCAGAAAAGGGAGAGAAAAAAGTCATAATTTCAGAAAAGCATCATGCCATCCTGGTCGTCACTCTCGTCGTCGTCACCGATGAAAAATTTAGGCCGTTTCTTGGGCTGCGGCTGTATTTTCTGTAGGATCTCCGCTTGTTGGCGTTCCCGCTCCGTGTCAATGCGGACAAGTTCAATGAGGAGTTCCCACCGCTTCGCCCAAGAAGTTTCCCAGCCGACACCGAATGGATCTGGACGCGTAACGATAAACTTTTCGAGTTGTGGATGTTCCTCCTCATTCGACAGCGAAATGTCAGCCATAGTCTCGTCTTGGGTTTCATCGACCAATGTTGAGTCCGAGTCGTCGCTAGCACTGGAAATGGATGCAGCCATAGACTCGTTCTCGCTAATTTAAACATCGTCATCAAAATCGATTCCATCGTCGTGATTTGCTTGCCAAGCAGCCCACAAATGGACATCATACATCCACAGTGTCTTGGAAATCGTCCATGGCTGCATTCCTACGAAGCAGCGATCCAAATGGAACAGAACAGAACAGAGAGGCGAACAGTAACCATTTACGTCCAAGACTTTCTTCTCTGAACGACTGTCTTCACGGGTCAGAAGAAAGGAGTGCGAGCGAGACTACACGAGCCTATGAGAAATGGTATGATTCTTGTGAGGCAATTGAACGTACACCTTGGTCTCCCAGAAGACGCCCAGTTCTCAAGACCCTGACCAACGTGGTTCACTTTCATCCAGAACGAAAGCAGGATTTACAGTACACTCTATGCATATTAATAGTCACCCTGTCCCATTAGTTCTGTATTACAGCCTCACATAAATTTACCAGAAGTGAATAGATCCTGGCTCTCTCCCACCCCCAAGCCGTACCTGCACGACATTGCCCGTCATTGATGAGAACTACACAGAAAATCAGTCAATGAAGGGGCACAAATGGAGTCACCCACCCCTACACCAATGAAGCTCTCTGCCGCACCCATAATTCCCTGGTCAACAGCCTGGCTGACCGTCAACGCTTCTCTCGACATCTTTCCCCCCGACGCCAAGTCCAGCGAGCTGGCCACCCGCTCCCAGCCGTCCTTCTTGAGCGCATCTGCCAACTCTTTAACCCAGTCTTCCTTCCCATTCGTCGATATATAAACACTCCTCAGCTCCTGCGGCTTGCTCAGCCCCCATCTCGACTCTGACGCTCCCTTCCGAATGTCGTTTGCGCGCTTCGTGATCTGGGCAACTGACGGCCAGCAGTGCGCCAACGCTGCTTCTTTCTTGCCCTCTCCTTTTGGCACCGACAGATAGTCAGGGAGTGCCGGGTATTTGTAGCCTTTGGGTATCGCGCTGCCAATGAAGCCTGCTTCCGGACCAGCATTGGGGTCGCCGGGGTAGCCTGTGCCCGCTTCTGGGGGCACTTTTATTCCAGGCGTGCCAAATTTGTCGAATGTTGTGTATTCGCTGCCGACATCAGCGAGGAAATGACAGTGGCCCTCGTAGTCGCCTCTACGGACATGAATTGCGAGCAGGCCGGGTATGGGGGCAGCATCAGCGCGCAAAGGATGGAACGCGTTGTAAGAATGTCGTGCTGGAGGAGAAGAAGACGGTTGGAGATATGGTGGGATTGCCGGTGGCGGTGAAGGTGGCGTTAGAAGATGGTAATGGTCGTGAATGGTCTTCGTGACGAGTGGCGACCACGCAAATTCGCGTAACGTAGAGCCGTTGCTGTATGCTGGCCATATGCTCAGCACTTTGAAACCACCAGTAAACCTGCGGCAAGGTTAATTATATTTTGATCAACAACGGCGGCAAAGTTCTTACCACCAAGGGAATATGGACCCGCCAGTCACAACGACGCATCGGTCTTCCATGTTCTTCAGCTTTTTGGCCCACCGCATCATTCGCTCGTCCCCTTCCCGCTCATCATCCATCGCGAAACCATGCATCACATCATTGTAGCCGATTTCTTTCCGTTGCTCGCCGCAAACAGCGTTGAAGTACTCTATGCTGACTGCTCGTCGGATCATGCGGTCGCTCGCGTCTGGGAGTAATGGGGCACCAGTTGAAGCACCCGATATGATAGCATTGAGGGGGATCCTTATGTGATGTCGGTCGCCTGATGGCAATGTGTCTGGTAAAGGCGCGTGGTCTCGAGGAGTGAAAGGGTGGAAGACCATGGATCGGTCGGATAGTGTTGCAAGGTGTGCGTGTAGTAAGCTGTGGACATGAGTTGATGGTAGGACGGTGCTCGTACCAAACTCACAATTCTTGCATAACATTATTCCAGCTGGTAGTTTGTCAGTGAGGAGCTTCCCATAGTGGAAGGAGCGTACCCAGAGCCCGGGTCTATATCCCGAACGAACAGATACCTAGTCGCAGTGAGCGAAATGCCTCATCTTCACTTAGCTAACCCACCTTGGTCTAGGATGCGGCTCCGTAAACCTGTTTGGTTGGAAATGCTGGCCCAGCTTCCTCTCAAACTGCCAAATATCTTCATATGACGGGAAGCCCAGTTCTTGCGCCTGTGGGTCTGCTTTCATGGGTCCAAAGTCGAAGGGGGGGCCAGGTGGTAACGCCTCGCTCGAGCCAAGGTATAGTGACGTGCCATAGCCCTGATGCGCAAGTAGCCACAGTAAGCCCAGCGCTGTAGCACCAACGCTTATTCTTCCCCAACGAGAGGAGAGGTATCGGTTGAGGGTCAGCGACGAAGCCATGAAATTTTTGTCACGTTTTCGTTGATCGGCATGTCTTTCCCTTTTCCATTCAGCTGACGATCCTACTTACTGATGTCGACTCTCCCTCGTTCCCCCAAGAATTCACGGTTCATTACCCAGAAACGGCCGCACTCGGACTTTGATGCGGGAATCAACTCGTCGACTGCTTGGACTGAGCATCTCGAGGCAACTGGGTCGCTCTCAGATGATGAGCCTGAAGAGGAAGATGGAGAACACCGTCAGGCTCGAGCCTTGTACAACTTTGAAGGAAAGACGGAGTTCAGAGAGCTCAGTGTCGAAGCCGGCGATGAACTAGAAGTGGTTAAGGAGGATCTGGCTGACGGGTGGAGTTTGGTGAAGAATGTGGCAGGGGAGATTGGCCTATTGCCAAGGACATACTATACGGTGCGTTTCTCTATTTCTCTTTTACTGTCCATAGACTCATATCTGTAGTTTACCGCCGATTTTACTACGGCACCTGAAGTGTCCCTTTCTGGTTTCACTACCCATCACCAACGGGATGCATCGAGCAGCACGATAACTCCACGGGGGTCGTTACGGACCGAAGAAATCGTGCCTCAGAACACCGGGGAGTGGAGAGCGGCATTTCCGAGTTTCCGTCAAAGCTTACTTGGAGGGAAAAGTCTCAATCGGTTTTCTACATTTGTCACGAGTGGTGCGGAGGAATGGGTACTCAAGGGGTCGGCCGACTCGGAAGCGGTTCTAGCAGCGCAGGCTGCTGCTGAAGCTGCCTCTCATCAACGATTTTCAACAGCCGATGAAGATGATTCTGAAGAAGCAGAAGAGGAGCGAAATCGCCTCAATCGACTTGGTTTAGGCGAAGCAGACCACCACTTTGTCGATGCAGGACACAACTGGAAGACTAAACTACCCCCCTTCCAAGTCTTAGTTCATTCTCCATCAAAACGGACCTCGACACTGTCTGGCTCGTTCACCATCTATAATGTAACCGCACTATTTCACCCTCCTCCAACCGACAACGACTCTTCTCCTGGTTCGCCCACGCGCGTTACCGTCTATCGCCGGTTCTCCCACTTTGTTATCTTGCATACCGCTCTGACCCGACGACTTCCCGGAATCGCCCTTCCACCGCTACCCGAAAAGCAATATGCTGGCCGGTTTAGCGAAGACTTTGTTGAGGCCAGAAGAGGAGATCTAGAGCGTTACATCTCTCGCATAGTCCGACATCCAGTTGCCCGGTATGCGGAGGTCGTCACTTTCTTTCTGGGTTGCGAGAGTGATACCGTATGGCTTTAGCTTTTCTCTCTGATTACTCCCTTCTAATCTCCTGAAAGGAATGGAAACGCTTAGTTCCGCAACACCTCGCAATGCCAGCTGCAGGCCCCTCATTCTATGCCCGCGTGTTCCATCCCGACTTCAACGTTGATGCAGACGAGGCCTCTGACGCTGTTGAGCGATTCGACACACATACGCGAGCCGTGGGAAAGGGTGTCCAGGGCCTACGTAATATCTTCGGCCGTGTCCGAGACGCACGAATCGAGATGTCCAAGGCCGAGCGACTTCTGTCATACTCGCTGCTTTCCTTGATCACCTCCCAGACACTCGCCTCTGCACCCGTCACAGGAGCCAGTGTTGAAGAGGAGGAATACAACGTGAAGGGTAAAGGTTTGTTGAATGAAGACGGTGCTTGGTGTTGGCGAGAGGGGTGTTCAGATTGCTTGAAGCTCACTAATGCCATGCAAAAGACGTCGGAGGTGCTGCAAAGTGTGGCTGATCTATACGATGATCATGTAAGCCCACTCATGGCTTAGAATCACCCTCTGATTAGTTTTAGGCTCGAAGAACACAACTATCGACCCACGAGGCGCTCAAAGGTGTCGCCCATCCTTCTTCATTATACCAGGGCGTCATCACGACACATCGATCTACACTGAGCCGGTATTCCCAAGCTACGACTAACCATGTTCGTATTGCTAGTTTTCAAGTTCCCTACTCTGACCTGGAGAGCAGACTGATGACGAAATGGCCTCACGATGCGAAACAGTGTTAAACACCACCATGGCCGAGATGGAGACCTATCACACTCAGAAGACGGAGGACTTTTCCACATTGGCGAAGGACCATCTCGACGGCGAAATTGCCTTTTACGAACAAGTACTCAGCAGACTCAAGACCGCCCGCCGCGGCTTTGACGAGCCGCAATTCACACAACTCGGCGCGCAGGCGAGGCAGGCGTCGATATATGAACGCGAACTGGAGCATCCAAGACTGACACCGCCACCGTTGTCTCAGCCGGCACCGCATGTCTTTGATGCGGCGCCAATGCGACCAGTTTCTGTCGCAATCCAGGAGGGAATGGGCATGCTGTTGGGCCCAAGTTCACGTGGGAGTGTGTTTGGCAAGTTCTGGTGAACGGACTGGATCTATTGGCATGTAACTTATTTCCTTCTTTCATAATCATTACGGACTCTTTGCAACGGTGGATCCAAACCTCTAGTTCCATTTTTTGGCCTCGATGTACTGCTAAAAATAAAAAATGAGCCCGAGTCTTGTTATGCGTCGGTTACATAAGGAGTGAGTTTATCATAGAGGATGTCCATTGAGTGCCTGACATGTCTCCAAAAGCTCCTCGAGGATGTCATCTATCCCGAACGAGTGCAGAAGGGAACTCCAGTGATCTCTTGAATGAATGAGGATCAGATCCAGCATGTCACGATCAGGCTGAGTAGATTAGCGCATTGAGGCAATTCAAGTCCTGCAGAACAACGATCCTGAGATTTGAATTTCACAGAGGGACAGACATGTTTTGGAACGATGTGTAGCCATTCAAGAGTCTTTCCTCCTTGTAACGCTCACAATATTTCTCAAACTTCTGGCGTGTCATCTGGCTGTACGGCGGGGCACCTTCGCCAAAGAGGTCGAGAAGATGGTCGTGGTACATCCAAATAGTTTCGATGCTCTCTCTGGTCAAGGGTTTGCCGTCCTGGCGCATTACTGTGACCGTTCCGACACACATTTGCCATCTGGGGTCTTTTTAAAGAAACAAATGAAAGTACGGGAAACTCACTCAGGCGGCGCGAAGCCATCGACTGGGTTGATCATGAGATAAGTCGCCCGCTGGTTATCGAGCCTGGCAGTGCGCTCCATTGAGAGTGGGTCTTCTTGTAGATGTCGGTATATGACGATGGAAAGGCCAACCTTCTTGGACATCGGGCAGACGACGCCCTTGGTGTGGATCGGGTGAGAAGGGTCAAGGTCGATCTCGTTGAACAGGCCGTTATTTTGGCGGGTTTCACCATCGCACGCCATAACTATGCCGCGAACGGTTCCTTCTGGACGACAGACGCGTTTGTGTAGTTTCCAGTCTGCAGTCTGGCATTCCGTGGACTAGACAAAAGACCCACAACGCATCTTGGGCGCTCGTTGCAAGAGAGATAAGTATATATACTCACGCAGTACTTCGCTTGTTTGCACCGAGAGCACTGTTTCAACGGCCCAGTAGTCTCTGGTGTGCCAAGGGTGTTGCAGTGGTTGCACGGCATGGATGTAAAGAAGTCAAGACGCGCCGTGGTCACGTGCGCTACAGTGCCATCATCCGCCACCTCCGCCCATTTATGCACTGAGATGTCCGCCAACGGCCAACCCAAATCCCCCACCTCTCCCCCATCGTCTGCGGTGGCTTCTAGACTGTCACTAGACAGTGACCGGAGCTCTGCACCATCCCCGCTGAATGGCGTCAACGGAACTCATGTCAATGGCGATGATGAACCTACGGACCCCATTGAAAAGCTTCAACGCGAGCTGGAGCGGACAAGAGAGGAGAAAGAGACCCTTGCTACGCAATACCGCAACTTGTTGGCCAAGCTAACTACGATGCGAACGTCTCTGGGGAACAAGCTTAAGCAAGATGCGGTATGTGTCTTCCTTTGCTTTCTATTAAGGAAAATAATCCGAACTGCGGTGTAGGAAGAGCTGGATAGACGAGAAGCGCTTGTTCAGCAACTGCAGCAGCAAAACGATGAGCTTACTTCGACCGTAGAAGTCCTCAAGGAGGAACTCATTTCCGCATCTTCGGAGGCAGAGCGGGCGACCTCCGAACTCTCGAAATTGCGCAGTCGAGCATTTGAGGAGAATTCTCAAGAGACGATGCTCAGAGAACGGGAGCTACGAGAAACTCAAACGGAGCTGGAGCGGTGTCGAATGGAAAAGGAGGAGTGGGAAAGGGCAGCCGCGCAAGACAAGGTGATGGCGGATGAGGCAAGGAGCACTGCGGACATGTATAGGCGTGACCTGGAACTGGAAAGGGAGGCAAGAGAGAGGGAGGCGGCTGAATTGGAGGCTGAGCGAGAGAGATGCAATAATCTCCAATCCGTGTTACAAGACTTCCAAGCCGGTACGTATCGAAATTCCGCTTGACTTCAGCTTCTGACTCTCATTCGCAGCAAAGGACCATGAACTCCGGCAGGCAGTCAAGGACTATAATTCACAATTAATGCAAGCAACACAATCACTGGCTGAATTCAAACACCGAGCATTAACCGCTGAGGTTTGCTACCGTTTGCGGTTCACTCACGCGGCTGATCGTAAACCCTAGCTCGAACTCGAGGAAACGAAAACAAATACCTCTCGGACACAAGAGCTAGAAAGAGAAGTAAAGGAGAAGACCGTGATCGTCGAAAAGCTGCGGCATGAAGGTAATGCTCTGGTGATCTGCCTCTAACGCGTTCTGACATTTCCTAGCCATAATACTCAATGAACATCTTATGGAGGCTCTACGCCGGCTACGGCGGAACACGACCGATACCAATGTCGATAGGCGCCTCGTCACAAACGTGCTTCTATCTTTCCTTACAACACCCCGCGCCGACCCCAAGCGTTTTGAAATGCTCACACTTCTTGCGTCCATCCTTTCTTGGTCAGACATTGAACGCGAAAAAGCTGGCCTTCAACGCGCAACCTCGCTTGCACCTCCCTCTTCATCATTTTGGGGTCGAAGCTCAACTTCTTCTGCACCCAAGAGCACCGAACTAGAGAAAACGGATGAAACAGAGGTGAATCGATTTCCTCTTTTCTGTTCAAATCCAAGCACTAACAGCCTTCAGTCTTTCTCGCGACTCTGGGTCGAGTTTCTTCTTACAGAGGCCTCCGCTGGCCAGAGCGACCCACCAACGCAGTCTCAGTCTAATCCCGGAACGCCTGTCCGGGCAAACAACTCGCTTCCCAACTCTCCGACGAGTCCCAACATGAAAGGCCAAGGCACACGACGGTTGGCGTCATTTGGCCAGCAAGCGGCACTGAACAACATGTCTTCACCGACGCTACTTTCACCACCGCTTCCACGGAAAGGAAAAGAGAAGGAGGTTGATGGATCGGCCTCATAGGACCTTTGTTTAGCATTTCTTTTTTAGTCTTGACCTTCACACTGTATTATTATTGCTCCTTCCAACAAGTCGCTGTCTACCAACCGCCAGGATCCACAATGGAACTATTCTGAAAACAGTGCTGAGAGGCAGACGAGGAGATAGGTGCCCTACACACCGTTTTGTTTTGCCGCTTTGTTTCGCAATAAATGAACACGAGGATGAGGAATATTTCGTCTTCCACAAGTGCCGTTTTGGTGAGATGCAGGAGTGTAGGTGGCTGTTTGCTGAACAGATGTGGACGAGGAACAGCGAAACGGCCAGCGATAAGCATGTTTTGATTCAAAGTCGCCTCGAAAACACGTTGTTTAGACGAGCTTAATTCTGTGTTTACTTACTTTCCATTCTTCGCCTTCGAGAAATATATGATAGTCCTTACGGTCCTGCGACCAACGCCAATGCTGCGTTCTAGATACGAGTAAGAGCACTGACAGAATATAGAGTATGGGCTCACCGATTGAAGAACCTCCCGGTGTGCCTCCTCAGCTCTGAGCACGGTTTCCGATGGCCCGTTATTTCCAGCGACTTCTCTTGCCAGTGAATCGCGCCAACCGTCGCCGACGCGCCAGGAATAGGATTCTCATCCAGCAGGACAGTATCTTTCCTTCCACGATAGCCAAATTTTGTGCGGAGAGTGTAAAGTACGGAGTTGTCATGGACTGCACGGATGTGGGCGTTCAGGATGTTTGTTTTGTTGTCGAAGACCGCTTCCATTGTGGTGGCCAGGGAGAAAGAGACCAAGGGCGCTACTGCGCATCATCATGGACGTGATTTCCACCTCGGCTCCGAGTAGCTAGCAGCGGCCATTTCCCCGATTCGAGCTCAGCTCAAGCTCAGCTCAGTCTTGCTCAAAAGATAACTTGATCTTGCGACTAACGTCGGTCATAGCCCGAACTTGCTTGACTTTTCTTGTCGAAGGTTTGCTGGGATAGGCCTTTCTCATCCTGCTAGAGAGGGTAATTGATCCTCACAAGAAAATGGCAAACGCTGAGTGACTAGTCACGGAGGTCACATCAACTGTCAACTTGAACCAACTCTCGGCCAACTTGTTTTCTGGTACAAACAAGCAATGACCTCCGCACCAACCAACCCAGTAGACGTGCCGCCATTCCAGATTCAAACCCTTATCTCCCAAAAGAACTTGACCAATGCTCGTTGCGGATGTGCATTAGGTTCCGAAATCTATGTGGGCTGCTCAAACGGCGACCTTATCCGTTTCGCGCTCCAAGCCGACGGACCAAACTCGTTGGAGTCCTACAGTGAAATTTCGCGTCAATCGCTTCCCAATGAGAAACCTATTGAGGAAATCGTCATAATACCCAGCCTTTTCCGTGCATTAGTCTTCTCCGACCACCAAATCCATTTTTATACCCTGCCTACGCTGGACCCCGTTCCTGCCAACGTTATCAAGCCTATCCGACATGTCTACGCATTTGCTGTAGACCAGGCTCAATTGAGGCGGCCTTCCCCGCCGCTCTCTGCACCAATTTCGAGCCAGGAGCCAGTCGACTTCTGCGTCATCAAACGAAATGCGATTGCGATGTACAGTCTCCGGGATCGGTTGTTTTACCAAAAGGTACTCCGTCCGATATACTTTGTGCTGCGGAATCACAAAGCTTCGTATAGGAGATTCCTCTTCCGACTGGCGGTGTTCTTGCCCGTCGCAGTGGCCAATACCTGTGCATAGCAGACAAGGCACAATACAACCTTGTCGACCTTGCCAACGCCTCTTTAATACCAATGCTGCCGGTAAACCAATCGCCAGATGCTTTCAATGGCGCTCCCAGCATATGTGTAACGAGCGAAAACCCCGCTGAATTCTTAATTCTCTCGTGGACTGGCGCTAGTACACTCGGTGTTTTTATCAACCACAACGGAGACCCGGTTCGCGGGACGCTGGAATGGCCTCACCACCCTCGAGCTGTAGTTCTCGACTATCCATATGTCGCAGCGCTCCTCCCAAATCGAACAATTGAAATACACAGCCTCGAAACCCAGTCAATCATGCAAGTTTTACCGGCCCCTCATGACGACTCTGAGGCGCGGTTGACCCTTTCGACTGCCCTGAGCGCGTATCTAGTTCCTAGCACCCAGAAATCAGACAAAATGCGACGCGTTCCAGTCAACTTGTTCAGGTCGTAGAGGGTCCGACCTTGTGGAACACAGCAATTTGGTGTCCGGAGCCAGACGACGCCGAACCGGGAAGCCACAGACGTCACGAAAACGAGATTGGCGAGGGTTGGATTGACCCGCTCCGGGCGGAGTTCCCGCCAATAGCATCTGTTTCGTTGAGCGGAATAGGATATGTGCCTGGGACGCCTTGGAATGAGCATGCACTGCCGCTCAGCGACTCTAACTCGGTTTGATATGTGTCTTTCGGTACCAAAATACATTCGTGGGTCCACATCATCGGAGTCAAATTTGGAAAAGATGACTTGTTCGATCGAGCCAGAGCGTCTATCCGTCGTCAGGATCTGGCTTCTTGCCATCGGTTGCCTCGGCAAACCACTCGAGTGGGCCCCCGATTTCAATGCTCAAAGCGGAAGCAAGGGCCATCCAGTGTTGCAAATCATCTCGAAACCCGAATTTATGGGCAGAGCTTCCGGAGTCATCCTATATCTGCAGTCATTTCCGTCATGTGCAAAACATGCTGGATGTGTCGATGTCGGTGAAAGAGCTTGATATAATTTGTTGCTAAAGTGAATGAAACTAGGAAAACTTGCGTCTCAGAAATCAATGAGTTCATCGCAAATTCACCTGTTGCTGCGGTATAAAGAGGTCAAGAACTGTTCAAAAGAGTAATAAGAACTTCCCAATTGCCTCTGTTTCAAGAGCATCACATGTCCAGCCGCCCTTATACTGCTTCGCCTTCTCCATATTCCACGCGACCTCCTCCGCCAGGTCACCAACGCAATCGAATCGCTTGCACTAACTGCCGTAAACGGAAAATCAAAGTAGGTCTTCGCTTCGTTGGGATCCAACTATTAATCTCTGTTGTAGTGTCCTTCATCTGAGAAGCAGGCTGGTCAGCCTTGTGCCCGTTGTGTAAAAGACGGACTTGTCTGCGAATATTTACCGATCGATGACGGCGATCATGGCCAACCACAATCCCCGCGTTGGCTAGAGCCGCTTGATCCTGAATCATATGCACGCAGTGCTCATCGAAACCAAAGCGCTACGCCAGCTCCTCCGCCGATGCTGCAACATGTTGGCGGTGGGCCGAACTTAGGGCACGATCCTTACCAGCAATATTATGCCCATGGCCAGCCAACTTCAGCTCAGTACGGATATGCCCAGCAAGGTCAGGGGTCAAATACCTACCAGAATGTCCACTATGGACCTTTCCCTGGCCCCGCCAACACTGTCTACCCATGGTCTCAACCTCAAGCAATGCAGTACAATAACGGAGGGTGCGTGTGCGAAAAGCCAGCAATGCGTTTGCGGAAGGAGGATGATCTAATGATAAGGCCTGGAAGACCAAGATAGAATGCTCTAATCATACTAGTTAGTACTACATTATCCCGCGTTTTAATTGTGCCTCGGCCGTTGTCGTGTCGCGTTTTTGATTTTTTGTAGTCCGTGGAATACTTACTAAGTATGTTTATCCTAATGAATGGAGGCCAGCCGCGTCTGAATGAGGCAGCTTCGAAAGTTGTACCAAAAGAATCAAGATCACTACGCATTGCGGTGTCTGAAAGAGTCCAAAGACTCACTGGCAGTGGCATTTTGAACTTCCGCTGACAGTTGGCCGCTAATCTTCTGGACTCCGCATGTCGTCGGGATCCCAACGGGATCCTCTCCACGGCATGGGCCGCGTGGCAATCCAGATTTCGATTGATGCAGGTTGCCATGTGGCATGTGTTTGGATCGCGCGACGCGTCGCATCGCGACATGTCACGGCGGCACGTGTCGTGTCATGAGCATGCTTTTGCTGTTGATTACCACTCGCAACGACCAACGCGATGTCAACCACGGGAAATGGCTTGAAATGCGTCCACAGCGCTCATTGAGCGCCCTCCGCCAACTCCAGAGTCCACCGAGCACTCTGTCAACAGCCAGTGAATGATTCAGACCCAGAACCCATCAGAGCTGCAAGGGTATTTATATGGGTGTTGGACAGCAGGCTTCGTCGGTCGTTTCCATGTTGTTTTGGGGTCTGCCTTGGGTCCTACGGCTCCTACCACTCGTTACTGCCAACAGCTATTCTGGCGCTCAGAAGACTGTCGCGCCGTCATTGTCGAGTTGGAAGGCGCTAAACTCTTCAGTTGGGGGTAGATTGCGCACTGGAGTTCCTCTTGCTCGACCGTATGTTCTCCGCGCTATTCTCAACCCCGTCGCTCGCCGCCCCCGTCTAACTACGAACTAGATGTTTCGAATTAGCAGACACCGCTGGAGCTACCAACCAATCTGAATGTGCTGCGATCCGTCAAGGATGGTCCAACAGCCGTGCGTAACCAGCCTGTACTTGGCCATTCTTAGCATGTGCAGTGTTTCTCGTTGAGAATTTTGGCGCCTACATGAATACACAATGGGGATCGTGCCAAGCCACTTCTCAATCGTGTCTTATTCATGGTATTAACAGCAGCGACCCGGCTCCTTCAGATCCGCCTAACATCTGTCGCCAGGGCAGCGTTCCGCCATACTATGTGTGTACTTCTTCCCGTTTTTGAAAAAGAATAACAGGTCCTTAGATTGACGTCCGTGACGCATCTGACGTGCAGAAAGCACTGGCTTTTTCAAAGAACACTGGCATACCGCTTGTTGTGAAGAATACCGGAGTAAGCCCAGAAATCCTTTGCCGCAAATAATGGCCTTGATTCCGTTTAGCATGACTACCTCGGCCGAAGTAGTGCCCCTGGCGCGCTCGCGTTATGGACCCATAACCTCAAAGCGGTGAGTTGTGACTATGAAGAATTGATACTGTACTTCATGACATGCGCCTTAGATTTCATACCATGCAGCCTTCGTGCCCTCAGGTTGTCCTGTGTCTCGTGCAAAACCCGGAGTCACAATGGGCGTTAGTGAATCAACTAAATTTCAAGTCATTGAATTAATCTGCGACAGGCTGGTGTCATTATCAACGATGCGGTGGCTTTCGCAGAGCAACATAACATTACCCTCGTTCTCGGTTCGGGCTTGCAAAAACCGTGTTGTCCTTGGCTGAGTTATTTTAGGTGCTGAAACCTCCGTTGGGCCATCTGGTGGATGGGTCATGGTGCTTTTCGGTTTCCGTCGGTGAAGAAAATGTTTAATTTTGGTGCTAGGGCGGTGGTCATGGAGCGCTTGCAAATACGCAGGGCTTGGGCGCCGACCGTGTGGTGAGTCTATTGAATTTAATCATTCCGTATCTCATCGATACCTAGCTCGAATTCAAGCTTGTAACACCCACCGGCCAACTCCTTGTTGCCAATGAATGCCAACACACAGATCTATTTTGGGCTTTGCGCGGAGGTAGGTCATGGCGGCCTAATCATAATGATGCCTGACGCGTTTCGGAGGTGGTGGCGGAACTTTCGGCGTCGTCCTTGAAAGTACCGCGCTTGCGGCGCCAAGGCTGACTCTTCAAGTTGCATTCGCTGCATTTTCGCGCAACAACACTAATGCGACCCGCGGCTTGTACGAAGTGGTGGCCGAGAACTCAGTGTCGTGGGCACAGCAAGGTTTGGCTTTCTCTTTTATTTGTAAGACGCGCATTGATGTTCTCTTTGGTCAGGTTTCGGCGGCTACATTGAGCCCTACCAGGCATTATATGTAACACCTACACTGAACAGTACGGCGACGGCTGTCACAATGAAGCCGTTGTTCGACTATGTGGCTTCCCTAGCTCCAAAAGACCCTGGAGTTCAATTTTTCAGTGTAGAACTGCCTAGCTATGGCGCCTTTCATGAAGCATTTCTTGCGGGAAGCGGTGCAGTAGGTCGACCAATCATATTCTATTGATTGAGTCGCTCACCGAATACCTCAGACTGTAGGCGAAAATGCAGCGATTGCGTCTCGGTTGATCCCGACAGCAAACTTCGCCAATGCGAGCTCACGTGCGACACTGGTAGATGCACTGATGGAGACCCTTGCCCATGTTACCTTTGATCTGACCCTTATTGCAACAACTCCCTTCAATGTCCCAGACGATGGGACGACTAGTGTGACCCCCGCGTGGCGGAACTCCATCTGGCATGCTGTCGCTGAGGGTGGGTGGGACGGTGCAGCTCCGCGAGCGCAAGAAAAAGTGGCTTATAGTGGTATAAGCGCTGCCGCTGACTTCCTGCGAGCAATTACGCCTGGTGGTGGGGCATATCAAGTGGGTATTTTAGCTTCCATGCGGTAGCCTTCCGTGCTGAAATTGAAGCAGAATGAAGCAGACGTTCACGAACCGAACCACGAGACATCCTTCTGGGGGCCAAATTACCCTCGGCTCCTCCAAATCAAGAAAAAATACGATCCAGACAATATTTTAACCTGCTGGCACTGTGTGGGCTACAATCCCGCCGACCCGCGATTCGCTTGCTACATCTAATGCGTTGATTGATAGACCTGTACTTGCATACCTATTTTCTCAGAGTATGTACTCAGGACGTCGACGCGTTGTTATCCTCAGCACGTGCCACTTGTCACACATCCATTTCTTGTTTCTTGACCAAAATGAGTCGCGAGCAGTCCCAACCTTCCTTACGCGTCAACTCCAAGCTACTCAACCGCTACAAAGGAAAGAATGTCCGCCTACCATGCAAACTCCTCAAGGCGCGTTTGTCATCAGGCCACTTGTGCCGTCTAACTTTGCCCAGACGGACGACAGTACTATTATTGTCGTCGCCTCTGACGGCGGGGAAGTCTCGATAACTCGTCCACCTGTGCGCCCAATCCATTGCTTTCTTCCCCCTTTCCAATCTTTGACAGAGTGGTCCTTTGAAGACGAATGAGTACTACGAAGTGCTGGGTATTGTCAAGGATGGTACGAGCCTTAAAACGTATGCTATAACTCCGTTGGGGGAAAACATTGGTGCGTAACGCTGCGTGCTCTTTCTGGACCTGTTGGAAAGCTGATGACTCATTCCAGACATGACTCTGGTTAATGACACAATCAACCTCATGCACGACAGTCGCTTCTACGATGCGATATTTAAAGACGACGAAACAGCATCTTAAAGAGCCTATGTAAAAGTGTGTATTCTTGTTTCTGTACTACCAACCAGATCTCCTTTGTGCTCTACAACTTGGATTCGCGTTTTCGCGTCGCTCTATAAGCCATTTCCGGGAATTGCTTCATCCCCTCGACTGGTCTCAACCAACCCACCCGCGTCTTTGTGTATTGCTCGAGTCGGGGACGCAACTTGGTCTCGTGTAAATGGAAATCATCGACAGTTCCAATGCGGAGGACAGAAAACCCTGGATAGGCTGCACCTCTTCGGTACATCAGACTTCCACACCTCCCACAGAAGAAGTTGGTCATAGTCTGGCCCGACCCGATCGTATGCGACTGTGAAAATGTTTGCAAGTTTTCTTGACCTCGGATGTGTCGCAAGTAGCGGTCGTCGATGGTGAAATTGGACGCAAACATGCTTGCTGTTATCTTGCGGCAGTCTGAGCAATGGCAGATGAAGGTGGTGACGAGTCCGGGGGCTTGTGTTGGCTGCAGAAATGTCTTCAAAGGGTGGATGAGTGACTCCTAGTGGGACACTTACAAAGGCTAATTGGACGTCCCCACAGAAACATGTTGCGGTGGCCTCGTTGTCCGTTGACCAGCCATCGGATGCGCCACTAGCCAAGGGGAAGAACGACGCCATATGTAGATATCGATCAAGTCCTGCATTTCGGTCGGACCCGGAGTTGTGTCCGGGACTTCTATATGTGACTGCCTGTGACATCACTGCCTTGCCTTGTGTTTCCTCCCCTCATCTCTCCCTCTCTTTGTGGGTTGTGTCGCCACGACGCAATTTCTGAACGAGCGCTCTGGACAGGCTAGGCACAAGACAGTATCCGCTGGTCCGCCTCCGCTTTCTGTCATCTGCCATATCAGCGGCCCCACACCGTTTCACCGTCCAAAGCTCCTCGAACTGGGTTGACTCGGCCATGTCGTGTGGTCGTAAAACTCCGCACCCGGCCCTCTCTCATCGATGAGGGTACGAGCGGTGACCACATGCTGGCCCTCGTTGTCCTAGGCAGACCAGACCAGACCAGACTATGCACGCATCGCAGTCATTCGAGTCAGGAGAGACACTCAACTACATTGACAAACAATCAAATATGCACGTTTCAAGCTCAAGGCAGCAAGAGTCACAACGATTGCGTTCGGTTCGGTTGCCCGTGCGACTCCTTTTTTCATCTCCGCGAGATCAACAGTCTGTCTCATCGCCGATCTTGAATCCATCGAGAAGACCTGGACAGGCGCTTCAGCCGTCGGTTGGCCGTGTTCGGCTCCTCTCGTTTTGCCCGAGTAGGTGTACGGCGGTGGCTTTATCCTGTGCCATCGTCTCATCGACGACCAAGTCTATCTATTCACATTCAGAATCTCGGGCTCGTTTTCTGCGTCTCGCGCTTCGCGTTATTGCCATTATTGCTATCTGGAGTGGATATGAAAGCAACGAGTCGACAGGAGCAACAACTGGGTTCCGTCAAAGCTTTACTCCGTCCCCGGCCTGGTATGCTTTTATGCGTGCTGGGTACGAGCGGTGGTCCCGACTTGCTCTGATGCCGTCTCCAAGAATCAAAGAAAACAAAGAAACAAAGAAACCAAGTGACAAAGTAAATGCCTCATAGAGCCAAATCAGAGAACGGACTAGTACCCTTTGGGTGTGCGCTCGGGCTGCAAGGCACGCAATGGTCCGCCTGCGCGTTGTCTTTGCGCTCGGTTGATTCGGCCAGCGTCTTTAGATGCTTAGCTGCTTACTCGTTGGAGAACGTCTATCAAGCACTGGGACAGCGCCAGACTTGTGTCTCGGGCCGTCAAATCCGTTGCCGGCCCCTCTTGCGTCTGCGCAAGCAGGGGTACGAGCGGTGGCTCTGAGCATCTGTCTGTCGGTCTCGGTCAAGAGAAACAGAAACAGAAATGTCGCGAGACAGAAAGACATGCCATGATTGCCAATCAGTCGTCAAAGACAGAATAACCTAAACCGAACGTCCATTGTTCACGAGCCAGTTCCAATAACTGTAATGGGCACCCGCCCGACCGCGAGGACTAACCATCCGCGCGTGCATTGCCTCGTGGCTGGTCGCCACGGTCGGAGCCTAACCAGCTCTGTCACTTCTTGCGTTGCGGGTGGTTCCCGCGTTTACCCCCCACCCAGCGTCGGAACTTGGCCTTCGTGGTCGTTTCCCTGGACGCTGGTGTGACCGAATTTTTGGGCTTATTCATCCACTTCGCGTGGTATCGTGTCTGATTTGTGGCGTTGGCTTGCGTACGTGTTCCTGTTTTCGGTGTTTCTCTTTTGCTCATGAACTGGATGGTAGATACTCTGTGTTGAAAACGAGGTCGGATGGTAGCTGTTCGCATATTACATCCTAATAAACCGATCAATTCATACTTGCTTACCGACCGCTCATTTATGATGTTGCCGATGCTCACAAAGAAGTCGTGTTAGCTATAGAAAAGTCGAGCCCTCGAGTCGTATGACTCTATGAAGACGACCCATTCAACCTAAGGCCCATTGTAGATCCCCGACATGCACCCAGACCCTTCATACCGTGCCAAAACAGCGGAATCAACGGCGTGCCATCGAAAGAAAGGTAAAAAGAAGGAAAATATTGCAGGGTGCTGGGGGCAACCTTTCGCGTAGGTCTGCTGTTTGTTGCGTTTGGGCACTTATGCTTCGTGAACAGGGAATGTGACTCGCCACTACACTTCACACTCGACTTTCTGGAGAAGAAGGTACTTTACATCTCTATCATGATCTGAACACTCAACCGGTTGCAAGTCGTGGGCTTGCCAGTGACTCAATGTTTTATAATTTGCCGGGCGCCTCGGAAGACTCGGACGGAAGCTCAGCGACTGGCGACACTGGTAGGAAGAAGCGCAAGGCTCGAAAAATACCACTTCACCTCGGAGGAAGTCAAGCGGTTCAATGTGACTACTAGTAGCTCGCGGGCATTGACAAATGGGTGTCTTTTTTTCAGATAGATATTCTATATACACTCGTTGACCGACAAAGCTACAGTGGAAGGGGAGACGCAAGCGGACAAAGATGAAGAAGGCGGTACTACTTGAAACAATGGGTTGTCGTTGGTTTACATAGGCCACAAGGCATGCTGCAAACACGAATCATGTTCAAGCCTAATTAGATGAAGCTATACAGGCACACCAGTGTTTTATGGGTTGTTTAAAGTGTTCGAATCGGTTGAAGGGAAAAAACTAAGCCAGCGCCTTGATATGCCTGGGAGCCGATAATATTCCCCTGTCACAAACACCCCTTGCGATTCTTGTTGGGTCTGAGAGGATGCCATTGTCTTCAACTCCTCCGTCTACACGCCTGCGCTGATCATGACCGCGCATTCGCCGTTGCATCGTGGGGTCGAAATTTGCGCCTGGGAGCATACTCCATAGGGGGGACCATGCATCCACGTTGTCTAACGAACTGAGTATGTCGCGCATGGTTTTCGCATCTAGAATCAGGGGGGTGAGTGGCTGAGAAAAGTGGGAGAGAGAATTGAATGACCGAGAATACCAGTGGTCGGTGGGCTTCTGTAGTCTGCGGTGAACTCTTGGATTCGCGAAAGGCGTTCAGCGGAAGTGATGTCGGCGACGGCCATGGTGACATCAGTCAGGAACCCAAATAACCTGACTTCGAAAGTGTTTCCAGCTTCGCCCTGACCCTTGCCGTCCTCCTCAAAATTAACGATATGTGGTGTAACAAGGCGCGGGAAAACCGTCTTCATGACTGTGTGGACAATCTCGTGGGATAGGGTCACGAAAAAAAGAAACCGAAGGCCCGTATCGGAGTCGGTGCATGCCTTGGTAAACATTAGGGGTGGTGCCAAAGTCAGCGAAGGAGACTCACTGGGTTGCATATGGCGGAAACCAGGTCAACGTTGATCACGACCTCATTCTGGCTATGTGCCTGGCCCCATATGATCCCGCCATTGACATCGTCCGGAATAGCCTTGAATACGACTTTGAGTGGGGCTGTGAGCAGGTGTTGGCGGATCTCCTCTTCAGACACTTGGACTGTTTGGCCAAGATGACGCCTGGCTTGCGGGGTTCGGGCGATTTGGCGTGCTATGTCGCAAATTCTTTCGACCCCACGGCCAAAGCAGAGTTGCCGGAGGGCGGTGGTTGTGAGGGTGTGGATCGTTTCGTAGTGGGAGTCGTGCGTGGCATCGTGTTGATGGTTTGTGGCCGAGTCCTCGACCCACAACTGGAAGCTGGGATATGGGTTGTTGGGAGGGATGACTTCAGGGTTACTGGCGATGTAGTCCTGATAAGATGCCATGAAGGGCGGAGTCAAGCAAGATTGGTGCCCCTGTCTTACTGACTGCGTTTAGCATGACGCGGGCGGAAACAATTTCATACGAGCTCGAGCGAAGCCTTGAAGTCAAGTAAACATTCATTAATACTATCACAACTTTGACCGTGTCCCCGCATTTTTCCACACCGGAGCCCGTCTCTGGTGCAGGTTAGCGTTTGTTAAATCCACCTAGTCGCAATACTCACCTCGCTAAAAGCCCGCAATCCTTCCTGTCCACCATATAAGCCCAATTTGGTGCAACTACCAAGTACCCACCTTGACGTTGTCGCCCATCATCTGGCCCCGGTGTTCGGCGCTGCGGGAGTGCAGCAACACGGTGACCTCCGCCCCGTGGTTCTGTGCAAGCGTCAGGCCGACCTTGGTGCTCTGCACGGAATCGGGCGAGTTGCTCGTGATCTTCTCGGCCAGGGCAAGCGCGGTTTGAACGACTTCTGTGGGCGGCACTACGATATTAACGCTAGCGAAGGTGTTAGAGATAAGACTGTGACGAGGTAACTTACAAGCCGAATCGATTTCGCGCATCGTCAGCTTTGATTGGCTCCCCAAGGAGGAGCATTTCGGACGCGAGCTGTTGTTGTCCAACAAACAACTTGAGAGAGAAAGGCATGGACCAACCTGATGTCCAACTATTCTTGAGAGCCGCGGAATCGCTAGAAAGCGGTATTAAGACGGGTTGGATGGGCACCAGAAGCCTACTAACCGCCCTGAACGGCGACTACACCCCGCTTGACTTCGGGGAGAACGAAGGTTGCGTCCTGGCTTGCGACAACGAGGTCGCAGTTGACAACAAACTCCGTCCCCCCGCCATATGAGCTCCCGTTGACCGCCGCGATGAACGGCTTCCTGGAAACGCGGCGGGAAACAGAGCCAAAGCCGTGTACGGCTGACTGGATTGTGTCATAGTGCTGGCTTTCGCCCGCCTCCTCGTTTTGGTGCCAGCTGGCAGCATTTGCGTAAGCACTCGGACGGCAAGAATGAAAGAATACCCACGCTTTCAGGTCAGCGCCAGCACTGAAGGCGCGCCCAGCGCCAGTAAACACAGCGACCCTGCAAACAGCTGGTTCAAGTATGCATGAGTGGGGGTGGTAGTCTTTCACCATAACTCGGGCTCTTCTTCGAACCAGTTAAGCAGTAGACGCAGGTCGGCAGACATTTGAGGTGTAAACGCGTTGAGGGCTTTCGGGCGATTGAACGTGACAAGCAGGACATGCGGCTTCGGGAAGTCGACGATAATCTCTTGCGAGACTTTGGGTACTGGAGTGCTGAACATTGTGGGGTAGCTGATGATGGTCGAAGGCAAGAAGCCGAACAACCGGTGGCGGATCAGCTATTTTATACGGCTTAATCACCGCCCAACTCTTGAGAGGCTTTTTATTTGTTGGTATCCACAATATCTAGAGGAAAGCATTGCGAGAGCACAACTATTGCTACATTGTTTCGTGCTGGAATGATAATGACTAACTAACCACGTGACCGCATTTCTCACAAGAGGGTCTCTGGCGCCTGAACCTTAGGCATCAATACCCGCGCTCCGCCAACAGCAACCATGATGTTGATCCCGAGCTCGTATTGAATGTGATCTTCTACTCGCGAAATAGTGCCCTGGTCATCTAAGTAGGGCATCTGACGAATCTTGATTTCGTCCATCGCCTGCAACTCTTCATGTAGAGCGGTCAGAGCTTCGAAAGTCGGCTGGCTGTCGTTTGGATGTGAACCCCTCCACAGCCCACGCAATGTCAAAGTTCGGGGGCCCCAGCGACGGGATTCGGGGTTGTGAGAAGCCTTTTCGTCAATGTGCGGCAGTTGTGAGGGGGGGCACCATAATCAACGGATCGTAAATATACCTCCAGGGAGAGATGGGTCCTCGGAAGAGAAGTTCCAGAACGCCATGCATCGTAGGCTCCGGACATAATTCACGTGAGAGTCCTCGAATGGTCCGATTGGCCAAAACTTTTGTGGACAATGCTAGCAGAGGAGCAAAACCATCACCCAGCCACAAGGCAGGGTGGAGTTTAGATGGAAGGCTGAAGGAAGCATTTGCCACAGAATAAGCAGCTAAGTGTATCTAGCAGGGTGTCAATCATACCGTTGCGACTGAAACTAAAAAGTGAATACCTCTTGCAAGATGTCTTGACTTGCCACGCGGAGCTGTCCCTCCGAATCGTAAGACAGGAGACCGAGGTCCCGAAGAAGACCCACTCCAATGGCACGGCCACAGAGAGGTTGGTAGTGGGCAGCCTCGATTGTACCTTGCGCAAGCAGGTCGACGAGTGTGTTTTGCGTCACACGCTCGTCGTCTGCGTCAGCGTCAAGCGACGCCAATATTCCCGAGAGTCGGGGGAATGATGTCGTCAAGAGAGGAGATATTTCGTGCCCCGTCAAACGGGCCACTCGTAGGATGAGTTGTTGAGGGTGGAGGAGTGGGACTGATTCCGAATGAGGAGGGAAGTAGTACTGTCCGGCTGTATGTTCGAAGTCGGTAAAGGGTGGAGGGCTTGGAAGGAAGGTAGCACTGAAGTCACGCGCTTCATCTTCATTGAAACCGCACGAGTTGCAGAGTTCTGGCATTTCAACCAGAGGAAGACTTGAGAGAGATTTTGAAATTTGAGAATTCCAAGCGTCCAGCGAGAGCATGCCTGCGACAAGAAGCTTTGGAACGAAGTCGATGCCATGCAGCAGAGGCTCCCAGAACCAACGGTCCATCAGCTCCTCGATTGCATCTCGAAGCTGCGGTCGGTCTTCGTTGCCCTCGCCCTCAAACGGGAAAAGCTCGTACGAGCGAAGTGCTGCATCGTAATCGTCGACGCCGACAAAAAGGGTACGGCCGCTTTGTTTGACAACATCCTAGCAACAATTGAGGTTACATTGAACACAAAAAAGCGTCAGAATTCACCCAAAATTCCGCGAAAATAGCGAGCAAGTCGGGTTGTCCACGCATCATCTCGGTACTAATCACCTCTGGAACTTCAGACAAGCCGAGTTCTGTGGAGTAGTCGCGTACAAATGCGTACAGCTGAGAGGTAACGTGCGCTTTGATGTCCCACTCGACACCACTCAGGTCGTTTTCTATAATTGAGTCCGGGAAGCAAAACATTAGGCACAGATGTCGATCTCGAGAGGCAAAAGAGCCTTGTGCGTAGACATCAAGGCCCTCCCAAGTAAATTTTGAGACAACATCCCGAGCATCGTAATACTGGGCCAAAGTCGAGATGAAAGTGCTCTTTCCAAAGCGTGGCGGGCGAATCATCACCGCCGTGTATTTGGCTGGCAATTGAGCAATGCAGCCAGTTTTATCGACATAAGCTTCAGGTTTTCGAATCAACTGAGTGAAGAGGTCGTCCATGGCCGGCAGCTGAACCGAGTCAGAAACTGGGACACGTTGAATTAAATTGACACACACATTTAGCTCTGAAGAGATTTCGAAGGATGTGTCTGGGGAAAGCGAGAAGGAGGGTGATGTCGCTCGTGCATTGAGGCGCTTCGAACCAGGCAAGCTATCGTCTGTGTCTGTCTCGCTGCCGCTTTCTGACAATGTCCTCTTCTGTGCTCTGGAACGTGATGTGGAGGTTCGGAGGTGGGGGTGAGATAGGTCGTCATCGGCTTTGCCACGGCCTGCGAGCACGTCGCTGAAGTCGCTGAACGTCGGGGAGACAGACGATGGTAAGGGCATGGTGGCACAAACAGAAGAACGTGATCGTGACAACCACGGATGTCACAATCAAAATTCATTGTCGACCATAACTGGCATAAGCACGAAGCTGAACAATGTCGGTGACATATAATCGATTGATAGCCTTCAACTTCTCTCACCTTTCCTTGCGACCCCAATGTCCTCTGGACCGAACACCCTCAATTACGCTATCTACGACGCAGCACATTGGGATGCGCCTCGCCCTCGCCTGGTTTACACCACCGAACTTCCCACCAACTTGATGGGCGGAGCACTCGCATATCTTTTCCAACGTTTGATGAAAGATCATCGCGGTCAAAACTGTGCATGCTGTAAAGGTCGAACCATACTCTTTAAAACAGCTTGGCGGGTGAAATTACCTGTCGATAAACTCGAGTTCCATGCGCCATATCTACCATGGCCTTTGGAACACGATCCCTCAGCAGATATACGTCTGCTCGACCCTGCGGAAAATGTCTCTGCGACAGACTTCAGGTTGAGTGAACCTGGTGTTAACATACACATTCTATTCGAGACCACCTATGAGCCCCGTACGTAGACCTGATATATGTGTCGCTGAACTAAAGGCACTATCAGTGCCACCCCGAAATCTTCCTCAGAGTCATACTCTCAAACGCAGCCACGAAGACACAGAATCCAATGATCATGAGCCTCCCGATATTAATAGAGGGTCTAATGGGATCGCTGTTGTCGACTCAACCTTGAAATTATCTCCGAACAACAACGCTGAATCCAGTCATGAAGATGTCCCGATGGTCGGAGATAAATCGGATGCACAATCCAACAAGATTCGGAAAATTGAAGGAACCCCGCTCGTGGTACACGAGTTGGCGTCCCCGGCTGATAGTGTTGCGCTACCTCAGCCTGACACAATCTTCTTCTCACAACAATCTCCACAGTCCCATATACCATATGTCAACAAAGCTCGTTATCTGACCGCTCTCAACCGAGTACTTGCTTCCATTCACTGCGGGCTCATTATCTCGCCACCTAAAACGGGCAAGAGCAATGTCCTGGCAATGCTCAACGTCTGGTATGATCTCCATACGGACACTGAAGAGCTGGAGCGGCTGTTCTCTCCGCTCATACCCCAGTTGTCCACAGAAAAATTGACAGCAACGGCAAAAACATATCTCTGCTTGTCATTCGATTTCAACCGCATTCAGATATCGTCCGCTTCCGATGAGGAGACGATCTGCTCAGAACTAGATGGTTATTGGCATGATGTCATTATGAACTTCGCCAACAAGTATAGCTCTTCTTTACCTAACAATACCGTGAAGGGTATTAAGGAGCGGACGCCAGTACAAGCGGTCCAGTACTTGGTCAGTCATTCTCTTCACAGCTCATGCCTTTTTCTTGACAATGATGAGGTAGGCCGACCAACTGCACACTTCGGGAAAACGTCTCTTCGTATCGATCGACCATGCTGATGCACCACTTCTTTCTATCATCAATGCAATGGTGTCGCAGCCTGGGGCTGGTCAATTAGAAGCATCTCAAAGGGCTGAGGCTCATATCGCACACCTCGTACACGCACTGATTGGTCTCTGCGGAACTCGAGGGAAAATCCCGGGCTCCAAGATGTTGATTAATAGTGTCTTGCCCAAGTCTTCGCTCAAGGGATGGGACAATGCGACCAACGTCACCGCTTATATGCAACTCGCTGGCCTGTATGGCATCACAGAAGACGAGACAGAGAAAAATCTTCGCCCTCTTTCACACCAATCAGAGTGCAACACTGAATCCTTTCCATCCATCGCTGGGTCGTTCAAAATTACCACCCAGTTCAAGTTCGATGAAACCAACTGCCATAGCTCGCTTCGACATGGTGTTTCACTATCTGTCAAGCGTAGGAAACGTCCCCAGCGGTGCGATGGGTCCCGCATCTTCCCCTTTAATCAATTGGATTGTGCTTCACTGCGTGCCCTTACTTCAGGACTCCAACCTGCGGTATTCACGATATGTTCACCTGTCTCGTCGACAAATATCATCTTACACACGCTCAAAAAGCTGGCTCACGGATCTTTTCACCGATGACGGACTGATGTGGCGAATCTTACTGTCTCATGGATACCTTCGAGTAATTGACTACGGAGGGGTCCGCCCCGACTCGGACCCAGTCTGGAAACTCGCCATAAGTTCTCCTCTCTTCGCCATACAGGTAAGTTTTCAAATTATAACATCAATTCGTCAATCTCACAGCCGCTTCAGCTGTTTATCAACTGCCCTGTGGCATCTCTCCTACATCGCGACTCTCTCATTGATATGCAGCTTCGAGCACTGTTAGGAGGAGACACATTTCCGTTCACAGAGGCGTTGTCGACAGAGCTGTGCTTCCGCGCTTATCGAACCTTGTGGTCATTGTCCGAAGCCGCCTTCCATATGATGGTGGAGGACCATATTCTCTTCCGAGATCCCACCTACCGCAAGCACGTCTTCAGTGAGGTCCGGCAAGTCGCCGACTTGAATACAGCAGACAAAATATCCGTTTCTGGTCGGCATCTCGACAAGGATACAAAGCACAAAACTCACTTCAAGTTTCTTGACATCTTGCTGTGTGATTTGGGCCGCCTAAACCGCAATAGAGCCATGGTCGTCGAGTTGAAAAGCTTTTGCACGCAGGGCTTTATTATGGGTGATCTCAGGACGCCGTATGTCCCTGGAGAGTTTAACGCTAAATATTCAAGCGACGAGGAAATGAGCAAGGCTTGCATAGAAAAAGCCCAGCAACTTGCAACGCTGTCATACCACACACTTCTCCAGCAAAGCTATGCCCGCTACAACCAGGACAGTATGGGCTACGACTTCAATAATCTCGCTTACCTCGTCCGAGAAGCCGAAACTCAGCTCAGGACATATTGCACGCTGCTTGCCGCTGGTCAAGCAGGACCGTCTCGGGTCGGAGTGAGTGATAGAAGAGTGGTGGTAGGAGACCTCGACACTGCCGAAGAGGTGATTGGGATTACTTTGTGTGCAGTTGGTTCTCGCGTCATTTCAACCATTCTCAAGCCGATACCAACAAAGTTTAGTTACAAAGGGGTACCGCAATCTATCTTAAAAATGGGAATGTAACTGCAACGATTAGAGTTGTGCTATATGGATAAGCAATATGACGTAGAGCAAACTCACTACCGCGTGGACTTGCTGTAGTATAGGCACTGCGAATAGCATCGACAGAATCAACTCATCCACTCAGAGTCCGCGTGCAATGCGCACAGACAGTCGTGGCTTGTAATGACTCCAGGCTCGTCTCGGAGATCGTCCTCCACTTTCGAACGTGTTCCTCGCTCGTCCAAGAAGAGCATCTGGCAGAATTTCACCTCGTCCATCGCCCGCGGCAACTCTTCATGTAGCGCGGCCAGCTTCAAAAGTCGGATTAGCGTCGTCAGTGTCAAGGTTCGGGGGCCCTAGCGACGAGGTTCGGGGTTGTGAGAAGCCTTTTCGTCATTGACAATGTGCCGCACTTGTGAGGGGGGTGACCATAATCAATGGTTGCCAGTGTAAATATTCCTCCAGGGTGAGATGGGCGCTCGGAAGAGAAGCTCGAGAACACCAGCATTTCCGACGCGAACTGTTGTTGTTCAACAAAGAACTTGAGAGAGGCATTGACCAACCTGATGTCCCACTATTCTTGAGAGCCGCGGTACCGGTATCGCTAGAACGCGGTATTAAGACGAAGTGGGTGCGGACATCCGAGGTGTAAACGCGTTAAGGCTTTCGGGCGATTGAACGTGACAAGCAGGACATGCGGCTTCGGGAAGTCGACGATAATCTCTTGCGAGACTTTGGGTGCTGAGATGATGGCCAAAAGCAAGAAGCCCAAAAGCAAGAAGCCCAAAAGCAAGAAGCCGAACAACCGGTGGGTGGCGGATCAGCTATTTTTATACTGCTTAATCACGGCCAAACTCTTCAGAGGCTTTTCATTCGTTGGTATACAGAGTAGAAAGGATTGCGAGAGCACAACTATTGCTACATTGTTTCGTGCTGGAATGATAATGACTAACTAACCACGTGACCGCATTTTTCACAACGAGGGCGAGAACTAGTGCCCTCGGGCGACTGAATCTGAGGCATCAAGACGCGAGCTCCTCCAACAGCAACCAAGATGTGGATCCCGGGCTCGTCTCGAAGGTGCTCTTCCACTTGCGAAACAACGCCTTGCTCGTTTAGGTACGGCATCTGGCGGATTTTGACTTCATCCATCGTCTGTAGCTCTGTGTGGAGAATGGTCAGAGCTTCGAAACTTGGATTGGCGTCGTTTGCATGTGAACCCCTCCAAAGGCCACGCAGAGCCAGAGTGCGAAGCTTCCATTTGCGTGGTGGGCCATTTGGATCAACATCTTCGACGAAATACGGAAGCTGTTCCGGAGCCACCAGAATGAACGAATCAAAACTATCACGAGACGAGCAGACCGGACTGCGGAAAAGAAGTTCGAATACCCCATGCATTGTGGGTTCGAGGTTTGACTTTCGCGACAAAGCTCGACGGGTGCGATCGAGGAGAACATTGGTGCATAATGACAGCAAGGTCGGGAAGCCACCTTCAAGAGCCAGAGCAGGCAAGAGCTTATATCCCAACCGAAATTTGGCATCCGCCCAAGGGTAAACGGCCCAGTGCATCTGAGCAGGAATTTAGAAGATCTTGAGCCTGAGCCGAAAGATATGCAGGCTTACCTGATCGAGAATTCTCTTGTTGGCAATGCGAAGCTTTTTGTTGGCGTCATAAGATAAAATACCCATGTCCCGCAGAGTTTCGACTCCAAAGGCTTGGCCGTGACGGGGTTGATACTGGCCAGTCTCGATTGTGCCTTGCGTAATCATGTCAACCAGCACGTTGATAGTCACCCGCGCATCGTCTGCGTCCTCTTCAAGAGCTTGGAGCACCGCAGACAGTGAAGCAAACGGAAGGAGGGGAGGCTGGTCACGACCCATTGACTCGGCTACATGCAAGATGATTTCTTGTGGGTGAAGCAGCAACTCTGGACCGAAATAAGGAGGGAAGCAATATTGTCCCGCAAAATCCTGAAACTTGATGATGGGGGTTCGATCTTCAAAAAATTGGCGGCTGAAATCTTGTGTCTCATCTTCTGTGAATCCACAAGAAAGAGCGAGTTCGGGGAGCTCCTGGAGGTTGAATTTCGAAACGGAATCCGTGAGTTGGCGAGTGAATGAAGAGAGAGGGTGGGTTCCCGTAACGAGAAGCTTGGAAATGATATCCATACCATCCAGCAGCGGGCGCCAAAAAAGGCGGACCATGATTTCTTCGATAGCATCACGAAAGCCTGGACGGTCGACCTCATTATTGTGGGATTCGAAGGGGAAAAAGTCATGCGAGCGAATTGGGCCATCATAATCGTCCACCCCAACAAAGAGAGTATAACCGCTTTGTTTCACGATGTCCTGACGACATTGAGCGAGAGAAGAACCGAAGGGACTTGATCTCACCCAAAACTTGGCAAACGTTGCTCGAATATCTGGTTCCCCGTGCAAAGCGGCAGTCTCGATTGCATCAGAAATATTTGACAAGCCGAGCTCCGTCAAATACTTCCAAAGGAAAGCGTATAGTTGCGCACAAACATGGATCCGAATTTCCTCCTCCAGTTCGTGCAATTGACCCCGTAAAAGCGCGTTCTGGAAGCAGAAGTGCAGGCAAAGATGTCGGTCACGACTGGCGAAGGAGTTTTTCGAGGTCTTGTAGGCATCGAGCTGCTCCCAGCGGTCGTCTGTAACAACCCCTCGAACATCGTAATACTCCTCGAAAGTCGAAACTAAAGCAGTCTTCCCAAAGCGTGGCGGGCGGACCAACAAGGCGGAATATTTGGAGGGTAGTTGAGTGAGGCAAAAGGTTTTATCCACATAAGCTCTGTGTTGCTCAACGAGGTCATTGAAAACGTCGTCAAATCGCGGTAGCTGATCTGGGTGAGTGGCTTAGGGGACCCAAAGATATATAGCACCCACATCTAGTTCAGAAGATGTCTCGAGAGACGTATCGGGAGATGATGAGAGTGGAGGAGATATAGTTTGCAAGTTTGAACGCGTGCGCCCAAAATATTCGTCATGGGCCCTAGACTCTTCCGCGTCGCTGGTACCCGCTGACGAAAACTGTTGGGGAGTGTGTCGACGAGACTCCATCATGTGGCTTAACACGACTTTCTAGCGCAGTCGCTGAAGGTTGGGGAGACGGACAATGGCAAGGGCATGGAGGAAGCACAAACAAGAGGGGCTGTGATCGTGATTGCTGACTCAGCGCCAAAAGAACCAGCGAACATGCTGTACACTCGCAATGACAAGAAGTGTGTGATCATCGAGGAGACGACCACGGGTAGAGAAGTCATATAGGCGCTAACACGAGAACCTATCTCAACCGTTCTCAACTGGTCACACAGATGGCGGTCTCCCGACTATTATTTGGGACATGTAACCACAGCTTGGGAAGAGTTGGACATTGTGCGAGTGGTCATGTATTAGCATAGCTTTGAAACGAATCTAGAATGTAGTAGTTACAGATCACTTCGACCACAATGTTCACAGACGGTGGTGGTTGGTAATATTTGAGGCATTAAAACCCGCGCTCCACCAACAGCTACCAGAATGTTAACTCCAGGCTCGTCTCGGAGATGGTCCACCACTTTCGAAAGTGTTCCTTGCTCGTCCAAGTAGAGCATCTGGCGGATTTTGACCTCGTCCATCACCCGCAACTCTTCATGTAGAGCGGTCAGAGCTTTGAAAGTCGGATTGCCGTCATTCGGATTCAACCCCCTCCACAACCCCCGCAGTGTCAAAGTTCGGGGCCCCCAGCGACGGGGTTCAGGATTGTGAGAAGGTTTTTCGTCGATGTAAGGCAATTGTGAGGGGGGGCACCATAATCAATGGGTCATAAAAATCCTCCCACGAGATGAGCGCTCGGAGAAGGAGTTCGAGAACACCATGCATCGTAGGCTCCAGACAAGATCTCCGTGATAGTCCTCGGCTGGTCCGATCAACTAAAACTTGTGTGGACAGAGCGAGCAGGCGGGTGAATCCATCTTCCACCCATAACGCTGGGCGGAGTTTTGAGGAAAAGCTGAAGAAAGTATCCACCACAGAATCGACAGCCGAGTGTATCTAGGAGGTCGTCAGCTATACCGATGTGAACAAAACTAAAGGAGAATACCTCTTGCAAGATGTCTTTGCTTGCCACACGAAGCCGTCCCTCCGAATCGTAAGACAGGATGCCGAGGTCCCGGAGAAAATCTACTCCGATAGCACGGCCACAGAGTGGTCGGTAGTTGGATGGCTCGATGGTACCTTGCGTAAGCAAGTCAAGCAGTGTGTTACGCGTCACTCGCTCATCGTCTGTATCGTCCTCGAGAGACCTCAAGATCGCCGAAAGTGTGGGGAAAGGGTTTGTCAGACGATCAAACGGTGCCCACTCAGGTAGAGGAGCCACCCGCAGAATGATTTGCTGGGGGTGGAGGAGCGGCTGGGGATTGGGGGGAAAATGGTATCGTCCGATTTTGTCCCGAAAGTCGGCGGAAGATAAAGGGTTGGGAAGGAATGCAGCACTAAAACTGCGTGCTTCATCTTCGGTAAATCCGCAGCACGATGAGAGCTCAGGCATCTCGGCCAGAGCAAGACTTGATAGAGACTTGCTGATTTCTGGATTCCAAGTCGTAAAGGAAAGGGTGCCTGCGACAAGAAGCTTCGATATAAGGCCCCGGGCGATGTCATGTAGCAGAGGCGCCCAGAACAAACGGTCCAGTAACTCTTCAATTGCGTCTCTGAACCTCGGCCGATTCTCTACCTCCGCCTCTTCGTCACCATCAAACGGAGTGAGCTCATGCGAACGCAGTGGTGCATCATAATCGTCCACGGCAATGAAGAGAGTATGCCCACTCTGCTTCACAATTTCCTAACAACATTAAGTTGACGAACAAGCTGCAGCGAACAGACTTTACCCAAAATTCCGTGAACATAGTCAGAACATCATGTGTTCTGTGCAAAGCCCCAGTGCTGATCGCTTGAGGAACCTCTGACAGGCCGAGCTCTCCCAAGTAGTCAACGACAAAGGCATACAACTGGTGGGAAACGTGTGCCCTAATGTCCCACTCGACATTCTTCAGTTGACCTCGTATAATCGTGGTCGGGAAACGGAACACGAGACAAAGATGTTGGTCTCGAGAGGCGAAGGAGTCCTTTGCAGCTCGGTGGATGTCGAGTCGCTCCCAAGCACACTCTGGGACAAGATTGCGAATATCATAATACCCCGCCAAAGTCGACACAAAAGTGGTCTTGCCAAAACGGGGTGGCCGAATCATCAACGCGGTATATTTGGTTGGCAAGTGAGCAATGCAGCCAGTTTTATCGACATAGGCTCCAGGTTTTTCAATCAGGTCTTCGAAGTGGTCATCGAACCTCGGTGGCTGAGCTCGGTCAGAAGAGTGGGAAGTGGCAATATTGAAGACGCACCTTTATCTCGCAAGGGGATGTAGTGAGAGAGGTTGAAAGCTCAGGCGACCCAGTTCGCAAATGCAAACGTTTTCGACAAGGCGGTTCATCGCCAGCGTTGGACTCTAACTCTACGTCATCTATGTTGCTTTGTGACCGACGTCGCTTTAATGCTGGAGATTGAAGTCGAGGAAGGGTGGCGAGAGGTCCATTTGGTTGTGGGGGGAGAAGTGGGACGAGTGATGGTGATGAGAACATGATGGCTTGTTTGTTGTTGATGGCTTCCAAGTTCAATTTGCCACCTTCATCGACTCTCAAGCGCTCTTCGGCCGAGACAGAAATTCGCGACGCTCATGATGAAGCCAAAAACAAGAGGTCTACCTTTTGCAACACTTCATCTTCAATTATTGTGCGTCCTTCGAGATTCTCGGCCTTGCCACTGGCAAGCCATTGACTGAAACACTCTGCAGTCTCCAAGAGGGTTGGCAGCTAACGGCAAAATCGTAGGCCACTCAAAAAAATGTTGATAAGGTAGAGGTCGTGGGAACCCCGCACCTTTACTAAGCTGATGGGATCAGCGCTGATGCGCTGCTAATAGGCAGGGGGGTGACTAACTTGAGAAATTATAAACAGTGTGAAAATGAAGCTAAGAGTATTGTAGACAAATGTTAGGTTACAGATCATTAAAATATTAAGATTTTATTTCTTCTTAACCCTCAGATTTTGTCGCTGTGACATGCGTGACCTCAGCCAAAAGCGTGACAATCAGTATCATGTGATGCTGATCATCAATCAATAATTCCCTGATATGACAAGAGACCGGGTTAATTGTGCAGACAAGCCTATATCAGGGACAATTCAACCCCTATCTAGAGCCAATTTAAGTTCCAATCACTTTAGGTGCAAATGTAGATGTGTCACAGCTCATAACACCTTTGTGACTTCCACCATAGGCAGTGGTAAGTAGGCACAAAAAGAGGTTTTATAGCTCAATATCTTCATGATTTACTCTTCATATATCTAAACTGCTTTCTAAATGCACACAGTGCCTAAAATAAACATATTATAATTTTTTTCCCAAGTCACATCCCAGATTTTGTCGCTGATGCCATCATTTGATGCGATTAGTAAGGGTGCGGGGTTCCCACGACCTCTACCTTATTGGAGTAAAAGCTTACTGTAGCTGAGTGTGGGGGTGAAACATAACGCATAACACCCCCAGTGTTTCGTTTCAGTGCGTAACGCATAACGCACAGGGTGTTTCCGCTAAAATATGCTCAAAACCTAATTTTCATGGCCAAATTTTCCATAAGCTACAGGAAAGTGGTCAAAGCATTATCTGTGAGATGTATTGTCAAATTTTGGTATGAATTACTATACTTTAGGGCTGTTATATAGTATCAACGTGTACTAAAAATATCCCAGTGTTTCACCAATAAATGATATGTAACGCATTGACCACCCACTGTTTCCTGTTTCAGTCAATTACATAAGCATAACGGTGTCTGGGGTGTTTCACCCCCACACTCAGCTACAGTAAGCGACTTACAGCTGTTGGCAAAATCCTAGGCCACTCCAAATTTTCTACTAGTCTGATGTCACCCACTGGCACACTCTGAGGTGCTCGGAGGGTCGCTTAACTGGAGCAACAGTGGAGCATTGGCACTGCAAATTGCTTCATTTGGGTTGAAGTCTGTCCGACGCTCCAAGAGAGGAAAATTTAATGTGGCCTAGGATTTTGCCAACAGCTGGAAGACCTTTAAAGATATTATGCGTGCTCCGCATATTTATGTCGACAAAACCGCCCACATCCTCTCCCTCCCTCAAACTTACCGTGGCCTCTTCATCCGACCGCCAGGTTTCGGAAAGACATTGTTGCTCGCCACTTTGGCCGCATACTATGATGCTCGCCCAGAGTGTCAAGATAGTGCCTGGGGAAATCTCGCAGCTGCCAGAAACACGCCTGAAGCCTTCGCATCTCGGGACAGACATATGTGTCTGATATTCTCATTTGACCTACTATACCCTTGGGACTTGCAGATAGAAGCTACAATATGCGCACCGATTGAACTGGCGATTCTTCGATTCTTCAGAAAGTACAAGGTAGAGCTTGGATTGCCGCAAGACCTTTCGATCGCCGAGTTCTATCGGTTGTTCGAGCGCTCGAATATTGCTGGATTGTTTAGCGAACTATGCGTAGGCCATTCTAGGTTTTCTCTGGATAAACATGCTGAGCCCATTCCAGCAACTCGTCAAATCTAGCGGCTACAAGTTATTTGTTGGCGTCGATGGCTTCGATGCGCCTTTCCGTTGCGCAGCTCTTGGTTCATATAAAGGTGTACGCCGGCCTCCCAACGCAGAGCTCCGACGCAACATCGAGACGCTACTGAACACCGTATTTTGGTCCAATTTGCGTGGCGGGATGGAAATCATCACCAAGCTTCTTGTGACAGGTGTTATGAGCGACACCAAGACACTGGAGAATCTTGCCCCGTTCAACCTCGAGCAGCTGGACAGGCTCAAATTATCCTGTGGCTTCACAGAAGAGGAAGCGGCGACTCTCTGCAGGCGATTCCGCGTCACTGTTCCTTCTTTGTCAGTTTTACAGACTAGGATCGGTCGTCACTTATTTATGCCGAATCTCGATTTGCCGCCCCTTCTTGAACCTCAACGAGTCTTCGTCCTAATCAACGAATTGTTAGGAAACCAGCCCGCTTGGCGAGGCTTTGTACCTTCTGTCCTTTTACCACCCATACTGGAGGCTTTGGAGGTGGAAGCTGACGACAACCGCCTGACAATCAACGCTCTTATTGACCTTCTCGTCAACGGAAAAATCGATCCAAATATTTCCCCACCCTTGGATGGATCGGCGATTGGACCTCACGCGCTACATGACCTCGGAATCTTGACCTATGACGATCAAGGCTTTTTCCGGGTGGCAAATGCAGACATTCTGAAGCAGGTATTCACTTTATGATGACCATTGTGCATTAGTAACGGTGTTACAGATACACACGACCATACGGAAAACACTCGATGAGCGATACAAGGTCTACGACGGCTTTCCCCATGGCCTCGAACCCTTGCTGCCGTTCTTCTCCAAGGTCTTGCTGGACCAAACACGGCGAGGAATTCTGCGGCAATCCACGGTCGAGCCGACCATGCACGGGATAATGGAGCTTACACTGGAACAATTTTTCCGACTTATCATACCCACTTGTTCTCATTCCTCCAGAACAAATTCCGTGCGTTGAGGAGAAGAGTTGGATCAGTGAAAAGTATCGATGGGAACCCAGGACGCTGACGCTGCAAGGTCTGTGGGCTGCCGACTCGACATGCGCTCGTGTTTGATCGTCCGTCAGACTCTCTCGCAATACCCCCTTCCCACCACCCAAGCCGAGTTAGTCGAAATCGTCTCCAAATGCGAGGAGGCTCTCTATAATCGCGTTCGGGCAATCGGGGGGCTGTACACTGCCGTCAAAGACAACAAACCTGGCCAAATTTATGCGCTCGGAAGTCGTACTTGACGATGGCCGTGTTGCCTTCAAAATTGGCTACACCACCTGTGGAAAGAAGCGGCTGGGGGAGTGGGAGCGGTGCCGTCCGCGCCGCTGGGAGGCTGTTTGGGAGGTCCCCACGCCGAAGCGGTTCGGTACGCCACCAGGGTTCACCGCAGGGTCCGGCGCTGATGCGCGATTCAGAAAAAATTGCGCATTCTTGGTTTCGTCTGGCGTGGCTAGGCCGTGTGCCGTGTCGAAGCTGTCGCCAGAGGCATCGGGAGCTGTTTGGGCTTACGGGATGTGGGGGCCGAGCTGGTGTGTTGACGGGGATGAGCTTCATTCTGGAGGGTATGAATGTGCCTGTTCGGCGCGTATATGTATAAACCAAATGCAATTAAGTGCTTTTCGCGCGCTTTCGCGCGCTCTCGGGCGAAATAGTAATCTCGTCCTCCCACTTTGCCAATGAAAAATGGCTCATGCAACATCACTCCGATCCCTTCGACCACGCCACGCTCAGATACGCTCAGCATGGGTTCGGGAAATCTATGTTCTCGCCTTGCCCCATCCAGCAACGGACCGGCTGCTCTTCAAAATCGGACATTCGATAGATTGCTGGCAGCCTGGCGCCGCTTGCGCCAGCATAGATCGCGTTGCTTTGGACAAAGTTTCGTCCTTTTGCTGGCGTTTGCTGTACCTCACCGGATATATCTAGGTACCTTTCTATCTTGATGTTCGTCTAGCTGACCTGTTGATTAGAACGTGTATTCCACGACAACTTCGACTTTGCGTGCGATGCCTGGTTAGGCGTGTACTGCCCTTTTTGGGCCCATTACCACTTCGAATATTTCGACGCCGCACATTGCGGCAGCCTTCAGCAAATTATCACCACTCTTCAAACGGTCGTTTTGTATCATGGGCAGATAGTTAAAGGAATAGTGTAGTGGTTCTATACTTTGTTTCACAATTCTCTCTATTTCCTTGTGGGGCACTTGCTTTCGGCCTGTTAGGTGGTACCTAGGATTAGGTACTTAGTAGTAGAAAGTGAGTTGCAAGGAGCAACAAGGGTCTCGGCGAGCAATCATAAGGTAAATCCATTTTCTGTATCTGATCATGACGGAAAGCGGTTAGAACCAAGTATGATGATACCAAGTATGATGATAATATAACTGAGTCCCAAAAGACAATAGTGATCAGCATGGTCTGAAAAATGACAGACCCTCTCCATTTTCCCCTTTCACATGGGATTGGTGATCAGCACTGTTGGATGATGACGAGGATACGTACTGCTGAGGAGTGCAATCATCAATGTCTTCGGTCATTGGTCTCCTGTATACCGTCACCATTCCAGTCATTACATATCACCACATTTTCCCTTCATCATCATTTTTTTGGACATATCATCACTTATTTTCAGTTGTGTCCAGAACTAGTCTCGAAACCCGACGTTCCGGTTTTCGCCGATCCTGCACGTGAGTTTTGGAGGTTGATGTGCAGGAATGGCGACCGGAACGTCTGGGGCAGTTCGTATAGGGATTGACAGATCCTCAAGCTGATGGCAACTGTCAGCCAGCCAAAATTTATTCTTTCACCAAAATTGGGTCTTTTTTGAGTCCTCTTGCCATCCAACGACACCTCCGTTCGATCCAGAAAAAATTGGAGCGCAAAGCTCGTCTTTGAAACTCCTGGCTCTGCGCTTTTTTGGGCCCAAAAGTTGCATGGGGGCATGAGAAATCGCTTTGCCAAGGATCTGCTATTTCTGATACGAACTGCCCCAGACGTTCTAGAGAGAATCCCTGCATCAAAATCTCCAATCAGTCACGTGTGCCGGTCCGCAGGACTCTGCTCGCGCAGCGAGCGATTCTCGAAAGAACGTCTGGGTACGAGACTAGTCCAGAACGGACCGTCATAGATTTGCTTGTGGACTGAGTAGCACGTCAGTGGTCCACAGCACGTCTGATCACGTGCATTTCAAATGTTTTCATTGCGCGGTCGTCTCACTCAGCTTACACCACGAACTCACTCCGTTCGCCTTTTGTCGCGCTCTGCGCGGTCTATCCTCGATGATGACGACTCACCGGTTGACCTCTCGGAAGACAATGAAGCTGTCGACGGTATTCGCCAACGGAGTCTTGGACCACCAACGACTCCTACTCCTGCTGCTTGGCAACTGCATCGTAACACACTAAAGACCGCCTTCCCAGATGGCTGGAATCCGCCCCGAAAGCTATCACGGGAAGCAATGGATGGGTTGCGCCAACTGCATCGCATCAACCCCGAAACTTTCTCCACTCCTGTTCTTGCCGAGCGCTTCCGGATAAGCCCAGAGGCTGTGCGCCGCATTTTGAAGAGTCGATGGGAGCCGTCATCCGAAAGACGGATGAAATTGGTCAGACGAGAGGCAGACGCGAGGTTGGAGCGGACCTTGGGCTCGCGGGAAAGAGAACGGACAGAAACCGAGCTTGTTGTCAAGAGCAGACGAGATTTCAATGCTGGAAAGAATGCTAGCGAAGGCGGTGGTGGAAGTGTGAAAGGCGTTCATCCCCGCGACAAACTCAGCTTCGAGTAAGATCACATTGGTGGGTCTCTGTTTAACCTTGGTAAGTACTAATAACTATCTTCCAGTTCCTCGAATACGAAGCGTTCAGGCTACCTTGTCGGGTGTGTCAGAAACGCCACATTCTCCCGATTTTCGAGATGCTTCCCCCCACACACGGCGTCTTGGACGGAAATGAGAGGGGCAGGTCTTTACATGGCTTCAAGCTCTATACCTTAGCTCCCGCTTCGAGGCTGGTAGATAAAGTCACTTTACTGTAGCCAGTCGTGTGCATCGAGAATTCGACCCGTCACGCCAATTCTTCGCGTCACCCTTCTTTGGTCATGACCTCCACCAAGCTCAACGTCGATGGCATCCTATTATTTGAGCAGCCATTTGCAAGGGTAACTATAAACATTCTGTACTCATACGCAGCTCATAGCGAGTCAGGTTCCATTCGAGAATTACCGCAAGGTGTTTCGCAGCACCCAACGGAATGTCGAGCGGGACATGAAAGCCGTGCAAAACTCAGTACAAGATCTGACTAAACAGTCTTCAGAAGGGACTCTTGCCCCCGATGCAGCTGTCGAGTCCATTGACGCTATGATTGCCAACGTCGAGAACCTGAAGAAGAAGGTGTGATTGCTTTAACCTGCTCCATCCCAACTAACCCCACCACAGCTTGCGGAGCTGCATGATACCGCAGGAAAGCCAACGCAAGACGTGATTAGAGAGCGGCTCCAGCATCTTGCTGCCGTGGAAACACTTCCCAATGCAAACGATCCCGAATTTGGCCGGTGGGCAGATACACGGCTGGACCGGTGGCTTGTGGACTGGACTCTGAGGACGGGAAGAGAGAAGACTGCGAGAATGATTGCGAGAGAACGGCATATCGAGGTGTGTTTCTGTTTGTGGTGACATTCATGCGCTTGATATCGTTCAGACTCTGGTCGATATCGACTTGTTTGCAGACATTAAGCGCATCGAGGCAGCCCTTGAGAGTCACAGTTGCACAGAAGCGTTGGCCTGGTGCAGCGAAAACAAGGCGGCATTGCGCAAAATGAAGGTGTGGGATCGCATTACAAAGGTTGTTTGACACTCACCGTAGGCTTAGAGTACTCTGGAGTTCGACCTTCGCTTCCAGGAATATATTGAGCTCACAAGGAATTTCAAACATCCGGAGGCTATCGAATATTCACGCAAATATCTGATATCATGGCAAGAAACACACATGGACCAGATTAGACAGGCGATGGCGCTACTTGCGTTCCCACCAAAGACCAATACGAGTCGTTATAAGGTAATTGAGCTGCTTTCGTTCCATTTTTTACTGACTTCATATAGCGTTTGTACGACTCTTCGCGTTGGACCGCGTTAATCCAGTCGTTCCGCCGCGCCATTTATGCACTCAACACCCTTCCCACCCAACCTCTTTTGAATCTCAGTCTCTATGCGGGACTCGCCTCGCTCCGTCTTCCTGCCTGCCACAACCACATGACGAAAAATGTTGATTGTCCTGTTTGCGACGGAGAAGGCGTCAAAACTGTCCGCACCGGCTCTCTTGGTCTGGGAAAGCTGGCTCAAGAGGTGCCATTCAGCCACCATGCCAATTCAACCATCGTCTGCTTCATAACAGGCAAGATTATGGACGCAGATAACATGCCCTTGGCGTTTCCCGACACTGGGTTCGTATATTCCCGCGAGGTGTGTCTTGTCGCTCCATGCTGATTTTTAATGATGTTTTCTGCAAGGCAATGGAGGAGATGGCAGCCAAGAACCATGGCGTCGTAACCTGTCCTCGGAGTAAATCGAGGTGCAACTTTTCGGAGCTGAGAAGAGTCTACATCTCTTAATTGTATTTCTACTGGGTATATGTGTACAAAAATGTAAACCTAGGGCGCCTCCCGTCTCTGTCGCCTCCACGCAGCAATTTCTCGGACAGCTGTTGCAAGAAGTGGGATGACCGCACTGGCAAAGAGCGGCATATAAACCGCGAACTTGTGTTCTGTGGGGAAGTACAAGAGCGCCAGCATTCCCGGGTTGAAGAATGCTCTCGAAGCCAACGTCAAGGCATTCGCAGAGTGTTGCAAAGTTGCGTTGAGCGACTTGATTGGGGAGGCATATATCTGCCGTCGGATCAGATCGGATCGTGTCAAAGATAAGACAAGGACGACTTACCCGATCAAGTGCGTCCAGCGAATCCTGGACATCGCCTCGCACGTCCTGGCCAACAGGCATGTTTTCGATTTGATTGACGAGTTTGACAATGCTCTGCAGTGTTTCTGCGGCCTCGGCAGCGTTTTCGAACGCCCGGCGCCGGAGGAGCGCGTCGAGTTGCCAGCCTGTCAGAATGCCGGTGTGTGAGTTGTCGACTCCTGCTGGCAGGCGCGCGACACCCAGAAGGGCCAAAAGCTGCTTGCCAAATTTGGAAAATATGGTGTTGAGGGCGGTTGGGGGGAGTGGGCGCATGGGGGACTGGAGTGTGTCTTCTGCTGGTGGATTGTAAATGATAATTCCGCCCCATTGAGGCAAGAGGAAAGAGTTGGCAGAAGTTGGTTCTCCTGCAGAAGTTGTCAACTACTATGTTGTTGATATATAGGTCATGAGACAACCTTGCGAATTGAGGATGTACATTGGTCGACGAGTGGCTGAAGGTACAAATACGAGGAAGTGCAAAACAGGATCATTGGACACGCTTGATGCTTCGAAGATTGTCAGAGAATGAGGAATGACGGGACAGTAGAGTCACGCACACAGAGTCCATTCCGCAGAGTTGACAAACACAGTCAGATCCTCAGGCGTCAAGCCGACACCTTCAGAAAGAGTTCGAGGAGAAAATGCCAACGGTGCGTGGAACTGGACTTGGCTTTCCACGGTGAAATTGTGGAGGACAGACAACGCGTCGAAGATGGGCGAGAGATGGTCTGTTTTTGGTTTCTCAGACTATACGTTAGAGAATTGAACAGTACTATACGCACCAGAAATTGCCTTCGAAATATCCCAACCGTTGATCGTGTCTCCAGCTGCTGCATCCTCGTTCAGCAATGTGAATGCAAGACGATACCGGGGAGCATAGTGCGCAACACGGTGAGAGTTTAAGCGCGGAACCAGGAGACCAGTCAATGTGTCCGCGAGGGCAGGTACTTCGGGGAAATTAGGTCCAAGTCTTTACGTCTTTGATACCTCACCGGTCGTTTTTCTCAACGGAAATGTTAATCGCCGCTCGCTGGCAACAACTCTATTGTCGTCATGAACAATAGTGTATGATCCTGTGAACAGAGTCGGATTCAGCTCTTGTCAAAGTGTAGTGACGCACCATTCTCCGTCTTACTTTGCACAGTTACGTCCAACCCATTCCACACCAAGGGTGATTGCTCTCTGCGTTGATCTAGTTCTTGCTGGAGATGTTTAACAAGAGAGACGTCTTCTAAGGCGATTTCTATTGGCAAACGTAGTTGTTTTGCTGCTTGTGAATTAACCCGGGATGATGGGAGTGAAAGTCGCTCTATGCTTGTCGTTTTCCACCAGATTGGAAGCGCGGCAATGAGCACAACCCAGTAGGCCGCGATTATGAGTCTCCTGTTGGACTCTTTCTGGTAGAATAAAGAGGATGGGTCGCGCAGCGCCGTATTTGGTGGGTGGACGTGCGGAGGCATGGAATTATGATGATGGCAGTGACAGTGTGACGTTCGACTCTCTGTCTCTTCCTCTCTTCGTGCACTTGGTTTTTTAGACACCCCTACTGTGCTGAATTCACCCCACCCTCCGACCCAGCTTTTCGTCAATTCCGGAGCTCTCCGGTTGCTGAGTGTGCGAAAAACTCGGTAGCTAGTCCGCTTCGCATAAGTGATGTCCTCAGGTGGATATCCATTGGCATATAGCGCTGGAACTTCGACACAGAGTTATTACCAGCCCAGAAGAGCCTCGGCAGGTCATACACCTCTTTCATACGAGGTGCGTCACAACTTCACTTCACATCAGAACTAAACATTTATTTTATCTTTTTCTTGTTTCACAGAGACCTCTTCCTGCCCGCTCACCCCGCCGATACGGCTCATACGACGAGTTTCCTCCTCCACCCCGCTCCGCGCCAGTCCACCGTGACGGTTATTACCCTCGATATCGCGACTACAGCAGGTCACCCAGCCCCGAACGTCGCAATGAGTCTACAAGGAACTCGGAAGGTGCATCTTGGGACCGTTCTTCGAATAACTGGCAACCTTCCTCGAAAGCCACTTGGGACCGACGCTCATTGACATTGTCTCCAACTTCCTCTGTTGTGTCTCATCACCGCATCCGAAGTGATTCAGTTTCGCGGATATTCGAGCCATCGACCGCATGGAAGAAGAAGAGTAGCTCTAATGCAAACTCCAGGTGCGTATTTTACCATCCTGGGCTTTCCTTCTCTAGCTGATTGGATTTTTTTCGTCCTTGCTTTTATTTGTAGTCCGCGGATCCCTTTTGACAAACAGCCTGGCTCTCCTTCACTGCGGTCCCCTGTCGTGCCTTCTCAGGCGCCTTCACTCAGAAGAGGTTCTGGTGATTTCTTTCGGCCTGGGGCCACGGATCAACCCGTTCGTGGTTCCGGACCCGGTTATCGGCCAACACTGTCTCCGACATCACCACGGCAGAAGGCCAGCTACCATCGACCCAACAGCCAACGTTACTCACGATCACCTTCACGGTCACGTTCTCGTTCTCGGTCCCGCTCTCGGTCCCGCTCTCGTCCTCCGCGTCGTTCCAGATCACGCTCACGCTCACGCTCTTTCTCGCGCTCCCCATCCTACTCGCGTTCTCGGTCCCGTTCACACTCACCAGCAAGAAACTGGGGTCGGAGGCGAAGGTCAAGAAGTCGAACGTCAAGCCGGTCAAGGTCTCGTTCTGTCCGCAGAACAAGGCGAAGACGGTCAAGGTCAAGGTCAAGGTCACGGTCACGGTCGTCAATTGCGTCCACCCATGCCTCAGACAACAAATCACCTCCGCCTACTGTCGTTATTGGTATCCCCAAACCCGAACTGAAGTCTGTCTCCGTTGCCGCTGCTAAATCTGTCTCTACACCTGATGCATCTGATCGCGAAATGTCAGCCCCGATACCTGGGATTGCCGCTTCCCCTCTCAAATCAGAACAGCTCAAGCCCGACATTGAAGAGGGGGAGATTGTCAATGAAGCTCCGTCGCCTGAACCTATCGTGGTTGACCTTCCAACGCCGGACAAGGTAAATAGTTGCTTCGTTTGAGCATCGTGCTTTGTGTTTATATATTCAATCAGCCTGTTCGTCCAACGGAAGACATTCAACCCCTTGCATCAGAAACAGAGGCACAAACAACGATCGCTGTTCCAGCCACCTCTGATTTGTCAGCTGTTACTCGAGAAACGAAAGCAGCATCGCCAGCACCGCCTCCTCCGCCCAAACGCCTTCCTCTTCCTGTCCCAAAGCCCGTTTCTGTGGTGGCTAGCAAACCTCCCTTGTCACAACCTTCACGTGCTCCTTGGCCTCGTGTCGAATTTACAATGGAAGACATTCCGCCTTGGTCCAATGCTCGGTCTATTGCCGATGCACTTCGGACCGTCGTTATGACCCGTCTTCTCAAAGACCCGCAAACACGTGACGAGCGTGTCAATCCCATTCTTTTGCAGAATCTATCGCTTCCCCACGAAGAGGACGCGTACCCTGACGCCCTTCGATCTCAAGAGGAACTTGTCGATGTTATCAGTCTACAACGACTCTACCACAGTACTGACGCTCCGTTTATTGCTGCCAAGCCGTGGCTCATGAACCGTTTCGCCCGCCGTCAAGTGGCGTTGTCCACCAGACTGCGTGGATTACAAGAGGAGTACCAAACCTTGCATGCGGCATGGCGGAAACACTGTGATACTTTGGATGCGCAAGCCAAGCCTGCGGAGCCACCCGCAACGGAAGCGGCACCAGCACCAACTCGGACCACCCGCCGGTCTGCTGCTCTGGGTGATCTCGTCCGCTCTGACTTGGAGATGGAGCAAATCATTGCGAGTTTGGGGTACGACGAGGCTACTGATCCCAACCAACTCTCGACACGAAACCTGGCCATTATTCCTGACATGATACCTTTCACCGGCCAAACGCGATACACGTACGACGACACGAACTATCTCGTGGAGAACCCACACGAGTACTATGCGCCTTGTACGGGTATCCATGACTGGACGGAACAGGAGAAGGAGGCATTCCTTGATGCGTTCGCCAAGACGCCGAAACAGTTCGGCATTATAGCGGATCAGCTGCCAAATAAGACTGCGGCGCAATGTGTGGAGTATTACTATCTGCACAAGAAGAAGTTGATCGACTTCCGGCGGGTGGTCTCTCAGTTTGCGCCAAAGAGGGGAAGAAGGAGAGCGGGGAGGCAGAAGGGGAATGGGTTGTTGTCAGACATTCGCCAGCACGACGCGGAGATGCTGGGAGAGGACGACTCTTATGTTGGCAGACGCGGGAGACGTTCTGCGGCTGCCATCGAAGGCAGGAAACCATCCGCACGGAGGAGTGCGTATGGTGTGGATTATACTGAAACGGCCACTCCGACACCGGAGCCGGAGCCCCGACCGAAACGGAGGAGGGTTTCGGCCATCAATCGCAATAATGCGTATGTGCCAGACGACGACGACACGGTGTGTTTAGTTTGCCTTCTTTTTTCTAAGTAGCTGCTTATCTTGGCGATTAGGATAGTGAGCCGAAGAAGAAGAGGCGTGGGCGGAGACCGGGACCGAAAGCCTCTCTTGGGGACGACTCGCCGGTGCCGACACCTCCGTCTACGGACCACCAACCTACCACTAGTTTTGCGCAAGCAAGCTTGCAATGGTCGATCGAGGACAAAGGTGCTGCTTTTGGATGCCCTCGCCCGCTACGCTTCTGACAAGTTTTTCCTAGCACTGTTTTTGACATTAGTCAAGCAGCACGGTCCGAACTTTAAACGCATCGCAATAGCGATGCCGGACAAGACCACGACTCAAGTGTCGGATTACTACAACTCGCTCGATGTGGGCACGTTGTTGGCAGACGCTCTGAAGAAGGGTGTGGATGAGGGGAGACTACTTTCAGGGAGATCGACACCGGGGACGGAAGTGGTGGGTCCATGATCATAGGTTTTTATCAACGCTGAATGTCCACCAGTCCAAGGAGCCGACGCCAGTTCGCGAATTCAAGCCTGCGGTAAGTGGTCACTTTTTTTTTAAAAAAAAAAGGACCAACATGACTTAACTGCCTTCAAGGAATATCCTCAGCCAATATATGCTCCTGTTCCACCGCCAATGTGGTCACCGTACCCTCCGCCAGTGCCTCATCGGGGCATCCCTTTTGCATCGCCATACCCGTATTATATTCAGCCATTCCCGCCGTCCGCTTATCACCCACCCCCGCTTCCGCCCCCACCGCCCCAGCAGCAGGCTCAGGCGAGCAGCGGGCGCAAGTGACGGTATTATTAATCCTTAAATAAACATTATTCGGCATATTCCGCATCACACCCAAGCTGTTGTACCATTCTCGATCTCTCCCTCTTTCTCTGCACGCAAATAGCTTTCGAACTTACAGTAATTGATTGTATAGTTGGATTTATGGATTAAAAGGATTCTTGGGCAGCGGAAGCGAAGTTAAACATCCACTGGACCACTGCGACCACAGTGTTCGCATCTGTCGCTGTTCACCAGAGGCAACATGACGCGGGTTCCACCGACGGCAACGACAGCCTCGATGCCATCCTTGGCTTGCTTGAGATGGTCTTCAACGCGTGAAACGATGTTATGCTCGTCACGATACGACATGTCCCGAATTTCCGCATCTGACATGGTCTGCAACTGCTCCTGAAGCGCACTGAGGGCCTCAAATGACGGGTCACCGCCGTTTGGATGCAGTGCAGCCCACAGACCTCGCAGCGTCAGCGTCCTGGGTTCCCATCGATACTTTTCACTGATCCAACTCTTCTCCTCAACGCACGGAATTTGTTCTGGAGGAACGAGAACAAGTGGGTCGATGATAAGTTGGAAAAATTGTTCCAGTGTAAGCTCCATTATCCCGTGCATGGTCGGCTCGATCATTGATTGCCGCAGAATTCCTCGACGTGTTTGGTCCAGCAAGACCTTGGAGAAGAACGGCAGTAAGGGTTCGAGGCCATGGGGAAAGCCGTCGTAGACCTTGTAGCGCTCGTCGAGTGTTTTCCTTATGGTCGTGTGTATCTGCAACACCGTCACTAATAATTAGTGGTCATGATAAAGTGAATACATACCTGCTTCAGAATGTCTGCATTTGCCACTCGGAAAAAGCCTTGATTATCATAGGTCAAGATTCCGAGGTCATGTAGAGCGTGAGGTCCAATCGCTGATACGTCCACGGGTGCGGAAATATTTGGATCGATCCTTCCGTTGGCAAGAAGGTCAATAAGAGCGTTGATTGTCAGGCGGTTGTCGTCAGCTTCCACCTCCAAAGCTTCTAGTATGGGTGGTAAAAGAACAAAAGGTTCAAAGCCCAGCCAAGCGGGCCTATTTCCTAACAATTCGTTGATGAGGACAAAGACCCGCTGGGGATCAAGAAGGGGCGGCAAATGTAGATTCGGCATAAACAAATGACGACCAGTCTTAGCCTGTAAAACCGATGACGAAGGAACAGTAACGCGGAATCGCCTGCAAAGAGTTGCCGCTTCCTCTTCTGTGAAGCCACAGGATGATTTGAGGCCGTCCAACTGCTCGAGGTTGAACGGGGCAAGATTCTCCAGTGTCTTGGTGTCGCTCATAACACCGGTCACAAGAAGTTTGGTGATAACTTCCATGCCGCCACGCAGATTGGACCAAAGCACGGTGTTGAGCAGTGTCTCGATGTTGCGTCGGAGCTCTGCGTTGGGAGGGCGGTAGAAATCTCGATATCTACCGAGAGCCGCGTAACGAAACGGCTCATCGAACCCATCGACACCAACGAATAGCTTGTAGCCACTAGATCTGACGAGCTCCTAGAGTATACTCAGCAGAGTTATCCAGAGAAAGCCTGGAATAGCCTACCCATAGTTTGCTGAACATTCCAGCAATATTAGAGCGGTCGAAGGATCGGTTGAACTCGACCACCGAAATGTCTTGCCGCAATCCAAGCTCCGCCTTGTACTTGTAGAAAAAGTCAAGGATGTCATGTTCAATATGTGCGCGAATTGCTCGCTCTACGGGAGACCCCCAAGGAAGTATGTCGCCCAATGAGAATATCAGACATAGATGTCTGTCTCGAGCTGCGAAGGCTTCAGGCGCGTTTCTGGCAGCCGCGAGGTTTTCCCAGACACTATCTTCACACTCCGGGTAAAGGTCATAGTATGCAGCCAAAGTGGAGAGCAAAATCGTCTTTCCGAAACCTGGTGGTCGGACCAAGAGGCCGCGATAAGTTTGAGGGAGCAAAGGAATGTCGCCAGTTTTGTCGATATAGATATCAGGAACACCCACAATAGCTTCGAAGCTCTCCAAGTCGACTGAAAACTGGAGGGGATTTTAATCGACGGTAAGGCTAGGACAATATACGCACAAACACTGAAGATGGAATGTTGAAAGGGGTCGACCTCTTGTTTGCCAGTGTAGTTTCATCACAAGCGTCGCGGATTTCCGTTTCTACCCAAGAGCGCTTGAGGTTAGAAGCATCATTGGGCAGCTGTGTGGGGGCAGAAGTGAGTGGGGGTGGCAAATCGAACTTGGAAGCCATCAAACAACAAACAAGCCGTCATGTTCTCATCATCACCATCACTCGTCCCACCTCTCCCTCCACAACCAAATGGACCTCCCGCCACCCTTGCTCGACTTCAATCTCCAGCATTAAAGCGACGTCGGTCAGAAAGCGACATAGATGACGTAGAGTTAGAGTCCAACGCTGGCGATGAACCGCCTTGTCGAAAACGTTTGAATTTGCGAACTAGGTCGCCTCAGCTTTCAACCTCTCTCACGACATCCTCGAGGTGCGGCTTCAATATTGCCACTTCCCACTCTTCTGACCCAGCTCAGCCACCGAGGTTCGACGACCTCTTCGAAGACCTGGTTGAAAAACCGGGAGCCTATGTCGATAAAACTGGCCGCATTGCTCACTTGCCGACCCAATATACCGCGTTGATGATTCGGCCACCCCGTTTTGGCAAGACCACTTTTGTGTCGACTTTGGCGGGGTATTATGATACCCGCAATATTGTCCCAGAGTATGCTTGGGAACGACTCGACATCTACAAGGCTGCAAAGGACTCTTTCGCCTCTCGAGAACGGCATCTCTGTCTAATGTTTTGCTTCCCGGGCACGACTATACGAGGGGACTTCGGGGATGTAGAGGTGGACATAAGGGCGCACGTTTCCCGCCAACTATACGGCTTCTTCAAGAAGTACTTTACCGAACTCGGGCTATCAGAGGTTCCCCCGACGATCAGAGCTCGGGCTGTGAGCATAGAACCCGATGTTGTGGCCATGTTCGCGGAATTTTGGGTGAAGTCTGATCCTCGAAAGCTTCTTCACCAACTGACTATTACTAGAGCGTTGTGAAACAAAGTGGACATACTCTCTTTGTTTGCGTGGACGATTACGATGCACCAGTGCGTTCGCATGAGCTTTTCCCGTTTGATAGCGAGCAGGAGGAGGCGGAGGCGGATGATCGACCAGGCCTCAGAAACACGATTGAAGAGCTACTGGACCGGTTGTTCTGGGAGCCTCTGCTGCATGGCATCGCCCTCATATCGAAGCTTCTCGTCACAGGCAACCTTTCCCTCACGAGTTGGAATCCAGAAATCAGCAAGTCTTTATCAAGTCTTGCTCTGGCCGAGATGCCTGAGCTCTCATCGTGCTGCGGATTTACCGAAGATGAAGCACGCAGTTTTAGTGCTGCATTCCTTCCCAACCCTTTATCTTCCGCCGACTTTCGGGACAAAATCGGACAATACCATTTTCCCCCTAATCCCCAGCCGCTGCTCCACCCCCAGCAAATCATTCGGCGGGTGGCTCCTCTGCCTGAGTGGGAACTGTTTGATCGTCTGACAAACCCTTTCCCCACACTTTCGGCGATCTTGAGGTCTCTCGAGGACGATGCAGACGATGAGCGAGTGACGCGTAACACACTCCTCGACTTGCTCACGCAAGGTACCATCGAGCCATCCAACTACCGACCACTCTGTGGTCATGCCATAGGAGTAGATTTTCTCCGAGACCTCGGCATTCTGTCTTACGATTCGGAGGGACGGCTTCGTGTGGCAAGCAAAGACATCTTGCAAGAGGTATTCTCCTTTAGTTTTGTTCACATCGGTATAGCTGACGACCTCCTAGATACACTCGGCTGTCGATTCTGTGGTGGATACTTTCTTCAGCTTTTCCTCAAAACTCCGCCCAGCGTTGTGGGTGGAAGATGGATTCACCCGCCTGCTCGCTCTGTCCACACAAGTTTTAGTTGATCGGACCAGTCGAGGACTATCACGGAGATCTTGTCTGGAGCCTACGATGCATGGTGTCCTCGAACTTCTTCTCCGAGCGCCCATCTCATGGAAGGATTTTTATGACCCATTGATTATGGTGCCCCCCTCACAATTGCCTTACATCGACGAAAAGCCTTCTCACAATCCTGAACCCCGTCGCTGGGGCCCCCGAACTTTGACATTGCGTGGGTTGTGGAGGGGTTCAAACCCGAACAACGGCAATCCGACTTTTGAAGCGCTGGCCGCGCTACACGAAGAGTTGCGGGTGATAGACGAGGTCAAAATCCGCCGGATGCTCTACTTGGACGAGCAAGGAGCACTTTCGAAAGTGTCAGACCATCTCCGAGACGAGCCTGGAGTCAACATTCTGGCCGCTGTTGGTGGAGCGCGAGTGTTGATGCCTCAAATGGTGCCAACCACCACCGTCTGTGAACATTGCGGGCGGAGTGGATGATTTGACTCTGTCGATGCTACTCAGTCTCGTCTTTCACCATCGCGATGTACTACGGGGAGTCCACGCGGTAGTGTGTTTCCTCGACATTATAATGCTTATCCATATATAAAAGCACAATTGTGCTGAATTACAAGTTGTTTGTTGGGGTTGATGATTTCGATCCTAAGATAGAATTTGGGTGGAGCATTCGAACCTCACTCACCGAAACTCAATTGTGAAATCGAACACGCAAAATATACCATCCCTCACTCACGACAATTCCGCCGACGATACCCTCCACGCCTTTGACTCAAACCGGGAAGCCGCCACTGTGAATTGCATACTCGCCAGCGCTGTCTCCCAGCTGATAAAAGCGGGCAAATCGGCCCTCTGGTGGGTCTAATCCAGCAAATTTGTTGTCCATCGCCCAGGTCGAGCAGCCTCATCGTAACACCACCTTTCGCTTGCGTGCGACCCACGAGTCGTTGTCAGGGATGTCGAGCAGTGGAAGAGTTGGTCATTTTTCGCCAGCGCGATGTTAACGACTGCGGGCGTTGGAAAATCCAGGAGCCTTGGTCGGAGGGTATTTCCAAGCTCTCAAGCGGTGTCGGGCAGTCATAATCATCCATAGGTTTGTCTATCGACTACCGTGTTACCAAGCGTCTTCCTAACATTTTGAGACATTCCAGAAGCAGACACGCAAGACAGCCGCCGGCCCGCAGGCGGAAAGTATGTGCAACCGAAACAGTCTCAACTGGATTGCTTTTTAAGCAGTTCGACCCCACGCACATAATCACAGCAGATCGGCGCGCTCTTTCTGTCCCCCCCCATCACCAGTAATTCCCGTCTTGACGATGTTCGTTGTCCTCATCTACTAGCAGACCTGCCGATGATGAAGAAGTGACCACCAACAACGGCTTTGATGACAACGTCTCGGCATGAACTCGGGCTACCTCTGGCATCGACTACATCGTTCACCAGCAGAAGTACGATTCAACAATTGTTGTTCTTGTTTGTGTGCCTAATTGTCCATCAATTCTTAGCTCCCGGTTTCAAGTTTTCGCGAGAGGCGGCGATGAGTGGGCGACTCTTCCCGAATTTCCCAGTGTGGACACTACGGGCGGATATCCATGGACTCCAAGCTTTCGACAAACGGCAACTCAGCACAGGGGAGGGCAAGGGGCAGAGGGCGGCCTGGGTGGGGGCGTTACCGGGACTCGGCTTAAACGTCTGATGGTCTGATTGATCGCCTGATCTCGATCGCCGATACCGCACTAGCGCCCGGGTTAAGCACTTTGCGCGCCTTGTGTCATCAAGTGCTCCTCCATGGGTCTGCTCGTCGCAAAAATACTGGCGTTAATGTTACGGAAGATGTCGCTCCACTCTGGACTACTCTCAGCGTGGTATCGTATTCCAATTTTTCATGGTATTGTAACAACAAGTATTCAACTTCTTGGCCAATTGTTGGGAGACTGAGAGCGTTGAGAACCACTCTTGCCATTATGCAGTGAACATGCTGGACCTTTCTTTACACGCGGATACAGCCTGGTACAACAGAAAGGAATTGAGTTGGCTCCTCGGTCGCTTCAGATTATCACTGGGCTCTCAGGACTTGAGCAATGAGATTTGCGAGACCTTTGTGTGACCCGACGCGACTGTCACATCGTCACCGTTTCTTCAAACCACCACCATTCTCGCCCGACGCCACCCAATGCTGCCCCAAACCTCAACATCCTACGCACCCTCAACTTCCTTATCACACACTACTCTCACAACCACAGCCACAACCACAACCACATTACCCCAGTCCAACACCCATCGCATTCGGCGGCCAACAGACCAAGAACGTAAGTATTACCTGCGTCATCAAGAACGTGATGCCTTCTACGATATTGTTCCCGCGGATTCCTCGCCATTACTGGCTACAGGTGTTGGACGGGCGAGACAAGAACATGCTGGACAACTGGCAGATTGCTGGTGACACCGATGTCAACGTATTTCTCGCTCACATACAGGCCTCGCTCTACCTGGATAGCTCAGTTCGTCAACGTTTGGTGAGTGACCATCGCTACCCATCTATTAATATGAATATGTGTTGACTGTTTCCAACCCCAGACTGCTCGCCGCTCTCTGGTGTCGAATTCGACCTTCCATTCAATTCTGTCTCATCTTGGCGCCACGCAAGCTCCCTTCGCCAAGACGATAGCAGACGCCTTCGAAATCTACCTTCATATGTTGGCGGACTACGACTTCTCCCTCGCCAAAGCATGGATGGACGATATCTTCACTGACCTCATCCACATTGTGATGGCTCCTCGGTCTACTAATCAGTAAAACTACAGGTCGGTCTTAGGCATCTTTGAGATCTTGGGCAAGATCTCAAAGATGCCTAAGATGCCCAAGATGCCTAAGACCATGGTCTTGGGCTAAGCAGATTCATTTGTCTTGGGGATCTTTCCCAAGACGAAAATGGTCTTGCAAAGATCCTTTGCATCTTGACCAAGATCACCAAAGCTCAACCAAGATGTGCTCAAAGATGCTCTAAGACCAAATGTAGAGTAGTGAAAATCACATATATTAATATTGTGCTACATATAGTGTACACGGTACAATGAAAAGGCACTTATTACATGTCCCCCGGCAGCGGGTGGCGGGTGGCGGGTGGCGGGTAGCGGGTGGCGGGCGGCGGGCGGCGGGCGGCGGGTGCTGGAAGGCAGGTTAGTAACTGGATATGGCCGTGTGCGGAGTACTCGCCAGGGTTGGAGAGTGAGACGCTACAGGGAGATGGTGGGGGAAGGGAAGGAAGAATTGCAAAAAATCGGTATCATTTTTTGCGACGTGGCACTGATGTGATGTGACAGTGACAGATGCACGTGCGCCGGCTAGGGACTTAGCATATTTCAACGGTCCACCAATGTGCTGAACCCTCTCAGTACATGTCCCTCTATATAAGTGCACAACTTGTTGACAAGGTTCTAGGTTGCTTTCAGATGCCTTTAACAGCTTACAAGGCCAATATTTCTCAAGTGAATTTTCCTCTTGCCAAGACGCCAATCCAAAGATCAAAGATGGTGTGTCAAAGACCAAAGATCACCTTTTCCAAGCCCAAGACGCCGAAAGACGCCTTCCAAAGACCAAAGACCCACTTTCAAGACCAAAGATGTCTAAGACGGACATGTAGTTTTACTGATGTAAGTGTGTCATATTTCCTCTCCCCCCGCTTCCTCTAATCATCCTTCAAAAGATCAAGTCCAACGGTCAACTTGAAACGAAAAAGGCAACAACTAGGTGAAGATGAAGATGGCAATCGCAAGCCGAGCAAGAAATGTCCAAGGACAGCGAGACAAGTGACTCCAAACAACCAAGAACCTGCTTATTGGCGATATTCTCCCCCGCCTTCTCATCAGCCAACGCTACAACTCTCGGCCACAGACCTTGATGCCTTATCTCAGTTATCACTCGAAGATTTCCGGGTAAAACTCCAAGGGCTGTCGCTTTCCGAGTTGTTTGATGTCTCTTCCAACCCTCCACCTTCCTCAGCCATCAAGCGCTTACTTACAGAAACGTCAACTCGTTCTATGGATTGCGGGCAAGTGTTGTTGGCGCGTGACATCCTGGCTGTTCTTTCCCTTGCCTCATCCAAGTCACCCGTACCCAGCGGCGTCCCTGGCGGTGTGTATTTCGGCTTTCCCTACCCTGTAAATTTCATCACTTGTAGGTTATGCATGAGGCAACCTATGACAGCTACGACCGCATTTCGCATCTGGCTGACCTTCTCAAGATTCCCAAGTCGAGTCCCTCCCCCAAGTCCGACTTTTCCTCTCTGTACATGTTCATAGCAGAGGAGGAACGAGCTCTCCCAGTCCATGAGACTTGGTTATGGCGTCTCTTGCGACCAGCCAGGTTGATTGTCGCCGCGCATGTCAAGGACATCAAACCTAGGCCACTAGCAGTCAACAATGCTCCGGGGCGAACACGAGAAGTTTTGGAAGCAATTTTCAAGCTCGGGCAAGAGCAAGTACGTTCAATCCAAGTTGTTGAGATGGTGTTTTTCATTTTGCTTCAGCCATAGTCGGGCAGTCTGCTCAACTGGGACTGTCGTCCGGCCTGCGCAATGTCACGCAATGCCCCGCACCACTAGGATCGACCACAAGGACATCGTTCACAGGTCATGAGCGTCTATAGAGTCTGCGAATAATTTTTGGACTGACTATCACACAATCACACAACTTGAATCTGAGTCGACTGTTCTTTGCTTGTCATTCAAAGCGACGTGCCGATCCATTGACTTCCTGCCACGCTGTCCCTGGCCCCCTTCTGCGACTGAGTCCTCTTTCGCAAATGCTTCAGAGCATTTTTAGACTGAAGTGTCTGAGCAGTTTTGATATTTGCACTCATGCGTTTCTGGATGAGGAAAGTAATCCCCTGTGTCCGCCTCCCGGCGAAAGTGTGCTGCCAGTCATTCAAGTCAACGTAATTTCATGGGAGTGGAGATTAGATAGCAGTAGTTGATGTAATCAAGCAAGTACAAACAGGACTTCATGATCAAGAATGACTACTTACATACCATCCACTATCGGAAGCAAGTCTTCACTATTAACAATATATCGCTGGCCTACCTTCGGGCCATGAACTATTTCAACGTGATACTGCGGGTGCTTGAACTCGTCGTTCCAAACCTGTCAAATGCACTGAGAGAGTTGACAGACAAATTCCTAAGCGGCATACAGCATCCAAAGGCAAGAGATGTGCGATGGCCCAATCGCCTTCCTCGGTTAGCAGCTTAACAACGTCGTGCGAGCGCGGTCAACTTGAAAGCAATCAACGATCGCAATAGGGCTTACTTGGAACATCCGCCGCTCCACTGCGGCGAAGAGCAGGAGGGGCAGAAACCCGTCGCAAACTTGGTGTTTGTCCCGTGTGGTGATTTCATCAAGGTACTCGAGATATTGTTCCGTCTGGGAGGTGCGGTCGAGCCTCACAATGTACGCAGAACCATACTCATTGAACTGGGTTTTCGATTAGAACGCATCAATACGCGACTGGACGGACATTAGCGCTCCATTGCATTTGTTTGACAACAACTCCGTCCTGCCAGCTGCTCCAATACCTTTTCCCCTTGGTGATGTCACGGTGGTATCAGCGGACGCAAACGCGGGTCCCTAGCTGCATGATGACGAGGTGAGGAGGCCTCGCAGTCGCAAACAGAAAACTCACTGCAAATTCACCCTGGGCTGGAATGTTTGTTTGCACGAAAGGCGGAGGAAGGTCTAGGGTGGGGAATAGCGAGTCTGGAGTGAGAAGAGATGGCGGCAAGAATGATCGACTTTCTGCAGGCAGACCGGATTTCAATGCAGGTTCGGTCATGGCATTGCTCCCATCGCCAGAAGTCGAATACGTGCCCCTCGAGTAAGGTGTGGGCTGTCTCCCCTCGGCCGTTATTTTAGCATGAGAGCGGCGACGCTGAGACTCAGCAATGGGTACGGGCATAACAAAACGGAAAACAACGATAACAAGGCACGTTGTGGGTGTGGAGGAGTCAGATCCCAGTCTGGCAGGCTGCTGTCCATTGTGCCTTTTGTACTTGTCGGTTTTTCTGAGTCACTGCCAACACACACAGCTGATGGGCAAGGCTCCAATACATATGGGTATATTCGTGTCGCACCAGCGAACACAGTCAGATCTGCGGGACAGCTGCAATCAACTTGATTCTATGCGCGGCAGAATGCAAAACTCACAAACACTTCGCTCCCATGGAACAAGGTTTTAAACGCAGCCGCTTGTCAGGGAGTGACTTTGGGAAAAGTCGGCAATGATGGGACCCACAGGCAACCACTAACCTTGGTGTCTGTTGCATGGCAAAAAGAAGCGTGGAACAGCATCCATTAGGCGCCAGTCGCAAGCCAATGTTCGAGAACAATCAGGCCCGTGGCCTAAAAAGGTGACTTGTACTGGTCCAAGTTTGGTAATTTCAGTTTGGTTTCGTTGATAGAAGGCTTCTCCCATCAGCTGCCCTCCCACACTGAGTGTGGCGTATAGGATGCGTCAAGAGCTCATGTTTCCGGAATCAGCTAGATCGACTGTTCACGAAGAGTTGGTTGAGGACAACAAGGCAATTCAATATCACGTGCTGATCACGCCCTGACTCCCGACCACCTGCAGGCTCATGCGTGTCTGTTGTCGGCGTTATGCTGAGCGTAAATGTCTGCCATGCGCGATTACCACCTATTGGAGCGCTCGACCCATGAGCTGTACTGGTTCGACCGTCGCGACTTCTTAGAGACTGCAGGATACCGCCTCAGACCCAAATTTCATCCGGATTTTATACCAGATGTTGGTCGTCGCGCGTTGGAAGACTATGAAGCCACTCATTTTGTGCGTCTTTCAATTGCTCCATTGACTTTCTCTCCATTGACACCACCATAGAAGCGGACCTTAATGGATGCACACCGGATGTCAGACAACAAACCTGTCATGCTTAAAACCGTGCTCACCAGTGTACACCCTCACGAAGTCGAGCTTGCTGGCCTGTTTTCCTCTCCTGAACTTGCCGGAAACTCCCGAAACCATTGCATACCTATCTTGGAGGTTCTTCAAGACCCAGAGGACTCGGACAAACAAATCATCGTTATGCCACGACTCATTGACTTTTGCCAAACCAAATTCGACACTGTGGGGGAGGTGATTCATTGCTTTCGACAAATATTCGAAGTCAGTGACGCTTCGCATCTTAGTGCTTCAACTAACTTATCCTAGGCCTTTCAATTTATGCACGAAAACTTTGTCGCTCATCGGTATATGCGTGAACACTCTCCGTTGACATTATCTAATTGTGTGCAGGGACTGCAGCCGACTCAACATCGTTCAAGACCCTTCCCGTCTCTTTCCTTCTGGGTATCACCCTGTGCATACCTGGCAGTCTGCCACGTCCGATTGGCCTGCTCGTTATATCACCCGCACGGAATGCTGGCCACGTTATTTCGTGATCGACTTCGGTCTCTCGAGACAATATGATCCCTCGGACGGGCCGCCGCTCGAATATGTCATCATGGGAGGCGATAGGTCGCCTCCGGAATTCAAAACCCACCAGCTGTGCAATCCATTTCCGACCGACATCTATTGCTTGGGCAACCTTTTGAGGAAATACTTCCTCTTCTCTCAGAAAGACAAACTCCAAGTGTGTGTCTCGCTTTCCACAAGTTTTTAACTTAGATTCTCTAGGGTATAATCCGTCCATCTCTTAGTTTCCTGGAACCCCTGGTCACTGAAATGACGTTACTGGATCCCTCGATGCGACCCACCATTGGGGAGGTTTGCGAGCGCTTCGACAAACTGTGTAGTGGCTTGACCTGGTGGCAATTACGTCAGCCAGGCCAACGACATTCATTCCGTTTCTACCAACGCGTACGCCAGGTCTGGCGGACAATGTTCTTTGTCCGTCCGATTCCGCGGTACACTCCTCGAGCGGATCGACCACGATTGAGCAAGGAGTTGCGTGATTTTTACACGCAGATACCGCTGGACAAGGGTGATTTTCTCTGGCCAGAATTTGAAAAGCCTTGTGCTTCCTAGGTCAGAAACGGTCATCCTCATGTTGATCATATACAGCTATTGTACCATTTACCACCATAATGTCTACAGTAACCATATTCAAGTTTAGAAAGACTACAATTATTATCACGACGACAATTATACTGTCCTAAGACTCCGCATAACAAAGGACACCTAACGTTCGCTCCTGAGGACTGTTGAATTAGTACGCAATGCAGACGTCTCCACTGAAGCTGCTCTCGTTACAAAAAAGTACAGAAACCTACAAAAACTGATCAGTCTGGTCACATCACCACAGAGTCAACAGAGCAGTCGCAAGCTATGAGGGCCGTCGTGGTCGCTTTCACTTGGGAGCGCTGGAAACCACCGACGGGAGGCTTTAAGCCATCAGCGCTTCAAGCGCTCTCTCAACGCCACACTATACAGTCCTGACTTGTCTTCCGCGGATCGAGAATCAGCGCTACAACCTCCAGCTTGAAGATGGATGACAATTAAACGCTCACCGCCCATACTTATATGATTGCGTGACTGCGCAAAGTGCGAAATTCTCACCTTCTCTAATCCTCCTGCAACGACATGCTTGGCTCCGCGGGTATTTGAATCTCTCCTTCGCTCATCACTTGTTGGTTGACCCTATACGTAGTCCAGGCTATTCTGTGTGCCATCCTTTGCTTCACGCTTCTACCAAGCTACGCAGCGGCAGACTCGGGCCAGTTGCCCAAATGTTTGGCTGATATTCGGAGCGGCAAATTCGGTGACGATGGTATTACTGACAACAATGGCAATCCGACAACAAACTTTTCTAATGCAACTGCTATCACATACGAAAAATGTCTTGAAGCTTGCGGGGCGGGTAATTCGCTCTGTTAACGTTGATTTGCTATGGGACTCTGATAATCTTTAGGTGGCCACATCGTTGCCGAGTGGTCATCTTTCTCGCAACAACTTTCTGCGTGGTTGCTGCCATGGCTTGCTTTACTCTCACAATTTCCTTTCGTGAGTACGCTACACTTGGTCCGCCCTGAATGGTATATGATGTTGTCTTCTAGGGTTGCCGACGGAGATGGGACAACCTGATGTCCATTTGTCTGACGTTTGGCAGTCCATGCCTCGCAGCATATTCTCTGATATTGACCGTGCTAAACATTCGATGGGTTGTCCGACGATTCAGCCATATCAGCTACCCCAACAAAGATTGGGCAGCCGCAGTCCTCTTAAGCCTGCAACACATGCCGCTCCATGTACGGCGTACTGTGACCGTCGACAAGGGCGATTATCCCTTGTTAGCTTCTCTCATCGTTTTGCCGGAGAACAATCGGTGGTGGGAGAGACTCGAGAAAAACCTCAACTATGCAGACCTCAATACCTGGTCAATCGCCAGTATGCTCCAACTATTCACCCGTTTTTACTTGTCTCAAAAAGTTCTCAAGGTGTGAGCTCCATTGCCTGGGGCATCATCACCTATGCTCTGACCATGGTCGATGCGTTCACGAGCATATCAAGTGACGTCAATAACAATGGACTGGGGACATCTGGTGTCGGGAGTCTCTGGCTATGGATGATTCCGGTTATCGCAGGTTGGCATTTTGTCATGTCATTTTACTGGCCTTATTCTCTATGAGCAGGTTATCTCCAATTGTCTCCTCGGTGCGATTTGAAGCGTGTAGAAGAAGTCCTGAACGATGCCAACCAGCTTTGCGTAGTGGCAGGGCCGAATGGTGTCACCCATGCTAGTATTGCTATCGGAGCATCCGCGATAACTGTTCAAGAATGTACCGAACACAGAACCCTTCATGCAGATCACCTGGCGACTGCTCCCGTCTACAACTACGTGCGCATCTTCTCCTTCGTGAAGGTGGTAGAAGCGATTGCATGCGCCTTTGAAGCTGCTTCCGAGCAAGTCCAGAAGCAAAGAACTGTCTCAGGAATCGATTGGGTGCCATTGACAGGCGGCGTCCACGAAGGGAATCGACGTGGAACAAGCGAGCAGGTGGAGCAGTATTGTTCTCCGCGATCAGCCTTGAAGCGACGGTCGCATTGGGAATCTGGGTCCGGGGTAATAAGCCGATTCTTTATCGCAGCAGTAGCTGGACTCACACTCCAATGGAGTACAATCGGCGGCTCGATCATAATCGGTTTTTACACACCCACCGTCGGTCTTGGTTGCCGCTCAGCAGCATACCTTCTTTACGCCGTCGTAGCAACTCTTGTTTGGGTTCTTCTCGTCACAAGCGGTTTTCTCGCCCACTTCGCCGTCCCACATGCATTTAGACGGCAACGCACCAGCCACAAAGCTGCAGAACGCATTTCCATCTTCCTTCGCCGAGCTGCCAAGGTCCTCGCGACCCTCAACACGCTATGGATTGTCTTGGTGCTCCTCCTCCAGTTCAGCGGCTTCCTCAACCGGTGCTATTGCAATTCGGACGTAATTGGGTTAGGCAAGCGCGCGTACAACGTTATGCGTCTGCTTCCCTCTGACATTCCAGGGATGAAGGCCGCTTGGATGGCCGGAATCCTGTTGGCAGTCATTAGTACAGTTGCCTGGTGGATCTTTCTCGTTTTGATCTTCACCCCACCCCCGCGTCCACATCGCACAATGACGGAACAACAATCGATTGATGCCGGCAGATTCCGGATCAAAACAGAGATTTGCACTTAGATATCTTAACCAAGAGTTGGACGCAGTGTAATGTAATTCTATCCGACTTCGTACTTGGGCAGCGTTGCAACACCATTATGAACCCTCGACGGTAAGTCGCGATAATCCAGTCCGTGAATGGTTCGAACATTGACGCCCATGCTTGCCGCTTTGGCAGGGAGGAGGAATCGCTCCCAGACAGGTACAGCACAAGTCGAGCAGAATGCATGAACTACCTGTTTGCGGCCAAAGGTATACTCGGCGAGGGAGACACCGGAAGCGATCGCAAATGCGGAGACTGGCGGGTAGGTCCACAGGACACCGTTCTTCATTCAGTTCATCTTCCGGGTGTGACGCTTAATGAAGAAGCAACGCACCCTGGAGCAGATACTGCAGTTGCAGGATTTTGTCTTGTCGATCGGCGGGATCCGGAGAGTGTAAGAAATGCCTCCACAGCAACAACTTCCGCGGTAGTGATCGGAAGTCTCCAAGGTCGCGAGAGCATCCGGTGGGGCGTCTTTGCGGCACGAGGAGGAGATGACGGGCCACGAGCTGTCGAAATCGGCCAATGCTCGAACCTACTAATAGTTAACTTGGCTCTGGACCGTGACGGAAGAAGCGAGTCGCGGACATTCACAAACAGCACCCGCGGGGGCTCTTCGGCATCACAGCAGAGCAGAGAAGTCCCGCACGTAGAGCAGAACTGTGGACTGTTGGCGGAGATGCATAGACAGCAATCAAGTCATCGCTGACCTTATGCAGCGTCGTTCCATTCCGATAGCCTTTCAACAAGCTCACGTCGCCCCTGAGCACCTGCAGTGCAAAAGGCTGGGCCCAGATACACGCATTCTTGTTTTAATTACCGCTGTTGTTCTCGAAGGGAAGGGAACGCATACGAGCGAGCACAACGGGCAGCCGCAAGAGAACAGCGCATTAGGGACGCCGGGACTCGACTGAAGCTGAACAGAGAATTTGAATGCAGCACAGTGGCAGTTGCCAGGAAGTGAGGGCGAGTCATTTTCAGAGGTTGTCGTCATGGTTCGCGACAAGACACTTGTGGCGTTCCCGAATCGGGACACGAAAATGGTTGTTTTGATTCTCGGGGATGAAAACACTTTCGATTGCTCTACGCATGCATAACAAGACTGAGTACAATCAACGTCTAATCATGAGTAAGAAAGAGCATTGTGCAGAGAACACACGTACCCATCTAAAAAACAAACAAATACCAAACCAAACCAACGCTCGGAAAGCGCGATATAAAGCCCAAAAATTGGGAAAATCAGACCCAGATAAGTCTGAGTTGAATGGAACGGAAGGCTCCGGAGTCTTTGCCGCTCGCTGCGACTGGGAACGGACGATGGGGTCGAAGCTTACTTGGGTACCAGCTATTCCTCGTACGCCGAACGATTCTCGGGAAGGCGCTTGTACCATGCATATTAGTTCAACAGCATATACATGATGGTCCATGGTGACCCGACCAGTCCAAGTAAGCCGTGAGGCATACTTAAAGACTATTTTGGACCTTTTTGACCAACATACATTGCACCGATGAACACATGGAGACAAGAAAACCACCCGGAAGCGCTACACAAGACCGTGGAACGGTAAAGAGAGTTGTTAGCCCCCTCCGGTCAGAAAGACACCTTGGGCGCCGATAGAAAAGACCGGAAAATAAGCAAAAGACCGCTATCGCCAGCCATCCCAACAAAGGGGTGACTCTGCAGACTTGGATTCGCTCGACGAAGTTGAACTAGAAGTTCTGTGTGGAACGAGCATCGCAGCTTCAGTCTGGTGGCTTGTCAACACGTGACTTGTCGCCTCAACTTACGAACCACATCGCATGGACACTGAGCTCGACGCCAATCCGCAACTTATTCGCGTCTCCTTCATGCTTTGCATCGTGCCAGATGCCATATTCCTGTCCTCTAACCTCGGCAACCAACCTGCTATTTCGCTAGCACTTTTGACCTTTCTTCGTTTTTCGGCTGAAGCCTCTTTTTTCATTGATAAACCCGGCTTGCTTTCAACGCTTCCTCGCAATTCACCGCCCATTATGCATGCATTACCAGACTTTCGAATCGGATCTTCATCGCACACCGAAGCTATTACACTCGACCATGCGCTGCGTTTAACACCTATTCCAAGTCTTTTGTTGACTGATAAAACTCTGGGATTCACGACATCGTGTGCCATGACATGCTGCTGTCTTACTTTTAGATGTCGTTAGTTGAAGAGAATTCATGCGTTCACGCTACCGGCAGATTCTCGTCGGCTCAAACCCTTCAAGTTCACTCTCTTTTAACTTCGTCTTCGATTGTTCCCTGCCGGTGACTTGATTCCAGACGGCCAGTGCGAATCCGCTGACATGTTTCTCGATGCTCATCCAAAGATCGTCACAGTGTGCTGGTCGTCATATTGCGCAGTGCGATTGATAAACTAAGCTTGGATTTTATCCAGCGGAGCCGCCCATGAAGCGTTGGGAGTTCATTCAATGTACTGGAGCTTTGCCTTTCATTGCGTGCGATTAAATCAGCGCTCAATTACCCATCTACGCCAATGGGATGCGGTTCTAGCAGTAAAACCATGAACACTGTCCGTATTTTAGACTGTAAATCGACTGACATCATGGACGCCTATCGGGTGTCTTCGGATATTGACAATGCCAATGATTCAGACTGCGGGCCGAAGAGCGAGACGAAAATCTCTGCGGCATGAGCGTGATAACCACCAACCCCGACCCGACGACTATCATCGCGCTAGGTGGATTGCCTTTGCTTCCTGGCATAAAGACCAGCCCAACGGCCCCCATTTCCCCCAATTTTCTCAACACTCTCTCTTCGAATCAATGGGCCACCGGAACAGCTTGGCAAACAGTCACACCCCCAAACCAAAACCCAAACTCTCAAGTTCTCGCTCCCGCACGATAGGCTATGCGGAGCTCCCTGCCTGGGCTCAGGACAACGAGTTCATACTGGGCGGATATAGGCGCATCTCGTACAATTGGAAGGCGTGCTTTGACTCGCTGTTTGGATGTGAGCCCCCAATCTTTGTCGGTTTTTCAATGGCTGATTTCTTTAGACTTGCACAACGAGACCGGTCAGCGCCGAGCCAACTCCATTTTTACTCCTGCTGAGCGACGATAGTAAACATCCACAGTCACCTCGCTGGCGGACTGCTTTTTGCCTACTTTTTCGCGACATATAAAGAGACATGGCTGCAACAATATCCGACTACGTGGGCCGACACACTCGCTCTAGGCATCTTCCTCGCATGCGCCATATTCTGTCTGCTTTCAAGTGCATTCTTCCATACCTCGGCTTGTCATTCTCAAAAGGTTAGATCGCTCACAGGAAAGCCGGCCATGTTTGACAAAGAATAGGTTATGGGCCAATGTCATGCACTCGACTATTCTGGCATCCTCATCCTCATCATGGGTACTGTTTCATGTCAATAACAAGCTTGGTTTCTCACCATGTCCAGGCTCGCAATGTTCTGCCATCCGATATGAATTCTTTTGCAACCCGTACCAGCAGGCATTTTACTCCATCTTGCTCATCTCCATCGGCTGCTGTGTGTGGTTTTCTACAGATTTGTTGCTGTGCCTCAACGTTTGCTAGCCGCGGCCTATGTTCTGCTCAACCCGACATATGCTACGCCCGCTTATCGTAGCACACGTGCAACCCTCTTTATTGCCCTCGGGCTAGGCGGCATCATCCCGGTCACACACTGCGTTATCCGCGATGGTGCATATACTGTCTTCATTGAGACAGGTCACTGGTGGCTGCTCTTTTCGGCCTTCCTGTACATCTTTGGTGGAATACTCTAGTGCGTTTCCGTGCCTGTCTTTTGACAACTTGTGACAAATCATCCAGCGCAAACCGCATTCCCGAGTCGTTGTCTCCCGGAACTTTCGACTACTTCTTTGCGTCCCACCAAATCTTCCATGTCTGTGTCCTTGGTGGCGTCGGGGCCCACTATACTTGCGTCTTGCGCGGCCTCGAATACTCCTATTCGCATTTAGCGTCATGTGCAGCTTGATTCGGTGCCGGCTACCCCGATCTTAGTGCCCCTCCTCCGGACTCCGAGAGGTCCCATATCCAACTTGAACATCTGTCATTTAATTTGCTAGACATGCTCGTTACCTCTCTCTGGGACGAGTATATGTATTTGTGCCGCACTGTCTCATTGCCAATATCACTCGTTTAGAACAAACTTGCCTCCGTTCACCAGTCCCGATTACTGATTGATCTCAACTCAGGTCAACTTGGTACTAGTGAGTGGTTTTTGTCAAGATCAGACATACTGATTGTGCGAGATAGACGCATCGCGCTAAACTTGTCATCGAAGCCAACGTTCTTGTTTGAGACCTCACGGAGGAGATGGGAGATGATCATTCCCTCCCGCGTTGCAACTTAACCCTCTTCGCTCACACTTGCAGCCGTTCGAACAAAGCCCGAATGCCCGCCGACAGCAGCACCGCGAACATGCAGTGCCCATTCGGAGGATTAACGGCAAGTTACTGAGATGAATGGGAGCTATATCGATGGCCTGCAACATTACCCGTGACGCGTCATACTACTCTTGAGTTCTATTGCGAAACCTGAGCTAATCTAAACACTTTTCTGCATTTAGGTGTGGCTCTGCCTATAGCCTAGCGCTGAGTCAGAGTCGTCAAGGCAAAACACAAAGCGAGGCCCGACTTCGATTTGGGGGCCTTCTCCGAAAGATGTGCCCGTCCCACTGTCGTGTTGAGAGAAGAGCCGGCCCCCACTACGACGCACCCGAGGCCGTCTAGTAACTACACGTGGGGTAACTTCGACGCTTCCTCCTTTGGCCTTCTCATCCTTAATTTTTGATCTGCTGTTGCAGGTCGTTCTCGGGCCCGCGCCGTTGCCAAATGGCATTGTGGGACCCGTGGGCTTCTTTCCGTCACCCTTCAAACGCAAAATTAAAAATCGAATCAAGATCCACCAATCCGATAGTCTCCATACGCCCTTCGCCACATAATACAATTCCTGACTTTGAGCTTTTTTGCTTCGGGCGAAAATGCGAAGGAGGTCAGCGGCGAAATGCAGTGTGTGTGTTTGTGCGTTTGATTTTAGTCACAGAACCACGATTTTCCGAGGGAGCTTCTCCTCCTGCAGGCAGGCAGGCGTATAAAATGGGGCCCGGTTGCGCCGTCAAGTAGCCAGCTTCTTCGTTTGTGCTTCTACGATGCCTTGCATTGTCGGTCTCTACCAAGCAGCGCAAACATTGCTCTCTTGGCCACTGTCGTCGCCATTGGCCGCGGCCACAAGTCCGGGGTCGGGCCCACACTCGATGTTCTTCGCGCTCGGGCTCGGGCTAGTGCTGCTTCTCATTCCCGTCCTCCTCCTTGTCTCGCCATTCCTCCTACACAGACAACCGCTGCCTAATGACACCCCACCCACCCTGCCGGGCTTTCAATGGACGCATATCAGCTCGTTCTTCCATCGCAGACACGACTTTCTCGCCTGGGGCTTCCGCGTAACCGGTGCCAAGATCTTCCAGTTCAAGCTCATGGGTGTATGTGACCCGGCCTTTATTTGCCCCTGGCTTTGGCCCCCTAGCTGAAACGGAGTGCAGAACACCGTCATTGTGCTCTCGGGCCCGGTGGCCCGGCGCGCCTTCTTTTACCAGAAAGGCTTCGACCTGACAGAGGGCTTCAAGATGCTTTCTGGCGCGGTATTACTCTTTTGTTCCAACGCTGATGGTGTTGTACTGAACCCAGCGCAGATTCCAATGGTGCGCGGTGTCACTTCTGGCATCCACACGAAGCGCATTGCGACTATCCACAAACGGCTGGCGAGTGTGCAGCGCAACGCGTCGTTGACGGAACGTAGGCTACTCTGTTAATCTGCTAAAAGCTTGCTGAATGAACTCCGTCGGTTATAGTGATACCTCACATTCTCGAGGACGCCCAGCGCGTGCTGGAGGGGTTTAGTGACACGGGGAGTTTCGATCCGTTCGACAAAATCTACTCTGTAGTATAATCTCGCCCCTTTTTCGGGACTGTTGGGGACTGATAGGCTTGCAGCTCATTTTCCAGACCACCGTGCGGAGCCTTTCGTGCCATGAAATTGCCGACGATATGGCGCTGGTTGCGCAGCTCAAGTCGCTGTACAGCCAGCTTGACACCGCCACCACCCCTGCAAGCGTATTGCTCCCGTGGCTCCCCTCACCCGCGATGCTCAAGAAACTGTGGGCCACGAAGCAGATCTACGATATCATCGTCCACGCGATCGAGCAGCGAGAAAGAAATGGGTCAGAGCGGAACGACACGCTGCAGATGCTGCTCGAGGCGGGCGACGACAAGCTCACGGTTGTCGGCTTCGTGATGGGCCTGCTTATCGCTGGCGCGCGCGCGACAGGGACCACCGCGTCGTGGGTCGTCACGTTCCTGGGCGGTCACGTGGACTGGCGCGACAAGGCGCGGGCAGAGGTCGAGGGGCTCTTGGCTGTTCATTCCTCTTCTTCTTCCCGAAATCTGGCTGCCCGACTGGCCGAGATCCCCCTCACCAGCTGGGAGTCCGAGATGCCCGTGCTGGACGCGGTTATCCGAGAAACTCTACGTGTTGCCCAACCACACATCGCGATGCGGCGGAATATCGGGCCGGACACGTATATCGACCAGACGCGCATCCCAACGGGGGCGTACGTTGTCTACCCCTTCAGCGACATACATCTGGATGCCCAACTTTATCCTAACCCTTGGCGCTTTGACCCCGCGCGGACACAGCCACAGACATCCTCAGACTGGGCTTATGTCGGCTGGGGCGTAGGTTTGTGTCTTTTGTTTATTTGAGAACAGGTTATTCAAAACGATTGCAGGCAAAACGACGTGTCTCGGCACGCGGCTCGCCAAGCTGGAGCTCAAGCTGGTCCTTGCGCTCTTCCTCGTTGCCTTTGACCACGAGGTGGAAGGGCCGATGCCGAGTCCCAACTGGAACGACAGCCTGATGTGTCGTCCAGCCGAGTGTGTCGTGCGGTATACGAAGCGGGGCAACTGAATAGACAAACTCCCACTAGACTTATTGACCTAGATTATTTTCCTTTTTGTTGGTTGTTTAGAATCGTGTGTTTTATCGTAATACGTGAACAGAATATAGACCTCGTCAAACTGCCGGATATGGAAATTTGTGGCTTTAAATAGAAGGACAAGACAGGATAAAGATATGTCGTCTACTTGGCTGTGGACACACAAAAAGTTAAGAGAAAGCTTCCTCTCTTGCATGAAGTTAAATCGAGAACGAACCAAGAGTCAAATGAAGAGACTATGGCCAAACAACAGCCCACCACTTGTTTCAGAAGAATGCTTCCCAGTGCATGGAGAGATGACCGTGCCGTCTTAGCAGTTACAACAAAGAAGGTGCAGTGCTAGCGAACACGGTCGGATTCGGGCCAAAAAAGGCCGGATTGAGCCAGCCTAAACGGAGAACGCGCACGCGACGCGAAAAGCGCTCCAAAGTACTCTTTCAAGATACTTTTCCCAATGATACGTTTGAGGAATGAGATGCACACGAAGGGGTTATTACACGAATGCAATGAAGAGTTTGTTCTGTACACGAAAGCATTGAACCAAGCGCTGTTGCTTTTTTTGTGGACACCACCCCGCGGCTAGTCGAGACTGGCCTTTGCCGCATCCTCGACATCAAAGTTCTCGACGAGGTCGGGGACGTCGTCATCGTCGTCATCTTCAGCGGCAGGCCGCGCGCCAGTTTGGCCCTGGATTGCCTGGTATGACTCGGCCAGTTTGCGCAGCGATGCCAGCGAATCGGGCCCAAGTTGGTTGAGGATGCCGGGGACAAGCTCGGTCAGCTCCTTGACGTGGCCGGTGCCGTAGACAGCGAGCGTGTTGGCGGGGAGGGCGGCGTGAACTGCAGCAAACAAACAGATTCAGTCAGAGGTCAAGTGAGGGCAGAACAACACACACCTTTCGGGGCACTAAAATGCAGGACATTGCCATCCTCTCTGAACATGTTCACCTCCTCGACCCCAGGAATCGGCTGTACGTTCAGCTTCTTCAGCGCCCCCTGCAGCTTCTTGTCGTCCTGCACCCCCGCGGGCTTCGCTTTTCGCACAACTTTTCGTCGGACAGTGCCCTTCCCACCTGTCGGCATATCAGCAAATCGATGCACAGTCTTTTTTTTCCTTTTCGCGAGTCAAGACGCGCAAGTCCGCTCCACGCACCGATCCGTGCAGCAGCGGCCTGGGCCTGGAGCTTCGCTAGCTTCTCGGGGTCGAATTGTGGCGGCATTTTGGGAGGGGTGGTCTGGTGGTGTGGACCGTAGGTAAGTAGAAAAAAAGCGTGGGACGCGCAGACGACAAGGGCTTGGGGATCAAACAACCGTCAACAGCCTCGGTGATTACTCAGAAGTGTGACCATAGTCAGCCACGATGTGGGTCCACGGGTAAATGGCACGAATAGTGGCGCAAGGTGTCTACGTGGTCTGTGTGTCGCTATAGATGATTCTCAAGGAATTTGGGAGGGTTGATTGTGGCATTGCCATCGATCATCGATCAAATTCAGTTTCTGAACTCAACGCGTGAAACAACAGGATAAATAGCGATGGATAGAGAAGAATTGAGCCCAAGGTTATCTGGACAGAGGAATGTCGCCAACACAAAGTCAGATGGATGGTTCTTGCCAGTTGTAAGCAAACGAACATTTGATCATCACCAGGCCGTCGTGATCCGATCTCTTCTTTTCACGCCCCGGCCACTGGGCGATAGGCGTGTGTGTGGCCGCGGAAGTGGGTCGACCATCAGGTTCAGAAACAACAACCAGACAATAGTGCAGACTACTGCCAGCAGTATTCCGCTCACCCAGGCAGCCTTCATATTGGGAATATCTGAAGGAAGCAGGACCATCACATCGTATGCACGCCTGCCGAGGCCGATGACATCCGAGTTGCAGTAGCACCGGTCGAGGAAGCCGCTGAATTGGAGGAGAAGCATGACCACGATCCAGACCGAGTTGAGCGTCGCGAGGAGCTTGGCGGCTCGACGACAATATATCGAAATGTGTTCTGCAGCTTTGTGGTATGTGCTGTGCCGCGGCCCGGCCCGGGGCGAGATGGCGTAGTGGGCAAGAAATGCGCTTGCAACGAGAAGGACCCAAACGACGGTTGCTACGGCGGCATAGAGGAGGTATGCCGTCGAGCGACAACCAAAGCCCACAGTGGGGGAGTAATAGACGATTATGATGGAGCCCCCAATTGTGCTCCATTGAAGCGTGAGGCCGGCGACTGCCGCAATGAGGAATCGACTTGACAATCCAGACCCCGATCCCCAATGCGACCGGCTGACCGACGGGAGTGGGGAGCAATACTGGACAATCTGCTCGCTTGTCCCACGTCGATTGGCTTCATGAACAGTCTTACCGTCACTTGGTTGCCAGTCTGCCCCGGAAACAGTTTCACGGTTGTGGGCTTTCTCCTTTGCGGCGTCAAACACACATGCGATCTCTTCGACGACGTTTACAAAGGAGAAGAGGCGCGCATAGTTGTAGATGGGGGCGGTGGCTAGTTGGTCTGCATGGAGCTCTCGGTGTTGTGCGTAGTTTTGGATCGTTAAGGCGGATTCTCCGAGAACAGCACTGGCGTTGACGACCCCGTTCGGTCCTGCGACAACACAAAGCTGGTTGGCGTCGTTTAAAACGTCTTCTCCACGATTTAAATCACATCGAGGGGACAACTGCAGGTACCCTTCTCTTATGTAAGCCTAGGAAGATGACGTGGAGCAATTACACACCAATAGTTATCGGGATCATCCATAGCCAGATGCTCCCAACGCCGGAGAGGCCCCCTCCATTGCGGTTCGGATCGCTGGAGATCGTCGTGAATGCATCCACTACAGTTAGAGCATACGCGACGATGACCCAGGAAATAGAGGTGACGCCTTTAGAACGCGTGAGAAATGGATCATGAGTCCATAAGTACATACTTGCGATCGACCATGAATGCGGGTCAGCGTAGTTGAGGTCTTTCTCGAGTTTTTCCCACCAACGATCATTTTCGGGAAGCACGATGAGCGAAGCCAATAGTGGGTAATCGCCTGCGTCGGTGCTAACGGTGCGCCATGATTTAAGTGGCATTTGTTGCAGCTTTGAAAGGACGAGAGTTGCCCAGCTGCTGTTTGGATAGTTGACATTGCGGAAGCGGCGGACAACCCATTTGATATTGAGGACAGTGAGAGTGAGTGAATAGCCTGCGAGACATGGACTTCCGAGAGCCAAGGAGATGGACATCAGGTTGTCCCATCTGTAGCGGCAACCCTAGAAAACTCATCCAATGAGGTCAATGTCTAGGTCACAGAAAAAACATTCTCACAAAGGGGAACTGGGAAAGCAGAGCCAACCACGGTAGAAGCCACGCAGAAAGCTGCTGAGAGAATGATGACCAGGACTGAGAAAGCGTGCTCCCGCCTATCAACAAAACGGTTCAATAGAGACCTTGCAGGGTTTCAGATACTCACCTGCCCCGCAGGCCTCAACACATAGCTTGTATGTGATGGATGTAGCATTAGCGAAATCCGTCGTCGGATGACCATTGTTGTCAGTGATACCATTCGCGCCGAATTTACCGCTACGAATGTCAGCCAGACAGCCAGATAACTGGACCAAGTCCGATGCAGAGCTTGATAAGGGCATCAAGCATAAAATGGCGCAGAAGATGACCCGAACTAATGAAGAGCATAGTGTAAGTAGCTGGACAAGCACTATACAGCTGGAGCAGTAGGCACCTCGAATAACGTGCATATTGTTCCAGTCCATTGATGAAGGATTGGGTGTTAAAGCACTTGCAAACTACGCCTAGCGCGATTTTAAAGGGAGCCAGCGTTGACTGTCATTCATCTTCGGGATGTAACTGCGGACGAGGACATGCACACACATAGAGGAGGCGCCCCCATTCAAAGAGGTAGCGTGGCGTTGATAGAGCGCTTGAAAAATCGGCGTCGGGAGCCGCCCATGTGGAAATGAGTGCGATGAGATCGAACAAAAGGCGAGTCGAGCCGACTGGCGCATCTCTGGACTACTTGGAGAAAGCCGCAGTAACATGTCCTTATGGCAGCAGTGAAATATGCATCGGCGCCATTATCAAGGTAAGGAAGGCGACGAAAACGTGTCTGTTTATCAGTGGGACTCCACAGAGTTTTTGACTCGCATAGGCAGCGCATTGCATAGAGACGCAAAGTTAGGAACCCACAGTCGTGATAAATTAATCACGATGTAGTTGAATTCCCATTCAATATTAACAGCATTGGATGTCTTCGGCTTTTAAGCAGTGCAACTTTTCAGAAGAGACAATAGAGACTAGGTTTGAGGGCGGCGGGTCAACAAGGCAGGCTTGATGGTAGCAGAAGACAAGTTCCTTCATTCCAAAGCCGTTTCACGAAAACTTCGACCAGACGTTGACAGTCTGAAGGAGAACAGATTTGGTGCACGTGACCTGCTATCTTCTCTTCCTTCACTCCGCTGTTGCTATAGACTTCGATTTGATTCGCCGCGATGGCCGACTGCACCGATCCCGCCATCGACGCTGGTATGCGCTTGTCCTTTCGTCGCCCCACCAATTCACTGACCTCTCGTTGGCAGCCTACCAGGATGTGCGTTCCGACAAGTCCGAGACAAACTGGGTACTGCTCGACTACGAGGTTCATCCCTTTCTGGCTCCTCCTATGCACCATTAACGAAGAATGGGCAGAGCGACCGATCCGACAAGCTTACGGTGACGGCGAGCGGCAGCGGTGGGCTGGCAGAGCTGCGAGAAGCGCTCGATGACGGGAAGGCCTCTTTCGCATATGCTCGTGTGAGCTATTCCAACGACAAAGAGTCTACACGAGAGAAGTTCATACTGGTGGTGAGTCGGCGCGATATCTTGCTCGCGTCACACTGAGCATGTCTAGGTTTGGATAGGTGTGTTTTCCTGCTCGGAAGAACTTGGAAACCGACCTCAATTGTGCCAGGACCCCAATGCAAAGTCATGCGGAAAGCCAAAGTGTGTTCTCCAACCAATACTCGCTACCTCAATAATGAGAATGCAGATATCGGTCCATGCCGCGGACGTCAAACAAACGCTGCGCGTCTTTTCGATTGAGGTTGCTGCCCGCGAGAAGGACGACATCAACCATGATGCGATTGTTACTCGGTTGCGGAAGGTGCGCTTTTCGCCCCCCGCCCATTTCTACTCTCTTACTAGGACCCTTTAGGCTGGTGGTGCTAGCTACGACGGAGTGTGATTGCTTGTGAAATACTTGCCCCATAATTGTACATCTCCCGCGTCAGGCCCCCAATTCTTTCAGATCCTCAATACCGCCTTCCTCCAACCTCATCCCCATCCACTCTGACATCGGCTTCGCCTTGAGCGCCTTTTCGTAAAAGTCGATTGCTGGCTGGTTCCACTAACGGTCTTGGTTCAAATCACTTTCCGACTGGACAACTTCTCGTTACCTTGAGAACGGACCAGTCAAGCCGCGCGCAGTTCTACGTTGGTTCAATATATCGGATGATTAGGAAGAAAAGAAACAAACCTTTTCTTGTGCGATTTTGCCGAGTTCTGCGAACAGCGCTTTACCAAGGCCTGCACAATGCCCCTCAGTCCACACCATGCTGCCCAGGAGAGGGTACATAATGCCGGGCGGTTGATACGATGGATGGGGAACACAGACCTGAGCCACGACTCTCGGGGGTGACGTAGAGGTCTTCAAGCTGCCGATTTGGTTCAGTTCAAAGCTCTTTTTTTGCGAGTGAGCAGACGTGCATATAGTCCAGGACGGCCAGTCCATCTGAAGAAATCAGAATGAATTCTAAGAAAGCGGCTTTGACGCACGTCGAGTAGTTGAAGAAATATAACGCGAGGCCAACGGGTCGCGGGTTGTCTTCCGCAAACGCAAGCAGCGCGTGGGCGTAAGGTGTTTCGAAGAGGTTTTTTCGTAGCTACGGGGATGTGACTATTGCGTCAGATCTAGCAACCAGAAGCGCACGAGCTCAGGCGTGGCAACCACCGATTCGGGCTCTTTCTCGAACGTCGCCAGCTCGATTATCAAGCGCAGGATGTCATCCTCAAGAACGAATGGCCGTTGGCACGAGATAAGGAGAAGGGGAAAATAGCGCGTACAACGTCATCTACGCGGGCGGGGCGGATTTGGTGGGCCGGCATGGTAGTAGAGCTCAAGATGAGTGACCGCGACAAGGGTAGGCCGAGTTCGGGACTCCGGGCCGGTGGCGGGAGCAATTACACGCCAATTTGTGGTTGGTCCAAAAACCAATTGTGAACTTGGTACAATATCTGTACATAGGCAACTCGAACACAACCGTTTCTGAGCTAGGAAGCACACGATTCTGGCCAGAGAAAATCGCCCTTGTCCAGCGGTATCTGCGTGTAAAAAGCACGCAACTCCTTGCTCAGTCGTGGTCGATCCGCTCGAGGAGTGTACCGCGGAATCGGACGGACAAAGAACATCGTCCGCCAGACCTGGCGTACGCGTTGGTACAAACGGAGTGAATGTCGTTGGCCTGGCTGACGTAATTGCCACCAGGTCAAGCCGCTACACAGTTTGTCGAAGCGCTCGCAAACCTCCCCAATGGTGGGTCGCATCGAGGGATCCAGTAACGTCATTTCAGTGATGAGGGGTTCCAGGAAACCAAGAGATGGACGGATTATACCCTGGAGAACCTGAGTTAAAAACTTGTGGAAAGTGAGACACACACTTGGAGTTCGTCTTTCTGAGAGAAGAGGAAGTATTTCTTCAAAAGGTTGCCCAAGCAGTAGATGTCGGTCGGAAATGGATTGCACAGCTGGTGGGTTCTGAATTCCGGAGGCGACCTATCGCCTCCTATGATGACATATTCGAGCGGCGGCCCGTCCGAGGGATCATATTGTCTCGAGAGACCGAAGTCGATCACGAAATATCGGGGCCAGCATTCCGTGCGGGTGATATAACGAGCAGGCCAATCGGACGTGGCAGACTGCCAGGTATGCACAGGGTGATACCCAGAAGGAAAGAGACGGGAAGGGTCTTGAACGATGTTGAGTCGGCTGCAGTCCCTGCACACAATTAGATAATGTCAACGGAGAGTGTTCACGCATATACCGATGAGCGACAAAGTTTTCGTGCATAAATTCAAAGGCCTAGGATAAGTTAGTTGAAGCACTAAGATGCGAAGCGTCACTGACTTCGAATATTTGTCGAAAGCAATGAATCACCTCCCCCACAGTGTCGAATTTGGGTTGGCAAAAGTCAATGAGTCGTGGCATAACGATGATTTGTTTGTCAGAATCCTCTGGGTCTTGAAGAACCTCCAAGATAGGTACGCAGTGGTTTCTGGGATCTCTGGCAAGTTCAGGAGAGGAAAACAGGCCAGCAAGCTCGACTTCGTGAGGGTGGACACTCGTGGACACGGTTTTCAGCATGACAGGTTTGTTGTCTGAAATGCGATGTGCATCCATTAAGGTCCGCTTCTATGGGGGTGTCAAGGGAGAGAAAGTCAATGGAGCAATTCAAAGACGCACAAAATGAGTGGCTTCATAGTCTTCCAATGCGCGACGACCAACATCCGGTATAAAATCCGGATGAAATTTGGGTCTGAGGCGGTATCCTGCAGTCTCTAAGAAGTCGCGACGGTCGAACCAGTACACCTCATGGGTCGAGCGCTCCAATAGGTGGTAATCGCGCATGGCAGACATTTACGCTCAGCATAACGCCGACACAGACACGCATAAGCCTGCAGGTGGTCGGGAGTCAGGGCGTGATCAGCACGTGATATTGAATTGCCTTGTTGTCCTCAACCAACTCTTCGTGCATGGAATAGTCGATCTAGCTGATTCCGGAAACATGAGCTACGCATCCTATACGCCACACTCAGTGTGGGAGGGCAGCTGATGGGAGAAGCCTTCTATCAACGAAACCAAACTGAAATTACCAAACTTGGACCAGTACAAGTCACCTTTTTAGGCCACGGGCCTGATTGTTCTCGAACATTGGCTTGCGACTGGCGCCTAATGGATGCTGTTCCACGCTTCTTTTTGCCATGCAACAGACACCAAGGTTAGTGGTTGCCTGTGGGTCCCATCATTGCCGACTTTTCCCAAAGTCACTCCCTGACAAGCGGCTGCGTTTAAAACCTTGTTCCATGGGAGCGAAGTGTTTGTAAGTTTTGCATTCTGCCGCGCATAGAATCAAGTTGATTGCAGCTGTCCTGCAGATCTGACTGTGTTCTCTGGTGCGACACGAATATACCCATATGTATTGGAGCCTTGCCCATCAGCTGTGTGTGTTGACAGTGACTCAGAAAAACCGACAAGTACAAAAGGCACAATGGACCCCAACAGCCTGGGATCTTGCTCCTCCACACACACAACGTGCCTTGTTAACGTTGTTCTCTGTTTTGCCATGCCCATACCCATTGCTGAATCTCAGCGTCACTGCTCTCGTGCTAAAATAACAGCCAAGGGGAAGCAGCCCACACCTTACTCGAGGGGCACGCATTCGACTTCTGGCGATGGGAGCAATGCCATGACCGAACCTACGTTGAAATCCGGTCTGCCTGCAGAAAGTCGATCACAAAGACCATTCTCGCCGCCATCTCTCCTCAGTCCAGAATCGCTATTCCCCACCCTCGACCTTCCTCTGACTTCCGTCCAAACAAACATTCCAGACCCGGGTGATTTTGCAGTGAGTTTTTGTTGACGTTAGCGACTGCGAGGCCTCCTCAACTCGTCATCATGCAGCTAGGGACCCGTGTTTGCATCCGCCGCTACCACCGTGATATCACCAAGGGGAAAAGGTATTGGAGCAGCTGGCAGGACGGAGTTGTTGTCAAACAAATGCAATGGAGCGCTAATGTCCGTCCAGTCGCCTATTTGATGTGTTCTGATCGAAAACCCAGTTCGATGAGTATGGTCCTGCGTACATTTTTTTTTTTTTGTATCCAGTTTATTTGGCCTTCGCCCTCGGGCATGGTAGCCATCGTCGTACACAACAAATGTATCTATCCTCGCCCTCGCATATCCATCTTTTCCTTCGGAATCATGCCCTCGGCCCAACATTTGGTCTGTCGGGCGGGCGCGCTCCCAGAGCGCGAATAAGTGTGCTGTGGGTATGTAAGGTATGGTAGGTGTAAGTAGCCGTCTTCTGCGGCAGTGCTGTATATTAGTTGTTCATGGTAACGAAGAGGGGGAAGAGAAAAATGAAGGTGGTATAGTAGTCAGCCTACCGTGCTCCAGGGGAGGACATTCTGGGTCGTGTCATGCTCGATTTCGGGACTCTGCTTTTGCACGTTCTTTTGCTAAGACATCTAGGTCGGCGATGTTGCCGTGGACAGGTCGAAACCTCCCCGTGGCTGCTATGAACCTGAAGAGGTGGGGGTAGAGCTTGGAGTGCCGAGCAGTTTTCGTATTCCTCTCGTGAGTGGTCCCCCTGCTCGTTGTAAGCGGCTGCGTGGTTCGTCGTGTGGCACTGCAGTGCAGGAGGTAGTATGCGACGGACTCGTCTGCTTGCCGACAGCATGGGCATATGGGTGAGTCGGCCCGATTGATTCGATGGAGGTGTTTCGCGAGTGTGCAGTGGCCCGTTTGGAGCTGTAGAAGGATGGTCGCGTGGCTTCTCGGCATGCTTGCGGTAGTTTGTTTTATGAACGCGCCTCGGTCGAAGTTTGTGGTCGTATTGCATGGTCCTCTGGTACCGGGCGGACTCTCTCCAGAGCTTATCGGCCTTCTCGCGCAACTCCTTGTTAATGTCCTGCCGCACTGCCGACTTGCTGACTGGCAATTCCGCTCTGAGGTCCAACGGTAAGCAATCCTTGGGTGATGCAGATGTCGTCGCTGCGCGCTTCGCCTCTTGGTCGGCGCGTTCATTCCCCAGAATGTCCTTGTGACCCGGAGCCCAGCGGACTGTTATAGCTATGTCAGTATTGTATTTTAGCAAGTCGCTGCACGCTCTGTGCCATGTGTCCCATATCCAATGCGATGGCGAGGGTTTCGTGAGTTTGACGGCTCTGACGGCCGCTTGGCTGTCGACGACCAAAGTTACTCTGCCACTTACTGCCGGTTCGTCCCTCAACAATTTTATCGCCAAGTTGCACCCAATTCCTTCTCCCTCGTAGACTGTGTGTTCGGTGTTGTGTCCTAGTCGTAGTCGTAGGCTTGCTGATTCGTGGCCGTTACGGAAAAGCACTGCCGCTGCTCCAATTCTCCCCTCTATGCCTGACCCGTCTGAGTACACGACCCACTCCGCCTTCTCCGCCTTCTCTACGTCGATTGCCTCTTCCTTGGAGTTCGGGATGATGATCCCGACATTTCTTGTCATTTTCGGGAGGACGCGGACGGGTTGGATTGTTTCGAGTTCGTCAGGGTGGTACGGAAGTTCTTTCATCAACTCCTCGACTGAGGTCGGGAACTTTCGCTTTCTCCTCCTCCTTCGATTGATTTCCTCGTGTAGTGGGTATGTTTCCGGGAGAGTGGCCAGCCGTAAAGCCGCCATGCTTCGCTTTTTCTCAATGAGCTGCTGTACCCCTTGAGCCGCTTCCTTGTTTGCGTTAAGAAGACATCCGCTCCATAGAGCATTTTGGGGCCTGCGTACATTGTGAGGCTCGACCGCACCTCCCAGACGGAACAATATCTCAGGTGCCTTGGTGAAATCACCGCACGGGACAAACACCAAGTTAGCGACCGGTTTCTGCCCCTCCTGCTCTTCGCTGCAGTGGAGCGGTGGATGTTCCAAGTAAGCCCCATTGCGATCGTTGATTGCTTTCAAGTTGACCGCGCTCGCAGGACGTTGTTAAGCTGCTAACCGAGGAAGGCGATTGGGCCATCACGCATCTCTTGCCTTTGGATGCTGTATGCCGCTTAGGAATTTGTCTGTCAACTCTCTCAGTGCATTTGACAGGTTTGGAACGACGAGTTCAAGCACCCGCAGTATCACGTTGAAATAGTTCATGGCCCGAAGGTAGGCCAGCGATATATTGTTAATAGTGAAGACTTGCTTCCGATAGTGGATGGTATGTAAGTAGTCATTCTTGATCATGAAGTCCTGTTTGTACTTGCTTGATTACATCAACTACTGCTATCTAATCTCCACTCCCATGAAATTACGTTGACTTGAATGACTGGCAGCACACTGTCGCCGGGAGGCGGACACAGGGGATTACTTTCCTCATCCAGAAACGCATGAGTGCAAATATCAAAACTGCTCAGACACTTCAGTCTAAAAATGCTCTGAAGCGTTTGCGAAAGAGGTCTCAGTCGCAGAAGGGGGCCAGGGACAGCGTGGCAGGAAGTGCCCACAACACAATGGATCTGTCAGGGGAACCCCCCGCTTCGGCCTCCTTCGGACCCTCCGAACGCATCCGAGGCGCATCCGACCGGGCGCCCCCTCGGACGCTCCTGTAAGGGCAACCCCGGAGGCCTGAGATCAAGGTCCTAGCAGGGGAGGATCCAAAGCGTGAACATTGGTAAGCGAATACAAATGAAGCTGACCTAGCAGGGGAGGATCCAAAGAGAAGAAACTCTAAGGGTCCGCCTGCTAGGTAGCTGGCTATATACTGCTTGTCCGTAGCTGCCGCTGTCGGGCACAGAAGGCTTGGGCGGCGTCGCAGGCGAGGTCCCAGGGCGACCGTCGGGAGGGCGTTGACGGATCGGTGATTGTGCGGGCGAGATGGAGGGCCGGACCGGAGTCGGAACCGAGTCGGACCGGAATCGGGCGCGTCTCCGGGCCGAAAGGGAGGTTCCCCTGACATCACCCCCCTTTGAATGTGGCGTCCCCGACGCATGGACCGGAACGGAATCGAGTCGAAGGTCGCAGAGGCGATGTGTCATGGCTTGCCAGGGTACTTACGATAGAACTCCGCAATTTTCTCCGGGCGAAGACGTGGTCGAAGCGGACCCATTGGTCGTGCGATGCGTCGTCGTAGCCTTTCCATCTGACGAAGTAGTTCAGCCGTTTATACCTCACCCTTGCGTCCAGGATTTCCTCTACTTCCCACTCCAGGACTCCGTCCTCGAGGTCCGGAGGGGGCTGGTCGTAGCCGGGCGTCCGTCGAAGGGGGTCGTCCTGGGCGAGCTCGAGCTTGACAACGGGGAAGACCGGGTGGAGCTTCGAGTAGCGCGGAGGGAGGTCGAGCTTGTAGGCACCTTTGCTGATCTCCGCGACTATCTTGAACGGTCCGAGGCGGCGATGGGAGAACTTTTCCGAGGGGCGAGTCGTCCTGATGTCAGAGGCATCCAGCCAAACACGGTCGCCAACCTTAAACTCCGGAGACGGAGTCCGTTTCCGGTCGTAGTAGCGCTTGTACTCCTCTTTGGCCTTAGTGAGCGGGCCTTGGCTTCAGCAACACCAGTGGCGATCCGGTCGCGGAACTCGTTCACTAACTCCATGGCGGAACGGACTCTGGGTTCAAAACCCATGCGGGAGCCGTCCCGTGTCCGTCATGAAGGGGACCTGCTGCGTGGAGGAGTGAACATGGTTGTTGTAGGCGAACTCCGCGGCCGGAATCAGCTCATCCCAGTCGTCCTGCTGATAGTTGGTGAAGATCCGCAAGTACTGCTCCAGCTCCTGGTTGACGCGCTCTGTCTGACCGTCTGTCTGCGGGGTGGTACGGGTGGACGTGGCGGGCTTGATGCCGATTAGACGCCAAAGTTCTCGGGTGAAGTCCGCGATGAACTGCGAGCCGCGGTCGGAGACGTACTTCTCCGGAGTCCCATGGTGCCGCCAGACATTCCGGTAGTAGAGGCGGGCTGCCCCTACTGCATCGACCGTCGTATGACACTCCGAGAAGTGGGCGCACTTTCCGAGGGTGTCAACGACGACCATGATCGCCTCGTACCCATGGACTTCGGGAAGCTCTACAATGAAGTCGACGGAGACGGTATGCCAGCGTTCCGGGGGCGTTTCCGTGGGGTGTAGTTCTCTGTGGGGCAGTCTTCTGGAGTGCCTTGGTGCGACAGCACAAGTCACAGGTTGCAACATACCGGCCGATATGGCGAGACATCTGAGGCCACCAGTAGTTCCGGGAGACCAACTCCAGGGTCTTGAAACGACCTGCGTGTCCGGCGACTCGGGTGTCATGGCAGAGCTCGATGATGCGTCTCCGGAGGTCCTTGTCCTTTGGTACGACGATCTTTCCTCGGAAATGGAGACGACCGCCGGAGACGGCCCACTCGTCAGAACGTGAGGAGCGGGGGCCTCGAGCTTGACCTTGAACCTTAAGAAGTTGCCGGGCCGCTAGTGCGACGGGCTCCCTCTAGGTCTGGCTCACCGGAGAGGGCATCACGGATGTCGCGGAAGAGTTCAGAGCCGGGACCGGAAACGGAAACGCCCTCGAGTGCGCGGACGTGGAAGAGTTCAGGCCGCAGAAGGACGACATCGGAGTTGTCGGAATCGACTCCGTGATCGGGTCTCTGGGAGAGGGCGTCAGGCCGACCCATATCGCGGCCAGGCTTGTGGTGCAGCGTGAAGTCGAACCGGGAGAGGTACAGAGACCACCGGGCCTGTCTCCGGTTGAGGTGCTGCGTCTTCCTGAAGTACTCCAAATTCTTATGGTCAGTCCAAATCTCGACAGGGTGCGCGGCGCCCTCGAGGAAGTGTCTATACTCCTTGAGTGCGGGATGATCGCGAGCATCTCCTTGTCGTGGATTTCGTAGTTGCGCTGGACATCATTTAAGCTTTTGGAATAGAATGCTACAGGGTGCCACTTCCCGTCCGGGGGATTGTGAAAGAACCGCCCCGTCGCATAATCAGAGCTGTCCGCCTCGAGTCGGAAAGGCCGTGGCGCTGTCCGGAATCGCCAGGACCGGTTCCGAGGTAACTGCGTCCTTGATCGCTTGGAACGCGGAGGCTTCCGCGTCGCCCCAAGTCCATTGCTGGTCCTTCTTGGTGAGCACGAAAAGAGGGCGTGCAAGGGTCGAGAAGTCCCGAATGAACCTGCGGTAGAAGTTAGCGAACCCAAGGAACTGCTGAATGTCCTTCTTGTTTTCCGGAGTCGGCCAAGCGGAGACGCCTGCGACTTTGACGGGGTCCATTTCGACATGGTTGTGGGAGATGATGACTCCGAGGTACTCGATTGACGATTTTTCAAAGTCGCACTTCTCCGCTCGAAGGTACAACTTGTGCTCCCGGAGTCGCCGTAAGACCTCCTGGACAATCTGCCGGTGTTTCCGGAGGTTGGAATGGGCGATCAGGATGTCGTCAAGGTAGATCATGACGTCTCCGGAGAGGATGAGGTCCTGGAAAATGTCATTCATCATCATTTGGAACGTCGCGGGAGAGTTTGTCAGGCCGAAATACATCACCAAGGGCTCGAACAGGCCTCGGTTAGTCTGGAAAGCTGCTTTCCACTCGTCACCTTCCTTGATCCGGACGTTGTTGAAGCCCCAACGGACGCCGAAGTTTGGTGAAGTAACGAGCGCCTTTGAGCCGGTTGATGAGGTCGTTGATCAGCGGAAGGGGGTACCGGTTTTTGACAGTCATCACGTTGAGAGCACGGTAGTCCTGGACGAAGCGGAGTCCGCCGTCCTTCTTCTTGACGAAGAAGACCGGAGACGCCATCGGAGACTTGGAGGGGCGGATCCGGCCCGTCGAAAGCCCTTCCTCGATGAACGCGTCGAGCTCGCGTTGCTCGAGGGGCGAGATGGGGTACACCTTGCAGTTGGTGGGCTTAGCGTCGGGGACAAGCTCAATGGCGTGGTCCCAAGCTCTCCGCTCCGGTAGCGTGTCGAAGGACTCCTTGTTGAAGACGTCCTGGAACTCCTTAGCCCAGTCCGGGATCTCGGAGGGCGGTGGGGCGGAGTTCTTGGCGAAGGCTTCGGCCAGACGCTGTGAGACGGTGCTACCTGCGCGTATCTCCTCTGAGGGACGGAACGAGGTGTAGAAGATGCGGTCACCATCTTCGAGCTGGTCATCTTCGTCATCCGAGTCCGAGTCCGGCGTCAGATCAGGCAGGTCGGAATCGAGACCGGAATTGGAATCATCTCCGTCCTCAGGGCCAGAGAGGTCTATAGTGCAAACCGAGGGGAACAGGCTGGAGCGGAGACGTTTCTGAAGCGACCGGAGTCGCCGCAGCTCGGTCCGTTCGACGCGCTCTTCCTCACGGCAGGTCGAGCAATTGCGGGGGCACCGTGTCATCTTGACCTCCTTGGTTTCCCAATTGATCTCTGGGTTGTGTTTCCGCAACCAGGAGTACCCCAGGATGAGGTCTTGCTTGCCAAGATGAGTGACGGCCAGTTGAACTCGTTCGGCATGGCCCTTGTAGCGCAGGACCAAGTCCGCGATCTGTTTGATGGAGCCGGCGTCATTGGGGGTGCCATCGACATTGAAAACCGGAATCGGCTGATCAAGGGTGCGGACCGGAATGCCATTCCGAGCAACATAGTTCGTGTCAATGAAGTCGGAGGTGGCACCGCAGTCGACAAGCCCAGAGAGTGAGAGCTTCAGCGCGCTGGTGGTGGACTCAAGCTCCAACGGGAGGTGGAGGGAGTTCGCCCCAGGGGCAGCGGCAACGGTGTACTGCTTGGGCAGTTTCTTTTCCCAGGCAGTGAGGCGGCGAAGGACGATGACCGGAGTCGCAGGCGGAGTCGGAGACGGAGTCGAGGCGGGGGCAGGAGAGGGTGTGTCTTTCATTTCGGGCTCATTGTAGGGCAAGGAACTGCATTCATCATACAAGGAGGCAAAACGATTTATAGACGCGAACGAGGGCACACCAGTCACTCGTCGCAGGGGACAAAATCCTCTCCGGCCATCGACTCCGCTATCGTCTCCGGCAGGGCAGCTGTGTTTGTGTAGCGGGCGATCAACTCCGCTAACATCTCGTCGCCGAGTTGTTGGATCACCTTGTCGAGGATGTCCATCGAGCGGACATTGGCGGGGAGGGGGCAATCCCGGGCGAGATGGTTTGGGTCGCCGCACCTGAAGCAGGCGCGACGAGGGGCACCCCGAGCCCTGGTGCGGTCCAACTCCATAGGGACGGGAGCTGGAGGCGCCGGAGCGGGGGCGCGGGCCGCGGGTGGCACGACCGGAGCCACCGGGCGGAAGGGGGCCGGAGCCGGGATGCGGTTGACCGGAAACGGAGTCCGAATCAAACCGCCAGGCGTCTTGGGGGCGGCTGACTTGATCAGCTTGGCCCGGACCAGGGCCTCGTATTGACGGAAGGCCCGGGTGCGCCAGCTAAGGTAATCCCGGAGGTCCGGGGGGTCGTTCGAGGACGTGATTCCGTTGTTGATCAAGGGGTCAAGTCCGTGGCGGAACTTGGTCACCTTGACCAGCGCGTCTTCGAATCCGGCGAGGTCCATCAGGTCCTCGAAGTCGTCGGTGTACTGGTAGACATCCTTTGTGCCCATGTGATAGGCGGAAGTCTCCAGCTTGGAGAGAGCGTGATCTTGCTCGTTCTCCTCGACGAACCGGAGTCGAAACTCGGAAACGAACGAGCCCCAGGACGGAAACGGAAACGGGGCTTTGCTTCCGTGGTGCTCCGCCCATTGCTGAGCGGGTCCTTCTGCCATAAACGACATGGCATAGCGGACAGCCTTTTCCTTGCTCGCCTCTCCGTTGACCACGAAGGCCTTAGGGGCAAGGCGGGCGTAGGTGCGGACCGCGTAAAGGAACGTGCGGCCGCGTTTCCGGTCGCCGTTGAAGGTGAACGGGGGGTTTGGTCGCAAGACCAATTTTGAGGCGAGGTTGATGTCGCCAAAGAGGGCTTCGGAGTCGCCCTGGACCAGAGTCGGAGTCGGAATCGACGTCTCCGGCGAAGGTGTTTGGGGTCCGCCAGCATTATTAGCAGCGGCAGCGGCAGCGGAAGCCTGGTTGGTGAGTAAAGCAAGGGCCTCAGTTAGGCTATCAATTTTTGCCTCGAGTGAGTCCAGCCGGGCGTCTGCGGTAGGAGTGACTCCGGACGGCATGACGGGTGCGGGGACCACAGGAGTAGAGGAGGAGGGGACAAGTGGCAGGGGCGGTGACGAGGGCGGAACGGACTCGTACTCCGAGCCTGAGTCAGCGCCGAACCTGGCAATCTTGTCCGGTTGATCCCGTAGAGAGTTTCTTCTGCTGTAAGGGCAACCCCGGAGGCCTGAGATCAAGGTCCTAGCAGGGGAGGATCCAAAGCGTGAACATTGGTAAGCGAATACAAATGAAGCTGACCTAGCAGGGGAGGATCCAAAGAGAAGAAACTCTAAGGGTCCGCCTGCTAGGTAGCTGGCTATATACTGCTTGTCCGTAGCTGCCGCTGTCGGGCACAGAAGGCTTGGGCGGCGTCGCAGGCGAGGTCCCAGGGCGACCGTCGGGAGGGCGTTGACGGATCGGTGATTGTGCGGGCGAGATGGAGGGCCGGACCGGAGTCGGAACCGGAGTCGGACCGGAATCGGGCGCGTCTCCGGGCCGAAAGGGAGGTTCCCCTGACAGCTCCGACCCACCCCGACCATCGTCCACGACCTCCTTCGCCCGCACAATCACCGATCCGTCAAGACCCTCCCAACGATCACCTTGGGACAGAGCTTGTGACGCCGCTCAGGCCTTCTGCGCTCTACGTCGGCAGTTACGGACGACCAGTATATAGTTGGCGCCCTAGCAGGCGGACCCTTAGAGTTTCTTCTCTTTGGATCCTCCCCTGCTAGATCGGTCCCTCTGTGTATTTCCGTAGCTTCTATTCACACTTTGGATCCTCCCCTGCTAGGCTTTCGTCAGAGTCTCCAGGGTTGCCCTTACAGGATCGGCACGTCACTTTGAATGACAAGCAAAGAACAGTCGACTCAGATTCAAGTTGTGCGATTGTGTGATAGTCAGTCCAAAAATTATTCGCAGACTCTATAGACGCTCATAACCTGTGAACGATGCCCTTGTGGTCGATCCTAGTGGTGCGGGGCATTGCGTGACATTGCGCAGGCCGGACGACAGTCCCAGTTGAGCAGACTGCCCGACTATGGCTGAAGCAAAATGAAAAACACCATCTCAACAACTTGGATTGAACATACTTGCTCTTGCCCTAGCTTGAAAATTGCTTCCAAAACTTCTCGTGTTCGCCCCGGAGCATTGTTGACTGCTAGTGGCCTAGGTTTGATGTCCTTGACATGCGCGGGCGACAATCAACCTGGCTGGTCACAAGAGACGCCATAACCAAGTCTCATGGACTGGGAGAGCTTGTTCCTCCTCTGCTATGAACATGTAGAGAGAGAAAAAGTCGGACTTGGGGGAGGGACTCGACTTGGGAATCTTGAGAAGGTCAGCCAGATGTGAAATGTGGTCGTAGCTGTCATAGGTTGCCTCACGCATAACCTACAAGTGATGAAATTTACAGGGTAGGGAAAGCCGAAATACACACCGCCAGGACGCCGCTGGGTACGGGTGACTTGGATGAGGCAAGAGAAAGAACGGCCAGGATGTCACGCGCCAACAACACTTGCCCGCAATCCATAGAACGAGTTGACGTTTCTGTAAGTAAGCGCTTGATGGCTGAGGAAGGTGGAGGGTTGGAAGAGACATCAAACAACTCGGAAAGCGACAGCCCTTGGAGTTTTACCCGGAAATCTTCGAGTGATAACTGAGATAAGGCATCAAGGTCTGTGGCCGAGAGTTGTAGCGTTGGCTGATGAGAAGGCGGGGGAGAATATCGCCAATAAGCAGGTTCTTGGTTGTTTGGAGTCACTTGTCTCGCTGTCCTTGGACATTTCTTGCTCGGCTTACGATTGCCATCTTCATCTTCACCTAGTTGTTGCCTTTTTTCGTTTCAAGTTGACCGTTGGACTTGATCTTTCGAAGGATGATTAGAGGAAGCGGGGGGAGAGGAAATATGACACACTTAGACCGAGGAGCCATCACAATGTGGATGAGGTCAGTGAAGATATCGTCCATCCATGCTTTGGCGAGGGAGAAGTCGTAGTCCGCCAACATATGAAGGTAGATTTCGAAGGCGTCTGCTATCGTCTTGGCGAAGGGAGCTTGCGTGGCGCCAAGATGAGACAGAATTGAATGGAAGGTCGAATTCGACACCAGAGAGCGGCGAGCAGTCTGGGGTTGGAAACAGTCAACACATATTCATATTAATAGATGGGTAGCGATGGTCACTCACCAAACGTTGACGAACTGAGCTATCCAGGTAGAGCGAGGCCTGTATGTGAGCGAGAAATACGTTGACATCGGTGTCACCAGCAATCTGCCAGTTGTCCAGCATGTTCTTGTCTCGCCCGTCCAACACCTGTAGCCAGTAATGGCGAGGAATCCGCGGGAACAATCTTATTATACAAGAGACTTCGGTGTCACTTTTCGTGACATCAGGAGTGATGAGCCAATGAGATCGCGTCATTCAAAAGTCAATTCGCCTCTCCTCTCCTCTCTTCTGCCAGATCCTCAGTGCCGCCCATGGCTCATAACTACCGGACTACTTGACTTCCAGACATCGACTTATTCGATTTCCCGCCTCCTAAGGCCCCAGACAACATGACTTTCTGCCAACCCTGACAACGACAAAACTACCTACCGTAGCCACATCCCATTCAATTTCAACCATGCACGAGCTTTGTATTTCTCTACATTCTTCAATACAACCACACTTGCCCCCTCTGCAACCTGCCTGTCTCTGGGTAGATGATACCTGAGTCTCAGTTTGCGACACTGGCCAACACAATCTTGAACTCACACTGTTGAGTCACAGGGCGTACTGCAAGTACAGAATCTCAGTGTGAGTGATATTCTGGCCTGCAAACACACTCTAATCCTCTATTTTGAACAGGTTGCTGACTCCTGACTCCTCTCTCCCTTCCCTGCAACCCTCGCTGTATTCAGCAGCACCGAAACGATGCCACTCGCCTCCCTACATGTCTCCATGTCGAATCTTGGTCAATCGCACAGCACTAGGAGATCATACCAACCTTGGAGGAGATGCACAACCAGAACGAGCTGTCCAGCGCGAGCAGAGTCACGAAGTAGCGTTTGCTCAGCAGGATACTCCCAGCCAACAGCTTCGAACGACTCCAAATGTGACTTCTGTGGAGAACAGAGCTTCTTCTCCAACTCCAGCCCCTTGAAGACGTTGGGTCAATGTATGTCCGTGTTTTTTTTTACATATGTACGTGTTTGTAGCTCATTCTACCTCCCCCTCCCCCTCCACCACCACCACCACCACCACCACCATTGCTAATGCTGCCTGCAAATGCACATCGATTAACGGTTTGTGTTTGTATTTTTCCAGCGGCTCGAGCTAATGTTTTGGTTTAGCTGCTTCTTCCGTCCCCTCCAGCAACGCAAAAATCTAAGGCGCGTCAAACGCTCAATAGGCCGGCGACAATGATGGGAACGACAGTGCTGAAAATGAGAGGAACAGCAAACTGTTCGACAGGAGAAATTGGTGCGGAATCCTGCCATTTCAGCCGCAGGAACCTGGAAGACCAGGTCTGCCGGTTTCTTTAACTTTTTTCCCTAATATTTTCTCACTCTTCTTTGGTCCCCCGCCCTATCCGCCCTCTCAAGCATGCCAATGAAGAACGACATCAGCTTTCGACGCCACCAGACACACAGCCAGGTATGTTTTTATCTTCATTTCTGACCGTTCTAACTTTACATCATTAAGAATCATGTTAACTATCTTCGATACTGCAGTCACCTCTAAGGCCTCACGTACTACGACCAGACCCACTTTCACAACCACGGCAAGCCACAAATGTCCGCCGCCAGCATGTTGGCAACACTGATCTTCCACCGGCTCGCCAGCCTTACACGAAACCTCGCGCTCGACACAATCTTGGGCATATGAATGTCACGACGCAAAATTAAATACATTTTCAAGTATCTGCTTAAAAATAGTCAGTAGTATATGTATTCTACCTACCTTAATTTGAATCCCCTGCCATCATCGCTTGAGCCCCGTAGCGTAGCACGGGTCCCTGCTAGTATCGTAGAAGGCATCACGTTCTTGATGACGCAGGTAATACTTACGTTCTTGGTCTGTTGGCCGCCGAATGCGATGGGTGTTGGACTGGGGTAATGTGGTTGTGGTTGTGGCTGTGGTTGTGAGAGTAGTGTGTGATAAGGAAGTTGAGGGTGCGTAGGATGTTGAGGTTTGGGGCAGCATTGGGTGGCGTCGGGCGAGAATGGTGGTGGTTTGAAGAAACGGTGACGATGTGACAGTCGCGTCGGGTCACACAAAGGTCTCGCAAATCTCATTGCTCAAGTCCTGAGAGCCCAGTGATAATCTGAAGCGACCGAGGAGCCAACTCAATTCCTTTCTGTTGTACTGTTGTACCAGGCTGTATCCGCGTGTAAAGAAAGGTCCAGCATGTTCACTGCATAATGGCAAGAGTGGTTCTCAACGCTCTCAGTCTCCCAACAATTGGCCAAGAAGTTGAATACTTGTTGTTACAATACCATGAAAAATTGGAATACGATACCACGCTGAGAGTAGTCCAGAGTGGAGCGACATCTTCCGTAACATTAACGCCAGTATTTTTGCGACGAGCAGACCCATGGAGGAGCACTTGATGACACAAGGCGCGCAAAGTGCTTAACCCGGGCGCTAGTGCGGTATCGGCGATCGAGATCAGGCGATCAATCAGACCATCAGACGTTTAAGCCGAGTCCCGGTAACGCCCCCCACCCAGGCCGCCCTCTGCCCCTTGCCCTCCCCTGTGCTGAGTTGCCGTTTGTCGAAAGCTTGGAGTCCATGGATATCCGCCCGTAGTGTCCACACTGGGAAATTCGGGAAGAGTCGCCCACTCATCGCCGCCTCTCGCGAAAACTTGAAACCGGGAGCTAAGAATTGATGGACAATTAGGCACACAAACAAGAACAACAATTGTTGAATCGTACTTCTGCTGGTGAACGATGTAGTCGATGCCAGAGGTAGCCCGAGTTCATGCCGAGACGTCGTCATCAAAGCCGTTGTTGGTGGCCACTTCTTCATTATCGGCAGGTCTGCTAGTAGATGAGGACAACGAACATCGTCAAGACGGGAATTACTGGTGATGGTGGGGGACAGAAAGAGAGCGCCGATCTGCTGTGATTATGTGCGTGGGGTCCAACTACTTAAAAAGCAATCCAGTTGAGACTGTTTCGGTTGCACATACTTTCCGCCTGCGGGTCGACGGCTGTCTTGTGTGTGTTTGCTTCTGGAATGTCTCAAAATGTCAGGAAGACGCTTGGTAACACGGTAGTCGATAGACAAACCTATAGATGATTATGACCCGAACTCACGCCCGACACCGCCTGAGAGCTTGGAAATACCCTCAGACCAAGGCTCCTGGATTTTCCAACGCCCGCAGTCGTTAACATCGCGCTGGCGAAAAATGACCAACTCTTCCACTGCTCAACACGGCCGGGAACCGTCTCTGACAACGACTCATGGGTCGCACGCAAGCGAAAGGTGTCGTTACGATGAGGCTGCTCGACCTGGGCGATGGACAACAAATTTGCTGGATTAGACCCAGAGGGCCGATTTGCTAGCTTTTATCGGCTGGGAGACACCGCTGGCGAGTATGCGATTCACGGTGGCGGCTTCCCGGTTCGAGTCAAAGGCGTAGAGGGTATCGTTGGCGCAATCGTCGTGAGTGGGCTGCGGCAGGAATGGGACCATCAGGTTGGTTCAAAGTTCAAGTTTCTAGCCGACACTTATTGTCATGCGGCTCGTGGCACCTCTGGTAGTCCAAAAACCCAAACAATCGAAGGAGCATCACCAACGGTGTATATTTTTCGCTGATTCTTCGAGCCCGATTCAAACTTGAACCAGATTGAGCCAATTCGCCCATAACGCTGTTGCCACATCGACAGTCGCGGAGTCGGGCTCGGAGTCTGAACTTGAAGACGAGCCTGAGAATGCCGCCTTGGTGGATAATCTTTTTAAAATGTTTGACCCAACGCACTCAAGATTGGTCGGAGAGGGATTTGGAAGATGTCCGGGATGTTGCTGCCGACATATTGCAAGCCGGACGGTATGCTGGCCGCGGGCACTGGTAGTCGAGAGAACTCAGAGAAGTTCCAGCCCATATGATCCAGTTGTTGGAGATTTACTGGTTCAACCACGTCTTTCAACCAAAACGTTTGCTTATGCCTGTCGCAAGTGTGTAAATTCGGAAGGTCGAGGGATATCGGCTCAGTATTGAGAAGCGATGGAGAGCAAAGTCTGTGTGACCAAGCCAGTACGTGATATCTGACTTATCAACCAACCATCAACTTCAACTTGTCGTATCGAGCTCCACTGGGCTTCAACGTGTCGCGTCTCTCAGTCTGTGCATCTTTCATCGCCATGCATGTAGCCAAATCCAGTAATTACGCATCCGATGCGCCACACCGAGTGTGGGAGATACCGAAAAGAAGCCATCAACGAACCAAAGTTACCAAACTTGGACCTACAATGCTTTAAGCCGCGGGCTCAGCTGCTGTCGGACCTTGGCTCACCCTTGACAGCGTCGGCTGTCGGTATTACTAGCACAGGAGCAAACAAATTTCGTCTTCTGGAGACGCCGTCGTTATTGTTCTCATCCGTGGAACAAGGGTCTGTGGGTCCCCATCATTGCGGCGCCTGACAACCTCCATTTTCCCTGATCTCGTGCGCCGCCCATTGGCTGCGTCTAAATCCCATGGGAGCGAGAAGTTGCGCGTTTCGCATGCTAATCTCTATCGCGTCGAATCAAGTGATGAGATATGCCGCGAACTTGGCCTTGTTCTCTCTGGCAGACGGGAGCCCACAAAAATAATAAATGTATGCATTGGAGCCTCGCCCATCAGCTGTGTGGCCACTGGAAATTCGCACAAGTACAAAAGCGCAACCGCACCTCAACAGCCTGCCATATCATCTCCTGTTACTCTCGCCTCTCTCTGACCATGCCTGTGCCCGTCGTCGAGTGCCAGCGCCGCCATTCGTTTGCTCGCTTGTCGGGCAAGGGGAAGAGAGCCTCTCAGCCGTATACTACATCAACCAATCGGAGTTTGTACTCTACGACTGCCATCACTTTGCCAACTTTGCCGACGCTCCTTCCTCCGAAACCCGAGCCATGGAGCCCATACCCGCCACTCTTCACCCCGAACTCGCGATTCCCCACTGCCGTCCTCCCTCCCCTCGGGGTCCGCGCTAACAACTTTGATCTGGGCGACAAACAGGATGCGTTCAGCGTGAGTTGGCTGGCTGATCTCTGCCCTCCCGCTCACTCCCAACACAGGCGGGGACATCCGTTTACGTCCGGCGATTCCAGTCGGACGGTGACACGTCGCACTGGGGCCCGTGGCAGCAGGGCGTCGTCGCCCGCTGCGTTCAACTGCGCTGTTTTGTCCGTTGGAACAATTACTCCGATGACTAATCTGACCTGGCACACACAGTCCAGCGACTATGCCAACGCATATGCGGTCAAGGTTCCGCAGCCCGACGAGACCTGGAAGGTCGAGCGGTACATGCGCTTCCTCGGCGAAATCATCACCCCAGACGAGATGCGGGACATCGACCGTCTGTTCCCCCTCAAGCAGTGCGCCAAGAAGCGACGCCAGATGGTAACCTCCTCTCCTACACTGTCCAACGCTAACCGTCTTCAAAGGGCCGGGTCTATTATCAGCTCGAGGAGAACATCTGTGTCCCCGCGCAAATCATGCTGCAGAAAATCGTACGCACAACTAGACTTTGTCGGATGCTTTTGCTGAGTTTACCAGGACCGGATCCCAGTCGACGGGTCTGAGGACTTTGTGCTGCCCGTGGAAATACTCGCAGGGCCGATGGCTGGAATGCGTATGGTCATTAGCCCCGCCTTCCTGTTGCCCTTTACCTGGGAGACAGCGGCCGCTGCACAGGTGCAAGGGTTGGATGTCATGGGGCCAGATGGGAAGCTGTTGCCAGATCTGAAGCCACAGGAAAAAGAGCTTGTGTTTGCTCCCATCCGATCCACTGCGATGCCTTCGAGACTGCCTCCAATGCGGAGTTCTTTGGAGCTCTCATAGTATCTGTATCTGTACACATTTAATCTGTAGTCGTGCTTTTCAAGCGCAGAGACAGGCTCGAAGTCAGTAACTTGGACTTCTCAGCGCTATTCCCCCATAAATGACCCGAATCAAGTCTTCATAATGCTACAATCAAAGTCATACACTTCTTGCCTGTGCAATCCGATACTCCCAGTACCTATTGACCAGTCAGCATTTCACGACAAAGCAAGAAGCGACAAACTTTTTGCGTATCGTGTCGAGTTCATCCGCCAGGGAGCGCCAAAGCGTCTCCGCCTCGTCCACATTCCGCTCTTCTTCGCGTATATCCGCCAAAAATTCGACTGCTGCCACACACGGGAGCTCGGCACCTTGGCCCGGGGGCGGGTTGTCCACATCCACGATGTCTTTCGCGGCGGCAGGCAGCGGGGCGGTGTAAAGTTTGACAAAGGGTGTGATGGTGGCCAGAGGCAGCTTGTTGAAGTCGAGGAGACCGCGGAGGTAGTTCCACGCGGAGGCATTGTTGGGGGCAAGCGATATATGCTGCTTGACGTATCTGAAGCAACAAATATATCAGCAACAGACAAGAAAAAGCAAGAAAAAACGCACACAAGCTCCCTGCGGACTATCCGCTCACGATCCTCCTCACCCTCCCTCACCCCCGACTGGAACACGACAAAAAAGCGGTGGTGCCACGCCGAGTTATTCCTCAGATCCCGATTCACCATCGTGTCGATGAAATCAAGCTCCCCCGCCCATAATCCCTCATCATTGAAAAACGCGAGCAGCCACTGCCGGTGCGACCACGTGTGGTAGTTCTTCTCGTCCTGGGCGAGTATCTGCTTGATATACCCCAGCTCACGCCCAGCCGCAGACAGCCCGATGCACATGATGAGCAGCCGCCGATGATGCCACACTTGGTAAGTCTTGAGAAACTTGTCCGCCAACTCGTCCATCAGCGTCATCTCTACATCGAGCGGCCAGTCCAGCGCAACAACCGTTTCGTATCGATATTGCCTGCAGTCAAGGTTAGGTTACTTGGTAGAAAAGGTTGAATAAGACGCGCCATGCAGAATAATGCGCAGGATTGAGCCGAATGACATGCTCAGTCAGCTGCAACACGCGTTCGCTCTTCTCTCCCGATTGAACCACAGCCCGCAAGTACCCAGTGGCGTCTTTATCTAAGTTACAGTCAAGATTGACTGTCGACAATGGTCAGCCCAAATCATGACATACACTCTTCCGTATACAGAATTGGCGCTAGTGGATTGGCCTTCTCGTACTGAGCAAGGGGCGTAACATCGGACCATTCCGGTCGCTCAGAGTATGGTGTCGGCGGCGGAGGCTTGTCAGTCATGGTGGTGGTCAGGAAGCAAGAACAATAAGATAATCTTGTGGCGTTACGTAACATCATCGCATCATCGTCTTGTTCTTGCATGTCTCAAAATAAAAGACAGAGGCATATGTGTACATCCAGATACTAAAGGAATAAACGGGGAAAACTAATATATCTCACGCCGCCGCCGCAGGTGCAGTTGTCGCCGCAGTGTAGTCCTGCCCACAAGTCAGACATCAAATTGTTTCCCAGTAAAGGCAATCAACAAACCTCCATTTCAGCGTCCAAATCGGCAGCCGTCTTGGGGGTTCTTTCTGCCTTTGGGGGGCGAGCGCCGCCACGTCCACGTCTAGCTCCGCGTCCACGAGTCGATGGGGTCCTTTGTCAACGATAAGTTGGGGGGCCAAGAGCAGCCATAGGTCGGTCTCTACCTAACAGCCGTTGCAGCGCCTTTTGCAGCCGGAGCCGGGGCCACTCTCGAGGCGAGCGATGGGGCAGGTGCCTTGCCAGGGTCCATCACAATTTCGATCTTCATTGGCCGTCCTATATTCGATTGAAGGGTGTCGAGATGAAGGGAATGGATGTGAGGGGAGGGGAGGGGGGAAGAAAAGTGTTGCAATCAGTCGCACGTTTCATCGAGATTTGCAGAAAGAGGATGGAAGAGTACACTTCGGTGGGCGAAAAAGGCGTTCTTGACGTGTTGTCGAAGAGAGAATCCAGCCGTCGCTATGTCCCTGTCTCTGCCTTGCCTTCGAGGGCTGAGCCTCGTCTAGAAGCGGTTAGGAGGGAGAAGGGTCCAATCCCTCTCCGTCAACAAGGTTCCTCCAAACCTCGTTTCCACAGCAAACTATCCCCACCCAAAAGGCAAACCAACCAACCGTATGTTGTGCCAACGCGCGTGGCAATTCTCGATTGCAGCTCTCAATCGGTCCAATAGAATGCCGCATTATTACACTCCGATCAATGCAACGAGGCAGATCCAGGAGTAGCCGAGTGCGTAAGCAGCTGCAGCATTTTTCGTCACGGTGGACACCGTGGAAACAAGACGCCATGTTAGGGCACTTGTGGTAGAGGTATGGCCAAGGCAGAGACAAGACAGGGAGCGAGGACTGGATCTCTAGCCTTGAGGGTCGCACGAGCCGTTATTTTCCACACCGAATGCAAGGGGAAGCGAAGACGGAGGAAAGGCTACTAACTGCCATCGATGAGTCGGTTGTTGTACTGGGTGTGCGCCTTGTTACCGTCGCCTTTCTTGGAGAAGACGACAGTGGCAACACCCTTGGAGCGTCCAGCCGAGTCATAATGAAGAGTGACTTCGCGAAGAGGGCCGACGGTGGTCTGGAAGAGTTCCTGAGGCGGTGTCAGAGCTGTGAAAGGGCGAGACCAAAAGGGAAAAAAGCACCTTGACCTGGCTTTCATTGACATCGCTCGGGAGGTTGGAGACAATGATTTTCTCGGCGGTAGTTTGAGCTGGGGCAGCAGCCGTCTTTGCAGCAACAGCCGCTTTTGCGCGAGCCTTGGTAACTGGGCTGACGCCAGCAGTGCCGAGGATTTGGGCACGGCCTTTGCCACGTTGGGAGGGGCGACGACTGGTTTTTGGGCGGGCGGCGATGATCTATAGAGGGCTCGAATGAGAACGTAGGAATAGGGCGAGAGTCGTACATCGTCGAGGGACATCTCCATGGAAGTCATTGTCGTATAAAAGAGAAGATGGGCGAAGAAGACAAGATGCAGGCGTGTGACTGGGGCCGTGACCCAACATTCACACGGACAACAACAGCAGCCTCAGATATGGCTGGACGCGGGAGGGGAGGTTGGGGCCGTGGTAGAGGCAGAGGCGCCGCGCCGCCGCCTCTGGGTCTCACCCATGCGGATTTGCAAAACTTGTCCATCGAAGAGACTCCCCTCTATCCCGTACGCCAAAATTAACCTGGCCAACTTCCTCGCTCAAGTTTCTTAGGCAATGATTCCTCCAGTCCTCAGCGACATCACGGAGGACGAGAAGAAAATAGCGGCGTACCAAACTAGCTTTGCAGACCGCCTGCGCAAATCCGCCTACTACATTGTCGAGTCAACAAAATCAAGCGGTCAGTCCAGAATAATTTTCGCGTGCATCCCGCTTGAGACCCGCACAGATCTACCGCGTTATAGTGACAAATACCGTCCCTCCGCTGCTAGCCATCCTTCACTCAAGAAAAAAGATCTACACGCGCCATATTTCCCTCCAGATGTCTTCGACGGTTACTTTAACCCCAGGAAAAAGCGCAAGAGTAATCAGCTTCCGTTCTCTAATTCCTGCTTATCTGACCTTAACATAGCCGCACCCAAACTCACAAGCACCACAAAGCCTCTCAATATAGACGACATCGCAGACGAGGAAGAAAATGCAAGTTGTGCTTTCCAATCTAGTCTTGTCCACTCATCCACGGTAGGAAAACGCGTCAAACGGCTCAGATGCCGGGTCTCAGGCGCCATCGGACTACGATGTGGACGAGGAGTACGACAACGACTATGCCGAAAACTACTTTGACAACGGGGAGGCTGATGACAACGACGATCTCGGAGGTGGGGGCGGCGATGAGGGTGGTGGTGGTGGTGGAGGTTTGTCTGGCTAACCTTTCGCCTTTGATTACCTGACAATTTTCTAGGCGATTACGATTAACCTATTGTTGTTATATTCCGAACATATTGTATCCATAAATAATGTACTTTCTGTGCGTTTCAGCCCTTCTCTTTTCTCACAAATTGAGCCTTCTAAGCAACGCCATACCGAAAAGGTGGAAGGGCCATCATTTTCCAAGGACTTGCCTTCTCTCTCACAACTTCTGGCTCAGCATCAACCATGCAGCATGTCACAGTCCCGACACGGAAATAGTCAGATTGGCCACTTTTTGCTGCGTTAATCGGTCTCGCGCAAAACGGCGACTGCTGCGTGGTTGATGGTGTGTCCACGGAGAATCGGGAGCACGTGTCACGTAAGCACATATCATCATCTCAGCCAACATATAAAACCTCCTCGCTATGCACCAGTTTTTAGCATCTTGTGCCCTCTCCAACTCGGGCCCAACCATCCTTTCCGCTCTCCTCGTTTCTAGCGCTCCAGTCAAATCATGTCTTCTTACCCAACCGACGCATATCGTTTGATGCAGTACAACATGACCAACGGTGCGCTTTAAACCAATCACACTCTGTAATTCTCACTTCTAGATAGGACATAATGTTTACAAAGTTGGTTACCAACGAATAATCGCACTGCTGGACAACCCACCGCACGACGACCTCGACAATTTTTTGGGCTACGTGCGCGCTTGGGCAGTAAGTCGATATCTCTCTCTTACTCCTGCTAAAATTCTCCAAATAGTCGCATATCGTCGGCCATCACGACAGCGAGGAGCTGTGCCTCTTCCCATTCCTCTCCAAAAAGCTCGACTTGAGCAAGGAGTCAGAACAGCATGCCGCTGTCCACCACGGCCTCGCCGAGCTTATCAACTACATCGACCAATCGCGGGCACAGCCGTCCCTCTTCAGCGCTGCCAAACTCAAGAGCCTCATCGAAGAGCTGGCCGGCCCGTTTTTCGAGCACTGCGACTACGAGGTCGCGAATCTTGCGCCAGAAAAGGGTGTTCGCCCCGGAGGAGCTCGTGCGCGGCTGGGAGGAGTATGTCCTGTTCATCCGCGCCCATGCAGATAAATATGTCACGCTCCCGTTCTTGCGATGGTATGGCCCTGCTTCGCTCCTTATGCAACACCCGTTGACGATGCTGAATCCAGCCATACGCCCCCGGAATTGAAGGAAGTCTGGCCCCCGCTTCCTTGGTTTGTAAAGCGCGTTGTGGTTCCGTGGATGCTTGCCCCCAAGAACGCAGGGTAAGGGTGCCTGCGACGGTCTTTCGAATCTACTGATTTTCTCAAGGTATTGGAAGTACGCGCCGTATGAGATGCAATAACTTGAATGGTGGTGGACACCTAAACGTATTTACCTAACACAAATAGAGAATCCCTTGACAATTAATATCTTCCAGCTAAACTCTCCCGCTTCGCAAGCTCGTCATACTCCTTCTGCAACTCGGCCACATAAAGCATGGGGTTTTCTCTTTCCTCAGGCTTGGGAGCCCAGACTCGGAACTTGCGTCGCTCGATGTATTGCCGACACTGGTCTGGACCAAATTTTTCGAGGAATTTGCGCCCTCTTCTGCGGGCGTCTGAGGACCGAATGCTGGGTCTATGCCTTCCATTCTGTGTGAGCACAAGCTGTCTGAATTGGATAGGCAGACCACTTTTCGCGATATGTTTTGCGATACTCTCTCGCCCGGGCAGCGGCTTCTTCTTGCTCGGCCAAAGGACGCGACTTGAGCGCCTCCCTCTTGCTGTCCGCCAGTCTCGGTAATACGAGGATGATGGGTTTGTAAACACGCACCGTGCCATCATCAGCCGCGCCCGTTCATTTCTCGCACGATGCCTAGGGTTGTGAACACAGCTGAGAATCCACGGGGAACTTGAACCTACATCGCATCTTGGCTGCTTTCCCGACAATGAAACCCTGGCGGTACCGCTTGGGCTTCCATGCGCGTCGCAGAAAAAGTGGCAGATTCAAGCTCTGACTCCGAACAAGAGTCTACGAGACGACGCCCTTTTATGGAGTCCGGTTGCCGCGCCAGTAACGAAACCATCAGTCCAAGTCGAGAGAAACGGTGTCGAGTGGTAGCATTGAACACACGCTAAGCGAAGATAGACGTCCCAAAAAGGGAAGCAGACGTGGATCTCCCTAAAAAGGAAAGCCCGTTAGTCTTTCGCCCTGGTACTTCCCAACCGCGGCAAGTGCCGATATCAATGTCTGCGCATGCTCAGCATCAGACGCGGCGTCAAGCCTTGAAGCGACGCACAGATTAATGTTCGGCGCATGATCCGCAGTTCAAGTTGGAGAGATGACAGGATGTTACAGGAAAAAAAGTTCGAAAAAAGGTACTTGTTGTACACGAGGCACTGCTTGTTTTCGTTCAATTCGTGACTTTCGCCTTATCAACCCTTTTACACCTCATCGTCGATGAAAGAACTGCAAGACCAGTCGACCCCCCAAAGTCATTCGCAGGAGGAGTTCGACTGACTCAGTGACTGGTGATGTGAGCATTAATCTGATTAGATATTCTTCCAACGTCATCCGCGTATCATACAGTGCTTTTTCTACAATTTCGATGGGTGGTTGGGGGGTGGGAAAGGCCATTCACTGTGAGCCAATGCTATTTGTTCTGAGACCAAGTCTAACCCCGCTTCGACTGCTAGATCGTGAGGCAGACCGCTGCGAATGGGACGAGGCCGACGACGTCCTCCGATGACGTTGCATCCGCGCGGGGTCGACGTCTAGATTGGCCATTCGCGCGAATACAGAGAGGACTGGAAAAAACATCAATTGACGCATTCAGTATCAGAGCCAAGTACGGACTGTCAACGATGGATACGATTCCACTCAGGTTTCCTGTAAGGCGCGTGGAGGTGATTATTGGGGAGGCTGAGCCGCTGGTGTCACGGGTAATAAAGAGGCGATGAGAATTGGCTGGTTGGAAGTCAATGGAATTACTTGTCGCAACTGACAATGCACTCACTAGCCAAGAGTTTCTGGATAGTATATGAAAGAAGAGATTGGGGAGAGACAGCGTAAACTGGACATAAGTAAGGCTCATAGAAATCGACAACGGGACGACGCTCACCGGGATAGCGGTCAGCTCCATCGGTCGAGCCATGGGGTGCCTTGATGAGTGCGACGAATTGTTGCAGCGGCGTGCTCAATATCTGATTGCTCTGGGAGGGCACAACGATGCGACCGACATCTGTTACGCTCACAGCACTGAGCAGCACGCTTGTTTCGATGTCAAGCACCGCAACGCTGCTGACCCCTTCTTCGCTCATGAGCCGCATCGCGTCCAGTACGGTTGAGTTGCTCGTTGCTGTTACGACCATAGAAAATAGATGCAATGATGGGAGTTGCAGCATAGATAAAGGAGTCGCGAGGAAGTTTGCTACAGGTTCATATTCAGAGAACCATGTGAGGAGGCGTTTGTCAGAAACAATCCCGAGGAACGAGGAAGAAGAGGATTCGTCAGAGCAGACCAGCACACGGTGCGCGCCGCGAGAAAATACTTGGAGCAACGAAATTATAGTCGCCGATGACGGGACTGATTCAAGAGGGTTTTTCTCGGACAAATCTATGCGTCGTCAGGTCAATGAGAATTAGGATGAGCTGTAACTCACTGCTAACCAGATGAACTGGGACCCGACCTGCACGAGCAGCAGAGACTATCGCATCCACACGTGGATTGTCTTCGTCACGTAAAAGAGCAGGCCGTGTGGCAGCGAGAGTCAGAAAGGCGTTCACGTCTGCAAACTGTTGGAGTTGGGTCATAGGGCGGAATAATTAGCAGGCCACGAACGTCGAAGAGACCCGTGATCAACTCGTCCTTGGATGCTCTGACCGCAAGACACTCGCTTTTTTCTGAGAGCAATAACTGGGGCAGTCAGTTTCATGCAGACCAAGCAACTCCAGAGAGCACACCTCGCATGCATCCTCGACAGTTGCGTCCGCGTCAATCTCTACAATACGCGCTTCAATGAGATCCTTTGCAAGAACATTTCGCCAATCTTGCACCCATTCCTGGACGTTATCTGGCTCGTCGACAAGAACCGAAGTTGAGGGTTCCATAATGAACGATTGGGACATGCGTTTGTTCGACACTGAAACAAGAGGGTCCGTGATTGACTGGGAAAGACGCCTCGCCATGGTGGTCGAGGTGCATGAGCGTAACGTGTGACGAATCCGATGTCCCTGATTGGCTCGTATCTGCGAGTTGGTCGCGTCGATCTGCGCTCGAGGCTTGAGAAGCTTGACATTTCGTTGGACGTGGATCCTTATACGTTGTCGGAGAATCGGGCCTTACATCACATCATTGCGGCTGCGACCGCGTCCACCATCTCCGAGTCGCCCCCAGGAATATATAAGCTCTCGCCCGACCTCGGCTTGTCTAATGCCCTCAATACGTGTCTTCGCAAGCGCTGGTGTCCTTGCTCTTGCTATTGGCGCTGTCTATCTCTTCCCAACCCGCAAGGTCTCTCCCACAGCCATGTCCGACCCATATGTTGCCCTGCAGTACAACATGGCCAATAGTGCGTGTTCCAGGCACTACACACACCTTTATTTTCTCACTAATAGCCAGCGCATGACCTGTACAAGTCTGCGTACAAGACAATACTGCCTCATCTCGACAATCCTCCACTCGACGACCTCGATAACTTCCTCGGCTACACGCGAGCTTGGGCTGTATGTTCCACAGTTCCGATCTTCTGAACACATTCTCACGCCCTCGTAGTCCTCTATCGTCGGCCACCACGACAGCGAAGAAGCTGTGCTCTTTCCCTTTCTCTCGAAGAAGGTCGATTTCAGCAAAGAAATCGAGCAACACGTCACTGTCGAGAAGGGTTTGAGTGAAATCCTCAAATACATCGACCGGGCGCGTGCCGAACCCTCCACATTCGAGGCAGCAAAGCTTAAGAATCTCGTGGAAACGCTGGGTGGTCCATTATTCGAGCATCTCGACCAAGAGGTTGAGGATCTCGCGCCGGAGAAATTGAAGGTCTTCACTGCTGAAGAGCTGACTCAAGCAGGGAAGGACCTGATGGTGTATGTCCGGGCACATTCAGACAAATATGTCACCCTTCCCTTCATGCGATGGTTAGTCCCAAGCTTCAAGTTATTGCAAGCCTTACTAGTAGTCTGACAACTTCACAGTCATACGCCTCCCGAGCTGAAGGAGACATGGCCTCCATTCCCGTGGATCGTCAAGCGTCTGGTGGTCCCCTGGATTCTCGCACCGAAAAACTCTGGGTGGGTCGTCCTCGGTCCTCCTTTTGGGTTCGCTGACAGTGTCCTAGATATTGGAAGTATGCGCCGTACGATATGAGTTGAGTCGTGTCTCTGTATTCCTAATAATTAAGCTCTGTTTTACGTCATCAAATGCGTTGTCCGGCGCTTTGTCTGCTTGCCACCACAACAACCTTTCGCACCAACCACAATGTCCGCCTTCGTTGATATGATTATCGTCGCCGCCGGAAAGGCAAGACTGTCCGCTTACATGCGTGAGGTTCGTGTGCGTTGAATTCTCAAATTGGACACGGGATTGAGCTCGGCAGAAATATCCAATTGAACAAGTTGAACGTGGACACTATGCTGTCGAGAATGCCACAGAATGGTTGGACGTCGACGAGTTTACGCGCTGGCTGAACCACCACTCCGAGCCATCGCAGGCGCTTCAAGTTGCTACTACTAGTACCGCGCGGGAAGATACCACTCAGCCAAAGGCAACGAGATAATTGGACGATCAGCAGCCGAATCATGATACAAGTACAAACAAAATAGACTTCTTCCTAAATCTCAGGGTCTCTTTCCCTGTACTTCGTCGTTTCAATTCAATTCAGTTACGTTGCGGATTTGTTTTTCAAGAATTGCTGGACAGTCTCCACAATGACCTGCATGACAATGAGTGTCGGCTCGAAACTTGAACATTGAACTAACCTGATGGTCCCATTCCTGCCGCAGCCCACTCACGACAATTGCGCCAACGACACCCTCCACGCCTTTCACGCGCACCGGGAAGCCGCCACCGTGGATTGCATACTCGCCAGCGGTGTCTCCGAGCTGATAAAAGCCAGCAAATTGGCCCTCTGGTCCCTCTGGTGCCGCTGGCAGGTAGGCTAATTCAGCAAATTTGTTGTGCATCGCCCAAGTCGAGCGGCCCCATCGTAATACCACTTTGCGCTTGCGTGAGACCCACGAGTCGTTGTCAGGGAGCGTGCCCGGCCGCGTGGCGCAGTGGAAGAGTAGTTGGTTATTGTTCGCCAGCGCGATGTTGACGACTGCGGGCGTGGGAAAATCCAGGAGCCTTGTTCTGAGGGCATTTCCGAGCTCCCAAGCGGTGTCGGCCGTGAATTCGGGGAAGATAAGGGCGGATTCGATGGCCAGGATCTCATCTACGTTTTGAGGAGGGTGCGCCAGAGCAGCCATAGTGGGGAGAAGCAACTTCAAGTGTGGGTGCGATCAGGATCGATCAGATAAGTAAACCAAGATTAGATGGCACATACTTGATCCTCATAGGTGACCAGGTCATGATCATCCATAGGTTTGTCTATCGACTTCCGTGTTACCAACAGTCTTCCCGACATTATTGTGAGACGCGGAGTTGGACGCTGAGACATTTCAAAAGACAGCCGCCGGCCCGCAGGCGGCAGGCGGAAAGTATGTGCAACCGAAACCGTGACGGTCTCAACTGGATTGCTTTTTAAGCAAGGTCCCATGCACATGATCACAGCAGATCGGCGCTCTCTTTCTGTCCCCCACCATCACCAGTGATTCCCGTCTTGACGATGTTCGTTGTCCTCATCTACTAACAGACCTGCCGACAATGGAGAATGACCAACAACGACTTTGATGTGAAGGAAGACGACGTCTCGGCATGAACTCGGGCTACCTCCGGCATCGACTACATCATTCACCAGCACAAGTACGATTCAACCTACAATTGTTGTTGTCTGTGTGCCTGATTGTCCATCGATTCTTAGCTCCCGGTTTCAAGTTTTCGCCAGAGGCGGCGAAGAGTGGGCGACTCTTCTTGAATTTCCCAGTGTGGACACTACAGGCGGATATCCATGGACTCCAAGGTTCACTCCAAGCTTTCGACAAACGACAACTCAGCACAGGGGAGAGCAAGGGGCAGAGGGCGGCCTGGAGCCTGTGTAGTACCGGCACTCGGCTTAACCGCGTCTGATGGGTCTGATCGATACTGCACTTTCCGGGCTAAGCACTTTGCGCGCCTTGTGTCATCAAGTGCTCCTCCATGGGTCCGCCTGGCACAAAAATCCTGGCGTTAATGCTACGGAAGATGTCGCTCCACTCGGGACTACTCTCAGCGTGGTAATCGTATTCCAATTTTTTTTTCATGGTATCGTAACAACAAGTATTCAACTCCGTGGCCAATTGTTGGGAGACTGAGAGCGTTGAGAACTACTTTTGCCATTATGCAGTGAACGTGCTGGACCTTTCTTTACACGCGGATAAAGCCCGATACAACAGAAAGGAATTGAGTTGGTTCTTATTTACAATCGGTCACTTCAAATTATCTGTGCTGGGCTTCTAGGACTTGAGCGCTCAGAGCAATGTGCTAAGTGCTTCGCGCGCGGGCCGAACGCTTAAGTAAGCTTTCGTGACCCGACCCGACCACAGAAGTCTAGTCACACTTTGCTCTCTCATCGCCCCGTCGATTCTGACTCCCAATACTGAGCTGATATCCCTCGAGCTTCCTAACCTGGACTAAATCTACACGCTCGCGATAAGCATAAACAAACATTTTGGTCGAAAGACATTGTCGACTGTAAATCTACAACAACTGGATTATGTGGGCTGGACGCCTCTCGACTACCGGTGCCCGCGGCCAGCATATCGTCCTGCTTGCAATATGTCGGCAGCAACATCCCGCACATCTTCCAAATCCCTCACCGACCCATCTTGAGTGCGTTGGCTCAAAAGACTATCCATCAAGGCAGCATTCTCAGGCTCGTCTTCAAGTTCATGGTCCGAGTCGGACTCCGCGACTGTCGATGTAGCAACAGCGTTATGGGTGAATTGGCTCAATCTGGTTCAAGTTTGAATCTGGCTGGAAGAATCAGCGAAAAATATTCACCGTTGGTGATGGCGGTCTCCTTCAATGCTCCCGGTGTCTGGGTTTTGAACCACCAAGGGCCCATTGACACGTTGTGTGCCCACCTGAGCCATCATAAGATGAAGGCAACGGACAGCAGTACTCTAAATACTGACCTCCGGACTCTGATCCACCTCAATCAAGGGCGTAAGGGTTGCATTGTGTGGGAATAGAATGGGTCCCTCCTTCGCTCGCTACAAGTTGAGTGAGTGTGGCTGCCCTGCACACAAACAACGACAACGACTAACCATGTCTTCAAGCTTCACTCTGTAGTCTGAAATAAGTGTCTGGCGGCGGAAAATTGAATATGTGCTAACTTGAGACGATCAACTTTGGTCTGAGATCCACTAGTGTTGGTAGCCTGAGAGGTCACTGTACTTGACAGTACATGACTTGGGGCTCTTGAACAATCGCCAACGGAGAACATACGAGTCATATCCATCGTTTTGAACGACACCACCTGCTGCTCCCATGACGGACTCATATGGGGGCGGCAGATTGCCCCGCTTTCACCTGTACACGGGGTTTTTTTTAAAAAAGCCTTCTCATTACCAGTGTGAATGTTTTTAAAAAATGCCTCTAATTTATGCCCCTGCCAAAAGGCGGGTTTTATATAGGGAAATGAGAGATCAAAAAAAGGTTTAAAAAGTTGAAAGGCCATGTCAGGGTGGGCAGTGTGGTAGCTATAAGGCCCCAGACCTGACGTGTGGAAAATTCCTTAAGTATGGGGAAAATACTGAGTAGGGGAAAGGCCAAAAAAGATGAAAAAAAATGTTGATGGCAAGGTGCCAAGAAAGATATGGAGTTTGACAGCGTGGATTTTATTAAAATGAGGGGACAACTTGTAAATCACTGATGTTTTTTAAAAATGCTAATATTCTAATTACAAGGGATCTTTTTTAAAAAAACCCCGTATACGCCTGCCGCTTTTGATCTGAAGTGATCTGGGGACTTATACATTACTTTCAACTCGTCATTGGACACCTCGAAAATCGATACGCACCTTGATCCTTTTCGATAGTCTATTGGCTTCAGAGCTCCACCCCGAGGCTAGTTGTCGTGTCTTGATACTGAAGTCTCCCCCAAGAGGGTCGTCGATGATCTTCTGACAGACTCGGTCGCGTTCAGCGGCATTTCTGTTATGATTGTAGGCATCAGTGAACGAAGGCAGGACAGCTGTGACTTTCTGGCGCATTTCATGTATTACAGGATGGAGTTCTTCTTCAGTCCAATGATCTTTCGTCTGTTGAACATTATCGAGGCTCTTGTCAACGGCCTTTAGCGTTTTTAGTGCTGTTGTCGCTGGTGAGCGGAGGAAATTCAAAGCCAGTGCCATGGAGGCAAAGAAGGAGCAGTAATAGCCGTGAGGACACCACGCTGAGGTCTAAGTTTGTGGCAACATGAGGTTTGAACCAACTAGGAAGTAACTGAAGTTTGGAATGGCTCTAATAACGCCGTGACGGCCATCAAAGTAAGTGAGTAAGCGCACCTTGCCTCATGTCCATGCTGGAAGTAAATGTCTTCGAGGCGCGATTACCACCTATTGGAGCGTTCAACTCGTGAACTGTACTGGTTCGAACGTCGGGAATTCTTAGAGGTTGCAGGATACCGCCTCAGACCCAAATTTCATCCAGATTTTATACCAGATGTTGGGCGCCGAGCATTGCGGGACTATAGAGCCGCTCATTTTGTGCGTCTTCGAATCGCAACATGACTCTCCACTAATTATCTCATAGAAACAGAGTCTAATGGATGCACATCGCATTTCAGACAACAAACCTGTCATGCTGAAAACCGTGCTCACCAGTGTACACCCTCACGAAGTCGAGCTTGCTGGCCTGTTTTCCTCTCCTGAACTTGCCGGAAACTCCCGAAACCATTGCATACCTATCTTGGAGGTTCTTCAAGACCCAGAGGACTCTGACAAACAAATCATCGTTATGCCACGACTCATTGACTTTGACCAACCCAAATTCGACACTGTGGGGGAGGTGATTCATTGCTTTCGACAGATATTCGAAGTCAGTGACGCTTCATATCTTAGTACTTCAACTAACTTATCCTAGGCATTTGAATTCATGCACGAGAATTTTGTTGCACATCGGTATATTCGTGAACTGTCCGTTGACGCTTCCTAATGCTGTTTCTTCGCCTAGGGACTGTAGCCTACTTAACATTGTTCAAGACCCTTCCCGTCTCTTTCCTTCTGGGTATCACCCTGTGCATATTTGGCAGTCTGCTACGTCCGACTGGCCTGCCCGTCATATCACCCGCACGGAATGCTGGCCACGATATTTCGTGATCGACTTCGGTCTCTCGAGACAATATCATCCCTCGGACGGGCCGCCGCTCGAATATGTCATCATGGGAGGCGATAAATCACCTCCGGAATTCAGAACCCACCAGTTGTGCAATCCCTTTCCGACGGACATCTACTGCTTGGGCAACCTTCTGAAAGAATCCTTTCTTTACTCGGACAAAGACAAACTCCAAGTGTGTGTGTCTCGCTCCCCACAAGTTTTTAACTTAGATTCTCCAGGGTATAATCCGTCCATCTCTGAGTTTCCTGGAACCCCTGGTCACTGAAATGACGTTACTGGATCCCTCAATGCGACCCACCATTGGGGAGGTATGCGAGCGCTTCGACAAACTGTGTAGTGGCTTGACCTGGTGGCAATTACGTCAGCCAGGTCAACGACATTCATTCCGTTTGTACCAACGCGTCCGCCAGGTCTGGCGGACAATGTTTTTTGTCCGTCCGATTCCGCGTTACACTCCCCGAGCGGATCGACCACGACTGAGCAAGGAGTTGCGTGAATTTTATACGCAGATACCGCTCGACAAGGGTGATTTTCTCTGGCCAGCATCTGCAATGAGTAGTGCTTCCTAGGTCAGAAACGGTTGTGTTGTCTGATATTCGAGTTGCCTATATACAGATATGGTATGAAGGCGTTACTATATATCAGTCATGAGTAAGACTATTCAGAACGACAACATGTAAACAATTATACTGTCCTGACAAACTCCGCATAGCAGAGGACTGTCAGACACCTTGCATTGATGTTGTTAGCCGCCTCAATAATGGGGACCGGTACCCACAGACCCTTGCTCCACAGCCAACGGCAGACGGGAAGTGTTTGTTTGTGTGCTTGTAACACCACCAGCCGACGCTGTCAGTTGAGAGCCAAGTCCGAGAGCAGTCGGGCCCACGGCCATTTGGTTCTGAATCGTGGATGCCTTCTTTCCAGCTCGGTGTGGCGCACCCGAAGTAATTGAAAAGATGCACAGACTCAGAGCCGCGACGAGACCAGTCAAAAATCCCTGGGAACAACCTGGGAACAAGCATACCATATATCACGTGACTATTAAGCTTTTGCTCGATTCAATCGACCTGAGATTATGTAACCTCAGGCTCAATGTCGGCTGATGCCGACGAGGATGGAACGAGGAGCAAGCTGAAACGGGTGGCCAGGGCCTGCGATATGTGTCGACGCAAGAAACGTCGTTGTGCGTAATAACTGAGACTGTTTATTCTGACATTCATCGAACTAGGTGGCGGTGGCGATCTTTGTGGACATTGCAAGAAGCACGACTTTGTTTGCACCTATCTTGACCAGCCATTCGATGGTCAGCAAGATCCGCGACCCTCCGCTGCCTACGTTGCTGCACTTGAAGCCCGCCTCGAGACCGTAGAGGACTTGTTGCGCCAAGCAAGGGCTGCGAAAAGTCCGGGTGTCCAACTCATCAACAACGCCATCCAACGACTCAATAATCCGTTTCCGGAGCCACATTCCGATGATTTGGCATTCACGCAAATCGAAGAAAGCTTTAAGGCACTTTCTATCGACCATCCCGCAGCCCAGGGCTTCCAGGGCAAGTCGAGCGGGGGAATGCTTGTCAAAGCTGCCGTGGATCTTTGGAAGAAAGATGGCACGTTACCCTCGAGCAGTCCGGAGCTTGATAAAAGGGTGCGTTGATTCTTTTTCCCTGCTACTACAAGCTAACAGAGAACAGTGGGAGAACACTCAAGACACCCCTCCAAACTACTCCTTCCCGGACGAAGATCTGCTGGAAACCCTCATTGCCCTTTACTTCGACAATGTCAATGCCTTTCTCCCACTCTTGCACCGACCCACTTTTCAAGCGGAGGTCACACAGAAACTCCATTTGCGACATGGCGGGTTCGCCAAGACCGTTCTGCTCGTTTGCGCTGTTGCAGCACGATACTCGACGGACCGGGTATCCTTGACCAATGTGGATGTTTCCCCAGCTGAGACTGCTGGTTGGAAATGGTTTGACCAAGTCCAACTTACGGAACATTTGGTCCACAAGACCCCTACCTTGCACGATTTACAGTGTTATTGCGTGCGTAGACTTGTCCCCGTCTTCACGCGGGCTGACGGTCGGCCAGCTAGCAGCCGAATTTCTGGACTGTACATCGACTCCGCGCGTAACCTGGACATTGGTTGGGTTTGGGGTCAGACTCAGCCAAGACATGGGGGCTCATAGGTACAAGAAGCACGAACGCCGGCATCAATTCGAACAAGAGTTGGAAAAGCGGGCATCGTGGATCTTGTTTCTGTTCGAGTCCCAAATCAGCACCGCGCTTGGGAGAACATTTGCATTGCAGTCCCACGAGTAAGCGATTCTTCGATCATTTTTATTGTAAATGGTTCAACTACCACTAGTTTTGATATCCAACTTCCTATCCTCTGCGACGATGAATATTGGGGTAGCGCAGACGAGTCTTCGGCTCCATTGTTTCGCCAGCCAACGCAACAGCCATCGCGCATTGACTATTTCGTGTTCATGCTGCAGCTCAATCGGATACTGTCCTTCAGCTGCAAGATTCTGGTCGTCTTTCCACCCTCTTGTTCTCTTCTGCCGCTGACGCTGTCGCTAGTACTCATCAAATCGAAGCAAATCTCTCATTGGACTTGGGGATGACCAATGGGAAGAACAAGTCGTCGTCGAACTTGACTCGGCCCTCAATAGATGGTTCGAAGCACTTCCACCACACCGTATGTTGCACCAACTTGAAGTTGGAACTGAAGTAATCTGACATTTAACTCAGTACAGTGGAACCCCGATAGCCTCCTTGAAGACGACATCTTCTTCGACCAGTCGGCAGCCTTGCATTGCAGCTACTATCACACACGGATCGTTATTCATCGGCCATTCATACCCGCGATGCGACGAGAATCCAATCCTGCTGTTTGCATCCACTTGTTGCGACTTGTGTTATTTCCTTTTTAACCCACTTTACAGCATCTCCCTTCGCTCGCTATCTGTAACACTGCAGCGCGAGCGTGCAGTCACGTAGCGCAGATCCAACAGAAACGTCGTCCCAACAACCCGATCTGGTTCAGCCAGGTCAAGACAACAAGCTGATGTTCCGCGCAATGCTGACATTTTTGCCAGACACCTTTGTTTACCGCAGGAATCGTTTTGCTTCTGAATATCTGGGGTGGTGGCCGATCGAAAGCTGCTGAAACAGACATGGCCGATGTCCTGCGATGCCTGTCTGTGTTGGAAATGCAGAAACAAATGTCGGTAAACTTTATGCCAATCTTTCCGGTTGAACTAATCCATTTCATCAGATGGCCATCTGCGGGGGCATTATTGTGTGTGTTGTCGCTCAGCCGAACGGGATTTCTAATAGCCATTTAGAAGCACTCTTAGACAGCTGCTTGCTGTCGACCATCCTCTGACTCAAGTGCCTGACGAAAGTTCACCATCGTCAGCACCCTCAATTGATGAGATTCCGAGTCCGGCAGTCCATCCCGACGTAGCTTCTTTCCCGTCCTATGCTTCCCAATCTTCAGCAGACTCATTCGGTTTTTACGCACCGCCATATGATCCTCAGCTCGAGACTGCGCCGCCAGAACTATTCTTCCTTGACGGTTATCGGAGCAATGCGGCGAACACGGGTGAAAGTCCATGGGACAGCGTGCAGAAAAGAATTGGGGTCAGCAACGAGCACTATTATCAGCTGGAAACGACAATGGAGGTTGACAGTCAGTCAACCATCGCATTATGGGAACGTGCGCCTGTTGGATTTGGGTCTGTCTCCCATGTCGCAAGTAGAAAGATGCTGACTACTCTGCATTTAGGGTTGCTGACTGGGATACGTACCTCGGGGAATTCGTGGAGGAGGTCCCTCTTGGGTCTGGTGTATATTAACTCGCAATTTCGCTTCAAATACTGTATCTACTGTACTCATTCCGCAAACGAAGAGTTTTACCAATATTGGAATCAAGCTCAAGTCACGTGCTTTAGATTAGATTTGTCATATGTGACGCGTTATCATTCGACTTTGCTTTTATCGTCTGCCCACGATGTGATGCGTAAATAGCAATTAAAGATAGACGCGTCTAGACACAGAGAAATGGCCACGGGACGGCTGGCCCGACGATCCAGTTGTGTCAATGTGGGGTGAATCTCCGATGATGTCAACGGTGACGCGGGTGCACGGGATGCAAGGATGACTCTACAAAACTGACCCATACAACTTACAGTCTCTCTGTACGAATCGGGACATGGTCCCATTGCCCATAATTCCGCCGCAAGTCGATAATCAAGGTCGAGAGGCAGAGGGGAGTCGAGGTGCGCAAGTTGGCTTCTACTGGTTGTTTGCTGATACTTACGCCGTCAGGTGATGTCCAGCGTACTACGCGCCATATTGGGGCACTCAAGATGTCTGACACTTTCTGCTAGCTGGACCATCGACTGTTCCCCAAACGACACAACACCAACAGCAACATACTATACCGCAAGATGGCCAACCATACCTCATATATCCTCCGCAAATGGCCTACTACCAGCCACAATATCAACATTACATGTCGCCTGGCTACCCTCAAAGGCGGCCACTCTCGCCGACATATAGACCAATGCCATACCCACTCTTCACCAACCAGTCATTCCCTCAATTTCCACCCCCGTCCCCGCCCTCTAACCAACATCAACCTTACCCCATGTCCCCCTTGTCCCCCTTTTTACACACCCCAATCCATTCGGCAAGTCCATCAGCTTCCTCATACCATGGTTCACCTCTACCCCTCTCATTATCAACGCCTTCTTCGTCCTCAATGGCCTCGCTCTCCGCTCCGTCGTCTCCTCAACCACGAGATAGACCACTTGTTCGACGGTCATATCATCCCTCCCCACCAGCAGACCGCTCCGAATGGGTTATGTGGGTTGGCAACGTCCCTTCTGACGCAACGTCCGACGAGCTCCAAGCATTCTTCACACGACCTCCACCAACTGAGCAGCCCTCGCCGGGCGGCAGCAATCCTTGGGAAGCGTCACGTGCCGGAGTCCTCTCGATATTCCCCATCTCACGGTCGAACTGCGCGTTTGTCAACTACCGCTCGCCCGAGCAGCTACAGACGGCAATTGGACGGTTCAATGGGGTGCCTCTGCGACTAGACGGGAGAACACCGCCGTTGTTGTGCCGAGTTCGAGCGAAGGATGATGATTTGCGGGCGGGTGTGGGGGCCCAGCGGGGGGATGGGGATGCACCGCCGATGGGTAGAATCCAAGCTGGGTGGGGGAAAGGGGAAGGGCCAGAAACCCGAAGACAGTCCTCCGAAAAGAACGGCCAATACCGCTCCGCCTTCTGCGTTTCCACATCGTCCCAGCACGCTGTCCAGGCCAGATAGCAATGTGAGCACGAGCTCGGGGGCATCGACGAGTTCGAGCTTACTAGAAGAATACTTTCCCGAACGGTTCTTCATCTTGAAGTCGCTGACCCAGGTCTGTTGTGTGTTTTTAATCTTATGGCGAATTCATCGCGTTATCAGGAAGACTTGGATCTCAGCGTGCAACGCAAGGTTTGGGCAACGCAGCGTCACAACGAGGGCGTATTCGATCGTGCATTCAGGACCTCGAAGAATGTGTATTTCATCTTCAGCGTGAACAAGAGCGGCGAGTTTTACGGATATGCGAGGTTATAGTGTTTGCGAAAGGCTAGTACGTGATACTGACAGACATGTTAGGATGTCTGGCCCGCTTGGCACTGTCGACCCGACCAATCCCGTGAAATGGGCAAGCAGGGACACTGATCAGACTCCTCCAAAACGACCCAACCCATCTCCTACTGGCAGCCCAGAAACCATGCTCAGCAGCGGTCATCTGGTGCGGAACTCACCGCTACCTGAGGACCGGCAAATCACACCACAACGGGAAGAAGAACCTGAGGAGGGGTCAGAAAGCCAAGCACATGCCCATACCGCGCCGGCGATGCTACCCGGTGGCCACGGTCTAAGTGTTGGTCACATCGAGATGAAGTATAGCCTCGACCAGCCACGGCCGCCGTTCCCATCGCCAACGCCGAGTCCGAGCGTTACCTTAGATGCGTCTTCTTCCCCCAAACGCCCGCCATTCCCACAGGTTGCGCGGTCGATAAGCGGGGCAGGGTCAAGGATATACGGCAGTGGGGTGCGTCGCTCAGAAGAGGCGCTTGTGCGAACGGGCATTCGGGCTGTGGGCATTGCAGCCGATGGCCGGCCATCAGACATCACCGCTTCTGAGCCGGCAGCTTCCCCTGTCTCGCTATCAGCAGACAAGACAAAATCCGCCAATGCGCCGACCACGTGGGGCCAGGAGTTTCCGCTGCAGTGGATATGCACCACTCGCCTCCCGTTTGAGCGCACGAAGCATCTCAGAAACCCGTGGAATAGTGGCCGGGAGGTCAAGATCTCGCGGGACGGCACAGAGGTGGAGCCGGAAGTGGGCAAGGCATTGTTGGCAGCTTGGGACGCGCTGCCGGAGTAACGACCCTTTTTATGGACTAGGGCTTGTATTATTACTGCTGTTTAACTACGTAAGTTGTGTAGCGTCAATTCGAACGAAATGCATTGTAACTATGTATTTGAATTCTAATTATTGAGAACTTGTCTTTCCATCGACTGACTCTATATCTTTCTACTAGTGAGTATCCTCGGCGAGGTGAACTTGAAACTGTCGTGTGATTTTTCCAAAGAGGCTCCAACCCAAACAACCAAGACATTTTTCCTAACCTGTTTTGGCATGGTTTAAGCTGCAAGGTTGACCATACGCCAAAAAAGACTGACCATTAATGCAAGCTTACGATCTCCCCCTCGCTTGCCGCCTGCATGTTGAGTTCGCCCAGGCTCTGTGAGAGGCCGGTCGTCGAATCAACCTCAGGCTGGAGTTGTTCGCGCTCACGCGTTGCTGCAGCTTCAGGTACTACCGTCCCGGAAGAGACAGAGGAGCGTCGCGTTGCTGAAACCAGCTGCTGCCCCATCATGATTTCGTTCGCCGAGTGAGGCTGAGCTGCCGCGGAAGTGGGACGGGCTGAACCAGCCTGGGGGTGCACGTTGAACTTGAATCCCACCGTCAAAGGATCTGGGATATCGAGATAGAGCACTCGGGCTCCTAAAACTAGTCGAAGCTTGGTCGGGAGTGCCTTGTGCATGTTTATGTCGATGTTGAGCGATTCGTTACCGGTGACGGCGACTTTGTAATCGGGGGTCGACAATGCAAACATGGTGCTGCAGTCTGGGTAACGTGAGGTATGGGGGACAAGGACGCTGGCACTGGCAGAGGGGCGTATAGCTTCCTCTTCGCCGACGTGGGTCAAACTGGTGTGGTTGAGGGCAAGTTGAGGCAGAGTCACGTCTGTCAAAATGAACCCTGCAATCACGTGTCCATCTTCAACCCTTGATGGGGGCTGTCATGATCAAGCACCCTTGCATCCCCATTCTAATTTCTCGTTTCCAAAGGGGCAAGACTGGCACCGCGACCAAACCATAGTGACATCGGCGCGGACAAGAGTTTTCTGGCACAAGACGCAGCATTGCGCCATAGCCTACACTGGCACCATATCGAAGAGCGATGAGGCCATCCTCCGAATGGGAAACGTCTGGGAAGCCTATCGCGGGCCGAAGTGGTGCCCCGCGTAGAGGTATAAAGGGGGCCTGGACAGCGTGAGGCGCGCTCTCACTGCGCGGCAAACTTGAAACGACCATGCCTGTACCTGTTCCCGAGCTCGGATCCTACAACTACGTCCCAGAAACCAAGGTCAGTTATATACCTTGGACTGCCAGTGACCGACTTCCGTCTTCCAGGCACAACTCGACTGGGCGGAGCTTCCCACCGTCGATCTCAGTCGGCTCAACACCCCAGAAAACAAACAAGAACAGGCCCAAATCCTCATTGGCGCGCTCCGCGAAAAAGGGTTCTTTTATGTGAAGAACTTCAATATACCGCAAGAGCGAGTCAACCGCCAGTTTGCCATCGGGAAGCGCTTCTATGACTTGCCGTTAGAGGACAAGCTGTTGTATGTCCCGAAAGGCCTTGGTATTGTGTTTCGGCATTCTGAGCCTGAGTACGAGCTGCTGACGCGGTGCTAGACGAGGGCCAGTTCAATGGATACGTCCCAGCTGGTCGGCGAATGTCAGCAACTTAACGTGTTATCTTATCTTGATTTCAATCTAATCGACGCACCAGGATCGACGACGAGAACAAGATCAAGGACCAGATTGAGATCTACAACATTCCAAGTTGGGTTGCTGCTTGGAACGGCCGAAATTATTGACCGCCACATTCAGAGTTCAATGGCGACTTTCTACACAACCACCCTGACATCATCGCGTCCAATATAACCGAGATCGAGGAGTAATTTAGCTTCATTTTTGGGTTGTTCCAAGTTCTGAGCCTTTTTTTGTCAGGTTTGCTCGAGTACCGTCATCAGCTTTTGGCGCCATGCTGATACTGATGACAACTAGTCGTTGCATACTGAGGTCCTCGATCCATTGTTTGTTTTGCTTGCAGTCGCGCTTGAGCTTCCGGAAGACTACTTCACCGATTTGCACCAGTATCCCGTCAAGAGCGAGGACCATCTTCGTTACATGCGCTACAGCAAGTATCCGCCAGAAATCAACGCGAAATTGCAGAACTGGTCATACGGTCATACTGGTACTTTCCTTTTTGCAGTTCAACTTAAATTTACCGGTACTCATATGCCCTTTCTAGATTTGGGGAGCTTCACGCTGCTCTTCCGCCAGCCCGTCGCCGCGCTCCAGATCCGCGATCCTACTACCAACAGTTGGAAATGGGTTAAGCCACAGGACGCGACGCTCACAGTGAACGCGTGTGATGCGCTCCAGTTCTTGACGGGCAACTATGTAAAGAGCACGATTCACAGGTGGGGCGGTCTTGTCTCCCAAGAAGTCTCGTGATTTGATATCTGGGTAGAGTCACCGTGCCGCCCAAGGACCAGCAGCATGTCGATCGTCTAGGGTTGCTGTACTTCTCCAGGTCGGGCTCGCGATTCTCTTAGTCATTTGATGCAGCTCACTGGCAATCAGACCACACAATGATGTGAAACTTGCGACCATCCAAGACTCGCCTGTTCTTCGTCGCGAGGGCTACACGGAAAACGGCTTCGAGAAGACGGGAAATGAGATCCCGACAATGGAAGAGTGGACATTTGCAAAGCAAAAATGGCAGCGCACTAAAGCCGGGTCGCTGAGAGAGGACCATGCGACTGCGTTGATTCTTCCTGGTTTCAGAGAGCAGATGTATGACTAATAATCACGATTCACGCTCTTGAATGAACGAACGAAGTTGACGTGCTGGGATCTGAACAAAATCGTGGTATTGGTGGAGGGACAACATGCGAACTCGCGTGCTCTTCAGCCGGTCCAGACCTTGGGGCCGGGTTGGGTGTAGGTAGCGGGAACGGGGTAGTAAATGTTGAGGAGGATACCGGGTTCCTGCCATGGGTGAGCTGGTGGATTCCACTGACGAGTTTACAATAACATACATTACCGGTGTAGACGCCGGGAATGGAAACAAGAGGGCCAGGCGTGCCGCTGCCCCCGCCGGTAACGCTGATCTGGCCGCAAGAAATGTACCATTGAGCTAGGAAACAAATTCCGACGTTAATTACAGGGCGGAAGGAGAAGAAATGCCATACCGCCTTGGAATGTGTTTGCAGAGTGAAGAGCCAGTGCCTCCATTCGGACGAGCTGGGCTCAGTTAGTATTGAGAAGTCATTGAGGCAAGAGGCGCACGTATTGTCCCGTCGGCAACGACTTGGGGATGGTGAAGCTGACACTAGGCACATCTGCATAGAGTTAGCTGGATCTTCTGATGAGATGGTCTCCGTACTCTGTGCTGGGAAGGTAATGGAAGAGCCGCCGTTGGTGACTGCAGTGATTTGGTACACCTGAAAGCCTTTCAGAGATAGACCGGGTTTGAAATGTATGATAGTCACCTTGAACCACACTGCTCCGTCACCGTTGAAGGTACTGACGTTGCCGTTGGGGGCCTTGGCCATGTAGACGTTGACCACCTTGCGATAAGTTAGATTGCGGAAGAACTTGTCGATTGCGGACATACACCGGGGTGGTAGATTGTCTGGTCGCACGCGATACCAAGAGTGCTGCCAGCAGCGACAGCAATGGTCGATGCAGACGCGCCAGTCGCGGAGTTGTAGCACCTGAAGTCGGCGCTGGTAACGTCGATGACCTGATTTGCGAGTTATGTCTTACAAACTTGTTCAAAGTGAAAAATATCAACGCACCGGAGCTTGAGAGTTGAAGTTGTTGGTTTGGCGGACGTTGGCCCACGCCGGTGTCGTCACGCCATTCACGATGAGCGAAGGGAAGGTGTCTGCTGACTGTTAGACGAGACGCAAAAGAAAAAAACACGTCGATTCTTACAGTGGGCTTGAGCCTGGGACAAGATTGCGGAGACTACGAGGGCAGCAAAACCAAACATCTTGAACTCGAAGAGGCATACTTCCAAGCAGATTGTTTTATGAAGTCGTGGGCTGTCCGGGTCCGACCGAGGAAAGGACGAAGCATTGCCACATTATTGAGGGTTTGGATGCCCGGAAACACAAATGGCTCATCGTCGGCTAATCGCGGCTTATTAGCAAGGCGCGAATGAATGGTTGTTGTGGAGATGATGGAAAAATGGCTCGTCACATGTCATCAAAGAACCTTGACCTTGTCTCTCATCCACGCGCCAAACCTTCTCCCAAAATACCCTCCTTTCCGATGCGTTTCCTCGCCGTCTCCGTGCTTATCATCGTTGGCTCGCTTCATGTCTCTGCCTGCGAAGGACCTTGCATCACGAATACCACCGAAGCCTTCCGAGAACGCGAAAACAGCCATGTTGATTTCGTCATGGACCAGATTGTAAGCTTCCTCTTTGTCTAGAAGCTCGCTTATTGACTCGCAGGGCAAAAACATCATCTCTGCCCTCAAACTTCCCAACATCGCCCCGCAAACGCTCATGAAGCCCGCTATGGCATCCTATCAGACCGTGTCTTTTGCAAACCTGCGCCAATCCATCTTTCCGAACTACTTCCATGGCAAGTGCCAGAACCCCAAGACCGGCATCGACCCTGTTGGCTGTCCAAACCCCGACTGTCCTGTTGTCTGCGGCACGCCCGGCTCAATGGTCCACTTCTATGATGTCTTGGTCGAAATCGTCCACAACAGCACCCTCAACTCCATCGCAGAGAGCTTTGACGAACACTCGACCGCGTTTCAAGCCATTCTTGACGACGTCACGCATCTCGCCAAAGAGAAGAAGCCTGTTCGCCGATTTCCTGTTCCGCCAGTCACCAAGAGTAGCATCACATCCTTGTTGAAGCGCGAAATGGCAGAGTCGCCGGCGTTGTTGGAAAAGTCTTGTGGTGGAAAGCAGCGCCCGGCCTGTAGATGGAAGAAGGAAATGGTGCCATTCATTCTGTCGTTCCCTTAATTTTGTACAACCCATACCCATACCCACACTGAACAAGCTATACCATGACTTCTCAGATCTCAGCTTTACATAAAAGTAACAGTAATCTAGCCGAAGTTGAGAACGGATCACAGAAATCACACATGCCATCTTCGACCACACACACTAGCCAGTCAGAACGCGAGCCTCTCAAGCCCGACGAGGTGAAAGCATGGCTGAACGAGCAAGACATATCTACCATTATCGAGTTCACCAACGTTGACCGCGATGTCGCCGAGGCTGCATTACTGAAGAGCAAAGGGAATGTCCAGAGTGCGCTAAACGACATATTTCAGGGTGGAATGAGGGAACCCGAGGAAATAGAGCGTGAAAAGGCGGCTCAAAGCATACGCGAAGACTTTGGCCATCTTTTCCCGGGCTACACAGAGCCAGAGCGCGGACGCGACCGGGGTTTGCGTGACCTTGGTGGCTCCAGAAAGAATTCAATCGACTTGACGAGTGCAGAAGAAAGCTCCACCCGCTTCAGAGCCACAACCCGCTCTCCAGATCCAAACTGGGCGCTCGTACCGGTGGCCTCACCCGCCAAACCTGCCGATGACGACCTGAACAAGGCGCTGCAAGCGAGTTTGGACGATTTCGCGGAGGAGTCAGACGATATGCCTCCAGATGTTATTAGTTTGCGCGATGGGACAAGGTACTTCGTTTCTCCGTAGCAATAGCTAAGCTGAACTATTAGGCCAATTGCGTTGCGTTCAGATACGCCGTCGAAGGCATATATGGCTTTGGTGCGTGTGTCTTTCTACCCAACTGCTCGCTTCTCAACTGCAACAGGTCTTCCAAAGTCTATTCCATGTCCCACAAGTCCGACAACGTTGCTCGAAACTTCGCCTCCATTTGAAGGACGGCGCCAAACCCACCGACTATCCTGGTCTGTCCATCCTCCCAGGTCACAATTTGGGATGACCTTTTCTCGCAGATTCTGCTATCTGGACATCGCTCGAAGTTTTTACGGTACTTGATATCGGTGACATATCAGTTGTGGTCGAGTCGGACATGATCCAAGCCTGGGATTGTCCGCCTTTGCAGCACAACCTTTCAGTGGGGCAGCTTTCTAAACGTACTGTGTCAGCTATCTGCTTCTAATGCTCATGCGGTCCAGACTTTCTTGAAAAGGTTGTCAATGTCCTCCAAGAAGATCTTAACCAGCAGAAACTCGAAGAAGGACGACCGTGCGTTTGATCTTGTTCTCTGTTGACTTTTTTTTCATTCAACTCCCCAAGAAAACTCTTCCATTTCTCTTACTGCAAGATCCACGTCGCGCCATCTGGCCCTCCGACGACCGTCTATAAGTCCGAGACGGGGCATGTTGTCCCCATCGAGATTTCACCAGATGCTTCCCCAGGCGGAAACTCTCTTGTCACACGACTCTCGCAGACATTCAACACGTACAATGCAGACGGCTCTTCCGACCATCAGCTCATCACCGGAGCCTCCGAAATGGTGACATTCGAGATAACCGTGTTGGCACCAGTGCTGCCAACGCCGTCACCAGAACCGCTCACATACCCTAAGACGCTGTTCTTGGACGAGTTTCTTGCGGAAAACTTGGACTTGGCGAATGAGACGAGGGAGGATCAGCGGCGGTATCGAGGCGAGATTGAGGCACTGATGGAACGACGGAGGGCTTTAACTCGTTTTGAGGACCAAGATACCCTCGAGAATCTACGCGGGACAATCGACTACTACGAAAACGTGGCACCGAAGGGCTCGCCTGAATATTTCGACGGTGTTCTTAAGTGCAATATACCGGAACGAACGGCGGCACTACAGAACAACGCGTTGAAGTTGAGGAAGATTCTGCAGAAGCTCGAGGAAGAAGTCAAGGGTTTGTCCCAGCCATGCATTTCAAAGCAATACCAATAACCTTGTCATAGTAATCGACCAGCGAGTCGAAACGCTTCGAGCTGACCTCGAACGGGTGTCAAACAACCCTGAGCTCCAAAAGCACGCATATGATTTGCGAGCGGTCCTGGTTCATACCGGCTACCCGGGGCGCAAGCACATCTACTCCTACGTCCACGATAACGGCACGTGGTGGCATATTCTCGACTACACCGTCCGGGAGGTCACCGAGGATGTCGTTCTTTCAGATCCCAGTGGGCTGCACACAAACGCAGGCCCTTATATGCTGATTTATAACCGGCGACAACTGGATCGTGAAATTGAGAAGCCTGAATGGCCAGCGACGTTTGTGGTATGTTTATTTTTTTAGACTTGATCGAGCAGAAATGCTGAGTTCCGGCTAGAAAAGCACCATGATAAATAACGCGATGCTTCGTGAGCAGACGAATGGGGCGGCGATGGAGATTGGGGCTTAGTGTTTACTGTACCATTTTTTTCTGATTTTTTTGATCGGTGATGATAGGTGATGCCCAAAATAGCAATTTTCTCCGAGCCGTCTCTTCCTCTCAACCACGATGTGGCTCTACACTATTGTCAATTTACCCGCACAACCATCGCTGTTCGCAACCCCAGGCTCGGAGTTGATGTCGAAAGCGCGAGACATCGGCCACCCAACATACATAAACACCTAATTTTGAAGTGCTGCGGGTCCGCTTCAAAAATAAGCTCGAATGCTGGCGCTTCAAGCAACTCTACTTTCTCTCCTTCTTTTTTCCTGTGGCTCATGCTAGGGCTCTTCGTCGCGTCCTTACTCTGCAGAGCGGCAACTGCCTCAATCACTGTCTATGGGCAAGCTGGTCAGGTTACACTCGCTGTCCCAAACGGGACGGCCACAGCGGCCCCTGCAACAGTTACTACCGCTGCCGCATACAACACTACGGTGCTCAAGCCTCCACCTATCCCCAACCCGCCACCTGCAGCGGCCTTTACACTCACCCTCCAGCAGAGCAGCTCCAGTGTGACTGGACTGTCGATCCCAATAAAGGGAACATTCTGGGGCTTTTCTGTCGAGATGTCGGTCATCACTCAGCTATGTGTGTGTCGTATCATCACTCGTCGTCGTCGTTTCTGACTCTTTTCACAGTTGGAAAGAACTCGTACTCACCTATTCTGCTTTGCAAGTCCGATTTTCACCTCACATGTCCAGATCATACGTCCAGGTCCCGCTCCTCAATTTGTTGGCAAATATCCAAGAACGGGCCGGGGCTGTACACGTGAGAATCGGTGGCAACACACAGGAATATGCGTACTATGTCGACGCCCTTCCCGATGGACATGCCATCTCGAAGGAAAAGGCTGACACCAAAAACCCTGTGCGCTTTGAAACAACTCGACTTCAATAAGATGCTTACGTCCCGTTAGACAGAGACGCCAGCTGTTATCTACACGATGGACTTGTTTTATTTGTTGTCAAATATTTCCTCTCTGGTCAACGCTCGGTGGTATATCGGTAGGTTTTCAGGGCGGCATGTGTTTGGACTTACAAGGTTATAGGTATGCCTTTCAACGACACCAGTGACTTCCGCTTCCAGATCGTCGAATACGCTGAAGCTATTCTTGGCAACAATCTACTCGGGGTCCAAGTAGCAAACGAGCCTGATCTTTACGCCGAGTAAGGTCGCTTCCCCCCTGAACTATTGTTAGATACGACGTTTGCAGCCATGGTCACCGAAATAAAACATACTCGCCCCAAAATTACACCAACGAATTTGGCCAACTCGTGACTGCGATGGCCGCGAACGGCAACATCCCAGTGAAAAATACCCTCATCGGCCCCAGTGTCTCGGGCACATGGACGCCCGAGATGGTGTGGAACACCGGCTTCATTGAGGAATACACAGACAGTCTCGGCGCTCTCGCTGTTGAACAGTTCGTTGTTTCTTTCATCGTCCCACCATCGTCTCAATTTCATCAAATCCTTTCAGTTACCCAACGGACAACTGCCAGCCTATCTATGGAATCGGGAGCTTCCACGACCCGCAAACTGAATTTCCCAACTTTTTGAACCATACATTTGGTGTTACGCTCTGCGAGCCATATCTCAACTCAACAGCGATCGCACAGCAAGCTGGAAAGCCGTTTTTGATGTTTGAGACCAATAGCGCATCATGTGGAGGCTTTCCAGGGATCTCTGATAGTTTTGGCGCGGCTTTGTGGGCGTTGGACTACGGGCTCCAAATGGCCTACTCCAATTTCAGCGGCGCGATGATGCACGTTGGAGGGCAGAATGTCTTTTATAATCCGTTCACTGGCATGCGCCTTCTCCGCCAATGAGTCCCATTTATCTCATTTTTCTCCAGCGCCTCCGACGAATGAGTCCAAGTTCTCCGAATGGACAATCGGAGCTGTGTATTATTCTGCGCTAATATCGGCAGAAGTGTTTGGCCAGACGAATACCTCAAGAGTCGTAGATTCTGGGGGCAACAACGGCAGCATTTACACTCCGTGAGCCACCTGTCTCCGTCGTACCAACAACCTAATGTCTCGCAGACAATACGCAATCTATGAGAACGGCGCGCTTGCAAGGGTGGCGTTGTTCAACTACATCACCGATCCGACTGGTGCGAGCGATTATACCGCGACAATATCCATTTCTGGTGGAACTGTCCCGTCGTCCGTTAAGGTCAAATACTTCCTCTCCGATTCTGTCTCCACCAAGACCAACATTACATGGGCTGGTCAAGTATGTGGCATAGTTTGGGCTCGCTTTTTCTGTCTGATAGTATTTTGTAGACTCTGGGCCCAGTCCACCAAGTTGACGGGAGACTTAAAAACGAGCTCAATGTCGTCAATATTGCATGCGATACTACCGCCAACACATGCGCCATTCCAGTATCTGCGCCGGCCTTTGCGCTAGTGTTTATCGCGCCATCAGCGGACATTGCCACGGTCACGTTCCCGACCACGGCCGCAACGAACACGAAAAACACGGCGACGGTCGCGTCGGGTGTGTTGGCCACGAGCAACGGGATGTCGGGCAAGGACTGGAGGCTGGGCGGCACGAGTCCAGGGGGGAATGTTAGTGCTGCTGTCCAAGCATCCAACAACTTGAGAACGAGTATCTGGACGATCATAGGACTTCAAGTTGTTGTAATGACGGGCATATATTTGTAGACCTGAAACACTCTCGAGATAAGAAGGCTTCGGTGTGCATTACTGGCCAATAAGCAATGCGAGTTCTTGCAGTTTGAGCCCGCTGCCACTCGTTCAAAAACGCCTCTGATGTCAGCGCAATACTAGTATCCGCGATTAAGGATACATACGTGTTCTTCGACTTTCATTCCACCAAAAGTTCCATGAAATCAGCAATTGTTGAGGAAAGATGACAAGGCAAGACATCGGTGAATGTGGCCAAGATGTTGCTGGGCTCGCAGAAGATGGTTTGTAAATTGTGGTGATATACGAACTTGAACTTGAATAGTACTCGAGTAGTATGCTGAGCAGTTTTCAAACTCTTTCCCTCCCTTCTGCACCCCATTCTCAGCTGCGACGGCAAGCGCGGTTGGTAGGATTGGCGAATCGGTGTTTTATGGCCACTGGCATGATGAGCAACGAGGGATCAACGTTGCAACCCAGGCCCATTGAGAGTGGTGAAGAAAGTCATTTACGATTACGTAAGGTCTGGCAGGCGCAACAGGAGATAGTGTACTTTCAAGTATGTATGTAGTGCATTCATTAGCGGGCCAGCCCTCTTTGACCTGGGATGAATCGAACAAGAGTTTGAAGTATGTTCTTTCCACCGACATTTTTCAGGTTAGTTGGAGGCAATCGTCCTCTGACGCAGGCTCAATGTACGCGTATGAATCCTCCTATAATTCGCAGGTCAATCTCTAGTCTCTGACACGACTGGGTTTCGGTGTTGGCCAAAGATAATCGCCCTTGTCCAGCGGTATTTGAGTGTAGAAGTCGCGCATTTCTTTACTCAATTGGGGTCGATCGCTCCGAGGAGTGTAAGGAGGAATGGGAGGGACAAAGAATGCTGTCCTCCACAGCTGCCGGATGCGCTGAAAAGGACCGAAATGATGTCGTTGGCCTGGCTGACGTAGTTGCCACCAAGTTAGACCTTTGCATAGTTCGTCGAACCTCTCACAGACCTCCCCAATGGTGGGTCGCATTGAAGGATCGGGCAGCGTCATTTCAGTGACGAGAGGCTCCAGAAAACTAAACGATGGACGAATTGTACCCTGACTGACTCAAGTTTCTTGATTTGTGACGATAAGCGAGAAACACACCTTATATTTTTGTTTGTCGGAGTAAAGGAAATATTTCTTGAGGAGGTTGCCCAAACAGTAGATGTCCGTTGGGAACGGATTGCACAACTGATGGGTTCTATACTCTGGAGGCGACTTATCTCCTCCGACGATGACGTATTCAAGTGGTGGCCCTTCCGCTGGATCGTATTGTCTAGAGAGCCCAAAGTCGATAACAAAGTACTGTGGCCAGCACTCCGTCCGAGTGATATGATGCGCGTCCCGACGCGCTGTGGGGTCTTGCCAGGTGATGACCGGATGATACCCGGAAGGGAATAAACGTGTTGGGTCTTGGACAACATTGAGAAAGCTGCAGTCGCTGAAGAAATGTCAGGCTAAATGACAGTAGTTATTCTGCAACACACCGATGAGCGACGAAATGTTCATGCATAAATTCGAATCCCTAAAGCTAGTTAGTTATCCGCCGAAAAAGTACTGAGAGTCTGACTTCGAATAATTGTCGAAAGCAGTCGATAACCTCCCCTACAGTGTCGAAGTCGGGCCTTAAAAAGCGGATGAGTCGAGGCATAACCAGTATTTGCAAGCCAGCGTCTTCTGGGTCTTGCAGCGTCTCTAGAATAGGAATGCAGTGATTTCTTGGATGACCGGCAAGGGCGGGCGAGGAGAACAGTGTGGCAATCTCGACCTCATGAGGATGTTTACTGGCGACTACTGCCTTGAGCATAACCGGCTTATCGTCCGATATGCGACGCGCATCCATGATACGAAGTTTCTAAAACCCGTTGAGAGCTGCTCAACATGCTAGTAGTAATTTGATATAAAAGCACCAAACCAACGCACCAAATAAGAGGCTCCATATTCACGAACGGCTTCCCATCCAGCATTCGGTATATAGTCTGGGTGAAACTTAGGTCGCAGGCGGTATCCGAGGGCTTCAAGAAATTCCCGGCGCTCGAACCAGTACAGTTCATGACGGCGAAAAGAGAAATCCATCGTTGCGATTCAGAGTCAACATGGTCGAGCACGAGGCTTTGAAGTTCAACGTTCAACAGCCTTTGAGGCAAGTCAAAGGTCAAGAGCAGTGGGGTCACATGATCATGATCAAGTGGCGGGTCAATTAGTGGTGGGGTGGATTGACCCGGGTTAGCAGGCAAGCGTGACGCCGCCCAAGCGCGCCAGCGCTTGGAGTCCCAAGCACAGTGCTCGGACCCCCTCCGCATAGTATATAAGCCGCCTGCGAGCGCTGTCGAGACTCATCGTCTCACACTGCGCTCGCAGGTAAGTCAGTCTCAGCTATCATACTTTCTCCTCGTCTCACACTGCGCTCGCAGAACAATTCGTGTCATTTAAATTCCCCACCCTCCATCCCTACTCCATTTACACTCCATTCTACTGTCTCTCTTCTCCTCAGTCCTGTATGTCACTAGTCCCTCGTAGTTAGGCTTGAGTTGGTCCCCGGACCGACTCGAGAACTTCGGACCCCAATATAATTGTGCCCAAACTCACTCCTCGCCCGATTCCATCACCATCTGTCTTCCTCTCCCTCACGACATCCTCCTCGCGTCGAAGGCTAATCAAATCTTGCGATTCACCACCAGCAACTACATGATAGTAGTATATACATCTAAGTGGTACGACGAGGCCTAGGTAGGCCCCCTTGGACGTAGGATCGACAATTGGAGGAATTGTCCCGTTTTACCACTCCGACCTGACGTAAGTCTCGAAGACTTGACGTGTTGGTACACTTCATGTGCGAGTGCGGCGCCGCGGGGCTCGAAGCCAGTTAATATCGGATGACTTATCCATGATAGTTTTGTCTAGGTATTTCTCGCATTATTCGCAGGTCAAGCTCTTGCACGATTGGGTTTCGGTGTCGGCCAAAGATAATCGCCTTTGTCCAGGGGAATCTTCGTGTAGAAGTCATGCATTTCTTGAGTCAATTTGGGCCGATCTCTTCGAGGAGTGTAAGGAGGAATGGGGCGGACAAAGAATGCTGTCCGCCAAAGTTGCCGGATACGTTGAAAGGGACCGAAATAATGTCGTTGGCCTGGCTGACGCAGCTGTCGCTGGGTCAAGCCACTACATAGTTCATCGAACTTTTGGCAGACTTCACCGATAGTGGGTCGCAATGAGGGTTCTGGCAGCGTCATAGCTGTCACAAGGGGCTCTAAGAATTGGAGAGATGGCCGAATCATGCCCTGAATGCTCATGCTTAGCGCTTGCACTGGCAGTCGTGGTCGATCAACACACCTTGTACTTGCTTTTCCCAGAAAAGAGGAAGTATCTCTTCAGAAGGTTGCCCAGGCAGTAGATGTCCGTTGGGAATGGATTGCACAGCTGATGGGTTCTATATTCCGGAGGCGATTTGTCTCCTCCAATGATGACGTATTCAAGTGGCGGCCCTTCCGCTGGATCGTAGTGTCTGGAGAGCCCGAAGTCAATCACAAAGTACCGTGGCCAGCACTCCGTCCGAGTGATATGGTGCGCATTCCAATGCGCCGCGGGGTCTTGCGCGGTAATTACCGGATGATACCCTGAAGGAAACAAACGGGTTGGATCTTGAACGATGTTGAGGAAGCTACAGTCCCTAACAGAGAAGAGTCGGTGATCAACGACGATACTTCGCTTTGCTTGTCATGTACCGCACCGATGAGCCACGAAATTTTCATGCATGAATTCGAATCCCTGAAGCACTCAATCATGTGCCAAAGCAATGAGAGTGTCTCTCACTTCAAACAATTGTCGAAAGCAGTCAACAACCTCCCCTACAGTGTCGAACTCGGGCGTTAAAAAGCTAATGAGTCGAGGCATAACCAGTATTTGCAAGCCAGCGTCATCTGGGTCTTGCAGCGTCCCTAGAATAGGAATGCAGTGATTTCTTGGATGACCGGAAAGAGCAGGCGAGGAGAACAGTGTGGCAATCTCGACTTCATAAGGATGATCACCGGCGACGACTGTCTTGAGTATAACCGGCTTGTCGTCCGAGATACGACGCGCATCCATGATACAGGCCTTCTGAAAGCTATTGAGCCTGTGAATACGCCTCATAGGCACAGACGCACGAAATGAGAGGCTAAATATTCCCGAACGGCTTCCCATCCTGCATTTGGTATGTAGTCTGGATGAAACTTGGGTCGCAGGCGGTATCCAGAGGCTTCAAGAAATTCCCGACGCTCGAACCAGTATAGTTCATGACCACGGAAAGATATTAACATAGGCAGAGGTTGACATGCAGGACTGAGGACATGAGGCGAACGTTTGGTTAGGCATAAGCGGATCACGTATTCGGCACGGTCACAGCGGTCACGTGAAGTTACAGCAACTTTCCGTTTAACTTGTCTCCAGGAATTGTCGATGGACCTCATGCTGGTGTAAACTTAGAATTGAACGTGGTCTTTGCATGGAGGTTCTCTTTCTCCTCTCCCTCTCATGTCCGATCGTCAATCTCCTTCCACTGATACTACAAGTGCTCCTGGTCCCAATAGCACCAAGTTCAATCTCTTTCGATCGCCAACAAAGTCGACAATGGAAGCCCTGGACGTGATGGACCAAAGCCTTGATGATCTTGGAGAGACTATGCCGTATTGGGCGCAAAACGAGCTGACACCTGTAATAAGAGACATGCAACTGTAAGTCCTAACAACCCATATTTTTCTCATCATATCCTTACCTAGTCGAACATAGGCAGGCTACTAAACGTGATGTGGTCTGCGACAAGATTATCCAAGACCCCTTCCGCGGCACGCTGAGCATTCCTACTCGCAGGTTGGCAGCATCGTTGAATTATGATGCTACACACTTGTCGCTCAGAGTGAAGGTCTGCCCAGATTACGCACCTTGCTCCCTCTAACAAAATCCCACCTTCCGACCATTTCAGGGGATATCCAATCAGAAGCGACACGGAGACAGCATACCTCCCCCACCTTATTCATTGATCCCAGAGCAACATACACCACTCTCCGACCGGTCCGAGTCTTCGAATGTCGGCGAGAATTTGGCTCGAATGTACTGTGTTATATTTTCTCTTCTTCTATGACTTATCGCTACTCAGAACTCCGCAAGCCCCGTCCCCGAAGACAAAAAAGAATCTTCTCAAGTATGTAGACGCCTTCTGAGTCGCTGTTAACGTTGGTCCATTATCCTAACTTTGTGCAGGGACAAGTTAGACCGGGTGGTATTCAATTTGTCACTCTTGAAACCGCAGGGTGCCTATGTTTTTCATAGAAAGCCAAAGAGAGGCCCATTTTACGCCCGCAGGACATGAGCATCACACCATTTCTTCAATCACTAACCCAATCGCAAGCAATTCACCCGGAGCCAATTGTGAGCATCTGAAATTGTTCTGGGCTGACTGAAAAGTCTTGCTCAATACGAAACTAGCCTTCAAGCTCCCATACCCCAGACTCGGACTGTCAGGCTGAGCTTCCCATTCCCGAAACGACGCGAAACCTAGAACCATCGGTAAATGTTAGTTTTTGAAGCTTCAGCTACCCTCATCATTTGAACTATTAGGCTGAAATTCCTATTCTTGTGACGATTCAAAACCCACAACTTGAACCACTGACACCAGCAAGTGCTCTATAACTTCTGCTGTCCTCATTGAGCAATAACGCACTGGCAGAGACCTGTTCGTAGTGCTGTGACCTTGATGGTTTACAACCCTGATGAGGAGATCGAGCGGCATCATCACCGGTAAGTGCGCTCCTATCCCTATTCCCATCCAATGAAACTGAGGAACATCCTCAGCCTTAGCCAGTTCACTCACCACGCCGTTGCCGCATCAACGGTCGCTGATTACTCGGATAGTGAAGATAGTACAAGTCAGCATGCTGAACATGGATCGATGCTGGAGTCGGAGGACGTCGCTTCCGACATCGTGACTTCGCGGAACGGGCAGCATGCTCCTGGAGTGCAGACTCGTCAACGTGGAATAATGCTAGCGAGGATCCAGCGGCCCTAGTAGTAGCTTTCTGATTGCCTGATTCCGAGATAGATTGTCTGCCTGTCATCGACCTCGATAATTTCTTCATACATTCATTTGTGACTCTCCACCACCGCCTAGCTCGGTAAATGTGAGAAGAAGTAATCCCAGATACTACAATATTACGCAAAACGTCGCTTTTTGCCAGTGCGCTGACACATATCGCAAGCCCGCTTCAGCTTGCTCCTGGTACCCTTCTCGTCATCCTCGGCCGACAGCTTTTTTTTTTAGGAACGGCGCCCAAAAAGAGAGTGCTAAGTCATATTGTTCCTCTGCTTCCACTCCAATAAGACCTCCATGAAATCACCGACTCCGCGATATGCAAACGACAAGAACATTAGTCGCAAAAGATCATTGTTGCCCCCAGTGGCTTTCTGTGCATCCTTGAAATCTCTCTCCAATGCCTCCAATCTCGTATCCCACGCCGATAGCAAAGATACGCATTGAGGCAGAAAATCTCCGTAGAGTTGGAAATCATCGGCTGTTATTCGCCGTTGAATATGGCGTGTCGCAGTACTTCGGCTCGTGCTCAACTGTTGGCGTAGGAGTGTCAGGTGGCTTAGTTTGACTTTATCTCGGAATACTGCAGCCCATTGACAGACAAAGTACACCGCCCACAGATCGTCGACAGGGGAGTATAAGTGATCACTTCCTGCGTGAATATCATGGAGAAGAGCTTCAGACATGAATTCTACAGTGCCCTAAAACGGATGAGACGTTGAACCAGTACTTAGACTCGCTTTGCACCTTACCGAACGCGTGGAATTTCGGGGAGCATCGAAATGGTGCCACTTGACTGCATTATCACCATCAATAATGAGGCCGGATGCATCAGCCCCCACACCCAGGGTTTCGAGTAGGTCTTTGACGCGTTGTGCTTGCTCTCGACAATCAACGAACCACTCAAAGGGTTCAAGCCGAGATGTCTAAACTTGACGATAAGGTCGTCGATGGCGTCAGGCGCGAGTCTCAGATCAATCTCGAATTTTTTCATCGCAACAGCTTCTGCGAGGCGAAGTAGGTTCCCTATGCTCGGATCCCGGTGGAAATAGCCAAGTTGAAACATCGCAAGCCATCCTGCCAATCACTAATCAACGTATGAAGCCAGAAACCACTAGTAGACCCACCAAGTAAAGTATGGAGGATTGCGACAAAGAGTGCGAGAGGATTTGGTGAGGAGACAAGCGACGACCCAATTGTGTGAAACAAATGGTAGAGCTGACTGCGCCATTCTGGTTCTGATGGGACAGTCTTACTGAAGACAGGCCAATGGAACTGCTTGAGATCCATAACCTCTTCGGGGGTAGGGAGAAGAAGGTGGTTCGTGAAGGGGCCGGAAGTTTCGTCAGCCGGGGTACACGAATAGTGGTGTCCTGGGCAGCCAAATAGTTCATCGCAGGCCGACGCCAGCTCGTCTTCGATGGTTTTCCAAGTCGGATTGTCTCGATCCCAAATCGACTTGAGTATCACTTGTTTTTCCTCTTCCGATGTGCTCAATGGCTTGGTGAAAACCTTGGATGCCATCTTGAGTTCTCCAAGTGGATATTGGGCGATTTTTGGTCGGATTTCTGGTGGGAAATCAGCATTGAAACGCATGAAATAGAAGCTATGATGAAAGTGGAAACTCCACAAACAACACAAACAACTAAATCAAACTGAGTGAGGTCAGGGCTCCATGCAAAGTATATGCATGCTGCAACCCATAAGAAGAAGAGGAAGATGACAAAGCTGAGTGGGAACCATAGATAGATAGAGAGTGATGATGATGTAAGTGGTGATGATGTCAATGATGATAGTGATGATGTGGGTGATGTGGATGTGGATGTGGATGTGGGTGTGGGTGTGGATGTGGATGTGGGTGTGGGTGTGGGTGTGGGTGTAGACATGTAAGACCTGCTCACCATATCATAAGAGGAAAGACCAACTCCCTCTAAACACCAACCCAATACGAAACCAAAACCAAAACCAAAGCAACTTCCCAAAAGGGTAGTAGTCACAGTCACCGTCACATCGAATATATTTGTTGTTGTTGATATGTTATTTATTGTTTTTGTTATTGTCGTTGCTGATAGCACTGAAGCCAGCATCAAGAGCATCAAACAATATGCCATATATAGCAATAATGTTCCAGATATGGGTCGCTCCATCAGGTGAGGGCGACGTTCCATATTTGGCAAGATGCGTCTGAGCATAGTCACAGTCTAACCAAGGTTATGCCAAGTTGTTTCTCATAAACAGAGTCGGTGTGGTCACGTGATCACGGAGATGACTAAGCAGGTGGGTTCAAGGGTACCAGACCCGACGACGAAAGGGGAGGGGTGTATAGGCAAGAACTCGATGAACCGCGCAGCAGTTCTAGCGTGGGAACGGGGTAACAACTCAAGGGCATGTCATATCCGTGCATCCGTCATGTGCCGCGGCCCGCGGACCGGTCACGGTCCGCCGGGTTCCGGCCCGATCCGATCCGGTCGCTCCGGCGACCTTGTACTCTGTATGTCTTTCGCCTTGTTACTTATATCTCCGTATGTCCTTATGCTTGTTACTTTCCATATGCACTCCGTACCTTGTACTTACTTATGGTCTTCCCTTTCTACTTACTTGTAGTATTTAAGCAGCTAAAGTAGCTACGGTACTTTAGCTTGATTATAAACGTTACTTGCACTCCTCCTCTGTGCGGAACGACTCCGAAAACTCTTCTCTCTTCTCTTGTCCTTCAACCGGATTTCACTCCGCTCGCGGACCTTGCTCCGCTCCGACTCCGCTCCGGTCCGGTTGGTCTTGTGTTCATTCGTGTCAGGCAGCTACTGGCTTGTTAGCTATAGTAGAAACCCCCTCTGTTCTGCACGGCACTTGACAGTATAATCAAGCTCATCTGTCTGGCTTTTCCTCATGTCTTACGACAATTCCCAACAACGTTTCTCACCCCCAACGATCCTCGTCGATTTCCGACTCGTCCGGGATGGCCTCAACAGTCGTCTCCTCCGGCTCCTCCGGTTAACTTCTACGAGGGCCTAAACCTACGAGTTCATGCTGATCGGCGAAATTCTGCTCTGTTTTCTTCGTTTCCCCCTGGGAATCTTTACAACACACCCCCTGCTCTTCACGCTCCCATGCAACATCCAGTCTCACCTTCTCCTTTGCCTCAAGGCGCTTCATACGTCACTTTGCGCCCTTCGGCACGTCAGTCCTTAGAACCAAACTTCGGACGACGCTCCGCTCCTCACCCATCGACTTATTTGGATCCGCCTGTTCCGCCTCTCCCAATCAACAATCCTATTCGGCAATTTAATGCTGATGTAACTGGCTTGCGCGGAACCATTCCGGCCGAATTGGCCGCTGCGATACCGGATCACACCCGGTTCACCCAAATCGATGAGGAAGTAGAGCAACAAGGTGAAATTGTTCCTCCCCCTGTTGAAACAGAGGAACAACATGGTACTGGTTCTGGTTCTGCTAATCCTGGTGGGCCAGATAATGGTGGAGATGGCCCTGGCTCCCCTGGCGGTCGTAATAGCCCGCTTGGTGAGGGTCCCGGTGGTCCTGGGGGTCCAGAAGACCCTAATGGTCCTGATGGTTCTGATGGACCTGGCGGTCCGGGTGGCGGCGGTGGCCCAGGAGGTGGCCCCGGCGGACCCGGCGGTCCTGGTGGTCCTGGCGGCGGTGGTCCTGGAGGCGGAGGTCCTCCGGGAGGTAACCCGCCTGGTGGTCCTGGTGGCCCGGGTGCCCCTCCGGCACCTAGGGGACCTACTGATGGAGAGAGAATGGCAGCTAGCATCGTTTCTGGTCTGGCTGCTCTGGCTGCTGCGATTAACACTATGTCGCAAAATCAGGCCACGGCTCAACAATTCTCCCTCAAAACGTCTCGAAACGGAAAGTCCAATCTCCGTAATCCAGAGCCTTTCGAAGGCTCTGACCCTTTAAAGCTTCGTCCTTTCCTCACTCAGTGCTATTTGCATTTTGCTGAACGTCCCTCTGAGTTCACTACGGACTCGGAGAAGATTGTCTACATCCTCTCTTATCTTCGAGGTAATGCCTTGTCGTGGTTTGAACCCCAACTGTTCAGCGACGATCCGGACTCCGTTCCGTACTGGGACGGAAATTTGGAGCTCTTCCTATCAGAGCTTCAGACTACGTTCGGTCCGGCTGATCCGGTTGGTGACGCGGAGGCATCACTCCGCATCTTGAGGATGAAGAGCGAGGACAAGATTACGACCTATGTGATCGAGTTTACTCGACTTGCGTCTCACACATTCTGGGGTCCGGAAGCCCTCCGATCCCAATTCTACGAAGGTCTCCCTCGACGCATCAAGGACGAGCTTTCTCGCGTCGACTACGCGAACACACTGGTCGGCGTGCGCCTTGCGGCAGTCAAAATCGACACTCGCTATTGGCGACGCAAGGAGGAGATAATCCGCGAGAATAATCTCAAGGATTCCGGAGGGTCTGGCTCCGGTGGCGGTAACCAGAAGGGTGGTGGGAAGAAGTCTGGCGGGTCTAACAACTCGTCGTCTTCGGGATCCAGTTCTTCATCGACTGGAACTTCTGGTTCGTCCAACTCCAACTCCAAAGGCAACAACAACGGCAACAACAAGTCGAACGGGGGCAATAATCGCGCCTCTGGCTCCGGGTCCGGTAACGGAAACAACTCCGGGGGTAAGACTTCGACTTTCTCTCACCTTTTGAAGGGTGGCCATCTCAATGCTGCGGAGAAGGAACGACGGATCAAAGAGGGCCTTTGCCTCTATTGTGGAGGTAAGGGTCATACGGCTGACAATTGCAAGAAGCGTCCGGCCAATGCTCAGGCCAAAGCTTCGACCACGGAGGCTGCTCCTGCCTCCGACGCTGCCGAGTCAAAAAAATAGACAGCAGCCCTGATGCCTCTGCACTCCATCAGGGTTGCGTTGACTCTGGCAGTGCCCCTACTTGGCCCGAGGCTTTTCTCAACGCTTCCTCTCTTTCCCCTAACGCTCTTAATCTCGACTTATTCTCTGCTGTGGACGCCCTCGGACCTCTTTCGGAGTCGCTATCCGGACCCGAAGCGTATTCAACCACGCATATTTCTGTACTCTCTTCACTTGCCGCGGGATTCAACTCCCGCTTACGGACACTCATCGACTCTGGCTCCTCTCACTGTTTTATATCTGCTCAGGCGTGTAAAATATATGGTTTTGTGCCTTACTCGATCGCGCCCGTTAAGCTCCGATATCTCGACGGCTCTAGTTCTATCATTCGGAGCCAAGTCCGGCTACCGATTCTTTTCCCTTCTGGCGACATTCAAATCTTGGACTTCTATGTCACTCGTCTTGATCCTCCTAGTCAACTGGTTCTTGGATACAACTGGCTGCACCGCTTCAATCCGTTGATTGACTGGTCCGCAGGCAGTATCTCTTTCCGTTCCACTACTCCTAGTGATCCTGTGTCGACACCACTGGCGACTACGCCTGTCTTGGTTCAGAAACCATCCTCTACGGACGACACTCCGGCGGACACCGTTCCGGCCCCTTCGTCGCCTCTGAACACTCCCTTGTCGCCTCCTCCTGTCTTGCTTCCTTCTATGGAGTCTGATCCTTCTATGGATTCGGCCTCTAGTCAAGGCACTTCACCCTTTTCGGCCCCTCACATCTCTCTTGTCTCAGCTGCGGCTTATTCGGCAGCTATTCGTCAAGAAGGTACCGTTCAGTATACCTTACGGACCACCGTTCCGACGGTCCGTGGTAATGCGGCTTCTGCATCTGGCCCGCCTGACGGACTCCCTTCCGAATACCATGACTACGCTGAAGTCTTTTCAGAGACTGAAGCTTATAATCTGCCACCGCATAGAGAGTTCGACTTGCACATCGAGACTGAGGACGGAGCTGTTCCGCCTATCGGACACCTTTACTCTATCTCTCAAGCCGAGCTCGAAGCCTTACGCGACTTCATCGACAAGAATCTCAAGGCGGGCTTCATTTATCCGTCTAAATCCTCTCATGGTGCTCCGATCCTATTCGCTAAGAAGAAGGACGGCTCTCTTCGACTTTGTGTCGACTACCGTGGTCTCAATCGTATCACTAAACGCGACCGCTATCCGCTTCCGCTCATTTCCGATCTCCTTGACGCTCCGGGTCGAGCTAGGATCTATACGAAGCTGGACTTGCGTCACGCTTACCACTTGCTCCGCATAGCGGAGGGTGACGAGTGGAAAACAGCGTTTCGCTCACGGTATGGTTCTTACGAATGGAGGGTTGTTCCTGAAGGCCTCATGAACGCGCCTTCGGCTTTTCAACGCTTCGTCAATAGCCTCTTCGCGGATATGTTGGATGTGTGCGTCATTGTTTACCTTGACGACATACTAATCTATTCGGACAACCCCTCCGAGCACCGCAAACATGTACGGGAGGTACTCCGACGCTTACGCGACGCTGGACTTTATTGCAAACTATCTAAGTGCGAGTTCAGTGTGGAGTCTTGTGAGTACTTGGGCTATATCCTTTCACCTGATGGTTTCCGGATGTCTCCGGAGAAAGTTGCGGCTATCGTCGACTGGCCTGTGCCACGCAAGGTCAAAGACGTACAGTCTTTTCTTGGGTTCTGTAATTTCTATCGGCGTTTCATTCCTTACTACTCCGACACTACCGTTCCGTTGACTCGTCTCACACGAGCCAATACCAAGTGGAACTGGTCGGAGGACTGCGAGGCGGCGTTTAATACGCTTAAGAATGCCTTTAAACAGTCCCCAATACTTCACCATTGGGTGCCTGGTCGGCAAATTACTGTCGAAACGGACGCCTCCGACTATGCCATCGCCTCTATCCTCTCTATCAACGGGGATGACGGCGACATTCATCCGGTTGCCTTCCGCAGCCGAACCCTTGGTCCAGCCGAACTCAACTACGACGTGCACGACAAAGAGTTGTTGGCCATCTTCGATGCCTTCACTATCTGGCGCCACTATCTGGAGGGCGCTCCGCTTCCGATCGATGTCGTAACCGATCACAAGAATCTTGAGTACTTCTCTACTACCAAGATTCTTACTCGTCGTCAGGTCCGCTGGTCCGAGTACCTTTGCCATTTTAACATGGTAATCCGCTTCCGTCCGGGCCGTCTGGGCGGAAAACCCGATGCGTTAACTAGACGATGGGACGTCTACCCTAAAGAGGGGGATAATGATTACCGTAAGGTTAATCCGCAAAATTTGCGCCCAATTTTCGCTACTGAACAACTCACAACGTCTCTACGCGCATCGTATCTCGAGGATGTTGTCCTCCGAGCAACGGTCGTAATGGATACTGAGAAGCTGCACACAGACATCCTCGCAGCTCTTCCGGACGACTCCGCTGCTTCCGCTGGTCTAAAGGCTGCAAAGTCAGGTTCTTCTTCGCGCTGGTCTGTTGACGATTCAGGTCTTCTACGACTTGATGACCGTATCTATGTCCCTTTGGTCGGAACCGGCTCCGGCTCCGATGCATTGCGGGTACGTGTCCTTCAACATAAACACGACCATATTCTTTCTGGCCATTTCGGGCAAAATCGCACTCTCGAACTCGTACGACGCGACTATACCTGGCCGGAGTTGCGGACCTTCGTCCGTGACTATGTGCAATCTTGCGTTCTCTGTAAACGCAACAAGAAGCCTCGACATAAACCGTTTGGGTTACTTAAACCCCTTCCGGTGCCGGAACGACCTTGGCATTCTATTTCGATGGATTTCATCGAGGGCTTACCAAAATCTGGCGAGTTTGACTCTATTCTAGTCATTGTTGATCGTGCCTCCAAACAGGCTATCTTCATTCCTTGCGACAAACACGTCAACTCAAAAGATCTAGCCCACTTCTTCCTTATTCACGTCTTCTCTAAACACGGAGTCCCTTCCCATGTGTCCTCTGACCGTGGATCGGAATTCGTGTCCGCTTTCTTCCGGTCATTAGGCGAGTTACTCAACATGGAGCTACACTACACTTCGGGTTGGCATCCGTCAGCTAACGGACAGGTTGAGCGCGCTAACCAAACGCTCGAACAATTCATCCGCATGTACGTCTCGTATCAGCAAGACGACTGGGACCGCCTGCTTCCGCTTGCCGAGTTCGCCTACAACAACGCACCTAACGCGTCAACCGGAGTCTCTCCGTTCTTCGCTAACAAAGGCTACAATCCATCTCTTACCATTCATCCTGAACGAGATGTGGCTAATGTTTACGCCAAGGACTACGTCGTTGACTTGGAATCCCTTCACGAGTTTCTTCGAAAACAGATCTCCTCCGCTCAGGAGCGGTACAAAGAGACGGCAGACGGCAAGCGCACTCCGGATCCGATCTTCGAGGTTGGTGAAAGTGTCTACGTTAGCGCTGAACATATTTCTACCACACGCCCTACCGCCAAATTCTCTGAGCAGTACCTTGGACCTTACGAGATCATCGCCAAACCCTCCTCCGCTTCCTATACGCTCCGCTTGCCTCAAAAGCTTCGCGGAGTCCATCCGGTCTTTCACGTCTCTCAACTCGAAAAGCACTATCCCAATCCGTTCCCGACTCGTACGGACGAGCCTCCGGCTGCGGTTGAAGTCGATGGTGAACAACACTTCGAGGTAAAAGCTGTGGTTGACTCTAAAATTGACCGTCGCTACCGGGTTCAGCTCCGGTACTACGTGGAGTGGTTGGGCTACGAAGATACTGACGAGCAGTATACGTGGGTTGGCGCTGACGACTTAGAAGCTCAAGAGCTTATCGACAGCTTCCACCGCCAACACCCGGACAAGCCTGGGCCGGACTACTAGCCTTTTCGGATTCCCTCCGGTTCTTTGCTTACTCGCTCACTCACACTCGTTTCGGACTCATTGCGGATTCTATTCTATATACAAAGGCCATTTTTCTATCTACAATTGGCCGTTCTGCTACCTACTTCTTCTTGCTAGGCCCGGTCTTCTTCTCCTGAGCCTTCTCCTGCTCCTTTCCCTTCTTCTTGTTCTCCCGTCGGCGCTCGTTCTTCCTGGCGGTTTGCTTACGCCTCTTCTCGCGCTTCCCGTTCCGCCCGTTCCCACTCCGAAAGCCGCCGTGACTCGGCGATGTCGAGCGGATCGGGGATCCGGATGACTGGTGGCACCCAGTTGGGCACCGCGATCGTCGCAGGGGCACGACGGGCCCGGACCTTCTCCGGTGAGCTTTCCGCTCGCTGCTTCCCCTTGCCTTTTTGTCCACTTCGGACTCCTCCTCCTCCTCCTCCGACGACTCCTTCGAGCCCCCATCCACGGACTCCTCCGCCTCGTCGTCGATGAACGACGGCAACTCGTCGTCGAACAACGACGCAGGATTTGCGCGCGGGCCAGAGCCCTTGCGGAAGATCCTCCGGCGTTGGCGCACCGGTTGCTCGACCTCGTCGTCGTCGCTCGACTCGACGACCGGAGTCTCCGCCCGCTGACGCTTTCGCGCCCTCTCCCTCGCCGCGTCTGCCTCCATCTCGTCAACCAGACGGCGGAGCTCCTCCTTATAGGCGCGCTCGTTGGCGGCCTGAGGACTTTCCGCCTCTGGCGACTCCTCCCTCAGCCCACTCCCTTCGCCCTCCTGTCCTTCCGGCTCCGGCGACTCCGACCCAATGTCTCCACGGGTCACCCTCGCTCTCAGCTCGTGGAGCGCCTTCGACAGCGTAATGAGATGCTGCCCCTGCTCGTTCGCCAGTTGGGTGAGCATCTCCGTCTTCTCCTGGCTCGCTTTGAGCTCGGAGCGGCTCCGCTCGAGCAACTCGCGATGCTCTTTTGATAGGCCAGCTTCGCTAAGTCGAAGGTCAGTTTCGATTTCACTCCGTTGGCTGCTTCACGCACCCTTTTGGTCTTACGACCCTTTTGGCCTTCGGAGGCTTTCCGGGCCAGTCGCAGGCGGCCTTGGCGTCCACGCATTCAACGCACGACGACGCGTTGGTTTTCGTCACCGGCTGGTCCACGCACTCCAGCTCCTTCTTGACGCAGCGATAACAGGCTACAAAACGGTTAGTTATTCCTCCGTACGCTCCGCAACGGAGTATTTACGGATGGCGCGCAACGACATGGTGGTGGTGGTAGAGAGGAGAGAGTTTGGGTCCGCCATCACGAAATCCCACGGCCTTATATACCACGAATCCGGCACTCTCCGACAAACTTTTGATCATCGCCTCCGTTTCCGCCAATTCCTTTGCTGCGCCAAGCTGCGGCCCTGCAGCCATTTAATTTTAAACTTCCGCAGGGTTTCCATCGAATCTTCTGGGCTCTCGCAGGCCTCGTGCCTAAGAGGGGGATACTGTCATATCCGTGCATCCGTCATGTGCCGCGGCCCGCGGACCGGTCACGGTCCGCCGGGTTCCGGCCCGATCCGATCCGGTCGCTCCGGCGACCTTGTACTCTGTATGTCTTTCGCCTTGTTACTTATATCTCCGTATGTCCTTATGCTTGTTACTTTCCATATGCACTCCGTACCTTGTACTTACTTATGGTCTTCCCTTTCTACTTACTTGTAGTATTTAAGCAGCTAAAGTAGCTACGGTACTTTAGCTTGATTATAAACGTTACTTGCACTCCTCCTCTGTGCGGAACGACTCCGAAAACTCTTCTCTCTTCTCTTGTCCTTCAACCGGATTTCACTCCGCTCGCGGACCTTGCTCCGCTCCGACTCCGCTCCGGTCCGGTTGGTCTTGTGTTCATTCGTGTCAGGCAGCTACTGGCTTGTTAGCTATAGTAGAAACCCCCTCTGTTCTGCACGGCACTTGACAGGGCACCTATTCACTCTCGGACCGACGACGTTGACGTTGACGGCGACGGCGACAGCGGCGACGACGTTGACAGGTGTTCTTCAATACAATACCCCGCGGGGCCGTGATCGTGATCGTATACAGTACTCGCTTAGTCGTTGACGGCTTCCGTTAACCCTGGCCCAAAGCGGCGCGAAAGGGGAGGGAACCCGAAGGGGGGGATTCACTGGTCTACCTACTACATGGGGGCCCTTTATATACCTCAGCCGTTGCTGCGGACAAGCCACTGAGTCACTCGGCGCCGCGTTGCCTAGTCACTCGGCGCCGCGTTGCCTAGCACCCAGATGACTCACTCTTGCTGACTCACTCGGCTCTGGTGACTCACACGGCTATGTGGGTGACGTGTCCAGCCGGCTGCTTATGCGGCTATGCTGACATCTTCCTTCTTGGCCTTTCCCGCCATTTTCACCCCCTCTACAGTGTGCATGCTCTTCATCTCCCCCATTGAAAAATCCTGAGTGTCCTCACTCAGCGCCAATGTTGCATATTTTCCAGATCAGAAAATCCTCTCTTCTTCCAATATTTATCTGGCTTCTCCTCCAAGAACAATGTTGTGCCACATCTCTGTGATTAGGGCCCAGTTTCTTGGATTGTGGCATTTCATTTCTCTTGACCACTCTTCAACTCAACCCCAAATTCAAATTTTCCAGAGTAGAGTCAATCATTTCCACAAGTGTCATGGCTCCCTTGGACTTTTTCTTTCTTATTCCCCTGGGTCTTCTTTATCTTCTTCCCAGAGTTTTGTGCATCTAGAATCTGTTTATCTGCTCGCTCCATAGCTTGCCGTTGCTTCTTGGTCAATAAAGGAACAAATTTCTGGCCTGATGTTGATTGATCATTGCCCTGGAAGCCCCTATTCCATTGATCACGGTAAAAATTCATCAACCATGCCCTTTGGACCATAGCGCCATCATCTGGTACCAGCTGTCCTATCTTGTCTTCAATCTGGCCAATAGTATCCTGGCTTCTGCTGAACTGCTCTGATGATTGGGCCTGTAGTGAGTTCAAGTTATTCTGGAGTTTTCCAAATGCATCACTGATGTCATCTCTAGTTGAGTACTCCAGTTGTTTAGTTGAGTTGACTAGTCCTTCAAGACTAGATTCCATCTGATCTAAATGCAACATCTGTTGCTTAACCTGGTCTTGTAAACTTTGGAGTGCAGTGCCTTCATATTTCTGGACTTCTTGGATTCTATCCATGACCTCCTTCATACCATCAACTTTATCTCTGAGGTGAGAGTGGGAGTCCTCAAGATATCCCAGTGTCTGATTGATATTGTCCTCCATTTGACTTGGTGTATGCTCCATTTTCATCCTTGAGGTCTTGTTAGAGTCCATATCTGCTAGCACAGAATAAAGTCCTTCTTGGAGAAGCCTAGACTGCTCATGCAAGTCTGCATGTAAATCATCTAGCTGTTCAGTCAAATGTCTTGTAGTATCTACATCCTGTGCAAAAACAGACATCTTTTTCAGCTGCTGAACTGGCTTTGCCTGCTGTGGTAGTGGTGTCCTCCAAGCTTCTCTTGACCTAGCTATAGGTAGCCTTGGATGGTTTGTCACATGTTCTAGTTGTGGCATTTGTGACCCTGGTCCTTGCACCACCAGTTTTCCTGAACTCCATTCCACTCTAGACTGATCTGTGAACTTTTCTGGATTCCTGACTTGGTCTAGCCTGGTCACTTGGTTCCTTTTCTGGTCCTCATGTTCTGATGGAGCTTCATCAATATCTTGGCTAGTTTCTGCCTTGAGCTCCTCTGAATCATTATCCTTCATAGATATGGTGCCCATTGCAGCAAGCCTTTCAGCTGTCTTCACCAATTCAGATAATGCAATAGTGTCTTCACGACGTCTCTGGTTTGTTGAAGTTTGTAGACCATGCTCTTCCAGAACAATTTGTCCTATCTTCCTATCCAGCACTGCCTGTTGCAATTCTTTTGCTGATCTATGGTCAAATGTTCCCAAGTAATACTTGCATGCTTCCCTATTTGTCAAGATTGAAGGTTCCTGTTGGAGCTTCTCCACCAGAACCATAAACTGTCTTCCAAACCTGATAAGGGGTCCTTCTTTATCAAGTTCAAGTCCTTGATGCTCTGCACATAGTTCCTCCAGACCATGCAATGTTCCAACTTCTCTTGCCTTCAACTCTGGATAGAGGGAATGAATCTCTGCAATAAATGCAGCATATGAATAGGCAGCCCCATATGTCCTAAGTCCTCTCCAGAATAACCTTTTCCTGGTAGGCAGATAACTTGTCAGAAGCTCCTTCTTCTTCTGCTTATCCTTGATGCTGCCAAGTTCGAAAATGCTGACCATATTGTCAAGAAAATCCACCAGATCATCAATCAAATCACTGGTAAACTTTGGGCATTGGTCCTCCCATGACCTTGGAATCCGAAAGGGAGCTACAGCTGAAGAAGCTGGTACTGGAACTGCTGCATTAGATCCAGAGTAGGGTTGCCCTTGTTTCAGACGAGGTATCTGTGAGTTTCCAGCCATAAACACAGAGGCCATATTGCCCTGCATGTTGCCCTGCATGTTGCCCTGCATATTATCTTCCATCTGATTGCCCATCAATGGAAAGTTGACCATAGGTAAGGGTTGCTGATCATGGCCAGCATTGATGACAGCAATGTTGTTATTGTGGGTGACCCTGCCAGCAGAGTCACATGGTACAAGGTGTGGTGGTCCCAACTCCAGCTTGTCATTGTCTTTCTTCTTGTGGATGAGCCCCTCGCGGTGGGCTCCAGATGAAACGCATGAAATAGAAGCTATGATGAAAGTGGAAACTCCACAAACAACACAAACAACTAAATCAAACTGAGTGAGGTCAGGGCTCCATGCAAAGTATATGCATGCTGCAACCCATAAGAAGAAGAGGAAGATGACAAAGCTGAGTGGGAACCATAGATAGATAGAGAGTGATGATGATGTAAGTGGTGATGATGTCAATGATGATAGTGATGATGTGGGTGATGTGGATGTGGATGTGGATGCGGGTGTGGGTGTGGATGTGGATGTGGGTGTGGGTGTGGGTGTGGGTGTGGGTACATAAGAGACCTGCTCACCATATCATAAGAGGAAAGACCAACTCCCTCTAAACACCAACCCAATACGAAACCAAAACCAAAACCAAAGCAACTTCCCAAAAGGGTAGTAGTCACAGTCACCGTCACATCGAATATATTTGTTGTTGTTGATATGTTATTTATTGTTTTTTATTATTGTTGCTGATAGCACTGAAGCCAGCATCAAGAGCATCAAACAATATGCCATATATAGCAATAATGTTCCAGATATGGGTCGCTCCATCAGGTGAGGGCGACGTTCCATATTTGGCAAGATGCGTCTGAGCATAGTCACAGTCTAACCAAGGTTATGCCAAGTTGTTTCTCATAAACAGAGTCGGTGTGGTCACGTGATCACGGAGATGACTAAGCAGGTGGGTTCAAGGGTACCAGACCCGACGACGAAAGGGGAGGGGTGTATAGGCAAGAACTCGATGAACCGCGCAGCAGTTCTAGCGTGGGAACGGGGTAACAACTCAAGGGCACCTATTCACTCTCGGACCGACGACGTTGACGTTGACGGCGACGGCGACAGCGGCGACGACGTTGACAGGTGTTCTTCAATACAATACCCCGCGGGGCCGTGATCGTGATCGTATACAGTACTCGCTTAGTCGTTGACGGCTTCCGTTAACCCTGGCCCAAAGCGGCGCGAAAGGGGAGGGAACCCGAAGGGGGGGATTCACTGGTCTACCTACTACATGGGGGCCCTTTATATACCTCAGCCGTTGCTGCGGACAAGCCACTGAGTCACTCGGCGCCGCGTTGCCTAGTCACTCGGCGCCGCGTTGCCTAGCACCCAGATGACTCACTCTTGCTGACTCACTCGGCTCTGGTGACTCACACGGCTATGTGGGTGACGTGTCCAGCCGGCTGCTTATGCGGCTATGCTGACATCTTCCTTCTTGGCCTTTCCCGCCATTTTCACCCCCTCTACAGTGTGCATGCTCTTCAGCATCAATCTATGAGAAAGGAGTCCCTACTGACTTTTTTCAGCGGTAACGGGCTGATCTGCATTGCTATATGAATATATTTTCCTGGCCAAAAGAAATCCGCATACCAATGACATCTTCTAATGTCGCTTGCACCGGATTTGGTATCGGAGACGGTCGAAGCTGGAGTCTGTGGACGACGAGCTGTGGTGATGGGGGCGAGATCGGCGACGGGGCGGTTAGGGTATGAAAGTTTGAACACGTTCGTAGCACGACCGCGACAACACACAGCACTATGCAAAACCTCCTCAATGTTTGCATGCAATGACTTTGCGTCTCCTCCGCCAACTGGCAAGAGCATTTCAACCCCATTGTACCATGGCGGCAAGCCGATGTCACCCACCGTCTTGCATGTGAACAAAGCCATCCAGATCCACAGCATTTCCTCCTGGCCGCGTTGCGTGACGAGCGACAAAGGCTTTGAGCACGACAGCCCGCCACGATGAAAGAGCAGAAATCTCAAGTCCCACTCGACAGGGTTACATGCGAGAACAAGGGCATAGACACGCAGGGGATTCGCGGCGAATAGAGCATGCCCATATGTGGCTGCTTGTCGCAGGAGCTCGGGCCATTCATCTTGGACTTCCAAAGGGATGCCGATCTGGATGTCGGCAGCGTTCGGTGGCAGGGGCTCTGTAGCACTCGGGGGGCACCAATAGAAGCGCTTGTTTCGCCAGTCCTCACTACTCTGCGAGTCAGGGGACGATACGCCAACGATATCAGGCTTTAATGGCTTTTCGCCTTCAATACCGTCTTGTGTGGGTCGGCCATAGACGAGGAATTCGAGTTGCGAATAAACTGATGTTTCGGCGAGATCCGGACATTTCGATTTTACGAGGGCCACACAAGCATTCAAAAAGGCAACGAGTTGCGTGCAATCCTGTTTGCCCTCTATACCACCCTTAGCGGCTTGGAATCGCGAGATGAAGGTGCTTGTGTCGAGGTCCTTGCGGCACTTCTCGAAAACCTCCTGAAACGCTGGTTCATCGACGGCCAGGTCGTAATAATCAGCCCGGTCGATGTCGTCAGCAATTTCCATCCTCTGTTTCACTTCAAGTACGTCCGCAGAGGTTTTCCTCGTCCTTTGGCACACCCTTGTTGCGAATCTCATTGGGGAAAATTCCCACACGTGGTTGCGAATCTCGTGTTCAAGTACGCTCTTCAGGTCATCTTGGGTGACAGGAGGTGATGAGCAGTCGCTCTGCGTACTACGGGACCGAGTCATTGGTGAGAGTCGCCGGATCCTCTGACATGTGGAGAGGGGAGAGATCAATGAGATGAGAGATGAACCCTATTGTACACGTGACCTGATGCAAAAATCAGTTTTTTTCGTGTCTTATTGTATGTCCATCATAATTTCTCGAACCACACGTCAGCAGTCTCACGCACACTCCCGCCCTTCCTCATGCGCCGCGTAGTATCCCCAATCGCAACATCGAAGAAACCGAGCCCAACAACCTCGCCATCCACCACCACAAACTTGGCGGTATAAACCTCGCTCGCCGGATCCTCAAACGGCGCCTTGTCGTCTCCATAGCCGTGCGGGTACAGATTCGTTAGGGTGACGCTGTAGCTACCAACTCCCTCCAGCGGTGTCAAACGCATGTGTGTGCCCCAGAACCGCGGCCAGCGGGCATAAAGTTCGCCAAAGTCAGCGGGGAAACTTCCCGCTGGGGATGTCGACGGTAAGGAAGTCGTGGACTACAGCTTTGCATGCTGAGCTGCCCGAGAAAATAGGACTGCAGAGGGTGAAATTGCCATAGCCGGGGTTGGCATATGACCCCTCGAATCCGAGCATGGGTTTCGCAACTTCTACAGCTTTCGGTGGATGAGGAGGGTCTTTTGTAGTCGGATTGTTTTTGCGGGGAGGGAGTCCGAGCACGCGATCCATAACCTTTCGCGAAATATTGCGCAGGGTGTCTTGGACTGCAGTGTTGATCAGGACAACAATGCCGACTCCGTCTTGCGGGTAGAACTCGACACGAGTCGCAACCCCAGGAGCGCCGCCGTTGTGGGTTACCACGTCATGCCCACGATATGAAAGACGCCCCCAGCCGAGTCCATAGCCCATAATGGAGGTAGACTCGGTGCCGGTTTCGACTGCAACCGTGATGGCGGAGGTGGCGAGGTCAAATGTCGATTTGGGAATAATGGTCTTGTTGGTGCGCGGATCCACGCCTTGGTTCAGAAGGGTCCTTACATATGCCGCCTAGGAAAGACATTATTATTATTAGTGGAGATCAGATGAAGAAACCCACCATGTCTTCCGTTGTAGACTGGACACCACCCGCACCAGCAATAAGGGGAGCACTGTGCTCAGGCATGAAGAACGGAATGCGGCGGCCACCAGCCAGGGGAGTCCACGCCTGAGTCAAACGACCGGTTTCTGCTGCCCGGTCAGGGTACAACGTCGACGACTTCATCCCCAGTGGCTTGAAGATGCGCTCTTCAACAAAGTCGCGATAGTCCAGTCCCGAGTATTTGGACACAATGTGCGCGCCAGTGACATACATCTGTTTGGAGTTAATGGGTAGAACAAGATTTGTGAAGGACATACCATGTTGTTGTACTGATACCGCTGCCTCAACTCATCCGAACTGCGCAAATGGCGCAATTTAGCAACGATGTCGCTCGGAGATTCGTATGGAGAGTACGAGCCATCGTGTCTGCATTTGGATTGAGCACTATTTCGTAAATGGGCAGGTGGACCCACGCTGGTACCCCAGTTCGATGAGAGAGCAAATCCTTCAAGTCAGTGTTATTGGTCGCCCACTCGTCTTCGAGGGCCCATTCGCCGGGCAGAAGGTCGATCAACTTGCTGTTCCAGTTGAACTCGGAGACCCTGTCGGGCAAGGAGGTCGCATTCTCCCCGTTGGAGAAATCGTCCATTAGAATGCCCAGCGAAGCCGACAGGAACGCCTTAGAGCACGAGCCAAGATTGAACATCGTCTGTGGAGACTGGTCAGAACGAACGAGAGGGATGTCTGGACGCACATCGGTCGTCACTGGTACTTCATGCTCATCGCGTTTGCCCCAGGTTTCATATTCGACCTCCCCGTTTGCCCAGACTATGGCCAGAGACACTCCAGCGGCCTTCCCTGCTTGCATTTCACCTGAGAAGTCGTCAGAAGAGGGTCATTTAACGGCAAGAAATTCAACTTAGGACATAGGAATACAGGGCATCGTCGATAACCTTGTTCCTGGTCAATTGCAGAGGCTCTTGCAACTGGCTATAGCCAGAGGCAAAAAGACCGGCGAGGAGAAGCCAGAGCGACATGATGGGCGCTCGAAAGTCACTGCGGTCATCATGGAGCGGAGTAAACAGGTCTCACCATCAACAAGAGTCTATTCGAGAAGCACAACTATTACTGGAGACCCCAAGTGACGAGATAGAATTATGGCGAATGTTACAAGATACGACAAATACACGAGCGAAGATAGTACAAAGACCCTAACGGTCGTGTCTGGTAACCACGCGTTAGAATAATCCATCAGTGAACGACCACTAGACTCACTTTGAGTGGAAATAAAAAAAGCATAAATGACTACTCCTGGGCGCCCTTGCCCTTCTTCTTGGATGCATCTGAGTGGAAGGTTAAAACGAGCAAGACAGTCGACACAAGGAAGCGAACCAGGAAGAAGCGCGGCATCTGCACAAGCGATTAGCACCTTAGAAAATGCAAACAAAAAGTGATGGTTGTACCAATGTGAGGGACGACACCGCCCTGCGAGATGACGACGTTGCCGAGAAGTTTTCCCAACTCCTCGTCGTTGCGAATAGCTAATTGAAGGTGGCGAGGGACAATACGATGCTTCTTGTTGTCGCGAGCAGCATTGCCAGCGAGCTCGAGGATCTCAGCGGCTAGGTATTCGAGGACCGCAGCGAGGTAGACTGTTGAAGAATGTCAGGAAAAGGAACGGGGAAGTGACAACGGACAGACCAGGGGCTCCTGCACCAACACGCTGGGCGTAGTTGCCCTTCTTGAGGAGACGGTGGATACGACCAACAGGGAACTGAAGACCGGCTTTGGAGGAACGCGATTGCGCCTTGCCATCGCCGCCGCCGCCAGCTGCCTTGCCCGACTTGGATTTTCCGCTGACTTTGCCAGACATTGCGAAGGGAAGAATGCGAAGGGTTGGTGGGTTGGTGGTGGTTGAGTTCGAAGAGCAAAAGATGATGGGTCACAGAATAACGCTGCCTTTTATAGCTTGAAGCAGCCAACCCAAATAATCGTAAACGACGCTTCAGCATATAGTGCGTGTCTATTGTGGGACTTAGAGACCAGGGATACTGTGGTTTCTACCAGCCTTCAGGAATAGAACGAGGCTAGATGAACAGGCCGTCCATAGCAGACGCGTCAACAAACGCGTTGTTTATTGCGTCACAGTTTGTCACACCGCGTTTGTTGATGATTTGATACCGCTTAGTCACGGAAGCCTATATAAACCGAGGGTGACGCTGAGAACGCAACTTTCTTCTTGCCACCCACCACCACCCTCTCATACACCCCCCTCATAACCTATGGCACCCAAACCCGCTTCCACTGCTGGTAAAGCTCCTGCCTCAACGGCGTCGAAAGCCCCAGCCACCGCCTCCAAAGCCCCATCGAAGACAACTGAGAAGAAGGCTGGCAAGAAGACGGCCAAGGCCGCAGCACCAGCCGATGGCGAGAAGAAAAAGCGCAAGAAAGTCCGCAAGGAGACGTACTCATCCTACATCTACAAGGGTTCGTTGCTCATCTGTGCTGGTCAGCCCATTCTCATTGGTCCATAGTCCTGAAGCAGGTCCACCCCGACACTGGTATCTCCAACAAGGCGATGGCCATTCTCAACTCGTTTGTGAACGACATTTTCGAGAGGATTGCTACCGAAGCCTCCAGTCCGTCATCCTTTCCAATACCTGGGGCTAGCTGTTGACCCATATTCTAGAGCTTGCACAATACTCGAAGAAGAGTACCATATCATCCCGCGAAATCCAAACCTCTGTCCGTCTTATCCTTCCTGGAGAACTTGCCAAGCACGCGATCAGCGAAGGGGTAAGTTCTTGCCTCTGATCCTCCACCTATCCCTGACACGTCTTGCAGACCAAGTCGGTTACGAAGTTCTCGAGTGCGACAGGCACGAAATAAACCCTTCCTTATTGCATCTGTATTTCACGCGTGTACACTACCAATCGATCTGTAACTTGGCCCGCCTCACATTCTGTCTGTCGCCGAGAGGAGCTTTTTCTGCGGGTTTCAGGCTGGTGCAGGACTGGGTTGTAAAGCTGCTTCGGACTTGGTCTGCCATCAGGCTTCGCCCAACACCAGTTTGGTTCTAATTGGTTCGGGGACTGCTCAGCGCTTGTGATTCCATTTTGGAGGTTTACGAACGAAGCAGCAAATATACGGTCACGTGTCATATTTCCTCTTAGCTCGAAGAATTCGTGACTCATCTTGCCACGACACAGCTCTCTGCGACTGCACCCACGAAACTTCGTCAAATAACTTCTCAGACGGGTGTTAGACCGGAATGTTCTCACTACCAACGATAAAATACAGCATTTTTCGCACACACTTGGATGCAGATGCAAAAATTCATCGACTGAGTTGTACCTGGTCGCCACGGACTCTACTGGCATCTGGAAGCCTCGTCATCTCAACTCTCAAGGCTGCCGGGGCGATCATTTAGATCCCTTTCCTTCATTAGGCCCTCCTGGACTCGGATGGAACGCCGCACTGAACAGAACGACACAGTTGTCGACTAATAACACGGGATGCAATGCCTGGCTACATCTGTATGTGCTATGCCTTCATTCTGCCCATCTAGAATCTCATTGGCGGTCCGATTGTGCATCGGACCCCCTCAACCAACGCGCAAGCCGCGGCGACTGCCAAGGTGCTGTCACGGCCAATTGTCTCCCTGCAAGTGAACGGTTGGTTGGTTGGCTGCGCTGCTAAAGTGGCTGTCCCTGATTTGCACCCGGTGGCATTATAGTTGCACCGTGTTCCGCGCCCTAATTATGGCTGGCGTTCTTTCACCATCTAACAAAAGATTGACGATTCACCGCGGTCAGTTGGGAACGACGCGGAGCCGCCAGATGCAATCTTGAACAGCACCGAGGGCGTTTCATTTGCTTGACAGTGGCATTGAGTGACCGCCCAGCGTCGCGGAAGGGTGAAATAATCTGGCAGATATGCTTTGCCCTCCGAGTCCACTTACCACGCGACAGCCACGGAAAACAGGGAACTATATGATATCCGGCTACAATTTTGCAGGTATACGGCGCGGCGCCGGCTCCGATCCCGCTCACCGCAACGAGTGAGTATAGTAGCACTGCGGAGTTTGCTCACTCTCGTGATCGTCTTGCAATTGGTTTTGCTCTTGCAACTGAACAGTTATCATTATGCAACAGTTGTCAGTCAGTCTCCATTCCCGTCAAACACGACGATGTCGCGCGCTTCGTCGGGGTGACATTCCCAGGCCCCAGTTACTTGTAGTGTACGGTCTCGTCTAAATATACGGACCCTACGGATACCAGTCCATCGAATAGTATCAATCAATCACTTGAACTGCAATGACCATCGCAACTACATTTCAACGTGGATCTCAAATTGGATGGCCGATTGCCAAATCGGGCTCCGTAGACTGACCAACAGCCGAGGGGAGAACAAAAACAAAGCCGACGTTGTGGGCGTTGCCACCTGTCCGCCAGGTGAACACGGAGCCAACACAATGATGCCCAATTTTACAGCTCTGGGTCTTCATTGAGCCACACAAAAATTCTCCGACTGCCAGTGTTTCACCTGCACAATTGCAAGGTATTCACGGCCTGGATTATCCTCGGGAGTGCTAAATAGAATATGTCCCATTTCCTTGGAGATGTCCTCGAAGTCAGGACGCCGCTTTCTTGATCCACGGAACGGAACCAAATTGCCGTGAGAAAATCAAAACTTAACCGGACATGCGGTCAATGGAGTCCGGCGTGTGACGTAGGTCGAAACCGCCACATGCCGCTTTCGAAGTCGGAAACCCATCCTGGGTTTCAGCTTGCGAAGCATCAGCCACACGAAACTCGCCACTGAGTTGATGCTCAAGCCTAAATCTAAAAGCTCAACAGCTGTTGAAGATATTCATGCCGCACAGAAAGTCCACATTTTTATTTCCGGAGACTAGTGGTGCGACGCATGGCGATACATACGAGGCATACGGAACTATAGGTAGCTAAAGTAAAAGTTAATCTAGAGGTGGGGAAACGAAGGTGGGGTAAGTAGATATATGTGCAGAAAGGATAGGACGGTTTCTATAGATAGTCAACGCTACAGAGTCAGAAGAAAGAAGAAAGAGATAAGCAGAAGAAGGACAACTTGAGAATATATGGTAGTCGTCTTTGTCCAAGCACGGAAAAAGAGCGCGAAGTAGTGATACAGCGAGACAGGCGACCAAAATCTGGTGTCGCCGTCTTCCCCAATAGACAGGATCCAGATCCATCCGGAGTAGTAGAGTTATTAGAGGGTTAGTTGAGTTTAGAAACCTGGGCACAAATCATTGAGACGCGCATATTGAGCAGGACATTGTCAACTCGCCATAAGTTCGTCCCTTAGATCACACCCGCCGAGGGAGCAGGTCAACAACGCGGCTGCGTTTGACATTAGCACCCGTCTTCCCAAAGTAGCGCTCCGTCATGAACGACCAATGCAATGACCTGAGGAGAACAAAAGCAATTAAACAACGCACTTCATCGCAATGAACTGTGTTACGCACCCGACAATCCAGTTGGCTAAGCCGTCAACATAGATGGCGAGATCTCGGTCGATCTTAGGACCCCAAGATGGCAGGGCTGCGCGGTCCTCGCAGAATCGGTCAATGGTGGCTTTGCACATTTCGCCAACGAAGTCGACTGCTTCTTGCAGCGAGAGACCTTGCTGCTCCATGACGACAGGAATCATATTGTGAGTGTCGCCCTTTGACTGTTCGACGTTGTACGAGAAGATGTCCTATATCAGTTAAGCCGCAAGTTTTAGCTGAACAAACGAGATGTCTCACATTTGACCAGGTAACAAGGTCATTGGCGGCCTCCGTCAGACTGGCGACGAGTGGGTGCTCCATGACCTCGTCGGGAATGTCTAAGTTGTTGGCATACTCACTGTGAGGTATGATCAGCGAGGGGACAAGAACGGACAAGTTTGACGCTCACATCAACGCGAAGGACGGCTTGCAGCCTTTCAAACAGACTCAGACAGTGCGAACGGATTAAAAAAAGGTCATACCAGACGTGTCTCTTCGCAGTGCAATGTAAGACTCCAGATCAGGCACGACGTTTTCACTCCGGGCTTCGGCTTGTTCGGTGATGGATTGGAAGAACATGTCGAATGTCTCGATGAACTAGAGGATGTGAGGATCGCATTGGCAAAGGAAGAACAAAACCCACGCGTTGCTGAGTGCCTGGCGCGGCCGTCAGAATCATGCGCTTATAATAACTAGGACATGGAGTGAGCAGCAAGGTAATATGTGCAAGGCGAGACGTACTCGCGAGTCATCTTGCCCACACGTGCGGCGCCTTGATACTTGTGGGGGTGGTAGAGCGAGTTAAGGACCTCGTCTGCGGTAGTCCGCGTGCCCCGATTATTCATGTCGTCGGACAAATTATCGATATGGAAGAGATAGGTTAAGAAGTCGTTGCAAACGCGAAGCTGGGCAAACCCAGGTCAGAACCACACTTGGCGAGAACGCAGAGGCGCACCTGTGGGTAGCCAGCGTCGGGATAGCACATTGCCGAAAGAGTTCCGCATTTCAGCCCATGGAATCGTGAGCGAATTTTGGGATTTTGTAGGTTGTCGCCTCGGAAGAGCCAGCGTTTGGTCTCGGTTTCCACTTGCTTGCGGTGGCGGCTGACATAGATGGGGAATGTACAGTGCGAGACGAGGTCGGGGAGGACGAATTTTTTGGGTTCCTGGGATAAGGACGCCATTGGGGAGAATGAAAGAGAGGACAAGGAAAGTAAAAGGTACGAAGGGGAAGGGCGACGGAGGAGAAAGACGCGTCGGGTTTAGAGAAGAGTGCAAGTCCTTGCTTTTATAATTTCGCGGCGCGGCGCGCGTCAAAAACGATCGAGTTGTCAGCAATCGAGATCCAGCGGGTAAAAAGGCGTTCAATTATTCGGTGTGTGACACGGCTTGGAGTGACGAGAGTGCGAGAAAACCGCGCCGGTAGCTCCATTCCCGATTGCTATTTCGGCAGTGTATGTCGTTCAGGGCTGCCTGTAAAACATCGAGTCACTTTCTGTCCAAATGGGCGTACAATGCTGTTTCAGCTTCAAGTCTTCAACAATCTGCGCTATTCTTGCCTCGGGCTCCTTCAAATGGTACAGCTGGTGATGGTTTCATTGACTCTTGCGTGCGGCACGGAATGGAGGCTCAGCTGCAGAGAGCACAGAGATAGACAGAGATGTGTCATGACGGTCAAAGACAACTTTGAAATGGGGATCACGAAATTTTACCTCCGTGATGTGTTGGCTCCCACGCTCATTTTCCGGCATGTGGCTAAGCAAAGTTTTGCGGCCAGGTGGCGGCGGCGATTTCACTTCGCACCCAGTCTAAGATACTTACTTACTTGTGCAACTAAACGCTAAATAGGGCTATTCGGCCCGCATTCCAACAAGAGATGCAAAATTCATCGACCGCTGAACTTGCGGGTCACAATGATCAAGGCGGTTGCATGTGAACCGTATCCACTCGCCAACCGCACAGTCTTTCCCGTGATTCAATAAGTAAAAAAAACCCCAGGCACGCGAGAAAAAAAATGCTTGAAAAATGCACTGGTCGAATGGCGACTTGAAAAAGGGATACCTCCCGTAACCCACCATTGTAACGTTATGTCGGGCGGCGGCCGCTACAGTGCCGAGAAATACCTGAGCAGTACCGATGAAACGCGACAACGAGGCGCGGAATATCGGCTGCGATGGGCGGGAGAGCGATTCATCTTATCTGGTTTGTTGACGTGTGTTATAATCGAAGACCGATGATGTCAACTAAGCGATTGACAGCCTTCTTTGCCCAAGGCTTGCCAAAGACGGTGGTGCGCTCTTTCGGCCGTACTCGCGCCTGTGTTTCACCACTTCCTTCCTTCATGCCTCCACGTTCATTTGGCCGCGATGAATCTGCTCTGGACGACACTGAGCTAGCGACAGAGTCACCAGTCAGACGCCTCATGGGTAGAATCTCATTTAGCGCATTCAGCCAACATCGTCCGAGCTTCGCATCGCGTTGGACAAACCGCAGCGAAGAACAGGAGACCGCGGAGCGACCCCCAATGCCTCATATGATCCAGTCTTCGGCAGAGACAAACGCAACACCATTACCAGTGTTGTCAATGATTGTGCTGTCCATTGTACGCCTTTCCACTTGCTACACGTCCTATTTCTTATCTCCATAGACCATGCTTGGTGAATTCCTGTCAGCCAATGTGTCAACACCATTTGTGTTGTTCATGGTCAAAAGTGCGGTATTCAAACTGGAATTTCATCTGCTAACTGTTACCAGGTTTTGGAGAGTTCAAAGATGACGCCGAGGTCGCGTTTTGGACGGGGATACTAGGTGACCTCAACAATCCAAACAAGTAACCGCAGATACCTAAAACGTCAACATAGTGTCAACATTCTTCCTAACGCAATTCCTGACGGCGATCCTCTGGGTGCGTAATAATTTTGACACCCCTCTTTGTCTTGACATCTCCGTAGGCTACTGTTGCTGACAAGCACGGAAGGCGATTCGTTCTTGTGGTTTCATTACTGGGAAGCGCCATCACTTGCGCTGTGTTCGGCACCAGCACGTCCCTCGAGGAGGCGATCTGTATTCGGCTTCTACAGGGTGTATTTGCCGGTGCAGTGGGTGTGGCTCGTGGCTCAGTTTCTTTCATCACCGACTCTACCAATGAAGCCAGGGCTTATGCCATTTTGGGGTATCTACCGAGTTCCGCCATTAACTTCGTCGAGCTGACAGTTGCTAGTTTTTGCTGGGGTATGGGTGGTGTCGCTGGTGCTATCGTGGGAGGAGCATGTGTGTCCATGCAGTGCTTTCATCTGACCTAGCTCATCGAATTTCCAGTCGAACGGCCAGCACTCAAATGGCCCGGGGTATTCGAGGAAACCATCTTCGCCGCTTTCCCGTATCTGCTACCCTGCGCTGTTGCGGCCTGCGTTACTCTAATTGGTGCGACACTGAGATCAAAATAAAATTCCCGCTCCTAACATATCGCATCAGGCTCGATTCTAGGCTGTTTCCTCGGTCCCGATGGCGGTCCTCGCGAGGGGACGATCCGCCTCATTGAGAAACACGATTCTCATCCCCCCATACCCGAGGAAACTGAGGAGTCCAGACCTCCAACGCCTGTATTTGAGGATGATGACCGGACCTCCATTGCTGGCAATATCCGCAAGAAGTTTTCTGGATACTTTGCGAAACGTGTACCAGATGCTCCCTCAAACCTCGAAATGCCATCGCCTCAGTCTGCGGTGAGACTTGACCGAACAAGAACTTTCTCAAGAACGAGTCGCGCCAATGGGTCTGCGTATGGCTACAGCAGCGCATATCGGAATCGGTTGCAAAGCAATGCGACCGCTAGAAGGGGCAGTCTGAGCAGTAACCTTCGTCGCCGCAGGGGAAGCAACGTCGAGGGACATCGTGACTCCACAACGAGCGATCTTAATTTTGCTCAGAGGTTGCTCATGGCCAACGAAAACGCCGTCACGAGTATTGCGGATCTCTGGGTTGCTTCTGCATTGAACGTAGACAACGACGATCCCTTTGAGGATGATTGGGAGGGGGACTCCAATGACGAAGCAGATCCGGGAGACAATCCTGAGGAAAACACTTTGACTCCAGAACGTCGCGCATCACGAGCCTCTGCTAGAAGGCCATCTGCCAGTACCAGTGTCCATCCAAATCGACTGGGCTCTCCACGAAGCCCATCGGGCCAAAGTCCACGACCAGTTGCGGTTCGTCAATCGTCATTTACCCAAACACTCGACGGGAGTCTAGGAGCTCGCCGCTTCTCTACGGTGCCGAGTATCTTCTCGCATTCTGGTGTCAGGACTCCTCCCGCCATGTTGGACGCCCAACAACTGCTTCAGACTGAAACGGATGGTCTAGAGCCGATCTTCGAATCGCGGCAGTCATCCGAGCATGACGCTGAGGCTGCCCTTGAACCTCCGCCACCCTCTTTGATGTCCATGCTTCCTATTCTTGTCATCGTACAATACGGAATCCTGGCTCTCCATTCGACAACACACGATCAAGTGTTTCTTAGCTACTTGGTCACGTGAGCACATCAAGTCGTCACCACCATCCAACTAATAGATGACAGCGACTATGCAGGGGGTGGCTTGAACCTGGATGCGGGTAATTTTGCCCAACTAAGTAAGTTGACGCTAATGCTCTGACGCTTCTGATCCTTGGTTTTAGTTGCGCTAATGTGCCTCGCCCAAATATTCTACCAATTCCTGCTCTACGGTCATATCGGGTATTCCTCTCCACAGTCTTATTCCGTGCAAGAGCTTGATGTTTTTCTTAGCCCTCCTCGTGGCAGGTTCTCCCATCTTGCAATGTTCCGAATCGGATCAGCGCTCTTCATACCAGCCTACCTTGTTGTAACATTGCTCCGACCATTTGCCAGTGCAGACAGTAATAGTAAACCTAGTATTGTTTTAATGGCCGGTATGTCCTTTTCTCTCATCTATTTCCACTTGAATCATCTCGTGTTTCTAGCGTTGGTCCTTAGCACGTAAGATCTCCGCGACCCCCCTACCCCGCGTTCACCTTTTTCAATTATAGTGCTTTGCGGTATTGTGGCAGTTGTTTCGCTTACACGTCCATATCCATTCTCGTCAACTACAGCAAGTCTTTTGATTCTATTTCTGCGTTCTTTCACGCTCAACTGTCCACAGTGACACCGCCGAATGCAGTGGGTTTGGCCAACGGACTGGCGCAGAGTATCGTGAGTCTAGCGCGGTGTTTCGGCCCTGTGATCGGCGGCTACGTATGTCTTTGTCTCTTCAGCCTCCGGGTATAACTGCTGATGGGAACATTTATAGCTCTGGTCCGCGAGCACACAAGACAACCCCTCAGGCTACCCACTCGGATTCCTGATCTGTTCGGCTGTTTGTGGGCTGAGTGTGCTCAGCAGTTTCCTGATAAGATAAATGTGGATTTATTGTTACAACACTCTATATTTCTGTTGCATAGACGTACTGATATGTGCTGTAATCAACTGAGAGAAGCGTAGAAGGACTGTGAGGAATATGTCTGGTAGCCCTTGACAACTTGGAAGGGGTGTGAATGATCTCTGCAAGGGGTTACGGCTTGGCTCGCCCTCTAGATCTGCTGCAAACACCCATTGTTATTACGATTTTCCCTGAGTCTCCGACTATGCGATCGCCATCGCCATCGCCATCTCCTTGAATGTTGTTGCCTCGCATTTGGCGTTGTGTATTCCGGTCAAAGCCAGTTTCCTGCAGCATGTTCCACCGCGGTCCTCACCGGTCCGCGGTAACAAACTTAGCGCTAGGAATAGGTCATCGCACAGTTTGAGGGCTTTGTTTGTCGTACCATTGAATGGGTCTGGTTCAGGGCAATCCGTAGACTCGAGCGGCTCCTCCGAAAGCGCCTCTTCTGTCGATTGCTCTTCTTCGTCTTGATCGTTTTGGACAACCTGGCTTGCGTTAGGGAGAACCATTGGATCGCGGTCCTCAAAAGTTTGAAAAGATTTATGTATTTGCTCGATTTTCAAATGTATGTACTGTCTCGGTGTCTCACAAGCTGCAAGGCATTACTAGTTTGATACGAGGCTATGCAGGCACGTACCGTGTGTTTCAATCTATTGGTTCGTCGGAGGGAATATAAGTATCCAGCAATCCCAAGCCGAACTTGATGGTTGCGGGAGAAGTGTGCATTAGATCGGAAGACTATGGCAGTCCAATTGCACATTTAATTTTTACCGCGCGCTCTTGATGTTGCGCGCTCTTTTGGGCCGGATTTAGTGATTTTCCCGGTAAATCACGGATACCAAAAGATGGCGCGGGAAAAGTGTCCGCGCGCGCTCTTTTTGGAAATGCGCGCACTCTTTTGCCCAAATGCGCGCGCTACCTTCAAGTTTGTGCAAATCTATGTATTAGTATATATACTCATACTCTCACTGCCCCCTCAGCTCAGCCTGAAGCTGACCATGGACATTGGACACTGTATGGTCATTGTCCAATAATACTAGCCAGAATACCAGCAGCTTTCAGCCTGACATAATTGATTCAGAACTGAGTATTACTCACTATATACTAGTATAAGGGCATCTGCATAATGGCTGCAAACAAGACTTCAGTATACTCATTGTCTGACATTCACCAGCAGTAATGCTAACTAGATATTCAAGCTTGTATATGCATGCATATATGGCTCAGTAATCTTGTCAGCATGGGGTCAGGCCAGCCTCTGACTCTGAAGGGAGTCAATTCATGTGATGTCAGAAGGAAGCCATGGACACCAGAGTTACTACTAGTCAGAAAACTTCACTAGGGAGAGTTGGAATCTACAAGTTGTAGAAAAGAAACAGTAGCAAAAGAGTGCGCGCATTTCCAAAAAGAGCGCGCGCGGACACTTTTCCCGCGCCATCTTTTGGTATCCGTGATTTACCGGGAAAATCACTAAATCCGGCCCAAAAAGAGCGCGCAACATCAAGAGCGCGCGGTAAAAATTAAATGTGCAATTGGACTGCCATAATGGCAACCATACAGTGTCTATATCCAGATCTATGGTCAGCTTCAAGCTGAGCTGCTCAACCAGGGGGGGCATTGAGAGTATGAGTATCTATGCTAATACCATACATATCTGCTGCCATAAAGGATTGTGCAAACTTTAAGGTAGCGCGCATTTGGGCAAAAGAGTGCGCGCGTTTCCAAAAAGAGCGCGCGCGGACACTTTTCCCGCGCCATCTTTTGGTATCCGTGATTTACCGGGAAAATCACTAAATCCGGCCCAAAAGAGCGCGCAACATCAAGAGCGCGCGGTAAAAATTAAATGTGCAATTGGACTGCCATAGAAGACGGTTGCCTGGTGCGACCTCTGCCACAACGACCAACTTTGCCCGTGTCATCCCCATCCCCATCCCCATCTCAGGCTCCTCCACGATTGTTTCGCCGCATTCGGCGTTGTGTACTGGGATCAAAGTTGGTTTCTGGGAGTATGTTCCATAGCGGTCCCCACGGCTCCATGTTTTTGACAGAGGACAAAATAGCTTCCATTGTCTGAGCATCTAGCAAAAGAGGTGAATGACCAGTGAAAGCGAGAGAGTTAGACCAACCAAGGATGCGACTTGGCCTATTGATCCTGTTATATGCTGTGAACTCTTGAATGCGCCACAATCGGTCGCTCGCATTCACATCGCCCAGTCCGAGGGAGACAAGAGTTATGAACCCAAAGAATCGCATTTCTAACGTATCACCCGCCTCTCCATGACCATCATCATCCTGCTCAAAGCTTGGAAGGGGCGGGGTGATGAGTTGAACGAATATCTTGTTCGTGATGACATGTACGACTTCGTGGAAGATTGTGACGAAAAGGAGGAACCGTAAGCCAGTAGAAACAGCATTAGAGTCCGTGAACGTGGGTGGAGCCTTGAAAGATATTAGGAAGTGGTGTCCAGTTCGGACAAGGAAACTCACAGGATCGCAAATTGCTGCCGCCAACTCGATGTTGATGGCGATTTCACTTTTTCCCGCTCCTTTGACAACCTCTCCCCAGACGATGTTGCCGTTGGAATTATCGGGAAGCCTTTTTAGGACGAAATCAAGTGGCTCATCGAGGAGACATCCACGAATATCCGCTTCAGCGAGCTGTTTCCGTTCTCCCAGGTGTGACACTGCAATACTGGTTCCCGCAATCTGTTTGAGTATAAGAAGAAGGTGTTCTGCTGCCTGGCCATAGCAGAGTTGTCGCAGGGCAAGCGACACAAGCTCGCACACTGGCTGGCAGTAAGGAGACTGGGTGACTTCGTGCTGGCGATTTCCTTGCTCAAACCAGAGTCGTATGCTGGGGTCTGGGTGGTCCGGCATGGGAGGCGGAATAGCTTCTGGATTTGTGGCCAGGTAGACCTGATATGAAAGGTGTGCATCCATGTGGATGACAGAGTCAAAGCAGGATTCAGTGGCTTCCCCTGTCTCATTGCGGTCAGTTTAAGTCATGACATCAGACATGATCCCGTCCAACTCGGGCAATTTCCCCATCACCATCTCCTTGGATGTTGTGGCCTCGCATTTGTATTCAGGTCAAAGCCATCCAACAGCATGCCCCATCGCGGTAATATTGCAGAGGATTCGAAACATCAATTCATAAGGACAGTGCAATAAAGAAAGCCCTTGAGAGCAAAAAACCAGAAGCGAGAAGAACAGGAGGAATGTTATCGGGATGCCCCAATCGAAATGATCTGGTTTCTGTCTGGAGCAACGAAGAGTTTATTCAGTCGATATCCCAGTCCACTCTTCACCATCATCAACCGGAGATACGACGGCCGTTTTGGGTTTGTTCGTCTTCTTCCGCTTCCGCCTCAAGACGACATCATCTCCTGCCTCCGTCTTTTTGACTCCCACTATCGCTTCGTTAACTGGAGGGGGCGATTAGTCGGGCTTCTGAGGAGCATTCCAAAGAAAAGCACGCACACTCGCCCGCCAGCAGGTCATCAACAACCGGCTGGCTTCCTGAAGTGATATATCTGGTGGACACGCCTCGCGCAATAAGCGGCTTAGCCAGTAATTTTCGCAGTTCTGCTTTGAGACTGGCGTTTTTTGAGTCGCGGGCCTTGTGCTGTCGTGCTGTAGGCTTCTCGTCGTCCTCCGAGTCACTGCAGAACAAAACTAAGTACTTGCACAATTGATTGAAAAAAGCACCAACCTCATCAGGTCAGAGTCGATCTCGACTTCCAACGCCTCCGCTGCCTCCTTCAGCCACTTCCGCTCGTGGTTTGCCTTCTTGACTTTGTGGTTGGCAGTCTCGATCTGCCGGGCCAGTTGGACACGGGCCTTGAGCTGGTCGAGCAACGTAAGGTCGACATCCATTTCGGGAATGTCGCTTTCCTCTACGGCCTGCTGAGACACAATGGTACGAGAATAAGGCAACTTACGGCGTCCTAGACTTCCCAACAGCGTCCGAACAATCCGCCGCTCATCCGGCGCACACATCAGCATGCTGAATCCTTTCTGCATCGCTCGCGCGGTTCGGCCATTTCGGTGGACATACGCATCGGCCGATCGCGGGATCTGGTAGTGGATTACGTGGTCAACAGCAGCGATGTCAAGCCCCCGCGCGGCAATGTCCGTCGCTAGAAGGACAGAATTTGGGGTCGACTTGAATCTGTCCAACAACTTGAGCGATTTGCGCAAGAGAGTAAATGAGTTGACGCACCGATCGAGGTTCTTGAGGCGCTGACGCTGTTCTAGTTGCGAATGCAGCGGAAACGCCTTTATATTCAGAAGCTCGGTGAGAGGAAGCAGGCGGCGAATCCCGTCAATGGCCGAAAGGAAGACGAGGGAACGTCCTGGGTAGCGCAACAAGAAGTAGTAGAGGTATACATCCTGTCTCCGAGTAAGCCTCGTTTTGATGTTTGTAGTTAAAAACACAAACTTTATCGGTCGATAAACACTCTATTTTACTCTCCTTTAGGGTTGACACGAGGGCACCTTCAGGACTGAGATCGATGATTTCCGGAGAAGAATCACGGAAGTCGAGGCGAAGCAGGAGGTCGTCTGATAGTAGACAGTAAGCCAAGTGCTTGTCTATGAAAGCATATTTGACCCACCCAACGTTGAGGCTGGTTTGCCTGCATTCTTCTTGCCATTGTATTTGGGGCGTGTGTGGCGCTTGAGATTTCGTTGTAGGTCTTTGCTGAGCGTCGCAGAGAAGACAAAAGTTTGAAGACCATCTTGAGGAAGGGGGGTTTCTTCGGTTTCAGCTTCTATTTGGTCGTCTCTACATGGATAGAGCATGAACACTTGGATGTTCAGTCGAAGGTCACTTACTTCGATTCACGGAGAGTGAGACGCAGGATGTTCTCCAACTCTGCAAAGTGTCCAGCCTCAATCATCCTGTCCGCCTCGTCAAGCACAAGAAACTTGAGCTTCCGAATTTGTCCAGCTAGTCCGTCATCCTGGCAAGAATTGTCAACGGTTTGGAAGATATAGCAAGTAGAACAAACATCTTCGATTATGTCCCATAACCGACCAGGCGTAGCAACCAAAACATCAACCCCACGTTCAAGAATACGCCGTTGCTTTTGAGCCGACATCCCACCGACAATTGCAGCAACACTGACAAGAGGCGGAGGACGGGGTTGTTGCGACTCCTCGGTCTCAGTGTCGATTGAGTTGAGGAACGCATTGAGATGTGAAGAAACCTGCAAGGCGAGCTCGCGAGTGGGAGCCAATATCAGAGCACCAAGAGGACGCCTCGATTTCGCAGGCCGTTGACGAGCGGAGGTGAGGAGGCGATGGAGTATGGGAAGTCCGTAAGCGAGAGTTTTACCCGAACCCTGTTGTTCAAGATTAGAGAGAGTTTGAACCCTTGAGAAATAACGCACAGTTTGAGCAACACCGACAACATCGCGTCCAGAAAGAGCTATAGGCAATGCTGCCGCTTGGATCGGGGTCGGCGACAGAAATTGTTTTGCGTGCAGAACACGAAATAATTGCGGATGCAGCTGGTGCTGATTCCAGTTCGGTAACAAATTTAGCGCTAGGAATAGGTCATTGCACAGTTTGAGGGCTCTATTTGTCGTACCATCGAATGGTTCTGGTTCAGGGTAATTTGTAGACTCGAGCGGCTCCTCCGAAAGCGCCTCTTCTGTCGATTGCTCTTCTTCATCTTGTTCGTTTTGAACAACCTGTCTCTTGCGTTAGAAAGAGTTGTTGACGGACCAGGTGACGCACGGCGAATTTCATGACCCTTCCCCCTTCCGTCTCTTCGTAGACAATCTCGACATTGTCAACTTCCTCCAGCTCAAGAATACCGTCGTCATCCGCCATCCCAGTGTCCAGAGGTCGCGCAACCTTCTTCCATGGCAGACTATCCGCAGTCCCGTGGCTAGTCTTGAGACGTTTTCGTGGGGTGGATCTGGTTTTCAGCTTGCGTTTTGACCCCGAAACAGCCAAGGTCATAGTTCAGAGTGAAAAAAATAATACAGTGATCGGATCAAGGCGATCTACAAAACTCGTTCAACTAAACCAAGTCCCTCAAGCTCAACCTTCTCGCGAATTGGATCACATATGTCCTTGGAATAAGGTGCATGAACGCCTGGAGTTTTGATCACACCATCCAACACTAGTTGCGACGCAATTCCGCACGGAATACCGACCGTCAATGCCATCGCGGAGTGACCACCTGGCGTCCCATACGCTTCAAGAGTCGAGGTTATCGTCTCCTGTGAATAATGAGCGGTGTGAATGGAGTATAAGTGAGCTTTTACTTGTTTCCCATCTGCCCATTGGACAACAAATTTATGCTGAAGCATGATCATGTCACGTTCTCCAGGTTGATATTTCATCTGACCCTCCAAATGGGCACAGAACGTATCGAACAAATTATGATTGCGAGCAAGAACCTTGTCTGTCGAGAACAAACCCAGCCAGCGCAGCCCGTCCACGATGCGGTCATTCTCCAGGTCGGATGAAAATGAACAGATGGTTTTGATTCGCGAAGCGAGCGTCCTATTGCGAGTTCAGGCTGATGTTTGACAAGTACATATGCGGACTTACTCCTCGTCATAAGCATTGGCGCCAGCGAGTCGTCGGGTTAGCTCCCGCCATTCTATCCCGTCTTGGAGCCATTCCTTGGGCTCGCTGTCCAATAAACCAAGTTTGCTGAATGCGATGACGAATTCGGTGAAGCCCTCATGCCGAAGGGTGCTTCGAATGACAGTTTCTGCCTCCGGGATATTGTAATATGTTTGGAAAGGAAGTGAGTTGCGATTTGGGAAAGCAACAAACGAGAAATTCGGGGGGATTGAGTAAGGATGAGCATGTTGCATAAGATCGGCTCCCGATATGTGCTTGACAACTCCAGAGGAGAGTACAGAGGCAGGGGTAAAGCAAACAAGAAGGCCACCGCGCACAGACCACGAGAACTTGTATCGTAGTGGATTATTTGTGGCCTCTGGAGCGGGGAGACCGCCACAACAGGAGAAGAATTCTTTGATCTATGTTTTGTTTTTGCGTTGGAACATGACCGGCAATAGCTAATATTTCGCACCTTACCACCTTTTGCGTGGGTGTCTTCGATGACTTTGATGGCGTAGAGATGGTCGATGCCAGGGTCCACACCGACCTCATTTAAAACAACGATTCCTGCTTCCCGTGCTGCCGGCTCGAGGTCTCGCATTGCCGGAGAAACGTAGGATGTTGTAACGACATTGGTCTTCCCCTGGATGGCGGCTTTGATCACGGTGGCATGGTAAGTATAAGGGACGAGCGAGATAACGAGGTCATGTGCGGCGACGGCTGCTTCCAGTGTCGGAGTGTCCGAAACATCGAGAGAAATAGCTGAAATAGAAGGCAAGCCAGCTCCGCAGGCCTCAGCGGCAGAAAGGGTGCGACAAGCTGAAATTTTAACATCAGTTGCCGTATATACCAACTGCTCCCTCTTTCGCACCAATTGTTATCTTGTTCGATGGCTCTCGGGCGAGATATTCGACGCACGGACGGGCTACAAATCCAGCGCCTAGAACCAGAATTTGTTTCGTAGGCTTTGTTGTGTCGCTGTTAAGTGAGGTAGTCATGGTTGAACTTGAACAACTTCATGGGATCCGTCCGCTTAAAATGACCGAAATGAGTCACTTTGAAGCGAACGTGGAGCACAGAGTTTGATCAAGGAGCGGCGGCCCGTGGGGAATTTTGTCATTTTGATAGAAGAAGTTTCCTCTCACTGGCAAGAGAACGATTGGGACAACTTGACGGAATAAATGGCCCCCAGGATAGATATATATAGATTTGCTGTTGAAGTACAACAACAATTATTGCCGAGCCTGAGGAGAATTTGAGAGCGAGAGCGTATGTTTCTTGCTTGGAGTTGGATGTTATTTGTCAATTTAAATGCTTTCGACTCCAGATTGCCAGCGCTGCCCAGAAGTCCCTGGCTCCGCTTCAGGAGATGCAGAGCATGGCGCATGCACAGCTGACTAGAGGCCTAACGAACGCCAAACGGTGCTTTGCTCAATTGCTGTTGGAGGTTTCCAAGTTGATGAAAGTTTTGATGAGAGAGATCGGACGTCACGTGCGTTTTTGATGGGTATGGTTATCGTCAATCGCTATCGATGATCATGCTCCAGATTTCTTCCTTCCTACGACCACCACCTCCCCCAAATTTCGCACTCGTCTATAGTTGTTTCTTGAATGGAACGATGTTTGGACCGAGGATGGGATGAAGAGCCTCTTAGCTTCAGTATTATTGTGACGAGTCTTGTTGGCTTGGCACGCGATTTTTTCATTCATTTCGGCGGCGAAGCGCAGTGATATGGGGACATTCAAGCATATGGTGGTGGTTCGTACGCCTTTATTCCTGTTATTCGTCGCTGATCACGCTAACGCAGCTGTGTTCTCCACCCCCACCATCGACGACGCAATCTTGTCATCACGATCTACTTAGTTGTAGTATTATGACGGCGGGTCTGTGTCATAGATATGGTCTTTTCCCCGACGGCCCCCTGTGCATCCATCATCTATCTTCCACCCCCAGAAGCTCGACTGTAGCTCGTGAATCACCGACATTGAGCGACGTTGCCCCGGCTAGGCGAGAATCCGACCAATCGATGATCTAGAAGCGATGACGGCACGGACTTTCCTTTTTCGGCCGGACCACCAAGTTTCTTCAAGGTCCCTTTCCGATTCAGAGACATCATCGATTGTATGCGATGCACCTCCCTGTTGCTCCCGAGAAGTCACGTCCTTACTCTCAACCACCATGCCTGGTGCTGCCCTCCCTCAAATGGAGCCTGTTGTCCACCATGCAGGCCTTAAAACAACTTTCCATGGTCTCTGGCATCCTTCCTCCACCCCTGAAGCTCCCATACACCAGTTCAGAGGAATAAAATACGCCACGATACCTGCACGTTTTCGCCAGTCGTGTCTGAATACGGATCTTCCCGCCCTTGTGGACTGCACTCAGTATGGGTATGTTATTAAGCTCCTCGTTGCAAGCTGGCGTCTTATCTGGGACAGGCCTATATGTCCGCAGCTGCAGAAGAAAAGCCTCGAAGAGGAACTGTTCGGCATGGGCCACGACGTTCCACAGCACATTCTCGAACAAAACGAATTTGAATGCCTCAATTTGAATATTACATGTCCTGCTGGTCTAACTCCACGATCTCGGATTCCTGTTATGTTGTGGGTTCATGGGTGCGTCATCTGCTCCATGCTCTGTTGCTAACTGCTGACGGAAACGGCCAGAGGTGGAGACAGAGGATATGGCTCTTCGTGGATATACGACGGCGGCTCCATCGTGCGTAAAGGCATGCTCTCCGGAAAGCCCGTGATGGTCGTTACTTTTAAGTGAGCCACTCCTATAACTAACTCCTCATAATTTGACCTCCTCATATAGTTTCCGCATCGGATTCTTTGGTTTTGCTGCTAGTCCCCTACTTCTTGAAGACAACGAAGCTGCACAAGATGTTGGCGTTGGGAACTATGGTGACTCTTGATGTTATGACTGATTCCATCATTGACTCCTTGCAGGTCTTCGCGACCAACGACGTGCATTAGAATGGTTACACCGCTATATTCAAGAGTTTGGCGGTGACCTCAACAACATCACTTTGTTCGGCGAGTCGTCTGGCGCTGCGGACATCCTTTACCACATGCAATCAAAAGCCAACGACCACAACCCACTCTTTCAACGAGGAATCGTTCAGAGCGCGATTATCGATCATAGTATTCCTGACGTTGTCAGCGCCGGTTGGCATGTTTCCCGGGTTATGTCCAGTCTCGACGTTCAAACGGTGGATGAACTGCGTTGCGTCAGCGCCGACAAGTTGATGAAGCACAGTTGTGGGTCAATGCTTCGTGCGGTTGACGACGGCCATTTCTTCATGCCTGAATGGCGTTCCCATCTTATGCCTGAATGGCGTTCCCATCTTATGCCTGAAGACGGCTCTTCCTCGCATCATTTCCGTCACAGTCTGCGGCCTCCCTCGAGAACACGCCACGGTAGATCTCCTTCAAGAACACCCAGAAAGTTCCAATCGTTGATGATTGGTGACACCGCCTCTCCCTCTCTTGTTTGGTCTCTACCAGCATCACTTTGGACCTCGCAGGCCGTCGTTCGCCGGATCAATGCCATCTGCCAATCCAAAGCAAAAGCAACGCGACTGCTGGAAGAATACGATATCGGTTTTGAGACACCGGACGACGAGATTGTGGATCGTGTGTTGGAGCTCATTGCTGATGCACGCATAGCGTGGCCCACGGAAGTTGTGGCTGCACGTGCTCGCCATCGTCGTGCGGGGACTGATGCGGGCGTTTGGCGCTACGTATTCGACCAGGAAGCCGCTGGACCTTCTCGGGTCAGCCACAAGGCAGACCTGGTCTATCTCTTCGACAATGTCCCTCAGTCATTCGCGACACCCAACGGCAGCTCATCAGTGATTGACTTCTGCGACTCGTTTGACCTCTCGGACGATGACGATGCCCACGATCTCAAGTTTGACTCGGACGAGGAGGAGGACGAGATGTGGCTGGAGCCACAGGTCGACGAGTGGTCTTACAAACGGGTGCGGGACGCGATGCAGGAGAAATGGATCGCCTTTGCCTATGGCGAGTCCCCTTGGAGAGCGGACTCGGTGTTTGTCTTCGGACCAGAGGGCGAAATTGGCGAGCGCTCGCGACAGATATTCAACGGGCGGAGAAGGCATAGTGTTTGGGAAGAGGCTTTGGAGCCACTTGGCATGCAGCTTGTGCAGAAAGTCGGTATGGAGCTCAGTAGAGGACCGCCAGTCAGAGCCGGACTGGGGGGCAAGCTTTGAAGCTTTGTTTTGTTTGCATTTGGGATACTTATTGCTCTCGGGATTTGTTTGGATTCATGGCATTTGTACAAAACACGTTTACATTCAATATTAATCTGTGGCTCGAGACGTCTTCCGCGACTCTGTACCAGAGTAGGGTTCTGTCAGACCGAAGCTTGTTCCTGCATCAGGTCACGTGTACAATAGGGTTCATCTCTCATCTCATTGATCTCTCCCCTCTCCACATGTCAGAGGATCCGGCGACTCTCACCAATGACTCGGTCCCGTAGTACGCAGAGCGACTGCTCATCACCTCCTGTCACCCAAGATGACCTGAAGAGCGTACTTGAACACGAGATTCGCAACCACGTGTGGGAATTTTCCCCAATGAGATTCGCAACAAGGGTGTGCCAAAGGACGAGGAAAACCTCTGCGGACGTACTTGAAGTGAAACAGAGGATGGAAATTGCTGACGACATCGACCGGGCTGATTATTACGACCTGGCCGTCGATGAACCAGCGTTTCAGGAGGTTTTCGAGAAGTGCCGCAAGGACCTCGACACAAGCACCTTCATCTCGCGATTCCAAGCCGCTAAGGGTGGTATAGAGGGCAAACAGGATTGCACCCCACTTGTTGAATTCTTGAATGCTTGTCTGGCCCTCGTAAAGTCGAAATGTCCGGATCTCGCCGAAACATCGATTTATTCAAAGCTCGAGTTCCTCGTCTATGACCGACCCACACAAGACGGTATTGAAGGCGAAAAGTCATTAAAGCCTGATATCGTTGGCGTATCGCCCCCTGACTCGCAGAGTGGTGAGGACTGGCGAAACAAGCGCTTCTATTGGTGCCCCCCGAGTGCTACAGAGCCCCTGCCACCGAACGCTGCCGACATCCAGATCGGCATCCCTTTGGAAGTCCAAGATGAATGGCCCGAGCTTCTGCGACAAGCAGCCACATATGGGCATGCTCTATTCGCCGCGAATCCCCTGCGTGTCTATGCCCTTGTTCTCGCATGTAACCCTGTCGAGTGGGACTTCAGATTTCTGCTCTTTCATCGCGGTGGGCTATCATGCTCAAAGCCCTTGTCGCTTGTCACGCAACGCGGCCAAGAGGAAATGCTGTGGATCTGGATGGCTTTGTTGACATGCAAGACGGTGGGTGATATCGGCTTGCCGCCATGGTACAATGGGGTTGAAATGCTCTTGCCAGTTGGCGGAGGAAACGCAAAGTCATTGCATGCAAACATTGAGGAGGTTTTGCATAGTGCGATGTGTTGTCGCGGTCGTGCTACGAACGTGTTCAAACTTTCATACCCTAATAAACGCCCCGTCGCCGATCTCGCCCCCATCGCCACAGCTCGTCGTCCACAGACTCCAGCTTCGACCGTCTCCGATACCAAATCCGGTGCAAGCGACATTTTAGCAAACAAAGAAGATGTCATTGGTATGCGGATTTCTTTTGGCCAGGAAAATATATTCATATAGCAATGCAGATCAGCCCGTTACCGCTGAAAAAAGTCAGTAGGGACTCCTTTCTCATAGATTGATGCTGATTTCCCACCAGAAATCCGACCAAAAATCGCCCAATATCCACTTGGAGAACTCAAGATGGCATCCAAGGTTTTCACCAAGCCATTGAGCACATCGGAAGAGGAAAAACAAGTGATACTCAAGTCGATTTGGGATCGAGACAATCCGACTTGGAAAAACATCGAAGACGAGCTGGCGTCGGCCTGCGATGAACTATTTGGCTGCCCAGGACACCACTATTCGTGTACCCCGGCTGACGAAACTTCCGGCCCCTTCACGAACCACCTTCTTCTCCCTACCCCCGAAGAGGCTATGGATCTCCAACAGTTTCATTGGTCTGTTTTCAGTAAGACTGTCCCATCAGAACCAGAATGGCGCAGTCAGCTCTACCATTTGTTTGACACAATTGGGTCGTCTCTTGTTTCCTCACCAAATCCTCTCGCACTCTTTGTCGCAATCCTCCATACTTTACTTGGTGGGTCTACTAGTAGTTTCTGGCTTCATACGTTGATTAGTGATTGGCAGGATGGCTTGCGATGTTTCAACTTGGCTATTTCCACCGGGATCCGAGCATAGGGAACCTACTTCGCCTCGCAGAAGCTGTTGCGATGAAAAAATTCGAGATTGATCTGAGACTCGCGCCTGACGCCATCGACGACCTCATTGCCCAGTTTAGACATCTCGGCTTGAGCCCTTCGGGTGGTTCGCAGATCGATTGTCGACAGCAAGCACAACGCGTCAAAGACCTACTCGAAACCCTGGGTGTGGGATCTGATGCATCCGGCCTCATTATTGATGGTGATAATGCAGTCAAGTGGCACCATTTCGATGCTCCCCGAAATTCCACGCGTTCGGTAAGGTGCAAGGCTCTAAGTACTGGCTCAACGTCTCATCCGTTGTAGGGCACTGTAGAATTCATGTCTGATCTTCTTCTCCATGACATTCAGGCAGGAAAGGGTCACCTATACTCACCTGTCGACGATCTGCGCGCGGTGTTCTATGTCTGTCAATGGGCTGCAGTATTCCGAGATAAAGTCAAACTAAGCCACCTGACACTCCTACGCCAACAGTTGGGCACGAACCGCCGAGCTACGGCGACACGCCATATTCAACAGGAAATCAGAGACGATGATTTCCAACTCTACGGAAAATTTCTGCCCCCATGTGTATCTTTCCTATCGGCGTGGAATACCAGATTGGTGGCATTGGGGAAAGATTTCAAGGATGCACAGAAAGCCAGTGGGGGCAACAATGATCTTTTGCGACTAATGTTCTTGTCGTTTGCATATCGCGGGGTCGCTGATTTCATGGAGGTATTCTTGGAGTGGAAGCAGAAGAACAATATGACTTAGCTGTTTGGTTGGCACTTCGTCGAAGAGATGTCGGCCGACGAGGGGAGGGCGCAAGGAGCAAGCTAAATCGGGTGGCCAGGACTTGCGATATGTATCAGCGCAAGAGGCGACGTTGTACGTGGTTATTTCTTTTGACTTCCACCGAGCTAGGCAGGACTGCTAATAGTCTGCTATTAGTGTGTGTGGTTTGAGAAAAATGGACAGACGGCTTAGGTTCGTTTATGTCATAAACGGACCCAGGAATATGTGTACCCTCACCCAGTCTTGTACCCATATATACTTGATCACAGTGTGGAAGAGTAGGCAAGAGTCTACTTGAGTTTGATCACGTGACCCACCGCTCTTGAGCTCGCTCTGACTTTTGCTGTCGAACGTAATGCCTCATGCATCAGTGAGGTAGCGAAGGGTAGCGAGCAAGTAGCGAGTGAGACAGTAAAAATCAGCACTGCTTGGGGGCTCTGGCACGTATGTACACATGATGCAGTGTGACAAACTTTCTTTTTGGCCACCTCGTTCCCATTCCTTCCTCGTAATTTCCCCGCACCAACGCCGATATGGGAGGTGGTTGGCTCACTCCAAAGCCTTCAAGCAACAACATCAGCGACATCACAGCCTCGACGGCGTTTCCTGTTTGAAGCTTTACTTGTTTTTTGAGCGATGGAAACCCAGGTCGCAACACCAACAAATAGGCGCCCACAACTTCCATAAACAATAGAAGCATAAGAACAAGGTGGCGGCTGACTACGTGTATAATTGCGGAATGCGGCCAAACCTTCCTTGTCCTTCGCCTTGCTCTCAATAATGAGCCACTACCCCAGCGCTGCGCAATATCAACCACATTATCCTTGGTGCGTCTGAAGTTGTTATCTCGACATCCAATTAACTGGGCTCTTAGGCCGTATTATCAACAGTGAGCCGGCCATGACAGGACAGAAACACGTTGTTCATTGGCTTGCGATAGGCCATTTACACCACCAGCGCAGCCATTCAACTTGCAACCGCACTCCAACGACCCTTGGGACCACCCACCGCATTCTCCATGGGTAAATCCACATTCCCCATCGCCTTGGGTGAACGGAGCGCCGATGTGGCCCGCTGTCGTTGATCCGCCTCCTCACCAAGCACATCTGTGGCCGTGGATGAAGAACCCTCACCCCAGTCCCGGTTGGTGGGGGCCACACAGCTTTCCAGTGCCCCAACTTCGCGATACAGACATGATGCCACGGCCGATTGACTTTCCTGATGGTATGAAAGCTCTCTTCAGCAAGCAACTACTGCTGACATCACATAGACCGACACCAGGTAGACCGACACCTCGATATGCCCCCTCTTGTGGACAACAGCCACACACCAGCATGGCCGATGGTTCCATTTAACCCGCAAACTCCGCAAACACCGGCGCCTTTTCTCCCCCAGCCACTTGTCCAGCCTGTTGTGTTCACAACAGCGTACTATGACCGCAGGAGCCCGCCAAGAAGACCTGCGGACTGGCGCCGCGATTATGTCCCGCCCGGTCGCTGGAAAGGCCTTTCCATGCTTCGTAAAGCAGGTAAAAGCTGTTTCTATTTCAGTTATATCCTTGACTCATGATGCGCAGAAACAAATCCGCCCCCCGTCGAGCGCTGTAATCTCATTCACACCCTCTTGATGCCCAATACCACTACGCCTGTCATGTCTCTGGACTTGCGCACTGGGCTCCCCCTCCTCGACCCGTCATCCTCGCTAGAGTTTCTCACGAGCAAGAACCAGCATCCGCCAAACGAGACCGATCTGATGCAGAACGCAAGCTATTTCCCTGTCGATTGCATTCGGATAACGCATGAATATTTGCCTTGGACCATAGACATTCGCGCAAGCACCTCACCGTTGAACGGGGTTCTGATTCAAGATGTGTTGGAGCAGCTTGTTGCCGCGCTGCAGACGCCGATACACTGGACCGACTTTTACAATCGTGTGCTCTCTGCGGGAGACAGGGAGCGCATCGCGGAGGCGTATAGAGAGCGGGCAGCCAATCGCTTGGACGTGATGAAAGGGGGGGTGGTGAAGGTCGATTTCTTGGGCACGGATTGTATCCTGCATGGGTTTGTGGAAGGGAGGAGGGGAGTTTGGGAAATGAAGACGGGTCCACGCACTGGTCGGTAAATTGCTTTTCTAGTGCGGGCTTTTGGACTGGGATACATAGACTCGACAAGATTAGTATGTAGAATAAGATTTTTGTTGGGTAATATCACAGGCCCAAAGTTGCTACTAAGTAGAGCCATCGATTCGGAGTTACTACCCTTCCAGCCTTGCTTGCAAAAATGTTGAACTCCTGCACTACTTACTCACTTATTACCGTGTAACAACAACTCGTGAACGGATCAAGTTTTATGACATTCTCTCCCTCAACAACCATGTCGAACAACAGTTGGTCAAAGTCCACCGTAATACGTACGGCAATACAACGGCTCGCACGCTTCTTGTTCCCAAGCCTGACACGTCGTTGTTGTCGACTATCTGCCAATGGCAGCCTCTGCGTCCTCGCCTCTCTCTGTTCTGGGGTCAGTCGTCCACCCCATGTCGGCCGTCGCAGCGATCCTAGGTGTCTACACGGTCATAAATGCCTTCAAGCTCGTCAACTTCCTCCGCGTACGTATTCTTGCTACATAATCGATGCGGAAAACTCATCCAAGGCCAGACAACCGCCTACTTCCCTCGAGTATACTCCATCTTCCAACCATTCGCCCTGCCTGGCCTGCTTTTCCCAACGACGTCCTGGAATAGTGGTCTTGACTGGCACTGGGCTGGTCGGTTTAAGAGTGCGTGCGATAAGGGTTCAAATTGAAGCCTCTTAACGGTTGCTTAGCGTATGCCGAAGCCGAGACCGTCCAACTCGTCCCACTTGTGTCGGGTATCTCTAATCTCTGGACATCCAACGTCGACATCGCGCGTCAAGTCGCTGTCGGCTCACATCGGAGCAAATGGTTCAAGCCAGAGGGGAGCAGCCAGGTGTTGTTGTAAGTACTATTATGACCGCTTCGGGTGTTGGTGATTGAAGACCTCAAGGATGTGGGGCATGAACATTGTTGCGGCTGATGGCTCTATGTGGCGCAAGCACAGGCGGGTCGTGGGGCCGGCCTTTGGCGTGGATCTGTAAGTCCCCATTTCTCTCTACAGCAAGCCGCCCATAATGGTATAGGTACAAGCTTGTCTGGAAGAAAAGCAGAGATATTTACAACGACATGATGAACGTAGAAGGCTGGGATCGGGAGGGGCGGAAGAGTGTGGACATTCCTGTGGTACAGCAGTACATGCTCAAGGTGAGATGGGTTGATGATTCGATTTCAACGCTGATTTTTCACAGTTTGCCTTTCTTGTTATCATCAATTGTGGATTCGGATTCCCGTCAACATGGTGCGCATGTTTTCTGTTCTTACACCTGGCGATATGATTCGACGACCGAACCAGGGCGGTACCTCCCAGTAGCAAGGATGGAACAATGCCGATACAAGAAGCGCTTCGTCTCGTCATTGAACACAACATGCTCCTGTTATTCCTGCCGAAATGGATCTTCCGCCTCCCAATTGCGAAGTAAGCCAGCGAGAAGACCGTAGACTAAATCTCATATTTGCTAGACTTCAGCGCGTTAGGGCAGCTCGGGAGCGGCTCATCTCCTTCATGCACGAACAAATCGCCAAGCGGCAAGAAGATGTCGCGTCCGGCAAGGAGTTGCAGTCTGATGCCTTTACTATGCTTGTGAAAGCTAACCAAGATGAGGACGGGAAGTACGCGCTCGACGATGACGAACTGGTAAGCACTTTTTACATCTGGACACTGTTCAATTTCACAAGCATGTGCTAGATTGGCAATATTTTCGTCTTGATGTTCGCTGGCCACGAGACTACTGCTCACACCCTTGCGGCAACACTTGGCTTTATGGCTCTCCATCAGGACATTCAAGAAGAGGTTCTCCAGCAAATTCTGGAAATCGTTGGCTCGGAACGCGATCCCGTGAGCATTGTCATATTCTTGATGAAGCGTGTAATCAACGTGCAGATCTTTGACGACTACGGCAAGCTTGATAAGGTTTTAGCCATCTTCTACGAAGCAGCCCGAATGTTCCGTAAGCTGCTTCTTTGTACTATTGCACCCAGTACATGACCCACATAGCTGCTGGACACGTTCTAATTCGAGAAGCGTCGGAGGACACGATCCTACAAGTTCAAAACCCTGTTGGAGAGGAAGGAACAACTTCAGTGCCTATACAGAAAGGAACTCAGGCACGATTTCAAGTTGCCTATCTTCATTCTTGGATTGCTCATGGTTTGCACACAGCTGATTGTAGACATGATTGGCTTGCGTGGGTGTCCTTTTTTATCGTTAGCAACCGCGACTAATGACATCTTTAACAGAGTATAACCCCCGGTACTTTGACCAGCCTGAAGTGTATCGCCCGTCGCGGTGGTACGGGCTGCCGGCTGATTCTGAGGCCTTCACTGCCTTCAGTATCGGACCGCGTGCGTGTCTGGGACGGCGATTTGCTACGGTGGAGGCGACATGTTTCCTTGCACTGCTTTTGCGCGACTGGAAAGTCACGCCATTGTTGAAGGAAGGGGAGACCGAGAAGCAGTGGGGAGAGCGTGTGATGCATGCGAATATTGTGGTTACCCTTGGGGCACGCGATATTCCGCTTAGATTCGAAAGGAGGCCAGTCCTTCAGCCTTAGGTTTTGGGTGTAATTTTAAATTTATAGACTTCGAGACTGAATCATGTCGGATGGTCTTCAAGCATGACGGAGTCACGGTCACAGTGAGACATCCAATTCCAACCTAGACCACCATGCCTTCTTCGTCTGATGATTCTTTGACCTACCCAGAATATCTTGCAACCAACCCTGCGGTCATTCCTCCTCCATTACCCCAAAGGCCCGATCCAGTTTTCCAATTATCCGTAGAGGAGGAGAATGGGCAGCGTCAGTTGGTGACACATCATGTTCGTTATGCGCTACTGCACCAACTTGTCTTGCTGGTCATCCGGCAATTAGCCTACGGTACTGCTTTGGCAGATATAGAGGAGATCACTAGGCGGATTGCTCGCACGGACCAAGGAGCTGAAGCTCGTGAAAACCATGGCGCAACCACGGAGATCACCCAACAAGAAATACGAGACTTCGTCATCGGAAATCCCCCTCATATCGTTTTCAAACGGCTTGCAGACGTCAAAGGGAAGATCAGCTGGGGTTTGGTCGACAAAGCGGCTGATGAAAACGTCATTTACATCAATCGTGACTTGGTCGCTGCTATCAGAGATGGGGTCAGTATTCTCAGCTGTTTGAAGTCTTGAAGTACCTAATGGATTCAAAGCCACCGTCTACCTGCACCAACCCAAACGAAATCCACGCATGGCTGCGTTTCATGTTTGTCGTTACTATTTCACACGAGCTTGTTCACGCAACGACCAAAACTCTATTTTTCGCTCTCACCACGCCGTTTATACGTGGTTTCGAGGAAGACCGCGAAGGGCACGGAGAAGCAGGAGATACGTTTGAATATCGCTTTTTTGGATTCAAAGCACAAATCGTGATGAAACAGGCCGATTCCCGAAAGCTCCAAGGACAAGATCGTCTCTGGAAAATCCAGCAAGCGGTGGCGCGCTACAAAGACGTAGTGCATGGCAAACTTGGTTAGTAACGTTAACCCTATCCAGTCCTTTTTGATATACCGTATCATACGACAGATGCAACATCGGCAGGAAATATAGTCACATCGATGGCCAACAAAGTGCCATGGAGGCCGCGAAGTTTGCTCCTCGAAAAACACGTCTTTGACCAGAACAGCCAAATACGCCATAGGGGAAGCTCAAGCTCCTTGAACGAGGCACCAGAATTCCCGTCGGATTCCAATTATGTCGTGTTGGGGCAGACTTGTCAGCGAGGGAGTGCTTCGGACCGGATAGGACTGGGATTGCTGGTGCCAAATGTTTACGAGCAGCAGCACAGTGGGGTACAGAACGCACAATAGAGCTACGTACATACCTAATTTCGCCTACCTCTACTCTTCTCGAGTAATATGCATAGAAAAGAAAACCACGTGGACACCAACGCAACAAGCCTGCAGTTGGAGGCGGTCCTTATTTTTTCGCAGGGAATTTACGACCGGTTAACGGAACATTCGGGTCTGTAAAAGAGACAAAGGCGGTCGTGGTTTGTGGCACAACCAATCATTATTCAGATCGTGTAAGCTGCAGGGTCGGCCACATAGCCTTCGAAATCTGTCCCCATACTCCATTCTTTGAACCTGTCCATCTCAGCAATGCGCCTCTCAAATGCTCCCCGCACGTTATCAAACGCGTCCGGCCCAACCGCAAGGCAAAATGGTAGATCTTCGTTGGTCTGCGTGACAAACTCGACGATTCGGGCCGCGCCTTTCGCCGGGTCACCGCGTTCTGTCCCAGTTTGGGCGTTGTAGCCGACCATTGTCTCGTTGGCTGCGATGTATTCTGGGATTTGGCGGGACCCGCGTTGGGAGTTTGTGGAGTTGGAAACGGGTGTTCGAAACATGCCCGGCTACATAACCGATGAGCGGGCTTTGCCATAAAAAACGCACAGACAAACCTGGATGGAGATGCACCTGACGCTGAAATCTGCAAGCTCCTTGCTCCACGTTTCGGAGAAGGAGTCAATGGCTGCTTTGGATGCACAATAAACGCCGGCCCCGACGAGGCTTAATGAGCCGCCCATGGAGCTAATGTTGACGATAGTTCCAGACCGTCGTTTGCGGAGGTAGGGTAAAAATGCATTGGTGAGGTTGAGGACGCCAAAGACGTTGGTGTTGAACTGCTTCTGAGTTTCTTCCGGTGTGTTTTCTTCGATGGCGCCGCCTTGGACATACCCTGCGTTGTTAACGAGATAATCAACTTGTCCGCTGTGAATTGGTTAAAAGTCATTTAGTGTGGGACAACAAAGTAGGCGCACTATATCTCCCACGCCGTCTGTGCGAAGGTTACCAGATCCGCCGCGGGGGCAGTAACATCGAGCGAGAGTATTGTGGCGCCTTGCTCTTTCAATGTTTGGAGTGTTTCGACGCGTCTTGCGGTGGCGATCACTCTGAATCCACGGTCAAGCGCGGCTTGGTCGCAGTGTCAGAGCAATGAATGGGAAAAGCAAAAAACAACTCGTACCTCTAGACATTTCGTACCCGAGACCGCTGGAGCACCCAGTGATTAGAAACACAGGAGTCGTCGCCATGATAATCCGGAGTGCCCAACGCGCTTTATATGCATATCCTTCTTGCCGATGCCGGCCTTTTCTTTTGTCCAATTTGCATGTGGCAGGAAGTACGACCGGAACAGGACCGGGTAGATCGTGGAGCGAAGACAAGAAATTTCTGTGACGGTTTGTGATGTTCCGTCTTCCTCCCTACCCATCACCTGCAGCATGGAAAAGCCTTTCGCCTTCACAAAAAACCTCAACGCGGGCCTCCATAGCCTCTGCACTAGCCCAGTCAACTTCCCTTCCCGAATCCAAACTCGACATCTCAGCCGCAATCGCATTCGTCTCCATCTATGCTCGTGACCATGTCGAAGGCCTCATTTGGGGCAGTGACCAACGTGTCCTCGTGCTGGCCGGGAAGCTGGGGAAACAGTTGGAGCTGGAGGCACTTGTCGATTTGCCCATAGTTTATGCGACCTGCAGATACAATATATTATATAAACATGTTTGCGTGCCTGCGCCGATGTGCGACGTGCCTGCCTGCGCCGACGTGCGTGCGACGTGTGTCCTCTTCCATGCCAAGTCCACGCGATCACGTGACTGCACTTTCAACACTTAATTTCGGACTTGCGCGATTTTTACAATAATTTTGGCTGGAGAAAACATGAGATGTACCCGAAAACGCGTCAATTAAGATATTCCGACGCGTGCTCTGGGTTCCTATGCCCATTCTGCACTTTCTTCAACTTTTGGCCAGGGTTTCCCCCCCAAGAGCAGCGCAGCAAGGGGAACAAAAAAAATGAAGAAGAAAAGACTCACCGGGGGACAGTGAGAGCCTGACAGCGCTAGTGGGAGCCTACCAGCACTTAGACATGGGTCAAGCGATACACCACGACGACAGAGCCAATTGCAACTGGTGCAGACCCGGGTATATATGGCCACTGGCACTCGCTGAGAGCCTATGAGCAGAGCCAGAACACAGCTCCAATGCAGGGCAAGCAATAACACTTACTGACATAATGACGACGAGGGGGGGAAGGATGAGGGGAGAAAGAGAGTATGGATGTGATGTGACTGACCAATGGTCACCTTCACGGAATATTTGATCGGAGCTTGAGCTTTTGATGGTCTAGACTGTACATTGTCGCGGCATGTCTGTTGATGGCTTGTACGTCCTGAAAGCAGTACTCAAATTCTGGAATGTGCAAAACTCAAAATCTGGCAGTGTCAGTTCAATTTCCGCAAAGTTGGTAAAATTCAAATAAAATCTCAGAAATATGTCTAGAGTCTGAAACATGATCAAGTTCAAATTCTGCATAGGTCTGGTACTTATCCTTGACATTTGGCAGCCTCATCATTGAATTATGTCCCAGAATGGCAATTATGGAAAAACAAAACATGGGTAAAAATCAAATAAAAATATTTTGTTGCATTATATCAGCCGACACATCACTTCCCAGAATGGTAATTTTTGGGAAAACAAAAAGTAGATAAAAATTAAATAAAACTTGTCCAGTTTGAACCCAAACTGAACCAGGGCAGAGGTTTGGCCTTTCTTCCCGAAAAAGGCCATTTTAGGACTGTTTTGAACCCAGAATGGTAGTTCTCGGAAAAACAAAAAGTGGGTAAAAATCAGATAAAAAAGTGTTATTGAGAGCCAATAGTAATTTTCAGGAAAACAAAAAGTGGGTAAAAATTAAATAAAAAAGTCTTGGTGAAAATTAGTGATGATCAGGTCCGGTTGAAGCCTAAACTGAACCAGGGCTCAGGTTTGGCTGCCCTTCTTGCTCCAGAAAGGCCATTTGAGAACTGCTTTGAGGTAGGGTTTGCCCAGAATAGTAATTTTCGGAAAAACAAAAAGTAGGTAAAAATCAAATAAAAAACTTTGCTTAGTGAAGATTAGTGATGTCCAGGTCCAGTTCAAACCCCCAACTGAACCAGAGCTTAGATTTTTTGCCCAAAAAAGGCAGTTTCCGGGCTGGTTTGAACTGGGTTTGCCCAGAATGGTAATTTTTGAAAAAAGGAAAAAGTGGGTAAAAATCAAATAAAAAAGTTTTTCGTGATGGCATGAACCAAGACTGAATAGGGCTTGGGTTTGGCTGCCTTTCTTACCCAAAAAAGGTCATTTTAGGACTGCTTTGAACTGGGGTTTGCCTATAATAGTAATTTTTGGAAAAACAAAAAGTGGTTAAAAATCAAATAAAAAGTCTTAGTGATGACATTGAACCAGAACTGGACAGGACTTGGGTTCAGCTGCCTTTCTTGCCCAAAAAAAGTCATTGTGGGACTGGTTTGAACCACATGAAAAACAGAAAGTAGGTAAAAATGAAATAAGATTGCTCCACTGTCATATAGGAAGAATCCTGATATTTGATGGCATCATTAGTGAGACTACTCAACAGTGACATCAAAGATTACAGAACAATCATGACTTGCTTGCAAAAGCAGGACTTTTTCTCAAAAACATCAATTTCTTCATAACTGAAAATTTCTAGGTCAGATCACATCAGGCAAGTCACAGATCAAAGATCATATGCACTATACTCTCCCATTTTATTCCCTTGGTCAGTCCTGTCACCCTCACTAGTAGTGGTCTGCCGGGCCGGGCTTTGAGCCTGAAGCCCGGCCCAGCCCAGGTCGGGCAGCCCAAGCCCGACCCGGATCAGGGCTCAGGCTTAGTCGGGCCTGGGAAATCCCAAGGCCCGACCTCGGGCTTCTGTTGTAGCGATGCCGGGCCGGGCTTAAAGCCCGAGGGCTCGGGCTGGGCCTGTCAAGGGCCTCGGGCTCGGGCCTTGGAATTCCTTGGCCCAGGCCCAACAAAGCCCGGCCCGTCAGACCACTATCAGCTAGAATGCCTGTACAAATGTTTTAAAAGATATATTTTGAATATCTTTCTCATTTCTTGATGTCTACTTTTGTTGCTTGGTCACAATGCTCCTATGCTACTAGAGAACAGATCCTGAAGTTTTCAAGACTGCACTCCCAGGCAATAGTGCCCTGTCCCCTCTGCAAGCTTTGACATGTCCTGTCAAATTGTCCTTGATCTGACATTGGTGGCTATGCTAATGTCAGTTCTCACGTTTCTGAATCTCTAGTATATCTGCTCTCCTGCTTCTCCCAGTCAACTATTGTGTGAGGTATCACTTCTGACAGCTGGAAACATGCATTTTGAAAATAAATCTTAATTTGTTCCAAAACTTGCTTATGGCAATTCTTGATAGAAGGAATCAAAGTCAGTGATCCCCATGACAGTGGGCAGGTGTCAAAAGTTTCATAATGCGCACACACACAGGTCGGAGAACACAGGCTCCGCGATCCGGTCACGTGATCTTATCGCATACTAACGCCTCCGACCAAAAAGGGAAATTCTCCATTCAACAGCTGTTCTATAGCTAAAAATGCTCCGATTTCCCTCAAATTTTCAAGAATTATACTTACGTAAGCGCTTTGTCGACCCAGACTTTTATCCATGGGAAAAGAGCCCCTGCACTATGTGATATTGCCTAGGTGCGCTATTTCGCTTATTCGTGGGATTCTGAGCCTGGGAGTGGGCCGATTACATCCGAATCTTCAGGGCTTCACGTGAAGGAACATTCATCCCACCTGGCCGCTTCCGATTCCCCAAATATTCTCCTACTCCGCCGCAATTTCATTCATCACCCCAAAGTTCCGTGTTTATCAGCGGGAAAATCGCACCATTTCAGCATAGAACGCTCTAGGCCTTATGGCAACATCATCCCTGATGTCACTCGGGCGCTCCGCTGTCCAGGCATGTCGTATTTCATATCCAATTCTCAAACTTTACTTTTCAAACTTTGGTCTCTTTCAGAGTCTTATCAAGTCTGAAACTTGTCTAAACATGCAGTAGTATGATATCTTATGTACCTACACAAGCTAATTGTCAAAGACCTGTACCGAAAGTGCTCTAACTCCCACAAAACCGGATTCCACGCTATTACCTCAGTGGCGAGATCGCCCAGGTCCAACTGTCAGCGAAGCGTCTATCCGGTGAGCGATCACCATAGCTCGTTTATGTCGGCGCCGACGGGCACTGGGTATAAAACCCAGCCCCAATCCGACATTTCCATCATTCCGTTCTCTCCCTTTTCCTCTCCCCCGCTTTCCTCCTCATCCAAGTCAATGCTGATGGTGTCGTCGTTGTACTCCTCGCCCCGCCGCTGTCCTCGCCGCCATTGGGGAGTTATATATGGGTCTTTATTTGTTAAGTGGAATTCCGGACGGCGCTCGGTAGCTGGCGGGGCCGGGCTTGTCATTGTCGGCAGGTGAGTTGCCGCTCGTTTTTCCCCACCCTGTTTCTTACCTGGTTCAGTAAGCCGTTGTTGCCGTGCCTCTCAGGTTCAGTTATCTCTGACGCGATTTCATGGCCTTACATACCTTATAGCTTTCGGCAGCGAGTGGTTGCGACAGGTGAGTCGCTTTCTTGATTTTGTCGGCATCTTGCTCAGTACTCCTTGCCGCAGTCTTTAAGATCTGGTCAGCCGAACCGGGGGCGCCGGGATAGTGCCAAAGCAGCACGGCTTCAAATCTAATCTCCATCATTCGCCGCCCAAGTTCATATTCTCACTTTGACTTCGGCGCGCTCGGAAGCGAAAGGGCCAGACTGGCGAGGTGAGTTATCGCCACGGCCCGGAAATATTGCCTGACCTGTTCCATCTTGCTCGTCAGTTCGGGAATTGTTGCCGTAGTCTTCAAAATGTGGTCGGCCAAAGTGAGTCGTGTTTATTGATATTGGTTATCTTGCTGAGACCGTGTCGCGTAGGCGCCAGCATCGTGGTCGAGTCGACTAGTCGTGAGGAATGGACGGCCGTCAACGTGCGTGGTCGTCTTGCGTGTATTCATCTTACTGACTGTTTGCCAGTGGACCAGTTGGGCACGATCTTGGCAGAGTCGCCCATCGCATTGACGTTGTCAAAGGAGTGTCGAGCCCGTGGCAAACGACGGAAAAGGAGGGGTGTCTTGCCGCTGACTCCCGCTCAGAAGGGTGGAATGCCGCCCGTGCACGTTGGCAACACGATTGGAGGGGCAGAGTCGTGAATGAGTGTGTTGTAAGCGACAATTTTACAAGACTGACAGTTTTATTCAGCGCTGATTTCGGCAGTAAGGGGAGATGGCCGCAGGCGCGGAAGGAGTGGCATTGAAGCAGGAGACGAAGCCGACAATAGGGTCGTGGCGGGCGGCAAGCAAGGCGGCCCGGGCTCGTTTGGCGCCAGAGTTGCGGGATTGACCCAAGAGTGTCGAGTACTTAGTCAGAGCTTGAGTGCGGCTCGTTTCCTGCCTTCGCGGCAGCGCGCAATGCCCTCCGAGAGACCCATTTCGAGCTTGGGGGTGGCAGACATGGCGGGCGGTTGAGCAAAAGGCCGCTGTCAACGGGCACGTGCCGCCGATCGACGCCGAAAGGCTGTGCTGCTCACCTTCTTTCCTTCCGAGAGACCGCCCGCTCACCCTGACGCGTTCCTCGAGCTGGTCGCTGATGCTGGCTCGTTGCTGGGCCCAACGAGCCAGAAGGAACTGGCTAACTCGGGCCGAAATGGCCATCTTGCCTACTATTCGCCGCGGCTTACTTTCTGACACGGCCTGACGCGTTTTCACTCGCTGGTCGCCAATGCTGGGCCCAAGAGTAATCAAGCCAACTCGGGCCGAGCTTGGAATCTTTCCGATTGACCCCCTGCGGCGTGCTTTCCGGCGCGGCCCAACGTTTGCGGCGGTCATTGATATTGAGGCTGCTGCCTCTTTCAGCCGCTTTCCCTGACGGCCTCACAAGTGTCCTGGCCCGAGAAAAGTAAGCAATATATCTCTTTTCAATCATATTCCCACTCTCTTACCTTATTTGGAGGTGTACCACTCAAGATCACCGCCCCGACGCGTTTTCCGAGGGAGGAGACTGGGGCCAATGAGCAAGAGCGGGCGGGTGTGAGCGCTGCTTCCTTGTGGAGTTTTCCCTGCTCACCGTTGTTCGTAGCGTTATCCCTTCGGTTGACGAAAAACCCTGACAGAAGTACTTTGCTTCAGTGAGTGCCGCCTTTGATGCTTGAAACCGAGCTTACCTTTGATTCAGATATGTCCACGCAAACAAAAAGGACACGGACTTTTCGGCCAGGCCAGGCCATGGCTTTACTGGTAATGTATCGCGTTGTTGATACACAGATACTTTGCTAACCATTTGCAGATTCGACTTGTGGGACTTCAGCGAGGCCAGCGCGGTCTTTCTCGGGGTTCAGCACGCGGATGGCCTTTGACGGAGCGTGCGCCCGGTTGCGCTGTTTACCAGTCAGTTCCGCTACTTGTCCTTTTTGTACACTGGCTCACTGACAAAAGTCAAAGGCTTTCCGGTTCCTTATCAAGTTTGGTCTAGCCTGGCCGCGCAACTGGCTTGCCGAGTCGGGAGTACTTCATCCGTATGTTTTTCGTCGTTTGACTATGTGTCTGTACTGACGGCGTCGAAAGCCATTCCCCCTTCGAACTCAACCCCGATGCCGGCAACATACGCGTTCTCTCCCAACGGTTTCACATCAGCCTCGAGCGTCCTTCAATAGGTCAGTCTATTGCCTCTGCTTCACGGACGGTGTGGCAGGTACTGGATCACTGCTTATGTTGTGAAGGACGGTACCTGTTTTCTGGCCGTAGGGTCCAACGGCATGGGAATAGAGGATCGCAAACACAACTCGGCAAAGGATACTTAGCATGGAATGGCGCTGTACTTTATATTACCTAGGGTCAGTCATATTCAACCTTGCCTATAATTTGTAATCTTGTCTCGCAGACGGGACCGCCACGGAAAACATCGTTGCTTCGCTGGCTTATCAGCACATCTGGGCGCCGCGGAGTATGTTATTGGAGAGGCACTTTTTTGATCACGACACTCAGATCCGCCACCGGGGGAGCTCAAGCTCATTGAACGAGGCGCCAGTGGAGGATCCGGATTCAGACTATGTAGTTCTCGGCCAGACCTGCAGTCGCGGCTCGTCTGCAAATAAATTTAGAAACGAGTAATGTGTAGGGCAGCGGCTGAATTTTGATGATTCAGATGAACAGAAGGGTTGTAAGGATTGTCGTGACGCTCTCTGGCAATGAACGTAATCGACTATTATTCAGATCGTGTAAGCTGCAGGATCGGCCACGTAGTCTTCAAAGTCTGTCCCCATACTCCATTCTTTGAACCTGTCCATCTCAGCAATGCGCTTCTCAAAGGCCCCTCGCACGTTATCAAACGCGTCGGGCCCAATCGCAAGGCGAAATGGTAGATCTTCGTTGGTCTGCGTGACAAACTCGACGATTCGGGCCGCGCCTTTCGCCGGGTCACCGCGTTCTGTCCCAGTTTGGGCGTTGTAGCCGACCATTGTCTCGTTGGCTGCGATGTATTCTGGGATATGGCGGGACCCGCGTTGGGAGTTTGTGGAGTTGGAAACGGGTGTTCGAAACATGCCCGGCTACATAACCGATGAGCGGGCTTTGCCATAAAAAACGCACAGACAAACCTGGATGGAGATGCACCTGACGCTGAAATCTGCAAGCTCCTTGCTCCACGTTTCGGAGAAGGAGTCAATGGCTGCTTTGGATGCACAATAAACGCCGGCCCCGACGAGGCTTAACGAGCCGCCCATGGAGCTAATGTTGACAAGAGTTCCAGACCGTCGTTTGCGGAGGTAGGGTAAAAATGCATTGGTGAGGTTGAGGACGCCAAAGACGTTGGTGTTGAACTGCTTCTGAGTTTCTTCCGGTGTGTTTTCCTCGATGGCGCCGCCTTGGACATACCCTGCGTTGTTAACGAGATAATCAACTTGTCCGCTGTGAATTGGTTAAAAGTCATTTAGTGTGGGACAACAAAGTAGGCGCACTATATCTCCCACGCCTTCTGTGCGAAGGTTACCAGATCCGCCGCGGGGGGCAGTAACATCGAGCGAGAGTATTGTGGCGCCTTGCTCTTTCAATGTTTGGAGTGTTTCGACGCGTCTTGCGGTGGCGATCACTCTGAATCCACGGTCAAGCGCGGCTTGGTCGCAGTGTCAGAGCAATGAATGGGAAAAGCAGAAAGCAACTCGTACCTCTAGACATTTCGTACCCAAGACCGCTGGAGCACCCAGTGATTAGAAACACAGGAGTCGTCGCCATGATAATCCGGAGTGCCCAACGCGCTTTATATGCATATTCTTCTTGCCGATGCCGGCCTTTTCTTTTGTCCAACTTGACTCAGCAGGAAGTACGACCGGAACAGATCGTGGGCGAAGACAAGAAATTTCTGTGACGGTTTGTGATGTTCCGTCTTCCTCCCTACCCATCACCTGCAGCATGGAAAAGCCTTTCGCCTTCACAAAAACCTCAACGCGGGCCTCCATAGCCTCTGCACTAGCCCAGTCAACTTCCCTTCCCGAATCCAAACTCGACATCTCAGCCGCAATCGCATTCGTCTCCATCTACGCTCGTGACCATGTGGAAGGCCTCATTTGGGGCAGCGACCAACGTGTCCTCGTGCTGGCCGGGAAGCTGGGGAAACAGTTGGAGCTGGAGGCACTTGTCGATTTGCCCATAGTTTATGCGACCTGCAGATACAATATATTATATAAACATGTTTGCGTGCCTGCGCCGATGTGCGACGTGCCTGCCTGCGCCGACGTGCGTGCGACGTGTGTCCTCTTCCATGCCAAGTCCACGCGATCACGTGACTGCACTTTCAACACTTAATTTCGGACTTGCGCGATTTTTACAATAATTTTGGCTGGAGAAAACATGAGATGTACCCGAAAACGCGTCAATTAAGATATTCCGACGCGTGCTCTGGGTTCCTATGCCCATTCTGCACTTTCTTCAACTTTTGGCCAGGGTTTCCCCTCCCAAGAGCAGCGCAGCAAGGGGAACAAAAAAAATGAAGAAGAAAAGACTCACCGGGGGACAGTGAGAGCCTGACAGCGCTAGTGGGAGCCTACCAGCACTTAGACATGGGTCAAGCGATACACCACGACGACAGAGCCAATTGCAACTGGTGCAGACCCGGGTATATATGGCCACTGGCACTCGCTGAGAGCCTATGAGCAGAGCCAGAACACAGCTCCAATGCAGGGCAAGCAATAACACTTACTGACATAATGACGACGAGGGGGGAAAGGATGAGGGGAGAAAGAGAGTATGGATGTGATGTGACTGACCAATGGTCACCTTCACGGAATATTTGATCGGAGCTTGAGCTTTTGATGGTCTAGACTGTACATTGTCGCGGCATGTCTGTTGATGGCTTGTACGTCCTGAAAGCAGTACTCAAATTCTGGAATGTGCAAAACTCAAAATCTGGCAGTGTCAGTTCAATTTCCGCAAAGTTGGTAAAATTCAAATAAAATCTCAGAAATATGTCTAGAGTCTGAAACATGATCAAGTTCAAATTCTGCATAGGTCTGGTACTTATCCTTGACATTTGGCAGCCTCATCATTGAATTATGTCCCAGAATGGCAATTATGGAAAAACAAAACATGGGTAAAAATCAAATAAAAATATTTTGTTGCATTATATCAGCCGACACATCACTTCCCAGAATGGTAATTTTTGGGAAAACAAAAAGTAGATAAAAATTAAATAAAACTTGTCCAGTTTGAACCCAAACTGAACCAGGGCAGAGGTTTGGCCTTTCTTCCCGAAAAAGGCCATTTTAGGACTGTTTTGAACCCAGAATGGTAGTTCTCGGAAAAACAAAAAGTGGGTAAAAATCAGATAAAAAAGTGTTATTGAGAGCCAATAGTAATTTTCAGGAAAACAAAAAGTGGGTAAAAATTAAATAAAAAAGTCTTGGTGAAAATTAGTGATGATCAGGTCCGGTTGAAGCCTAAACTGAACCAGGGCTCAGGTTTGGCTGCCCTTCTTGCTCCAGAAAGGCCATTTGAGAACTGCTTTGAGGTAGGGTTTGCCCAGAATAGTAATTTTCGGAAAAACAAAAAGTAGGTAAAAATCAAATAAAAAACTTTGCTTAGTGAAGATTAGTGATGTCCAGGTCCAGTTCAAACCCCCAACTGAACCAGAGCTTAGATTTTTTGCCCAAAAAAGGCAGTTTCCGGGCTGGTTTGAACTGGGTTTGCCCAGAAATGTAATTTTTGAAAAAAGAAAAAGTGGGTAAAAATCAAATAAAAAATTTTTCGTGATGGCATGAACCAAGACTGAATAGGGCTTGGGTTTGGCTGCCTTTCTTACCCAAAAAAGGTCATTTTAGGACTGCTTTGAACTGGGGTTTGCCTATAATAGTAATTTTGGAAAAACAAAAAGTGGTTAAAAATCAAATAAAAAGTCTTAGTGATGACATTGAACCAGAACTGGACAGGACTTGGGTTCAGCTGCCTTTCTTGCCCAAAAAAAGTCATTGTGGGACTGGTTTGAACCACATGAAAAACAGAAAGTAGGTAAAAATGAAATAAGATTGCTCCACTGTCATATAGGAAGAATCCTGATATTTGATGGCATCATTAGTGAGACTACTCAACAGTGACATCAAAGATTACAGAACAATCATGACTTGCTTGCAAAAGCAGGACTTTTTCTCAAAAACATCAATTTCTTCATAACTGAAAATTTCTAGGTCAGATCACATCAGGCAAGTCACAGATCAAAGATCATATGCACTATACTCTCCCATTTTATTCCCTTGGTCAGTCCTGTCACCCTCACTAGTAGTGGTCTGCCGGGCCGGGCTTTGAGCCTGAAGCCCGGCCCAGCCCGCGTCGGGCAGCCCAAGCCCGACCCGGATCAGGGCTCAGGCTTAGTCGGGCCTGGGAAATCCCAAGGCCCGACCTCGGGCTTCTGTTGTAGCGATGCCGGGCCCGGGCTTAAAGCCCGAGGGCTCGGGCTGGGCCTGTCAAGGGCCTCGGGCTCGGGCCTTGGAATTCCTTGGCCCAGGCCCAACAAAGCCCGGCCCGTCAGACCACTATCAGCTAGAATGCCTGTACAAATGTTTTAAAAGATATATTTTGAATATCTTTCTCATTTCTTGATGTCTACTTTTGTTGCTTGGTCACAATGCTCCTATGCTACTAGAGAACAGATCCTGAAGTTTTCAAGACTGCACTCCCAGGCAATAGTGCCCTGTCCCCTCTGCAAGCTTTGACATGTCCTGTCAAATTGTCCTTGATCTGACATTGGTGGCTATGCTAATGTCAGTTCTCACGTTTCTGAATCTCTAGTATATCTGCTCTCCTGCTTCTCCCAGTCAACTATTGTGTGAGGTATCACTTCTGACAGCTGGAAACATGCATTTTGAAAATAAATCTTAATTTGTTCCAAAACTTGCTTATGGCAATTCTTGATAGAAGGAATCAAAGTCAGTGATCCCCATGACAGTGGGCAGGTGTCAAAAGTTTCATAATGCGCACACACACAGGTCGGAGAACACAGGCTCCGCGATCCGGTCACGTGATCTTATCGCATACTAACGCCTCCGACCAAAAAGGGAAATTCTCCATTCAACAGCTGTTCTATAGCTAAAAATGCTCCGATTTCCCTCAAATTTTCAAGAATTATACTTACGTAAGCGCTTTGTCGACCCAGACTTTTATCCATGGGAAAAGAGCCCCTGCACTATGTGATATTGCCTAGGTGCGCTATTTCGCTTATTCGTGGGATTCTGAGCCTGGGAGTGGGCCGATTACATCCGAATCTTCAGGGCTTCACGTGAAGGAACATTCATCCCACCTGGCCGCTTCCGATTCCCCAAATATTCTCCTACTCCGCCGCAATTTCATTCATCACCCCAAAGTTCCGTGTTTATCAGCGGGAAAATCGCACCATTTCAGCATAGAACGCTCTAGGCCTTATGGCAACATCATCCCTGATGTCACTCGGGCGCTCCGCTGTCCAGGCATGTCGTATTTCATATCCAATTCTCAAACTTTACTTTTCAAACTTTGGTCTCTTTCAGAGTCTTATCAAGTCTGAAACTTGTCTAAACATGCAGTAGTATGATATCTTATGTACCTACACAAGCTAATTGTCAAAGACCTGTACCGAAAGTGCTCTAACTCCCACAAAACCGGATTCCACGCTATTACCTCAGTGGCGAGATCGCCCAGGTCCAACTGTCAGCGAAGCGTCTATCCGGTGAGCGATCACCATAGCTCGTTTATGTCGGCGCCGACGGGCACTGGGTATAAAACCCAGCCCCAATCCGACATTTCCATCATTCCGTTCTCTCCCTTTTCCTCTCCCCCGCTTTCCTCCTCATCCAAGTCAATGCTGATGGTGTCGTCGTTGTACTCCTCGCCCCGCCGCTGTCCTCGCCGCCATTGGGGAGTTATATATGGGTCTTTATTTGTTAAGTGGAATTCCGGACGGCGCTCGGTAGCTGGCGGGGCCGGGCTTGTCATTGTCGGCAGGTGAGTTGCCGCTCGTTTTTCCCCACCCTGTTTCTTACCTGGTTCAGTAAGCCGTTGTTGCCGTGCCTCTCAGGTTCAGTTATCTCTGACGCGATTTCATGGCCTTACATACCTTATAGCTTTCGGCAGCGAGTGGTTGCGACAGGTGAGTCGCTTTCTTGATTTTGTCGGCATCTTGCTCAGTACTCCTTGCCGCAGTCTTTAAGATCTGGTCAGCCGAACCGGGGGGCGCCGGGATAGTGCCAAAGCAGCACGGCTTCAAATCTAATCTCCATCATTCGCCGCCCAAGTTCATATTCTCACTTTGACTTCGGCGCGCTCGGAAGCGAAAGGGCCAGACTGGCGAGGTGAGTTATCGCCACGGCCCGGAAATATTGCCTGACCTGTTCCATCTTGCTCGTCAGTTCGGGAATTGTTGCCGTAGTCTTCAAAATGTGGTCGGCCAAAGTGAGTCGTGTTTATTGATATTGGTTATCTTGCTGAGACCGTGTCGCGTAGGCGCCAGCATCGTGGTCGAGTCGACTAGTCGTGAGGAATGGACGGCCGTCAACGTGCGTGGTCGTCTTGCGTGTATTCATCTTACTGACTGTTTGCCAGTGGACCAGTTGGGCACGATCTTGGCAGAGTCGCCCATCGCATTGACGTTGTCAAAGGAGTGTCGAGCCCGTGGCAAACGACGGAAAAGGAGGGGTGTCTTGCCGCTGACTCCCGCTCAGAAGGGTGGAATGCCGCCCGTGCACGTTGGCAACACGATTGGAGGGGCAGAGTCGTGAATGAGTGTGTTGTAAGCGACAATTTTACAAGACTGACAGTTTTATTCAGCGCTGATTTCGGCAGTAAGGGGGAGATGGCCGCAGGCGCGGAAGGAGTGGCATTGAAGCAGGAGACGAAGCCGACAATAGGGTCGTGGCGGGCGGCAAGCAAGGCGGCCCGGGCTCGTTTGGCGCCAGAGTTGCGGGATTGACCCAAGAGTGTCGAGTACTTAGTCAGAGCTTGAGTGCGGCTCGTTTCCTGCCTTCGCGGCAGCGCGCAATGCCCTCCGAGAGACCCATTTCGAGCTTGGGGGTGGCAGACATGGCGGGCGGTTGAGCAAAAGGCCGCTGTCAACGGGCACGTGCCGCCGATCGACGCCGAAAGGCTGTGCTGCTCACCTTCTTTCCTTCCGAGAGACCGCCCGCTCACCCTGACGCGTTCCTCGAGCTGGTCGCTGATGCTGGCTCGTTGCTGGGCCCAACGAGCCAGAAGGAACTGGCTAACTCGGGCCGAAATGGCCATCTTGCCTACTATTCGCCGCGGCTTACTTTCTGACACGGCCTGACGCGTTTTCACTCGCTGGTCGCCAATGCTGGGCCCAAGAGTAATCAAGCCAACTCGGGCCGAGCTTGGAATCTTTCCGATTGACCCCCTGCGGCGTGCTTTCCGGCGCGGCCCAACGTTTGCGGCGGTCATTGATATTGAGGCTGCTGCCTCTTTCAGCCGCTTTCCCTGACGGCCTCACAAGTGTCCTGGCCCGAGAAAAGTAAGCAATATATCTCTTTTCAATCATATTCCCACTCTCTTACCTTATTTGGAGGTGTACCACTCAAGATCACCGCCCCGACGCGTTTTCCGAGGGAGGAGACTGGGGCCAATGAGCAAGAGCGGGCGGGTGTGAGCGCTGCTTCCTTGTGGAGTTTTCCCTGCTCACCGTTGTTCGTAGCGTTATCCCTTCGGTTGACGAAAAACCCTGACAGAAGTACTTTGCTTCAGTGAGTGCCGCCTTTGATGCTTGAAACCGAGCTTACCTTTGATTCAGATATGTCCACGCAAACAAAAAGGACACGGACTTTTCGGCCAGGCCAGGCCATGGCTTTACTGGTAATGTATCGCGTTGTTGATACACAGATACTTTGCTAACCATTTGCAGATTCGACTTGTGGGACTTCAGCGAGGCCAGCGCGGTCTTTCTCGGGGTTCAGCACGCGGATGGCCTTTGACGGAGCGTGCGCCCGGTTGCGCTGTTTACCAGTCAGTTCCGCTACTTGTCCTTTTTGTACACTGGCTCACTGACAAAAGTCAAAGGCTTTCCGGTTCCTTATCAAGTTTGGTCTAGCCTGGCCGCGCAACTGGCTTGCCGAGTCGGGAGTACTTCATCCGTATGTTTTTCGTCGTTTGACTATGTGTCTGTACTGACGGCGTCGAAAGCCATTCCCCCTTCGAACTCAACCCCGATGCCGGCAACATACGCGTTCTCTCCCAACGGTTTCACATCAGCCTCGAGCGTCCTTCAATAGGTCAGTCTATTGCCTCTGCTTCACGGACGGTGTGGCAGGTACTGGATCACTGCTTATGTTGTGAAGGACGGTACCTGTTTTCTGGCCGTAGGGTCCAACGGCATGGGAATAGAGGATCGCAAACACAACTCGGCAAAGGATACTTAGCATGGAATGGCGCTGTACTTTATATTACCTAGGGTCAGTCATATTCAACCTTGCCTATAATTTGTAATCTTGTCTCGCAGACGGGACCGCCACGGAAAACATCGTTGCTTCGCTGGCTTATCAGCACATCTGGGCGCCGCGGAGTATGTTATTGGAGAGGCACTTTTTTGATCACGACACTCAGATCCGCCACCGGGGGAGCTCAAGCTCATTGAACGAGGCGCCAGTGGAGGATCCGGATTCAGACTATGTAGTTCTCGGCCAGACCTGCAGTCGCGGCTCGTCTGCAAATAAATTTAGAAACGAGTAATGTGTAGGGCAGCGGCTGAATTTTGATGATTCAGATGAACAGAAGGGTTGTAAGGATTGTCGTGACGCTCTCTGGCAATGAACGTAATCGACTATTATTCAGATCGTGTAAGCTGCAGGATCGGCCACGTAGTCTTCAAAGTCTGTCCCCATACTCCATTCTTTGAACCTGTCCATCTCAGCAATGCGCTTCTCAAAGGCCCCTCGCACGTTATCAAACGCGTCGGGCCCAATCGCAAGGCGAAATGGTAGATCTTCGTTGGTCTGCGTGACAAACTCGACGATTCGGGCCGCGCCTTTCGCCGGGTCACCGCGTTCTGTCCCAGTTTGGGCGTTGTAGCCGACCATTGTCTCGTTGGCTGCGATGTATTCTGGGATATGGCGGGACCCGCGTTGGGAGTTTGTGGAGTTGGAAACGGGTGTTCGAAACATGCCCGGCTACATAACCGATGAGCGGGCTTTGCCATAAAAAACGCACAGACAAACCTGGATGGAGATGCACCTGACGCTGAAATCTGCAAGCTCCTTGCTCCACGTTTCGGAGAAGGAGTCAATGGCTGCTTTGGATGCACAATAAACGCCGGCCCCGACGAGGCTTAACGAGCCGCCCATGGAGCTAATGTTGACAAGAGTTCCAGACCGTCGTTTGCGGAGGTAGGGTAAAAATGCATTGGTGAGGTTGAGGACGCCAAAGACGTTGGTGTTGAACTGCTTCTGAGTTTCTTCCGGTGTGTTTTCCTCGATGGCGCCGCCTTGGACATACCCTGCGTTGTTAACGAGATAATCAACTTGTCCGCTGTGAATTGGTTAAAAGTCATTTAGTGTGGGACAACAAAGTAGGCGCACTATATCTCCCACGCCTTCTGTGCGAAGGTTACCAGATCCGCCGCGGGGGCAGTAACATCGAGCGAGAGTATTGTGGCGCCTTGCTCTTTCAATGTTTGGAGTGTTTCGACGCGTCTTGCGGTGGCGATCACTCTGAATCCACGGTCAAGCGCGGCTTGGTCGCAGTGTCAGAGCAATGAATGGGAAAAGCAGAAAGCAACTCGTACCTCTAGACATTTCGTACCCAAGACCGCTGGAGCACCCAGTGATTAGAAACACAGGAGTCGTCGCCATGATAATCCGGAGTGCCCAACGCGCTTTATATGCATATTCTTCTTGCCGATGCCGGCCTTTTCTTTTGTCCAACTTGACTCAGCAGGAAGTACGACCGGAACAGATCGTGGGCGAAGACAAGAAATTTCTGTGACGGTTTGTGATGTTCCGTCTTCCTCCCTACCCATCACCTGCAGCATGGAAAAGCCTTTCGCCTTCACAAAAAACCTCAACGCGGGCCTCCATAGCCTCTGCACTAGCCCAGTCAACTTCCCTTCCCGAATCCAAACTCGACATCTCAGCCGCAATCGCATTCGTCTCCATCTACGCTCGTGACCATGTGGAAGGCCTCATTTGGGGCAGCGACCAACGTGTCCTCGTGCTGGCCGGGAAGCTGGGGAAACAGTTGGAGCTGGAGGCACTTGTCGATTTGCCCATAGTTTATGCGACCTGCAGATACAATATATTATATAAACATGTTTGCGTGCCTGCGCCGATGTGCGACGTGCCTGCCTGCGCCGACGTGCGTGCGACGTGTGTCCTCTTCCATGCCAAGTCCACGCGATCACGTGACTGCACTTTCAACACTTAATTTCGGACTTGCGCGATTTTTACAATAATTTTGGCTGGAGAAAACATGAGATGTACCCGAAAACGCGTCAATTAAGATATTCCGACGCGTGCTCTGGGTTCCTATGCCCATTCTGCACTTTCTTCAACTTTTGGCCAGGGTTTCCCCTCCCAAGAGCAGCGCAGCAAGGGGAACAAAAAAAAATGAAGAAGAAAAGACTCACCGGGGGACAGTGAGAGCCTGACAGCGCTAGTGGGAGCCTACCAGCACTTAGACATGGGTCAAGCGATACACCACGACGACAGAGCCAATTGCAACTGGTGCAGACCCGGGTATATATGGCCACTGGCACTCGCTGAGAGCCTATGAGCAGAGCCAGAACACAGCTCCAATGCAGGGCAAGCAATAACACTTACTGACATAATGACGACGAGGGGGGAAAGGATGAGGGGAGAAAGAGAGTATGGATGTGATGTGACTGACCAATGGTCACCTTCACGGAATATTTGATCGGAGCTTGAGCTTTTGATGGTCTAGACTGTACATTGTCGCGGCATGTCTGTTGATGGCTTGTACGTCCTGAAAGCAGTACTCAAATTCTGGAATGTGCAAAACTCAAAATCTGGCAGTGTCAGTTCAATTTCCGCAAAGTTGGTAAAATTCAAATAAAATCTCAGAAATATGTCTAGAGTCTGAAACATGATCAAGTTCAAATTCTGCATAGGTCTGGTACTTATCCTTGACATTTGGCAGCCTCATCATTGAATTATGTCCCAGAATGGCAATTATGGAAAAACAAAACATGGGTAAAAATCAAATAAAAATATTTTGTTGCATTATATCAGCCGACACATCACTTCCCAGAATGGTAATTTTTGGGAAAACAAAAAGTAGATAAAAATTAAATAAAACTTGTCCAGTTTGAACCCAAACTGAACCAGGGCAGAGGTTTGGCCTTTCTTCCCGAAAAAGGCCATTTTAGGACTGTTTTGAACCCAGAATGGTAGTTCTCGGAAAAACAAAAAGTGGGTAAAAATCAGATAAAAAAGTGTTATTGAGAGCCAATAGTAATTTTCAGGAAAACAAAAAGTGGGTAAAAATTAAATAAAAAAGTCTTGGTGAAAATTAGTGATGATCAGGTCCGGTTGAAGCCTAAACTGAACCAGGGCTCAGGTTTGGCTGCCCTTCTTGCTCCAGAAAGGCCATTTGAGAACTGCTTTGAGGTAGGGTTTGCCCAGAATAGTAATTTTCGGAAAAACAAAAAGTAGGTAAAAATCAAATAAAAAACTTTGCTTAGTGAAGATTAGTGATGTCCAGGTCCAGTTCAAACCCCCAACTGAACCAGAGCTTAGATTTTTTGCCCAAAAAAGGCAGTTTCCGGGCTGGTTTGAACTGGGTTTGCCCAGAATGGTAATTTTTGAAAAAAGAAAAAGTGGGTAAAAATCAAATAAAAAAGTTTTTCGTGATGGCATGAACCAAGACTGAATAGGGCTTGGGTTTGGCTGCCTTTCTTACCCAAAAAAGGTCATTTTAGGACTGCTTTGAACTGGGGTTTGCCTATAATAGTAATTTTTGGAAAAACAAAAAGTGGTTAAAAATCAAATAAAAAGTCTTAGTGATGACATTGAACCAGAACTGGACAGGACTTGGGTTCAGCTGCCTTTCTTGCCCAAAAAAAGTCATTGTGGGACTGGTTTGAACCACATGAAAAACAGAAAGTAGGTAAAAATGAAATAAGATTGCTCCACTGTCATATAGGAAGAATCCTGATATTTGATGGCATCATTAGTGAGACTACTCAACAGTGACATCAAAGATTACAGAACAATCATGACTTGCTTGCAAAAGCAGGACTTTTTCTCAAAAACATCAATTTCTTCATAACTGAAAATTTCTAGGTCAGATCACATCAGGCAAGTCACAGATCAAAGATCATATGCACTATACTCTCCCATTTTATTCCCTTGGTCAGTCCTGTCACCCTCACTAGTAGTGGTCTGCCGGGCCGGGCTTTGAGCCTGAAGCCCGGCCCAGCCCGCGTCGGGCAGCCCAAGCCCGACCCGGATCAGGGCTCAGGCTTAGTCGGGCCTGGGAAATCCCAAGGCCCGACCTCGGGCTTCTGTTGTAGCGATGCCGGGCCCGGGCTTAAAGCCCGAGGGCTCGGGCTGGGCCTGTCAAGGGCCTCGGGCTCGGGCCTTGGAATTCCTTGGCCCAGGCCCAACAAAGCCCGGCCCGTCAGACCACTATCAGCTAGAATGCCTGTACAAATGTTTTAAAAGATATATTTTGAATATCTTTCTCATTTCTTGATGTCTACTTTTGTTGCTTGGTCACAATGCTCCTATGCTACTAGAGAACAGATCCTGAAGTTTTCAAGACTGCACTCCCAGGCAATAGTGCCCTGTCCCCTCTGCAAGCTTTGACATGTCCTGTCAAATTGTCCTTGATCTGACATTGGTGGCTATGCTAATGTCAGTTCTCACGTTTCTGAATCTCTAGTATATCTGCTCTCCTGCTTCTCCCAGTCAACTATTGTGTGAGGTATCACTTCTGACAGCTGGAAACATGCATTTTGAAAATAAATCTTAATTTGTTCCAAAACTTGCTTATGGCAATTCTTGATAGAAGGAATCAAAGTCAGTGATCCCCATGACAGTGGGCAGGTGTCAAAAGTTTCATAATGCGCACACACACAGGTCGGAGAACACAGGCTCCGCGATCCGGTCACGTGATCTTATCGCATACTAACGCCTCCGACCAAAAAGGGAAATTCTCCATTCAACAGCTGTTCTATAGCTAAAAATGCTCCGATTTCCCTCAAATTTTCAAGAATTATACTTACGTAAGCGCTTTGTCGACCCAGACTTTTATCCATGGGAAAAGAGCCCCTGCACTATGTGATATTGCCTAGGTGCGCTATTTCGCTTATTCGTGGGATTCTGAGCCTGGGAGTGGGCCGATTACATCCGAATCTTCAGGGCTTCACGTGAAGGAACATTCATCCCACCTGGCCGCTTCCGATTCCCCAAATATTCTCCTACTCCGCCGCAATTTCATTCATCACCCCAAAGTTCCGTGTTTATCAGCGGGAAAATCGCACCATTTCAGCATAGAACGCTCTAGGCCTTATGGCAACATCATCCCTGATGTCACTCGGGCGCTCCGCTGTCCAGGCATGTCGTATTTCATATCCAATTCTCAAACTTTACTTTTCAAACTTTGGTCTCTTTCAGAGTCTTATCAAGTCTGAAACTTGTCTAAACATGCAGTAGTATGATATCTTATGTACCTACACAAGCTAATTGTCAAAGACCTGTACCGAAAGTGCTCTAACTCCCACAAAACCGGATTCCACGCTATTACCTCAGTGGCGAGATCGCCCAGGTCCAACTGTCAGCGAAGCGTCTATCCGGTGAGCGATCACCATAGCTCGTTTATGTCGGCGCCGACGGGCACTGGGTATAAAACCCAGCCCCAATCCGACATTTCCATCATTCCGTTCTCTCCCTTTTCCTCTCCCCCGCTTTCCTCCTCATCCAAGTCAATGCTGATGGTGTCGTCGTTGTACTCCTCGCCCCGCCGCTGTCCTCGCCGCCATTGGGGAGTTATATATGGGTCTTTATTTGTTAAGTGGAATTCCGGACGGCGCTCGGTAGCTGGCGGGGCCGGGCTTGTCATTGTCGGCAGGTGAGTTGCCGCTCGTTTTTCCCCACCCTGTTTCTTACCTGGTTCAGTAAGCCGTTGTTGCCGTGCCTCTCAGGTTCAGTTATCTCTGACGCGATTTCATGGCCTTACATACCTTATAGCTTTCGGCAGCGAGTGGTTGCGACAGGTGAGTCGCTTTCTTGATTTTGTCGGCATCTTGCTCAGTACTCCTTGCCGCAGTCTTTAAGATCTGGTCAGCCGAACCGGGGGCGCCGGGATAGTGCCAAAGCAGCACGGCTTCAAATCTAATCTCCATCATTCGCCGCCCAAGTTCATATTCTCACTTTGACTTCGGCGCGCTCGGAAGCGAAAGGGCCAGACTGGCGAGGTGAGTTATCGCCACGGCCCGGAAATATTGCCTGACCTGTTCCATCTTGCTCGTCAGTTCGGGAATTGTTGCCGTAGTCTTCAAAATGTGGTCGGCCAAAGTGAGTCGTGTTTATTGATATTGGTTATCTTGCTGAGACCGTGTCGCGTAGGCGCCAGCATCGTGGTCGAGTCGACTAGTCGTGAGGAATGGACGGCCGTCAACGTGCGTGGTCGTCTTGCGTGTATTCATCTTACTGACTGTTTGCCAGTGGACCAGTTGGGCACGATCTTGGCAGAGTCGCCCATCGCATTGACGTTGTCAAAGGAGTGTCGAGCCCGTGGCAAACGACGGAAAAGGAGGGGTGTCTTGCCGCTGACTCCCGCTCAGAAGGGTGGAATGCCGCCCGTGCACGTTGGCAACACGATTGGAGGGGCAGAGTCGTGAATGAGTGTGTTGTAAGCGACAATTTTACAAGACTGACAGTTTTATTCAGCGCTGATTTCGGCAGTAAGGGGGAGATGGCCGCAGGCGCGGAAGGAGTGGCATTGAAGCAGGAGACGAAGCCGACAATAGGGTCGTGGCGGGCGGCAAGCAAGGCGGCCCGGGCTCGTTTGGCGCCAGAGTTGCGGGATTGACCCAAGAGTGTCGAGTACTTAGTCAGAGCTTGAGTGCGGCTCGTTTCCTGCCTTCGCGGCAGCGCGCAATGCCCTCCGAGAGACCCATTTCGAGCTTGGGGGTGGCAGACATGGCGGGCGGTTGAGCAAAAGGCCGCTGTCAACGGGCACGTGCCGCCGATCGACGCCGAAAGGCTGTGCTGCTCACCTTCTTTCCTTCCGAGAGACCGCCCGCTCACCCTGACGCGTTCCTCGAGCTGGTCGCTGATGCTGGCTCGTTGCTGGGCCCAACGAGCCAGAAGGAACTGGCTAACTCGGGCCGAAATGGCCATCTTGCCTACTATTCGCCGCGGCTTACTTTCTGACACGGCCTGACGCGTTTTCACTCGCTGGTCGCCAATGCTGGGCCCAAGAGTAATCAAGCCAACTCGGGCCGAGCTTGGAATCTTTCCGATTGACCCCCTGCGGCGTGCTTTCCGGCGCGGCCCAACGTTTGCGGCGGTCATTGATATTGAGGCTGCTGCCTCTTTCAGCCGCTTTCCCTGACGGCCTCACAAGTGTCCTGGCCCGAGAAAAGTAAGCAATATATCTCTTTTCAATCATATTCCCACTCTCTTACCTTATTTGGAGGTGTACCACTCAAGATCACCGCCCCGACGCGTTTTCCGAGGGAGGAGACTGGGGCCAATGAGCAAGAGCGGGCGGGTGTGAGCGCTGCTTCCTTGTGGAGTTTTCCCTGCTCACCGTTGTTCGTAGCGTTATCCCTTCGGTTGACGAAAAACCCTGACAGAAGTACTTTGCTTCAGTGAGTGCCGCCTTTGATGCTTGAAACCGAGCTTACCTTTGATTCAGATATGTCCACGCAAACAAAAAGGACACGGACTTTTCGGCCAGGCCAGGCCATGGCTTTACTGGTAATGTATCGCGTTGTTGATACACAGATACTTTGCTAACCATTTGCAGATTCGACTTGTGGGACTTCAGCGAGGCCAGCGCGGTCTTTCTCGGGGTTCAGCACGCGGATGGCCTTTGACGGAGCGTGCGCCCGGTTGCGCTGTTTACCAGTCAGTTCCGCTACTTGTCCTTTTTGTACACTGGCTCACTGACAAAAGTCAAAGGCTTTCCGGTTCCTTATCAAGTTTGGTCTAGCCTGGCCGCGCAACTGGCTTGCCGAGTCGGGAGTACTTCATCCGTATGTTTTTCGTCGTTTGACTATGTGTCTGTACTGACGGCGTCGAAAGCCATTCCCCCTTCGAACTCAACCCCGATGCCGGCAACATACGCGTTCTCTCCCAACGGTTTCACATCAGCCTCGAGCGTCCTTCAATAGGTCAGTCTATTGCCTCTGCTTCACGGACGGTGTGGCAGGTACTGGATCACTGCTTATGTTGTGAAGGACGGTACCTGTTTTCTGGCCGTAGGGTCCAACGGCATGGGAATAGAGGATCGCAAACACAACTCGGCAAAGGATACTTAGCATGGAATGGCGCTGTACTTTATATTACCTAGGGTCAGTCATATTCAACCTTGCCTATAATTTGTAATCTTGTCTCGCAGACGGGACCGCCACGGAAAACATCGTTGCTTCGCTGGCTTATCAGCACATCTGGGCGCCGCGGAGTATGTTATTGGAGAGGCACTTTTTTGATCACGACACTCAGATCCGCCACCGGGGGAGCTCAAGCTCATTGAACGAGGCGCCAGTGGAGGATCCGGATTCAGACTATGTAGTTCTCGGCCAGACCTGCAGTCGCGGCTCGTCTGCAAATAAATTTAGAAACGAGTAATGTGTAGGGCAGCGGCTGAATTTTGATGATTCAGATGAACAGAAGGGTTGTAAGGATTGTCGTGACGCTCTCTGGCAATGAACGTAATCGACTATTATTCAGATCGTGTAAGCTGCAGGATCGGCCACGTAGTCTTCAAAGTCTGTCCCCATACTCCATTCTTTGAACCTGTCCATCTCAGCAATGCGCTTCTCAAAGGCCCCTCGCACGTTATCAAACGCGTCGGGCCCAATCGCAAGGCGAAATGGTAGATCTTCGTTGGTCTGCGTGACAAACTCGACGATTCGGGCCGCGCCTTTCGCCGGGTCACCGCGTTCTGTCCCAGTTTGGGCGTTGTAGCCGACCATTGTCTCGTTGGCTGCGATGTATTCTGGGATATGGCGGGACCCGCGTTGGGAGTTTGTGGAGTTGGAAACGGGTGTTCGAAACATGCCCGGCTACATAACCGATGAGCGGGCTTTGCCATAAAAAACGCACAGACAAACCTGGATGGAGATGCACCTGACGCTGAAATCTGCAAGCTCCTTGCTCCACGTTTCGGAGAAGGAGTCAATGGCTGCTTTGGATGCACAATAAACGCCGGCCCCGACGAGGCTTAACGAGCCGCCCATGGAGCTAATGTTGACAAGAGTTCCAGACCGTCGTTTGCGGAGGTAGGGTAAAAATGCATTGGTGAGGTTGAGGACGCCAAAGACGTTGGTGTTGAACTGCTTCTGAGTTTCTTCCGGTGTGTTTTCCTCGATGGCGCCGCCTTGGACATACCCTGCGTTGTTAACGAGATAATCAACTTGTCCGCTGTGAATTGGTTAAAAGTCATTTAGTGTGGGACAACAAAGTAGGCGCACTATATCTCCCACGCCTTCTGTGCGAAGGTTACCAGATCCGCCGCGGGGGCAGTAACATCGAGCGAGAGTATTGTGGCGCCTTGCTCTTTCAATGTTTGGAGTGTTTCGACGCGTCTTGCGGTGGCGATCACTCTGAATCCACGGTCAAGCGCGGCTTGGTCGCAGTGTCAGAGCAATGAATGGGAAAAGCAGAAAGCAACTCGTACCTCTAGACATTTCGTACCCAAGACCGCTGGAGCACCCAGTGATTAGAAACACAGGAGTCGTCGCCATGATAATCCGGAGTGCCCAACGCGCTTTATATGCATATTCTTCTTGCCGATGCCGGCCTTTTCTTTTGTCCAACTTGACTCAGCAGGAAGTACGACCGGAACAGATCGTGGGCGAAGACAAGAAATTTCTGTGACGGTTTGTGATGTTCCGTCTTCCTCCCTACCCATCACCTGCAGCATGGAAAAGCCTTTCGCCTTCACAAAAAACCTCAACGCGGGCCTCCATAGCCTCTGCACTAGCCCAGTCAACTTCCCTTCCCGAATCCAAACTCGACATCTCAGCCGCAATCGCATTCGTCTCCATCTACGCTCGTGACCATGTGGAAGGCCTCATTTGGGGCAGCGACCAACGTGTCCTCGTGCTGGCCGGGAAGCTGGGGAAACAGTTGGAGCTGGAGGCACTTGTCGATTTGCCCATAGTTTATGCGACCTGCAGATACAATATATTATATAAACATGTTTGCGTGCCTGCGCCGATGTGCGACGTGCCTGCCTGCGCCGACGTGCGTGCGACGTGTGTCCTCTTCCATGCCAAGTCCACGCGATCACGTGACTGCACTTTCAACACTTAATTTCGGACTTGCGCGATTTTTACAATAATTTTGGCTGGAGAAAACATGAGATGTACCCGAAAACGCGTCAATTAAGATATTCCGACGCGTGCTCTGGGTTCCTATGCCCATTCTGCACTTTCTTCAACTTTTGGCCAGGGTTTCCCCTCCCAAGAGCAGCGCAGCAAGGGGAACAAAAAAAAATGAAGAAGAAAAGACTCACCGGGGGACAGTGAGAGCCTGACAGCGCTAGTGGGAGCCTACCAGCACTTAGACATGGGTCAAGCGATACACCACGACGACAGAGCCAATTGCAACTGGTGCAGACCCGGGTATATATGGCCACTGGCACTCGCTGAGAGCCTATGAGCAGAGCCAGAACACAGCTCCAATGCAGGGCAAGCAATAACACTTACTGACATAATGACGACGAGGGGGGAAAGGATGAGGGGAGAAAGAGAGTATGGATGTGATGTGACTGACCAATGGTCACCTTCACGGAATATTTGATCGGAGCTTGAGCTTTTGATGGTCTAGACTGTACATTGTCGCGGCATGTCTGTTGATGGCTTGTACGTCCTGAAAGCAGTACTCAAATTCTGGAATGTGCAAAACTCAAAATCTGGCAGTGTCAGTTCAATTTCCGCAAAGTTGGTAAAATTCAAATAAAATCTCAGAAATATGTCTAGAGTCTGAAACATGATCAAGTTCAAATTCTGCATAGGTCTGGTACTTATCCTTGACATTTGGCAGCCTCATCATTGAATTATGTCCCAGAATGGCAATTATGGAAAAACAAAACATGGGTAAAAATCAAATAAAAATATTTTGTTGCATTATATCAGCCGACACATCACTTCCCAGAATGGTAATTTTTGGGAAAACAAAAAGTAGATAAAAATTAAATAAAACTTGTCCAGTTTGAACCCAAACTGAACCAGGGCAGAGGTTTGGCCTTTCTTCCCGAAAAAGGCCATTTTAGGACTGTTTTGAACCCAGAATGGTAGTTCTCGGAAAAACAAAAAGTGGGTAAAAATCAGATAAAAAAGTGTTATTGAGAGCCAATAGTAATTTTCAGGAAAACAAAAAGTGGGTAAAAATTAAATAAAAAAGTCTTGGTGAAAATTAGTGATGATCAGGTCCGGTTGAAGCCTAAACTGAACCAGGGCTCAGGTTTGGCTGCCCTTCTTGCTCCAGAAAGGCCATTTGAGAACTGCTTTGAGGTAGGGTTTGCCCAGAATAGTAATTTTCGGAAAAACAAAAAGTAGGTAAAAATCAAATAAAAAACTTTGCTTAGTGAAGATTAGTGATGTCCAGGTCCAGTTCAAACCCCCAACTGAACCAGAGCTTAGATTTTTTGCCCAAAAAAGGCAGTTTCCGGGCTGGTTTGAACTGGGTTTGCCCAGAATGGTAATTTTTGAAAAAAAGAAAAAGTGGGTAAAAATCAAATAAAAAAGTTTTTCGTGATGGCATGAACCAAGACTGAATAGGGCTTGGGTTTGGCTGCCTTTCTTACCCAAAAAAGGTCATTTTAGGACTGCTTTGAACTGGGGTTTGCCTATAATAGTAATTTTTGGAAAAACAAAAAGTGGTTAAAAATCAAATAAAAAGTCTTAGTGATGGCATTGAACCACAACTGGACAGGACTTGGGTTCAGCTGCCTTTCTTGCCCAAAAAAAGCCATTGTGGGACTGGTTGAAAAACAGAAAGTAGGTAAAAATGGAATAAGATTGCTCCACTGTCATATAGGAAGAATCCTGATATTTGATGGCATCATTGGTGAGACATGATCAAATACTCAACAGTGACATCAAAGATTACAAAACAATCATGACTTGCTTGCAAAAGCAGGACTTTTTCTCAAAAACATCAATTCCTTCATAACTGAAAATTTCTAGGTCAGATCACATCAGGCAAGTCACAGATCAAAGATCATATGCACTATACTCTCCCATTTTATTCCCTTGGTCAGTCCTGTCACCCTCAGCTAGAATGCCTGTACAAATGTTTTGAAAGATATATTTTGGATATCTTTCTCATTTCTTGATGTCCACTTTTGTCGCTCAGTCACAATGCTCCTATGCTACTAGAGAACAGATCCTGAAATTTTCATGAGTGCACTCCCAGGCAATGGTGCCCTGTCCCCTCTGCAAGCTTTGACATGTCCTGTCAAATCGTCATTGATCTGACATTGGTGGCTATGCTAATGTCAGTTCTCACGTTTCTGAATCTCTAGTATATCTGCTCTCCTGCTTCTCTTGGTAGACCATTGTGCAAGGTATCACTTCTGACAGATGTGCTGACTTCTCACAAGTTCTGCCAAGTGTTCAAGTTTGAGAATGTGCTAAACTAGATGCAAAAATCAAGTTGTCCTAAATTGAGCTGGATTCCTATGTTTGATTACACTCAGGGCATAACTCAGCCCAAAAACTAAAGTTCAACTGTCAAAACTGGCGTTCGCCGAGCGGTCACGTGACTCTACTGCACACTACCACTTACGACCGGAAATGGAAATTCACGATGAAGTGCACGTTCTATAGCTAGAACTACTCCGATTTGGCTGAAACTCAATAATCACGTGCTTACGTAAGCCTCCTGTCGGGCCAGAGTGTTCCTTGAAGCAACAGAGAACTGTGAATATATCATATCTTTGAGGTATGTTGTTGGCCAATTCCTGAAGTTCTGAGCCAGGGAGTCGGCTGATTATCTTCAGACTTGGGGCCGTGCATATAATCACATGTATCATCAACCTGGCTGCCTCCGATCCCCCGGAGGGCGGTCTAGCCCATGGCAATTTCATTTATCTTGCAGAATTCCCCTGTTTTCAATGGGGAACTTGCAGGATTTGAGCATAAGAAGCACTGGGCCTGACGGCACAATCATACCTTGTGTCACTCGCTTGCAGCTCGGGCGCTCCACGGCCTGGGTATGTCAGATTTTCTTTCCAACCTCCCAAGTTATATCAAGGAGTGATAGTCTATGAGAAGGATATAGATGTAAAGATATTAAGAACCAGTTCTGAATAATTATCCAGACTTAGCAATCAGAGCTAAACATCAAAGTCAGAACTGTCTTTGAAAACAAAAAAGGAATTTGTTCCAGGACTTACTTATAGCAATTCTTGATTGAAGGAATCAAAGTCAGTGATCCCTGAGCAATGACAGCGGGCCAGCTGTCAAAAGTTTCATAATGTGCGCACACAGGTCGGAGAACACGGGCTCCGTGAGCGGGTCACGTGACCTCATCGCACGCTAACGCCTGCGACCAAAAAGGGAAATTCTCGATTCAACCACTGTTCTATAGCTGAAAATGCTCCGATTTCGCTCAAATTTTCAGGAATGACGCTTACGTAAGCGCCCTGTCGGCCCAGACTTTCATCCGTAGCAAAGGAGCCCCTGAACTATGTGATATTGCCTAGGTGCGTTGTTTTGCTGATTCCTGGGTTTCTGAGCCAGGGAGTGGGCCGATTCCCTCCAAATTTTCAGCGCTTCACATGACAAAACATGCCTCCCACGTAGCCGCTTCCGATTCCCCAAAGATTCCCATACTCTGCGGCAATTTCATTCATCACCCCAAACTTCCATGTTTCTCACCGGGAAAATCGCACCATTTCAGCATAGAACGCTCTGGACCTTATGGCATCATCATCCCTGATGTCACCCGGGCGCTCCGCTGTCCAAGTATGTCGTATTTTACTTCCAATTCCCAAACTTTACTTTTCAAACTTTGGTCTATTTCAGAGTATGGTCAGGTCTGAAACCTGTCTGAACATGCAATAGGATGATACCTTATGTACCTACACAAGCTAATTGCTACATACTTGCCCGAAAAGCGCTCTAAATGCCACAAAACCGGGTTCCACGCTATTACCTCAGTGGCGAGATCGTCCAGGTCCAACTGTCAGCGATGCGTGTATCCGGTGAGCGATCACCGCACCTCGCTTATATCGAGCGCCGACGGGCACTGGGTATAAAACCCAGCCCCAATCCGACATTGCCATCATTCCCTTCTCTCCCTTTTCCTCTCTCCCACTTCCTCCTCTTCCAAGTCGGCCGACAATGTCGTCATCGTCGTCGTGCTCCTCGCCCCGCTGTTGTCCTCGTCGCCATTGGGAGTCATATATGGGTATTAGTTGTTAAGTCGGGGCCGGGCTTGTCGTTGTCGGCAGGTGAGTTGCCGCTCGTTGTTCGCCATCCAGTTTCTTACCTCTTTCAGTGAGCCGTTGTTGCCGTGCTTCTCAGGATATGGAGCCGACATTGCAGTAAGTCTGATATTGTTCAGTTATCTCTGACGCGATTTTAGCGCAGGGATAGCGCCCACCGCTTCAAATCTGATCGCCGCGCAAGTTCATATGCTCACCTTGACTTTGGCGCGGTCGGAAGCCAAAGGGCCAGACTTGCCAGGTGAGTTATCGCTACGGCCCGGACACATTGCCTGACCTGTTCCAGCCCATATGTGTCGTCGGCGAGACCTTGGGATGGGCGGTAAAGGTCTTGCTTGTCTGGGCATCTTGCGCTCGTTCGTGCTGCCGCAGTCTTCTTGTGTCCCGGCTTGCAGAGAGCGTTGTCGTTGTCAGAAGAGGCGATCCCGATGGCAAAGTCGGATCTGAGGTGCGTTGAAGTCATTGATTGACCGTCTTGCCGCTGACCTGTGCTCGTTGCTGCCAGGAAGGGCGCGACCGCTCATGGATCGTTTGCCGAAATGCCTTTGCAGGGTCACCTCCGTGACCTCGATACAAGTAGGCGGGCCCGTCGGAGGGGCATTGCGGTTGGTCTCGGCGCTGCGTAAGTCAGGCTTGTGCCGACTCTTCCATTACAGCTGACTTACGCTTGGCAGCCCATGTCGGTTTACAGATCGCATTGACGTTGTCGAAGGAGTGTCGAGCCCGTTGCGAACGATGGTAAAGGTGGTGCGTGGGAATCGTTGCCTGAGCTTTCTTGCCGCTAACCCGCGCTGGTTGTTGACAGAAGCGTGAACTTCCGCCCGTGCACGTTGGCGAAGAACGAGGGTGTTCTATTGGTTAAGGTAAGCATTTTTTCGCGGCTAGAGACAATTTGGCGAGACTGACATTGTTATTCAGCGCTGATGAAGGGCGAGATAGCCGCAGGCGCAGAGGGATCGGCAGTGAAGCAGGAAACAAAGCCGATACCAGTGTAACTTGGGTTATGGCTGGCGGCTAGCAAGGCGGCCCGGGCTCGTTTGGCGCCAGAGTTGCGGGATTGACCCAAGAGTGTCGAGTACTTAGTCAGAGTTTGAGTGGGGCCCGTTTCCCTGCCTTTGCGGCAGCGCGCAGCGTCCTCCGAGACACCTGTTTCGAGTCCGGGCGGGGAGAGATGGTTGAGCTGAGCAAAAGGCCGCTGTCAACGGGCACGTGCCGTCGATCGACGCCGAAAGGCTGTGTTGCTCACCTTCTTTCCTTCCAACACGCTCGAGAGACCGCCCGCTCGCCCTGACGCGTTGCCCCGGGCTGGTTTCTGACGCTGGCTCGCTGCTAGGGCCAACGGGCCCGAAAGAACTGGCCAACTCGGGCCGAAATGGCCGTCTTGCCTGCTAACCGCCCCGGCTTGCTTTCTGACGCGTTTTCACCCGCTGGTCGCCGACGCTGGCTCATCGCTTGCTCATCGCTAGGCCTAGTGCAAGAGTACTTGATCAAGAAAACTCGGGCCGAGCGCGGAATCTTTCCGATTGACCCCCGCAGCTTGCTTTCTGGCGCGACTCAACGTTTGCGGCTGCTGCTAGTTCATCCAGCCGCTTTCCTCGACAACTCCACCAGTGTCCTGGCCCGAGAAAAGTAAGCACTGTGTCTCTTCTTATCATATCACCACTCTCTGACCTTGTTTTAAGCTGTACCGCTCGGGATCACCGCCGTTTCCCGAAGCTGGCTGGAGAGACTGGGGCCAACAGCGGGCGGGTGTGAGCGCTGCTGCCTTGCGGCGTTTGCCCTGCTTATTGTCATTCGTAGCGCTATCCCTTCAGTTGACGAACAACTCTGACAGAAGCACTTTGCTTCAGTGAGTGCCGCCTGATGCTTGAAACCGAGCTTACCTTTGATTCAGATATGTCCACGCAAACAAAAAGGACACGGACTTTTCGGCCAGGCCAGGCCATGGCTTTACTGGTAATGTATCGCGTTGTTGATACACAGATACTTTGCTAACATTCGAGTTGTGGGACTTCAGCGAGGCCAGCGCGGTCTTTCTCGGGGTTCAGCACGCGGATGGCCTTCGACGGAGCGTGCGCCCGGTTGCGCTGTTTACCAGTCAGTTCCGCTACTTGTCCTTTTTGTACACTGGCTCACTGACAAAAGTCAAAGGCTTTGCTTTCCGGTTCCTTATCAAGTTTGGTCTAGCCTGGCCGCGCAACTGGCTTGCCGAGTCGGGAGTACTTCATCCATATGTTTTTCGTCGTTTGACTATGTGTCTGTACTGACGGCGTCGAAAGCCATTCCCCCTTCAAACTCAACCCCGATGCCGGCAACATACGCGTTCTCTCCCAACGGTTTCGCATCAGCCTCGAGCGTCCTTCAATAGGTCAGTCTATTGCCTCTGCTTCACGGACGGTGTGGCAGCAGTACTGGATCACTGCTTATGTTGTGAAGGACGGTACCTGTTTTCTGGCCGTGGGGTCCAACGGCATGGGAATAGAGGATCGCAAACACAACTCGGCAAAGGATACTTAGCATGGAATGGCGCTGTACTTTATATTACCTAGGGTCAGTCATATTCAACCTTGCCTATAATTTGTAATCTTGTCTCGCAGACGGGACCGCCACGGAAAACATCGTTGCTTCGCTGGCTTATCAACACATCTGGGCGCCGCGGAGTATGTTACTGGAGAGGCACTTTTTTGATCACGACACTCAGATCCGCCACCGGGGGAGCTCAAGCTCATTGAACGAGGCGCCAGTGGAGGATCCGGATTCAGACTATGTAGTTCTCGGCCAGACCTGCAGTCGCGGCTCGTCTGCAAATAAATTTAGAAACGAGTAATGTGTAGGGCAGCGGCTGAATTTTGATGATTCAGATGAACAGAAGGGTTGTAAGGATTGTCGTGACGCTCTCTGGCAATGAACGTAATCGACTATTATTCAGATCGTGTAAGCTGCAGGATCGGCCACGTAGTCTTCAAAATCTGTCCCCATACTCCATTCTTTGAACCTGTCCATCTCAGCAATGCGCTTCTCAAATGCTCCCCGCACGTTATCAAACGCGTCGGGCCCAATCGCAAGGCGAAATGGTAGATCTTCGTTGGTCTGCGTGACAAACTCGACGATTCGGGCCGCGCCTTTCGCCGGGTCACCGCGTTCTGTCCCAGTTTGGGCGTTGTAGCCGACCATTGTCTCGTTGGCGGCGATGTATTCTGGGATATGGCGGGACCCGCGTTGGGAGTTTGTGGAGTTGGAAACGGGTGTTCGAAACATGCCCGGCTACATAACCGATGAGCGGGCTTTGCCATAAAAAACGCACAGACAAACCTGGATGGAGATGCACCTGACGCTGAAATCTGCAAGCTCCTTGCTCCACGTTTCGGAGAAGGAGTCAATGGCTGCTTTGGATGCACAATAAACGCCGGCCCCGACGAGGCTTAATGAGCCGCCCATGGAGCTAATGTTGACGATAGTTCCAGACCGTCGTTTGCGGAGGTAGGGTAAAAATGCATTGGTGAGGTTGAGGACGCCAAAGACGTTGGTGTTGAACTGCTTCTGAGTTTCTTCCGGTGTGTTTTCTTCGATGGCGCCGCCTTGGACATACCCTGCGTTGTTAACGAGATAATCAACTTGTCCGCTGTGTTAATTGGTTAAAGCATTGAGTCGGACAAGAAAAGGAGGCGCACTATATCTCCCATGCCGTCTGTGCGAAGGCTGCCAGATCCGCTACGGGGGCAGTAACATCGAGCGAGAGTATTGTGGCGCCTTGCTCTTTCAATGTTTGGAGTGTTTCGACGCGTCTTGCGGTGGCGATCACTCTGAATCCACGGTCAAGCGCGGCTTGGTCGCAGTGTCAGAGCAATGAATGGGAAAAGCAGAAAGCAACTCGTACCTCTAGACATTTCGTACCCGAGACCGCTGGAGCACCCAGTGATTAGAAACACAGGAGTCGTCGCCATGATGGATGTGTTGAAACTACTCCCCAACGCGCTTTATAGCATATTCTTCTTGCCGATGCCGGCCTTTTCTTTTGTCCAACTTGACTCAGCAGGAAGTACGACCGGAACAGATCGTGGGCGAAGACAAGAAATTTCTGTGACGGTTTGTGATGTTCCGTCTTCCTCCCTACCCATCACCTGCAGCATGGAAAAGCCTTTCGCCTTCACAAAAAACCTCAACGCGGGCCTCCATAGCCTCTGCACTAGCCCAGTCAACTTCCCTTCCCGAATCCAAACTCGACATCTCAGCCGCAATCGCATTCGTCTCCATCTACGCTCGTGACCATGCGCGAGCCACACTCGAAGGCCTCATTTGGGGCAGCGACTCGAAACAGGACGATAAATCCATCCGCCAACGTGTCCTCGTGCTGGCCGGGAAGCTGGGGAAACAGTTGGAGCTGGAGGCACTTGTCGATTTGGCCATAGTTTATGCGAAGACGAATTCGACTCAAATACGCGCCATTCTTGCTCATACGCAGCCATCCCAAGTCAGAGCAGCCCTCCTGCCTGCTTTTACGCAGCTTTTATCGACATCTCAAGGCATCTATGCATTACGCAAAACGAGCTACTGCGTCGCGGCATTCCTTGCTGTCTGCCCCGAGGATTCTTTAAGAGTCTTCGCTCGGGACAAAGATTTCATCGTCGCGTTGGCAAAAGTATACGAAGCTGGACTGGCTGATATTTCCCGTTCTTATGGTGGACTGGAGCTCGATGGCGCTAGAGAAGCGGACGAGGTATTCTTCTCTCCCCTCATCCACACAGCTTTTTTTACACGATCTTCAGTGGGAACGTCTTTTTGTCGAAACCAAGGTCTCCCTCATCGATGCCTTCCACATCATTATCCGCACCATTCTCTCTGATCTCGCATCCGCCAAAGGTCCCAGTCTCGCAATCGAAGCCGACCGCACTTTTGATATTATATTCGCCTTACTTTCATCCGAGAACAATCAAGCATCGACCCCATTTTTCAACCGCACGCTGCTCGCCGACTACCAGCAAAGCTACGATTTGGCACAGACGCTTGCCGCCGCGTTGAAGAATGCCCAGGAGAAAGACGCTCGTCTTGATGTGCTCGAAGCCAGTCTCAGAAGTTTTGATGACACAGAACGTAAACCAGGGGCGTTGAAAATCCTCTTACGCTCCTCAGGCATTGCAGTAGGAGTCGATAATCTTGGCAAGGGCAAAGGAAAGTCAAAGGCTGCTCCCGTCGAACCGGAAGACCCCGAAATCGACCTCCACGTCTCACAAGTGCTCGATATCCTCCCCGAACACGATCCAGCATATATCAAAGCACTGCTAAAACTTCCACCGTACACAAATCCGAGTCAGGTGATCGATGCTCTCCTGGAGGGTACTGCACCCAGTTTTGAAGCGATATCATTGTCAGACGAAGAGCGGATACATGATGCTGCGCGGGCGGTGAATGAGCGGAGAAATATCTTCAACGAGGAGAAATTTGATTTGAGTAACGTGCATATTGGGAAGAAGACGCAGTAAGCTTTTGGCCATACCTTTAGTGATGAGTCTGATTATGGTGATAGGGATGAGACGACCGTCCTGCGAGACAGGACGTTCATTGAGCAAATGAAGGCGGACATTCTACGGCGGGCGGAAGCAATATCTGACGAGGAGTCGGAGGGAGAAGAAGGGGCCAAAGTCAAGGCAGTTGCCTACCTCGAAGATGATGTGGATGGCGTGCGGGTGCTAGGTGATGGCGAACAAAGTGAAGATTCCGACCACGAAGATGAAAAGCCGTCACCGGAGACTATTTGCGAACTGGCGTATATCCGCGACCCACATTTGTTTGACCGCGATGCCCAAACGCGCAGGAGCAAAGCGCGGACTGAGTTGAGGGAGAAGACGGGCTGGGCAGACGAGCAGCTCGAGGGCTGGCGGATCATGTTGGAGAAGGATGTGAGCCAGTCATTCGGAATACCAGTCTTTTCACTGATTCGCCCTCGTAGCCGCGAAAGGACAAGATTCTACAGAAACACGAGTTTGCGGGGAACCAGACACCGATTGTCCATAATGAAAGTGGTGCATCGACTTTGGTTGGACGTGGTGGGTCAAGAGGACGCGGTGGACGTGGTAGAGGGGGAGGCGGTCGGGGAAGGGGAGGCGGAAATGCGGATGGAGGCAGCGGCGGCAGTGCCAGAGATCGGGCATGGAAGGATAAAAATAAGGCTAGTCGAGGGAACCATCATCGGAAACAGGGTCACGACAAGAAAATGGCAAGAGCGGGGGGACCTTCATGAGTGTCTATGGCGCCTGTTCTGTTTCCTTCACCAGTCTCAGGGCACGAATAGATATGTTGACCAACCAGCAGTTGGGCCAGACGCGTTCGATGACATGGGAGGGGCATATGAGAACATTGAGAAGCGCATCGCAGAGATGGACAAGTTCAGAGAATGGAGTCCAGGTACAGATTTTGACGACTACATTGCTAGCCCACGAGCTTACACGATCTAACTCTAAGGATGAGGTCGATAGAAACTAGGTTGGGCAAACGGATAAGTTTTAGTGTCTGTGTGTAATGTAGTAATGCACTATTGAAAAAAAAAATCGGGGAGCAGAGAAAAAAAAATGGAAACACTACCCTACAATTTGTGTAGCTGCTGTTGCCTCCTTATACGCATCTGGCATTGGGATGCCCAGACCCTCACTGGCAGGTACAGTTCTTTGCGAAGCTGGAAGTCCTCGATTGCAGGGGATGCCTACCACGATATAGTCCTCGCTTAACCGTCTTGTCGCCTCATTGAAGGTGCTAGGGCTGCCTCGGTGCATGACCTCAGTGTTTTGATTAAAGACATGCTTTTCAAGCAATTTGGAGTGAGGTGACCAGATCCTTTCGTTTGCGAGCGAGGCGACAATGTTCTGTGCCGTCGTTGGATCTGCGAGCACAGGTAGGAGTCAGGACAGACAAGGGTTGGGTGATATGACCAACCGATTTGGCCAAAGGTCGTGTCGCTGAATTTTGCTACAGCTTGCTTCATGTTCCAAAGACGCTGTTGCCTCTCATTCTTCTCCTTATTGACGATCATTCGAGTGTGAAACCCAAAAAAGCACCATTCGAAGGTTGTCCTCGCTTCTCCATTCCCGTTCCCATCGCTGTCAAGCTGACCCATAAAAGGCGTAGTCATAGACTTGAAGAACCTTTTCGTGCTGGCAAGCATCATTTCGTGAAAAATGGTAACAACGAAGAAGAGGCGATGCCACAACTCTTGTTTATTGGCAGCATGCGCGACCAATGGCTGCAAAACTTTCAACAAAGAGGTATCCGAATAGGGAAAATGCGTGCATTACATTGTCTCGGATTGCCGCCACAAGATCGAGGCTGACAAATATAGCGTTGGTGTTGCTAGCTTTGTCTACTTGGCCCCAGCTTATAGTGCGGTCAACATCTTCCAGTGTTTTGAATATGAAACAAGGCGGGGTTTGGATGATGTATTTGCAAAGTTGCGTGAAGGTGATTCTGGCGTCGGTTCCGCGAGCTGCGATTACCTCAAGGTCCTCGGCAATGCGTGCGAGAATGTTGTGTGCTTCTCTCAAGGCTGAACCGTAGGCCATTTGACGCAGGACGAGCAACACAAGGCCATGCAATTCCTGATAAGCCGCATCGGTGGTCACAGATGTTCGTCGACCATTCGCTTCCTCCAACCAAAGCTCAACGGGAGGATCGGGTTTCTCCAAGGTCGGTGGAGGGATCGGCAGCGGGTTACTGGAAAGATATGCAGCATAGTTCTTGGGGAGGGGGGTGGGGGTAGGGGCAGTCATAGTAGTTTGGTGCAAAGAGGTTGCTTGTCTCACCGTAACCGTGACCCGATTACATATTATCCGCCAGGATGCTGAACTTGGAATCTAACATCCATTTCGAGGTCAAGTGCAAAGCCAATCAATCATTTCGCGCTCGGTTGACGGTACAGCAGGCGGCGAACATTACAAACCTGAGTACGTCTGGATTAAATATTTGCTGGGTAGTTGCATGTCCAAATGGAGGAAAGGTTTCATTCGGCAAGTTCATGAGAGTGTGCTCAATTCTCAGAGCCAACTGCCGGCGTTATTTCTAAATCCATTACCACACAAGAAGAGCATCTCGACCAAACAGCATAGTTTCTGTAGATTTTTAATATTCAACGGAAAACGAAGCGGCCGCGATGTGAAAAGTATAACCTACAACTTAATATTTAACATCCTCATGCCCACCCCAATGCGGCTCCGCGCCCACCTCCATGCCCTCGTTCCCTCGAAATAACAAACATCGCGTCTCGCATTGACACCACCGTTTTCCCATCCGGCTGTGGGACAGACTCTGGTCTGACTGCTTGGTACTTCCGCTCAGGTAGCGGTGGTGTCGGGGCGGCTACTGGCGCTTTGCCCTTGTTTATGTGCGCTGTTGTCATCCATATCCGTGTTGGCACCCCAGCCGCCTTGTTGGCAGTCTGATTCGTCATCTTTTGTTGGATTTCTTGCGTTTTCCTCCGCCGCTTGCGCTCTTGCCAGACCTGCTCTTCTGTTGGCATCTCTAGCGGGATGTCTTCCCCTTGTAGGGCTGCCGTGAGAACCTTGTCGATTGCCTGCTCTCGTCGTTCCCGTAACTCTCTTTCCCTTTCCTCCTCCTCCCGATCTGCAATCTCCAATGCAGCCAGTTGTTTCGCCACATCGCTTCGGACCATAATACCCCAGGCTGCCGTCCCGTCGTCATATACTGACGCTGGCTTATCGAACTTGGCGCTGGTTCGATGTTTTGCGGCATGGATCATCGCCGTCACCAAGTCTTGCAGTCGCGCGCGAAGAGCGAGAGCAAGATAATTCACACAGTCCTCTGATACGCCCGTGCCAGCGACCTTGTGGTGTGTTGCAATGGTCCGCATCTTGCTGGACAGATGTGCCACGTCGAAATGCGGTCGCGCCGACTGTTTCCTTGCGCGGTCCTCCGATCCGGTGTTGGCGTACGAGTTTTGGTAGCCATGCGAGCGCTGCAGACTTTCTTCCTCGGCCTTTTTGTTTGGCGTGTTAAAAGAGGGCTTGAAAACAGGGTAATAAAGCACGCACCCGCAAATCGACACCCGCACTCCCCAATGCATCATTCAGTGTCGCGACATCTGAGGTGTCAAGCGCACTCGAGCCGGCCGCTGCAGCCGCGTTAGTGATAGCTTGTCGTGCCATAGACTGCGGCTGCGATGTCGCGGCGGGTAGTTGGGTCCCATATGAAGCGGTATAATACTGGTGGTACTGTTGGTATTGTTGGTAGGCCGCCGCCACGCTAAGGTCGCGTCAACGAGGTGGTGGTGACGATTAAACGGACTTGTACGCTGCCGCTGACTGGCTGCTCGTCGCGCTTGCTATTGGTGTTGTTGTTGGTGCGGTTGAGGTTGAAGGTGTGTCGGGTGTTTCGGGGTCCAGAGGGATCACTAGAGAGAATAGTAGGTCAGGTAAATCGGCGGTTAGGAGCGCCTACGGGCGTCCAGGTCGGCAGCCGAGATAACTGGCATCGCCATTTTCGACGCGTTTGTTTGAGAGAAAGATTCACGCGTCACCCAGTCACATCAGTCGGTGCTTGTCCTGGCTCAAAATTCCAAGCGCATAGACGAACACCAAAACTCTTGGGTTCAAAAGGGATGATAAGATTAATCGTAACCTTTAAAACAAGTAAATCTCCATTCTCAAAATTCATCGATCTCATCATCCTCAAGCCATCCTCCTCCGTTCTTATTGCCAGTTTCCCAGCCACCAACATGATCTGTGTCTTCCACTAGCCCCTCAACAACACCAGGCACTTCGGCTTCGCTAAGCTGGCTCAACCCGCTCCCATCACTACCGGGCACAAAATCTAACCTTGAGAACAGTTGGTGCGACAGCGGGGCCCGCATTGACGCTGTTGGGTTCGTATCACGCGCTTTCAGCACCCCGCCAAGCTCCGTAACAACCTCTGCCCGACTCCAGCTCCCAACGCGGTGGTCTTCGTCCTTCGGATCACCCATTATCCATCCGCGTACCTCCCCTCACCGCATCCCAAGCGTCTTTTTCTTTCGTCAAATAGTCGAAAAACTGGGGCTTGAAACACTTTTGGTTTCGTCGTGGAACTGGCGAGGGAAGGGAATGCAGCGTGCCGAGAGCAAGAAGATGGAACTGGTGCGGATTTGCCTGGTACCACTGCAAAAGTCATGTGAGAGAGTGCGGAAACACAAAACGGAGTGACACCCACTGCTTCTCCGCCACTTGATTCCACCCAACTAAGCCACTCAGCAACACCTTCGCACTCCTCCATCTCGTTGCAATATTGGTGATAGTTTTGGTGAATATAAAGTGAGAAGAGAGACGAGTCGATTGGCGAGTCTGCGTACAGCATGTCGACATTGACACGGCTAGTTCGTCGTTCATGTGCAGACAAGTGGTGTGGTAACTTGGGAGGGTCCCGCAGCGCCGCATCCAACTCTTTGTCTTTTAAAAACGTCCTTCGCCGTTGCACTGGGGTTCGGTGGGTCACCCTTACCTGGAATACAATGAGTAAAAATGCAGTTAACTACTAAGAAGGACTTACGCTTGTTATAAAAGACCTTTCCCAATAAGTGAAACAAAACGAGACTTTGCTCTCGCCGGGTTATAGCCTCCAGAAGTACTTTTGCGTTTCCTTTGGTCCCTTTTTTCCGTTTACCAGAAGGCAGTTCGACGATGCACGAGAATTGCAACGCCATTATTGCACTTCGGATGTCGCCATTGGATGTCTCAATGATCACGTCGAGGATTTCTTTAGATGGAGCATTACTGGTTTGAGATGAAAAATGAGAGTGTATCATTGATTGAAGCGCTTTCTTCATGATTGTAGGCGCAATGGGATTGAAGCTGTTCATCATAAGCGGTGTTTGCTAGAAGGAACAGAAAGCCAACCCGATTTGAGTAACATATGGGCCATTCAATAGATCCCTGGGTAAGATAGTGTAGATGTCCATAGCATCGTCACGCTCTCTACTTTGCCCAGTCAAGAGCCGATCGTCTGCAGCCTCGCCACGAGTTCCTGAGTCGCTAACTATAAGGACCACTGGGACCGGATTGGGGTCGGGCGAGGCGACGAGGGCTTGGAAAGCGTTATGAAATTTTGTGCGGGTGTCTGCATGGAGGAGATTCGGCAAATCTTCCAGTAACACTATGCGGCGCTTTGTCTGTGAGGAGGAAGGCCCAGCGAATACCGTGTTGCAGGTGGCAGCGCGTTCAAGGAAGTTTTCGAATTTCGAAAACAGAGTCTGGTGGTCATCTGGACAAGATTAGTATTCTCAATTGGAACACCTCGAGAACTACCTTGAAAGCCTGTATACGCATTGTCGCCCATCGCATTGCGCCACTCCAACACCTCGCAGTTCATTTCTCTCGCCAAAACTCGGATCGTGGCTGTCTTGCCTACCCCAGCCAAGCCTGTCAAAGCAAGAATACGCTGAATGTGCTGTTAATTTCCTTTTCACGTTAGGTAGCGTACGCACACGATACTTGCGTAGCTTTCCCGACGGCCCTCCCACGAACGCCTCTTCAAGCCACCGTCTGACGTCCTCGACTTTCTTCGGATGGACTGCAAGTTCGGTTTGCGACGTTGGCTCGTATATTTCCACCCATAGCCGGTCGTCCTCAGTCTCCTTGGCTTTTCCTTTGGGTTTCGGGGCCGCAAACTAGGACATGAGCAATCAGTGTGGTCGCAATTCAGGGTCGTACAGCAGTCAGAGGATCTATGCGCTTAGAGGCTGGAGGAGCAAAGTCGAGTCTAACGGTGGTAGGTTTGGGCTTTGTTTTGGCTGAGGACTTCTTCGGCGCCATTCCAAGTCAAGATGATGGTCTTTCAAAAGGCATGTCACTGTGACGGAACGCGTCTGGCTCACTTGTAAGGACAGATTGAATAGCTTCATTAGTTTAGTGTTAAACGAGTGCATACGTGGTATCAGTGTTCGTTGCAAATCCCTAATCTACAGAGCCATAAATATGCAATAAAGCCCGCTCATGACAAAATCTGGAGGAGTTCAATGTCGGTAGCCTCAAGAAGGCAAAGAGACATACCGCTAATAAAACGATCGCAGTCACGAACACCAAGACCAGCATTAAGCAAGCGGCTCTTCGTCCGGCTTTGCGTTGATACTCCGCCGCAGAATGTAGCTCGTCAGCGCCACTCTCGACATCAACGGCGACCGAAGAAATATTGGACTCGATATTATCAAGCATAGTGCCCTGTTGGTGAACTAACGTTCCGAGGTCTTGGAAGATTTCTGCAATTTCATGGATGCCAGTTTCGATCTCTCGAATTTCCTGCTCCCGCTCTTGAATAAGCGACTCCTGATATGCGAGTTCATGTGGTGAAAGCTGTTGCTGCAAAAGGAGTGCTTGTCGTTCACTAGGTGTGTCGTCCTCATGCTCCTGGTGAGGACTAAGGCACTTTTGAGCAATTGTAAAATGTGGGGTATAACACACTCACGAATCTTCCACTGCTAATCGTACTCCAGCGACTACTGTCCTTTGACGCTCCGCACTCAGCTGCTGAGCGCGCTGGAAGGCAACGACCGACATTTCCAAGTCGTGCGACGTTTTTTGCAATGCAGTCTTCTGGTGGGGCTAGGGAGGGTTATTGAAACAGCCTGCTGTGCCACAAAACAGCACACCAGACTCATTTGCAGCGTCTTCAGCTTCTTGAGGTCGTCAGAGCCCCGTTTGGCCATCTCTCGGGTCGTTTCGGTGAGATCATGCCTGTGGAAACTGAGCTTTCTTGCTACGAATTGGACTACTCCACGCACAAACTCTTGCGGATTCCAGCCGAATCTTTGGCAGTACCGAGTTGGTCGACGAGTCTGAGGATGGCTTGCACATTGGCATTCATTTTGAACACCTGTAGCGACAATGATGACTGCAGCTCGAGGAATGAGGCATCCTGGCGAGATTGTGGGTTGAGAGTGGGTTGCGTCCGAGCTGGGTGAAGCCCCGACTCCAGGTCTTGGAAGCTCATGACCGAGGAGAGGACAGCGACCTAGGCTTGTCGTCAAGAGAAAGATGTGACGTCACAGGCTCGCAGTTCGTCTGACTCTCCAACACTGCGCGGGTACCAGACCAGTACCAATTCTGCTTCTCTGCTCATTCGTCCCTTTCCCAACGTTCAACGGTCGCGTACGGTACTACTAACGTCGGTAGCGAATGTAGGGTTTCGCAGAATGAAACTCAAATGACGGGCCATCTGCTTCCTTCTCAAACTCGTCCAAATAGGGAAACTTCTGGGGACAACCGATTTCCGCGCATAATGTGCCATAATCTGCGCTGTTTCAGGTTCCACCAACCTGACTTTTCCCCCGCAAGACCCTACAACAAAACTTACGCGCCCACTTCAAGGTTTTGCGGTCCCTCCTTTCTCCAGATTACTCCAAGATCTGCTCAAAATTGAATAATTTCGTTGCCTCGACCACGTGGATTTGGATCTTCTCTGAGCATCTGTTGCGTTGTGCTGCCCCGCCTCGAGACTAGAATCAGTCAGCAGACCCCACCGAACCTATGATGCGCTGACTTGAATTGGGCTTGAAACCGCTTGAAACCGCTTGACGGTGGGCTACTGCCCGAGTAGCACGCAACCCACCTCCAACGTGATACCGTTTCCTTATTCCATCAGACTTCCTCGCAGGGCAGCAAGTCCACTTGCGTCACCGGAGAGGGTTTAAAAAGAAGACTAGCCCCCCCCCCAGATCTCTTGCGCGCCCCTCCTCCATTATGCGTCTCTCGGTCGCAGTTGCTCTTGCGCTCTCTGCACCTGTTTTAGCTGGCCCCCCCTGGCCTCCCTACCCCTGCCCCCCCTGGCCCCCCTGGTATTAGAGTTCAGAATCCACGCTTATCTGTCCCGCCCCGATATGCCTCCCGGAAGAACGACGTCAAGAAAATCTTCACCGACAGCTACGACGCGTACAGGTCAGTCCCCAGACAGCCTTTAGTCCGCCACGTGATCGACGCACCACTAGGAAGTATGCCTGGGGCCATGACGATCTCTCTCCCGTGAGCAAGGGCTTCAACGATGGACGCAGTGAGTAATCATGTTTCGTTTCCGTTGGCTATCAACTGATCCTTCGTTAGATGGGTATGCTTCAAGTTCGTCGGGCTTTTGTCCCGTTTTTTGACCCATTGTAGGTGGGGCGCAACCATCGTCGATGCTTTGCCGACAATAGTAAGTTGTACATCGGCAGTCTTTCTGATTCTAATAGATTGGCTAGTACCTTATGGGCCTCGAAGTAACTTGACGTCTTTGTTCCTTCGCATCAGCTTAATCGTCTCAGGCCGAATTCCTCGAAGCTGTCAACTATACCGCCCACATCGATTTCAGCCGATCGAAGACATCCGAATCCGTCAGGTATCTTCTCTTTTAACCCTCGATTCTTTGTTTCTGATACCTGCAGTGTATTCGAAACAACGATCCGCTATCTCGGCGGCCTTCTGTCGGCTTATGAGCTCAGCGGGAAGAAACACCCCGAACTACTCGCAAAGGCCACCGAAGTTGCAGACAAGATGGCATATGCATGGGGTAAATTACGTTTTCTGTGGCGCTACTGTCTATCATTTACTGATTCGTTTTCACTCTTTAGTTGGCGAGAACCCAATTCCTTTCGGCTTCATCGACTTCGCCACCAACACGCCCGAGCAGCGGAGCTCCAACATCGCTGAAGCCGGCACCCTCAGTCTCGAGGGCTATATCTTGAGTCAACACAGTGGTAATGCCACGTACGGCGACAAGGCCGTCAAGGCCCTGGCGCATATCGCGAACTTGGTAAGAATAGGCATTACTTCATCATGATCGGACTGGACTGACACGGAACTATCTAGCCCGCTCCGTTACCAGGACTGGCTGCTCAGGGAATCGACCCGAAAACTGGAAACTTCGTCGGCGGATACGTCGTTCGTTTTTATTTCTTGCCTTCTGTCAGCGCGATTAATGACGTTTTGTAGAGCTGGGGCGGTGGAAGCGACTCCTACTTCGAATACCTGCTCAAATACGCTCGCCTGAGCAATACCAAAGACAACATCTACATGGACACCTGGAAGGTAAGACTGCTTCTTATTATCGGCTACATACCGCTAACGTATGAAATAGACCGCTGTTGACTCGTCGATCAAACATCTCCTCCGCGTTCGTTTGGACCCCCTCTCTTGAGGTTACCATTCCTTATTTCTCACAGAAATCAACCGTGGGTAACCACGTTTATCTCGGCGACTACGATGACGCCGGCAGAGTCCGTCACATCTCATCGTGAGTACTTGACGGGCTTCACCGAAAGATGCTTGACGTCGCTATTATTAGCCACCTTGCCTGCTTCCACGCCGGAAACTGGATGCTCGGTGAGTTCATCTGATAATGAGACAAGAGAAATCGTTTATCTTTTCATAGGCGGCAAGTTGCTCAAGAACCAAACTATCATTGACATTGCGCTCGATCTGAACGAGGCTTGCTGGGTAAGCTTTTGCTCTTCGTCGTCTCTCTATCGCTGACCAAACGTCACAGAACACCTACTCCAGCACCCAGACTGGCATCGGGCCAGAGGCTTTCGCTTTCGAGTCTAGCGAAGGCAACTTCACTGGTCGTTCACCTCCGACTGCCGCCCAGGCCGCATTCTACAAGGAGCATGGCTTCTACATCACTGATGCGTTCTACATCCTCAGACCCGAAGGTACACCACTTTTCAACCCCGGCAACTGTCATCTTAACAGTATATTTTAGTGCTCGAGTCCAACTTCCACGCATGGCGCATTACCGGCAAGAGCAAGTACCTCGACAGAGCCGGCGATGCGATTGATTCATTCATGAAATACCTTCCGTCCACTGTCGGCTATGCGTCGCTCAACGACGTCAATGATGCTTCGAGGGGCCAGATGGGTTAGTTGTTCTGTCATTCGTCTCTTCATGCCTATCGCTTACTCATCCCACTTCAGATGACACCCAGAGCTTCTGGTTCGCCGAAGTCCTCAAATATCTCTGGTTGACTTTCGACGATCCCAAGACCATCTCCCTTGACGACTGTGAGTGTTGCACAATCCTTCGTTGTGTCGGTTCTCTTAAAGGTTTGGGCAGATGTCTTCAACACCGAGTGCCAGCCTTTCCGCGCCCCAGCCAGTCTGCCCTCGTACGACTCTGGTAGCTTCATCCCTAGCAAGCCCTTCAAAATCCAGACCGGTGACCTCCCTGAAGTCAGCCCGTTTATGAAGAAGATCGTGGCCCAAAAGCAGTAGTACTATCCAAGAGTAAGGTAGAAGAGTGAAGTGAATAAAGTAACGACAAATCCGAACGTCTACATAATGATAATCAGAAGGAGAAGCACTGCGAGGATGATAATGAGGATGATAATGCAGTATCCACTCCCCTTCTCTTCTGACTGCCGTATGAACCTGCGCATTCGACTCATCGCGTCGTTGAGTTTTGTGTCCGTCCTGTCTACGCCTTGCTCTAGGTCATCAAGCATTCTGATTGAGTGAAAAGTTAGTGTAAGCAAGAGACATGTCCGAACTACGAACTCATTATGCTCTAGAATTTCTTGTCCCATGAGACCAGCTTGTTGTGCCAGAGTGCTCAGTGTGCCCGATATAGAGTCCATTGTGCGTTCTTGGTCTTGCATCATCATCTGGAAATAACATATCAACAAACCAACGGGAGCGGCAACTCTACGAACCTGTTGCTCCTGTCTGGCCCAAGCTTCCTGGTGGTCATCGTCTGCAGCCCGCTCAGAGTATGGTGACCGGGGTGTCCGTGGGGTTAATGGTTGTGGAGAGAGCGGCGGTCGTGCAGAGTTGGTCAACTCGGCGCGCATGTTCTAGACTTGCAAAAATTCATTTGGGTTCTGCTGGAATGGGGTGCTCCGCACATCTATTTCGCGTCTGACATGGCCAACATATCGTCTCCGGTCTTGTACTTCTGTGTCGTCCAGCCCAAACATCCGGGCGTCAGTAGACTCGACAATTCTGGAGTCAAAGTCAGCGCTGGCAAGTGCAGAGCATTATGATCACGCACTTGACGCTCTCTTCCAGGTCCTCGAGGTCAGCATCGAGGGCAGCAAGTGTTGCTTTCAGCTAAAGCTAATTGAGTCGGTGTGACTTCGTTTGAGCAACCCCAATACCTCATTTCGTGCCCAGACTAGCTCTTCGTTGTCTTCCCGAACAGCCATATTCCGTATCCGCACATAAGAGGCTCTGAGTTGTGCTGCCGACTGCAAAGAGCCAGAGATTTCGCGTTGCACGGCATGGTATGGGTCGACCGACATGGTGGTCGCTGCGGAGAAACGCGCTTCAAGTCGCTGACGTAACACTTGCTGACATGATTGTCTCTCTCCTTTTCCTCGACCCGACCTGCATTTTGCGGAAGTCAAAAATGAACGAAACACGGACTCGCTCTTCTCTCCATGACATTCGGAGGCCTCTATCCGCGCAGCATTCGCTCGCCACCTAGCGATTCCTCTGCAAGATATGGCCGCTCCTCTCGAATCTCCAAGCGACTCCGTTGTCTGCCGTTTACAGTCCTCTTTGGTTGTCTAGGACTTGTTTTTCTGTCCTCTAGTGTTCCGTACCAATGGAAGGACCGCGTGGCAGATCTCCAGTTTGCTTTTCACGACACGCCCGTTTCCACAATCGACCAAGGCGTTCTCGCTGCCCAGACACACTCGCCAGAAAGCACATCCCTCGCCCCACCCCCGAAGCAATCCCCATCGCGTCCGAATCCTGTTTACGTTGCTAGCAAACGCATCGAAGAGCTTTATGAGCGGCAGTCAAAAACGCTGGAAGAAGCGACAGCTCGTTATTCTGCACGCAACAATCGTACCCCTCCAGACAACTTTGACAAGGCGCGTGTAGCTTGACATCGCATTCTTTTGGCTTAAGTTTATTCTGTAGTGGTTCAAGCTCGCGAAAGCCAATTCTTGTCTCATCGACGATTATGACCAGATACATCGCGACTTGGAACCGTGGTATCGCCTGGCCGAGTCGCACCCAAAGCATTTCCAGAAGATGATTGACCTGGGGCGGAATCTGGTTAGTCTTCTACCATCATTCTAACCCATGCTGAAAACGGTCAAAGATGTTGAAGGATCCAAAAGGCATGGCCACCATCAAGATTCAAAACGGACAGGTCCTAATGCCAAATTACACCGGTTCTGCGTTCGATGGCGAATGGCCGACAACCCTTTCTGGATTCAAACACGTACTTCCCGACATGGATTTCATGATCAACGGACGCGACGAGCCTCGTGTTGTGTTCAATACGGAAGATGCAGAACTTTGGAAGTCGGCGACGGAGCTCAATGATTCTACGCCATTTCGTCTCTCGCCTATTCCGACCCACGACTTCTTTATGAACAAGAGTGGATGTAGGGTTCTACACTCGGACTCTGACCCAGATGAGGCAATCGATGCTCTGGAGGATGTTGCCTGTAGGTCCCACTTTTCTGCGACATGCTAAACGTCAATAACAAATTCTTGCAGTCATCCGCTCCGCGTCTAGTTCAGACTTCACCAGTGATCTCTGGCCGATACTGAGCATGACCAAAATCACCCCTTGTTTCGCGGATATTCTCTTTCCTGGGCAATATTACTACGACTCGTCCGCCTGGTCTGGAAAGTTTGGCCAGCCCAACAATCTGACCTGGGAGGACAAGAAGCCTCAGCTTTGTAAGTGGATTTTTTCTTCTTCTTTTGATTCCCTCTTGACTTGTGTCAGATTGGCGCGGCGCGTCGAATGGTGGGCATATTATCCACGACAACTACCGAACATTTTCCCGCTTCCGACTGGTCAAAATCGCAGAGAGTAACCCAGACCTGGTGAACGCCAAGATTACAAGCTTCTGGGAGACCCATTGCACCTTTGATTGTGAACGCGGGCCAATCATCGATGAATATGGAATCGACGGTCATGGCAGTCCCCGTGAAGAGGTATATCACTTCAAGTATCTTCTAGTATGGCTTTTTTTTCTCTTTTTGTCCTGGCCCCGCTGAATTTGTTTCGCAGGATGTCGATGGCAACACATTTTCGGGACGTTATCTCGGTCTTCTCCGCTCCGGGTCTCTCGTGTTCAAAGTACATTCATCCCTTCTTTCAAAACTCAATATTGACTTGTCTATTTCTAGGCGACCGCATTCGCTGAGTACTTCAGGTATCCGCTCTTTCTCTGTTTTGACTAATTAAATAACTGCCCCCTTACAGTGACTGGCTCCGCCCATACGAACACTATGTTCCAGTTAGAATTGGACTGGACGACCTCGTTGAGAAGATCGAGTGGGCGTTGACACACGAAGACGAAGCGCGCCAGATCCAGGAAAATGGGATGCAGTTTGCGCGGAAGGTGTTGACGGACGCGCAGAACAACTGCTACTTTGCGCTGGTGCTGTTGGAGTGGGCGAGACTGCAGGGATACGCGAAAGAGGCCGTTTCGGTGGCGCCAGTGGTCTCGAAGTCGCAGAGTTTTTTGGGCAGTGGATCTCAATCGACTCCTAGTCCGAGTGCGACTGGGGCGACTTGAATTTGTTTTTCGTTCTCAAATGTACTATTATTTGTATGTAGTTTGTGGTACCAAGATCCAGTGAAAAGCAGTGCTAAGTCAAGCACAAAACATGGCTCATGTCGAATCCATCGAGGAAGATCGATTCGTCCATGGGAATGTACAGCAGTTTATGTCCGGACGCAAGCAAAAGACAGTCCTTCAATAGGTCAGTCTATTGCCTCTGCTTCACGGACGGCGTGGCAGCAATACTGAATCACTGCGCGGCCCATACTACATTTTTAGTAAGGGACACAGTTTACATAAATTTTGGGTGGAATTTAGGTACCCCTATTCCAGGTTTAATTTACGAGTACTTTAGTAATCGTCTATGACTAATTTCGTCTGCTGATTTGCGACCTCGATCCTCAGTCATTGAGATTTTTAGATTGTAATGAAATTTTGTATTCATGTCAGTCGGGCGGTCTACATTTTGTTAATCACTTTCCCTTAGGGTTAGGGTCACTGCTGGGCATGCCTTTTTATCCGGGCCGAAGAATCCGGTGCACAGGGAGCAACCGAGGATTTAGTTTAAGCGGCAGCATTTCCCCAGTCTAAACGCTGCATGACCGCGATAGCGAGCGTGAAGTCACTTGGTGTTGATTTGCTGTTTTCAGCGAAGACGGGATGCTTGAAAATGTTACTTGCTTTCAAATATGGGCTCATTATATCTTGCGAGTCCCAGTATGACACCCTGGCTCCCGAAAATCTCTTGTTCTTTCAATTCCACAGTATCTATCATTATACACTCTGAAACCAATCATCCAATCCTTGTTGCTCGCCATTCACTGTTAGTACAAACCGGTCTTGTATCCCCTCGCTCCGCAAGATATCAATCATGTCGCTCTTGTATGCCGCTAACTCGTTGAAGACACTGCGAAATGCCATGAGGAATTTCCATATTCTAAGCTCGTCAATTTCAGTGGTAAACTCCTTAGGTCACATACTTTTGTACCCCCTGCGAATGAGCTTGCCATCTAAAGGTTGGCGGTACCGACAAATGCACCAAGCAGGGTAGCATGCTTGTTTCGTCAGCAGGAAACTGATGCATGACCTCACTCGAGACGATCGTCAATGTCGGAGAGTCATAGTTGCCGTAGGTCGCTGCTGAGGTGAGCTTTGAAATTGCACACTCAATGAAAGCCCATGGAAGTATAAGCGGTATGTTAATCACAGGTGACCCCGCACGGAATAGATGTGCCATATCATAGGCCATGTCAACGTGGTGGAATGGCGGCGAATATGGTGTTTGGGCTTTCGGATAACAGCAAAAGTCGAATCGGCGGTATCGATAGCCTTCGAAATCCCTTCGATGTAGATCGAAACTTTCAACAGAGAATCTGTGGATCATCGGCCTTTCAAACCTGACCAAGTTAGCATTGGTTCAGCTCCTTGCTAAACTCACAAATAGTAGTTCATAATCTAGCAACTATCAGTTTAGTTTCCCCGGTAATCAAGACTTACACCATCAATATGCGCAAGTGGAGCATATAGTCTGTTTCTCATCAATCGTCGTCAATGATCTGCGAATCCACTCACATTACGCTCCGCCGGTCGATCCAACTCAACAATGCAATATGGCGCAAGAACGAAGTACCATCATTTAAATAGCAGGCGGGCAAGCGACCTTTGTCCAGATTGTCGCGAGACAAAAGGTCGCTTAATGCTATATGCCCCGTACCGTTCTCTGTAAAGTCGCTCAATGTTTCAGTCACATCATCGTATGCGGCTCTGCAGAGGCTGCGGAACTTCACTCGAGCGCTGATAGAACTTGCTTGGTTTACCATGGCCTGCAAGATTGAGTCGGGAACACGCAACCCGAATCCATATAACGACACATCGATCAACCTTGCATGGTTAATAGCTTTCATATCCCAAAGGTCAAACATACCCATAGTCCAAAAAATCAAGAGAAAACGATTCTCGCGCATCGTGTATCAGCTGCGTTGAGAATAGATTTGACGATGCTGCAACGATTCGGTCAGTGATTGGACAAATCGATTGCATGACTTACTTTCCAGCGCCCGCGCGGCGCGCGGCGGTCATATACAAGTCAGTGTCGTCCCAGTACAAGCCCAATATGTCAATCGACTGTGCTATAGCCCAATGGGCAGCGGAGGGAAAAAGTTGTTGGGCGATGCGGATGGTCGGTCCATCATTGCTGATAATCGTAATATATTTGAAGCCTTGATATGCCCGTACAACGCCCGAAATGTTGTCGACATAGCAGTCATAGATATGTTGCATTACGTCGGGAACTGACTCCAATTCGATGCCATGGATAATCAGCTCAATTCGATCACCATCCCAGTCGCGCACCCAATAAGGACCAACAGCGTCACAATACGCCGCTAGCAAAGTGCAGCCGCCCATGGCAATGTGCGTCCAATCAAGACCCTCCAGTGCATGCTCCGTTATATCCGCAATGCGTGTTCGCAAGGCATTTGCGTTGTTGAAGATTGTTCGGTGGTTTGGCCGGAATTGGTCGAGAACACGTATATCGCCACTGGGACTGTATACCGCGTATGATGAGGTTTCCGATTGCACACGCACACAGTTAAAGATCGCCGGTATAGATGACAAGGTAAGCATTTTCGCTTGCAGTTCATCGTCCTCGACGGTCGTCAGGTAACGATGATGTTGCTGCAACCTGTCGTCTCTAAGTTATGGGAGCACCAACCAGATTGTATACCATACCATTCATCCAGCTCCTTGTCACGACCGAACAATTTGCGAGCGGTAGCATATCGGAATTGCTGCAGTAGGTGCTGTGGAATCTCGTTGATTTGTCTTTGGGGAAAGTGCACAGGCCAGTTATCCAGCAATAAGTCGACCAGGGAGGGGACACGCGATGAGGTAGGCAGTCTTGACCGTGACGACACCGGGGCTTCAGGTTCGTCCAACACTGTGAGACATTCCCTGTGGAGACGCCGCCAATCTACACGCAAGTTTCCTCACAATATAACCATATTTAAATTTTGAAAACGTACCAATCATACACCAGGGTTGAGCGTCATCGTCCATACTTAGAGTGTCCGACCAAGATTGTCGTAGAGACATGCTTATAACGACGCGGAAGAGATCGTGTTCGCCTCTTCATTCTCTATACTCCTCTGGAATTTACAGGATTACGGCCATTCGTAGCTGGCTCCCGCGGGCCGGTCGCGGCAGCGCAGTCCGCGCATGTTGAAGCGGGGCGCTGTTAGCGTGGTCTCAGCGGGGCTGTGGGCGGGCTGGGCGGTGAAGCGAGCGGGGGAGGTGAGGAAAGCGTGAGTGCTTGGTAAGCGACACGTGCCGTCGGACTACGGGCCCGACAGGCCGGCTGAGCCTCCTTGCGCTCGCGGTTGTTGGCGCTGCGCGCATGTATCGCTGCGGGGCGGATTGAGCCTGGCATAAAAGTGGTCAGTTTGCCTTTGTATCATTTTTCAACGCTTACTTAGTTTGGTCGCTGAGCAGCAAGCTGGAAAACCTTGGCGCGTAGTTTTTCTTGCTCGGGTTGTGCCGAACGTTGTCCGGCCGTTATGTTTGCGGATGTTTGTGGGGCTAAGCAGGTGCGCGTCATGCTCGTTGGGGCCTTGCGCGTTGCTGACCGTCTTTCAAGGCCAAGTGGCCCGTGTGTGTCTCTCCCGCTTTCTCTCCATTCGCGTGCTGGCTATTGTTTCCAGGAGTTGTGGTTCGTTGTGCATCGACAAATGTAATTTTATCAACCATTTCTTGCTTCCCGTTCTTCGCCCGCGATAACCCTCGTTGTAGACTCTGTCATCGTCTTGGTAGTAGTCGGCGTTCGCTCATTGCAGAGGCGCGTAAGCTTGCTGGACCGGTGCTGACCGGTTAGTAGTCGCTTGCGTTTGGGCGGCCCATTCCTTCAAAAATTGTCAGCACAAAATGGGCTGATTATGGTGGGAATAGCTGTACCTGCGCGGTTTGCGACCCTAGTGGAATCGGCGGCAGTCTCTTGTATGCGGCAGAGCACTGGCTAAATCGACGTCAAGGCTTTTGCGATAGGTCAGTTGTTGTAAAAAGACGGCGGTCGCATACTCTGGTAGGTTGTACAGCCAATTGCCCAATGAGAAAAATATTCGCCACTACTTTGATTGGTGTCTGTCGCGTGAAAGACGTTGAAGAGGGCAGATGGAGTTCACGTGTCATACAGCAGTTAGCGCGATGGGGAAGTCATTTGGTACCATTGTGGTCGCATACGATGTAATATACAAAATGCAATGCCAATAAAGCCTGCCTCTCAATTGCCAGTACGTCCGGATATGTCGAGGTCAAGCAAATTGAGGCCGCCTTGGTCTTCATCGTCACTCGAATCGGGAGCAACAATAACCTCTGCAAACACGCGATCGGCGAGTGGATTCGCTGCACGACGGAGGCGCTTAGCATGTTGTTCCTCATATGTGTCATTGATGAGCTTGCGTTTAATGACCGTGTTGGCATTTTCCTATGCAGTATATGAGAAGTTCGCCACGGAAAAATAGATTTGCTCACCGGTTTAGTTGCACTAGGTGTGTCCAGATACAAAAGACTGCGAAGGACAAGTTTAATAACAAACGAGGGGCCTGCTTCAACGTCAAACATGCGATAGGCATGCATAGCGAAGCCTAGTTGAATCAAATCTCCGACGGCAAACGAGCTCGGATCTTTGACGACTATTCTGTTCATTTTCAGTCAGTCAGTCACTAACAGAAACCCAGACTTACTGATTATCGACCAGCTTCACATAATGAACAATGTTGTCGGTGCAAAAAGCCGTCTTTTCGTTTTCCGAACGAGCAAGTAGACCGTGTGGATCGACAGTAGAAGGGATGGGACGACGATCAGAAGCTGGAATAGGCTTGCGCGCACGAGTGAAGTACCGAGTACTGGTGACAAGTGCGACATCTTTCACATTTTCTGCGTAGGTGGTGCAGGTCGCTTTTACGGGAATATCACGCGGAACAGCTGCTCCGAGTTTTGTCTCGAGGTTCGAAAGGATTTCAAGGCCCTTGAGGAAAGGCGCCGACTTGAAGCCAGTCACTGCAGCACGTTGAAGAACTTGACCGCCAACAGCCTTTTTGACTCTGTGTGAGGCATCAGTAAACGAAACCAGTCGAAAAATGAGTCACATCTTCCACGTGATGGGTGGAAGGTCACAGTCGACGAGTTGCCCAACCGTCGTAAAAACAGCTTCCTCTCGCTTCCCTGGTGCTTTCTCGACCATGATTTTCAAGAGGTTGCCGTTGGAAACATCTCTCACAGAGATACTTTCTTCCTAAAAAAAGTCAGTTCCATCTATGTCGTGTCTGAACTCACTTTAACGCTATCCAAAGGGACGCCCATGCGATTCTCGCCATCGAGCTGTGCAGTCGCAAGCATCCATTTTGCGACGATTGGTTCTGAACCTTCGTTCAGATGCAGTCATGCAACTGGAAGACTCACCAAAGTCCGCCATAGCTCAAATGTAAAAGTCATCCAAAATGCCGTCGCTCCTCGTTATAACTGACCTGAATCAGCATCGATGCGGCGCGGAAATCGGAGGTAGCCGCGAGGCAGTTCCGTATCCCGCGTCATTACCGACGCGAGCTCGCAGTTTCTGCGTCATCCTGGCCGCGAGCGATAGAGTTGCGGATACTTGTTACACTTCCATTCCGCTTGGACATTGTTTTACCTGGTATGACTTCATTATCAACGTGCTCATGGTATTCCCTGGTCTGCTTCTAGCCCGGATGGAAGTTTGACATCCGTTTTATGGAATGCAATTGTCTCATCCAGCGCCTCAAAAGCTCAACTAGACGCGACGACGCCCTCATCTACACTATGGATAACGACGACTTCTTTGCGCAAATCTTTGGACCGGAACTTGTCTATGGCAATACACCTAACGTGATTCCTGAAGCTTTTGAGTATGGCGTTCATTTGGTTGTCTCCTCCGCTGATATGACAGCGGTCCACTCACTGACGGGTCTGCTTCGGAAGACGAACGCCATGCAATTGCGACTCCTGTCACCAAAGGAAAAAAGTATGCCGTATACTCTTCTCATCGTATACCTGACTGTTTTTAGTAAAGCAACTACATCTAGTGGCATTACGTCGCCCATCCTCACACGTTCAAAGGCTGGGCAGAACAAAAGGTTCGGTCTTCCTGCCTATCGATTGTGTACTGACTCATTTTTAGTGGCACTTCGGCAGACGTTCAGGCTACGCCCACTCGTTCCAACAATCACGAAGATGAAGTCAGGTATGTTGACTCTCTGCTGATTGACTATCGCATTGACCGCATAGTACCAGACCCTCGTTGAAGATCACACTCAAGAAAAAGGCACAGTCCTCGAAAGGGGTTGGCCATACCTCTGTTGACTTGCTGGGTGGACATGTTGTCGATACGAAGGCAGAAAGTGCACCTGAAATCGATATCCCTTTCGCAATCCATGCGGCGGTACCACAGGAGGTCACGAGTTCGGCCACAGTGCAAGGCTCAGGTGGCCCAATTGCGTTTGGCCCGAAACTACTAAACACCATGGGAGTTGCTAAGTGAGTTGCGGGTGATTTACCATACATTTCTAACAAAACCTTAGTAAACTCCCTGTCCCTGCGCGTGCCGTTGCACCATCGGTGGTCATTGGCCCGCCTTCGGCACCTAACGATACACAGACTAAACTTGACGTTCAGTACATCGCCAAACATTATCACGAAATCAAGTAGGTGTTTGCCTAAGTTAAAGTCACTAATTAATCGCCGCAGGACACTTATGGAAGCCTATCAAGCAGCGGCTAATCTTACAAGGTGCGAATACTGGTTTCGAACTCTTACAAGACGCTGACGTATCTGGTACCTAGCAATGATTTAGTGGACGATGTGGCGATTGCCAACGTCGGCCAAGATCAAGCGACGCAATATGCTCCGGTTGCCATCGACAACGAAAACCAATTGACGCAATCTGCGCATAGTTCTATTTCGACCATGAGTGATACTGTGCAGGACCGAGTGGGGCAATCTACTCTGCCGAAAGCCAAGCGATCGGTTGAAGCACAAGCAGTGCTCAAGCGCAAAAAGTAAGTATATCTGCGGGCGGTGATTAGACACTGACAGTATGTCAGGTCTGACAGTGATGTTGGCGATGAAGAAAGATTTCACGACCTCTTCGCAGCCTCGCATTACTTCAATAATGCAAGTTATTCTTCGCTACCTATGGCGTACGTTGTCACTACCCATTCCGTGTTGGCCCTTATGACTTGAAGGGTATCTCCTCCGCAATGTCTTCTCACCAAAGAAATTCTCGTCTTCATTCCCGTGTCCATGCATGCCGAATTTTATGCCCTGCCTCCTCTCAGGTACGATCTTCACTGCCGGGGACAGCTGTTAACCATACTAGTGTCGGACGATGGACACCCTGGTCGGATGTGGGGGAAGATTATGATTACGCATCGTTGAAAGCTGTCGTCTCCCCTGCCAACACGAACGGCCTGTGCGTACGGCTATATGCTTGTGATTCACTGACCGCTATTAGGATGTTGAAGACAGCATTGGTATTCAAGACGTTCCGTCAGTTTATCAATGGCTCTCGCGCTAGCCCGAGTGCTGTGATTGCTGTATCCCCTGCAATGCGCTCTCAGTGAGTACATATCCGTTCATGACTGGATCTCATGCAACTTTCAGAGTGACTTTGTGCGCAACAAGCGCAGACCAAGTCGCAGTCTTCACGTCGGTAATCAAAGTTGAATCCTCCTTTCTCCGCACTGGTTACGCTGCTGGGAACAGTGCTGCAGAGAAGGGGGTAAGTGGTATGATGTTGCGTGGAGAATTTGAACGGATGGCTTGCTTGACGACCATGGTCCTACATAAACCTGAAGTCCATGTTCAAATGCGCGGAGTAACGCTTTCTTTTACCACCAATAGGGCAGCCAGTACCAACTGTAAGCTGTTTAAAACTTTTCGATCTATCTCACTATTGTCAGCTCCGGCTAAAAAACCGCGTGCTGGTCCCTGCATCACAACCACTGCTCCGCGTAATACCGGTATCTCTTCTCGGGGTGGGGTAGGGCGAGACAGCTTGCGATTCGAGGAAACTGGTTCGTACAAATCAACTATCAGTTCTCTGTGTTGACTGTGTACAGTTCCGGTCTATGATTGCACTACAATGAGTGTCAACTTCCAAGATGCACTCGACCGATTGGAGTCCCTTCCGCGTTTCAAGAAACCCGAAATCCCTGTCAATTCTTTGGCTGTCGTTGGATACAGTTGCGTTGCGTACAAGAAACAAGATCACTCGGACGGGTTGGCATTGAATATTCGTTGGATCATGGTCATCAGTGACCCGTTGCCCGACCCTCCTGAAAACTGAGCCGTTTACGATGTCGTGTATTTTTTATGGTTACAATTAAACCTTTTTTGACGCGATAATGCTTGTGTGTGTTTATGTTTGTTGAGTAAAGGAGTTGAGCACCGTGTGACATCTGAATGAGACACCTGCTTCTGTCGACCATGTACTACCGCTACTCTCATATCATACTGTTGATAGCGATGACCCTTGTGGGGTTGGCATATCATATTCCAGTCTGTCAGCCTCTAGACTCAAGCACGCATGATTGTGAGTAACAACATGCCGACATCTGTGGTGTTCTAACCAAATGAAGTATCTGATAACATATATGGCGTGAATAGGCCTATTACTTGTATTGGACTTAGCATGAGAAGTGCTTCTGCTTGTAAGCATGCATACCCTGCAGAAATAGCACACACTAATGTGACCTAGGTGGAATCCAGGTGTCAACCGAGTGTAATTTGGCCTTGCGATTTGCAATAAGTGAATGTTTTGCGGGTCTGCCATGCTGTGGCTATTCCGAGCGGAAAACGAGATGTTCATCTCTTCCGAACCAGACAGAAAATATAGGCCATTTCAGGTTTTCACTAAAATTACCACGATTACATGATCTTATATGGCAAATCCTTGCTTGGAGCGCTATTTCAGTTTCTGCATTGGATTTAGTGAATAGGAAAAAATATATATTGATACTACTTTTGTTATTATATCGTTGCTATATTCATAAATGGGATTGGAAAATATTATGGGCCAAATGGTACAATGAAAAATGCATATATTGTATGGTTCTTTATTTTCTGGCAGCATACACAGTTCTAAGTCAAGCCTTCCTACTTTTGCAATTCTCTTATGGTGATGCTCAGATACCCATAAATAAACCTATAATGCAGTCAAATCAACATGATATTTGTATTGGAGGTGGACCACGTCCTATGTTGTACACGACCAAAGAGTTAGCAAACTGGCTGCCAAAAGATATTTCTATATCCCCAGTTACTCAGTTTAAATATACAGACTATGTTTATTGTGGAAGTGCTGTCACCTCTGGAGAAAATGATCTGGGACAATTGGTTTTAGATGTTCCCTTGGCAGTGCTGTTACCAAAGTTACCATCTGCTGAAATAAAAAAAATAGCCAAGCTGCACGGAATTAAATTTCGAAACCGTGACAATCTCGTAGACCTCAAATCAGGGATATTGGACCATAAATGTACTGTGTGTAAAACATGTTATACTATTTTCACTTTACAAACTATAACAAAGTCAGATGAAGTCAGGAAAAGCTATGACAGTAAATATCAAAATAAGATGAGTAAACAAAAAATAGCGTCACGTCGAGCAATTGACTTAGCCACTAAGCCTTTTAAACAAAGTGCAGCACTTCGTAATGCAAAAAGAAATAAAACCAAAGTAAACATAAAACATGCTAAAGTTGAATTTCCCCCTGCTCCTTGTTCTAATGCAGAAAAGCATACTATAATTACAGATTTTTGTAAAGCCCTAAGTCCGGAAGCCGTGGAGGAAGCGGGTTGTTGTGTATGTGGACAGCTAACCTTATGTTCTAAATTAACACCTAAAACAGACTTGGATATAAATTGGGATATTTTATGTTCAAAAAATGCTGGCACGTGTAAAGAGAGGCTCACTAAATCTGACCCAATTGAAGAATTGGATGGTCCTGTGCTATTAGAAACTGACAATGTGTGCATAGACTGTGAAGACAAATTACGGAAAGGTGTAATGCCCTTACATGCATTGGCAAATCATAATTGGTTAGGTGAAGTTCCAACAGTTTTACAAGGTCTAACTTATGCAGAACAAATGTTGATTGCACGTGTCCGTCATAATAGATGTGTAGTGAGAGTTGCAGCATCCAATCATGGAAAATTGGTAGCCAATGCTGTAATGTTTGCTTCACCTATTCAAACTTTATATCATGCACTTCCTCTGTCAACTGATGAAATAAGTAAGGTGCTGGCATTTATTTTTCTTGGGTCATCTCAACCAACAGAGGCAGATTTTGAAAGAACTCCTATGCTTGTTAGAAGATATAAAATACAGAATGCTTTAGACTGGCTGAAATTAAATCATAAGGGATATCATGATCTGGAGATTTCTCAGAAAAATTTACAGGCTCTCCCTATATCAGGTCCTATCTGTGGTGTAGAGTTTTTAGAAACTAATGGCATGGATGACAATAATGTTCCAGAAGCTATGAGTATTAATGAGGATGAAGAATATACTGGTACCTCAACTGGACCATGTCCTTTTGCAATTGCAGGCATGACAGAGGAAGAATACAGGGTTGCTGATATAGATGTGCTGAAAAGTAGAGCACTTGCACACTTGAAATCAGGTGGGAAAATGTTAGGTATAGGTCGGTTACCTAATCCCGAGTCCATGTATCATAATGCAAATCTTTACCCACTGATGTTTCCTTGGCTATTTCCTTATGGCTGTGGTGGGATTTCTCAAGAGATACACAAACGACGTATAAGTGAAGATATGCGTAAGAAAAAATTATTAATGTATTATGATAAACGGTTTCAAAAAGATCTTTATTTTCCCTTAGTAGCATTCAATGATTCCCAAATTAAAAATGCATCTTCTGGTAGTTTTTTATTAGTGCAGAAAAAGAACGTTACAGCAATATCAGATCGCTTAGCAAAGTTAGATATTGAAACATTGACAGATTTAAGTCAGCGAATGGAAAGTGGCGAACATGTGACACCAAGTTCAGAAGCTGAGAAAGCATGTTATGCATTATTAGAAGATCTCGAATTCGTTGGAGGTAAGGTCCAGGGGTCAGTAACTAGTAAAAAATATATGAGAAATGAGTTGTGGTCCATGATTAATTACAAGGGAGCTCCATCTTGGTTTATTACATTTGCACCTGTTGATTTGAAGCATCCATTATGTATATATTTAGCAGATGATAAAATAAATTTTACTCCTGAGATCTACAACTCAGATACTAGAGCTAAAATGATTAGAGAAAATCCAGTAGCTGCAGCACGCTTTTTTCATTATATTACAAAGTTATTTATTGAGCATATCTTAGGTGTTGACAGTAACCACAGAGGTCTGTTAGGTGAGACAGATGCATACTATGGCACTATTGAACAACAGGGTAGGCTGACTCTGCATATGCATATGCTGATTTGGATTAAAAATGCATTATCCCCACAGGAAATTAGAAATAGACTACTAAATAAAGATAGTGCTTTTCAACAAGGATTAATTATGTATCTGGAATCATGTCATAAAGGTGAATTTCAGTCAGGAACAATGGCTGATGTGACAGCTTATGTAAATGACATTAGTAATTATCCAGGATATTATGATCCTATCATGACATTACCATTGCCACCGCCAGCAAGATGCACAACTCATCAAGGTTTGCAATTGAATGATTGTGTACCTTGCGAAACTTATCGACTCTGGGAAAAAGAAAAATTATTAACAACTGATGATATACTGTTAAAGTCTAATGTCCATACTTGTCGGCCATCTGGAATTATATTAACTGAGGCACCTGATAGTCATGGTTCTTATGTGCGAAAATCAGTAAAGGGTTGTATACGCAAGGATGGTACATGTTCCGGTAGATTTCCACGTAGTATATTTGAACAGACACAGGTTGATTTAGAGGATGGTCATATTGACATGAAAAAAATTAGAACCTATGATCAACACTTACTCTCCAGACTGTAGTTATTTATTAAGATGTAATACAGACTGGACTAGTTTATTATCAGGAACTTCTATTAAAGCTGTGGTGGCTTATGTCACAGATTATATATCAAAAAATGCACTGAAGTTATACCATATATTTAATAGTGCAAAACAGGTTCTTAATAAGAGAACAGTAGCTGTAGGAAATTCTCCAGCTGCCAGAGAAAATAATAGAACAATTATAATGCAAATGGTCAATGGTCTAACATCTAAGTCACAAATTGGTGCACCTCTTGCAGCATCCTATGTGATGGGACTGCCAGACCATTATACTAATATGGTTTTTAAAGTATTCGCATGGAAAGTATTTGTTCATGAGGTCTTAAAAAGCTTGGCCCGATGAACAAGAACTTTTGAAAGATTGTATTGAATCAACTAAAATATCTACCGAAGAACCAAATAACAAGAACTTAGATGAGAATGATGAAGTAGTGCTAATGAATAAAAAGAATGATGATGGTGATGTTGTTGGTGTAAGTAGAGTTGAAGACTATGTCCATAGACCTGCTAGATTTGAGCAAGTAAGTTTGTATGACTGGACACAAATGTGCGAAAGGAAAAAAATTCCTAAAACAAATAAACCAACTTATATTCCGACATGTAAAAATGTGCCTTGTCATCAGGAGGACAGTGACAATGTAGGCTTTGATAAATCAGATCTGACTGCATCAGAGCTAAAAAGACATATTACTGCACATGCATTAGATATTAGTCATGTATTGAGTGATTCTCACTATATTGAGTGTGATGAACGGAAACTAAGCTCAACTGTATTGAATTTTACTTATGGCCACTTACCTCGCAGTGATCAAGGGGACCGGGAATTTTATTGTACAACCATGTTAACTTTATTTCGACCATGGAGAGCTGGATCAGATTTGAAAACAAGTGAAATTACTTGGCATGAAGCATTTAGTGCTTACAAGTTTAGTGATAAGGCTCTGAAATTAATGGAAAATTTCAATATTAAGTATGAATGTAATGATGCTCGTGATGATTTTGCTGCTCAGAATAAGAAAAAGAATCAGTTACCACCTTTACATAAAAGTGCTATATCATATGATGACTCTGAAGATGAGATGGAAGAATTTGATATTAATGATGATGAAGTCATTGATGAAACACCATTTGCTAAAGGGCCACGACATATTAATCGTGAAAATATAATGAGTGATGCTGAGTCTGTATTAGGACGAACAGGTTGGAGCACAGTATTGAAAAACAAAGGTGAACTGCCTCTACCTAGATTTCAACCAGACACTTATGCAACAGCGGCCACTTGGAAAACAAAACTTGCCCAAATACGGGAAGCTTTATTACATCAGAGAAAAAAACAGAAACCTTTAAATAATTCCAATTTGAGTAAGGCTGCTGATGTCAATGATGATGTGGTAATACTAGATGATAGTTTTTATCAGAAAAGCTTTAAGGCAAAAAATGTTGAAGATCAAAAGATTGCAAATGATATAAGTATAAAATTTAACCTTAATAAAGAACAGCAACGAGCATATCATATAGTTACCAATCATGCAATGGCTCAGAAGCCTCAACAGTTAAAAATGTATTTAGGAGGTGTAGGGGGAACTGGAAAATCACAAGTTATTAAAGCATTATCAGAATTTTTTGAAGTGCGAAATGAGGTGCATCGGTTTGTAATATTAGCTCCTACTGGAACCGCAGCCGCTTTGATTAATGGTAGTACATATCATTCATTTTTTGGAATTAGAGATGGCAATTCTGATGACAAATCTCATGTGAGCAATGTTATGCAGCTGAGAGAAAAATTATTGGGAGTGGAGTATATATTTATTGATGAGGTTTCCATGTTATCTTGTACTGCTCTATATCAAATAAGTGCAAAATTAGCTGTTAGTTTAGAGGAGTATTTTATTCCATTTGGGGGGATGAATATGATTTTTGCAGGGGATTTTGGCCAATTACCTCCTGTGAAGGCAAAGACATTGTATGCAGGAGATCTGGATGTGACGAAAAATTTGAAAGTCAAGGCAACACTGACAGATCAGATAAATGTTATTGGCAAGGCTTTGTGGCAGCAAGTTACTACAGTTGTGATTTTGACTGAAAATATGAGACAACGGGATGCCTCACCAGATAATATATCATTTAGAAGGGTATTAGGTAATATGCGTTTTGGAGCATGTACAGACGAAGATATAGCATGGCTACAAAGTAAAGTTGTTAGTAAACAAAAAAATCATCCCAATTTTGAGGAAGCTAAATTTCACCATATTTCTGTAATTACAGCACTAAATGCAACGAGAGACAAAATTAATGAGTTAGGGACTTTGAAATTTGCGAAAGCCACTGATGCAATATTGTATCGTTATTTCTCAAATGATACAAATCCTGAGGCAATTGGAACTCATGGAAGGACATTGGGTAAAAAAAGGAAGAACATTGCAAAAATTGACTCAGAGTATTTCTCAGTCTAAACAAGATATACTGTGGCAAATTCCACCCTCTGCAACTAGTAATATACCAGGATATTTAGATATTTGTGTAGGTTTACCAGTAGTCATACGTTATAATGAGGCAACTGAGCTATGTATAACAAAAGGACAAGAAGCAAAAGTGGTAGGATGGCAAGAAACTCTTGGTAATAATGGACAGAATTGTTTAAATGTCATATTTGTAGAATTGATATCTCCACCGAAAAATATTCAGATACCAGGTTTACCCATAAATGTTGTACCTCTAACTCAAAGATCTGAAACAATTAATTGTGAGATGCCTGATGACTCTGTGATGAAAATTGTGCGTGAGCAAATACCTATACTGCCTAATTTTGCAGGTACTGATTACTCATTTCAAGGGAAATCAAGGTCAGTGAACATAGTGGACGCACATAATTTGAGAACTCATTTTGCATACTATGTTGCTTTTTCAAGAGGAACCTGTGCAGAGGGAACACTTATTTTACAGCCTATCCATGTAAAACCGAATTACAAAGGGTATATCAGGATTCTTACGTCAGGAGTTTCGCGAGCTGGAAATGCTAAATGTAATCACCCGACTAAGATATGAGAATGAACTAGATGATTCAATAACTGGTTTGGATAGAAAAGAATTAATTGGAAAATTTAAAAAATGGAAAGGTGCCAATTTTGAGCTACCAGAATTGCATAATTCTTTAAAGGATCATAATAGCAATTACGATATTGATGTCAAGGCAAATTGTATTGTGTGGAAACTTATGGAACGTGATTTACCATCTCATGTGAAACTCAATAATCTTAAGAAAAAAGATAAAAAACAAACTTATTCTCAGAAGTTCCAAGTCGAACTTTCAAATGAGGATAGAAAACGGGTTAAAAAAGAAAAGGTTCAGACTGCTCATGATTCTGTTGCTTTCATAACTGAGAATGTAATTGCATGTAAATGGGATAGTGTTAATTGGAGTTGTGCATATGACTCTTTATGGATGCCATTAGTAGATAGTTGGATTCAAGATAAAGCAATATGGCCAGCATTGACTGGAAATAAGTATATCACTAACCTTAATAATGCCATTTCTGACTTGAAGTTGAAAAATATTTCAATGGAACAAGTGAGAAATAATGTACGATCTAGTCTAGCATCTGATTTTGCTGATATGTTTCCTTATGGTAAAGCATTAATTGCCTTAAATGATTTAGCTAATAAAATGTTTGGTACTCAAAACTGTGGTTATAGTAAACTGAACTGTGTGTTATGTAAAATTGATTGGGAGACTGTAAACCATCTGGGATGGATGCAGCATATTATAGGAAATGAAAGCGGTAATTTTACAAATGATTTTCATATAACGGACTGGCTTACTCAAAAATTATGTGGGTTGAGTATTCAGAACTGCCCAATGTGTCATAATCGATTACTGACCATCAGTGAAATTATGAATCCACCACCAATGTTATACTTTGCAAACTACTCTCCATTGACCAGATGTGAAAAGTCATTTACTATGCCCACAACAAATATTCAATATGCAATTAGAGGGATATGTTACTATGCTGATGAACATTTTACTGCCAGAATCATACGACGAGATGGAAGCATGTTCTTCTATGATGGGATGCAAAGGAACGGGTTACCCCAGAGAGAAATGAATATAACCTCTGTAGAAAATGTTATATTGGATACCCATGAATATGGAACAACAGCAGCACGGGCAGTAGGATATTATTTTGTACGGAGTGATGGCATGAACGGCTATAGCCCATAGTCTATAGTAGGGATAGTATTTATCTATAATCTGAGTGAATGAAAGCCAAGGATTTATTTAAGGTTACTCATAACATGTCATATCCAATATCCGTATACAATCCTTCATCCTCGTGCACATCGAGCTCTTGAACTAGGAAAGGGCCAGCTTCCCGATGTCCCCACATGTTTTCACACGAATGCAAGCGCCAAGCAATACCGTTCCTTGGTTGTGGTGTGATTATCCAACCCCCACTATAGGTGAAGGATTTTGTCCCAATGCCCTTAGTATTTTGTACTCCCAGGATACCGGAATCTAATCTCACACCATCAGTCAAGCTGGTCATTTTGAAGCCTTTTCGCTCAGCGGCTTCAGAAGTCGCTTGTAGCATGCTTGTTGTATCACTGCCATGTTGGCCGCAGTAGCCCAAGTTTCTGACCGTCAATAGATTTGAAGTCAAGCTGTAATGCGGCACCACCAATTCTTCGCCATCGAAATACATCATGTCGCAGGTCAACGCAGTGCGAAAAATGGTGCATCGGGAAGACTCGTTGCGGCAAACGTTGATATGAATTTTGATACCATGGCCATCGGTGCGCCGTAAACGTCGAATCTCTTGGATATTATCCCGCGGCTTACCCTGCCTGAGATTGGACTTCTGGGTTTCAGTAAAAGACATATGGCCGGTGCGATTCTCACCAATTCCAAGTTCATTGTGACCTTGAGAAATCTTGCAAGTTCGTCGGCTTGGTCTGTGTTGACAAAGATTTCTAACGCTTCGAGGCCATCGAACAGGTGTTTCTTGCGACTGGGAAAAAGCATTCTAGCGGCTCCCTCCCGCCCAATGACAGCAGCACAATGTGCAATGCCCCAACGCAAAATACGCCAACGGAGTTGTACCGCTCTAAACGCCGCTATCATACTGTGGTCGACTTCGTGTTCAATCATGCGCGCCAACCATGGAGCTTGAGGCATTGAGATGGTTAACGACTGTCGTGTAGGCTTACCTGCATGTGAAAGGGCTCCCATAGTGACAACATCCAGCCTGCTGAGTACGTTCCACCAAATTTCTAGCGGTATTTGATGTTGTATGGCGCCGGGCAAGACTAAAAATGTGAGCGGGGAATTAACGGGCCAACGGCGTACACTTGATTTTTGGACTCTTCCGTCCGCTATCCGCCGACTTTTTTAGCCTCAGATCCAGATAGTCCACTACCAGTTGCGCGGTCTCCTTAGAATGGAGAGCCAAGTAGAAGCGCTTGTCTTCGGTGACACTGTCCAGATATGCTTGCCACGCCGTCGGCTCGTTATTGTGTTGGAGAAATAGGGCCAGAAATTTAGCTTCCTGCCAGTATGGCAGCTTGGACATGACGCGCGGGGGAAAAGAGCACAGAAATGAAACATCCGGGGTAGATAGACAAGGGCGGATGATGTCAGTGAATGCACAGGTTGACTATTTGACGCTGACGCCGTTGAGAGGGATGCGTTGCATTGTTCTAGTTGGAATCAGCCTCGTCGACGCAGTTACGGCGAAGTCACAAGTAAACATATCTTTCTTCTGCACGCCGTACCTTCCGGATTTGCTGGCGCCCGGGTAGGGTGAATCGGATCCACAGCGGGTGTTACCGTTGCCGAGGTGCTTGGGCATGCTATAGACTCTACTCTTTCGACGACATTGATTGAACTCCCCACTACTTCGCTTGTCACTGTTGCATTGGTGCCGCCACTTCTCCTTCCCCAGCTGCAACGCCATGTAGCCACCTCGCAAGCCGGCCCTCGCAGTGAATAGGTGCGGGGATGCGCGTGTCCCGGTTCATTTTTGGCACGGCTGGGAATGGACCAGTCGCATTTACGTGGCGAGATGACCTACTGCGACAGGTCCTGTTGCGACGAGCATGCGGGGCCAGGTTTTGCGCTGGTACTCAGATTTCGTGCCTGTGAACTGGGACCTGAGGAAAAGCGATTATCGTGACTACGGAAGTAGAAAAAGTATCGTAGCGCTAGCTACTGAGTTCGGTTTGGTATCCAAAGTACTCGGTTTGCCACGTGGTGGCCTTTTACCCAAGTTGACAGTGGTTAGACAGCGGGTGCAGATCGTCTGTCTTCTCTTCCACAACCATGGCCGTCTTTTCGCGCCTCGTCCCCACCGCCCTAACCTCTTACCTCCTCCAAACTGGTGCGTGTGGTGCTACACACCTTTTCCACTCGTTTCTGACTTCACGATCTTGTAGTTGCGGCAGCAATATTTATCCCTCTCCAGAATGAAATGTTCTATGACTTGGTGGGCTGTCTGGGCTTCCTCAGCTCGACATTCGTCTCCCTCTACTTCCCTTTCCTCAAATCCAAGTTTGTCGATGGGACACTGGACGCGCTTCCGAGTTTGCTTTCGTTCGCACCGCGCCAGCTGTTGGGCAACGCCGCACTGGTCATCTGGAGTCTTCGTCTGGGCAGTTTTCTTGCAATGGCGCGTTCGCGGTCCTCCATCTCCTTCAACAAGCTAACTTCTTGCAGAGGGCCATCAAGGCAGGCGGTGACTCGCGCTTCGACGAGGTCAAAACCCAGCCCGGTCTTTTCGCATTCTACTGGTTCGCGCAGGCAACTTGGGTCTTCCTCGTCGGTCTCCCGGTCTACCTGCTCAATGCTCTCCCGCCAGCCCTGCACCCCGCGCTGGGCCCGACCGACATACTCGCGACCGCCCTTTTTGCTGGGTCGTTCCTGTTTGAGGTCACTGCCGACCAGCAAAAGACCGCCTGGCGACGCGCGAAAGAGGCCAAACAGCACGACGAAAAGTTCATCACGCGGGGATTGTGGTCGGTTTCGCGTCATCCGAAGTAAGGGTCGCGCGTTATTCTAGTTGCTTCCCTGACCCGCGTCCAAGCTACGTCGGCGAAGTAGGCACCTGGATTGGAATCTGGGCCATTTCTGCCGGAAGCATCAAGACGCATCAGTACCCACTGGGAACGCTTGCGCTGACCGCACTCAGCCCCTTGTTCACCTGGTTCCTCCTCCGCAAGGTTGGTGTTGTTCTCGCTTATGTAGCCAGATCTCTCACGTCGCATTGATCAGGTCTCGGGTGTGCCGCCACTCGAGAAGACGGGAGACAAGCATTTTGGCGGCGATCCAAAATGGGAGGAGTACAAAAGGTGGGCGAGTTCATATTCGAAAGTCACCTTACTTATGTTGTGAAGGACAGTACCTGTTTTCTGGCCGTGGGGTCCAACGGCATGGGAATAGAGGATCGCAAGCACAACTCGGCTTTCGGAGAAGCAGCAAAGGATACTGGAATGGCGCTGTACTTTATATTACCTATTTTCGCTAGGAAGCATGTCAATTCGGGCCCATTTTACTGAGGGAGCTTTTCAATGAATTGCTCAGGCGCTCATATAATAATGTGCAAAGAAAGCTACGACCTTGAATGGATACAAATAATAAAGCTACAGTACACAGAAAACTGACTTAAAAATCGAGATAGTCTCTCTGGGCACCCCAGGCGGTCGCTCCACCGCCACCATAGGGGTCGTCTGGCACACCGAGGTTGACCGTCGGCCCAGCGGCCCCAGCATCCACATCCTTGAACGAAAACTCCCGCTTGAACCGGCCTTCAAGCGTGTTGATGGTTGTGATGAGCCGCGTGCAGGCGTTTTCAAGCGCGGTCGCGGGCGGAATGCTGCCGTCCGTTTGGACTTTGAGCAGGAAGTGCGGGTTGAGCGGGTGGGGCACTTTATATCCAGCGAAGAGCACCGAGGGGTCGGAAAGCAGCTGGCTAGGAAACGTGTCAACGATGAAGCAAGAGAAATAGTAGGTACAACACACGCGCGGAGCATGTTGCCTAGCGTATGGTCCTGCTTGACGATTTTGAAGGTGGCGGCATTGGGAATTTTGGTGTCTTCGGTAGCCTCAAGCCTGGGCCAGTCGCATGCGTTCAGCGCGTAGACACGACGGTGAAGGAACATCCGACGCACGCCTTCTCGCCGTCGTCAAGCACAAACAGCTCATAGCGATTCGGCGCGTTCATCTAGGAAGAGTGAGCGACGAAACAAGAGAGCGGAAAGAAAGAGTCATAGAGCTATATAGTAGGTCTCTCCATCCGGCATAAGCCGTCAGTGGATTGACAGATAAAAAGGTATAATCCTTTACGAGGGAAACAGAACGAGCAGCTCACCTAAGAAACGCGTCAGCATAAAGTCTCAGAATCAACAAGAGAGAGTCAGAATAAAAAAGATGCGCTCATGCCCACGGGCCATCGCCGACAATAAATAATATAAAACCATCATCTGAGGAGAGCAAGGACCGAGGCTTACCTGGGTGTGGTCGTGGTGGTTGGCTTGAAAGTGAGAGAAAAAATAAGCTGATGCACATGACAGTGTAGTGGCAGTGCAGAATCTTTCACACCTTTTTGATCCCCTGATCTCGTTTTTTCTCGACCTCAACCCCGCCCTCAAAAGTGTGTAGCCCCGTTTTATGCTGCCCTCCTGCGTCCAGCGCCCGCCTCCAGCACCGATCCATGCCCTAGACCTCAATCCGAGCGATTTCGAAGCGGAATCGACGGGCAGGCGCTGGATGCGGTGGGGGACATTTCAGATAGCTGACGACTGACTTCAGATGCCGACACACCTCAGCAAGACCCGCAAACACAGAGGACACGTATCTGCCGGCCACGGTCGTGTCGGCAAGCACCGCAAACACCCCGGAGGTCGTGGTCTTGCTGGTGGTCAGCACCACCACCGGTGCGTGTTATATTTGACAATGCTCACACCAACTGATCTGGAACAGTACCAACTTCGACAAGTACCATCCTGGTTACTTCGGTAAAGTCGGTATGCGCCACTTCCACTTGACCCGCAACGCGCACTGGCGGCCGACCATCAACGTCGACCATCTCTGGTCGCTCGTTCCCGCGGAGGAGAAGAAGGGTCTTACCGCCGACTCGACTGTCGTCCCTGTCATCGACACCCTGCGATTCGGATACGGAAAGGTTTTGGGCAACGGGAAGTAAGCAACGCCTTTTATTTTTGCAGAGTTTTCGACAGCTGATCTTTCTCTAAAGACTCCCTCAACTGCCCTTCATCGTCAAAGCACGATTCGTTTCAGCCACGGCAGAGTGCGTTCTTGTTCCACTTTATCCGTGTCGACTCATGCTAACATTGTCGCGCAGGGCCAAGATCAAGGAGGCTGGCGGCGTTGTAAAACTCATCGCATGAGCAATTTTCCTTACTGTTTTTCCCTTTCCATACATCACGAGAAAATGCATCCATGCCCCATGCTATGCAACTGCCCAAACTTGAGCCGCTGCGTCCAGCACAAATCATAAGTCGCGTGGATCCTTCCGAGTGATGTGAATCATCCTTGAGGGCATGCATAGCGGTTATCTAGACCCATCGGTTGATGCCTCTGCAGCTGTCAAGCCTGGATGTTCTTCGTTGGGTGGTTGTGGTTGTTGCCAGTGTTGTTGTTACACAGTAATAACGCTTCCCCTCGTTAACCTCTCCGACCTCTGCTGCTCGCAAGCCTACTGATACCATGCGTGTCTGTCATCGCGCGGCCCTCACTTTTTTCTGCATCACACAACCAAGTCAGAGTGAAATGCTTCTCAAGTCTTAGCAAAATTCAATTACTACTAATATCTCACCTGAGACTTTGACTAGTGTTCACACAGACACAACTACAAGTGCAATGAACGAATGTAGTGATTGTGCAGATATAGTACAGAATGCCAGAATGATAGTCTACAATAACGATAGCAGTTCAGCGAAAACAAATTCTTTCTACTTCCACCCAATCCTACACCTCGCACCGCAGCCTCTCCGGCCACCGTTTGTCAAACCAGTCCTTGAGCACCTTGTCTGTGGCCTTCAGCGTCGCATCCGAGCTGCCCAGGTCGTCGTTCAGACACAACAACGACGTCGCAGGCTTCAGGTTGACATTGTTGAGCATGACTTTGGCGTCACCCGCGCCACGCAGCGCGATGAACTCGGTTGGCGAGTCACCGAGCACGTGCGCATATCGCTGGAGGAGGCGGACTGCGAATTGGCGTGGGTTTGCGGGGAGTTTCGGGGGTTTGGTCGGCAGGATCAGGGGAAGTGTTACTGGGTCGTCGGGAGAGTCAGGTATTGAAGATGGTGCGGGGAGAAAAGCACCGAGGCCGCTTTTGTACTTGTGGATGAGGGCAGAGATGATCTGGTCGCCACAGGCAGGGTCTTTCGCAACCAAATGCCGGAAAAGTTCCCAAGAAGAGCCAGCGACGTCAATACATGAGCGAGGGATATTTGTCGTGATGACAAGCTTGTTGAACCTGGGGCTGTATCCGTCCATAGACGTCCAGGTATAGGTTGTATCACCCTGTTGCGTGTCGTTGACCGCTTTTGGTGGCGCAATGCCGGCCATGAGCAGATTGAGCTCGACATCTTCCGGGGTAGTCCGTTCTGCTACTTTATCAAAGCGAATTTCCGTTTCGCGGTCTTTCCCGCCCAAATCCTTCCACATCGCCTTCCTGTTGCCGTCCCATTTGAGCACGACCCACGAGTACAACAACGCCTCGCGATGGCGCTCGACAACAAAATGCGTCGTCAAGAAAATAGTGTTGACCTCGAATTCGTCCTTGACTTTGTGCGACCCGCGGAACTGCGAGAGCGGGGTGTTGGCAAAGTACTGGCCAAACATCAAAGCCGCCTCATGCATAAGCGGGAGCGACATGGAACGCGCGTTGTGTTGCATATACGGCCGTTTGCGGGAGCCAAAGCGTTCACTAAGGAGATGGTTGCTCCAGCCGAGCGACCGCCACTCCCCACCGCCGTCAGCAGAGCCGGAGGCATCACCAGCAACTAGCAAGTTTGGATCGACGCGGAAGACAGGCCCATAGAGCGTGGTGTGAAATGCCGAGGGGGGGACGGGAAGGAGCATGAACTGGTCGTCATTTAGGGCAACAATGTGGTCAGATACCAGCTCGGGGTCAAGTTGCGGTAGCTGAGATTCGACAGCATGGCTGGATGTCAAGATCAGAAACGTGGGAATATCATATCACTTCTTCCAATGAACGAACCTGTTGAAGCTGGGCAGGATCTTCTCGAGCCATTCGGTCGCGCCTTGGGGGTTGGGTTCTTTTCCCGGCGTGGATGTGAGTCGGAAGAGCTGGGTATCTGATAGAAGCACGGTTAGTTCGAGCAGAACGGGTTGCAATAACAGCTCACCATGTTGTAGGCGTATCGGTGGCTGTTGTGGTTCCTCGCTCCCGTGGTACGAGCACTCGATATCGAGCCATTGTGGTACGAGCCCAAGTCGTTGTCGATGAACCCCATCTTGCCCCGGGTCAACAACATCCGCGGTGACGACATGCCAGGTGCTGTTCCGCCATGTTTTCGTTGCCTCCCTAACAGACCTCAAAGAATATCGCAACTCGTCATGCTCCCGGAACCTGGCATCCTTCGTCCGATAGTTGGTCTTCTTTAACAAAACCTCCCGTGCGCGCTGGTGCAGCACATCGCTACAAACCGCGGTCAGCAACTAACTTCCCGACAAACAAAAGACAATGTTAACGCACGAGCCATTGACCCAGACGTATACCAAGTCGATCTTGGACTCAGCCATCATGGAACGCGTGCATGGGTCTCCCCAAGATCCTGTACTAACCCAATGATCTAAACACGCGCTCGAGAGACTTTGTTGGGCTCGGATCGGAAGAATTCGTGGGTCGGCAATCGCCTGCAACGCCGATGGTGCGACAAACGGGTGGTATGTTGTGTGACCAACAAGGGCTGTGGTTGGTAGGCTGGGAGGGTATCGTTCTGGTGGCCCGGAAGGTATTGACTTCGAAGTTGACGCGGGCGGAGATAGAGGTAACGAGGTGTGTTCCGCGGGTGGAAATATTTTGGGGGCGAGGGAGGTGGGTTTCCATGGCCATTGGTTACTCCAGAGAGTGAGGATGGCGATGGAGGTCAGGGAGAGTGCAACAATGGCAAGGATTGCTGTCCAGCGGGTGGGAGAACGAAGAGAGTCACGCCACGTTCGTCTGGGGTGGCCACCAAGTGGCTCATAGAGGTATGTCATTCGAGACGACATGGGGAGGCGCAAAGTGAGCTTCATGCGACGTCAGCGCAGGGAAAACAAGGACCAGGAACAAACCTTACAACCAACCAACCTATCTATCTATAGATAGTTGGTTTCGTATGCGACTGGTCGTGTGCCAGTGGCCAGCTGGGGAGTGTGAATCTCAAAGCAGAAAACGGCGGAGAAGGAGCGAAGAGAAAGCAGAATGAGGTCGTGGCATGAGACCAAAAAAAGTATTGGCGGTTATGCATCCGATACGGCAGAAACTGAAATAGACTTGTTCTGTTCTTGATTTACAACTGGCAGCTCTAAAAATAACTGTCGAGTAATTTGTCCAGTTGAAGGCCAGAAGCTTCGGTTCACGCTGTAGGCTGTCAGCGCTCCTTTGCGCCCAAGTTCAAGTCGAGGTCTTGTGAAAGCTATATAGATCTCGGTAGCGACGTCGACGATCCCACATCGTTGATAGGACAAAAGCTTTCTTTGGCACTCGCACTCCACAAATCACGGACGCCGAGTGCGGCCAACATTTACCCAGCCTCGAGATAGCTGTTTTGCATATTTCAGGTGCTACGCGCCTAGTAACAATCGTCCAATCGTCCCGGCGTGAACTAGTATTTCCTACAGCTCTCACAGTCGCACTGGCATCCTCTCCGACAGCTCGGTTGTTGGCCTACGTCACCTGGTAGGTCCAGGCTTCCCTCAGCATGGTCTCTATTCTTAGTTTATTGTTCCCATGCTCGCGCAAGTATGGACCTCCACGGATAAATCTGCCACTTATCATAGTCGTGTGCGCAGTAAAGTCTGGGATGATTCCACGGTTAATCGGGCCTCGAATGAGCTTTATCTAGACCCGGTTTTCCCGTACAGTGGACTTAAGTATTTGAACATGTTACAGTTACTCAACGCTCCACAACCGCAGCAACATCTGAGTATTGTTGTCCCGTACATGATAGCTTCCAGTCACTCACACCCGGGATTCCACAATGCAGAAGCTGATGCTTAGGTTCGTCCAAGCCATTCAAAAGATCAATGATGGTCAGGAAACGGAGACGTCGTCGGCCTCTTCACCGCCACCACTTAAGCCAAGACCGCCAAGCCCAACGGACCTGTCGTTGAGGATCGACGCTGCGTCATTGGGTCGTGTGTCCATTGTGAGTGCCTGTTGGTGCTCTCAGACGCGCAACTTCTGCTGTTTCTCTTTCCTTGCAGTCTGTCCTTCACGAGAATCAGTTTATGATGCGTAATCACGACATCGCATCAGCCATGCCGACCCTGTTAAATTCAAGTTTAGGACGCCGACATTTGTCGGAGGCACCAGCTGCTGTGCATTCAGCGCTTTGCGGGCCAGCTGCGACAGGCCGTGCAACTCTGGTCCTAGATTGATAGTTGGATTGATGTCCCCAGACTGATCCTTGACAACAATATTTATTTTCGGCAGCGATTCAACTTTGGAACGGTCCCAAGCTCGGACATTCCAAAATAAAAACAGGCGGTTTATTTCGGTTGTTCCGTGAAAATTAGGTCAGGCTTTGGACTAGAACGCGCGAGCTCGGAACGGCAGAGCGACCAATTTGGCCACACATTTTTTACTATTAATGCGGGTATCTCAAACGAGTGAGAGTTGAAAACGAGTGACAAGAGGTCGCCGAATTATGACCTGCTTTCCTCTACTTAAACACACGCGCTGTAACAGCGTCCCAGATTTTGACAGGGTTGTTGACACTACCAAGCGTCAGTAAGTTTCTGGTGATATAAGTAGTTTGAGATTTGGCCACGTACAGTTCCATCGTAAGCGGGAGCTGAATCGCGGCGTAGTGCTCCTGCCACTCTGCACGGCAACAAGTCAGCTATAAAACAAGATGCGCGATGCGCGAGAACAAACCTTCAGGCTCTTCCCGGCGCGTTATTCCAAAGCCCAGACGCCATGTGATTCCCTGCACACCATTGACGATCCTGCAAAGAGATGAGCAAACGGAGTACAGGGTCAGGGGTAGAACACACAGGTCAGGCGGCGCGAGAGGGCTGCTTTTAAGGCCAGTGGACTAAAAGAGCGTCAGAGGGCTAAAATACTGAGCTCCAGATAACACACTTTAATTTCCGTGTCAATGGTGGCGAAGTCCGTCGATTGACCACCAACGATACCGCAGTATTCTTGTCTGACGAGGTTGCTACCACCGACGACGACAGTCCGGACGCCCTCCTCCTTGGCCATGGTAATCTGCACGTGACTAAGCAACAGAAGGAAGATCAAGTAACAAGAAACTGACGCTGAAGAGTGAGCAAGAGCTCGCGCATCTAGTCAAGAATAAGATCTCCAAATATGACAATGTAGTTTTCATACCGGCCGTTGGATACGATGACAATTTTCGATGGTTCAAAGAACCCAACGTCGGGCGGGGTGGTGGTGAAACCGTCAGGTTGACATTCTTGTCCTAGTCTACGCTTCGTTAAACCGCTGATTCTGGTCTGCTGCAGGACCAAGGTCTTACCGTTGACTGAACGCGTCGGGATGTCCGTTGATGATTTTTTTGACGGGGGGAACTAACCAGTTCTCGTCCGCCTTGAATTGCACATTTTGAGCGTTGTTCCAGTTAAGAGGGTTGTAAAGCAGCTCTTGGTTGGGATCCAGTTTCTCGTCAATGAGTTTTTGTACGACTTGTTGAGCAAGAGGTCCCGATCGTGCCTTAGTATCCAGGCCTAAAGTGAACGAGCTCAGCCGAAACATATGTTTAATCGTTGGCTCTGACCTGCTTCCGGAACGGTGGTGCTTTTTGGTCCGATAATAATACGGTGCAGCCACTAGAAGTTGGATTAGTTTCTAGTGATGGGCTCGAAAGAGACAACCTACATGCGCAACACAGATGTAACCTCCGCCGTTATTTGTGACATCAATAATAAGCTGAGTAGCGCCGAGTGCCTTCAATGATTGAAGTCCCTGGAGCAACGAACTTTGCATGGTATCGTAGTTGGCGCCGCTGAAAGAGCCCTGCGCGAGAATGGGGTTAACTTTTTTTTTTGGAATTGGACTTGATGATTCTCACCAGGGCAAGGACACCAGTCTTCCCGTCTTTTTGAAGGTAGAATGTCCCGATACCAAAGCTGCCATTCAGCGCAGGGGCGGTAGGCTGGAGTCCACCGGGCAGCGTGATGTCCGTGAACGGCGCAGTGTCCAGAACAACGTTCATAAGGTGCTTCTTTCCAGCGGGAGCAACGGGTGCGGGAATTTGCTTGAACTTGTCGGCAGTTGAAGGCGCCACTGTGGTGTCGTGGATGTCGACTCCGTTGGTTCCGCTCACAGCGCGACAGTTATTGGCCCTGTAGGATGCCGAGTCGGTGAAGGCTTTTGTACTCGAGCCGATCCGTGAGCGATAAGGAAGCTGGTCGACACATGAGTGTGACCCCAACCGAAAGGAAAGAACACACCGTGATAACTTCGAGTTTGGTTTGGTTGACGCGCTGAATCAGGAGGGAGACAGAATCATCCAAAGGAAGCGACTGCTGCGCAAATTGGCCCATGCTGTAGCTGAAGCTGCTCGCAGCCCGCGCATAACTTGAGAAGAAACTGATATGCTGACGTAAGTCTGAGGCTGTCGTTTTCAGCAAACTGTCTACCCAATTTGGCGCGTTCCAAGAGCCTGGTAGCTTCCTGCGATGGCTGCGTTGGCATCCACAGCAGCGAAAGGCGGTAACCCGTTGATCAGCAGGACTTTGGCCCCCGAGAGCTATCCTAAGTCAACATAGGCAGCTTCGAAGAGAAATATGTGCTGACTAAGTCGAGTCTTCCTTTTAAGTCGCCGGGCAGGGCATCCTGCCATGCATCCAATCCGTCAGCGAACTCGGCCTTGGCTACGTCGAATGCTTCTGGAACAATGTGGACACTTTGGAGCCCAAATTTGTCGGTGAGCAAAGTCAAGGGAATGGGCAAGTAGTTGACGAAAGCAGCTGTTCATCCAGTTGTTATCTGCAATAACACGTTTAACAAGCTCTGCTCACAGTCCTAGATCCAGAATGAGTATGTTCTGCTTGCAAATAGGAAGCACTAACAAAACAATAGTTGATCCAGACGCAGTGGCCGTCATTAAGACGTTTGAAAGTGCGTGAAAGGTCGATGTGGAAGTCGTATTCAGAAGAATAAGAAGTTTTGTTGATCCGTGCAATGTCTTTGAAAAGGTCTTCGTGGACAGATAGGGAGTAAGGTTCGGGCGCCCAAATTTGGTAGTTCACAGAGGCATGGAATGCCAATGTTTTGCTGACAACGTCGAGCACCTAAAACCAAGTCATAAACATAGAGTGATTGAGACGTGCACAAGCACGCACATTATTCTTGATAGCAGGGTCGAGTTTGAACGACGACAAACATGCCCTGACATCCTTCGGGGAAGCCCATTTCTTGCCACCTATCGTTGCACAGGGATCCGTCGCAGCATTTACCGCCGCGACTAGAGGAAGTAACGAAAGTGCAAACCGCGACAAGGGGGCCATAATGCGTCGCTGGAGACACACAAGATACGCGTCTGCATATTTAAAGGGCAGAAGCACATGCAACCGAGACTTGGCATCAAGTGTCGCGATTTACTTGCAACGGAGAAAGAAGTTCGAACGACCCCATCCACCAATATTATTGCGCTTGGTGTGGGAATCGAAGCTGCCGACCAACATGTGGCGCGACAGGCCGACGTCGAAGGTGAGCACTGGAGATGTTTAGCGAGTCCAGCTTGGAGTCGATTGAAAGTGAAAGTTGGGTGTGACTTGTCGGTGTGTCACGCCGTTGTCGGGACCATGTGCTGCACATATGATGTAGACAGCACTGCAGGCTGAATTCAAAGCAAGGGTGCTCAGTTAGTCTAAATGTCTCTGTAAGGAAATATAGTAGTAATTGGTTATCTACGTCTTCAACATTGACATTCAACTCGGAAGCCTTGAAAAGAGCCCAAAGAGGATGTTGTTTCTCGGAAACGGACAATAATAGTGTGCCAACCGTCTTCTAGCTTTCGGAGAAGGCTCGGATATCTTCAACGGATATGGGTGCCTCCGACTGGTCCAGGTTTTTGACGATTTCCTGCCCGTGGACGGAGTTCAAATTCAATATTCAGCGACCGATAGGTTGTAACACACACCTCCAGCGTAAAGAGATGTCGATCCACAGAGGCAGGACTCAGATGCCGCACAGAGTCTGCAAGGTTGTACAAGTAATCCTGACGACGAAAAGTGTTCCAGGTTGTGAATCGGAACTTGGCACTTACTTTGTTGGGCCCTGAAGGCCCCACCGAGATCCAGATGCGGTGCGCTAGCTCAGGCAACGGTTCAGAACCCACTATCAAAGATTATCAGTAATGACTAATCATTTACTCAGGAGGTACGCACAAAAGGAGGGGTTATCCGGCCGTCCGACATAGCACTAGGAATGCAATTCATTGGAAACTTGCCTTGTTGTAATTCTTGCACGCACATACGCCTGGTATATCAAGCAAATTATAGCCTTCGTTTGAGGGATGAGAAGACTAAAACCTTGGGAATAATTATTTTTTCTTCCCCACTGACGATGGTGTAGATTGGCATCGTTTCCATAGTGTAGCCGTCCTAAGACTTGTCATGACTCACTTCACACATTGATTACACAGCAGTTGCACCTTTTCTCTATAGTCTGAGTGTTCTTGGTCAGTTGTCCAGAAAAGAAAACGTACGAGCTGTACCTAAATATGCGCGAACCTCGTCCTCGAAGGCAGGATCAATTGTGTAGGCGATTCCTAGACATGTTCAGATTCAAGTCAACGAAACCGATTGAATGATGCCCAGTCTCACCCCACACCACATCCTCGTCAGGAAACGCATCCTACGTATTGTAAGCCAAGAGAGAGGAGAACGGGGAAGTTGTTACTCACAGCGGCAGAGAACATATCCCAGTCCTTCTTGTGAACCAAGGTAACGACGCGACCAGGATGCTACAAGCCATTCGATGTTCGGCAGATTCAAGCAAATTAGATCAATACCTCGGGGGTTCCTCTATGGTCATGCGATTTCTGCGCGAATCGTCGAACGTAGCCTTTCAAGAACCCAGAGGCTAGTTATAGACATCTTAACGCCGGAAAGAAGCAGAGATTAGGCAACGAGGACCTTGTGCAATAACATGCGGTGGCGGCTACGAAGGATATGAGCTTGACTCTTGTGGAGACAGTGAAGCCACTTTGAAGATAAGAGAGCCGTAACCGAAAACGATGAAAGGTTCAGAGGGCATGGATGTCCGAAACAAACTCGTTGATCAGATTGCGATTGCATATTGATGGTCTCGTAATTACGGACACGTAAGACTTGCGCTATCTATATCTCGACAGAGCTGAAGCTGGCGAGCGTGGGATGGAGCGAGCTCCGACCGGCCTGCTCCCATATGTTCCGCAAACGAAACACAACTCCGCAGGCTTTGTGTAGCAGCAAGGCTGAAGGGACAGACACATCAAAAGCATACGATCTATGGGTCCTGGAGGAGCGATGAGAAGGGTTGGCGGCAAACAAGTAGATCACGAACCTCTGCTTCCGCCTGTTCGACATTTTCTAGCAGAGACTGGATATACTCATTCTTTTCGATGTCTCCACCAAATCGTTGCATCATGCGACCAACAACCTCTCTTGCTGCGGCAATTTGACCACTACTAAGGAAGCCACGGATAACGGCTCCGTAAAGAACAAGGTCAACACCAGGGACTGTGGGACCCTTCGTGGGCCCTTGCGACGATCGGGCTTTGGCATCAGCGGCGCGCTCCGCTTGACCGAGCAACGCGAAAGTGTGTTTGACTTGACCCCCACGAGAATATGCCATGGCGAGTTCGGTGAGTTGATGAATGGAAGGTGAAATCCCGAGTTTGACCATATCTCCCAGGACGTGAAGGCCTCGCTCCGGTCCAAACGCCAAAGTTAGGCGTCGTATAAAAGGAGTAAACGATGCTTGACTGACACCAGTCTTCCAGGCAGGTGGAGGCAGAAGCAATGGGACCCCGCGGTTTACAGCAGGAGCCGGCGCCATACCCATCCTCGCAAATGCCAACAGTTTGCGATAGAGCGTTTCTAGATGGGCATTGTTTTCAGCCAGCTCAAGTAAAGCTCGCCATACGACAGCAGTATGTTTTGGGTCGGGATGTCGTTTGGCTTGTTGGAGGCCTCCTGATATGTTTGTGTCTGATTCTGCTTCAACTCTAAGATGGGGGAGGAGTTCGTCGCGGGGAAGCCCAACGATAAAGAAGTAAGTCGCGAAAGTTTTGATGACTTCAGCAGGTTCCTGTCGACCTTCATGGAAGAGAAGTTCAGCCAATATGTATATTCCGGAGCCAGTATGAGTGCGGAACGCCGCATTACGGAGCAAGCGAATGGCCTGTGTCCTCCCAGACGAAAGGTAGTCGTGAAAAAACTGCACGATGCTGACTGCGCTTGGCATGCGGGAAGGTGTTGGGCTATGGAAACCTTTTCGCAGTCCTCGAAGGCTCTGCGCCATGCCAAACGTGGAGTGTGGCGGTTGTGTCGAGGTCGGAATTGGGGCAAGTTGAGGTGTGGGCATTTCCTCCATATTTATTTCCAGCCAATCTCGACCACTACGAGCTGCGACCGCTGTTTGTTCGTGCAGTCGCAAGAGCTGTTCGATGGAAGAAAGGTATTTTGGATCGAAGGAGGCTTTGAGCTTTCGAAGTAGTAGAGCATATATGGACAAATGAAGACCAGCGTTGTTGCTATGATATGTTGGCAAGATGGCAAGGGCCTCGTCGAGCAGCCAAGCATTGGCCAACTTTCGGACGACGAATGCAAATCGTCGACTTTGGTCTGTGTCCTTTGACCCGTCTTCTGCAGGGTAAGGTTGTGGATGATCTTGTGCGTTCAATGGAGACGAAAAGGACGTATTGGAGCGGGTTTGGATGTAGTCAAGTGTTTTCACCACCAGTTCCGACTGAGGACCACCGAGGTGCGGTAATAACTTGATAGCCATGTCAGGTTGGCCGACATCCACTAGACATTGAATGCAAATCGAAAGATCAGCTGGAGGCATGATATCTGGGTTGTAGGAGTGAGAGGCTTTTGTCTTGCAGTCTGCGACCAATTCGATGAGCGGGTCATAGCGCGAGCCCCCAGCAGCGCGCATCTTGCGAATGAGGAAATTGTAGAGGGACGGATCGAAGCGTATTCTTGGAAGTGCAGGGAGAAGCTTGATAGCGTGGTCAAAACGTCCGGCGTTGGCTAGGGTTCGTATGGCTGAAGTCAAGGCGGTGGTCCGAAAAGCGGCATATACGGGAGATTCATCGACTTTTCCAACAAAAGATGCGTGTCGTTGACAAAATTCCTCCAGAAAAACGATGGCCTGAGCAGGCTCGCCGTACATGCAAATGAAACCGAGGACGCGTTGAGAAATGTGAGGAGCATGTCCTTTGTCGGCGGCTAGGAGCCCGAACTCCATAACCAGTGAAATGGAATTGAGTGAGGAGGACAAAACTCTGCGCATGACGCGATCGAGAGCGTTGGGACGGGAGTAGTCAACGACAGGTATTAACGAGAACCATTTTTTGAATGTCCGTATTTGTTCCTCCATATCTGCATCGGTGCGGGCTTGAGACTTGACTGAGTTTATGGCCGCTAACTGATAGGTGTGTGAGAGAGGAATATCCACCCCAACTTCCAACAATTCGTCAAGGACTTTGAGGGCAATGTCATAGTCTCCCGCCGACACAAGCACCCGAAGGGCCTCAGTGGAAGTGAAAGGAGCGAGAGCTGAAACGCCGCCATGGTAGTCATCACCATCTCCGTCTTCAAAGATGGCACTGGTGTCGGATTCGGGTTCCGGCAGAAGTTCCGGCAATGATACAGCGACCTGAGCTGCTATATCAGCTGCTTCCTGCGGCAGCCTCTGGTAAATTGTGTTTGCGGGAGTGCTTGTGGTGGCAGAAACCAGAGGGAATGGGGGAAAATGGTAGCCGGGAAGATCTAGAATTATGGGTTCAGCTTATGTGTTTTGGAGGTCAAACAGGCCTCACTTGCTCCGCTATCCAACGTATCGTCTCGTTCGTCTATGGGTGCTCTTGTGAGGGCCAAATTGCGGATGAAGGTGCCAGCACGAAACGCCAAATATACGCCAGGTTTCTCGAAGGTTGTTCTAGTTTTTGGAGTAAATGCTGAGTATATCAAGGGCCATGAGGCCCTCAACATCTAAATTAACCGGTTAGACTGACTTCAAGGAAAGACAACAGCAACACACAGAGTCGACAACGAAACTTTTGTGAGAAGCGAGTCACGGTCACATTGTGACGTTCTTTCCTCTCCCTCCTCAAGAATCCTCGCCCCAAGTGCTTTGGGTTGCGCATACCTAGTCCACGACGAAATGGCCGACATCTCGTGCAGCCCGCCTCGCGCTCCCCCGATTCAATATGCTGCTCCATTGGGAACTCGCTGGGCCAAGGAAACTGCAGCTGCTGGTGGTGTCAGTGCCTTCGATCTCCCCACTGATCCAAAGAACATTGGGCCCTGGATTCTTGGCGAGTGTGTTGGGAAAGGCGCCTCTGGGCGAGTCAAAATTGCGAAACATCGTGTCACTGGCCAGCTCGCCGCTGTCAAAATACTTCCACTCGCTCCCTTGGTCAACTCTCGCGCCTCTCTCGCAACACAACAGGCCAAGTCTGACAAACAGCGTCTCGGAATTGACAGAGAGATAACGATGATGAAGCTCATGAACCACCCCAACATCATTCGCATCTATGACGTCTATGAAGGAGCTAAGGAGCTGTTCCTCGTTCTCGAATACGTGCAGGGTGGCGAGTTATTCGACTTCTTGGTCAATAAAGGACGCCTCCAGGCTCCCGAAGCCCTGCAATACTTCAAGCAAATCATCTATGGCCTCAATTACGCGCACACGTTTTCCATTATCCACCGCGACCTTAAACCGGAGAACATTCTCATTGCTTCACTATCACCACCGCTCGTTAAAATCGCCGACTGGGGTATGGCTGCCTTTGCACCTCCTTCTCTTCAACTCGAAACCAGCTGCGGTTCTCCTCACTACGCGAGCCCCGAAATTGTCAATGGCGAGAGATATCAAGGCAACGCAACCGACATTTGGAGCTGTGGCGTGATTCTCTATGCTCTGCTCACTGGACGACTTCCGTTTGACGACAAAAATGTCAAGACGCTGCTCGCTAAAGTCAAGGCTGGCAAGTACGATATTCCAACGTGGATTGATCCTCTTGCGGCAGACCTTCTCTCTCGCATGCTTGTTGTTGACGTCTCTTGCCGAATTACGGTTTGTCCAAATGTCTAGCTTTACCGTTCGTCTCTGATTAACATAATGAATGTCCAGATTCCGGAGATATTGGTCCATCCATGGCTGCTTTCTTCGACGGCACCACTTACCACCGACTCCCTTTTGATAAAGACGCCGCCGCTCCCTCCCTCGCCTAGTACTCTTGCTCGTCCGCTTGGTCATCCGTCCTTGATCGACCAAGACCTATTCGCTTCCCTCCGCATTATTTGGGGTCGCCACGCTGACGCTCAAGGCGAAAGTATCAAGCGCGATCTTTGTTCGCCAGCTGGGCAAGGTATCCATGCCAAAGCATTCTACTTCCTTCTTGGCCGCCACCGTGATGAATCATTACGAACACGTGACGGCAACTCCAACACCGACGATGCACTGGATCAACTCGGAAGTCCAACATTCGATTTAGGATGGGAACTCGATCTCAACAAACATCTCCAACCCTATGCCCTCAAGTCTCGGCGACCCACTTCTAGTCACCAACGAGCCACTACTGTGGTTGCTCCCATTTCAGGTCTAGCCCCACCAATCGTATCACGCACACCTTCTGTTGTTAGCTCTAGAGACCGACCTCCGTCCCCCGTTGGACCCCGCGCACGATCTACTCGGGTGCCCCAGCCCAACGCAACGGTTCAACGTGCCCGGAGCGGGGCAAGTCGTCCGGCATCATCCACAAACACCAACAGTGCCCCTCGCCTTCCTCGTCGTGGCTATACCTTTTCTGTTGGAGAAGATGGTTCAAGGCGTGGCCGCACTGCCAAAACAACACCATCAGTGGACGCCCCAACTTTGTTCTCTCCTCAACTCTTCAGGCGTCCTTCGGGGAGTCGTTCGCACGCTACCAATGTTGCTCCGCCGCCGCCCAAACCAATTGTCCACTCTCCAGTTGCCGGTTCAGAGCTCGATGTCCACATTGATCTCAATCTTGACTTCAATCTGATGAAGCTTGGGTCAGAAGAAAATATCGCTCGTGTCTCTGTGGAGGAGAATGTTGGTGTTGAAATGGATACCGAGCGAGTTCCTCTTCTTGCCTCGCCTCGCATGCGCAATGCCGGAATCCAGAAGACGATTGATGGTGTTACCGACCGTCTTAACAACTTGGCCAAAACTCAAACTTCAGCGCCTCCACGAGCTCACAAAGGTTTCGGTGACAAGGAAAATCAGAGTTTCACTGAGGGATGGAGTTACGTTGCGGCAGATGAATTCCAATTGGGACTTGGTCTTGGTGCGAACCGCAACGATGGAAGGAAGGAGAACGGCAACGTTATCTTTTTGCCTGATGAAGCGAAAGGGAAGCGGGAGAAGGAACGCAAAGGCAAACGCACGTTTTTTCTTTCTATCACACTTTCGTTGATACTAACCCATTATCAGATATGACCATGCCGCCACTAAAATCAAAACGTTCTACCCTGTCCATCCTAACCTCCCCTGTCGCACTCAATCATGAAGGTCCTGGTCCTAAGTTGACTTCCCCTGGCGTTGGCGAGTTCAAGGGATGGTTTTCCAACCTCTTTAGCTGGAAAGGGACTGGCCAAGCGATTCCGGGTACTGGTGTCATCTATTCTGCAGACGGGCTGGACAAGACCCGTAGAGATGTTGGACTACTCTTCGAGAAGCTTGGTATCACCATCGAAGGCAGCGGGTTTACGTTCGCAGAAGGCTCGGATCGCGGCGACGATGACTTTGCGATGGGAATGATGCTGCGTTGCAGGGTCGAAGAGGCCGCTCCAGACGGAATTTCTCTCAAGCCTGTCCGATTCCGGGTAGAGTTTTCTCCAACCCCATCGGCACGCGCATTGTCCAATATCAAGAATCTCGCAATGCCTCTATCGCCCAACCAGAACACGGGCAACATCCCCTCCGCTAGCCTGAATGCTTTGCTTTCAGCGCCACTAGATGTTCCGCTCAAACACCGTGCCAACGTGTTGGTCAATCGCAACGGAGTCGGAGCGACTCGGCCGGTTGGGAGTCAGACCGCAATCTTACTGGTGCACGAGAAAGGCAGTACCTCGACATTCAGGCATGCGTGGAAGAAGTTGAAGGAGCGGTATGACGATGTGAGTTCGGCATATCCGATTCTCAGTCCGTCGATTGGGACCACCCCGTTCGTCGAGCAGCAGCAACGGTTTGCGTTGTAAGGGCATACCCTTTTCTTTCTGTTTGTATTTTGTCATGTAACACCGTCCACAAATGTACTATAGCACAACCTAGACTATTAGAGGAGGAATTGGATTCGATATGTCTTCTGAAGGACAGCGAGCTTGTACCTGGACGATGAACGACAATGGATGAGTCGTTTTTCATCAGATCGAGACTGCTTAGGAGTCATGACATGGTGAATGATCTCAAGCTATACGGATTGACGCTCATGTTTTTTTTTTCACCTATCGTAGCTCATTAAGTACAGGAAAGGTCACAGATGAGAGTTTCTGGACTCGACAATCACCCCAACAGGGATAAGTTTTGCCGACTTTGGAGCGAAATCCTGTGATGTGATGTAATCAAAAACCATGACTGGCCTTGGACTGGCCTGAGACCAACCCTAGTGACGTCAGAACTCGTGCCCTATTTTTGTTGGTGCATAAATGAATAGACCGTTCATCCTCCTCTTCGACTTCCGCCCACCATGTATGCCTCCCCCATTGCTGGCACTTTTTTCCGCTGACTGTCATCCAGGTCGAACGTCTCTCAGGCGACGACCGCGTCGACGTCGACGTTTGTCACTGCGCTTGTTTTCAACGCGATTGTCTTTGGTGCGGAAATCGCCATCTTCACCATCCTACGACCCCACTTCAAGGCCATCTACGAGCCAAGAACCTACGTTCCAGTCCCTTCGTGAGTTGTCTTTCAATTTCGGGTCGGAAGACACGCTTCGACGTGGTCGTTGCCTGGGGCGCCTTGTTTTCGCAGAGGGGCTTTGTTTGCGTCAGACCAAGACTTGGAGTAGCCTCCACTACACAGTCTTCCGCTCCATAGCTTTGACGAAACTGCCATGTTGATGCCAGCCACCCGTCTCACATCGTCGCCTCTGCTCGCTTCAGCCTATCATTCTTCCTATCATCGTTGAGCCTATACTAACCATTTCCCTTTCAGACGGCGGATACACTCTCTCACTGGTGTCTCCTCCATATTCTCATGGCCATGGGCCGTCTTCAAAGCCGACTACAAGGCTGTTCTGCACGCCAATGGTCCCGATGCCTACTTTTTCCTGCGATTTCTTCTCATGATGGCCCGTGTTTTCCTCCCAATTTGGATCGTCTCCTGGATCATCCTCCTCCCTGTGACATCCGTCAAGACACATGTCGGTGCAAACACCAAGCTTGACCTCCTGAGCTTCGGCAATGTCGAGCCCAGCAAGCAGACGCGCTACTGGGCACATTTGGTACTAGCGTGGGCTTTCACGTTCTGGGTGTTCTATAACATCCGGCTTGAAATGTCTCATTTCGTCACAACGCGTCAACAATACCTCATTAACCCTGTCCACGCGAAGTCGGTCCAGGCCAATACTATTCTTGTCACTGGAATCCCCGCACGTTACCTCTCGCCGGCCGCGCTTCACGAACTCTTCAAGGACCTTCCAGGAGGCGTCAAGCGGATATGGATTAATCGCAATCTTCGCACGCTTCCCGATATCTACGATCGCCGCCTTGCTGCCTGTGCAAAGCTTGAGTCAGCAGAGACGAAGCTTATTTCGATTGCCACCAAAGCCCATCTTAAAGCAGGTGGTGACGGCAAGGATGTTGAGCAACGAGGAGGTGTGCCTGAGGTCCCGCGGGACCAGCGGCCAACCCACAAGCTTGGGTTTCTAGGACTTTTCGGCCAGAAGGTCGATTCTATCGATTGGGCCAGACGCGAAATCATTCTTTGCAACCGTCTTCTTAAAGAAGGTCGTAGGGTTATGTCGGCAGAAATGAGCGACCCTAACCAAACACCTTTCGACGAGCTCGATGATGCTTTCCCCGAAGATGACGATGCTGATGGTGCCGAGGCTGCAGAGAAAGAGCTGACCAAAGTCAAGGAGCAAAACTACCCTGCACTCAGTAGCGCGTTCATTACTTTCAATCGTCAAATAGCTGCAAACATGGCTAAGAATCTTCTCCTTCACCACGAACCATATCGAATGGCCGAAAAATACTCTGAGGTGTCTCCACAAGACGTCATTTGGTCCAACCTTGGTCTCAACCCATACGAGATGCGTGTCCGCACTTTGTTGTCATATGCCGCTACCGCCGCCCTCATCATCTTCTGGTCCATCCCCGTCGCGTTCGTTGGTTTGATTTCAAACTTGCATTCGCTTTGCACGACCGCCTCGTGGCTCGCGTGGATTTGCGACCTCCCGCAAGTTGTTGTCGGTATACTCAGTGGTATCTTACCCCCGGTTTTGCTCGCGGTACTTATGATGCTGCTTCCCATTGTGTTGCGGTTGTTCTCTGTTTTCGAGGGCATGCCAAAACGTAGCGGCGTCGAACTCAGTCTGATGACACGGTTCTTCATGTTCCAGGTCGTGGTATGTCATCCCTCCATCCTTCTTTTAGCTCGATACTTATGAAGGAAACTAGCACTCGTTCCTGATTATCACTCTTTCGTCCGGAATTGCATCGGCGCTTCCCGGTTTATTGAAGGATCCATCGTCGGTTCCAAGTTTGCTCGCTCAAAAGCTGCCATCTGCCTCGACGTTCTTCTTGACGTAGGTTTTCACCACTTTTTTTTGACCAACTCGATCTCTGATTTTTTCTCTAGATATACGATTCTTCAAGGTCTTTCTGGAACTGCGGGTGGTTTCCTCCAAATCGTACCACTAGTGGTCTACTACGTCAAGCTTTATCTTCTGGGCAGCACCCCTCGCGCGGTTTATGGGATTAAATACGGTGCCCGCAATGTTGCCTGGGGAACCTTGTTCCCTGGAATCACGTTGCTCACTGTTATCGCACTTGTCTACTCGGTCATCGCCCCAATCATCAACGGCCTCGCTTGCTTCACGTTCTTCGCGTTCTTCCAGCTCTACAAGTATCTGTTCTTGTGGCAATTTGAGCAACCCCGGTCGGGGGATACTGGGGGCTTGTTCTTCCCCAAGGCAATGACACACATTTTTGTTGGGTTGTACATTGAACAAGTATGTGTTTTTCTATTGTCTACACCATCGTGCTCACATTTCGGTAGATTTGCCTTGCTGGCTTGTTCTTCCTTGCCCGCGATGACCAAGACAAGGCGTCGTCGATTCCACAAGGTGCACTGATGGTGGCCCTCATCATTATAACGGTGCGTTTCCGTCCATTTCAGCTGAGTGGTTCTGACCTGTTACCCTCCAGGTTCTCTATCAGAACCTCATTTCAAGTTCCTATGGGCCACTTCAGGCTGCCTTGCCGCTTAGTCTTGCGGACAAGACGTTTACGGCGCAGCCCACATCCCGCAACAGCACGAACTCGCACGAGATGACGGAGCCGAAACAGTCAGCGGAAGCAGCGAGTCCGGTGCATGGGGACGAGGAGCAGGAGGCGCTTACTGCGCGCCAAAAGGCTGCCGCGAAGCTCAAGTCGGATGACGAATATGGATTTGCGCATCCCGCGGCGTCGCGGCCACAGCGTGTCATATGGCTTCCACGTGATCAACTGGGGCTGGCGGAAGAGGAGGAGCGTGTGAATGAGGCGGCTGGCGTGAAGGCGAGTCTAAAAGACGCGGAAATGAACGAGAAGGGCAAGGTCGACATCAGCGGGCCGCCGCCGGACCTGGTGCTTGTGGATGAGTAAGCGGAGGTGGATTGGAGAATTTGGACGGAACAAAATAAAACAGGTATATATTGGACTCTGGAACCGGACTGCATGCATTGTCTGCTACGATGTGGACCACACATACCCCTCCATTCGTTCATCTAGCCTATTTTAATGTCTACTAGTAAAGTATTCTTGTAACGATTTTATCTGAAATGTCACGATCTGGTCTACTGGACTTGGAGTCGTGGATGCCAACTTGAATTGAGGGTTCAAGTAAGGTATAGGCCATGCACGATCCACGACCCCCACGTGAGTGATGCGCCACATCTATATTGGGAAATATCTGCTAAATTTCATCCATTCGACCACTTCTAGCCTGAATTGGGTCAATCGCCGCCATGAATCGATAGATATTGGTGCCTAAGTACTATATATGTAAAAATAATCGTGAAAATACAAGAACTGATGACGGAGTTTGCCATTTACTACCCGAAAACGCGGATGCGCCAAAGCTTGTCTGGCGGCGTTGCTACAGGGCAATTTTCTGCTCTATGCCTCCACCAAAGGCCCATATCCGTGCCAGAACGGCCAATCTTCCCTCTGCTCCGAGAACACCCAAAAAGAAGCGGACCCATTCCGTGCTTACACCGCAGACAAGATCGCGTCATTCAAAGAAGACACGCGTCAAACGCGTCGAACACGTCGAGAATGATGAGAATATAGAAGACGTGAGTGGCACACAGCATAGATGAGACTTTCTGACGAAAATCAGGCCTATCTTGACACGTCTTCCCCCTTGAAACCCCTTGGCGACGATCCCTTCCTGGTGACTGGTCAGCCTGCGCCTATCACCTTCCAATGTGAAGGCTTCACGAGCCGGCCACCCACTGGTGCCCCCGAGACCTTTATGTTTACTACCGAGCTGTTTGAGGATGTCGACGAGGAACTTAATTCAGAAGACGAGGACTTGGCATTTGTTAATCCCGAATTTGACGAGCTTCTCACTTGCGCTCCTGGAACATTTCCCTACGATGGGTACCCGCGTCCAGCTCCACCATTGGAATATCTTGCAAGAATGAAAGCTGCCGAACGCCAACGTGTGGTATTCTCTGCACCCAGCGTCACTGCTGCCCATGATGCACTCGTGGACTTGATGCTGTTGATGAAGGGTGAAATTCGTGGTCCCAACAGCAAGGGCTACAAGAAGCCCAAGTTTGACACATATGTTCGCGCAAGACTGGAGGGAATGCGTACTCTGCTGTCGATATACACGTCACCCAGATCAACAACATATGAAGACTGGGGTGAGTCAGCGATGCAGGCGGCGATTGCTGTTGGTCGGGGTAAGAACTGCGCGAGGGTATTTGCCGAGCTTGCGCGCGCGTTTATCGAAGATCGACAAGTTCTTCCTTGTAATCCCTATGGGAAGTCAAGCAAACCAATACTGAACAACGAAAGTCTTGATGCCGAAGTGCGAGCAGCATTGCGTGGCCAGGAAATAACGGCGGAGAAAACCCAAGCATTTGTGAACCGAGAAGACATCAGAGAAAGATACAAGATTACCTCGGCTATTAGCATTCGCACTGCACGCCGATACCTGATCAAGCTTGGTTTTGCGTACGTGTTGCATGTTTGAAGACATTCTTCAAGACTGACTACAAGCAGTTATGGATATGCAAAGAAGGGCCAGTATTCTGACGGGCATGAGAGGGAAGATGTTGTGGTGTATCGAGAAGAGACGTACCTGCCGACACTCAAAGATTTTGAAGAGCGCTCCTACATCTACCACGCCGATGGCACCATCCAAGTCCCTCGTTTACCGCCAGGAGTCCGACCCACATGCATATGGTACCACGATGAATCGATCTTTTACGGCCATGACCGACGACGGAAGCTTTGGCAGGATGTGACGGCGGGGGCAAAACCATATCAAAAGGGAGAGGGAGGATCGTTCATGGCTGCCGACTATTTCTCTGCCGACTTTGGATGGTTGCGAGGGGCTGGAGGGTGAGTCAGCAAGACGGACAATGTGCCCAGGAAAGAACAGAGACGGTTACTTTAGTGCAGCGGATATCGAAGAGCAAGCGAGAGCTGCTTGCGCAATCGCCACAACACGGTGGCCAGAATTTGACCACATCTTCATTTACGACAATGCGACCACCCATCGAGCTCGGACTGCTGGTGCGTTGACAGCAATGGGAATGCCCAAGTTTACTTCGGGCTCGCGTGCAATTGAGGCAGAAGAAGAGGGCAGGGATGGTGGAGAGAAGACCAAGAAGCCGCGAGCTCCAAAGAAAACCAAGCCAGCTGGAGGAGGGAATGAGACACGAAAGAAGAAACCGCCGAAGAAGACCAAACCTCCCAAGGACCCAAAAGATGCCAACTTCTTGGTCCAGGTCAACAAACTCAACGAAGACCAGACCATCATGCACGACGAGCACGGTGAACGCGTCAAGGAAGAGATCCAAATGACTGGTGCGACGTTCGCCGACGGCAGTCCACAGTCTCTCTATTTTCCCACCGATGTCGAGAAGTTCGCTGGTAAATTCAAGGGCATGGCGGTTATTCTGGAGGAGAGACGTTTGCGTGGGGACTTGGGAGAGCATTTGACGAAGGAGGAGCTTGCAGGAAAAGTTGCCCAATGCAAGAAATTCAAGTGCCCCAAAGTTGATGCGGGTAGACAGACGACATGCTGCATGCGTCGAATGCTGTTTGACCAGCCCGATTTCGCCAACGTCCAGTCATGCCTAGAGGCAGCCTGCTCGCCCTTCAACGTCACAATCCTCTTCCTTCCAAAATTCCACCCAGAGCTTAACCCCATCGAAATGGTGTGGGGATTTGCCAAGCGCATGTACCGGCAGTACCCTGAATCGTCTGGCGATGAAGCATTAGAGCGGAACACGCTGACAGCGTTGGATAGTGTACCGTTGGCCTCGATGCGAAGGTTTGTTTTGCGTGCTCATCGTTTTGCCGACGCTTATCGAAAAGGACTTGATGGCGCACAGGCCGCATGGGCAGTAAAGAAGTACAAAGGGCATCGTATGCTTCCCCCAGAGTTCAGAGCTGAGCTTGAAAAGGCAGAAGCCGAGGCCAAGGGTACACAGAATATCAAGTAGTCATTGTTGCACGAACTCCGTCATCAGTTCTTGTATTTTCACGATTATTTTTACATATATAGTACTTAGGCACCAATATCTATCGATTCATGGCGGCGATTGACCCAATTCAGGCTAGAAGTGGTCGAATGGATGAAATTTAGCAGATATTTCCCAATATAGATGTGGCGCATCACTCACGTGGGGGTCGTGGATCGTGCATGGCCTATACCTTACCTTAGGACCCAAAATTGTGTTTTCCTTGTCCAGAAAATGGGTTTTTGAGGCAGGATTTCGGTCGGAAGATGACGTGGTAGATTACCAATGCCATCAACTGCCACGCTGTCAGCTACAAACTGCCTTCTTTTGGGTTTTTGAGGCCGAAATCTTGAAGCAGGAGCTTCCCGGGTCCTGTTCAAGTACAAGCCCTTGAACGCTAAAAGGCAACAAAGACCAGTGCTTTATTACAAGCAAGCCAATTACTAGTAGCTGCCGAATCTCAGGCGGCGCCGCTGCTTGAGCGCTCGTGGCCCGTGACGTCTGGCGCCGCCGCTTTTGACGCTCGTGACGGCTGGCGTCAGGTTCAAAAACGACTGCAAAGCTTAGACCTGATTCGAAAGCTCGTTTCTTCAGGTTCGCATTCAAGTCCTTTGTGGGCCTCAGCAAAAACAGACCTTCAGGCATGTGCACACTCCTTGGACCGAGACACAGTCTGCGACGCGCCGTTTATGGGCGCTATTTTCTATAAAAGCGGGTTACCCGCTGTTAAGCGCGCAAAAACATAACGCAAGTCTTCCATTCGATTCATATTGACGCGCCCTTGTCTCTTTCCGGACTCGAAGTTTCCTTTTATTCTTGGAGCACTCAACGCAACTCCCCCATGGCCATGCAGATGCACTGGGTGTATCTACTTGCTGCGGCCTTACTGTTGCCCTGTCGCGCACTTTCCTTCAACAGAACTATCGACGACACCGATTCGAACGCGTGGAGCTTCTCGAGCAGCTGGCACGCGATAGCGGACGGGCATCCTTGTCAGGTGTGCCTGCTTGTCGTTTCCAGTGCAAAAGACGACTCACACTGACACCACAAAGGATTGCGTTGCAAAGCCCGATCGAAACAGAGTGTACAACTACTCGTGGCACGACGGCGCGCTTGGGTCCGGCTCCTTCCGCTTCCAAGGTCAGAACACAACTCGCTGAATAGCTCTGCTAACTGAAAAGCCAGGCACTCAAGTTTACATCTACGGCATCGACGTGCCCCGGCCCGGAAACATCACCTTCACCATCGACGACCCGCCCAGCTCCAGCTCGTATTTCTTCGACTCCGGCACTATCCTATACGAATCGCTCTTTTTCCACGCGCAGGGGCTCGACGGCGCCAAACAGCATACCGTGAACTGGTCCGTGGCGCTCGGGCCCGGCGGCGGCGGCTCGGTGCTGCTGGACTATGCTGTCGTCACCGTGAACCAAACCGAGACTGGGCCAGCCTCCCCCACAAGCAAATTGAAAGTAGGCCCAATCGTGGGCGGAGTAGTAGCCGGTGTTGTCGCGCTGGCAATTCTTGTGGTTGGGTTGCTGTGCTACCTTAAAGCACGCCGTCGACGGCAGGAAAAAGCCTTGTCGGTCTGGCCAGACGGGATTGAACTTGGCAGCGACACCACTATTAGCACGCAGCCCATGTTACACGCACACGCCGATCCAACCATCCTCACGGCTTTTCCTGCACCAACTCCTAATTCCATACCGCCACCGTCAATATCCAAAGCTCCCAAGGGGTATATCGTGAGATCTTCGCCTACGAGTAGCGACAATGCATCTCCGCCCTCAAGCCCCCCGCGGGCACACAACACTGACTCGGAAGTCGAACGCAGGCTGCGTGCGCTGGAAGACACTGTTCAAGGCCCACCGCCCGGCTACAACTGACATATGTTTCAAGGGCTTGACTTTGACGTTTGAGTTAGAAGAAAGAGACTTTTTGGGACTGAGCTTCACTTACTACCGTTTAATATTTATACGAATGAGAGTTATGAATTAATGGGATCGGGCCTTGCTTTGTTTGAATCCCGTTATTTGGCTAGCTTCAACCGCCGGCGTCATGTCGCTGAATATATACCTTCTACATCCAACTGGCACGAGTCGAATTTGACTGGTTTCCAGTTTGCGTCATTGCGAGCCGGATATAATGGTGCACATATGCAAGCGCCAGACTGCAGAACCACTTCATGGCACGTGCACAGCTTAACCTTGAACAGCTACATCCATGTCAAATACAGCTTGTGCGCCGTGTGGTCTTTCCGGCGTCGCGCCTCCCTAGGAGCGCCTTCCGCCCTTGTTTTTCTTTCTTTCCAACTTGGTTCCGGGGCTTGAACGTAAGCCGATCCGCTTCTTTTGAGCCTTTTCTGACTTGCTTCAAGTTATTTCGAAAGGACTGCCGCTCGGTATAAAAGGAAACGAGACGGTCCGCAACTGGGATCCGCCTTTCGTTCCCACTTGCTCGATGGTGGCCGAGGCCCCGCCCACATATACGGACTCTGTCGTTGTTGACCCACCTGGCAGCGAACACGAAAACGACGCGGAGTGTCCTTCCCCAATAACAGAGCAAGACGAGGACGTTGTTTCTGCTCGTTTGAGACCAGACTCGCTTTCTCCATCGACTCTGGTAACTCCACGACGGCGGCCGACAACTGCGACGGATGCGAGTACAGTGGCGGAAGTGCGGCTGTCGCTGTTTCCGGACCACAAGATTTTTCAGCCCAGCCGCGCTTCTTCGACCTACCGGAGGGATTCGGCGGTTTCAGCCGATGCAACCGCCACTGCCCCAGCCACGACAACACCCAATCCAACCAACTTCGTCTCCGTCTTCCGCAAAACCCACAAGCGCGCGTTTTCGTTCGGCGTTGGCGCTTCGCGGTCAATTAAAGGCAGCTTCGCAGTAAACCCGTTCTTGGACATTCCCGGCCATTTGCTCGCACCGCTGGGCTCCGGGGAGACAACGCGGAAGAACTTGCGGCTCAAGGTGGAGAATGGCGGTATTGATGTAGACGTGTACCTTGTCGGGGAGCCAACGCAGCACAACACGGGGCCAGTCAAGCGGACAGAGCTGCATTTTGAACTGTGTGGAGGGTTTTCTTCAAGCCCGCTCCTCGCTCGCATCGTGCGTGCTTCCATCTTATCTAATCTGCCAGCTAACAAAATAATTAAACAGCACACCCCCACGCTGCGCCGCCCGCCAGTCCACATTTCCCTCGTCTCCCAAAATGGTTTTGTCTCGCTGCATCTCCCGCTATCCTTCCACGGCCTGCTCCGCGTCAGCATCGCCGCCGGCGACCTCAACGACCACATCACGCTCTCTGCGGCGCTAGCACCGCATACAACCATCCTCGCGGAGGACGCGACGTCACGTGCGTATTTTGTCGGCTCGCTCGGCGCGGGCCGGTGGGAGGGCGACCGGGCGGAGGTGGACGCGAAGAGCGGGAGAGTCCGCGTACAGTTCAGTGGTGATGTGGAGCGGGACTTGGATGGGCTGAGACGCGTAGGTTGGGAACTGATGGGATTGTAATTGGACGATTCAAGGACTATTAGACCTCGGAGTCGATCCCAAGTTTTACTCGGACAATTGCCTTCACGCGCTGCTCACAAAAGCGAATAAAGAATTCAGTTCATCAGGACCTTTCTGTATACACTTTCTGGTTAAGGACGTTTACTTGGCGTCAATTCTCCCTTGAACAACAACTGAACTCCTAACTCAACTTTCAAAAACGACTGCAAAACATTCGAAAGCTCGTTTCTTCGCGTTCAAGTCTCAGCAAAAACCAAGCCTAATAGACTTTCAAGCATGTTGAAACTCCTTGAAGTCTGCGATGCGCCATCGAGTTCGTATAGAAAGACCTTTTGGGACTGAGCCTGAGCAATACTACCGATCTCAACTTCTTGAACCAGGCCTTGTTTGAATCCCGTTATTTGGCTAGTTTTAACCGTCACGTCATTCTCCCGCGCTCAATACACCATCGCGTACATCCAACTTGCACAAGCTGGCATCCCCAACTACGGTTCAGAGTCCAATCGAACAAATCGTGACATAATACATTCAAGTTTCAGATAAAGTTGTTATTATAAGAAATTAATACCACCTCTGACAGAGGGTCTGATGCCTCTGAGATAGAGTACTGTGGTTCCCAGTGATTGGGTAATCTCCCAATGACTGGGTAATCGCCAATTCTCGCCATCGTTTCTTGTATAGCACTTCCGGTATCATCCGGGATTGCTTCATTAGCCTATCGAGTATATGTATACAAAAAATTAGAGGTATCCATGAAGAGCTGGTGTGCCGGTGGTGTGGCCGATCACACGACTTGGGTAATATTTGCGTCCAGATACCCATTTTCTGTTGTTGACTGGGAAGGTCACCATCCACAACACCTAGACAATCTCCATATGCCTAATAAGTAACATTGCGTGTGTTAAAACACATTTCTACGCGCGATTCGCTCCATAGCGTCAAGATTGAGACAAATGTGACGCCGTGTCACAAGCCCATCAAATCGAGCAATAGCTCAAGATAACGAAGAAGGAACATCTTGAGGTGGAATTTTACACTTTAGGGTGAGATTTAAGCCCACCTCTATCTTTTCGGCATATTTATTGCCCACTACACACTCAGGAGGACTGAAATACACAGTTTGGACGCAAATATTACCCAAGTCGTGTGATCGGCCACACCACCGGCACACCAGCTCTTCACGGATACCTCTAATTTTTTGTATACATATACTCGATAGGCTAATGAAGCAATCCCGGATGATACCGGAAGTGCTATACAAGAAACGATGGCGAGAATTGGCGATTACCCAGTCATTGGGAGATTACCCAATCACTGGGAACCACAGTAGTGAGTGCCCACTGCCAATGCTCATCGCCTGAACAGGAATCGACATTGCGAAGAAGGTTTTGTTTGTTTGTTTAGCGAGCCACCATATTTGCTTATGTGGATGAACCACTAATACTTATCGGGAGGGTAACAAGAAGATAAGTTATGAGTCTGGCAAACGACGCGTTCGTCACGTGCACGCGCCGTGTGTGACATGTGTGACACCATTGTTTTGAATTGCGTTCACGCTTGGTTCGCATTGCCACTGTGCCACCGGCTTCCTGGTGCTTTGACTGCTTGGTTGTGTATATAAAGCTGGGTGCGCCGTCATGTTACCCACATTTTGACTCGTACCAACCATGTCCCTTCCCCAGACACCTCACCGTGACCCCGGACGCGTTCCTTTCAATACCACTGGCGCGCTAGGTGTCCCATTCACGGAAACTTCAGCGACTACGCCCCCAAAAGTGAAAGCGGGCAACTCTCAATACACCTCCGACAAAGACGTGACGAAGCACAACGACAAGCGGGAAATGGAAGCTTGGAAAGCGCAAGCCAGATCCGGTTTCTCCTGCGAGGTCTCCACTGACGACTTCTTTCGGCTATACATGGGCGACAAAAAAGCTCCCCAACGGAAACTTGACGCAATGGTGTTTCGGGGGCGGGGACATCTTGCTGACGCTGCTGAGAAGATGAATAACTCTCTTGAAATACCTGTATATGTCCCTTGGGTATGTCGTCCGCGCTTCTGCTGAGCTTATATTCACGATCGCTAGGCCAAATACTGCAACGCCTTGGCTGAAGCTCTTCCAGAGGCTCAACGACCATTCTTTGATACGACATGGGCGACCACTTTCCCTCGGCTCCATCCCACCGACCCCGACTCCAAACCAGATGTTGTTGGCTCGAAGCCTGGAATGAAGAAAGAGCGCTTCCGGGGGCAAGACAAAACTGGGAAAGAGACGAAAGTTTGGTCGTGGCCCTTCGTCGCCACTGCCACCGAGCATAAAGGAAAAAAAGGCGATGATCCTTTCACGGACAAGGGCCCAGCAGAGTCTGATGAGGGCTGCAAGGCTGCCGTCCAGCTACTTCACAACGCACGACGCATGTTCATGGCCTCTGGATGCTGCTATGTCTTCCTTTTGACGGTTTTTGGGCATCACGCAAGAATCGTCCGCGTCGACCACTCTGGGTACATCGTCACCGAGCCTTTCGACTGGACCCCAGACAACGAAGAGCGCGTGATTCCCGAATTCTACTGGCGCTTATTCTGTGGGGGCGAGCCCAAGTCGTTCCTCGGCGCCGATAACACCGTCTCACCAACACCCTTCCGCAAACAAGCGCAGATGTACAAAACGCTGAAAAAGATCGCGCCTTCCGCGGGCTGGACGATGGACTCCCTGAGAAGCAGTCTCTGTATCACGCTCAAAACCGGATCGACAACCAAACGATGCCTTACGGTCGGCCCGCCTATTCACCAATCGAAAGGTCTCTTCTCCCGTGCCACACGAATCTATCGCGTGCTGGTTGAGGGCGAAGAACCTCCTCGTCTCCATGCATTAAAAGATTCTTGGGTTCAAGCTCATCGTGTCCCCGAGTGGGTTTTCTACCGTATCATCGACGACCATATCGAAAACGAGCTCGGCGGAAGGCCGGTACGAGGTCTGACACGTTGCCTCGGAAGTCAAGAGCTGAATCAAATGTCTGTGGACCACACGACCATATCGGCCGCCCTTCGTGAGGGTGGGAAGCCGCTTCAAGAGCGACATCACCAACGGACTCTCCTTGCTGACGTTGGAACACCGATCTACGAATACCCGCGGACCAAAGTGCTCTTGCAGGGAATACGCGATGCCATGGAAGGCAAGTGCAAACTCGTTTGCTGTTCTTCCTGATCGCTGACTTGTTGTAGGACATAAAATTGCCGTCGACGCGGGGATTATTCATCGCGACGTCAGTCCAGGCAACCTTCTTTTGAAAGAGGGTCCGGAGGAAAGCTACGAAGGCTTCATCCTCGACTGGGATGTCAGTCTCCTCACAGAGAAGGGCAAGGCTGCTGCGCAACGCGTCTGCGGAATTGATCTTTCGCAGTACGAGTTATCCAAGCTCGAGAAAGAGATTACGGTTAGTTCGTTATCTCAATACTGTTTCCATCTGACATGGTTTTAGGGAACATTCTATTTCATGGCAATAGAAGTTCTCAAGGAATATTCTCGATACCACGGCGTCAATCAACCCTCCGTCGGCGCGCTTGCAGTATTCTCCCACGAGCCTAAGCACGATCTCGAATCTTTCTTTTGGGTCCTCATCTGGGTTCTATTGCGTTATGCCCGACATTCAGCTAATGAAGGCGACCTTGCTGCTTCTACATTGTTTGATCACAACAATGCGTCTACCGCATATCGACTGAAGTTCGCTTGGCTCGGCGAGTTCATGCTGGGCGATCACAAGAACTTGATTTCTCAGAATGCGCCGCTCAGTTTGGCGGTATATGATCTGGGTTATCTGTATAGCAAAGTCCATTTCCAACAATGGCCGGGCCTCACGCATGACGCTGCCTTCATTGCGGTGGACGATCTTCTGGCGACAGAAGATGGTTGGCCAGCCGACGACAAACCCATCCCTTTCGATCTTCCAAGTTCTTCCCAAGGCGAAGCCGAAACTCATGAGCGTGTTCCTGCTGCCCCCGTATTCGCAGCCCGCACTTGGGCTGTCGGGGACCCAAACTCTACTTCCGCATATCCGCCGCCCCCGCTCATTGTCCATGACGACGGCTCCCGTTTCGTTGCTGGTCCCTCTCGGCCCTCAAATCGACCACCACTCTCAGCATCGGCCACCAGCAAGCGCAAGCGGGAAATCGACGACGGAGAGGCACCTCCAGAGGCCTCCGGCTCGAAAAAGAGTGGCGGGGCTAGCCTGGGCACCGGAGATGTTGGCATTGCGAGTGAGCGCAAGAAGCAGAAGACCAAGGAGTAACGGGCTGGGAGTGAACGACGTTCAAAGCTGTAGATTGTACTAATACATAGTAGAATAGGAATATGGACTGATCATGATTGATTCACCCTTATTAAAACGTGTCCTTGGGATTTAGTTCTGTGTTCTTGGGCAGTTTTAAATTTTACCAAAACAGACTGCAGAATTCTCATCACGGACAACCGTCTGCATCCACAGCCCAAATTCACTTCAAAGGATGAACTGATAATTGTCTTTCCGTCAAGTCAGTCCCGATTCACGTATCTAGATACCTCCAAATGTTCTTTCAAGTACTTCATACCTAGATGGTCCACTCAGATCTTATCAGTAGATAAGAAAAAGAGAGGAAGAGTAGGCTATCATTCTACAGGTACAAGTACAATCTGTCGTCGTTGCTAATACTGCCAATGCATACTCCCTCCCGACACCGTAACCGAGCGCGATCTCCTGCTACTCCGCTCATCGTACCGCGGAATGCCAAAAGCGGGCTCGCTCCCTATTCTCGAATGGCGGGGCGGCGAGGCTGACATCGAGGAAGAGCGCAGTGCAAAAAAGTGTGCCGGGTCCATCATCCCACGATCTTGTTCTCGTGCATAGACACTGTCGCGATGTTGGTCGTAGTTGCCGTCGTCAGTTGACGCGTCGGAGGTGGATGCATACGAGGTCACGGTACCGCGTGCCGAGATCGGGTAATCAGATGAGGTCACGGAGAACTTTGAGCGGGGGAAGTTGCGCGAGATGTCGACGATAGAGCAGTGCTTCTCGTCGTCCTTATCGCTCCCCTGCTTCTTAATGACCGAAACACCGTCGAGTTGGTCGAGTTTGCTCATTCGCATCTGGTGGCGGTGGTGGGAGAAGACATAGACGGCGATGATCACGGCGAGCATGGCGAGGATGACAACGGCGACAAAGATGAGGCGCGAGGGGTGGGTGGTGCCGGGGGCGGGTTTGCTTTGTTGTGCTTTCTCGAGGGGCGACGGCGTGGAAGGACTGGGAGAGACAACAGACGAAGCGACGGAACTTGCCAGCGAGGGTGCCGTTGTGTCCGGCGCAGCCATAAGAGCAAATACTTCTTCGACAGGAGGCAAAACAACGTCGGGCGAGGCGTCTCCATCGGCAGGCGAGCTTTGGCGAACAGCGAGACGGTGGGTTGTGTCTGATGTGGGACTTCGGGCCGGTGATATCGGGTTTGCGGCGACGAAAGCAGCGGCGGATAGGACAAGATAGACGAGGTGGATAGGACGCATGGTGTTGTGGATGAAACGAGCGTGTGTGGTGCGCGAGAGGCGGAGTAGACTTGGTGGTTGAAGGGCAAGGAACGAGTGTGACACCGTGACCGTGCGTCATCACTGCCAATCACGCGCCGCTCGCTCCTACTTCTTTCAATTCAACTTGAATTGCTGAACCTCTGCTTGCCGCTCGTTCTTCGAATGTGAGTCCATAGCTTCGAGGCCGCCCTGTCCGGCTTGCGCTGTGTCGTTACGAACTTGAAGTTGGCACTCACGAACACTTACTTCGACGATTTGCAGCACGTTTTATGAGGAAGGGTTCATCCGCGGAAACATCATATGTCGGCAACTGCTTTGATTGGCGTTGCGACTTGTCTCCTGCCCTCAAAGGCTAACGCTTGAAGCCCCATGCGCTGGGTGTATCCCGCGCCATTGTTGTTGGCCTGGCACCGGCAATGTCGAGCAATCTCCTTCAAGATGACACCGATGCGAGCGCGTGGCAGAGTGTACAACCACTCGTGGCACGACGGCGCGCCGCTCCAGTCCGGCTCGACGTCAAGATTACTGCTAGCCAACCAGGGCTCGTGCCTCGCCCTGGTTGGCGCTAGATAAGGTAGTGGGTAGTCGGGCCGAGCACTCTATATATGGTTTGGCCATCTTGACGGCCGGGTGTGACTATGTGTGACCGACGCGTCTCCCTCTGAGCCTCGACGCGTTTTTCCCGTCCAACCGCCGCCGCTTTGCCCACCCACCTCACCACGCGGCTTGGGTTGTCCGCCGCCCGTTTTGGCTGCCCACACCCTCTCCCGCGTCGTGTGAGGCCACCGCCAGACTAAGTCCTTTCCCATCAGTCTCGGCTCCACGGGCTGCTTCGGGGAGGCATTTGCGCGGGTTCCGGCCTCACCCAGACAAAATTTCCTCAAAGACACGTACATTCATGCCATCAGACAGTAGTACACACAGACTGATGATCACCACCAAGACTGCCGACTACCACTACCTTATATGATCAATTACGCGATTACTCGTAGTCGTTCAGACAAAATATAGTCACTTATATGAAGGAGGCGCCACCTGTGCCAGCTCTTCCAGGACGCGTAGTCGCCGTTCGACCTCCGCAATCTGATTAGGCCGAGTCGTGGCTGGTCCTGCCCGGGCCGGTGAATCCGAGTAAGGGTTCGAGTTGCGGTTATGCAGCGCAACTAGCGGGCTACTCAGTACTTCATCTTGAACAGCCAGTCACTTACTTCTCGGAGAGGGCTCCGATGACAGAACCGTGCTCGGTATCGTGATACTAGGAGGAAAACGGTTACTCTGCGTCAGCTGCGCGGTGTTGGCACTGCGACGGCGCTTCCGACGTGATAGAACCAATACGACTGCGCCAGCGGGGAACGCCACGGCGGCAAGCCCGCCCAGTATCCCGCCGACGATGAGCCCCGTCATGCCGGTCGACCCGGGCCGGGATGCTGGAAGACTTGTCGGCAATGTTTGTGAACTACGATATAATCAATCCAATCATCAACCTGATTCAAGTTGGAACATACGGCTGACTAGGACCGGAAGGCGGCCCGGGCAGCGCCTCCTGGTCGATGGTCACCACCGCATAGTCAAGCAACGCAACCTTCCCCGGCACGTGAGGGCTCGGCTGTGGCACCGCAGTCTCCCCGAACAGTATCGTATGCTCCTGCGTGCCGTCGAGGCCGTGCGCGGCGAAGAAGAGCGAGTTGTACAGGAATTTCTGTGGCAAGCCGGTGTCCTTGTAGTGGAACGCAGAGAGCGACGGATTGTTCAAGGAAAATGTGACGTTTGCCGGATTGTCAATGTCGATGCCGTAAATGTAGACCGCGACGCCTTTAAGCAGTCCAGTCAGTTGTGCTATATTCGGTCCAGAGAGCCAAAGACCTCGAAATGTGAACGCCCCCGAGAGCAGGAGGCCGTCGTGCCACGAGTGGTTGAACGCTTGCTTTCCGTCTGCATGTACCGTGCAGCGCTGCAAAGCTGATCAGTGCATTAGCACGCCATGAGTAAACTGACTTGGCAAGGATTCCCCTCGGTTATCGCGTTCCACGCCCCACTCCACGCCCACGCAGAAGAGTCCGTATCGTCGACTGTCACGTTCACCAGAGCCGCAAAACAGAGCGCAGTCCAGAGCAACACGAATCGCAGGGCCTGGCTTAACATCACAGTGTTGAAGAAGGTTGACTCGGAGGGCCGTCAAGGTAGGAGAAGAAGCGAGTGCATCCCGCCAGAAGGCGTTGCCAAGTGGCCGTCAAGAGTCGCAGTTGCAGTTGAACTTGATCGGTAGTCGCGGTGAGCCTCGTTGAGTAAGAATAGCGACAATGGAGGAAAGTTGCATGAATACACCTCTACCATCGCTCGCAATGCCTCGGGCAATGCTTCTCGTTTCAGATCATAGCTGATGGTCGACTCGGAGGAGGCGCTGTCGAGCACAAGGTGTCGATAAAACCTCTGTCGATAGCGTTGATTCTTGAAGTTGCGGGGCCGCAACTGTGCGGATTTAGACTCTCACGATTGATCATGACTTGCTGTGTCCACCAATTAAGTTATGGCGATCTGCAGTGGTCCGCACAGGCCACCGCCGTCCAAGGACTTAGGAGAGCCGGTCATATCGATGCAACCTCGTTCGACCTAAATCCGTCGTCGAGGCTCATGACAACCAGCGGTGATTGACAGGATCATTTTACATAATGATCAGTGGAAAAACTTCCACACGTTCCTGCACTCATTTCGGGATACGATTCAGCTAGGTGTGTTGGTGCTCACATCTCCCCCAGATGTAATGATTCGTTGCTGTTACCAGAAGGCAGAAATAAAAAGATAATCTCCCGCGGCGGAACTTTATATTCAAGTAAACTGAGGGAAGGATCCAATCAAGAACCAACATCGTTGATTGCGCACAATACCAGTAGTGTTCAAGTTCGTGTCGGCATTTTTAGACGTCCGACACATATGCTGGAGGGAGTGTATCAGATTCGGCGCGCATCAACCCTTCCAACACGCGCAATCTTCGTTCGTGCTCTGCCACTTGACTCGTGCCAGTGGTTTGGGGCCGTTCGAGTGCTGGAGTCGGATCAGAATTGAGATCCTGAACCACGACATTTGCAGGGTTTTCTGATAGTTTCATGACTGAGCAAGAGCGCAGTGGACGGCTTGATAGACGTACTGCCAGTGGTAGTAGGGTGTGCCACGGTTTCGAGGAAGGCCTGGGGTGCCATCCTGGCTGGGACAGCAACACTTCGTCCGAGTTGAAGTCGTTCGGATATCAGGCGAAACATGACTGGAAGGCGACCCGACTGCACTCGGTGTATTTCAAGTTGGGGAGGAGGGGGACTTGGATGGTTGTGAATATTATTCATATGATGGCAGCGCCAATTCGCAGAACCTAACATCATGATTCCAACGAGGGCCACAGCCCCAACCGCACCAAGGATTCCACCAACAATAAGCAAGAGTCTCGAGTGGCTTGGTCGACTGGTGCTACTCGCAGTTGGGTCACTTGGAATTGACGAAGGTGCTGCAGTAGATTTGGAAGATCTACATAGTATGATCAGATTAGATCATCACTGAGCAACAGCAAGTGACATCATACTGGGATTGCTGTTCCCCAATGGGAGTTGAAGTTGACGCGTGTGTTGCAGTACTAGTGGATGGGGATCTGTAGATATTTAATTAAATGAATAATCACAGTAGCAAATTGCTTACGGTTCCGAGTTGGGTTGTTGAGATAAAAGAGGAGGCGCCGCCATCTCCTGATCGACGGTAACCACGGCATAGTCAAACAACGTCTCCCCGGCGCCTGCCCATTGGGCTTTGGCATCGCAGTCTCGTTGAACAGTATCTTATGCTCTTGCGTGCCGTCGAGGTCGCGCGCAGCGAAGAAGAGAGAGTTGTACAAAAGTTTCTGCGAGCCGGTGTCCTTGTAGTGGAACGCAGAGAGCGGCGGATTGCTGGAGGAAAATGTGACGTTTGCTGGATCGAGGATGTCAATTCCGTATATGTAGACCGCGACACCTGGCAGCAGTACACTCAGTGACGTTATATTCGGCCTGGAGAGCCAACTACCTCGAAATGTGAACGACCCAGAGAGCAGGAGGCCATCGTGCCACGAATGGTTGAAAGCCTGATTTCCGTCTGGGTGCACGATGCAGTTCTGTCGAAGCAGACAGCAATGAGTGATGAGCGTATCAAAGAGAGTATGTTATCGAGTCGACTCACCTTGCAAGGATTCCCCTCGGTTATTGCGTTCCACTTCCCATTCCACGCCCACGCGGAATCGTCGGTATCGTTAGGGAATGGCACGGGTATACCCACGGGTATCCGAGGGCCTACCCGCACCCGTACCCGCACAGCCACAGTACTCATACCCGCGGGTACGGGTATGGGTTTACCCATGGGTTGGGCAGGCACGGAGGAAGCCATGTCAGAGACAGCTTAGTTATTTGTCCGGAAGGTGGGATAAAAATGCTGCGCAAGAGCAGCATCGAACACACAGCATCTTGAACACCACAATGGAACGAACCCAGCTGAGTCATCAAGCCACGGGTATGGCTAGCGCTGACCCGCACCCGTACCCGCGCGGGTAAAACCCGCGTACCCGCGCGGGTATGGCCTACCCGTGCCATTGCCTAGGTATCGTCGACCGTTACGTTGGTCAAGACTGCACGGCACAGCGTACTCCGCACTAGCACAGGTAACAGGTAGTAAAACAGACGCATCCTGCTATCGGGGCCAGTGTTTATGTGGGCGTTTTTGAAGGATCCGGAACGCCAAAGGACATGGTCAGGTGTTTATCAGGTGGCGTTCGCATGTATGGCTCTCTTGACTAGACATTATTGGGACCCAGACATATGGAGTCTGGTCGACCAGCAGCAATATGTTCAAGGGAGTGAGAGAGTGTTGGCGGGAGGAGAGCAACAGATGTGACGTGTCTGGTCACGTGCCTAATTGCCGAGCCGGATCAGCAACATGAGCATCACTGCCATCAGGATCATATGCGTATTGACAGGGATTAAGTACTGCTGCTAGTGAATGTTCTAAACTTCCAGTCAACTTGAAACTACTGTGAATGCCCTGCCCGTTACAAACTCTGTCTATCAATTTAGTATCTTTGTGCTTCAATTTTAAAGTTGCACCTTCGCAACACGAGAAAACATGACTGATATGTATGATGATCCAATCAAATAATAAACCTTGTGAAAAAAAGTTCAGATTGTTGGAGTGGCCTTATTAACATAACACAGTCTAAGGATAACAAGACCAAGACCCGTATGACCTGCGTGAGGTACAACTTGAAATCGAGAAGGACGCGCATCGGACTGGTGCCTGGACGAAGTTGAACGGGGTTCAACGCCAATCATATTTCACAACTCCAAAGTCACGTGTAGGCGGGAGGCGCTGCGCCTTGCACCATCTCTTCCAGGACACGCAGTCGCCGCTCGACCTCCGCGACTTGATGAGGCGGAGCCGGATCTGTGTTGTGATTCTGCACCACAAGTGGATTCCCTACTTATAATTTTAGTCAGTGGACTTGGATGAATTATTACACGCGCGACTTGCCTTTAGAAGTGGTCATCTCTGGAGGGCCTGAGGGCTCCGTGGACAGAATCGTGCTTGGTATCGTGACGCTGGGAGGAAAACCGTTGCTTTGTGTTAACTGTGAAGTGCTCGCGAACGAGTCTCTGCGCTCTGACCGTCGACCACGCTGCCTCCGGCGACACAATACGAATATGGCTGCGCCAGCGAGGAACGATAATACCGCCAGCCCGCCAAGTATTCCGCCGACAATGAGCCAAGTAGTATTATTGGTCTTCCCAGTGGACCCGGGTCGCGATGGCTGACTTGTAGGCTGCGCGGACAGTGTTCCTGATCTAAGTAGGATACAATTAGTCCAATCATTAACCTATAGTTGTAACATACCCCTCAGGTGATTGGGGCTGGCCGGAAGGCGGCCCGGGCAGCGTCTCTTGATCGACGGTAACCACCGCGTAGTCGAGCAGCGCGACCCGCCCCGGTGGCTGCCCGCTAGACTTTGGCATCGCAGTCTCATTGAACAATATCGTGTGCTCCTGCGTGCCATCGAGGTCGCCTGCAGCAAAGAACAGAGAGTTATACGAATATTTCTGTGGTGACCCGGTGTCTGCGTAGTGGAATGCCGAGAGCGACGGTTTGTCTGAGGAAAATGTGACGTTTGCGGGATTGAAGACGTCGATTCCGTAGATGTAGACCGCAACACCTAGTAGCAGAACGAGTCAGCTCTGTTGCTTCCAGTCTGGAGAGAAAACAACCTCGAAATTTGAAAGACCCCGAGAGCAATAGCCCGTCGTGCCACGAGTGGTTGAACGCCTGATTTCCGTCAGGCTTTGAGAGACAGTTCTGCATGCGCCGAGTGCGTCATTTATTTAGCAGGGGTCGATGAACTTGAACCTGCCTTGCAAGGATTGCCCTCCGTTATCGCGTTCCACTTCCCGTTCCACGTCCACGCGGAACCATCCGTGTCGTCCACCGTTATGTTGACCAAAGTTGCGCCACAGCGCGTGGTCCAGACCAGCGCGACCAGCAACTTGGGGGACACCCACATAGCTGAGAGCAAGGCAAAGCAGACTTCCGAGGACTGCCATGTCCTATCCCACAATGTGTTCACGGGCAAGTACCAACAAGAGTTGTATGATCGGGAGTCGCGGCGGAATCTATTCGAGCAAGAATAGCTTGACAGTGCCGACGGATCGACCGTCAACTGCATGCACAACCGTCGACATCCCTCAGGCAGGTGCTTCTTCTCAATTACCCATCACAGCCAGTCTGTGTTGTCGACTCGAAAGCGCGGATAATGAGGGGGAATCAGCCAGTCCAAGGTGGAAGTAAGTGAGAACACACGCATTTCTCGTTCGTCGTTCATTGGAGGTCACGACAACGAGCAGCAAATAGAACCTGACACCTGTCCACTTTTGCTTCTCTGTCCCACGTTCATTCTCGTTGCCCTGATATATCATCGCTAGGTATACGCCGGGGGCGCCTGCCCCTGCACCATCTCCTCCAAAACGCGCAGCCTCCGTTCCAGCTCGACATCTCTGTCCGGAGCAGTTTCGGCCCGCTCCGGATCAGTGGCCCGGGGCATCGGCTCTGTGAGACCCGGTGATGGGACCCGAACAGGAGTATCGTCTTCTGGGGTAAACATGCCTGTGAGTGAATACATGCGTGAGTAAATAGCGGATGGACAGCGAACTTGATGTATATGTACCCTTGGAAGATGGTGCTGGCGTCGGCAGTTGCGATAGTGGCTGGCCGTAGGTGGTTGCCAGGTGCTTATCATACCGCGTTATCGGGGGGACAGTGCTCGCGCTTCGCTGTTTCCGCCGTTTCAGGCAGTAGACTAAGGCTGCAAGTAGCACCAGAAGAATAATCGCGGCAACTATTCCGCCGACTAAAGGGATGGTTTTGGCTCTGGCTCTGTGGCTGGACAGTGTCGTAGGGACACCCGAGTTATTTGGAGATGCAAGAGAAGAAGAGTCATGAACGAGTGTTTGGCTAAAATCGGAGCCAGTACTGGCGCGATTTGACGAGGCGGATTTGGTTAGACCACTAGCAATGTTCGATGAATGGTCGGATACGGGCGAACTCAATGAATGCCCTTGATCATTTGTAGATCCGGGAGTGGGTCCACCAGTGGTGGTCGTTGTAGTAGTTATATGTAAAGTCGTGCCTCTGGAAGTAGCAATAAGTATTAGTTATCCTCCGAAGAAACAGCAAAGGACAGGCATACTGTGGTGGCGGTTGCGGTTGCGTAGGCGGAGGTGAGCTCTCTCGATCGACAGTGACCACGGCATAGTCGAGCAGGCCGGCTACCCCTGGTGCGTTCGCCCCATGCACCTGCTGAAACGACACGGTATGCCGCTGCGCCCCGTCGAGGTCCTTGGCAGAAAAGAAGAGGGAGTCGTAGAGGTAACCGCCGCCAGTGTCCTTGAAATGAGAGCTGGAAATGGATGGATTGCTCATGGCGAAGGTGAATTGTGCGGGATTCGAAATGTCGACTCCGAAGATGTAGACCGCAACACCTGCCGAAGCTTGTAAGAGAGTCTTCGAAGACGACGGTGAGCAATATGATGAGACAAACCTTGAAACGTGAAAGAGCCAGAATCCAGCGACCCGTCATGCCACGAATGGTTGTAGGGTCTGTTCCCGTCTGGTTGGGCGGCGCAGTCCTTCACGTCCAGTAAGTGAGTTGATTCCACCATATAATTAGCCATACCGCGCATGGATTCTCCCGGGTTATTGCATGCCACCCGCTGGACCACGCCCAGGCAGCATCAGTGTCGTCGAAGGTGACATTGACGAGAATCGCGCTAGAGTAGGCGATCCAGGAGAGCGCCAGGACTGTGCACACGGGCCAATGCATGAGAGTCGAACCTGGGAGGCGGGAATATGAAGGTAGGCAGCTGTGAGCTCCCGCGCGACATGGTTTGTATCGCGAAGAAGAAAATGATCGACGTCACTTGATCGGGAGAAACGTTATCCTTTCTCCCTGCTTTGGACATAAACTGGTTTATTTTACAGGATAAAAAATTTCCTCTTGTAAGCCGCTGAATCTTACAGATCAGGTGCAGGCAATATGAGGGTAAACAAAAAAAAATGGTGGGAGTCCTCTTCCAAGTAAGTTCAGCTGCAGGCAGTTACTAACAATGCTTTATTTGCATTACTACACTGACAAATCGGGAACTTGCTGTACTGATAAACACCAGTACAACTTCCAGAGCCATCGTTCGGCAGGCCAGTGGTATCTCATGTACTGTACTCGAGAGTTTAAATAATTCTAACGCGACCAGTCTTATGTGACTGCATCCAATCAGCTCCTGGGAGGTTGGGTATATGCTGGCGGGACATAAGCTCTGACCAGCTCCTCCAGAACGCGCAATCTTCGTTCGACCTCCGAATCCGCGCGCGCTGCTCGGACTCGATTTGGAGCCAGAATCTGGGATCCGGCCCGCTGAGGTGCCGGTGCCAGTGCCGGTGCCGGATCAGGACTCAAGTTGCCATCATGATTTTGAACTGCGACAGTTGGAGGGTTTTCTACATAGCAGCTTTGTCAATGAGCGGCAACGTGAACAGCTCGGTACACGCACTCCTGGAGCCGAGGCCTGCGGGAGCCTGCGGGCGTGCCTCTGTTTCGAGACTGAAAGCATAGGGTGTCGCCCTTGTTCGGACACTGGCACCAATACCTCGTCGAAGTCGTTCGAAGATCAGCTTGAACCTGACCGCGAGGCGGTTCGACTGTGTTCGTGTTTCGGGAGCGGGGGAATGATTACGGTTGACATTCCGATGGCGGCGCCGAGCTGAGCATAATATCATGATACCAGCGAGCGCCATAGCCCCAACCGCGCCAAGAATCCCGCCAATGACAGGCAAGAGTCTCGACTGGTTACTAGCACCAGGGTGACTTGCCCTCGGAGTTGGTCCACCTGGTGTCGACGAGGTCGTCGCATTAGAATTGTAAGATCTACATATACCGGATTAGATGATCACCGCGAGAAGTGTGGTAAGTGACAGCATACTCGGATTGTTGGTCCCCAGTGGAAAGCGTAGTTGAATTACTTGTTGATGACTGTGGTGCAGCAATAGAATTCGATCTGTAGGATCCGTGACTTAATTAGATTATCAGTAAAACAGCAGCAAGTCGCATACGGCTCGGGTTGTTGCGGTAGATTGGGAGGTGCCGCTGTCTGTAGATCAATAGTAACCACCGCGTAGTCCAGCAATGCTATCCGGCCGGGATTCAGTGGACTGGGCATCGGCGCCAGCATCTCCTGGAACAGTACCGTGCTCTCCTTCGTCCCGTCGAGGTTGCTTGCAGAGAAGAAAAGGGAGTTGTAGACATAGTTGCCGCTTGCATTGGTGTTCACGTAGTGGAATGTCGAGACACGGGGACACTCCATGGAGAAGCTGACGTTGGCCGGATTCACAATGTCGATTCCATAGATATACACCGCAACGCCTAGTCTGGTTAACGCATTCATTTTTCACTTGGTCAAGACACTCGCACCTTTAAAAGTGAATGTCCCCGAGAAGAGCGCGCCATTATGCCACGAATGGTTGTATGCCTGGTTGCTGTCTGGATGAACGACGCATAGCTGCGGGTGTGTGTGTTGAAATGAGTCACTCTCGTCGCAATACTGGGCGACGAACATGATTGGGACAAGGGCTCTCTGGGGTGACCGCGTTCCAGGCGCCGTTCCAGGACCACGCAGTGTCCATATCGTCGATGGTTATGTTGACCAAAATCGCAGAGCACCGCATGTTCCAGGCCAGCGCGAGTAGCAAGTAGAGTAGGGACATCCTACTGCCCACCGGCATGGTTTGTCTGCGCGTTTAAAAGAGGAAAGGACTCCAGGGCCTGACGATCGTCAGGTTGCTTTGCGTGCATGGCCTTTCCTGCCAGACAAGATCGGGACACTTTCATGGGGGGATTTATCATCGTCGTCGTCGTCTGATTCGTCGACAAGCAACAAGTCACAGGTCACACCGTGATGCCGAATCAGTGATTACACGCCCGGCCCGGCGCGACCGCATCATAAAAATTGTTCACGACTGTTTCACGAGTATCCTACTTGGAAAAGTCACATTCCATCTCGACCGCCGAAGTAACAAGGATCTCAAGCCTACTCCTGCAAGTCCAGCCTGAGACAACTTCGGCGCTGCGACAGCGCAATCAAACTTCAAGAATTGCAATTGTATAGTACAAAAGACTCAAGTCCAACATTACAACCCAGTTGTGCTTCTTCAACGTGCTCATATTATATGCACTGAGCCTTCCTTTCTTCACAAAAGTCTCAGGCTCAATTTCCCCCTAAGTACGCCGCTGGAGGGAGCGCAGCACTGGCGGTCTCGGCCCGGGAACGCACCAACTCCTCCAACACGATCATGATACATGGCTCTGTTGACTAAGGATTATCGGGATCCAGAGATATGGAGTTTCGTCGACCAGCAGCAATATGTATGTTCAAGGGAATGCGGTGGAGTTACAAACTCTGTCCTAGCCTACCAATTTTGCTTGCATTTCCTGTAAGCAACACAAGATCCAGGTTGCCAGCTGAGCAACACTGGAAAGAGAGAGACTCGGAAAGGGATCCAGGGCAACGAAGAGAGGTCGCTGTAACTGGTTATTCCGCCACGGTGATAATCATTGAGGGTGGGTTGGGATTCAGAGTCTATCTAATCATATTCGTAGGCGCTGAGCCTGAAGCTAGAGCCTCCGGTGTAAGCAACGATTCAATTCTTGATGCCACGCACAACGGCGGATCAGTGGGCGTGACAAGGCGTTGATGAGTGGGAGGGATCCCTCCCACCAGTGACGTCACCCACTAAGGCCACGGTGAAAGAAGGCTTTCAAGTCAATACAGCACAGTATAAGCCGGCGGCGCCTGGCCATGCACCCTCTGCATCTCCTCCAAAATCCGCAGCCTCCGCTCCAACCCCGTGTCGCTTGTCGACTCAGAAACGGCAGGGAAATAAGCTGGTGTGGTGTCAGCAAATGGAATAATGACTTCAAGGGGGCCACGACTCACGCATGGCCGACGCGGAATCGTTGCGCATCAAACTATTCCCAACAGGCGTGGATGACGCTGACAAAGACCGCCTCCCGACTTGCCCGATCTGCGCTTCCTGGCCTTGCGATGTCCCAGCCGGAATGCCATTGCTCAAAGACATCGAGGACTCTGAAGACATCATCAGTCCAGTGGCTCCGAAGAAAAAAGGATAACCGACTGGTAAGGACCAGTGACTCGGATTGGGGCCGCAATTGGAACGGTACCAGCTCGCGTGAGGTGGGCCCAGAGCGATTCCGGTGCTTCCAGTAGCACAGGAACACGGCCATCAAAATCACTAGGAGCGCGAGACCGCCAATGACACCGCCAGCGATAAGCCTGGTGCTAGGTGGGCGAATTTGAGCTGCTAGGGAGCTCGAACTACTCAAAAGAGTCGAGGTCGAGGTACTAGTAGAGCTTGGTCGGAAACCCTGACTGTCCGAGTTGACTGCACTTGTCCCAAGAGTCAACGCGGCACTTGTGCTTGACAACGAACTAAAATGTCTTCAGTATAGACATAGTCACGGATCGACATGCCTACTGACACTGAGCTCTTCCCATCTGTCGTGATGTGTGTGATGCTCAGATCGGAGGTCGTGCTATGTAGTGTGCATTGGCCCGCCTTGCCATGAATTGGGAGTGCCTACCTCACAGTTGCAGGGCTTCCTCCAACCGGCAATGTGTCCTTCTGCTCGACCGTGACCACAGCGTAGTCAAATAACGCAACTCCGCCCCCAAAATCACTAGCGTCCTGGGCCCAGTCAACGGTAAATGGCGAGGAGGCATCCAGTCCGTCGGCAGAGAAGAAAAGCGAGTCGTAGATGTAGGACCCGTCCGGAGTCAACTTGAAGTGGAATCCCGAAACGGGTGAATTTTTGAGCGAAAAGCTGATGTTGGCCGGCGCTCCTCCGGAGGCAGATAGATCGATGCCATATATATATACCGCGACCCCTTCGAAAGATGTTGAGAGAGAAAGGGACACGAACGAACAGAAAAATATGATACCCTGTGCGGTAAATGAGCCCGAACGAAACCGTCCGTCGTGCCACGAGCTATTGTGAACTCGGGTGGGGTCGGGGTGCGCCCAACAGCCATCAGTGCAGCTAGTATTGCCCTTCGTGTAGGCACTCCACGCGCCAATCCAGGTCCATGCAATCGGGTCCGTATCGTCGACTGTGACGTTGACAAGTGCAGTCTGGGCTTCAAGTATGCGCATAAGGAGGATGAGTACGAGTTGCAGCATTGTTAGCCTCTGGAGGCGGAAAGAGGAGTCGAAGCTGGGCACCCGAACAACAGGCGGGATGATATCGAAAGGTCAACCATTTGTTGGATGATTTTGAGCACGTGGGTCTGTCAGCTCGGGATGCGGCGCATGTTGAGTGGTGAGGAGCCGGTACAGAAAAACATATTATGCCAGTGACTGTAAGTTATTGATATTGGTTGACCCTACAGTTGAAGAACGTAAACGAACGCACTGAGAGCAAAAAATTCGTCTTAAATCTTGATCAGACTCCGTTCTTGGCCTCTCTATAGTCGGATAATTGGGCTGTCCTACGAAGGATAGATCAACGCGCACTGCCAGACTACTGCCAGTGGAAGAGGAAAGGAAGAGTGATTAGTCACAGTGACCTGATTGCATCAGTTCTTCCTTCTCTTCAACAACAACTTGACCACAGTCCAAGCATCGAAAAGAAATACACCATTTCTGACAAAACTAGGTATATGCTGGCGGCGCCTGTCCTTGCATCATCTCTTCCAAAATACGCAGCCTCCTCTCCACTTCCGTCTCGCTGTTCGGAACAGCAGCGGTTCGACCTGAGTTCAGAGGTTGACTGAGGCTCGGCCGCTCAACGGGAGGCGGGTCTTCTGTAGTGTGTGATAAGCCCCGACCCACCGGGATGCAATGACGCTCACCTTTCGAGGACGAAAACGGCAACGATGAACCGCTGCTTGACATTGGCGAAGCACTCGACATCACGCTTGCATGGCCCCGCCTGAGCGGCTGGAATGCGGGCGCCGGCGTTAGCATGGGGTGGGAAGACTGGCTAGCAGGGTGTTTCTCGTATTGTGATAGCGGAGCTGTGGACCCCATGCTTCTTCGCCGCCGCTTCAAGCAGTAGACTATCCCTGCGATGATAGCCAGAAGCGTGATTCCGGCGACGAGTCCGCCGGCGATGGGGACGGCGTTGGATTTGTGGGTAACGAGGGTCGATTGAGAGAGAGCGGAGTTGCTCGTGGATGGAGAAGGAGTGGATGCAGTTGGGCTGGGAGACGGGGTATGGCTCAGGTAAGCGCTACTCCTACAAACAAATGTGGTGAGACCATAAAGCAGACCAATGCATGGTACACGTACGAGGCAGATATGCTTCGCCCTGGCGAGCTGGATGATCCTGATGAATGGCCTTGATTATTAGCTATCAGTGATGATGATGCGGGTGTCGGGCTCGTGGTTGTCCTTGTGGTAGTGACTCTGCCAAACAACAGACTATGTAAGCTCCCTCACGAATTGCTTATAGATGTGCTTACGGTGGCGGAGGACTCGGCGGAGGTTTCTGTGGTTGAGTGGGCGGCGCAGAGTCTTCTTGGTCAACCGTGACAATGGCATAGTCAAACAGGGCTGCCATGCCGGGTACACCTCCAGGCCCGTCCACCACAATCTCAGTAAACGCAACCGTGTGTTGCTGCGTCCCATCGAGGTTGTTCATGGAAAAGAAAAGAGAGTCGTATATGAAGCTGCCTGGGCTGCCCGTGTCCCTGTAATGCGAGGTGGAAATCGAAGGATTGCTCATTGAAAAGCCGACGCGCGCGGGATTGTTCACGTCGATTCCGTAGATATAGACGGCGACACCTGACGGCAATGAGTATTCGTTCTGCTTTGTTCAAAGCGCTGACTCAAACCTTGAAAGGTAAACGTCCCCGACCGCGCCGACCCATCGTGCCACGAGCGGTTATATATTCGGTTGGGGTCTGGGTTGGCAACGCAGTTCTTCAAGCTCCGTCAGAGAGCTTCAGCAATGACAAGCCAAAAGACGGACAGTACAAGGATTCTGGGCAGTAATCGCATGCCAGCTCCCCGAAAACGTCCACGCTGACCCATCCGTGTCGTCGATGGTCTTGTTCACCAGAATCGCAAGACATTCCGCCGCCCATAAAAGGGCACTAGAAAGCAGGTAGAGAGGCCTCGTCATCGCGGGCAAAAGCCCTCGAGGGAGTCGGAAAGAGAAAGTCGGTCGGTCCCGCGGAACATCAGGCGTTTCCTGTCCATCGAGCGAGCGAGAAGAAAGATTCGCAAAAAATGATCGACCTTGATCGGGAGGCAGCATCTAATCGGGGTTCGTATAAGAATAGATGCCATTGATGACTACCGTTTACTCAGAATTAAAAGGGTATCCAATGAGGGAGGCACACAGTTGTTAGCTGTAAGCAGGAGGGTCAAGCGCCCTCGCCTCCAGATCACGCAGACGCCGCTCGAATTCAGCTTCCCGACCCTGCAAACTTCCAGTCGAAATATTAGATGTTGCAAGACCGTTCAAAGAATGTGTGGACATTGATGCTTCCAGCTTGGAGTCTAGAGGTAGCCTTGAGTCAAAGAGAGACCAATTTTGTAAAAAGCAAACCGACTTTTTAGTTGGTCGAGTAGAAACGATTGGGATTGTGACTGAAACGGGGCCGGTTCGAGGGCAGTTTGCGGATGGTGACTGCGACGCTTCCAGTAACACAGGCCACCCACAAGGATAACTAGAAATATAATGCCGCCAACGACTCCGCCGACGATATATCCAGTTTGGGATCGGTGAGGTGTAGGGAAAATTAAGTTGCTCGGAACAGGAGCCAGAGTAGTGCTTTGGGCGATGCTTGTGATGCTGGAGGTTTTAGTGGTGCTTGTTCCAACAGTGGATCCACTACCAGCGCTTGTTCCAGAAGAAGGACTTGAACATGATTATTAGCACGATGACGGGGACATCGCCCTCACTCACGATATGTCCCTTTTCTCACTCGTAGAGCTGTGTGTTGTTGGAGTTGTTGTTGTCCTTACACTTGAGGTTGCACTTGAGCGCAAATTAGCGACACTTTTGAAGGGTTTGGAAAACATACGCCGCATCCGCGTTGTTCCCAGTCGGTGATGGTGGTGGAGGTGGTGGCGCTGGCGGCGGAGGATCGGGCCGCTCAACCGTGACCACAGCGTAGTCAAATAGCCCTAACCCACCAACCCCACCAACACTGGCGCGGAGCGTCCATTGCACGGTAAACGGGGAGGATGCGTCCAACGCCTGGGCAGAAAAATAAAGAGAGTTGTACGTGTAGCCTGGTGCAGTGCCGACGACATGATACCCCGAAACCGCTGAATTTTTCAGGAAGAAGCTGACATTTCCGGGCGGGCCCTGGGGCTGCGAGACATCGACGCCATAGATATAGACCGCGACTCCTGCGAGGTTTCAGAGACGATAAGGACACGCAGAATTAGATTGACATACCTTGCGCGGTGAATGTCCCCGAGCTAAACTGCCCATCGTGCCATGAGCTGCCGTACACTTTGCTGGGGTCAGGATGCGCCCAGCAGCCGTCATTGCAAACGGTATTGCCGCTCTCATATGCTCGCCAGTCCCCCTTCCAGGTCCATGCGTGCGGGTCGGTATCGTCGATGGTGATGTTAACGAGTGTGGTTTGGACTCTGAATATGCACAGAGCCAGGACTAGCAAGAGTTGCAGCATTGGCCCGACGTGGCGAGAGGGAAAGCAGGCTGCTTGGGCACCAGGCGGAAAGGCATCGCCATCCCATTTGTTCGGAGAGATGTGTTGGCGAAGAACAGACTCGGAAAATGTTGGGCACGTGCACGATCACTGAATCAAAAAAAAAAAAAAAAAAAACAATTGGATAGTAGTAGATTAGATTATACGTTGTCAACCATAGTAGATCTGGAGTAAGGGTATCTGAAGGACACAAAATACCCATTAACTATAAGCAGGTGGGTTCATCGTCATCGCCTCCAAATCACGTAGACGCTGCTCGAATTCGGCTTCTCGATTTTGAAGAGTCCCACTTGGGGTATTAGATATTGGAGAACTAGTAAAAGAGTGTGTAGACATCAATGGGTTTGATTCCAAGTCTAGAAACAGCATTATGTGCAATCATCCAATCGATACAAAAGAAAACTCACGTTTTTGTTGGGTGGTGATGGTTAATGGTGATGGGGGCTGCGGCTGGAACGGGACTACTTCCTGCGTGGGGACCGCTGAGCGGCTCCGACGCCTCCAATAGCACAAACACACGCCCGCCAAAAATAGAAAAACAGCAATCCCGCCGACAACGCCACCGACAATGAACCCAGTTTTGGATTGATGGGTTGTCGGGAGACTGGAGCCGGTTGGTAGCGAGAAGCCAAAAGCGGAGATAGAGCTTTGCAGAGCACTTGAGCTCGTCGAGTCAGCGGCGGGAATCGATTTTCTAGCGCTTGTGCTTGACGGGGAACTTGAAGATGATCAGCCACGGCAGCTGAAACTGATGCGCTGGCTCACATCGAACTTTTCTCACTTGTGGAGGTGGGGGTTATACTGGAGCTCGTTGTGGCACTACTCGTCGTCGTCGTGCTATTGGCAATCAGTCATAACTTCGATGGGTTGCGAGAACATACGTTGAAGGTTTCACTACTGGAAGAGCGTCCTTTTGCTCGACGGTAACCACAGCATAATCGAACAGCCCCACTCCACCCCCGGCACTGCTAAGGTTTTCCGTCCAATCAACGGTAAACGGCGCAGAGTCGTCCAGGCCATGAGCGGAGAAGAAAAGAGAGTTGTAGATGTACCCAGAAGGAGTCTTCAAGTAGTGGAACGTCGAGACGGGCGAGTTCTTCACGGAGAAGCTGATGTTGGCGGGGTCGCCTTCGAAGCCTGACAGGTCAATCCCGTAGATGTAAACCGCGACGCCTTGAAGACAGCATTGAGCAGCTGCAAAACTCTATAGGAAGAAAACTATACCTTGCGAAGTAAATGACCCCGAACAGAGGCGGCCATCGTGCCATGAGCTGTTGTGGACCTGACTCGGGTCAGGGTGGGCAAAGCAGCCGTCACAGGTAGTCTTGTCTTTCGTATACGCATCCCACTTCCCGATCCAGGTCCATGCGTTCGGGTCGGTATCGTCGATGGTGATATTGACCAATGCTGTTTGTGCTCCGAAAACGAACAGAACGAGGATCCACGCGAGACGTAGCATTGCCTTGTGACTCAAGTGGTCGGAAGAAAAGCAGTGGCCAGCATTCGGGACGCCACAAGGGATGATATTGCTATGCAAAGAGGCGCCATTTGTTGGAGGAGATGGTTGCAGAGGCCAAAAATATTTCGAACACGTGCTGGTGATTTTGGTATTTGATCCGTGTTGTCGATCCGCTCGAGAAGCTTCAACCAAACCATGTTGCGTGTACACAACGCTTCCTGGGACTTACTTGCACCATGACTACAACAATCTCTGAATCCAACATTCGCGCGCGTCTTCTTGAATCCGTGTCACTGAGGACCACGAGCCGCGTCGATTCTGTCCTGCTGAACGGGACAGGATATGACCATCCTGCACCTATGCCTGAAGGCCAAGATATCCAGCACTTCGAGGAGTGGGACTTCATTGGGGGCACGTGGATTTTCGCTCTGGTGCTTGATGGTGCGTGCAGCGAGTACTTATTGTCGAGGAGAATTTCACGAGCGAAAGTGACAGGTCATGGCAAAGTTGGGAACAACGCTGCAGCAAAGTTCATACAAGCAGAGCTGCCTCCTCTCGTAAAAGCGTCTGTCGCTTCAGGGTTGGATGCGGCTCAGAGCCGTTGCCTTCCAGATGCAGACATCGGGAAAATATTGTCTGATCATCTAGTTGCACTCGATGACCACATCAAAGACGACGTTGTTGCTGCCCTGGCTGACGAGTCGTTGGCTGACCGGGAAACTATCTTAAGCCGAGCTGCAACGGGCACAACAGTTTGTGTCGCTGTCGTGGACCCTTTTCGCCGTGTTCACGTTGCCCATATCGGCGATTCGGACTGCTTCTTGGTCTCGGGCATGGCGAAGGAGTCCTCTCACTTGACGCCCCGTCACACTTGCACCAACCCCGCCGAAAAGCAACGAATAATAGGCGAACATCCTAACGAGCCCAGCTCAGATCTCTTCCACGCCAGAAGGATTCTCGGGCGAGTGATTCTTAGCAGAGGCCAGTTGTCTTACTTCCATAATTATGCGCATCCTCAACATGTTCATGATAGCTATCGGCGATTTTATGTGCAAGCTTGCAGCGCCACAGGTTAAACAACTACTCCTCTGGATGAACGAGTCAGAGTCAGAAGCAGACCCCACCATCGTGCATAACCACACCCCGCCTTATCTCAGCAACAAGCCCGACATCACGCACGTGCAGGCAGACGAAGGGGATGTCCTTGTGCTCGCATCAGACGGGTTGGCCGACCAGGTCTGGTGGAGGGACGGCCACGTCAGCACAATCGAGAGCGTGGGGCGCACTTGCGGGGCCGGCTTGAGTAGAACACCCAGCTCTGGGTTTAATTCTGCGCTCGAGATCCTCTGGGAGGCGTGGCTGGGTGTAGTTGACACCCACATGTATCGTTTGGTGGTCAACAAATACTCGCCTTCTGGTCGAGTTGACGATGTTGCTATCATTGTTGTCCGTGTATAGGATCATCCATCCATAATCTCCAAGATCTTGACTCAAACTTAGGCACTGCGGGTTGAATTGAGGTATTGTTACTTAGTCCAAATCAAAGGCAAACTTGAGAGCAATAAGTATGGACTTTGAGGAAGCATGCATTTACTGTGGGACATTTGGCTCAAGTAAATCATGATTTACAATGCTTTTGCATCTGACTTGTTGAAAAAAGACTCCATTGCAACAGACCACGCGGCAGAAGGCCAACTGCATCAAGATCAAGTAGACAACTGATCTCCAAGTCGCTCTTCGAGCTGTTGTTCATTTACCAAGCACTGATAGTAGTAACATCACAAGCAAGTTCAAGTTGAAATAAGACGCCAGAATCTCGGTCGTTTATAGACGACCAACGACTATGGCAATGTCATCAACACGACCAGAAGGCGAATACTTGTCCACAACCAAACGATACAGGTGGCAGTCGACGACACCGAGCCAGGCTTGCCAAATAATCTCGAGCGCAGCGTTGAAGCCAGATCTGGGCTGGTCAACCAGACCCGCGGCACAAACTCGGCCGACAGTTTCGACCGAATTATCCCCGTCGTTCATGAACCAGACTTGACTGCCAAGCCCGTCCGATGCAAGTACGAGAAAGTCCCCTTCGTTTGCCTGGACGTGTATGATGTCGGGTTTGTTGCTGAGATAGGGCGGGGTGTGGTTATGCAATACGGCTGAGTCCGTTTCAACGTCAACCCCCGCCATATTCATCCACAGGAGCAGTTTCTTGACCTCTGGCGCCGCAAGCTTGAGCGGGAAATCGCCGATACCTATCGGAGACAGACTGAGCACGGAGTTGTTCGCGCAATGACAGGCTTGCAACCGACCTCTGCTTGGAATTAGTCGCCCGAAGAGTCTTCTGGCATGAAAGAGATCTGAGCTGGACTCATTGGGATGTTCGTCGAGTATCCGCTGCTTTTCGGCGGGGTTGGTACAACTTTGATGGGGTGTCAAATGGGCCGCCTCCTTCGTCGTGCCCGAGACCAGGTAGCAGTCCGAGTCGCCAATGTTGGCGACGTGAACGCGGCGAGAAGGGTCCACTACCGCGACACAAGCCGTCGTTCCTGTTACAGCTCTACCCAAGAGGATATCACGGTTCGGCATCGATTCATCAGCGAGGGCAGCGATAACATCGTCCTTGATGCGGTCATCGAGTGCAACTAGGTTATCGGACAGAATTTTCGCCATGTCTGCATCTGGGAGACAATGGCTTCGGGTAGCGGCCAGCCTCGCTGCAACAGCGGCTTTGATGAGAGGAGGCAGCTCTGAGTGGATGAACTCCGCTGCATCGTTCAACTTCAAGTCGCTGCTAATTCCACCATGGCCTACCAATCCTCGTGAGCCCTTTGACCATCGGTAACCTGAGCACATACCGTCCAAAATCATAGCAAAAATCCATGTACCCTGACCGAAGTCCCATTCTTCAAAGTGCTGCATATCCTGGCCCTTAGCTGCGGGTTCAGGACGTGCAAACTCTGTCCCATTCAACACAACAGAGTCGACGCGACTCGTGGTCTTGAGCGAAACATATTGGAGAAGACAAGCACGAAGGTCAGAGTCGAGAAGACAAGCACGAAGGTCAGAGTCGAAGGTGGACATGGTGTAACGAAGCTTCGAGGCAGCACGCAGACTGAAGTTCGTCAGTGATGGTCACGTAGTACTCCAGAATCCGATTCGCACCATGGTTATCTGTATGTGCACACAGTGGGTCTGCGAGAGTTTCAAAATTGATGATCAGATGATGCAATTAAAATTGATGATCAGATGATGCAATCATTAATTGGTGTTCTTCTTCGGTGAATTAGTGATTCTATTTATGCTATTGGATTATAGAGGGAAAGGTAATCTACAAATGTAAGATGAGTCGTAGAGTGTGTTCCAAGCCACTATACTATTGGGTCTTTTGCTTCTTGCGCTCACTAGCAACGTCGACATCTCCGGTGCTAAGGGCAACCTCGACACTCTCTTTCGAACCGACCGCCGGTGCCTCCGGATGTGGCTCTTCGTCGTCTTCGCGCTTGCGCTTACTGGTGGCTGATGCTGACCCTGGTGGTCGATTTGAAGGCCGGGAAGGACCAGCAAAGAAACGCGAGACATCGTCATGGACAACTAGTGGCGCAGGATATGCCGAAGTAGAGTTAGGGTCCCCGCCAGCCCATGTCCCAAATTTAAGTACAGGAACACGTGCCTGGATTTCGGCTGCCCCTCGCGAAGCACTTTGGGGGACGAAGGGGATGGGTTTGTCGTCTGCTGGCCAACCATCGTCTGTTGACAGATGTGGGTCCATCGCATCGAAGGCTTCTTGGTATGCAGGGCTTGTCCCAATGGCGTGTGCTATCCGGAAGAGGGTTCCAAGTTGTTTTACGGCAAGATTGAGCGGGGCAATTTGCGGGATTAAATTCCGCTTCCCCGCGCTGGAAAGCCAACCAATCTTCGTGAGTTGCGCAGCGAGCGCAGTCGAATGATCAAATATCGAGGTGGCCGCAAGCCCTTGTTCAGCGACCGAATGTTGTGCGTAACGGAGCAAAATCCAGAGAAGGACCCAAAAGAAGGACTCCATATCATGCTTTGCTTCGTGTATGAAAGGCGGTGGTTGATCATCCAGAAGAGCTTCAGGGCGGGAGCTCTGATATTCGCTGTAGGCTTCCAAGACTTCAATTGCCATGAATTGAAATGTTCCCTGAAAACATTGGGTTAGACAGCGTGGATTCATGTTTCAATGTCAACAAACCGTAATCTCTTTCTCGAGCTTGGATAACTCGTACTGCGACAGATCAATTCCACAGACGCGTTGCGCAGCGGCCTTTCCTTTCTCTGTGAGGAGACTGACATCCCAGTCGAGTATGAAGCCTTCGTAGCTCCCCTCCGGACCCTCTTTCAAAAGAAGGTTGCCCGGACTGACGTCGCGATGAATAATTCCCGCATCAACGGCAATTTTATGTCCTACAACAAGTGAGCGATCAGGAAGAACAGCAAACGAGTTTGAACTTGCCTTCCATGGCATCGCGTATTCCCTGCAAGAGCACTTTGGTCCGCGGGTATTCGTAGATCGGTGTTCCAACGTCGGCAAGGAGGGTCCGTTGGTGATGTCGCTCTTGAAGCGGCTTGCCACCGTCACGAAGACCGGCTGAGGTGGTTGTATGGTCCACAGACATTTGATTGAGCTCTTGACTTCCGAGGCAACGTGTCAGACCTCGTACTGGCCTTCCGCCGAGCTCGTTTTCGATGTGGTCGTCGATGATACGGTAGAAAACCCACTCGGGGACACGGTGAGCTTGAACCCAGGCGTCTTTTAATGCATGGAGACGAGGAGGTTCTTCGCCCTCCACCAGCACGCGATAGATTCGTGTGGCACGGGAGAAGAGCCCTTTCGATTGGTGAATAGGCGGGCCGACCGTAAAGCACCGTTTTGTCGTCGATCCAGTGTCAAGGGTGATGCAAAGACTGCTTCTCAGCGAAGCCATGGTCCAATCTGAGGAAGGCGCGATCCCCTTCAACGCTTTGTACATTTTCGCCTGTTCGCGGAACGTTGTTGGCGAGATAGTATTGTCAGCGCCGAGGAAAGACTTTGGCTCGCCCCCACAAAATAAGCGCCAGTAGAATTCGGGAATCACGCGGTCGGAGTGGTTTGGGGTCCAGTTGAAGGGCACGGTGACAATGTATCCCGAGTGGTCAACGCGGACGATTCTTGCGTGATGCCCAAAAACCGTCAAAAGGAAGACATAGCAGCATCCGGAGGCCATAAACATGCGTCGTGCGTTGTGAAGAAGCTGAACAGCAGCTTCGCAGCCCGCTTTAGAGACTGCTGGGCCCTGGTCCGTAAAAGGATCGTCCTTGATGTTCGGCTTATGCTCAGTCGCATTCGCGACCGACGGCCATGACCAAACTTTCGTTTCCTTCCCTTTGTTCTTTCTTCGGAAGTGTGCTTGCTTCAGCCCAGGTTTTGAGGCAACAACGTCAGGTTTCGAGTCAGGGTCGGTAGGATGAAGTCGGGGGAAGGTGGTTGCCCATGTCGAATCAAAGAATGGTCGTTGAGCCTTTGGAAGAGCTACAGCAAAAGCATTACAATATTTCGTCTGTCGAGCGTAAATATACCTTTAGAGTCAGCGGAGAGGACATACCCAAGGGACATAAACAGCCGGCTCAGAGTGTTGAATCTGATCAGCAGCGTCAGCAAGATGTCCGTGCCCTCGAAGAACCATTTCGTCGATTATCGAGTCGGGAGGAGATTGTTTGCCCATATAAATCCGAAAGAAGTCTTCGGTGGAGACCTCGCATGAAAACCCAGATCTGGCTTGAGCTTTCCAAGCCTCCATTTCTCGGAGGTTGTCCTGCTTCGCCACGTCTTTGTCGCAGGCGTATTGAGAGTTGCCCGCTTTGACTTTAAGGGGAGTAGTCGCCGAAGTTTCTGTGAATGGTGGACCTAGAGCGCCAGTCGTGTTGAATGGAACGCGTCCGGGGTCACGGTGAGGCGTCTGAGGCAGGGCCATAATTGGTGGTAGTCAAAATTTGCGTAACAATGCAGCGCACCAAGTCTTATATGCACAACCAAGCAGTCAAAGCACCAGGAAGCCAGTGGCACAGTGGCAATGCGAACCAAGCGTAAACGCAATTCAAACAATGATGTCACGAATGTCACACACGGCGCGTGCACGTGATGAACGCGTCGTTTGCCGGACTCCGAGTCATGACTCTAGTTATGCAGTACTTATGATAGATCTCTTCTTGTTACCCTCCGGATAAGTAGTGGTTCATCCACATAAGTTCATGCGATGAGCAAATGACTCCGAGTCACTGGCACTGACAAGGCTTGATGGGCAATCATGGAGTATAAGTGAGATTCAGAAATCATGATGCTCATAGGTGGTCTAACTCTGAATCTATTTTATTTTCTCGTCTACATGGTTGGATATGCGATTCCCTGGTGGGATAACACGATTGGCATAGATTCTATTTTTCGGATGCAAGCAGCTAAACCATGGCCTTGCCCCCAAAGAACGCGCGAGCAGATGCCTTCGACTCATCCACCTCTTCGAGAGGCTCCACACTCTGCACCGAGTGAGCACAAAAAGTCGCAGTCAATAAATATGCATCAATACCTCCAAAGTGTGAAGGTGATCAGCGACGTTAACATGCGTGATATCCACAGTCAATGGAGGCGGGGCCCCGTATTTCGGCAAGCTGTAGCCGTCCTTACGATTAGAGCGCGTCAACTACAGTCGAGGGAGAAAGCACAACAAAAGATGTACCTTGACAGTGACGACCGCCCGAGTCCAAGCCGTATTGCGGAGGCCAGCATAAGATATGTCCCTCCGTGATTGAGGGTCAAGTCGCAGAAGTGCGGCAACCAGTTCGCTGATGCACAGCCCGTGACTTGCTATGGCAACATGGGTGTTGTTAGGCGAAGCGAGATGTGGGACAAGAAATTCCGCGACCGCTCCGTCGGCTCGCCGGGCTAAGTCATCCAAAGACTCGCCCTCTGGAAATTTGGCGTTGCGGGAGTGGAGCACCGGGAATATCCCCTGAGCAAATAGCTCATCTAAACTCTGGTCGCCTGGCGGGGTGCTCAAGACCCAAGGTTGACCTTCCGCAACGCCAAAATGCTGTTCGCGGAGTTTGGGAGATGAGGAGAAAGTTGGCTTGGGGTCGTCATGGGCTTCGAGCACGGAAAGTCCAGTGGTGTTTGCGCGTAGTAGATCGGAGGCGTAAATAAAGTCGAAATGAGTGTTTGATGCCTTGAAAGCCTTGCCAAGCGCAGCTGCTTGCTGCATCGTAGATTAGTTTTTTTGCCGTCGCGATGGAGCCCGTTTACAGTCGACTCCAAGCTCGCGCAAAAAATCTATTCAAAGCCATTCATACCTTATTGCCAAGTTCGCTCAGCGGAGCATCCTTCCAACCAGCCCAATTACTCTGTTGGGTCGTGCAATGCTTCCTCAAATAAAGGGGAGTGAGAAAAACCTTTAAATTGTCTAAAGATTGACCATGACGAATCTGAGAAGCATTAGAAGAAAGAAAGGTATGGTCGCACTGAGCACGCACGAAGGTGACCGTAAGCATCTAAAAGGGTATTCAAGTTGCGACGTTATAACGTGAGCAGCAACTGTCATCACTTGATCTAGCACCTTCTGTCGACGCTTACTCACTCCTTGTACTCAAACCACCATGTCTGGGCTTCCTTTGCTCTCGGGACCACCACCAGTTCTCGAGTCTACCCGTGCAGATGCGACCAGTTGCAGAAAGTGCTCGAAAGATTTCAATTTCCTCTTAGCCCGACCAAGACGTTGTAACCATTGCGGCACGTATTGATTGAGTGCTCTCTCTCAGTACCGCTCAGTGAGCTCTAGGATATATGTACTGTCACAGTTGCACAGACTTCCAAGCACTGATGCCGAGGACTGGTGCGGAAATGGGGTACGACGCGGTGAATGTCTGTGGGTATTGCATCGAATACCTGACCAGTATGTTTGCTTCTCATCTAAATTACCCTATCAACCTAACGAAATCCAGTAACTGCAGGCGGAAGGGCGCACCTTAGATCGTTAACTCTACCGAAACTGAAGAAATACATCAGCGCCTACAACATCAAAGGAGCAGAGCGGGCAGTTGAGAAGAACGATCTGATAGAAGCGATCATGGCGGCCAAGGTGCGCAAAGCTTCATATACTGTCTGCTTGATAGTGACCGATGGCTAGGGAGACAATGGGTGCTTGACTCCAGCACACGAGGTTGGTGTCTCACTCATTCAGGTCAATATCTATTCATACCAATCACCGGACAGAGTTACTATCGTAAATATTCTGTTCCGGATAGGTCTAATGTGCCTCGACGTGGCTTGTTCTCTCGAAGCTCGGCATCTACCAATACTGAACCACCGCCGCCACCACCTCGTCCTCATCAAACCCCAACGTATGAATTTCCGCGACCTGATCTTGCTCCGGACATCCCTCTTCGCCCGACATCACAACCAAGCACACAACAACAACACTCTTCCCCTCCCCCACGGCCAGCTACTTCGCGACCAGCTTATCATAACCCGAATGACCAATATCATTCTCAGACACACTTCCCCTCTCCTCAACACGCAGGGCCACCTGTGGCACCTCGCGCGACTCGCCCGAATCAGGGACCACGACCCTCCCGGTCTTCTCATAATCTTAATGCTCAGGCGAATGGCCCACCTCCTAGAGCACGTGCTGCTTCTTCTGCACATCCTCCACCACCACCTGGACCACCCAGTGTCCCACCACCATCACTTGACCAATTACTATCAATGACTTCGGAATCAGTTGGCGCGTTGCCTGTCCATGCACTGAAGGCCCTTCTGTTTGCGAACCACGTAAACTTAGGTCAAGGCGCCTTAGAAAAAAGCGACCTTGTTAAGAAAGTGATAGATCTTGTAGAAGAAGAGAGACGGACAAGAGAAAGGAGAAGATTAGAGGAAGAAGCAGAGGAGGAGGCACGAATTGAGCAGCAAAGGGTCATGATGGAGCAGTTCCAAAGGCAACAGAGGGAAAGAGCAGAGCGGGAAAGAGCAGAGGCTGCCGCGGCAGCGCAAGACGAGCATCCAACACCTGATGACAGTGCGTCTCCGCCTAGCGCCCCCACAGAGTCGGAGACAGAATTCATTGCTGCCGCGACTCCAAGTCCACCTCCTTTACCGAAGCCAAAAGCCATTCATGTCGAACGAACGGGTCTTTGTGTTATATGTCAAGACGAAGAAGCTAATATTGCCATTGTTGACTGCGGGTAAGCTTTCCTTTCTTCGTCCTCCCACAATTCAGCTTAAACGACCACAGACACCTTGCGATGTGCCGCGAATGCTCTGAACTCGTCATGAATAGCTCACGTGAATGTCCGCTGTGCCGCACAAGGATTGTCACAGAGGCAAGGCTATTGAGGATCTTCAAAACATAGACGTGTATATAACAAAGTCAGAATTCACCTTAGTTCTTGGGTCTGGATAAAATTTTCAGGAATGTGGTTTACTTTGTGTCAGCTACGATTGGTCAGCATATCTTATCAGCCGATCACTGGTTTGATTATCGCAAACAGGATTATCTAGGCGATGGCTCTAGCTTCCACGATGAGAGATCAAGAACAGTCAAGAACCTCTTTTCGCTGGCCATCTTCGTTGACGTAGAAGTCTTCTCACGCGCACTGATCATTTCAAGGTTCCTAGACATCTGCTTCTCTGCCTTCTGCTGAACACACCCAACTATCGATTCTTATCGCGCTCCAGATCGATTTCTAGCCGCAGTCACATGCACCTGCTTTGTCGCTCATCGACTTGGAGAGTGCACACTCTACACTGCAGCACTCATCATATATCAATGTCCGACGGGATTAATATTGTGCTTCTGTTTCCATTCTTGCCTTCTTGTCGTCCCGCAACAACATCCATTAGCGTTGGCGATTATCATGACAGCAGAACTTGGCCGTGTGACCTGTCCTTCCAGCGCCAAACTTGGACAACCCTGCGTGGCTGGCGCTTGCAAACATGACGCTCACACTGACACCGCCGCCAAAACTCTAATTTGGGAAGCCTGCTGCCAGCTGTTACATCGGGCCGCTCGTGTACAAGTCGGAATTGAGGCTAGCAAGAGAAATAAACGACAGAATTGGCCGCTCTCCCGCTCAAGCAAGATAGGTTTACCCCGGGTGGCGATTGATCGTGGGATCTTTGCAAACGGCTTTCAATTCCATCTAACTTTCGGCGTCTATGATATGAGATCGCGGGGTTCCATGCCTCTCGAGCTCACGGGCAACTGACTAGGCCGCTGCTCGTGCTTATTAACTCAGAGTCTTTGGCTTTCGCGATCTAAGCTGGTGTGCGCGTGTCAGGATCTCCCCTTCTCCTCTCGTACTTACAGGCAATAGGTTCTAACCGTCGTTTGAGTGGCTGTCATTATGCAAAATGAAATACTCTAATCCTCTCTGGCGCCGCGAACTGATCATAATCATGATCGGGCTCTGGCATTGCAAGGATCAGGATGAGTAGATGATTTCATCGTGCATGGTACTAGCAACTCTACAAACCCGTCCATTCCAAACCAAACACCCGCGAACCTTGGCATCGATTTGGCGAGTCACGGCATTGAACGGCGGCAGTTATTTTTGTCCGTAGTCACTAGCATGACTAGAGACCGGGGTGATAACGTAGAAGACACGACCCTTCATCTCCGCGCCAGGGTTTGCGCACGCCGTTCAGCAAGCGTTTTTCATAATAACTCATTTCCGTATTGTTAAGTCAACTAAGTAACACCGCCACAGTTCAATTTTCTTGTTCATGGATTTTGTTCCGCAGAGTGGGTATGCACGGATTTGATGCGGGTCGCTGCTGTTGGGGATCTAGTGGTATGCTAACAGCCGGGGTTTCGTAGCTGTTTCTGCGCATCGTAGCTAGTGGGAGGTACGGCAATTGCCGAAGGTTACTGATTCTGAAGTGGAGGAACGAGCTGTAAATTTGGAGGCGCAATCTAGGTCAATTAATAGTAGAGTGCTGGGATGGTGTCTTGGGTGAAACAACGAGACAAATGAAGGCTTAACAATGACTTTGGAGTTTATCCGATCACAATACTGATCAAAAATATCCATTTGCTCACAGAATACTGCATCACAGACCAGGAAATACACCAATGGGCAGACTTGGAGGTTAACGAGTCTTTGACGAGCTCAAAGATACCGAATATCATGCTCGGACTCTTAAAACACGCCGCATCAACAAACCCCAACGTCCTCCCATCAAATCATCCTTGTGGTATCCCAGAGACATGCTGAAACCACGAAACCGCGGCCGGAAACAAGGTTTCGATGCTATGTGCTCGGCACATGAAGTCCACGTACGATGCGGAGGCGGTGGATTTTAGGGACGAACATCTGTGGGGAAGGCGGTGATTTCCAAAAGCGGTAATCCTTCGATGGGAGGTTAGTGGGCCCAGCTCGGCCTTACACGGCTGACGGAAGCTGAGACGCAGCCACTGGTGTCCCCGGTGTGGGTTATGGGCCAAATCCAAAGTGTCCGACGAGCCCGTTGATCTGTATTCTAGACTGAAGAAAAATCAGCGACCGTCGTCACATCGAAGGTTCGAGGCGTAAGCTCGACAGACATGAATACATGGTCGTTAGCTCGGAACTGTGGACAGGCGAATACTCGGGCTGCTTCGGTTTGGTTTCCGAAGTGGATGTCGGCTGTGTGGCAGCAGCAGGTGTAACACGGCATGAATGTGCACGGCGGGTTCGGAGCGGCCACCGCTGTTCGAAACCGATGGGCATGCCGCAATTACGATCTGTGCTGCGGTGCGGCTTGAGTCAGTAGTGCATGCAGGTGCCATCGTCAAGGGTCAATTGCTGACACATGAAACATGGTTCCCAGCAATCACTTCGGGAAAGGGGCAAAACTAGTGCGGAGTAAGGGCCAGTTTCCACGAGCAGAGGACATTACCAGTGGTGCAGAGCAAGTGCAGAGTGGTGGTGTCATTAAGCGCCACTGCATTAGCAGTCCTAGCGCCAACTTGCCTATCAACTCCGAGACGCCTGTCGAGTAACATTACGGGTTCCATCGAGGGTAAAGGAGCCTTAGAGCTTACTGTGGAGTGGATAGCGAAATTCAAGCGTCTAATAGGGATCAGTGCCGAAATGAGAAACACTGTAAGGTTAAGCTGTCAGTTAAACGCTGGCGCCGCGGGCGATGGGGAAGGCGACCCAGCACGTGCAGAGGCAGTATGGCGATCAAGGATACCTGGCTGGTCGTGTTGACGAGGCAAGTGAGCTCGAGGCGGGTCTCGGTAGATGGATGGGCTGTCAACGAGGTGCTAATGCGTGTGTGAGAGTTGAGGGACCAGATCTCCGATACCATCAACTCGCGGCAGCGGACAACAGCAAGACGATTTGAGAACAATTGGTTTCCTTGCAGGCAAAGAACAAAGGCAGAGGAGAGGCTCTCACAGCGGCGGAAGCTTGATGAAGACGATTGTTATCGAGCAAAAGGGTAAAAATAAGGCGTTCCAAGGGAAAATCTGGTCATGATAACTCGGGGAGCCGGGGAAAGTGGCCTGTTTTGGGCAAGAGGCTAGTGATATGATTCGCTGGATCAAAATGGACGCATGGGTGAGAACAAAAAAAATGGGGAGGGACGAAATAATGGCGCTGGATAGCTGGCAGTGACTCAGGAGGGTACCTTGGGAGGCTGTGGAAGGGCCGGGGCGGAGGGAGTGTAATTGTGGAGGAGAATTAGATGGGGATAGCGGGGGAAGTCCAGGAAAGACACGTGCCACCGGGCTTGTTGATGCAATTCCGAAAGTGGAGTTGTTGATTCTCTTTTCTTAACCACTACCATGGCCGTCGAAACACTCGCCCGACCACCCACCTTCAAACCTCGAAAACGGGTCCGCAGGACCGCTACATCTGTCCTCACTGGCTACTTCGATCCTCGTCCTCATCGCGATGTGTTGACGAGCTTATTGAACGGAGTTGCTCCATATACTCCACTTGGGCCTGACGAAGACGAAATACGGCGCCAGAGGAAGAGGGATAAAAAAGCACGCGAGAAAGAGCAACGGCGGGCTCTTCAAGAAGCCACAGGCGAAGGCATTGGCGTTCAAACCGAGGCACTCCCTCATGCCTCGACTTCATCCGCCTATTGGAACGCCAGGCGAGTCATTGCGCGTCTTTCTCACTATCTCATTCTCACCTGAGTCATTCAGACCTGCTATACACATTGCCACCTTACAGCGGTCGCGTTCAGAAACGCCACCCCCGTTACCCGCTTACTTGTCCGCCTTGCCCTCGACTCCAGCCTCGACGCCAAGTCCATCCGAGTCGTCGAGCACGTCACGAACGTCCTCGAAACGACCCAGAACTCCCGATGACGATGAAGATTTAGTCAGAGTCATCCATCGCCCACCACCTCCTCGTAAACCACGCCCTGCTGTCAGAAAAGGATGGAAGGGCTGGGTTGAGGGCTCCCCACCACCCTCGGAAAAACTTATCAATCTCGGTGAGCCGCCCGCAGCTTTCCACTCTGTGAAGACAGACTCATTCTGACTGTAGATGCAGTGCCTATTCTCCAGGAACGGCGCACGCGTAGTGGCAAGAATTTCGACGCCATTGGTGTCGGAAAGGAAGGCTGGGTTTAATTGTTTATGCAAGGATTTCGCTCAAGGAAGGCTGGGTTTGAATGTTTTAGACGATTAGGTCGATAACTGTCCTCTTATGGCTTTCGGTAAATCTTCTTCTGTATTTCTGGTTGAAGTAGGTACTTCGGACGCGTATAGGCGCGGTAATTTGTATTTTTTCACCTTTTTCACTTGGGTTCGCGAAGCGCTCATGTGAGCGAGTCTATCGGAAGTACTTTTCTGTTTCAATCTGAAACCACCACCACTATGCTCGACCTTCCCGCACCACATTCATGGTATCCTGGCCATATGGCGCGCTTCGCGCGTATACTCCCTGCTCTCCTCAATCGCACCAACGTTGTTCTAGAAGTCCGCGACTCTCGTCTGCCGCTCACAAGCATCAACCACAAGCTAGAACATGCAATTCAACGATGGAGACTCGAGCGGGGATGGGACCCCAGTAACCCGGATAGAAGGGTGTTCAACAGCATGGCCTGCGAACGGATAGTCGTCTTCAACAAACGAGATATGGTTCCAACTTGGGGACTGGAGCCATTTCGCAAAGCCATGTCGAGTCGGTTTCCGGGCCAGCACAACGTCTTTGCGTCGTGTCAGCAGCAACGAGATGTGAGGAAACTCCACGAAATGCTAGTGAGTATGTTGGTTCTGTGTTTGGCTTCCTGTGTGCTGAGAAATTCGTCAGGCATAGCGGGCAGGTACCCATACGCTATGGAAATGAATGTGCTTGTCGTCGGGATGCCGAATGTTGGCAAGTCAACGCTGCTCAACTCCCTCCGAAGTTTGGGAATCAAAGGGAGTATGTGGATTCACTCCGAAAGTGGGCCTGTTCTGAATTCTCGCAGAAACTGCGAAAGCACTTCAAACGTCAGCCAACCCGGGCCTAACTCAGGCCCTTTCAACGAGGCTGAAGCTATCTGTGTCACCACCGGTATATGCATTCGACAGCCCCGGCGTCATGCTTCCCTTCCTTGGCCATGGTCCAGAAGGCGCCGAGAGAGGGGTCAAGCTTGCTCTAATTGGTTTGAAATGCCTCTAAGAAACTGCACATACTCAATTTGCATTGACAGCGGGCATTAAGGAAGGACTATACGACATCGAAGCTCTTGCCGCATACCTCCTCCAGAAGCTCAACACGCTCAATCCCGCATCACCCGCGTACCTGGCCCTGCTCCCCCCAGGGACATTACCCGTCACCGAGTTGGACGTTTTCCTAGACATCTTGGCAGAGCGGATGGGCATGGTCGGCAAGGGCGGTGTCCTGGACAGGCCAAGGGCTGCACTCTATTTTGTGCGCTGGTGGCGTGGAGAGGGCGGCCTAATTGCTGCGTCGACTTCGTTCGTGCCAGAAGCTTCGCCTGCCCTGCCAATAGGTGCTGGTGGCGCCGTTATCGAGGCACTAGACTCGCGGGCCCTGGTCGAAGTGACCACCAAAACCGGCCAGCCCATCGCCCCGCCTGGATGGGGCTTCGATTTGGAGTGGGATTTGGGGTCCGATGAGCGACTACCTTCGCCAGAGGTTATACAAGCCAAGATGGAGGGCTGCATCGACCGATATGTCGCCCAAATGGCGGTGGAGGAGCAGAGCGATAACAACGTCAGCGTGAACCAGCGCAGGAAGATCGTTATCGCAGAGCGGAAGGCGAAAATTGCGGCCAAGGCGAAAGCCATGACAAAGGCAAATAGGGCTGCAGAGGCGAGAAGACGGCGGCGCTGAGTTCAACTCCCGTGTACAATCTATGGCAATAAAATATCATTGCCACACCTTTGTGCCGTCCACACAAGTTTTCTAATGCCTTCCGCAGATGATTTGCCCTCAGCAAAGCGGACCAACTAGTTAGTCACGATGCGTCAACGGGAATTGATTTTCGCGGCCCGGGGACAGATAGTTGGCATGATGCACTGCGTGCCTGGAAATAACTCTGTGTCCTCCACCCAACCGGCGGCCCAGACTGCCTGTCGCGCGACTCATAATGACGGTTTTCATACCACTTAAAGGGTGGCCATGTGGGAACCCCGACCGCTCTTCTGCCAAGCGCGAACCATCCAGAGTCGATGCTTTTTACTCTCTCGTTGGCGTTGTGTTTCTCTCTGGTCAACGCTGCGCTTGTCAATATCACAATCGACGACACTGATGCGACTGCCTGGACGTGGACCGGGCCGTGGCATGCGATGACCCTGAACGACACTAATAATCTCTGGGAAACACCAGACTCCGCGAAAGCTTACAACCATTCCTGGCATGGTCCACTGGCAGGCGGTGTTGCTGCTTCAGGGTCATTTACTTTTCAAGGTACCTTATTTTCCAACTGCACCAAAAGGACGGTCAACGCTGAGCACGCGAATAGGCGTCGCGGTCTGCATCTTCGGCATCGACTCTGGGAAGCCGGGGAGCCTTAGCTTCTCGTTGAGAAACCCGAGTATTCTCGCTGTTCATCGCACTGAGAACACGCACAATGACTACATCTACGACGCGCTTCTCTTCTCGGCGGACAGCCTCGATGGAGCTATACCGCATACCGTCGCATGGGACGCTTATGGCGATGGAGCAGGCTTGTTCGACTACGCTGTGGTCACAGTGGACCGAGAAGAGCCGTCATCTCCGGACGCCACAGCGTATGTACTTATTCGGCCTCTTAAGCCGGTCCAGCTAATGTAATGATTTTCAACCCAGAATGTTGACGAAATCCAGTGATGAACCATCACGGGCATCTCCATCGCAAGCCCGTGTCCTGTGCGTGCATTCCACCAGCACTGACCAGCCCAATCATCTACTTCTAGAGACATACTCGGTGTCAGCGAATCGGGGGGCCCGATTTCAAGTTCCCGGCCGACTCCCCCTCCATCGGGAAGTCACGCCGCGTTCAGGATATCGGCCTTTTGGCCTGTCATCGCTGGCATTGTGTTCCTGCTCATCCCCGCAGGGGTATTCGTATACTACTACCGGAGGCGCCGGCATTGGCAGCTGAGGGAGAGACAGTGGGATCTGCCGGTAGGGCAAGGAAACGAGAAATCTTATCTGCCATCGGATGGTTGACGGGTTCTTATATCTCCGACTGAGGTTAATCTACTCTAAATTATTGAGTGATTCACAGTCCGCACGCTTTTTATTACACGTGGATGTTAAAAATATTGTAGTCAGTCGATGAAGGGGACCCAATCGTGTTGGTGGTGAGATACCACTTCGGTTTTGGCACATCCTCCCATCCAAGCTCGTGAAGTATTTCTGCAGCAATGCGCGCAACATCATCCACCCAGAGCGGTTTGAAGCTTTCCGGTCGATGCGACGAGAAGACCTGGTTGAATACCCGGAAAATACTACCGGTCTTGTCCCAGTCGATCGGCGCCGCCACGAGGTCGTTGTAGTATGAGAAATCATCGATGTCCATAGAGGCGGCGATGTATTTCAGGATAGCGGAGATCGGGCGATACTTGGTCTTGTCGCGCAGTGTGCGAATAGGAGTTTTTGGCCTGCATCGCGTGGAGCTTCGCGAGAGTGGGCGCAAGGTCGAGACCGAGGTCAACGAAGTGGAATTCAAAGCCGTAGACGAAGCGCGGGAGAGGATCCCCCTTCATTTGGCGTGCAGAGAGGTAGTATTCGGGGGGCAGTTCGTCGAACGGATGGTTGTGTCGCATATATTCCAACGTCAATTCAAGTTTCTGAAGAATTTGTCAACGCAGAGAACAATGGGGGGACTCGGAAGGTAGGAGGTACAGGATTATACGGCGGTATTTCTTGCTTCTCGTCGGAGGGTGTTGGAGGAGACGCTGCAAACGACATGAAAGCTATGTCCAACGTGTGAAACCCAGTTCGAGTCGCGGTCTTTGGGGATTCTTCTTGGCTTACGACCACATCGTGGGATACTGATCGACACTCAAAAAAAAAAACTTTTTGAGTGGGTGCATTGGGACCACGGAGAGGCTGTAGCTATAGGCTCTATACTACTTCAACTTAGATACAAATACTTCAAAAATGGCGAATGCGAGGGGGTCAAACCCGCCGAGAAGCGGTACACCGGGGACGGCGAGCGCGACACCGACACAGACGCAAACGCAAAGAAAAGGACCTATAACGAGAGCGAATGCACAGAAGGATTATATCTTCATGAACAAAAAGCAGCTGTATGCATGCGGGAGAGAAGGAGATGCATGGGAGACGACGACGGTGCATGAAGCGTGCGAGGGACTGCACCAAAAAGGTGCGTTTATCACAGAATATGAGGAAGGTTACACTCCTAGCGTACAACAAATCGCAATGGCCGTCCTAAAAATGGGAGCGGACCTACAAGGCAGAGACCCCAACATGGCGTGGTGCTGTAGGGCAATAGCGAAGATGTTGGACGAAGTGAGCAGAGAGGCGGCACAAGGGATGGAGCGGAAGATGGCAAAAGCCCTCGAACTACTCGAGGACATGACGGGAGACGTAGCGGGAGGTGATGCAGGAGGTTGGGGCGACGGAGGGGGAGCAGCAGCGGAGGAAATCAGGCAAGCAGCGGTGGTACTGACGAGGACGGCTGATGAACAGAAGGAGGGAATGGAGGAACTTATGAGGAGGATGGAAGCGACAGTCATGGAGACGATAGAGAGGGCCGGAGAGGCGGAAGAGGAAAGGGAGGAGAGAGGGGCATCGACGTATGCGGCAGCAGTGGCCAACGGCACAGGCCGACGCAACAACGCGCCAAAGACACGCGAGCAGATAGAAATGCTGGGCAGGGCCGACGAGCGGGAGCAACAAATCTGGATAGAAGGGGTGGCGATAGAAGGGTTGTCAGAGAAGGAAATGGTACAGAAGGCCAAGATAGCAGCGGAATTCGCAGCGGGAGCCGACGAGGTGCCTGACGAAGTGAAATTCGTGGAGGCGAGGAGAGTGAAGAGCGGGGCGCTGCTGCTGAGATTGGCGTCGAGAGAAGCGGCAGAGTGGGTGAAGGACAACATGACGAAGTTCACCATGGGCCTGGGAGGGACAGCAAGATTCAGGGAACGACTCTACGACGTGGTGGTCGAGTTTGTGCCCAAAACACTGGACCCGACAAGAGAAAGCACACTCAGAGACCTCGAAACAGACAACAACATGCGCAAAGGAGACATTGGCGCGGCAAGGTACATCAAGCCAATTGAGCGACACAGACCAGGCCAAAAGGTAGCGCACATGGTCGTGGGATTCAGGCGCCCCGAAGCGGCAAACCACTTTCTCGCGCACGGGATGTTCGCGGAGGGAAAGAGAGTACAGGGGAGGAAGCTGCTCATAGAGCCGATGAGGTGCCTCAAGTGCCAGAAGATCGGCACCGGTCACGTGGCCGTGAATTGCCCTGACGCGGTCGACACGTGCGCGAGATGTGCGGGCAAACACAGAACAGGGGACTGCGAAGCGGGAGAAGAGGAGAGACAGTGCGTCAACTGCAAGAACGCCGGAGATGTCGAAGGATGCAAAACACATGGCGCGGCGGACAGGCAATGCCCAGCATTTGGGGCGAAATTGAAATCAGCACTAGAACGAAATCCCGACGCGAAGTACACCTTCTTCCCGGTTCCAGGGGATAGGACAACATGGCTGGAAGCGGGGAAGAACGCCGTGGACGAGGAGCACACACCCGACTGGCAGACAATTATGAGGACGAGGAACAGAGCAGGGGGACCGGCGCTAGAGATTCAGAAGGCGATGACGAGAGGTCCGAGATTAACGGCAACTGGCGGACCAATCCTCAGGCAGAGGGCGATTACAGAGTGGGCAAGGGGAGGACAAAACGGCTCCATCGGCACAGGAAGTATGGACATCAGCAATGCGACGGGTGAAGAAACAGGGCAGAGAGACCACGCGCTGGGAGGACTATGACGGACACAGATGAGACAAGCACAAGCGCAAGGAACCAGCTGACTTTTTGGCAGCAGAATGTAAACAAATCACTAGACGCGCAGCAAGACTTGCTTAACAGAATGGACCCGAGACGCTACGACATGGCACTAATTCAAGAACCATACTTTGACCACTGGAAGTTATCGAGGGCCAACAACCATTGGCACTCAGTATACCCGACGACACACAACAGAACGGAGCAGAGATCGAGGGCGATGACGCTGGTGAACGCGAGAATACCGACCAGAATGTGGACGGCAATACCGATACTGAGCCCAGACGTGGTGGCGGTACAGATACACGGGGATTTTGGGACCATACGGGCAATCAACGTGTACAACGACATAGAACACAACGACACGGTAAAGATCCTGCTGGAATACATGGCTGATCCAAGGACCAGGTGGTGCCCCGCCCAGCCGCTCCGCTATGTGTGGGGAGGCGATATCAACCGACATCACCCAGACTGGGAAGACGAAGCAAGGAACGCGCACCTACTGAGCGAGAGAGCCATGACACATGCGGAGGCGTGGAGGACGCTGATGTCAATGTTCAGCATGAGGATGGTACTGCCGAAAGGAATACCGACGCTGAAGGCTTTTGGGACGGGGAACTATACGCGAGTGGACAACGTTTATATCTCAGACTCACTACTGCCTCACCTTATACAGTGCAAAACGGACCCGGAACAGCAACCAGTGAAAACCGACCACTTCCCAGTCATACTGACCATAGAACTGCAAGTCCCGTCGAACCAGCATCAACCAAGGCCCAAATACGCGAGCACGCACTGGCCGGAATACAGGGCGAGGCTAGTGTCGAAACTGCAAACAGTACCGAGACCAGCGAGATACCAAGACAGGTCAGAGGCCGAAGCGAACCTAAGAGCGGTTGAGGAGGCGATTGAGGAGACGACCAAGGAGATGATACCAATGACCAAGCCGTCAAAGCATTGGAAGAGGTGGTACAGCAAGGAGCTAGACGCGATGAGGAGAGAGAGCGCGAAGAAGCAGAGACAAGCATATCGATGGCGCTTCGAACAAGCACACCCAATACACGCAGAAGCAAAAGAGGCAAAGAACAAATTCGCGGAGGCGGTAAGGAGGGCGAAGAAGGAGATGTGGGAGAAGTTTCTGGTGACGGCAACGAGGGAAAAGCTTTGGAATGTAGCCCGGTTTGCGAGGGGAAAGAGGGACGACGGGGGGGCGACCAGGGTACCAACACTCAAAGCGAATGGGAGAGAGGCGTGCAAGGAGGAGGAAAAGGTAAGCTTGTTCAAGGCTGAATTCTACCCACCAGAGATGCTGGCCCCCGCGACGTGGGGGCGGGACCAGTACCCGGAACCCAAGTTCCGATTCGAGAGCGTGAACGACAAGACGATACGAGAGGCGATCGGCGCGATGCAGCCATACAAGGCCACATACCCAGGTTCACCAGCAAATTGCATATTCAAGGAATGCGAGAACATTCTAGTGCCGTTCCTAGGCCCCCTTTTCAGAGCGATGGACGAGTTGGAGTGGTACCCGGAGGGATGGGCGGACACAACAACGATCGTGTTGCGGAAACCGGGCAAGCCGGACTACGCCAAACCTGGAGCATATCGACCGGTGGTACTGTCGAAGGGCACAGCTCGTCTGTATCACGCCTGCAAGGCGAAGCAGCTAACGAGGGAGGCGGAGTTGGCAGGCATACTGCCGGCGAATCAGTACGGGGCTAGGCCGGGGAGATCGACAACGGATGCTGTGCATAACGCCGTGGCGATCATCAAGAAGGCGTGGGAAAAAGAAGAAGTGGCGAGCATCCTCTGCATGGACGTCAAGGGAGCTTTTCCGAGCGTAGACTTGAAACGGCTGCGACACGATATGAGGATGAGGGGAGTGCCGGAGGGGTACACCAGGTGGGTTGAGAGGCGCTACAGCTCGCGAAGAAGCAAGATGGTCTTTGGGGACTTCGAATCAGAATGGTACGACGTGGGAAATGGGCTAGACCAAGGCGACCCGATATCCGGTATCTTATACCTCATATACAACGCAACACTAGCGGAGATACCCAAGAGGAGCAGAGGGGAAAACAAGGTGCTTTTTGTTGACGACGACACAGTAATAACTACGGGAAAGGATTTTACGGCAACGCACAAGAAGATCGACGACATCACACATAGGAACGGAGGCATAGTGCACTGGGGAGCCGAGCACAACGCAATATTCGGGCCGGAAAAGTATCAACTAGTGGACGTGTCAAGGAAAAGGGTGAAGAATCCGACGGGGCAAGCGGGAACGAGGCCGACACCAAGGCACGACCTGGAGCTGGGGAGGAACATCATCAAATCGACGACGGCTGTAAAACTCGTGGGCGTGCACATCGACAGCGAACTAAGGTGGAAGCAACAGGAGGCAGCGGCGATAGGGAAGGGACAGGCGTGGCTGGCGACGTTTGAGAGGCTGGCGAAGGTGACAGGAGGACTTCCCCCGGTGAGCATGCGCAGATTGTATCTCAGTATCTGCGTGCCACAGATGCTGTATGCTGCCGACATATACCTCAACCCGATCGACAAGACGGCAACCGGGAAGGAGAGGGAGAGAGGGATAGTGAAGAGGTTCAGGACAATCCAACGAAAAGCAGCGCTCAAGATCACGGGGGCGTTGGCATCGACCCCAACGGAAGTACTCGACGTTTACGCGAATCTGATACCCATAGACGAGCTAATACACAAGGTACGAGAAACGGCGGCACTTCGACTAGCGACACTACCGGACTCGCACCCACTGAGCAAGGAGGTGAGGAGAAACAAACCAGCCACGAGAAAGAAGGACAGGAGCACGATAACAGCGCTGCTCGAATATCTACCGCGGCCAGCCAAGCACTTCGAACAGATTCAATCGGTGAGGAAGACGGCCAACAAAGGCATAACGATCAACACCAGCATTGCGAAGGACAAGAAAGCAGCGCTGAGAGAAGAGATAGCGGATCGGGCGAAGTGGAAGGTGTACACGGATGGGTCGGGGATAGACGGAGAGATCGGGGCGGCAGCGGTCCTATACAAGAACGACAGGAAGGTCGACAGCATGAGAGCGAGGCTGGGAACGGCCCAACAACACACCGTGTACGAAGGAGAAGCGGTGGGGAGCGGGATGGCGCTGGAGCTGCTGAGGAGGCAAGAGGAAGTCTCGGGGAAGGTGACAATTGCGGTCGACAACCAAGCCTCCATAAAGGCGGTCAACTCGACGGCATCGACGCCGTCCAGCTGGATATGGGACGATTGGCACGATAAGCTTTCACGTTTAAACGACACACATGACAACGTTTTACTGACTATTCGCTGGACTCCAGGACACATCGACATACCGGGCAACGAAGAAGCGGACAAGGAGGCGAAGAAAGCAGCGGCGGGAGATGTGACAAGCCTGGCGGAACTACCAGAAGAATACCACCCAGAACTCCCACTGAGCAAGGCGGCAGTGAGACAGATGCTCAACGCGAGGAGGAGGCAGAGGATAGCGGAGAAGTGGAGGAAATCGAAGAGATACCAGCAGACGATGCAATACGACCCACAACTGGTGAAGGGATCGTATCTGAAGCTATACACCAGCGTACCGAAATCGTACGCGACGATCCTGATGCAGCTAAGGACGGGCCACTGCACGCTCGCCAAGCACCTCCACAAGATCAAAAGAGCCGACTCCCCAATATGCCCGTGCTGCAGACAGGCGGACGAGACGGTAGCCCACTACCTCTTACACTGTAGCGCGCACGAGGACGCGAGAAGACAGTTGTACAACGAAGGAGGAAGAGACACAAGGGTCATCAAGAAATTGCTTGGGGCGGGGAAGCTCATGGAGCCGCTGATGTGGTATATATACAGGACGGGGAGATTCAGGGCAGTACACCGACACCTCAGCGAACCGCTCGACCAGTCGAAGAAATACGGAGACGACTTCATGGATATGATCTCGAAACTGAAGATAGCCGCCAAGCCGAGAGAGGGAGATCTGCCGACGATGACCAGGGAAGAGAGGCCGTTCGGGTAAGCGAAGGAACGGAGAGAGGCGGCGCGGACAAGAGATGGGACAAAACACTTTCACACACTAACACCATATAATTCTTACAGGACACTATTCACGCACCCCACTTCATGCCGCCGCCCGGAGCGCCTACGGCTGAACGGGCAAGATATCGAAGAACAGCACCAAGGAGCAGAGAGAAAAGGAGTATATTACGCGAAATGTAACGGCTACCATACGATAATGTAAAGGCCAAATAACGGGAAAAAAAAAAAAAAAAAAAAAAAAAAAAAAAAAAGTCGCGGTCTTGTACTCATCCAAACAATGGGGCGATAGCGCTAGCAGACAATGGTGTTGCATGCAGAGCACATTAGCAAAAGGGAGTACTTGTCATGCGGTCTATGACCCAGACGGTAAAGGTTGGCAGAAGATACCGTCAGAAACAAAAACGGGTTTACTCTGATGATGATCAGGCTCTCCATCTAGTACTCGGGCCGGCTTCCGGTTGGTGGTGGCGGTTCAAGTCAACGGCACGGTCTTCGTTTTTATTCTTGCTTGAACGTTGCGCTACCCTCGGCATACCTAGTACTCGACCTCAGCCCGTTTGGATGCCTTCCGCAGCAGACGGACGAAGAGCTCTCTTTTCAAGTTCGCGATGCCCTCCTCCGGAATCGCGCTGTCAATCAGCGCCATCACCTCCTTGTGGATGTTCTCCTCATACTCTTGATAGTGCTCGCGCAGGCCCACCTCTTCAAACACGCCCTGCATCCCCTCGATGTCCTTCCGTCCGTAGCTGCTCTCCGGCAACTCCTTCTGCTCCGGGTTCGCTAGCGAAAGCGCCGCGTTGACACACCATGAGCACCTCCCGACTTTGCCCGTGCGCTTCCGGGTCCCCACGCAGTCAAGAAAGTCGCTTTGGACATGGAAGTAGATTCCGATTGGCATCGTTATCGAGTGGGCGATCTCGTAGGGATAGAAGGTCCCGGGCGACCACACAGCAGAGCGGGAGACGTATGTTTTGGGGACACCCGTGAGGGTCATCGCGAGAGCGACGGGGAGGTAGAACGAGTAGTAAGCAGTTTTGTACTGCGCGACAAGGCGGAACCTGATCTGTTGGTTTCAGACTCTAAGAGTAGCACTTTGCCCACCTGCCCATAGTTATATTCGCATTCTTTGCCAGCAACTGCCCCGTCGCGGTCTGGAACGTTGTCTGCCCAAGATATGTAAGAGACCGGTCCGATGTTTTTGGCCCACTCACGTCATGAAACAACTCCAGCAATTGCGGCAAGTACTACCAAGTCAAACAGGGCGACATCTGCAACAGTGTGTTGTTCTCGCCAACTCCATTTCGTTGCCCGACTTCTTGGTCTTGAATCCCGGTTAGTGACTGGGTTATTCCAAGAGAATACCTCTAACCTCCTTAATAGAAATCGACACCAATTGCACAAATCTATGGCTGGACTACTGTTATTGTGTTGCGTCGAGTAACAGCACAAGCACTGGACCTCCATCGAACCTTGCCACAGGTCAGCAACTGCACCTCCTACCACACTGTTGTGAGCGGAGACACCTGTAATGCTATGGACACATCGGCCAAGATTGCGTTCTGTGATTTCTTGCACTGGAACCCAGAAATCAACACGGCGTGCACCAACATCCAGCTCGCCGCGGCATACTGCGTTGGAGGAGGGGGGAGTCTGTGTGGAAAACTGTACCCTGTCGTGTTTGGCAATCGTGTAAAAGCAGAGCATGACTCAGGCGATCCAGAGCTAGTCTGAACGCGTGGATCAACTCTGGTTGCTCTAACTGCTCTAACCTTGCTGTTGGTCAGAATGTCTGCGTACTAGTAGGATAGTTTAGTTTATATTCTGTCGATACTTGAGTCGTTATCGTAGCTCTACCTCTAACTTGAACTACGTAAAGTAGTTCTACACTGGGTACACTGGGTAGGTGGGATTGTAGTCAGTCGTTGGAGGAGAACCAATCGTATTGGTGTCGAGATACCACATTGGCTTCGGAACATCCTCCCATCCAAGCTCCTGAAGTATTTCTGCCGCAATGCGCGCCACATCATCCACCCAAAGCGGTTTGAAGCTTTCCGGTCTATACGACGAGAAAATCTTGAAAATCTGGTAGATACGACCGGACTTGTCAGTGTCAGGCCTCGCCGTCCCCAGGTCGTTGTAGTACGCGAAATCATCGATGTCCATCGAGTCGGCGATATATGTCAGGATGGCGGTGATCGGGTGATACTTGGTCTTGTCGGAGAGTGTGCGGTGAGGAATTTTGGCCTGCATCCCGTGGAGTTTCGCGAGAGTGGGCTCAAAGTCGCAGCCCACGAAGGGAAATGCAAAGCCATAGACAAAGTGCGGAAGAGGATCCCCCGCCATTTGGCGTGCACAAAGGTAGTATTCAGCAGGGAGCTCTTCGAAAGGATGGTTTCGTCGTATATATTGCAGCCTTAATTTCTGGAGAACGTGTGAGTCCAGAGAACGATGGGCTGGGGGAAGGTGGTTAGGTACAGGATTATAGCGCCGCATTACAGTTTCTTGCTCCTCTTCGAAGCGAGTTGACTGAAAAGACGTTGAGGGTGGCGCCAGCGACTCAGACTCAGACATGAAAGCACAGAGAGAAATGCCAACTTGCGAAGAACAAACTTTGTGCCTCCATAAAACACAATGCGATCCTCGTTCGAACCCCGCCTTGCGCATATGTATTAATTTATTTCGATACAACCTATCCGAGTCAGCACTGTGCCTCGAGGCTGCTTGAACGTTAATGCGATCACTCACAAGTATTTCGGCCTTCTAACCACAGTACTCAATCCCACTCATTTTCCCTCCAGCGTCAACCTCAAGCGATCCAAAGTGTGCATAGAGCCGACGAGCGACCTTACATATCATATATATGGAGCTGAGCCACCGCTAGAAAGTCTCCAACTGAAGCTTGAGCCGGCCAGTCTGGAGCGCAAGAAAATTTCCTTTTTCGGCGTGGGGTGTTGAACGCCCGATGGGTCTTGGGTACACCTCCCCGGGAGTGACATTGAAACAGTACACTCTTTACGGGTTGCTACGTATGGAAGATTTATGCGGTATGAAACGGGAATTGTTTTTTTTGGGTGTGAAGCAGGAATTTGATGCGATGGATAGCGGAGAACAATGTGCGTATAATACAACGGTGAATGGCGTAAACCTGGGATCGGGAAAGGGAAGGGACGAAATTCCACGGTTACGCACAGGGATTGATAAGGAAGGGATGATGAGAAATGATTATGCGAAGAGGTCCATGAGGGTAGCGCACTCTTTAACGAGGGAGTAACGTACGGTTGTACAGCGACTTTCTGGTTAAATATCGTGGAGAGGAGAGTCGTAAAACATGCGTCAATCGTGGTAGGGTCCATCAGACTGCCCATACATACCCGAACACCGTTCTTTTTTTGGATTATTTGTTGATGTTGGTGTAAGCGGGAGGCAGCTCTACTGTCTCTGGCTCTTCCTCCTCGGCAGTGGCAGGCGGCGCACTCGGTCCGGCGTCGGAATGTTGGATGATGTTGACGGGCCGCATTTGCCGCAAGGGGCCCTTGCGGGTACTCGACGACATGTTTGAAGGATCTGGGGTGCCGCTTCTGCTCGCAGTATCAGACAAAAGCGTGCTGAGTGGTCGACCGTCTGTGTCCGTCTGACTAAATCTGCGGTCGTCCGACGTAAGACCGCCAAGCGAAGACCGCCCCACTGTCGACTCGGCCATAAGATATGGTTCGGGTTGGTAATATTGCGGCACTCCTGAAGCGCCTCCTTCGTCTCCTTCGTCAGCTTGAAGTAGATCGGGTCGAATTTTGCTTTTTTCTTCTGCGCGGAGGCGGCGGCGGCGCATAAAGAAGAACATAATCAGACATATGGCCAGTAGTGCAACAACACCCCCAACCACACCGCCTGCAATGGCTGCGACATTCGTTTCATGGCTGAAAGCATGATTAAGAAAGGAAGCGAAATGAGGGATAACGCACCCAGAGTTATTGCTAGGGGCGTTGGTACTTGTCTGGTAAGAACCACCAGCAGGATTCCCAGGAGTCGAACTTGGACTGTCACTGTTCAAGCAAGAGTTGTCGTTGTTGGGACCAGAGCCGACGGTATACGGGGAGCTTCCACCGCTTCCATTGCCACGATTGTCTCCCGAGACAAGAAGCAAAGTGGTGCCGCCACGCAAAGGGGGTACCCAATTGAAGCCAAGACCTTGATTTGGGACGGTGGTGGGGTTGTTTCCGGGGATTTCGAAAGACTGGCCACCAGGAATGACACCTTGGAAGTGTGGCGTGCCTTGGACTGCGGAGGGGTCCCACCTATTTGGTGATAAGCTAAAAAATACGGGTTGAGAGCCGCTATACCAGATTCGAGTTGAGACGCATTGAGCTATAACACCACCTGGTTCAATGTTGTAGAAGAAAGCTGGAGCGACGTTTTTCGACGCGTCAAAACAGCTCGCATCGCCGGACCCGGTAACGAGGACACCGACACTTGTACCACCGGATGCGAAGCCTGATTTGTCGCTCAACTACGACAGAGTCAACCAAAAAAGTCCGAGGAAGACGAGCAGGGCACTCACCACTGCGACGAATTGCGAGTTTGCAGGAAAGTTGAGCTTGAAGCTGATATCGGGGCCATTCTGGTTCTCTATGCTCTGTATTTTCCTCGCCTCGATGTTATTTGGGAGTGGGGAGATGCCGTAGGGAACAACTAGCACGCTAAAGGGTGGGGTGCCGCCGTTGACTGCGATAGTGACATTGCCGCACTGGGTGGGCTGGGAGGTAAAGCGCCAAGTGTAGGCGGAAACGAGAGCTGGATATATAGCGGCAGCAATAGCAAGCTTCGCCATGAGACGGGGAAGTGGACGACAGAACGAACTGCGCCAAAGATGGTGAGCGTTGGTGCTCAAGTTTGCGGCTCCACACGGGTCATACTCGCCGTAGCTCCCACCTGGCTTACGTGATCCCAGACGCCTTGGCTACTGGATTTCTTTCCCGACAGTCCCAAGACCTTCCCAAACTCTTGCAACCAAGCAAAATTAACGCTCATGTAATCCATTCCATTCCATTTTATTTTGGCACTTTCCGGCGGTGCGGGAGTGAATGCTGTTCTGTCAACTTGATGGCTGACAAATCGCACTCTCTGTCACTCACCGTCACCTGGCCCAGATGGATTCACCTAGTCGCGCCGGTTCTCCCGACCAAGGAGGTGCTATTCCCGTCGACCTGAATGTTGTCTCAGGGAAACGCGGGGAACTAGAGCCGTTGGCGTCCACAGACCTCGCGAATCTCCAGTCAGAAGAATGGGGCAACAGACCAGAGAATGGAGGGCGCGTCAGACAACTCAAAGCCGATGCAGACGACGACGACGTGTCAATGGGGGACGACGAAGGCGACTCAGCCGATGACAACGACGAGGAAGACCCAGCGCAGCTTGAGGCTGCTCGTCAGCGGCTGGAAGAACAAGCGCGCAAATATCTGGCAGCCCAAACACACGAAGTCATCATCCCCTCCTACTCCGCGTGGTTTGACATGTCCAAAATCAACGCTGTGGAGAGTAGGGCCCTCCCCGAGTTTTTCAACTCTCGAAATCGATCCAAAACGCCTGCCATATACAAGGACTACCGCGACTTCATGATCAACACATATCGTCTCCGTCCAATGGAATACCTCACCGTAACTGCTTGCCGACGCAACTTAGCCGGTGATGTGTGTGCCATAATGAGAGTTCACGCTTTTCTGGAGCAATGGGGTCTCATCAACTACCAAGTGCGTGTCGCATTCAACCTGAATTGCTATTTATTGACATCCTCCAGATTGACCCAGACTCACGTCCTGCGGCCCTCGCGCCTCCATTTACAGGCCACTTCAGAGTTATTCTCGATACTCCTCGTGGACTCCAATCTCTCCATCCTGGTATCCGGCCTACAAATCCTGGTGCTGCAGCTGTAAATGGCGCTAAAAAACCACCACCAACGCCAGCTTCGTTGGAACTTCGCTCCAACATTTACCAAACCTCTAATAAATCCGCTCGACCTATTGACTCAACGGAGGCTGAAGCATTGGCCAACGGTCCCCGAGATGGAGCTGCCAACGGTACCAGCCGCGGCCCAACTACATTCACCTGCGACACCTGTGGTTCTGACTGCACTCGGACCCGTTATCACTCCCTGAAAGACCAAAAATTCCAACTTTGCGCCCCTTGTTACCTCGATGGTCGTTTCCCTTCGAACATGTTTAGTGGAGACTTCGTCAAGCTCAACACGGCGACCGCGGGTCCGTCCGATGATTGGACAGACCAAGAGACTCTTCTATTGCTCGAGGCCATTGAGATGTACGATGACGACTGGTCTAAGATCGAGGAACACGTTCAGACCAGAAGCGCGCAACAATGCATCACTAAATTCCTCCAACTCGACATCGAAGACCCGTATCTTGCGTCGGAGGCATCTATGGGACCGTTGCGCTACGCTCGAATTCCCTTCGAGCAAGCAGACAATCCAGTTATGAGTGTCGTTGCATTCTTAGCTGGCGTCGTGGATCCCTCTGTCGCTGGTGAAGCTGCCAAAACCGCCCTACATCATCTTGCCAGCGAAGGTAAAGGAGAAGCTACAAAAGCGGATGAGCCGGAGGCAGAAACGACGGAACCGAGTGGAGATGCTATGGCTGTTGATGGACCACCCAAAAAGACGACCGTTCCTCGATCTCAGGCGGCCAGAGCTGCGGATTTGGCGCTGAAGTCATCCGCAAAGGCGGCCGCGGCTTTGGCGGAGACGGAAGACAAGGAGATTCGCTCTACTCTTGCGTCTCTCATCAAGCTAACGTTGACGAAACTCGAACTGAAGATGTCGCAGTTTGAAGAGCTGGAGGATATTCTTGAAGAAGAACGCAAAAACTTGGAGAGCGCGAGAATGGCGCTTCTCAATGAACGACTAAACCTGAAGAAAACGATTGAGCACGTGCGGAGTGAGCTGTCGAGGAACGGTGGGATGAATGTCATGCAGGTCCTTTCGGCACCTGGCGCAATGGGCACAGTTGGCCAAGGCCCTGTTTCCACCGAGCTTGGTAACTTGCCTATAGACGCAGTCGGCCCGATGGGTGACGGAAATATCCTGCCGCTAAGTTGATTTGGTTTTCTTACCCGTCTATACTGTTTTGTATCGGTACAATATCTACATGTAACGCTGCTCTCTTTCCGAATCGCTGGCTGACGTAATCCAGTGTGCCCCTATTGTCGACTTACTATGAACCCTAACACCGACCTTGAAGCAAGCATGTGCGCTCCGCCTCCGATCTTTGGCCAAGAGGCCCATAAAATCGAGTTTTGTGCAACCTTACAGGACATATTCGGGGAGCGTTACGAGCTCGAAATCCTCCACGATACGCTGTGGCCATCTGCAGTCAGGAATGGTGTAGATGTGACCTCATTTGGGGCGCTTTATCGTCGGTATGTATGCTGCATGTTCGGCTCGGCTCGGCCTCTTGACCGCCACAGAACAGACACACCTCGGCGCTGATCGCTGCACTGAAACTCTACGTTGCGCTTTACAAGGCCCCCGGAAAGCTGTGTTTCAACTACGCAGTCTCACGACGCAAGATTGTTTTCGAAGTATGCCAGCTTGGAGAAACCGTGTGTTGTCAATGAACTTGAACTCGACGGGATTTTGCTGGTCCGATTAGGCCCTAAATGGTTTGGCAGCCGCCGCTGTGAGCCTCTTGAAGGGCACTATACGCTCCACGCCACGATTATGGACGAGATCGTCCCCATACAGCGCTCCGCCAACTTGCTCGAGGGATGGGACCTCGTGACTCTCCACTCGATAGACTTCGAATACGACGATACCCGGATCCAGGCTGCCCGGGCGGCGATGAGCGAGCGCATTGGGATGAAGGTCGTGTTGGATCCCAACTGGACCGAGTTTCACCGGGATCTGAGGGCAGCGCACGTGCAGCCTGGGGACGACCTTCTAGACCATCTTGGGCGCTATGCGCTCCTCTCTTTCGAGGAACTCAGCGCAGACATCCAAGGTTACCCAAGTGCGTCGCCATTTTGTTGTTGTTCCCGTTAATGGAAAACAGTGTTTCACGACGCCAATGTCATAGCGCGGCTCAAAGAGCGAGTCTATACCGGCATTTTCAAACTACGCTTCCTACCAGAGGCCGCCAGTGTTTGGGCAGTCGAGAATGGCGTCGCTAGTCTCCAGGTAACATTTCTCAACCCATATATCCTTCTGAAAGTAAGTAGTTGACGTCAAGCCCATTCGGAGTAGGGGGATATCTAGCCGAATTCCTCATGGCCAGCTAGGGACATGATAGTTACTGTAAACACGAATTTACGTATTATCAGTCGAGCTTCTTCCTACGTATTGATAGCCTCAAACTTACCTTTACCCCGATGGATGGGATCGCTCGCAAGTTATGCACCCTGGCTGCATTGACGATTGGCTAGTGTCTTGTTACAGCAGCTGCCGCCGACACTGACAGCGAGCAGCGCTCGCCTCTATCGTGGGTTGGAACCCTTTTGATACGACCAAGTGAGTCACGCCAAAAGTCTCGGCGGCGGCCAATTCAACGCAAGACAGATATTCGACCGCCTTGGTCCGTTTGCGCATCCCCGTCAGCCAGCGGCACAGATTTGAGCGCGTCCTGCCCGAGATCAGAGCCGAGCTGGGGTCAATATTTGCAGCACAAGGAATGCCGGAAGATGCACAGCAGTGGTTTCTCAAGCTCATCGACTACAACGTCCCCAACGGCAAGGCGAATCGCGGTCTTTCGGTCGTCGAGTCGGCGGAAATCATCCGCGGCGGGTATCTCTCCAAAGACGAGTTCTTCAAGGCGGCGGTTTTGGGATGGGCTGTCGAATTTGTGGGTTTTCTTCTCCCCAACATTCGATAAGGAAGACCGGACTTTGCAGCTTCAAGCGGCCTTGCTGGTGTTGGATAACATTATGGACGGGTCGACGACAAGAAAAGGGCAGGAGGTTGGCAGCATCGACGCGCTCCTGTTGGAGACGGCAATTTACCAGCTGCTGAAGCGATTCTTTCGACGCGATGTGGCATATGTCGAATTGCTGGAGTTGTTTCATGACGTGAGTGGGTCAAAAAACATCGGACCGGTCTCTTATCTGGTGCAGACGACGTTTCAGACCGCGACGGGGCAGTTGCTGGCAAAGAATGCGAATATGACTATGGACAGGTGGGCCGCGCTCTACTCTTGGAAAAAGTCTAAAGCAAAAGATCAGGTTCCGCCTTGTCGCGCAGTACAAAACGGCTTACTACTCGTTCTACCTCCCCGTTGCCCTCGCGATGACCCTCACAGGTGTCCCCAAAACACACGTCTCCCGCTCCGTGTGGTCGCCCGGGACCTTCTATCCCTACGAGATTGCCCACTCGATAGCGATGCCGCTCGGGATCTACTTCCATGTTCAAAGCGACTTTCTTGACTGCGTGGGGACCCGGAAGCGCACGGGCAAAGTCGGGAGGTGCTCATGGTGTGTCAATGCGGCGCTTTCGCTAGCGAACCCGGAGCAGAAGGAAATCCTGGAGAGCAACTACGGACGGAAAGACATCGAGGGGATGCAGGGCGTGTTTGAAGAGGTGGGCCTGCGCGAGCACTACCAAGAGTATGAGGAGAACATCCACAAGGAGGTGATGGCGCTGATTGACAGCGGAATTCCGGAGGAGGGCATCGCGAACTTGAAAAGAGAGCTCTTCGTCCGTCTGCTGCGGAAGGCATCCAAACGGGCTGAGGTCGAGTACTAGGTATGCCGAGGGTAGCGCAACGTTCAAGCAAGAATAAAAACGAAGACCGTGCCGTTGACTTGAACCGCCACCACCAACCGGAAGCCGGCCCGAGTACTAGATAGAGCCTGATTATCATCAGAGTAAACCCGTTTTTGTTTCTGACGGTCATGTATCTTCTGCCAACCTTCACCGTCTGGGTGACCGCACGACAAGTACTCCCTTTTGCTAATGTGCTCTGCATGCAACACCATTGTCTGCTAGCGCTATCACCCCATTGTTTGGATGAGTACAAGACCGCGACTCGAACTGGGTTTCACACGTTGGACATAGCTTTCATGTCGCTAGCAGCGTCTCCCCCAACACCCTCCAACGAGAAGCAAGAAATACCGCCGTATAATCCTGTAGCTAACTTCCTTCCCCCTATTGTTCTCTGCGTTGACAACTCTCCAGAAACTGACGTTGGAATATATGCGACACAACCATCCGTTCGAAGAACTCCCTACCGAATACTACCATTGTGCACGCCAAATGAAGGGGGATCCTCTAACTCTCCCACGCTTCGTCTACGGCTTTGAATTCCACTTCGTTGACCTTGGCCTCAACCTTGCGCCCACTCTCACGCGATGCAGGCCAAAATTCCTATTCGCACACTGCGCGACAAGACCAAGTATCGCCCGATCTCCGCTATCCTGAAATACATCGCCGCCTCTATGGACATCGATGACTTCGCGCCCTACAACGACCTCGGGGGCGCCGCCCATTGCCAGTGACTGGGACAAGACCGGTAGTATTTTCCGCATATTCCAGATCTTCTCGTCGTATCGAGCAGAAAAGCCCCGCAAGCCGCTCTGGGTGGATGACGTCGCGCGCGTTGCTGCAGAAATATTTGGCGAGCTTGGATGGGAGGACGTGCCGCAGCCAAAGTGGTACCTCACCACCCATACCCTCTTGTCCCCTCCATCGACCGACTACAATATTTTTGACATCCATGTGTAGAAGTATGAGTACAAAGAAGTAAATCGCGTGGAGGTATTCAAGTCTTTTCAATTCTTGAGTCTAGATTTGGACTTGAGCCAAACTTGAAAGCAAGTCACGTGCCCGTATGCTCGTATGTTGCAGACTACGACCACTAGACTATTCAGCTCGCTTAATGCGTTGGATCCGGCTTATAATCCAGTTGAATCCGCGCCCCACCGCTTCTTTGCTTACTCTGATACACGTATAGAAACTGACATTGGATTACATGCGCCAGAACCAACCTTTTCTTGTCCTGCCCGACGAATATTATAGATCTTCCAAGATGATGGATGGCGAGGGCGAACCCATACCACGCTTTGTCTACGGCTTTGCGTTTCCGTTCCAGCGTGGCAAACTCGCTCCGACCTTCAAGAAACTCGACGAAATGCAGGCCAAAATCCCCGACGCTGACCTTTTGTGACCCGAAGAAATATGACTCTACCAAAGCTATCTCGCGGTATATACGGGACTCCCTGAATGGCTCCTTTGACGACTTTGTCGGAGCTTCGCATGTGGACTCTTTGAACAGCGTCTACGTGGTGTTCAGGTTCTATTCATCGTACATGCCGCCGTTTCCCATTAAACCGCGCTGGGTGGACGATATAGCTAAAATCTGTGTCGAGATCTTCCATGAGCTCGGATGGGAGGACGTTCCAGAGCCGCAATGGTATTTGGACAGCGACACAATGGGGGCTGAGCCGGACACTGATTACAACATCACAACTCAATATTATTGGAACCAAGAGTTGTCGAAATAGCCCATTTTGGACTAAATTTCGCGACAAATACGAATCTCATAGTGGTGACGCCACGCGTTTGGGCTTTTATTCTGCAACAAGCTGCGTGATAATGGGAGCCCTTTGGAAGCATGCATAATTGCGAGTATTCAAGTTACAACTATCCAACACAGACATTCTGACCAACAGCAAGGTTAGAGCAACCAGAGTTGATCCACGGGTTCAGGCTATTCAGCTTCGCCTGGGTCACGCTCTGCTTGGTCACAATTGCCGAACACGAATCGCCAGACACGACAGTGTACAGTTTCCCACACGGACTTCCCCCTCCTCCAACGCAGTATGCCGCGGCGAGCTGGATGTTGGTGCACGCCGTGTTGATTTCTGGGTTCCAGTGCAAGAAATCGGAGAACGCAATCTTGGCCGATGTGTCCATGGCATTACAGGTGTCGCCGCTCACAACAGTGTGGTAGGAGGTGCAGTTGCTGAAGGAACCTGTGGCGAGGTTCGATGGCGGCCCGGTGCTTGTGCTGTTACTCGACGCAACACAATAAGCCTCCCCAAGCGCGAGATTGGTACACTGCGAGTTGAGCTCGGGGTTCATCTGGATCAGTTGGGTGAGAGTAAGGTTGAAGCGGCTGTCAATGCTTGCGCAGCCGTCGCCAGACACGACCGTGTAGTATTTCGTGCAGCCAGCCGTGATTGTGCCAGGCGCGACATTCGCAGGCGGTCCGGAGCTGGTGCTGTTACTCGATGCAACACAGTAAGCCTCGCCGAGCGCCAGGTTGGTGCACTGAGAGTTGAGCTCCGGGTTCATCTGGATGAACTGCGCGAGCGTGAGATTGAAGCGACTTTCGATACTCGCACAGCCGTCGCCAGACACGACCGTGTAGTATTTCGTGCAGCCAGCAGTAATGGTCCCAGGCGCAACATTGCTCGGAGGGCCGGTACTGTTGCTAGAAGCGACACAGTACGCTTCCCCGAGCGCGAGATTCGTGCATTGTGAGTTGAGTTCAGGATTCATTTGAATGAATTGTGCCAATGTCAAGTTAAACTTGCTCTCAATACTCGCGCAACCATCGCCAGAGACAACGGTGTAGTAAGAAGTGCAGCCGTCCGTAATTGTCCCTGGAGCCACGTTTGACGGCGGCCCTGTGGAAGTTGAAGTCGATGGGGGGAAGATGGAGAAGACGCAATATGCGAGACCGAGTACGATGTTGCTGCACTGAGAATTAATGCCAGGGTTGAGCTTCAAAAACTGGGTGTGATCGATGAAGTTCCGCTTCTCGACAGTCGTGCAGCTGTCGCCAGAAACGATGGTATCATATTCAGCACAGTTAGCGGTGGTCACGTTGGGAGCTACGTTGCTGGGAATCGGAGCAGTCGAAAGCGTATAATTGCCTTTGGGAAAGACAACACATAGTGCGCTGCCTGCGACCGGCGAGGATGCGGCCAGCTGCGGATTCCATGTTTCGAGTAATGTCGCATTGAGCCCAGTGGTGTTGGAAATGGTCGCAAGGGTATCCCCAGACTGGAGCACAAGTTCAATAAATGAATGTGGACAAACGAGTGAAGCGGGCTTACCTGTACTGTATAATAAAACCCGCAGTTAACCGGTCGTGTTCCTTTAGCAATGTTGGTCGGGACCGGAACACCAGCTGCTGTAAGGATCTGGGTCGCGAAGGAAGCAGTGTATGACTGAGTTGGCAGCGAATACTGGAAAACGCTAGCGCTTGTGTAGTTCGTGGTGACCACTGGTGGAGCAGACACGGTCGATAGAGGCGGGAATGCCGCAACACAATAATAGTAGTCCAGCCATAGATTTGTGCAATTAGTGTCGATTTCTGTTAAGGAGCTTAGAAGTATTCTCTTGGAAGAACCTAGTCACTAACCGGGATTCAAGACCAAGAAGTCGGGCAACGAAATGGAGTTGGCGAGAACAACACTGTTGCAGATGTCGCCCTGTTTGACTTGGTAGTATCTGCCGCAATTGCTTGTTGTGCCAGCGACAGTCGGCGTCGGGATGGGAGCTTTCGCAGTTGGGGTTCCGGATGGAATGTTGTTGTCGGTACCAGCTCCGACCTGAAAATATTAGTCGACTAATGATCAACGGAAAGAGAATCGCATACATCGGGAAATCCACCATTAGGCGTCAAACAGATATTCTGTCCAACTTTCGCCGAGATGAGTTGGCAGTAGGTTCCCAGGTCCGGATTGAAGGACTGAAGCTGGGTTGTGGTGATTTTGGTCCCAGTAATTGAAGCTGAGCTATCTGCAATGCTATCGCAAGTGTCGTTGGCAGCGACACGGTAGAGATGACAAGCTTTGAACACGCATACGTTCGAGCCAGCCTTGACCGTACAGTCCGTAGATCCAGATAGGAAAGAGTTGGACGACAAAATGGAGTAAACAGTTACGCTGTTCGTCTGAGCGAGAGCTGAACAGCTTGTATTTGTAGTCACGGAAACATTGTGACCGCTAACTGCACAATCACCCGCGGGGTTGGCAGATGGAGGGCTACCAAATGGTGGAGTGGTAATTGTTCCAGTACCGGGGGTCGAAACATTATACGAGTTAAATTGGCTGGATCCAGAGTCAATCGGTAGGTTTGATCGCAGAACAAAATGTCGCTTACCTTCCACACTGAGTGATAGCAGAAGACAGAAGTGCGGCCACAGGAGTTGAATATGTGACGGGATTTGAAAGGGTGACATTGAGGGTCTTGAGCGTGCAGAACGTGCAGAGTTGCGAAGTTGGGAGTGAGAGCAAACCACCCGTAGTGTTAAACGAGGCAAGAAGCGGTTCACAAAATTTGCCGGAGGTTGGGTCCTGAAGACATTGAGCCTGGTACGGGCCTGCAATCGTATCGATGGCAAGTGTCGGAAGGTACGAGACATTGTTGGCCCCGGAAATACCAAAGTTTTTGCAGGCCGTCGCAACGTTTGCTCGATAATTAGCCAAAGAGGTCGTGCAGGTGGATGTGCAGACGGTAGCGAGGTCGTTTATCATCAGGTAAGGATAAGAGCTGAGTATGCAGATTATTTTCGAGGGGGAAGGGGTATTTAAACACGTACCTCATGAGCGGAATGGTAGAGTTGCAGCTCAGAGTCGCGGTTAGGGCCGATGCGCATGCTGAGTTGGGGGCAGGGGATGTTGGTAAGGTGTTCTGAGTATAGAGCTGGAAAGAGGAGGTGGATCCAGTCGCCCAAGACCCGGTACTGTTTGCAGCTGCCGCTAAAACGACGTTGTCAATGCTCAAGTCTACGCTGGAGACCAGGGAGTCATCGTCCAAATGTGTGTTTGACGCGTTCGCGCGCGAATTGGCAAGTTGTTGCAATAGCGCGTCATGGAAAGCTTTGTCGCTGGCCGCTTTGATGTGGTTCAACGTCTTGTGGAGGCTCGAAGGTGACACCACCGATATGAAGTGGAAGAGGAGGAGAAGGCCCCACATGGTGAATTGCAGCGGAATGCTCAATCGCACGCGCCTATAATAAAGTCGCGAACATCTAGAGCAAATCCATCCACATTATCGGGCGGAGAGAGACTTCTGGCACCGCTCTACATGGTCAAGTTCGCTGTTCTGACCAATGGCTATTGTCTGAACTTCTCTTAAGGCAGATTAGCGCCGTTGTTGTCGCATGAGTGAATGTCCAACACGGAGATGCGGTTGGCGGTGTCACACTGTGACGTTTTTCCTCGCATCTTTGGCTTCCACGAACACCGTGCCTTGGCATCCTGAAACACATATCGTCGATACTCGAATGCCGACTCTATAACTTGGAAGCTTTGTACCCGCTCTCTTTGGTCTAGGACTCAACCACACGGTCGCTTATCAGAATTTGGGGAACTGAGATCGGCTTCAGGTTAGTCCTCTGTGTATGCTTGTTGTCGGTTCCTTGGTTGATACCTCAACCAGCTCAGTCACCACGGTCGCCGAAAATTGGCCGTGGGTTAAATATAGAACTTGAGCGCTCTTGGCGGCGAACACAAATAAACACGGCGGGCAACCGAAAATCATTTTCGACTCGAATTTGGTCTCAACCGCGACAAACGCATCAGACTTATACGTACAAGTTCCTAGTGGCCTGGCCATTGGCGGTGTTCTGGGGTCTCTCTAGGCGAAAGAGAGTCAAGTTCAGAATGGCGTATATATTTGTTGTGTTCGGGACTCGTCGCTCGGAAGGAGTTCAGGATGGGAAATCCCTCCAGACATCTTCTCTTGTACTTCGTCTTTGGTGAGCCCAGCGAGTGCTGCTGTTCTAACCCTTCTCAATACACCTTCAGCTCTTGTCAGCACTGTCTTTTCGCAATCCAACAACACCGTTCTCCCTGTCGGCTCGTGTACCGCTGAAATACCATGCAGTAATGGAGCGTGCTGCAATGGCGATTCTGGATTCTGCGGGTCAGTGTTTCAAGCCAGATATGTGATTGATTTCTCACTGACGCTGCTTCGTAGGTTTGGACCTTCTTTTTGCAAGACAGTTTCTCAAGGCGGTCCTTGCACGTCTAACTGCAATGCCTTGGCTGAATGCGGGCCCAATGCAGCGCCCGCCAACTTCACATGCCCTCTAAGCGTCTGCTGCTCACAATTTGGTTTCTGTGGGACCACTGCAGAATTTTGCGGAGCTGGCTGTCAGTCCAATTGCAACCCACCCGCTCCCCGTTCCTGCGGCGCTGATCAACAAAGCGCTACGCAAAGACGGATTGGATATTATGAAGGATGGGCAGTCACTCGAGCGTGCTCCTCGTACCCACCTGAAATGATCTCTGCGGAGACGTTGACCCACAGTGCGTTCCGCATTTGCTACTTGTTGTCGGAACATCTGATTCATTTTTTTCTTCTAGTCAACTTCGCTTTTGCTCTTATTGATGGATCATCTTATGCGATCAAAGAAATGTCCCCCGGTGATGCTGCTTTATGGACACGGACAACGGCACTGAAGAAGAACAACGTCGCACTGAAGGTCTTTCTCTCTATCGGCGGTAAGAAACCCTTGTTTGTTGAAATCATCTAAACGCTCACACAGGTTGGAGTTTCAACGATCCTGCAAGTGCTCTCAATCGTCCATTCACTATTTTCTCATAACCAGCCAGCCAACATCTAACGTGTTTTCCAATCTCGTTGCCAGTGCTGCAAACACTGCTGCATTCATCAACTCTGCCCTACAGACGCTGCAAGCGTATGGTTTTGATGGCATTGGTACATTATTCGTCGTCTATTTTGATCACGATTGAGCCACTACAGATGTTGACTGGGAGTACCCAGCTGCATATGATCGAGGCGGCAATCCTGCCGATAAGGTCTGATTTTCAATGTAACTTCTTTTCTGCGTTCTCATCGACTGCAGGCCAATTTTGTTACATTCATGGCCAAAGTCAAAGCAGCCTTCAAACCCCGAAATTACGGTCTCACGTTCACTGCTCCGAGCAGTTATTGGTACCTCCAACATTTCGATCTACCCGGCTTGCTCCAGTCAGCAGACTGGGTCAATGTAATGACCTACGATCTGTATGTCCTTGCCTTTCAACGTGCTCAGACCTAACAAGATATTACAGACATGGGGTATTCATCGTTTCTCTCGTCAGAGCTACCAAACTAACAAGCAAGTTATAGACGTGGGATGGAACGGACCCATATATCGGTCCACTTGTTTTGGCGCATACCAATTTGTAAGGCGCTGTGCAACCTGAACCCTTGGCTAACAACGAACAGAACTGAAATTGAAGACACTCTTTCCTTATTCAACAACGTTGGCGTAGATCCTAACAAGATAGTTCTCGGCATTGGATTCTATGGTCGCTCCTTCCAACTTGCAGACCCAAGTTGTTCGAGTCCCGGCTGCGTCTTCGTTGGTGGAGCCGTGCCCGGGGCCTGCTCGGCCAACTCTGGAACATTGATGTAATCATGATTTAGCATCATTCAAGTTGATCTTATCTTTGGATGCAGGTTTTCCGAAATAGAGACCATCCTCGCACAGCCGGGTGTGCAAGCAACCTTTGACGCCGCCGCCGCTGTCAAATACGTTGTCTGGAACGATGTCAACTGGGTCAGCTACGACGATGCACAAACTCTTGCAATGAAACTGCAATTTGCCAACTCCCGCTGTCTTGGCGGAACAATGATCTGGAGTGTTGGTGAGTAGTGTCGGTCAACCATATACGTTCTGGTATCAACTATCCAAATAGATCAGGACGACACCTCATATTCTGCTCTCAAAGGTCTTCATTTTATTTGGTCTCCTGAAAATCGCTCAATAGCATCCAGGTCTGTATCCTGATATCGACGTCAACAAACCTTCGCTCGTGGAATCCGGCGACCAATGCACCATCACCGGTTGTGGCCAATCATGCCCCTCAGGTTGGGATACATTAACTACGCTCACCACCAACCCTGGTGCTGCAACTTCCTGCCCGAGCAATAATCCCGCTCGGCTCTGCTGTCCTTCGGGCAACGCTCCGCAGAATTGCTCTTGGCGAGGTGGCGGAGGAAGCACCTGTAATCCTCAGTGTTCCGTTGGGGAAATTACGATTGCCACTGATCCAGTTGGCGGGGATGGAAAGCCAACTTGTGCTCAAGGAACGAAAGCTTTCTGCTGCTCTACCGGACAGAATGATCCAACTGGCTGTCATGCGACGGGTACATAAACTTTATCATATCTGCGCTCCAGCGCTCGGTTTTCTGACAATGATTATAGGGTGTGGTTCGACTTCTTGTGCCTCTGGCGATGCCTTCCTCACTTTTGTGAGGCAAGGAACCGAGGATAATGGATCGTGTGAAGCTGAAAACTCAGACCCAAATGTCATCAACAAGCAACCATGTCCCGAAATCTGCGCGACGAACAACAAACCTGTTTGTTGTGAAGCAAGTGTGATATCGGCATACACCAATGTGGGTGATACTCTTACATTCTGTGGCATCGCTGATCTATACTAGTGTGGTTGGGTCGGAGACCTCCCCAACTGTCTCAATTCCGCGTGTCCGGCTGGAAAGGTCGCCGTTTGTAAGCCACAACTGCTTCCATGGATGTTATCTCTGACTGAGTTCATTCAGTTGATGATATTCAGGGAGATGCTTCTCAGTCTTGCGTTGGCAAGGGCAAGAGGCTGTACTGTTGTAACCCACCCGCAAGTGAGTTGTCGGAACAGAGCAAGACTGAGTGAAACACTAAACCACAATCATCAGACGAACAATTTTTGCCGGTCCCAGAAGCATGGGTTTTACCCTCGCAGAACCCTACGCCCGGAGGATTTGGTGTTATTCAGCCTGCTTCCTTCACGGTTGACTTCGACGATGTAAGTTCACAAGCTGAAAATCGAGAACTTGATCATGAAACTTCTCGCATAGAACATCGGAACGCCAGACACAAACACTCCGGGTGCTGGAACCTCTGGAGAAAGCGACGATGGAAAAGAGAACGACAGCCCCTTTGGCGAAGTCTTCATCTCTTCACCCAACCCAGGCTCTGTCAGTTCTCTGGATCGAGCATCTGACTGGGTCATCACCAGCTGCGATCGATTCAGCGACCAGCCCCAAGAGGTCAGAACCGCATGTGCTTCATTTTAATTGCTCATATAGCTCTAGGTGCTTGCGTTCTGCTCAAAATCAATGGACAGCGATGATGCGGGATGTGGTCACGTGTTCATCGATCAGGCTGAACACACCATTGTCAAACTGCCCTCAAGTTGTGGCGCTGGTCCGTATGCACGTATTGTATCCCTCTCCCCGCACGAGGATCAAGATGTCTTACCAACCCACATTCGCCGTGACCTACCGGAGAACGAACTTGTTTACTCTCTGCGGTTTGACTATAACTTCGCTGCAATTCCCGCTTCGAATGGACCGATCCTGTGAGTCGCTTTCATGCTTTGTTTTATGCCGTTTTTTTGACTGGTTTCTAGGATGCGAGCCGATGTGGTCTGTCCTGGCCCTGGCCACAAGTTACCTTCTGATATTATGTTCACAGACGGATATGCCAGGCTATTGGGACGAAATGATCAACTCTCCTCCGGATGCTGGCACCACAGGCACCAGACGATCAAACTCTAAGCGCGACTTCCACCAACCAGAGGAACTCGACAAGCGCTGGTTTGGACCGTTCGATCGGTCAGTTTCCGCATTTTTATTTTGTTTACATTTCCTTGAATACTTCCTAGGTGGCTTCAAAAACTGAACACTGTCACGAGCTCAAACAGTATCTCCCGCAACTTCCACTGGTCTGACACATACACTATTTTCCACCAGGAAGAGGTATGGAATCACCAAAGCCTTTGATTGAGTCTGAAGTTGATTTTCCAGTCTTGCCCCCACTTTACGAGCAGCTTGGATATTTCGGTCACAGGAAATGCTCAAGCCAATAGCAGATTCGGGTATTATCTTGAGGCAACGATTGTCCCGCCTGCCATTCAGCAAAGTTACGTTTACCTGACTGCTGGAGCGTCGGCCCAGGCTACTTTCACCGTTTCTGGACTGGCAAAGGCGCAATTTGGAACGGAAAGAGCGGAGATCATCTCTTTTGGGTTCCCTGGAGTGCGTGCTTCTTCCGTCTCTTTCCATGCTTCCAAATAACATAAATCTCAGCTTTATTATCCTGGTTTGCGAGTTATGCCCAGATTAACAGGATCTCACATATGACGATTAGGACTGCTTACAATCGGGCCCAGTCTTCATCTCTATGGTCAACTCTCTGGCCAATTGAGCATGTCAGGTCGATATAGTGCCAGCGTTGGGTACACATTCCCGGTCAGTTTTTCTTCCAAGTAGTTTCCCTGTTGAAACTTAATCCGTTATAGTCACTTGATCTCACTTTTGGGAAAGAAGACTCGCATGCTGATGAAGAGCAGACAAGCAATCCCGTCAGCCCCAACTCTAACAATAATGGCTATGATTACTCTTTCGGCTATAATGTCGAACTGTCGGGCAATGTCGAGGCTCATATTGTGCGCCAAACAAATGTTTACAACGTTGGCTGACCTTGTGTGTAGGTTCCCAGCCTGCAACTTGGTGTCAGTATCCTCGGGGGTTCTCTTCTCGATGCGCAAGTGTTTGTTGAAGCCGACATGTATGCTGGAGTCGGGGTCACTGGCAGTGTTTCCAGCTCGGTTGCTCCCCAGTTCTGCGTCAATCCTGTAAGTCAATCACTATCGGTTGGATTTTTTGTCTCACAGCATTTAGTACTTTGGTGTGGATCTCAATGCAGGTATGCCGAGTTGTTACTACTAGAAAGCAATCTTAATCCAAGTCAAGGACTCACGGGCTCCGTCCTCTTCTGGAGAGATAATGCAATCAGTTATCAATTTTATTCAACTCAATTCCCCTTCGGCGGTAAATGCTTCGGTTCACAACAGCAAGCTTCTGGGTCATCAAAACGCGATGGTCTTATTACCGGTCAAGGCGAGACTGGCTCAGCTCTCAAGTTATCACATCGCTCGCCATATCCTGTCTACGCAGTGTACGAGACTGAAGCCGAAGGCTGGGTGGCACCGCCAACCCTACCCGTGGCGTCCAACTTGACCGAGCGACTAGAGAAGCGTGGTGGCGTGCCGTTTTTGCCAGGCAATCTATTTTGTCCTGATGCTGGGACCGATATCACTGGTACCGATGCTGGTTCGGGTACGAGCATGCCACTCATGATTTCTGACGCTAATTTGGTTGTAGACTGCTACTGCTACAGTGATGCAGGAAATGATCCCATCAACAACGCTCTGATCACGGCCAAGCGCTCCGTTGCGATAGATCAAGAGCTCGTTCTCAACGGTCCCAAGAACACCAGCTTCATCGATGGGCTCAAAGTCCTCCGGTCGGTGTCCCTGGAAAGTTGCTCATCGATCAGTATTCCTATACCTGGGTACGACAAAACTCCGGTTGGCCTTTTTTTTCTACCGTTGCGAGAGCTTACACTTTGTAGATTATCAGTTACTATGATCTTGACAACCCAGCCGCCTTGAATCCCACCATGGGTAGTTGGAGTCCTCAAGTTCCTGTCAATCTAGGCAACAAGAAGAATGGAGAGCCTTACTTGACTATCCCATCCGGTGGTGGTAACAAAAATATCTATGCCAGAGAACATCCTTATGAGGTATGGTGACTTGGGCGAACATTGAATTGCGGTAACCGAGCACATAGGAATCAATGGTTGCTCTGTTCATTGACTTCCTGGAACGGAGCCCTGACTTGTGGAGAAACACTGATGAAGACAACACCTGGTGTGCCTGGGTTGGTTGAGTCTCTTGAAAATTCCGCGTGCTGATCAGTTGTTAGGTTAGAACAAACTTCCAATCTAGACCAGCCTACAATCCTGTATGTGGTTTCGGTATGCTCTTTCTATTGAGCTGACAGAAAATACTTAGGCGGCCTGGGGCACAAACTCGTTGTTTGGCATGCTGGGCACGTGCTATCCTAATAACGCAGCACAGTCGCCGATGGTCGTGCTCGAGCAAGATGCGAACGTGATGAAAAACACTGCCTATTTCTCGCAAGCAGCAGCCCTCATCGGGAAAACCGCCCAGCCTCTGCGAACTAACGACAAGTTTACCTCTTACTGTCCCCAAAAACAAATCGCGGTTCTACGTGCTGCTGCGGGAATCCCGTCATTCTTGAACGAGTACGATATCAGCCAGATCTTCTTGCAACAGAGCAATTGTGTTCGGTCGGTATGGTCGGCTTGGCAGACTGCTTATCGCGTTAGTTGTTTTCTGTTGGCGAATGCTCCTCTGTTGAAACGCTTCTAGGCAGCGACTGTTGACGCTCCAAACCGCACTAATGTCAATGTTCCAGCTCTCTATGACACGTGGGTGCATTCGGTATGTGTTGATTGTGAACATATTTGACCACGACCAACCTGATTTCAGGTCATGAGCAACGTTGTGCCATTCATTCGGTGCGTTTGATCAGCGACTTTCATGCGAAATATCTAAAACCTTGCCAGTAATCAACTTGACAACCTCATCCCTCTCTACAACGGTGGCCAGACCACCGCCGCGGTCGTCGATCTTTCGTGGCCGGTTCTGCTTGATCAGGTCAGTAGATGTGGTGGCGGCGCTTTTTACCATATGCTCAGCATTGCTAGGTCCAATTCCAACGTGCTGGGCAAACCCAACAGATCGAAACACCGGCTTCGGTGTACTCTCGTGGCGTGTCGGTCACAAGAACGGACTTGACGAACCAAGTGCGCAATGCCATTCCGGATTTGAATTGGCTAAACTTCCTACCTCACTGAACTTGACTGTGGTACATCGTAAATAAGACGTAATGAATGGATAGGCGTTCACTCAACGCTATAACTTTTGAACGCATTTAAGTGCGTATCCCGTCCCAGACTGAGACTGCATTCTTGTTGTGGCATTGACACATCAGTTTGTACTCGAAGAGTGTAGCTCGAACGGTGGACTCGGATAGTTTGAACCCGTGAATTAACTCTGGTTGTTCTAACCTTGCTGTTGGTCAGAGTGTCTGCACTAGATTCTCGGTCAATACTTCAGCTATTGTCGTGGTCCTACCAATCTCACCTCTAACTCGGGCAACCATATGCAAATGCAAACTGACTAGATCTGCATTCCGTTTGCTCTTCATGTCGTGTAACAAACTGCCAAGAGTCCTTCTACACCGTAACACCGTTGGGATTGTCAGTACTTAGTCGGTCGTTTGAGGAGATTGGTGTCGAGAAGATAGCACATTGGCTTCGGAACATCCTCTCTCATGCAAACTCATGGAATATTCTGCAGCAATGCGCGCCACATCATCGGACGCGAGCTAAGCACCTGACCGACGCGTCAAGTCATATCCATGTGCAACAAGTCACACACGAATCTATTAACGTCGTTTATTCTGCTTGACGTGGCGAAGTACTTGTAAATAGTCTGGTTTCCCCAAATCCATACTTGAAATCGGCCTGGGCTCCTCTTTATCCTCCGCCTGGATTGGTACATCGTTGGTTTCGTTCACTAACAGTTCCGTCGTTTTTGCCCATCTCATCATAGCTCTTGTCCATTGCTGGTGTGCTTTCGAATAGCGCCACCGCTCCTCCATGTTGGCCTGCTGTTCACGCTGGGAGTCAGAGACATAGCTGTCGTCGTCCGACACCGGCTCATCATCAGATAACGAAGAGTCAGAGGATTCGGATGGCGAGAGCTCTGCGTTTGGGTCGCCGGCGATGAATGCAGTAGGCGGAATTTCGGCAATCCAGCAGTTGAATGCCATTTTCGCCTTCGTAAAAGTGTCACTGATTTCCCTGCTGGAGAGCTCGGGCCAGGGGCGCGTTTCAAAGGGCATTGGGTCCAGGAGATCATGGAGAAGTTGGTGGCGCCGTGACCCAGAAAATCTGTCTTTTGCAAGCTTTCTTTCTGAGAGGGCATAGGTCAAATGAGGAGGAATCGAGGAGGTGATGAGGCGTGGTGGGAGTAGGGGGGATTTGTCCGTCTGGAGAACAAGATATTCAAAGGGCGCTTCGCCGTCGTATACCTGCCCGAAAGTAGTCAAAAGGAAGAACCGCCTCGTGCTGGGGAGAGACAAACTTTGTCGATAGGGCTAGGCTGGCAGTATTTGGGGGCAGCGAGTTGGTGCTTGAGCAATAGACCGACCCACTTTGGAGACACAGCAAGGATCGAGTTGTCGTCTGCGAGCAACGCTTCGACATCAGGATCGTCTGTAGTATTTGCTGAGTAAAAGCCAAGTACCTGACCATTGCGCACCAAAGGAGCTCAGGTACTCTTCCATTGTATTAGGATGCAAACCCCAACACCATTCAAACTTGGAGCGCTACCAAGTTGTCAAGCCAAGCTCGCGCATGCCAACAACACTTGCCCATCCCTCTGCTCGGAGAAGGTCCTCGGGACTACCACAAAAGAATGGAATCCCGTTACAGATGACTGCTTGGAGTGAGAGTGGCATTGTAACATCCACACCGGATTTGGTAAAATATCCCTTGAAGTAGAAACTGTGCTAGATTCTGGTAGAATCTAGAACCAAATCAACCTATGGAGATTTGCCCAAAATATACATTTTTGAAACTGAGAATGATTTTAGTCAAATATATACTAGTTTTAGGCAGTCTGAGATGAAAACTATCTATGGGACTGAAACTATGCCTGAAATGGTTGATATCTGTGCACATATATTTGGTCATGATATCACGCATATCAAATGTGGCGAAACTGACAGTGAAACAAAGGATTTCACTGACAGTTTCAGCACAGATGATACAAAGGAAATCAGCAGTGGAGAAATGCACATAGATTCTCTTTGTTTCTATTTACATTTCTCCACTGCTGAAACTGTAGATTTACAGTACAATGAAATCATTGTTGAAATCTCAAATTTATTCATGCCAGAAATTGTGATTAAAACTGTCAGTATATACATTGGAGAAATTGTAAGAGATATTGTATGTATATCAGTGACTTGAGGGTCAACCCTCAAGTTAACCCTCAAGTCAACCCCAAGGGTCTGATCTCCGGGTAGACCCTACAAGTTCAGTCTCCAGCTACATATTTAAATACATAATTAGCATGAATGGGATAACAACTTTGTAATGACTTTACACAAACTTTCTAATGACTTTACATAAACTTTCTAATAAATGTTACCAGATTGTAGGGACCCTTAATACATGTTACTATTCAGTTTAGACCTATGCTTCAAGGTCAATGGTTGAGTCAGAAAATGCAAATTACTGACCCAACCCTGAGTTTTCAAAACAGTGGTAGGGTCATATCTTAATGAGTTCTTATCCGTTCCTAACATGTTATATATGAGCAGGAAGGTATTCAATTGGCCTATAAACTGGTATTCAACATAAAGTTCATTGTATACAAAACCACAGACTTTATTACAAAATATATTTTGACTATTAGATTGTTAACCCAATTACTTGATGGTTTCTAGGCTGTTCATCAAAAGTTGGATATGGTCAGAAAGGTATTTCCAAATTCTACAAACTTGATTTCAACCCTGATATGGTTGATTACAAAACCACAGACTTTCACTACAAGTCAAGGTTTATTGAATTGACTTCAAAATCCAAAGTCAACCAAATGACTCCATATTGCACATAGTAGTAGAGCTTCATTGATTGAGTAAGTGTTCAGTTCAAACCTATTCAAAATTTATAATAGTTGACTCACAAAAGGTGAAATACTCCCAAAATATTAGCTTTGTTAGTTTAGGGCTAGCCTGGCTCAAATAGTATTAACACTATATTGTTGTGAATTTCCCCCTCCTGTTCACTGCTTACCACTTGTATGATAGAGCACAGGTACAGGTCTGGGTCTGTTTAACTTGACTCAGACCCTGACCCTGACCCTGACCTTGACCCTGACTGTCAGGGTTCAGGTCGGGCTATGCCAGGCTTCTCTTGAGAAACATGTGCCCAGAACAGAACAGATGAATTGTCGGGCCATAAGTATGGCGGGCGGGTTCAAGTCGAACCAAAAGGGCCCATTAAAGTCAGTGTTGGGTCTGACACATCTTTCTTGGTCACGTGCTTTCTATGTGTGCATTCCCCCTATTAGGGTGTCTGTTCCTATCATTACATACTGTGTGTTGCGGGCCTTCGGTGGCCTGATACCAGTGCTGGAGAGGACAGGCCTTACACTTTGAACTTGAATGCGCGTTCATAGGGTTGAGCACAGGTCCGGGTCTCAGAAGGCTGACCCTGACCCTGAGTTGTGAAGTTTTATCATTTCCGCTGTCACCCGGAAAAGGAATATCTCAGACGGTGATCGCCGGCGATCGGCCGGATGTCCGGGGGTCACAATTGGGTCACTCATGTACCGAATTCACAAGTCCTCGAAGTTGGGCAGGACAAGTCAGTTTCATATGCAGTAGGCAGACAATGTCAAGTACTATAATCCACAAGTGACATTGAATGTACATTAAGTACTCCCAGACTGATTGCCCGGTCACCCCACGTCGCCTTGCAGCACTTTGAGTGGCACCCGGGCCGGTACTAGCCCACGCTGCCCGAAAAGCTTAAGTCTGACTGTCACTAAACGACAGGTTGGCCTCCTGTCATAGTCACGGCTACAGTGAGTATGGAGAGCATGGTGCGCGGGGAGTGCCTGGATTTAAGATGAAAGAGAGATGACGGAGGAGGGAAAGGGGAGAGAATACTTTACTCGGGAGTCACGGCGGCTTGCGTCACGGCAGCTTGCGTCAGGCTTGCGTCACAGCGGCTTGCATCAGGCTTGCGTCACGGCGGCTTGCGTCACACTGCTCCAGCAAAGTCCAGCGATCGTCCGATCCCTTGCTCCACAATTCCTATTTCCGGGTGACAGCGGAAATGAGAAAAGTCAAGAGCGCTGACCCTGACCCTGACTAACCCTGACTCTTCTGGATACGAGTCCAACCGGGTCTGGGTTGACCCACGGGTTGCAGACAGGGAAGCAGAAGATGTATTTGGAACAATAATTTTAACATAATATACATTTTACTATATGATATGGGCTCAGATATAGTATATGTAGCCTATTCCTCAAGAATTTAAGGATATTGAATACAATCTACTCATATGTCACATGTCACTTGAGTGACTTGAGTGACATCTGATTTTTTTTTCTCTTAAAAAAGTCATAAAATCATATTTAGATAGGAAATTATTAAATCACAAAAACTTATTGGACCCTCCAGGTTGATTCAGAAAGGGTCTGGGTTTGGCCGGATTCAAGAATTGGTGTATCTTGACCCTGACAGACCCTATCTTGAAACCCTGCGAGTTGACCCTGACCTCTGCTCTACCCTACACGGTATTTGGTTTGGTCCAGTTCAGCTTCAAACTGGAAGGCCAAACCGGATGCCGCCATCGCTACATCCTGATCCTCTTCATTGTCCACATTTTACTCTTCCCTGGAAAGCACGAGTGGAGGGTTGAAGTGATAGAGGGTTTCATGTTAGAATGTACAAATGAACTGAGAGAGAGGTATATACCTCATTCATTATATGCATATCTATATGTGCAAGATGAGGGTAGAGTACAAGTCAGGTAGGGTTTGTCAGGTTCAGGGTCAGGGTACACCAACCCTGACCCTGACCCAGAGACCCAGACCTGGTTGGACCTATACACAGAAGGGGCAGGGTTTGTTAAGGTCAGGGTCTGCCTTTCTCTCAAGACCCAGACTCGGCAGCCCTAGTGCCAACAGTAATGTTATTAAAGCTATCATAATCAATATGAAACAGAGGGTAGGTGGTGGGAAAGCAAAGGATACATCAGGCTTTAGATCAATCAGGCCATGCAAGTTTTTTCTATGAAACATGAACCTGAAACAGAACAGATGCTGAGTCAAGTTGAGTTGTTAGAGCCTAGTGAGTCATTGATGCCTTCTTGTATAGAGAGAAATCAAGTCAACCTTCCCTAATGGAGTCAGGTTTAAGTAGGATCAGGGTCAGGGTCAGGGCAGTCTTGACTTTCCTTATTTCTGCTGTTACCCAAAAAAGGTAATGTGGAGCTGAGTGGAGCACCACTGGCAAATGACTCAATGAGCATATGCCTGTAACCCTTGTGTAACACCTCTCTACCAAACATCAATGATAGCCACTCTTGCCACCAGCTCAGCCCTAGGGTCCGTCTGGACCTGCGGGTCAAATCTGAGGTTGAACAGCCAGGTTCAGAAGTTGGTGGGATAGAGCATGGGTCAGGGTCTCAGGGTCAGAGTTAGGGTTAGTATACCCTGACCCTGACTCTGATTATAACAAACCCTACCTGACTTGTACTCTACCCTCATCTTGTACATATAGATATGCATATGATGAATGAGGTTAGTATATACCTCTCTCAGTTCCTTTGTGCATTCTAACATGAAACCCTGCCACTTCAACCCCCACTCATGCTTTCTAGAAAAGAGTAAAATGTGGACAATGAAGAGGACCAGGATAGAACACAAGAAGGCTCATAAATACTAATTGTAGTATATAATAATAATTGTTTGAGCTTTTTGAATTGTATCAAATATGACATGAGGGTTAACCTAGATCAAGTCAACCTTACCCAGTAGGGTCAGGGTTAGGTAGGATTAGTGTCACAGATAAGACCTGGCCTGTCCTCTCTGGCACTGGTATCAGGCCACCAAGGGCCCATAACACACAGGATGTGATGACAGGAACAGACACCACAGTAGAGGGAAATGTATATGTGGGAAGCACATGACCAGGAAAGATGTGTTGGGCCTGCGCTGAGCCCAACTTGCAGCATGAAGGAACAGGAAGGAGTGCTAGGATGTTAGGAGTCCTGCAAGGGATGTGCAATCATCTTCTCTGCAGCCAGAGACAGGGATATAGGAAGGAGCAGGAGAGGCCAAGGGTGTCTGATCACTCTTTAGTAGGGCATATATAAGGTATAATAGTATACACTGTACTTTATTGCTTAGATCACCTATTATACTACCTCACCCTATACAAGGAGACATCACTGAGTCAACACCGACTCATTGGGCCTTGTCGACCTGACCTGACCCTGACACTAACACCCACTTTAACGGGCCCTTTTAGTTCGATTTGAACCTGCCCGCCATACTTGTGGGCCTGTCACCTGACAATTCATCTATTCTGTTCCGGGCACTTGTTCCTCAAGAGGAGTCTTGCATAGCCCAACCTGAACCCTGACAGTCAGGGTCAAGGTCAGGGTCAGGGTCAGGGTCTGAGTCAAGTTAAACAGACCCAGACCTGTACCTGTGCTCTATCATACAAGTGGTAAGCAGTGAACAGGAGGGGGGAAATTCACAACAATATAGTGTTAATACTATTTGAGCCAGGCTAGCCCTAAACTAACAAAGCTAATATTTTGGGAGTATTTCACCTTTTGTGAGTCAACTATTATAAATTTTGAATAGGTTTGAACTGAACACTTACTCAATCAATGAAGCTCTACTACTATGTGCAATATGGAGTCATTTGGTTGACTTTGGATTTTGAAGTCAATTCAATAAACCTTGACTTGTAGTGAAAGTCTGTGGTTTTGTAATCAACCATATCAGGGTTGAAATCAAGTTTGTAGAATTTGGAAATACCTTTCTGACCATATCCAACTTTTGATGAACAGCCTAGAAACCATCAAGTAATTGGGTTAACAATCTAATAGTCAAAATATATTTTGTAATAAAGTCTGTGGTTTTGTATACAATGAACTTTATGTTGAATACCAGTTTATAGGCCAATTGAATACCTTCCTGCTCATATATAACATGTTAGGAACGGATAAGAACTCATTAAGATATGACCCTACCACTGTTTTGAAAACTCAGGGTTGGGTCAGTAATTTGCATTTTCTGACTCAACCATTGACCTTGAAGCATAGGTCTAAACTGAATAGTAACATGTATTAAGGGTCCCTACAATCTGGTAACATTTATTAGAAAGTTTATGTAAAGTCATTAGAAAGTTTGTGTAAAGTCATTACAAAGTTGTTATCCCATTCATGCTAATTATGTATTTAAATATGTAGCTGGAGACTGAACTTGTAGGGTCTACCCGGAGATCAGACCCTTGGGGTTGACTTGAGGGTTAACTTGAGGGTTGACCCTCAAGTCACTGATATACATACAATATCTCTTACAATTTCTCCAATGTATATACTGACAGTTTTAATCACAATTTCTGGCATGAATAAATTTGAGATTTCAACAATGATTTCATTGTACTGTAAATCTACAGTTTCAGCAGTGGAGAAATGTAAATAGAAACAAAGAGAATCTATGTGCATTTCTCCACTGCTGATTTCCTTTGTATCATCTGTGCTGAAACTGTCAGTGAAATCCTTTGTTTCACTGTCAGTTTCGCCACATTTGATATGCGTGATATCATGACCAAATATATGTGCACAGATATCAACCATTTCAGGCATAGTTTCAGTCCCATAGATAGTTTTCATCTCAGACTGCCTAAAACTAGTATATATTTGACTAAAATCATTCTCAGTTTCAAAAATGTATATTTTGGGCAAATCTCCATAGGTTGATTTGGTTCTAGATTCTACCAGAATCTAGCACAGTTTCTACTTCAAGGGATATTTTACCAAATCCGGTGTGATCAAGATAAATGTTATGTAATTATGTAATCCATGCTGAAGTTTTAAGTTTTCGCCCATTAGCCAAGGCTGTTGCTGGCTTATGCCGGATTAGGCATGAGCCAGTTGATGTACTTGATAGACGTAGCACAGCCCTGTAGTTAAGCCGCTCATAACCATCTTCAGCTTCGCAAGCCGCACATATCTCCAACAACACACCGCGCTGCTTCGAAAGATGGCGGGCGACAACTGTCCAAACAATAGAAATCACGGTGGCCGCCCGTTCTGGCGCTGGCCGGCCCAAAGGCTCCAAAAACCGACCCAAAAAGCCGCCTACACTGTCTACACAACCCTTCCTGCCGCCTATCACAACTTCCATCCACATTCCGAGCACAGAAACCACAAACCCGCAACCAAAGTGCAAGGCTGCGGGCCAGATTCTTGCTAGGTTCCAGAAGGTCAGCCGCGGTGTTGCCAACTTCTGGACAACACACACGCCACAAAATGCGAATACGATATCCACCGGAGGGCCTTCTGGTGCGTGTCTGTATTACTGGCATCTTATGGCATGTCTTCTTACTGACACCACTCAGAGCTGGATCCAGATCCCTCCACAACTGCGACCCGCATCTTTGACGAAACTGTCGAGACAGATGGAGTGGAGGATGGTGGAGCTGGGCTGCTAAGTGAGGATGCGGATGAGGGCGACGAGGATGACGAGGGCAATCGGGATTCTGAGCAGACTGGGCTGCCGAAACTGCTTTAGACTCCATCAACGACCAATGGCTGGCGACAACCCTTGAGCAGCTGCAGAAAGACATCGAATTGCTGGGCCAGCCCCGGGTCTATCGCAACAGACAGCTGTGGGTCTATCCGAAAGACCCTGTCTTTGCACTGCGCGACGCTGCAACGGCTGGTTTGTTCGCTCCCGACACACTTCTACCTTCTGCCAATTTTCGTACGGCTGCCGGAACATCTTCCTGGTCATCCCGACAACTTCCATCATAAATGCGGGCAAAATTTAAACAAACATGGTGCGTGGATTCCATTTGTGTTGTGCAGCACACTACTGATATTTTTAGGCATTAATTCAAATCCTATTGTGCGACGTGTATGTACCATGTCTGGCGTGAACTACTTCCTTCTCACACGACAATTTTACTGCCCAAATCGCGAGGGGAACAGACGAGGGTGCGGGAACACATATCAGGGAACGGACCTGTCACGGTGGATAATAGCACAACTGCCACGGTTTGTCCAGGACCGCTTTCCAGGTATGTTTAATTCTTTATTTCACCGTATTCTTATAGTTTTTTCAAAGTCGCGATCAGCCACCGGTCGGCGCTTGACTTGTCGCAGATAGACATGATGAAAGTCACATTTGCAGGCCGGTTTGGTGCAGACCCATTCTCGAAGATGGTCTCCGAGCTCAAACATCTTCACCATAGTCGCCTCGAGTCTCTGTACTTACATGCTGCAATATATTATGGCCTCCGTGGAGCACAAATCCCCTCGTTCTCGCAGTTCAAGGACCAAATGCGGTGGCACCGCCAGAAAGTGTTATAAGATGGTAGATTTCTCTTGTATATAAACAGAAAAACAATGTCTAACTAAATATGCATGAGCGAATGGTAATGCAACAGGAAATTAGACATACCTCAGTAAGTACTGTGAGATGAGAGATTGCAGCGAGTTCCATTTAGATAGTTCCGAGTTCGGAAGCTGGAAGCGAAGTTGCATGTAGAGAGTGGTATATGTATCGGGTGTATGGGTGTTTGATGCTCGTTCGAGCGGTTTTCGAGTCAAACTGGAAGAGTGGCAGGCAAGGTTGGCACGGGAACTCGGGAGGGCGGAGCCAGAGGAGCTCATGGGAAACGAAAAGTCATAGAGAGAGTTGGTGGCTTGGGAAAGCTGGTATCAGCTGTATCGGTGTTGACGCTTCGTCGAACAGTTCCAGCGTTTGGAAGGGAAAGGTCAGAGTAGCATGGGCCAGTTGAAAGGAGTTGTCATAGAGAGTTGGCGGTTCGGGAGGGCTGGTACATGCGGATTTCGGTGTGAGTAATAAGGACTGGATGCTGCCAACAATCTGCAGGACAAACACGGTCAAGAACAGTAAGAAATGAAGAGATGTGGACACACCAACATGAGATGGTAGCACAATGCCCATGGACCATCCCCGAGCATAGCACGGCAGCCCCAAGCCGATCGCGTTGGCGAATAGTTGTCAGCGAGCTAGAGCTTCACTAGCAGCAGCCCTTGCTTGCTGAATCGTTGCGACAGGCCGGGGTTGTCGTGATTTCAAGGAGGTGGTAGGTACGTGGAAGAGTGTGGCCATAACACAAGCCTGCTCACGCTAGACAGTGGTGTCCCAACGTGAGCAGGATCAAGCGAGTATTCGCGCTCAGTCACGGTCACTTGTAATGTCAGCAGTTCGGCAGCTCGGTCCAGACGCGTTCTCCCGAGGTGAGCTATGAATATCTTGATTCTCATTGGCTGGGGCTTAACTCTTTGCGGCAGTCGTCCCCATTTGCGATAACTTGATATCCGGCCATCACCCCGCCAAGGTGACAGCTTGATATTTGGCGCTGTTTGCTGTTTTTAACGCGCCCCCAGCTCAAATTGCACAGGAAAACAAGTGGATTAGGTGTCTAAAAGCAAGTTACAATATTACTCTCTTTTCTCTCTTTCTTCCCTCTTCTTCCTCTTGAAAAACTTGATATTTAGTGATCCAACAACTGACATAAGCCATAGCCTAAGTTTTAACCTTCTTCAGCACTCAATCATGATTTACTACTCAGATTTAGAGCCTGTAAACTGATTTGACAAACTGCAGAGAATCATAGTTTGTCAGCCTCACTCTGACCCATTTCCATCCACTTGGCAACTTCAACTTTCAAGTTGTTGTAGGTCTGCCAATTCATTTGACATATCTGATGTTATGCTAGTATTATGTTGATTTATTGCCCAGGGCCATTGTGAAAATTAAGAAGTGAGGAGAAATCCCTGCCTTCAGCGCTCTGACAGTTTTGAAGGGAAGTGATAGGCACTTTCTTTACCAATAAAATCTTCATGATAGAGTCATATATCAGCTCACAAGCACACAAAATAGTAGAGGGTTTTTATATATATAAATTGCAGAATACCTGTAGTCACACTGGGAATTTAGACAAAAAAGCTGCCCAAAGCATTATATGACAAATGTGTGTCAATGTCAGGAGAACCCTTCTCTTGGACCCTTTGAACTGCTCCAGCCACTCTAGGTATACTCCACAGCAGTGATCACCCAAGAGGCCTCTTTGGCTGGCAGCAGGAACCCAGGGGCCTTTTGATTGTGATCATCAATTTTTGATGGATATAGTGTAGTGACTACTGGTATTCATCCTCATTGCATTGTTCCGCAGCATGCACTTTCCCAATCCAACAAGCCATCTTGGTCGTATGCCATCTGGCCTTGACAGATATATTTATTTGGGATGATGAATGATATGAGTGGAAGTGAGCGAGAAGACGAAGTATATTGGTAGACTAACTTATTAAATACAAACTGACTACAAGAATACCCAAAACAGTAAGTAGAAAAGCAATAGCTAAACGAGTACAAATGGTAAGTAAGTAGAGAAAGGGAATAGCAGACTTGGAACAAGTCCCAGTGATAACACGTCCACATGACGCGTAAAACGCATATCGACACATCCGAGGTTTGTCCATCTAACATAGGACTCAGATGGCAGCACCATCATTGGTTCCGTTACTGGGCCAGCTTGACTGAGTCTTTGCAGTGGTACACTCTCATGTCTGGCCCCGGCCTCTGGCAAGCATACCCCTTGGTGTCAATGGTGTGCAGAGGCGCGTATTTGATTCCCAGGCCAGAGGGCATCACACGGTCGCTTTGTGTGCATGTTGATGTGCATACATACACAGCCAGCTCATGCAGCATGTTCATCTGTGCACCATTCATAATAACCTAACAGCCAGGCCCAGCTCGCAGCCAGGCTGTTAGCAGTAATTGGCACATGTTTGCCAGTGCCAAAGCAGTGTGTCAGGCATGGAAGTAGTGCCCTAAGGAGTAGGGAGATCCACATTTCAGGCTTTGGGTTGGGCTGTGCAAGGCTCCTCCTAAGAAATACACCCCCAGAACAGAACAGACAAATTGTCAGGCCTGCAAGCAAAGCTTGGAGAGAAGCAGTACAATAGACGATCTAAGTGATAGAGAGTGTATGCTATCACACCTTATATATGTGGCCCACTGAGGGGGTGATCATACGTCCCTTGCAGGTGTCATATCTGTGCATCCGTCAAGTGACACGGCCCGCCGGGCTCCGGCCCGATCCGATCTGGTCGCTCCGGCAACCTTGTACTCTGTATGTCTTTCGCCTTGTTACTTACATCTCTGTATGTCCTCATGTCCTTATGCTTGTTACTTTCCATATGCATTTCATACCTTGTACTTACTTATAGTCTTCCCTTTCTACTTACTATTAGTATTTAAACAGCTAAAGTAGCTACGGTACTTTAGCTTGATTATAAATGTTACTTGCACTCCTCCTCTGTGCAGAATGACTCCGATAACTCTTCTCTCTTCTCTTGTCCTTCAACCGGACTTCACTCCACTTGCGGACCTTGTCTGCTCCCACTCCGCTCTGGTCCGGTTGGTCTTGTGTTCATTCGTGTCAGGCAGCTACTGGCTTGTTAGCTATAGTGGAAACTCCACCTGTTCTGCATGGCACTTGACAGCAGGCCAGGTGCTACTCCTAGCCTTCTAGCCTCTCCAGTCCTCCTTGTGTCGCGAGTTAGGCTTGGCAACAGCTCGACACATCGTTTTCAGTCACGTGTTCTCACATGTGCATTCCTCCTACTGGGGTGCCTGTTCCCCGTTGTGATGGGGAAGCAGTAGATCATCAGTGCATCATGTAACACAGTCACATATCATCATTTGCATCAGCCAGCCGCCACCAGCCAGGGAAGGGCACCACATTGTGGTGACAAGAGCAGTCTTCGAACTCAGCAGCAGCAGTACTAAGAGTGGCCAGAGAAACAGCGGAAACTGGCGAACAGAAGTTAGAGACAACAAGGGACGCTACACAAAGTTAACGCCAAGAGCGGAAGCAGAATCAGATGTTGAAACACTGCCATCATCCACACCGCCGACATCGTCAGCATCCTACCAATCCACCCAGTACAGTCAAGGGACAATCACCCCACCAATGTCACTGGCCCCAATACAGGCGGCAGCTATATTCACAATAACCATCACTACAACACAGCCTAGAATAACCAACGCCGCGGCAATGAACGAAAACAACGGCAGTACCAACGTTCTATGGGGACGAGAAAAACGGCGTGAACTCAGAGGAATTCGTCCGCAAAATTCAAGATTCACACCAGAGATCTTAATCGAGAAATGGACACGGAAAGAATTGGTGCAGTGGGAGATTACTTCCCAACGAGATCACCGGCAGCTAAGTGGTGGACACAACGCCAAAAAGCAAATCCCATCGCCAAATTTGATGACTTCATCAAGGAATTCCTGGCCGAATTCCCCACTGACGAGGAAGCCGAACCAACGAAGCAAGAATACCAAGAACGGCTGGTGAAAATCAAGCTCACTTTGGCGGAGCTGGGGGGAACGATAGACGTGGCGGGGCAGGAAGTAGCAGCGCACATCAAATCTGCCCAGAAACTACAGGAAGCCGCGAAGAAAGCTGGTGTCCACACCACGTCGAGCTACATCTATCAAGTCAGGGATGGAATCCCAGAGCCGCTGAGAAAGCACCTACCGAGAGAACCAGCAACGTGGAAGGAATTCACGGATGCCATCAAAAAAGTCGACAGGGCGAAATTGAAGGAAGACGTAAAGGAGGCGAAAGAGAAAGAGAAGAAAGACGCGGAGAGAGATAAGAAGATCGCAGAGCTGCAACGAAAAGCAGTGCTAACAACCCCGGGTGTCGAGAATGGCAGCAAGACTGACAGCAGCAAATATCAGCAGTCCAAGAGGTTCAGCGGCGCCCACCAAAAGCGATCTGTTCGGAGCGGAAGGAGGAAGAGGGACTCTCTTCGCACAGAGAGTGGAGGAGTTAACGGAGGAAGACAGGAAAACGCTGCAAGTACTAGCAAAGCGACTACCACCACCAGACACCGAAGCGGGGCGCAAGTACCATGAGGCACAAATAACCCTCTGGCATAAGCAATTTGGAGGAGATCAAAAGCGGCCACCTCTGGAGCAGATAGGGTTCCCGTTGAGCCTAGGCACGGCCCCGGTGTGCTCCGGAGAATGCTTCCAATGCGGTGATGAGAGTGGATGACGGGTGGGGAGACTGGAGATGAGACCGACACTACACAACTAAAACCCAACAACAAAACAACCAATAATCGTTCTGCTTGAGCGATAGCCGTATAACACTGTTCCAAACGTCCAACAACCACCAAATAACCGTCTCCTAATACGAGTGCAGAACCCTGGGAACAGAGCCTGTACACGGGTGTGTGCAAGGTTGTAGGGTAGATTGAATGAAATCTTGTTAAAGATTCGTTTTGTGGTTGTCCTTAAGCGTACTATCGACGAAAACCCGCAATAGGAAAGCGCCAATACGATGCCCAGAACCGTTTATACTTGTTTGGATCAGGAACTAACTGCCTTAAACCCAAGGAGTCGTCTCAAGTCAGGAACTAACTGCCTTAAACTCTCGACCGCCAACCGAAACCAAGTGTGCGCCAACCGAAACTCTTTTATACGGCAACCGGAACCCTCAACCCTTTGATCACAATGCCTTTACTTGAATGAAGGAGCTAGCAGGATGATATTGACAAGCTAGATCCCCAGATGCACCTAGTAAGGTGGGGCAATCCGTGTATCGCTCAAATACAGGACAGAGATATAAATACTAAAACAGAAAATGATAAGATCAGGTAAATCGCCACAACAGAATGATGGTCCATGTGCATAATTTGTAAGGTATCGTTTCGCCATAAGGCCCAGAGTCGAAAATCCAGGTCTAGATGACCGGTAGCGTGTGTTTGGTGTCAATGACCTTTGTAAATCCTCCTTTATTGCAACCGTCTATGCGTTTTTGTGAACGGTCCGCTAACCGTTGTTGTTATCGTCGTGTTGCTCCACTTCCTAGCTTTCCATCGATATCCATAACTTGAGGCTAACCGCCAGACACCGTTAGTGTCACGGATAAGACCCGGCCCGTCCGCTCCGGCGCTGGTGTCGGGCCATTGCGGGCCCGTAACACGCAGCACGTGACGACGGGGAACATGCGCCCCAGTAGGAGGAACGCACACGTGGGAAGCACGTGACCGAGAACGATGCGTCGAGCCGTCGCCGAGCCCAACTCGACACCAGGGGAATGGGGAGGAGTGCTAGGAGGTCAGGAGTAGCGCCTGGCCCGCAAGGGATGTGCGATCGTCCCCCCTGCGGCCAGGAACGGGAGCGAGGAGGAGGAGGAGGAGGGCCAGGGTGTCCGATCACCCCCTTTGCGGGCCCAGCGTATATAATGCGCGATAGTGTACCCTGTACTCTATCGCTTAGATCGTCTGAAGAACTACCTTACTCCGTGCGAGGAGACGCTATCGACTCATCGGGCCCGACACGACCCGATTCGAACCTTCGACCACCGACTACGGCAAGGGACCGAGTTCACGGGCCCTTTCGGTTTCGATCTACCCCGCCCGCCATACTTGCGGGCCCGACTATCCGTCTGTTCTGTTCCGGGCGCGCGCTCTTAGGAGAAGTCCTCGCACGGCCCGACCCGCAGTCTGACAGAATCTAAGCGATCCCCTTACGCCCGCACAACAGAACACACGAGAAGGTGACACGGTTCATTGCAAAAAGTCCAACACAAAAGTACAAAATAATAAAATACAAAAAAAAAACCCCTCCGACTACGCCCGGCCTTTTCCCTTTCGACCCGACGAAGGACCCGATGGAGGTGAACGTCGCGACCCCGACCCAGGCCGAGTACCCCCAGGAACGGGGCTCGAGCGACCGGCCTGGCGACGGTCCGCGGCGGCCCTTTGCTCCCACAAATCCAGCCGAGTCGACCCCGAGTCGTTGACGGCCCCAAAGACGCCCCCGCACCCGAGTGTACAACTCCACCATTTGGGCCGCAGAGAACCGGTGCCCCAGGTAATCCATCAGTTCAAAATCCGCCGGCTGCATCAACATGCGAGTCTCGGATCGGAGCGAACGCAGGATGCCGGTGGACAGGGGGCTATTCTGGGGACGGGTCAGCAGCTGATGCAGCAGCGTCACCCCTACGGCGGAAAACCGGCACGACTGGATCACATCCGGGTCGTCCAACAACACCGGTGCGCCTCGGCGGTGGCCCGAACGGGCGACGGCTCGCCGAACCAAAGCGTCACGTCCGGGTAACCCTCCGGGTGGAAAGACATGTTCCCCATCGCCGAGGGGCCCGCACGGCCGGAACTGGTTCCAGCTTCGGAGCGGCCCGCATCCCTACGCGGCCCGGTGGGTGGGGGGCGGATCGGGGTGACCGGTGCGGAACGAGGGGGCGCGGGAGATCGCGCGCGAGGAGGGGGCGCTGGCCGACGTACCGGAGAGGCCGATCGCCGACGTACCGGAGAGGCCGATCGCCGAGAAGAAGGAGAGCGTGAGCGCCGACGCGACGGCCCAGTGCGGGGACCCCGTGACCGAGTCCGGGGGCGTCGCGGAGACGGTTGGCGGCCCGCATGACGGTTCAGAACGTTGGGACGGGAAGAGTGTCCCTTGTCCTCCGAACGACGCCCGATGTTGCGCCCGCAAGGTATTGGAGCGAGGCAGGAAACGGAAGCAGAAGCGCCCGGTAGAGGAAATTCTCCGACACCGCTTGAAGGTCCGCGAACCGCGAATCCATCTCCAATAGAGCATACACGCCCCTCCTCGTCCGTGCACTCCCAGAATTCGAACCGCCACGGAGACTCGCGCAAGTCCTTGGCCTCGTAAGCGGCCGCGAACGGGCCCCACGAATTGCAACGACGGTGCGAGACTGCACCAGTCGCAAGCACGCCGAACGTTGGCCGGGAGTTTGGACGCGAGGTCGCCGGGCTGGCCCCAGACGGTGCAAAGCCGCCCCATCTGCGCGCAAAAAGAGCAACGCGGCGTAATGGTCCGGACCACTTCGCCGAGGCGGCGCAACGGTTCACCCGGGAAACGCTCTGTCGCGCCCGTACGACTCAAGGCCGGGGCTGAGGGCACGTAACCGTCGGTGTCTTCCACGGTCAGCCGCGATACCCGGTTCGACGGGGAGGTGCGGGGGGCGGCGTGGCGGCGGGGGATCACGGGGATAGGCGGGGGGTCGTCATCCGAGATCTCGATCACTGATGCCTCGCGGATCGGAGGAGGGGGGCCGGGCAACACTTCCAAACCCGGCGAAGAGGCGCGCGAAGGTCCCATCGACACATCGTCGCGGAGTCATCGACGTCGAGCATAATGACGTCGGGCGCCAGGGGCGAGAGACGGGGACGGAAGGAGAGGGTCGGAGCCCAGACGCCGTCCTCAGGCAAACCGACCGGGGCCCGATGTCGGATCACCCCCGGCCCGGGTGGCAGTAGCCCGGCACCAACCACAGACTCCAACTCCTCAACGACTGACGGATCCGGGAAAACCATTTCGGGAACGTCCCGACGAATGACCAGGGGTGGGGAAGGCTCCGTGCCAGGATCCAACCACTCCGCCCAACGCTCCGCCACACCCAGGAAAGAGAAAGTGGTCCCCAGTTCCGCCTCTTGAAGATTACGGGCGCCCGCAAACGTCCGCAGCATCGCGAGGGTCGGGACCTTCCCAGAATCGCACCCCAAACTCCAGTACCGGGTCCCAAGCGAAGTAGTGAGGAACGAGCAAAGGGCGGGGCTGTTGCAAATGATGAAGGAGTGGCTCGGGACCGGCGCGGGACGATGAAGGGAACACGCGATCCACGCAGTCGAGGGCCAGATTCCAGAGGCCGCGGGACAAGAACACGGGGAGGCCCGCCAAAGACAACGAGAGAATAAAACGAATGACCTCGCGCTGCCGAAGGGTTTAGTGAACACAAAAGGAGAGCGGCGGCCGATTACGCACGAGGATGGGCCACAGATCCTCGAACGCCTCTCGGTCCGCCCCGGTCCTCCTCACACGGCGCCAAAGCAACGACGAGCTGACGAGCGAGACCGCCCAAGTACTCGCGCAGGTCGGAAGGACCGCCAGACCCGCGACCAGGGTAGTTCCAATGGCAAGACGAGTTGTAAGCATCAAAAAGGACGCCGAAAAAACGGTCTTGAGGACCGAACACGGACGGGCGCCAGAGAGCAGCCACCATGGCCGCGTCAAACGACACCTGTAGCCAATCCTAGAGGCTGGTGCTGGGAGGGCGGACGAGGGGAGGGCGATGCAGGCGGGAAAACCGGTATGCAGGATCCCGAAAGTACCCACGGGAGAAGCGGGGGGCACGAGAATGGTGGAAACGAGGGCGACGCGTGAAGTGAGTCCGGACAAAAACACGCGACAGGTCAACCCCATGCACGGGGAGGCGGATGACCTGACGAGCGGGGAGGTCTGCCAAATCGGCAAGGCCCGACTGTTGGACGGGGAACGAAGAATGGTTGGGGTCGCTGGTCGGGGCGAACGACGGAAAGGCCAGGGCGTCCAGAAAACAGAAGTGCTCCAGGGAGGAAACCAGGCGTTACCCGTAACGGCGGGACAGCGCTGGTGTACGGCGGCAGCGTTTCGTCGACAAGGATATAAGTGGGGGGCCATGACGGGGAAACGACGAAAGACGAAGGAGAAAGGAGAATCGACGCAGCCTATATATGGCCCGAGACAGGGAATATTCCATATGGAAACCCTCGCAAAAAAGGAGAGCGAAGTGAGACGCCCCGAGGGCGCCCGAAATAGCAAGAAGAAGACAAAGGACGCGAAATATATTGCCAGCACGAAACGCTGTACCGCACGTGACCGCGGTGAAACACTTGATGGACAGGAAGAATCGATCTGCGGACGCCACGAGGCAACAGAAGCCGCGGGAGATTAAAATGCGCAGCCGAAGCTTAGCTTAAGCTTATGGGCTGGATGGAATTTGCGATTGGAAGGACGAGCTAGAGTCAAAATTAAACCCGAGAAACCGGGGCGACCGAGCCACGCCGACTCGAGACGAGTCGTTCCTAGGGAGGGGGTAATGTCACGGATAAGACCCGGCCCGTCCGCTCTGGCGCTGGTGTCGGGCCATTGCGGGCCCGTAACACGCAGCACGTGACGACGGGGAACATGCGCCCCAGTAGGAGGAACGCACACGTGGGAAGCACGTGACCGAACGACGACGCGTCGAGCCGTCGCCGAGCCCAACTCGACACCAGGGGAATGGGGAGGAGTGCTAGGAGGTCAGGAGTAGCGCCTGGCCCGCAAGGGATGTGCGATCGTCCCCTCTGCGGCCAGGAACGGGAGCGAGGAGGAGGAGGAGAGGCCAGGGTGTCCGATCACCCCCTTTGCGGGCCCGCGTATATAATGCGCGATAGTGTACCCTGTACTCTATCGCTTAGATCGTCTGAAGAACTACCTTACTCCGTGCGAGGAGACGCTATCGACTCATCGGGCCCGACACGACCCGATTCGAACCTTCGACCACCGACTACGGCAAGGGACCGAGTTCACGGGCCCTTTCGGTTTCGATCTACCCCGCCCGCCATACTTGCGGGCCCGACTATCCGTCTGTTCTGTTCCGGGCGCGCGCTCTTAGGAGAAGTCCTCGCACGGCCCGACCCGCAGTCTGACAGTTAGGCAAATTCTCTTAACGAGATAATTGCAATCTATTGTCGAGTTGTTCGGTTGAACGGTTGCAGGTTAAGGTCGCCGCAATTTGCAGCCAAGCCCTCGTTTCCACTGAGTCATGTTTCCCGTTTAACCGCACCTCCACATGTCCTTGTCCTTGCGTAAGTTCCGAAACCGCGTTCCAATGCTGTCAGGGACTGATCCGTTCGAAGCCTGGTTGAACCTTCGTCGGAGCGTTCTGAGTTCGAGTCCCAGCGCGTGCCAGACCGAATATGCCTTTTAGTTTACACTCCCTTTTGGTATATATAAAGGATTGGATGGATCCTCTATGTTGGTTGGGCTCTGCTGTTGTTTTTGGTTGTTGTAAGAGTCGTTCTGAACGGCCAGTTGCTATCAACAACGGTCGAGTCGAAACGCCTCCTCGCAGATATCTCCCTAACTGGCCATTCGGGACTCATGCCAGTTCCTAGACGTGCGCTGTACCCATGAAACAAACAAAAACAGTGGTTTTCTATGTGTGTTCCAAAATGCGGCTTATCAGCGCTGAAGCTCTCGCTCTCTGGGCTTGTCGACTGCGGTGCCACCTCCGACTTCATTGACACGAACTATGTTGCTCGGAATGACATTCCGGTCCGCACCCTCGATCAGCCGATTCCGGTTTTCAATGTCGACGGCACCCCCCAATGACGCTGGCTCCATCAAACAAATCGCGGACTTGGTCCTACGCTACAAGGGCCATGCCGAATGAGTTCAACTGGCCGTCACTCATCTTGGCAAGCAAGACCTCATCCTGGGGTACTCCTGGTTGCGGAAACACAACCCAGAGATCAATTGGGAAACCAAGGAGGTAAAGATGACACGATGCCCCCGCAATTGCTCGACCTGCCGTGAGGAAGAGCGCGTCGAACGGACCGAGCTGCGGCGATACTGATGCTCAGGTCTGGTTCGGTCCGGTTCTCAGCCACTTTTGGCTGAACCGAGAACCCCGGGTTCGGTTCAAAATCGGGATTTCCCGAACCTGAACGCCGAACCTCGGTCCGAACCGGCCTCTGAACCGGCGTTTTCAGCCTAATTTGGCCGAACCCGGCCGAACTTGGGCCTCGGTTCGGTTCAAAACCGGGGTTGGCCGAACCTGAACCCCGAACCTGGGTTCAGTCCGGTCCGGTTCGGGTTCGGACCGGCTTTCTGAACCGGACCTGCCCATCACTATGCGGCGACTCCGGTCGCTCCAGAAGCGTCTCCGCTCCGGCCCGTTCCCCTCGGTTTGCACTATGGACCTCTCTGGCCCTGAGGACGGAGACGATTCCGATTCCGGTCTTGATTCCGACCTGCCTAATCTGACGCCGGACTCGGACTCGGATGACGAAGATGACCAGCTCAAAGATGGTGACCGCATCTTCTACACTTCGTTCCGTCCCTCGGAGGAGATACGCGCAGGCAGCACCGTCTCGCAGCGTCTGGCCGAAGCCTTTGCCAGGAACTCCGCCCCACCGCCCTCTGAGATCCCGGACTGGGCTAAGGAGTTCCAGGACGTCTTCAACAAGGAGTCCTTCGATACGCTACCGGAACGGAGAGCCTGGGACCACACCATTGAACTCGTCCCTGACGCTAAGCCCACCAACTGCAAGGTGTACCCCATCTCGCCCCTCGAGCAACGCGAGCTCGACGCGTTCATCGAGGAAGGGCTTTCGACGGGCCGGATTTGCCCCTCCAAGTCTCCGATGGCGTCTCCGGTCTTCTTCGTCAAGAAGAAGGATGGCGGACTCCGCTTCGTCCAGGACTACCGTGCTCTCAACGCGATGACTGTCAAGAACCGGTACCCCCTTCCGCTGATCAACGACCTCATCAACCGGCTCAAAGGCGCTCGTTACTTCACCAAACTCGATGTCCGTTGGGGCTTCAACAACGTCCGGATCAAGGAAGGTGACGAGTGGAAAGCGGCTTTCCGGACTAACCGAGGCCTGTTTGAGCCCTTGGTGATGTATTTCGGCCTGACAAACTCCCCTGCGACGTTCCAAACGATGATGAATGACATTTTCCAGGACCCCATCCTCTCCGGAGACATCATGATCTACCTTGACGACATCCTGATCGCCCATTCCGACCTCCGGAAACACCGGCAGATCGTTCAGGAGGTCTTGCGGCGACTCCGAGAGCACAAGTTGTACCTCCGAGCGGAGAAGTGCGACTTTGAAAAATCGTCAATCGAGTACCTCGGAGTCATCATCTCCCATAACCACGTCGAAATGGACCCCGTCAAGGTCGCAGGTGTCTCCGCTTGGCCGACTCCGGAAAACAAGAAGGACATTCAGCAGTTCCTTGGGTTCGCTAATTTCTACCGCAGGTTCATTCGGGACTTCTTGACCCTTGCGCGCCCTCTTTTCGTGCTCACCAAGAAGGACCAGCAGTGGACTTGGGGCGACGCGGAGGCCTCCGCGTTCCAAGCGATCAAGGACGCGGTCACCTCGGAACCGGTCCTGGCAATTCCGGACGACGCACGGCCTTTCCGACTTGAGGCGGACAGCTCTGATTATGCGACGGGGGCGGTTCTTTCACAATCCGCCCCGGACGGGAAGTGGCACCCTGTAGCATTCTATTCCAAAAGCTTAAATGATGTCCAGCGCAACTACGAAATCCACGACAAGGAGATGCTCGCGATCATCTGCACACTCGAGGAGTATAGACACTTCCTTGAGGGCGCCGCGCACCCTGTCGAGATTTGGACTGACCATAAGAATTTGGAGTACTTCAGGAAGACGCAGCACCTCAACCGGAGACAGGCCCGCTGGTCCCTCTACCTCTCCCGGTTCGACTTCACGCTGCACCACAAGCCCGGCCGCGACATGGGCCGACCTGACGCCCTCTCCCGGAGACCCGACCACGGAGTCGATTTCGACAACTCTGATGTCGTCCTTCTGCGGCCTGAACTCTTCCACGTCCGCGCACTCAAGGGCGTTTCCGTTTCTGGTCCCGGCTCTGAACTCCTCCGCGACATCCGTGATGCCCTCTCCGGTGAGCCTGACCTGGAAGAGCCCGTCGCACTAGCGGCCCGGCAACTTCTTAAGGTTCAAGGTCAAGCTCGAGGCCCCCGCTCCTCACGGTCTGACGAGTGGGCCATCTCCGGCGGTCTTCTCCATTTCTGAGGAAAGATCGTTGTACCAAAGGACAAGGACCTCCGGAGACGCATCATCGAGCTCTGCCATGACACTCGAGTCGCCGGACACGCAGGTCGCTTCAAGACCTTGGAGTTGGTCTCCCGGAACTACTGGTGGCCTCAGATGTCTCGCCATATTGGCCGGTATGTTGCGACCTGTGACTTGTGCCGTCGCACCAAGGCACTCCGGAGACTGCCCCACGGAGAGCTGCACCCCACGGAAACGCTCCCGGAACGCTGGCATACCGTCTCCGTCGACTTCATCGTAGAGCTTCCCGAAGCCCATGGGTACGACGCGATCATGGTCGTCGTTGACACCCTCGGAAAGCGCGCCCACTTCTCGGAGTGTCATACGACGGTCGATGCAGTAGGGGCAGCCCGCCTTTACTACCGGAACGTCTGGCGGCACCATGGGACTCCGGAGAAGTACGTCTCCGACCGCGGCTCGCAGTTCATTGCGGACTTCACCCGAGAACTCTGGCGCCTAATCGGCATCAAGCCTGCCACGTCCACCGCGTACCACCCGCAGACAGACGGTCAGACAGAGCGCGTCAACCAGGAGTTAGAGCAGTACCTGCGGATCTTCACCAACTATCAGCAGGACGACTGGGATGAGCTGATTCCGGCCGCGGAGTTCGCCTACAACAACCATGTTCACTCCTCCATGCAGCAGGTCCCCTTCATGACGGACATGGGACAGCTCCCGCGCATGGGCTTCGAACCCGGAGTCCGTTCCGCCATGGAGTCGGTGAACGAGTTCCGCGACCGGATCACCACTGGTGTCGCTGAAGCCAAGGCCGCGCTCACTAAGGCCAAAGAGGAGTACAAGCGCTACTACGACCGGAGACGCACTCCGTCTCCGGAGTTTAAGGTTGGCGACCGTGTTTGGCTGGATGCCTCTGACATCAGGACGACTCGCCCGTCGGAAAAGTTCTCCCATCGCCGCCTCGGACCGTTCAAGATAGTCGCGGAGATCAGCAAAGGTGCCTACAAGCTCGACCTCCCTCTGCGCTACTCAAAGCTCCACCCGGTCTTCTCCGTCGTCAAGCTCGAGCTCGCCCAGGACAACCCCTTCGACGGATGCCCCGGCTACGACCAGCCCCCTCCGGACCTCGAGGACGGAGTCCCGGAGTGAGAAGTAGAGGAAATCTTGGACGCAAGGGTGAGGTATAAACGGCTGAACTACTTCGTCAGATGGAAAGGCTACGACGCGTCGCACGACCAGTGGGTCCGCTTCGACCGCGTCTTCGCCCCGGAGAAAATCGCAGAGTTCTATCGTAAGTACCCTGGCAAGCCACGATACATCGCCTCCGCGACCTTCGACTCGATTCCGTTCCAGTCTATGCGTTGGGACGCCGCATTCAAAGGGGGGGTGATGTCAAGGGAACCTCCCTTTCGGCCCGGAGACGCGTCCGATTCCGGTCCGATTCCGGTTCCGACTCCGGTCCGGCCCTCCATCTCGCCCGCACAATCACCGATCCGTCAACGCCCTCCCGACGGTCGCCCTGGGACCTCGCCTGCGACGCCGCTCAAGCCTTCTGTGCCCGACAGCGGCAGCTACGGACAAGCAGTATATAGTCAGCTCCCTAGCAGGCGGACCCTTAGAGTTTCTTCTCTTTGGATCCTCCCCTGCTAGGTCAGCTTCATTTGTATTCGCTTACCAATGTTCACGCTTTGGATCCTCCCCTGCTAGGACCTTGATCTCAGGCCTCCGGGGTTGCTCTTACAAGACTGTAGCGAAGGGACAACAAGAAGAAGAGAGGGTAGAGAAGGAAAGGGGAGGGTGAGAGGGCCGAGCAGAGGAGAGTCAGGGAGAAGGAAGCCGAAAGGAGAAGGGTAGAGGAGTTGGAAAAGGAGTTGAAGGATCTCGAGAGCGCGCAGGCGACGAGGATGTCACCATTTTAAAAGGGGGCACCTGTGATGGGGAATCAGTAGATCATCAGCGCATCATGTAACACAGTCACATATCATCATTTGCATCAGCCAGCCGCCACCAGCCAGGGAAGGGCACCACACCGTCATCACATACTGCGTGTTGCAGGCCCTTGGTGGCCCAACACCAGCGCCGGAGCGGATGGGCTGGGTCTCATCCGTGATATACTGACAGCATTAATAAATGTTCAATTTATGAGAATAATACAGACTAATTTGGTACAGATTATGTTTTGTTTTATGTTTCCATTTATCCGGGTTTTAGAAATCAACTCTGTTTTTTTCTCAGAAATAAATACTTTTTTAGAATTTTTTTTTCTAGAAACCTCAATATACATATTATGTCAACAGTTGAGCACATCAATATCTACCTAATTTACAATATCTCAATATAACTTGGATCTAATAGTTTCTAGATCCTCAGGCCCTACTTAAGACGTTGCTGAAATACTTGTTCTTGTAGTGTTTGAGCTTCTTCATATCTGCCTAGTTGATGATATGTCACTGCAAGATTACCCCTGGCTGTAATGGTCTCTGGATGTTCAGGCCCCAAAATTCTGATACGTTGTTCAAGAACTTGTTCTTGTAACACTTGAGCCTCAGTAGGTTGACCTAAGTCTTGATATATTACTGCCAGATCATTTCTGGCCCTTATAGTATCTGGATGCTCAGAGCCCAGAATTCTAATATACTGTTCAACAACCTCTTGTCCTAATTGTTGAGCATCTTCATTTCTGCCTAGTTGAGAATATGTCCAGGAAAGATTGCTCTTGGACCCAATTGTATCAGGATGTTCAGGTCCTAGAACTCTGAGACGCTGTTGAAAAACTTGTTCTTGTAGTACTTGAGCTTCACTATATCTACCTAGTTCACGATATGACATTGCAAGGTTCCCTCTGGCTATAATTGTCTCTGGATGTTCAGACCCTAGAATTGTTGTACGATAAGTTAAAATTTGTTCTTGTAACATTTGAGCTTCTGTATATTTGCCCACATGTTGATATATTACTGCAAGATCATTTTGGGCTACAATAGTATCTGGATGTTCTGGCCCCAAGATTTTGATGCGCTGCTGAATAACTTCTTGTTCTAGATATTGAGCATCATTATATCTGCCTAGTTGATAATATGTCCATGCAAGATGGCATTTGGCCCCAATAGTATCTGGATGATCATGCCCTAGAATCATAAGACGCTGTTTAAAAGCCTCTTCTTGTAAGTGTTGAGCTTCTTTATATCTTCCTAATTGACCATAGGTCCATGCAAGATTGCCCTTGGCCACAATAGTCTCTAAATGTACTGGCCCTAGAATTCTTTTACGCTGCTCAAGAATTGCTTCTTGTAGGACTTGGGCTTCAGAGTATTTACCCTGTTGTTGGTAAGTCACTGCAAGATCATTCTGAGCTATCATAGTCTGTATATGGCCTGGCCCTAGAATTCTGATACGCTGCTGAAGAACCTCCTCTGCTAGCTGCTGAGCATCTTCATATCTCCCTAGTTCATGATATGTCCATGCAAGATTGGTTTTAGCCTCAATACTTTTCAGATCTTCAGGCCCCAATAATCTGACACACTCAGAAAGAACCTGTTCACCTAGTTTTTTGGCCTCTGTATATTTGCCACACTGATTCCATACTCTTATCAACTTCATTTGGGCAGTTATTGTAGCTAAATCCTGCATTCCATTGCATTTTTCTAATCTTTCGACAATCAGCTTTCCAAAAACCTCTGCCTCAGCAAAGTATCCTGCCTCAACATATGTTTTTTGAAATGATGACTGAAAAATACTAGGTGTCTGGGTTGGGTCCCAAATAACCTTCCGCAGATGCTGTGCAAGCACTATATAGTCTTGAATTCCTGAGACACCTGTAGCTGACATTCCTAAAAGGTTTATCACTATAGTCCTATAACTCTCCAGCTCAGAGAGTGATAATCTTGTCCATTCATGAACCAGAGGGTGAATATAGTATCCATCTTCCCTATAATTTATCAATGAGTAGGCCTGAATATATCTCATTGTTCTTTCAAACAATAGTTCATCCCACTCTTCATCCTCATCTAAAAAGTGTGACAAAAAATCTATTGCCTTGGATAGTGACTCTGGGGTCTTTGTTGGCTTTTCCAAATCCTCCCAATTTGATTTATCCCATTTGTATTCAGAGGCTTTCTTGAATATAGACTCTGTGATTTGACTATTGTGCATCAGAGAGCATGCCTGCAAAGTCTCTTGTGCAATGAAAGGCAAACTATCAAAGCTGACTTTCCATGTAGTATACACTGTGGCCTCATAGTCCCAAGCTATCTGCTTAGGTCTTTCATTCCAATATTTCTGTTTGTTTTTTCTATATAGCTCAAGATACTTGGATGGATTCTGTTGCAACTTTGAGGACTGTGAAATGAAGGCAGCTGCTTGTGCAAGTGCTAAAGGAAAGCAGTTGAGTTCCTGAAAATCTATGAATATAGATAATTCATTATGAATATGTCCTCACCTGTGCTAATTCCTCTGCTATTACTCTATCACTAATGTGAGAAATATCACAGATAATGTCAACTGCTTCATCTAGGGGCAAATTGATAATTTCTATAGTTTTTTGTCCTGTATGCACACTAAGCTCTGGATTGCGGGATGTGATAAGAATGTTGCCATGGTTGCAGGAAGGAAAGTACTTTCTGAGGTTGAGCTCTACATTGTCAGCATTATCAAATAGGATAAGCCATTCATCAGTGTTTCCTATAAGCCATGTGTGTGCATCTGCACTTGAAAGTTCTTGATTCTTAATCCTAGCAATTTCCCTGTATCCCATTTCAATAGTGCTCTCATTGCTAGCATCTATCTTAAATTGGTCTGTGAACCTGTAAATCGAGAATATCAATATATATTCCAGTCAGAAACTAAGCACTTTTGCCTTGAGCCTGAATCAGCAATAAACTTGAGTGCAGTCTGTGTTTTTCCTATTCCACCTAGACCATGTAGTAAAACTCTTTTCTGACTTGCTTGACTTGTTTCCCCGAAAAACTCTGTCAATTTGATGAGGACATCTGCACGTCCTGTAAAAGTCTCTGAAGGAGGAGGGCAGCCATTATGTGGTTCTGTTGAAACTTAGATAGCAAAACAGTGGTGCTCTTCAATCTGCTCACTCATTGGACCCAGGCTCCTATTACAGCTGTCAGTCCAGATTGTGCAGCTATGAGCTAGCTTACCTTGCAACTGATTGGTAGTAGGTATTGAAACTGCCAGAGATCACTGGCCCTCCTCCAACTCCCCCATGACCACCTATGTTTCCACTATCTCCACCTCCTCCCCCATGGCCACCTGTAATTAGTGGGTTTGAAGAATTGTGTGTATATTATTATGTCCATACCGCTTATATGTATGCCTGCCATTGCATGTGTTACAGAGTCCATTGCCGCAGAGTCGAGCAGTGGGAACTGGGAGCGATAGTAGTGCTGGTTCACAGCTAAGGCGTGCTGCCTCGTGCCCTCCGAGTGATGTGCACTGCTGCCCATCACCCATCCCGGACTATCCGCTGTTTTGTGAATATGATGATATCACCCATCGGAAGATCCGACCTTCTTACCTCGGAAAGCCGGAATCAAACAGCTCATCCACTTAGACCGGGAATTGGTAACTCGATATTGCGAGGGTATCGGGAAATGAAGGGCCCGTACAACATCTCGTCTTCAGCTCAAAACTATTTAACTGAGCAAACAATCGCAATCCCTCCTCCACCTCGATCAACATGTCCACTTTTCTCATTACCACTGCGACTGGCCGCCAAGGCGCTTCCACCGCGAAAATCCTTATCGCTAGTGGTGCCAACGTCAACGCCCTAGTCCGCGATCCTACTTCTCCTCAATCGAAAGTGCTCGAAAAGCTGGGTGCCCGTCTGTTCAAAGGCGACCTGAAGGATGCAGCCGCAGTCGAAGCAGCAATTAAAGGCGTCACCGGCGTGTTTCTGAACACATTCCCCGATCCATTCAACCCGTTGGGCGAGCTTCCCCAGGCCGAACTCGTAATTTCTGCTGCTCGCGCAGCTGGCACTGTCAAATCTATCGTCGTTTCGACCGTAGTTGGCGTTGACTTCTATCCAGATTGGAGCGCTCTCGGCGAAGACTTCGTATTTCTGCCTCGTTACTTCGGAAGTAAAGCCTCAGTCGAGCAAGCCGTCCGCCAGTCGGGCTTCAAGTACACCATCCTTCGCCCAGGCATGTTGTACCACAACTTCATTGGCGAACAGACCAACTACCACTATCTGGAGTACCGCTCCGACCGCATCTTGACGATCAGCTACCCGAAAGGCTTCCGACTGGCTCAACTAGATGGGGCGGATGTCGGAAAAGTGGCAGCCAAAGCATTACTTGAGCCAAAACTCTTGGCGGGTCGCGAGATTGATTTGCAGCACGAGCCGTTGTCGTATGAGGAGATGGCGGAGATCTTGTCGAAAGCTATCGGTACGGACATCAAGGTCAAGTATCGCACAGACGAAGAGACGAGTCAGGCAAAGCGGAAGATGCCCGCAGTGGAAGCCCAACTCTGGTGGTCGAATGTTAACAGCAAGGGAGACCCCTCAGAGCTGGAGAAGCTGGGAATCCATTTGACGACATTCAAAGAGTTCGTTGAAAGAGAAAAGACGGCGCTTGCGGAGACATTGGGGTTGTAGTAGCGATTATGACAATGTTACAACAGCGGTCAAGTACTAAGTTGGCGTGCGAGTTGGTGAGATCAATAACGCGTAGGGCAGGTGAAGAGAGTAAGATGTGGTTGACGACAACCTGGCGTTTCCTGATCGCGTTACTGATTTACTGGTCGTAGAATGATCACGCAAGAAACATCGAGGATGCGATTGGAAGTATAAAAAGCCAGGTTCGCCCATGTCCAACAACAGTCCAGTCGCCCTGCGCGGTGATTTGTCTTGAATATTTTTGTCTCGATCAAGTGGAACAAGACATCCGCGAATCATCGCATCCGACCGATACCCGTTCCGCGATCACATTCGGTTTGTTTGAGACGAAAAGTATAAAGGCCTAGCAAGCTCTATGGTAAAATCATGGGGGCCCCCGAGAAACGACTAACCTTCTACAGGTTTTGTCATTATTTTCGTCGCGAGGGACCGGCCGCGGCACAACCTCGGGGACTGGGCCTTTGCTTTAACCGTGGGTTAGGAAATTCCGACTCCGGGTCTAGCGTCGAGCCCTCGTCCAACCGGCTCGCAGACTCCCATTCGTCGGTGTCTAGTCCCAGTATCGCGTGTAGAACCGGCTGCCGCGAGAACCAGAATAGCCCGACCAGTGGTGGGTGGCGATACTGCCCGAGCGACAAGAACGTAGGCCATTGCAAGTTGGCAGCGTTGGGTTGTGGCTTCTGTTCTCTTTTCAGGTACGCGACAACGGTCAGATTTCGGGACGGACCGGCCAACACCCATGAGCTCGATACTCGCAGTCTATGCTTTGGCGGCGTGGATGCGTCACTCATTGCAAGCGGATGGGTACTCGGGCCATGGTCAATGTTGGGGACTGGGTCCTTGCTTTAACCGTGGGTTAGGAAATTCCGATTCCGGGTATAGCGCTGAGCCCTCGTCCAACCGGCTCGTCAATCTCCACCCGTTCACGATCCTGACCGAGTATCCTGTGTAGCCGGCTGCCTGGAGAAAAGCTTGGTTGTGCGGGTGGTTGGTTGGCGAAATTGCCTACCGGAGTCTGAGCGACACCGTCTGGTCGTTTGCAAGTCGTGTATGTCCCCTTTCATTTCGATGTTCGTTTTGTTCTGACTTGTTTTATCCGCAGACCGGGCCAGGAGGTGATTCTTGCCGTCGGGAATGTCCCCTGGGGGCCTCACGGTCGCTCGGGGCACACGGCGGACCCGGCGTTCTCGAGTACTCCAGTACACAGCGAGTTGGCACTCCCCTCTGGTAAGCTTCATCGTTCTCGTCCTTTCAACTGCTGACGATTTGAGTCTAGTTAGCCGCGGACAATGTGAGCCGTCGTTGCTGTTCCCGAGGAAGGGTTACCAACCCTCGTGCACCCTTGTCGTGGGCCTTGGGCTCAAGACCTTCGGGTCGACCAATCGCACGTTAATTGGCTTTAGGACTTCGATGAATCTATTTGTTCCAACGATTTATAAACTAAGAACTTTTGAGTTGATGTCATGAGCGAACAGAAGAGCAATAGACTCACCAGTTGACCACAGTGAGGAAGCTATCCTCCTTCAGTGCACAGCGAAGTGGTCCTTTCTCTTGATGCATTGTTGGTTGTGGTATGATCAGTGCCCTCGTCGTAAGTGAGTTTTATGAGTTGGGTAAAGGCGTGCGGGAAGTTTCTGGCGAAATATGAGTTAGCAAGTAGCACAGGAAAAGCGACCAATTACCTGTATATGAATGCAATTCATAGATTCGCTCGTTCTCGTTTGAAGTCGTTTCCCAGTGGGTGAAAGAGAATGAATACCTGCTTTCGATGTGCGATAGACCTTGAAGGCTCAACGAGCGGCTATGGGGGCGGAGCACCATTCGCGCAAGTGGGACAAAAACTTGAACGCGTCGGTTGGGGTCGAGGTGGATTCAAGTTGAGATACATAGAAACTACTGTGACATTCAGCTTTGTTGACGACGTAATTCATGGTCCACTGTATTGTTATTACATAAAATGCTTGAGCGGTGCAGAGACAAGACGCACTAGAACTCAAGCGGCCGGGTTAACATGAGTTGTGTTGGGTGGTCACTGCCAACTGATTGCGCCTCACTTGAGATCACTGCCGTAGTTTCTCCAAACGACCAAAGTATGTTTCGTTTCCAGCCCTCGCCTTGCCTTCATTTTCTCTCGCTACCGACGCGTTGCTCCTCCTGAATTGAAATCTGTCGTGATCCACTCCTGTTGTACAACTCTGACTCCTTCCCGTGGTGCCATTCTGACTCCATCCCCAGCCTTCATAACAGCCCCCCAACTTTCGACGATCTCTATGTCGACCTCTGCCGCTGCCCGCCCCATTGTCCCCGAAGACTCTGCACTCGTCGCCAGACTCCACGAAATATCGGCGAAAAAACCCAAGCTTATCAAATCGTCGCTCTACGATGCACCAGCGGACCCCCAAATTAAAGTGCGGAGCTGGAAGATGGACGAGTTCCGGTACTACGATGTCCCTTCCCCGTTTCCGACACTTGCACGCGGCATCTTCACGGTCGAGCTGCCGAAGGAGAAGGCGTATCGCATTGTAGCACGAGGCTATGACAAGTTCTTCAATATCGGCGAGGTCCCATGGACTACAGTGAGTCTTCACAGGTATCTACCGGGAATATAACTCATTCTCCCAAGTGGGATGCGCTAGAAGCGCACACTGCTGGGCCCTATACACTTTCGCTCAAATCGAATGGCTGCATAATTTTCATTGCAGCGCTCACGCCTGAGAAGCTACTCATCACCTCAAAACATTCGATTGGACCACTCGCCGGCCAAGATCTCAGCCACGCAGAAGTAGGCGAACAGTGGATACATCGATACCTCAAACAAAAGGGCAAAACCGAAGCCGATCTTGCGGGGAAGCTATGGGAGAATAATTGGACAGCCATCGCAGAGGTATGTTCAAGGCCACCACTTTATGCTTCATTTTTTTTTGACGTGTGCCAGCTTTGTGACGACTCATTCGAAGAGCATGTCCTCGCATACCCGCCTGACAAAACTGGGCTGCATCTTCATGGTCTCAACATCACGACGAAAGACTTTTGCACGCTTCCGCAAGAAACTGTTGATGAGTTTGCGGCTGAATGGGGATTCATCCGGACAGCCTCCATCGAGCTCCTATCTATCGCTGAAGTCCGCAAGTTCACAGACGAGGTTGGGAAAACGGGTGCTTGGAACGGCGAGGCAATCGAGGGTTTTGTCGTCCGAACACATATTGCCAGCACTCCCGGAAAGGCACCATATGCGCCGGGCTCGACCTTTTTCTTCAAGGTCAAATATGACGAGCCGTATTTGATGTACCGCGATTGGCGTGAAATAACCAAGGCTCTCCTCCGACATCACGAAGACGCGAAGAAGGGAAAAGGTATCGGGATGTCCGAAAATGCATTGCCCAAGGGCAGGATGCGGAGGCCCGAAACAAAAGTCTATGTCCGGTGGGCCATTGCTGATATTTCGAGAAACTTCGCACCATGGGCAGAGTACACGAAGAGCAAGGGGATTGTGGCGACCCGAGAGCGGTTCTTAACTTGGTTCAAGTCACCTGAAGGTGTTGCGTTACTCGAAGCTGCAAAAGCAAACAATCTGCCTCCTGCTGCTCCCATTATACGGCAAGATGTCCAAGCGCCGTTCGGAAAGACAATCATTGTGCCCGTCGCCATTCCTGGTTGTGGTGCGTTTATTTTTTTTCTGGACTTTTGTCATTATTGAGAAAAATGCAGGCAAAACGGCTGTTTCCGTCGCGCTGGCTCATATCTTTGGTTTCGGACACACCCAAAGCGATGACGTCAAAGCAAAAAGAGCTGCCCCCATTTTCATCAAAAATGTGACCAACCTCCTCAAAACACACGACGTGGTTATTGCCGACAAGAACAACCATCTGAAGCAACATCGAGCAGCCCTCCGCTTCACAGGTTACAATCCGCGCATCCGGCTCCTTGCTCTCAACTGGTCGCTCGAAAACACCACACATGCGGATGTCCATCGCCTGTGTGGGTCCCGTATCGCCGCGCGAGGAGCAAACCATCAGTCTCTGCGGCCGAGCGAAGACATGGGGCACGAAAAGGTGATCTGGATGTTCATCAATCAAACTGAGCCGCTCGTCCCTGACGAGGTCGACGACATTGTGGACATGTCGCTTGAGGATGACTTCGAGAGCGCTGTCCAAAGGGCTGTCAGCGGAGTTGTGCGTGTTCTGGGGCTTCCGGTGCCTGATGCCGATAAGATTGCTGAAGGCGTTGCGAAAGCACGTGGATATAGTGTTGGTGGAGGGGCAACAACAGCAAAAGACAAGGGGAAGGAGAAGGAGAAGAACCCACAGCCACCGGCGCAAACCAAGGACCAGCTGGCTCAAAAGAAGGGCAAGCCACCAAGATATTACGGCTTACTGCCCGAGGTCGACTTGACTGGGCTTCTGGCAGGTGCCGTGGAGAAGGAGCCTTCTGCTGCCGCCTTTTACGGTCATTTGGTGAAAGAAAAACGCGTCGCGACGCGTCCACATGTCACTCTTGTCCATTCGAAAGCACTGCAAGAACCCGGCGCCAAAGAGCTCTGGGAGCGCTGTGCTGCTCTCAACCCTTCACCCGCTTTTACCTGCAAGCTTGGACATCTTGTGTGGAATGACCGCGTTATGGTTGTAACGGTGGACGACGTGATGGTTGAGAAGGAGGCGTCGACGGGCCAAGTTGGTGCAGAATTCGTGACTAGATTGCCGCAGGAGGTGCGGGACCGGCTGCATGTGACGGTGGGCACACGGACTTCAAGCATTATGCCTGTTGAAGGCAAGGCACTGGTGGAGGCATGGAGAGCGGGGAAGACAAATGGGGTCAAGTCGATCGCACTGGAAGGTGTAAGCGCAAAAGCCAAAATAATGGGTTTGTACAGTTAATCTATTAATCAAGAGACTTCGGTGTCACTTTTGCAATCGTCAGCCAATGAGAACGCGTCAACCAAAAGTTAATTCTCCTCCCTTCTGCCCGATGCTACGCGTCCTCGCTGCGGCCCATGGCTCATGAGTACTGGACCACTTGACTTTCAGACGCCAACTCATTCGACTTCCGACCCCACCAACAACACAAGCGGGAACACAAATCTCAGATGCGTCAAATGCTCGATTGGCCAACGACAACGATGGGAACGACAGTGTCGTGAACGAGAGGAACAGGAGACTGCTCAGCAGCACAAACTGGTGTGGAACCCTGCCATCCCAATAGCAGGAAGACCAGGGGCGCGGTTTTTCTGACTACTAACAGTCCTGGGAAGCACAGCGAATGTGGTGATAACGATGACTCATCTTCCACTGACCCTTTGTCCCCAAGTCCCATTTGCTAATCAACAGTCTCTGGGTTCAGAACAAAAAACCAAGTACCTAATAAAACTAGTCAATCTACTTACCTATCTCTGAATCAATTGCTCCTTCACTCTGACCATCATCCATTTGACCCCGCTAGTCAGTAATGGAAAGAGAACGAGATTAGACCCTCTCAGCGACGATTACAACCAAAAACATTAAATAGCCACCTGGTATGAGATAAGTAATGTAAAGAATGGACATCCGAGGCCTCTACGCATCCTCATCTTCGGCCTCCTCCACCTTAGCAGCACGACTGTGTGGCCTGGAAGCGCCCGAGTCCTCAATTTCTTCAATGTAGGCTCCACCATCGTTGTTTTCAGGCTCGGCTTTTGATTTGTCGCCCTTCTTCTTCTTGGACTTTTTCTTTGGGAGGTCCCACTCATACAAGGGAATGAATGACTCCACCTGGAAGTGCGAGTGAGGGGAAAGTCAGGCAAAAGAAAGGGAGAACGCACGAATCCGACATCTGCAAACAGCTTTGGGAATATCCAGATTCCGGGGCTGGCGACGATGACGGTGATGATGTAGAAAATCAGGCGGACGATGGCAATGGCGAAGAAGAGACCGATGAGACCGAGCATGCCCATGCTGAGGTAGTATACGCCTTGACGCATGATGGGTGGCCATAGCGGGAACATGACGCCAGCGAGCATGACACCGACCATGAGGATGGCACCAGCGTAGGTCGTCCACTGCGAGCCCTCAAAGAACCACACATAGTACTCGTCCCCGACAAACTTCTGCTCTGGAATGACTTGTAACACTTTTGGCGACGAAGAAGAGCTGCCGGAAGGGCCACCACGTTGCACCCGCAGGAAAAAAGCGAAGGAATTGACGGCAGCAAGTGTCGTTAAGGCCTCTGCTTCAGTCGTGATCTTGGGGACACCTTTGAGCTTCGCGTATGCAGGGGAGAGTAAGGCTTTGATTGCGGATTTGCCTGCACAAGGTATAAATATCTGCGCTGACACAAAGAAAAAGACAGACACACCTTTGAAGTAGTCGAATCGTTTACCATTGAGTGCCCCGACACGGACTTTGATACCAGCCTTGCCGCTGCGTAGAAAGACGGCCACCTTTCGAATGTCTGGGGGCGCTTTGGCTTGTTGCTCCATCTCGGCTCACTGGGCGGAAAGATGTGGAAAGTGAATGAGCTGGCTAGATTACATAAGCCTCATGATTTTCTTTCAAGCGTGCTGACAAACGCTATCTAATCGCTTCGATTTTGATTCTTCTACGACTGCGTCAAGTACTTACACCATATATCGTGACAAAACAAATAAATTAACCTTCTGTAACCTTCCTCAAAAAAAATGATCCAACTCGACCTCGCGTACAGCGTCTTCGCACCCAAGCCATTCGAGCCACTCTCGAACGGCGCCAGCACTCTTTGCTGGTGAAGGAATGACATCTGTGATGCTTCCTCCTTCCATGCTCCGCACAGCTTGCCAATGGGACGTTCCTAGCCTCACAACTTGCACCATTGGAAAGCCACGCTCAACAATAACACGAGGAGTGCGGGACGCAAAGTCTGGAAGGCCAACGTAGCGCAAGGTCGATGGGACACCAGCTCGGAGTTGCTATAGCCAGGTAAGATCAACGTCAAATAAAACGGAAAAAAAAGACGAACGTCCAAAAATGGCATTGGATCACGAGGGGCCGAGACGTAATCCAAGGTAAATGAGCGGACACTCCTTGGAACGAGCCATGCAGCCAGACTGGCTGCAAGATCACGTGGATAGGATATAGTGAGTGCGCGGAGGCGGCCTAGTGAGGGGAGGATGCCCCAGACGGCGGCATCGAATCCACAGGTCCGTTGGTCGGCCTCTTCTCTGACCACAAGCACAAGAGATTTGAGCTCGGTCCGTTCACGCAAGAAAGCAGCGACGGCGGGGAATAGATCGGTACTGCCACCACGACGAGTCGCCCCACAGACAGTGAGTCCAAAATGTCGAAGGAAAGGAAGAGAGTCTGGGTTGGCCCTGAATTGTGCCGCGGGGAGACATTCGAGTGTGCATGTGAGATTCAGAGAGTCGAGTTGTCGACCATGCATAAGTATATCGGCAAAGGCAGGACTATTGGCAGGGAAATGTCCAGAGAAACTGATGCTGGTAAGGTTGCGGAGCGACAGAGCGTCTGAAGGGAATATCCACGACATGTTATGCAACGAGACAGTTCGGAGAGATCTATTTTGGGCAATGAAACCGGTTGTCGTGGATGGATTGCCTTCGCGTGTCGAGTAAGATAGATGGTGAAGGGTTTTGTATTCAAATGCCGACAAATCAACCGGCGCATCTGGACATCTAAAAGAGTGTTATGCACTTCCAAAAAAAGAAATGTCGTACATAAGGGCGAGGCCGCGAAGACGGACTGATGAGTGCTGAAAAAGACGCAGCAGCGGCATGGTGTTTTCTGATAACGCTGAGATGTATACATTCCGAAGATTGACGAGCTTGTGAAGGGCATTGGCTAGCATCCCTGAAAGAAGAGCATAAGCACCATGGTTGTGAGAGAACTTCTCGGGAGCCGACCTATTTGGAAAGCCATGGAATCGTCTTTCCCAACTGCATACGAGTAGACTCGCAGTGTCCTCACAAAACCGCCGAAGGAAGGGTCCACTATAACGCGTGAAAGGATGTCCGCTGTCCGCCTTGCATAGCTTGGAATAATGCCCGGGTTTGTGATGGTATCCTCGTCGGGAGGAACGGAAAGATGCAGGTCGAGTTTTCGGAACAACAGTTGGCCCGCGACTCGAGAAAGAGCGTTAGGAACAAATAAAAGCGTTTTAAGGTCTTTTCTGGGAAGCCACAAGGCAATTTCTCGCCATATCTCGTCTGAGAAGCGACCCTTGCTGCTTGGGAGTACGGGGGAAAGAAGCTGAATGACTATGAGATTGTCGTCAAGATGGGCATGGGTGCAATTGCCTTTTCCACGGAGACAGAGCGGTTATGGAGCAATGCTTTTGCCTCAGGATTGTCGGGCTCTGCTACTAATGCAGCTTGGAGGTCTATCACGAGTCGACAGCCGTTTCATAAATGAGAGCTTGAACATACCTTCCTGTGCAGCAACTTGATATCCTGCTGAAATCCGCCTTTTTGCTCGTAAAATGCGCGCACGGGCAGTGTTATGGGCAGACAGTGAAGTCACTTGCAGCACTGAGTGGATTGCATTCTCGAATACGGAACGGGAGCCCCTAGTTAGATTGAGGGAGGAAGAAGGACTAAACACGAAGTAACGGACGTGTCTTGAGGAAGATTGCCCAATGCGTAGAGCAACAAGTCGGCCTTTTGGTTGTCAGACAAGCAAAGAGCAACGTCGCGAATGCTGGCGTCGAGAATCTTCGGATTGAAGATATTCATGGTGAGGGAAGGACAGCAACTTGTGAACCGGAAGGGTACTCACTTGAGTTTAAAATCTAAGTTGTTGTCGTGGGGGGAACGGGGATCAATTCAGTGCCATCACAAATTCTGGACATGGACTCTGGTCTGGGCCTTGACACGGCGCGCGCGATCGTGGAAAATGAAAGAGTGGGCGCATCGGCGGTTGGAACGTGTTTTTTCCGTAAGGCACGGTCAATATCGGGATTGTCATTCCGTTCGGTCCGCCATCATTCCGCCGGTCATTGAGGCACGTGTAACGGTGTCGAGTCATTTTGTGACACAGCCTTTTTGTCTTTGCACCACCACCTTTGGCCGAGTCAGCGCTCTGCCGTAGCCCAGTAGCTTGTCTCTGAGGCATCCGTGAGTCATGTTCCCTTAACCTCGCCGTTTTTGTTCGCGGCCTATCCTCTTTTTTATATGGCAGCGTCACCAAATGCCATCGTTGTCTGCACAGTCCTCTGGCGCACGATACCAGCAATCGATTTTGGTCGACCTCCCCCCATAATGACCGCGATCACTTGATCAAGCACTCACTCACAACTCAACATTCAGATCTTGCTGTCGAAGTTGCTCTTACTCCGTCCCTCGCCATTTCCAACACATCGTACCACAACTCTACATCTACCCAGCGTCAAGATGTTCGCTCAGTGCTGAACTCTGCTGCCTCTTCCGTCTTGTCCACGGCTCCTCGCTCCTATGGCCACCTAAGCGCACCCCTTGAAAGTCATCTTTCAAGTCTCCCTCATAACTATGTGCCAATAGACACAGATAAATCCCGTCCTCGGACAACTCCTGTTTTTGCCACTCGTGAAGATTTAGCAGCCCATTATGGCATCCCTCAACATTTCCCCCCTGCACCTCGACCAATTGTCCATCACACACAACAGCTCCCAAAACAACAGCCCTCTTCCCATTTCGACTTTGACACCATTCGGAAAAACTATATCGCCATGCTCCAACAAAAGCCAACTGACCCCGAACCCACCGTCTCGGATCCCCAACCCGGGCCTGCCGGTGCGGACGCTATACAAGCTCTCAATGAGCTGTTAGGCAAGTATTCGGTCTGTGTACAGCGCTGCTTTTCTAATGTGATCTGCAGCGTCCCCGGAGTTTCAAAACTACGACAGCTTCGATGTCACTTCTCCATTGTTCGAAGACTCCGCCTCACCTTCGGTGTCTCCGTTATTTGAAGACAATGGTTCATTCGACTCATATCTCACATCACCGATGGAGACCCCGTATGAAGAATTTGCAACTTCACCAATGGAGGATAGTCCATTTTCTGATTTCCTCAAAACGCCCATTCTTCCTTCCGCCGACGCGGACCTTTTGACCGGGCCCCTCATAGAAGATGTTGGGTATGGAGATGACTTCTCCCTGTTTGGCGGTGTTTCCGCCTTCCCAACGTTCGAAGTCACCACTAATCCCAAGCTGCCACCGACTCCAGAACTGTACACCTTGTCGTCACCTGGCTCCGACTCGATAGATCCTTCCTCCACCGTTTTCGCATCCAACCCCAAAGCTCCTCCAGTTGCCCCTGCAGCTCCAACACCGCCACCTGCTTCCGTAACCACCACCACAACTCGTGTTCGGAAGTCGAAAGCGACGGGGACTCGTAAAAATCTCAAGCCAGAGTCACTCCTTCCGATGGATGCACCCACTCAATCAAGGTCGTATGCCCTTCCATCGGCAACTTCGCGCAAGGCTGTTCCTGCAGTCTTTGCCCAAAAGAAAAGGCTCCATTCTGCTGCCTTCGCCACTAACGACGATGACGACGAGGAGGAGCTTGAGCCTCTGTTGCCAACTGCGACAGAGAAGGAACAAATCGAACACAAGCGACGACAAAACACGCTCGCTGCACGTAAAAGTCGGAAGCGTAAACTCGAGCATCAGCGGATGCTTGAAGGAGAGATCACTGATCTCAACGCGGACCGAGACCTTTGGAAGTCAAGGGCGCTCAAGGCACAAGACGTTCTCCGCGCCAATGGCATCACACTCAACTGGGACGATGAGTGATCGGCCTTTCACTCGTTTTCGCTCTTGGTTTTGCTATCGATAACTCTTATTCTCTATTCCTCCTCGGTGCTCGTGTACTACTACTCACTTTAGCCCCATCACTACTTCCCTAACCACTTGCTTGAGCATCCGTCCCCACCCTTCACCTGTTCATTCCATACATTAGTCAACTCATCTATACCTGGGACACTTACCACAGCATCATGGTAACTACGTACGCATGTATGCCGGACCATTTGGTCTCCTCAGATTCCGAATACAGTATTCTTTTTTTGTCTAAGTCATGTGATCGTGTTTGATCGTCGATTATCGATATTCTCACGCCGCGTTCTCGATGGCGAACACCCACCTGGTCTTTCACCACTTCACTCCGCTCCCATTAACCTCCAATGGCAAGCGCGGTGTTTCTAATCACAGGCTGCTCGAGCGGTTTCGGATATGAAATGGCGAAAGGTAAAGAAGCACCTTGTCCATGTCGATGCTCCGTCTAACAGTGCTACGAAGCGGCGCTCCGGCGTGGGTTCAAAGTGATAGCAACTGCAAGACGTATCGAGACGCTGAAACCGCTGGAAGAGCTAGGTGCAATCGCGCTTCCGCTTGATGTTGCTGCCCCTCCGGCTACCCTGGTCAGCTTTGCAAAACAGGCATGGGAAGTCTAGTGCGTCCTGTCCCGTTCCGACCCGTACAACCATTCAGATAGCAAAATAGTGGGCAAGTTGACTACCTCGTCAACAACGCCGGCTATGTCCAGGGCGGCGCTATCGAAGAGAACACCCCAGAAGAGACACTATCGCAGTTCAACACAAACGTTTTCGGTGTCCTGAACCTCACCAACGCGTTCCTGCCTTATATGCGTGAACGGCGCTCTGGGACCATCGTTAACATCAGCTCGCAAGGCGGCTCGCTGAACCTGGTTGGGGCGGGGATCTATTGCGCGTCCAAGGCCGCTATCGATTCATTTTCTGACACTTGGAGCAGAGAGTTAGCAGAGTTCAATGTGAAGTGCATTTCTATCCAGGTAAACCATGTGCTTCCATGGTGTTAGACATGCACTGACCAACTGAATACTAGCCAGGAGCCTTCCGCACACCGGTATCCAACTCGTCGAACTTCAGACGAGGCTCCAACGTCATCGCAACATATGCGGCCGCTACCGAGGGAATCGTCGGCTTCAACAGCGGCACAGGAAAAGAGCGGGGGGACCCAGCGAAAGGCGCTCTGCGAATCGTCGATTTCGTCACACAGGCCAAAGGGAAACTGCCGCTGCGATGGGCACTGGGGGAGGATAGCTTCGTGAATCTGCGAAAGGTCCACGAAAGCCGGATCGTCGAGATGGATGAGTTCAAGGAATGGAGTGTGGGAACAGACTACGATGATTATGTGCCCAACACAAGCGTTGGAACGGGGGCATGGTCCATTTAACGAGCAGTAAGTTCTTTGCTAGGCTAATGTCGGTGGACTAACAAAAACACTGAAGTGCTTGTACATTTCCGAAACACTCAAACATTCACGTTCTGACGAGCATCAACCTATCACCTCCGACTCATCTGCATTGAGCGCAAGTAACACATAGAATCGAACCGCCTCGACAAGGTCGCTCGCGACAATCGCTGAAGTTCATATTAGTCAAGCTGTCTTTTTGGAGATCAAGAGGCCACCCACACTCATTGACACTATGGATTCCCTTCCTCGCCTCCTCCAAGCTCAAACCTCCCGTATTTCCATGATTGTAGCGGAAGATGTTCGGCGAGAGATCCCAATAGTGACGCGTATCTGTCCATCGTATCAAAAAAAAACTGGCTGCAGAGCCAAAAAGAACAATCAGACCAGTGTTTGCGGGCACAATTAGTGGCGAAACCGCGACCGTCTTGTCGTCCTCCCCAGGCGAGTGCCCAAGACGTGAATCGTACGTAGACACAATCGTTCCCGCAAACAAGTCATATGCTGCAGCGGCTGACCCACTCCACGGAGTTATTGGCGCTGGGTCAACTGCATGGCCGAGGTTTCCCAAAGAAATATTTCCTGGAGCCGATCCAGTGGAGATTTCTACGCCAAATGCCGAAAAGGACATATTGAAGTGGTCGGCAAGTGGCTTGATTAGATTAGTGTCGTAAGTGAGAACTTCTGCAACAGAGCTAAACAGATAACAGTAAATATCACTCCGCTCGCAATTTGGCCTATGCCCACCTTTCTGCAAGAATTCGCCGGTTGATGGTCACTGTCGTCAACTCCGGAAGTGTGTTTGCTTTGACCCCACCGCGAATGACGGTAACAGCCGTAGTAGTACTGATCATACCTAGATAGAGGGGAAATTGGGCAAGCATGTCTTCAAGCGCATGCAGCGCCTCGTCAGAAGTGATTGAGTCTTGAATCAAATCTTTAAGTTCAGTGGGGAGGGATGCTGCGTGTTCTGCCAAACACTGTAATGTTTCAAAGGGAACGGACTGCCGACTCTATTGTCGATTGTTAGCGGGTTAAGTCTGTCAATGCTCCAATGATACTGTAGTATTTCAATCAATTAGTCCTGTCACGGTCACATTGACTTTTTTGGCCGAAAATTTTCTGCCTGTCACAGGTCACAGCAAGTTTCTTCGGTCCTAAACCGTCCCAAAATGGTAATTTCTGAAAATTTTCGCGCCTACGGCGCGCAAAACTTCTATATAAGGCAGGAGGTCACACCAAATTCAGCCTTTGGCTGAATTGCACATTTCTGCCACATGTGTCACAGGTCACAGGCCCGCAGAATTGAATGAAATAGTACAGTACTAACCAGTAATGCCGGATTGGGATTGTTTTCAAATTGAACAACGATAGCAGAAAGAACTCCGATACTCTGCGAAATATAAGCTCGACATCACTATGTAAACAGAGGCAGCCAACTCACCGTGTGTGATGGAGGTGCGCTGGAGTGCCCACCAGGAGATGTGACATTGATACCTATGTCGATATGACCCTTTTCGCTTACACCCTGGAGTGCGACCATGGTGTCAAACAAATTGGCCATACCGCCTAGAAAATGCATTGTGATGGATTTTGGACTTGAATCAATTCCATACCGCCTTCGTCGACGATGAGTGCGAAGCCATTGTGGCCATATTCCTGCAGAAACGCCTTCGAAAGATGCTGAGCGCCCTAGAATACGATCCGTCAGCATCTTGTGCTCCTAGTATTTGTGGTTTCTCGCCTGAAATCCACTGATTTCTTCATCGAAGCCAAAGGCAGCTACAATGGTGCGTGACGGAGTAAAATTGGCTTCCAGAAGAACCTCAAGAGCTGTCCTAGAAAATAGATCAGGTGGCGTAGAGGAGCCACAGATTAAAAATGTGTACAAAACCCCGATGAGCCCATTTTTATCATCCGCGGTACCTCAGCCCCAGATTCGATTGCCTACACAATTTGAGATCGTGGTAGGACGATGGAGAATAAGGCAGACCATCGAAGAACCCGGAGAATGGAGGATGAGCCCAATCGTCTTCAGTCAGAAGGTCAACAGGAACAACATCTCAAGAACGCATCAAGGGCACATCGAGAGAGGACATTTTGAAAAACCTTGGTGAGCGGCGAAAAATATGGGTTTAAGCGCTGGATTGGTTCCTTTCCACTCATACCATAGGGCATAAGTATTGACTTTGCGGACGGTCAAGTGAGCATGTCTATGATTGATGAGCCGTATTGGCTGGAAACGTGCAAGAGATGCCACACGTCAGAGGGAACTCGTGTTCTAGATAGGCGTGAAGCTGGTCAAACACCTCCCAACGAGGATCGACGCCAACAGCTTGCATATCGTCAAAAGTTATGGTGCTAGTAGTTGTTAACGTTAGAGAATGTCAAACAATGGCGAAAGAAAGATACACGGGATTCGGATTGCACCTCCAAGGAGTTCTACAACGCGTGTTTTGAAGTTTTCTGCTTCAAATTGGCGCGTAGCGTTGTCCCAGACATCCTTGTTGACGACGGGAGACAACGCCGATGACTGAGGGCAAACATCGGCGTCGACCCGAAGATATTGTTGGCTGGGTTCCGACTCGGAAAAGAGTTCAAAGTCGAAGATACCGGTACCAGGGAGGGTCGCTGTTGGGTGACACCACGTTAGGGGCACAACGAAGAGTGTAGCAATAGCAAGGAGTGAGGGGCTGAGGGTAGGCATTGAAAGCTCTAGGTGAATGTGTATGCTTGGAGGCTTTTAAGGCCGGTTGCAATTCGGTTCCCCAGACTGGCCGCTGAGGAATGCATCGGCATAGGAGCCTTGAGAAGGCTTGTATCGGAATAATGGTGGGCCGTTGAGAGGTTGCATTCTTCAATGTCGAGAGTTGGATATAGACGACCCAGTTTTATGCAAAGAGAAGTCCAAAAATACGTTAGAAATGACAGGGAACATGGCCGTATGCAGGCCAGTCGGTCCCCATCGGCGAAAAAGCACGACCACGTTTTCAACCCGAGAGGAACTCAGGAAGGTGAAGTAGTTGCAAAGCTGGGCATTGTCAGCAGTGTTGTGTGTCACTATCGTGGTCATGCAAACCTTAAGCAGGCTTCGTCAAATACCCCTCCGTAAGCTGGAAGAGCGAGGAAGAATTGGTGAAGAAATGTCAAGAACGATTTCGGCAGGAGAGATGCTTCTCCCGAACGAGATATCGGAGCGTTGAAGGTACTCGCGCTATTGGGGAGCATAAATTGCGATTTGTGAGGCCAGAGATGGTTTGATAGGCGCTGGTTATCGTCTGGTGTGAGCGGATGGAGGGAGAGTAGTGTCAAATCCTGTGTGGGGACCAGGGTCTGGTCTGAATCCAAAGAACATCTCCAATTCAATTTGTCGCGGTCATGCTGGTTGATGGTTGTCGACGCTGGGACAATGGGAGGTGCTCGGACAGTCAAAAGTTTCCTTCCTCGATTGCCCTTTGATGACGAGCCTTGGACGGGTAAAGTTTTGCGGGTGATAAGTTCGTGTTGGTTCTCCGTTGATTAGTAGACACAGTTACGGTCGATACCGTTGAACCGCATGCATAACGATCGATGAGACACACTACAGTGGAACAACGACAGCAACATAGAGGTTAGTAGTAAGTTCGTCATCATGTCTGTTATGTAAGCTAACGAGCTTGCCCAAAAACAATCAACACTGAAGTTACAGTTTCTGTATTAGAGCCTTTCTATCACAATCTAGGAGCGATATTGTAGTCGGTGTCCGCGTCAGACATGATGGTAGTTGTGTCGAGGTACCACTTGTAAATTTCATCCACCCACAGCGGCTTTTGGGAGTCCGTGCCTTCTTCGACGATTACACACGGAAAATCTGAAAATCTGAAAAATGCTGAGTGTAGTATCGTAGTCGACGCGTGAAATCCCCAAGTCGTTGTAATGAGGATTGACTCGGAAAACGTCCGCGTCAACGGAGGTGGCTATATATTTCAGGATAGCTGCAATTGGACGCCACTGGGTTTTGTCGCAGAGTTCGGGATCAGGAATCTTGGACTACATTTCGTAGATTTTATCGAGGGTGGGCTGCACCTCGTTGGTCTGGCGGCGGAATGCAAAGCCGTAGACGAAGTTTGGCAGGGGGTAGCCTTTCATCTGTTGTGAACAAGGATAGTATTCGGTCGGGAGCTCATCGAAGGGCTGGTGCTATCTCATGTACTCCAGTGTTAATTTCTGTGCACTTGATGAGCAAAAGGGTGGAGAGCGCCAAGAGGGAGGTACACGATTATAGGACGGATTCTGAAGCATTGACGTGGAGAAATGACCAGTGGCGTGTGCTGGCTTGAGGGCCCGGGTGTCGCGGCCGTGCTAAAATGCGGGGAGAAAGTGTAAAGGAAAAAAATCGAGCAAGTACAACTCCGGCGCGGAAAGGTCGGTTGGAGTTTAGTGTTGTGGAGTGTAGAACAAGAGAACAGTGGGGAGGCGAAAGGAAGTCGGAGTTGGTGCTACCAGAACGTGAACCAACGAGTTAACAAGTCTTTGAGGCGTATTCCTGCAACTGATATCTCGCAGTCAGACTATACTGCGAAATCGGTCTCTGAGACGGTGAGAATCAAGTGAGAGCGCGACTTATGTAAGCCGACCAGCTTGTCAAATACGTTGAAGTTCAACACTTTTCGCAGTATACTGCTTGGTACCGGCGCTAGTAAGCAACCCATGTGCCGCTACCAGAACATGTGGCTGACCACCAGGCGATACTGTGGTATGAGCCTCTCTATGCTAGATCCCTCTTCAGCGCAATGGCCGCACTCATGGCATCAACCGACCTGAGGAAGGGGAACAACATACCTGTCAGGACGATCCGGACAAGTGGTGGTCGGCTGGTGAGTTTATTGCTCTTCTGTTCGCTCATGACATCAACTCAAAAGTTCTTAGTTTATAAATCGTTGGAACAAATAGATTCATCGAAGTCCTAAAGCCAATTAACGTGCGATTGGTCGACCCGAAGGTCTTGAGCCCAAGGCCCACGACAAGGGTGCACGAGGGCTGGTAACCCTTCCTCGGGAACAGCAACGACGGCTCACATTGTCCGCGGCTAACTAGACTCAAATCGTCAGCAGTTGAAAGGACGAGAACGATGAAGCTTACCAGAGGGGAGTGCCAACTCGCTGTGTACTGGAGTACTCGAGAACGCCGGGTCCGCCGTGTGCCCCGAGCGACCGTGAGGCCCCCAGGGGACATTCCCGACGGCAAGAATCACCTCCTGGCCCGGTCTGCGAATAAAACAAGTCAGAACAAAACGAACATCGAAATGAAAGGGGACATACACGACTTGCAAACGACCAGACGGTGTCGCTCAGACTCCGGTAGGCAATTTCGCCAACCAACCACCCGCACAACCAAGCTTTTCTCCAGGCAGCCGGCTACACAGGATACTCGGTCAGGATCGTGAACGGGTGGAGATTGACGAGCCGGTTGGACGAGGGCTCAGCGCTATACCCGGAATCGGAATTTCCTAACCCACGGTTAAAGCAAGGACCCAGTCCCCAACATTGACCATGGCCCGAGTACCCATCCGCTTGCAATGAGTGACGCATCCACGCCGCCAAAGCATAGACCGCAAGTCCCGAGCTCACGGGTGTTGGCCGGTCCGTCCCGAAATCTGACCGTTGTCGCGTACCTGAAAAGAGAACAGAAACCCAACCCAACGCTGCCAACTTGCAATGGCCTACGTTCTTGTCGCTCGGGCAGTATCGCCACCCACCACTGGTCGGGCTATTCTGGTTCTCGCGGCAGCCGGTTCTACACGCGATACTGGGACTAGACACCGACGAATGGGAGTCTGCGAGCCGGTTGGACGAGGGCTCGACGCTAGACCCGGAGTCGGAATTTCCTAACCCACGGTTAAAGCAAAGGCCCAGTCCCCGAGGTTGTGCCGCGGCCGGTCCCTCGCGACGAAAATAATGACAAAACCTGTAGAAGGTTAGTCGTTTCTCGGGGGCCCCCATGATTTCACCATAGAGCTTACTGGGCCTTTATACTTTTCGTTTTCTCAGACAAACCGCATGTGATCGCGGAACGGGAGTATCAGTTCGGATACATGTACGGCGGGTGCAAGCAAGAGTGAAAGCTTTCTGAGACAGATTTTTCTGCCGAAACTTTGGTCAAGTGAGTCAAAGGCTTTACACACACATGAGCGAGAGGCTGATGTCCTCGTTAGTGGCCTTTTTGAGTTCCATTCAACGAACCTCGGATTGTCTCTCCGAGTCTGCTTGCTTTAATAGTATATACCATCCACTGCGCCAAATTCCTTCACCATCTCCACTCGCTCGCCTGACCTAAACGTTCTTGGGACACTCCAATTGACTACTTTCCGACCGTCAAAACCTCTGCTTCAAGTGGCCTGCCACTCAAACCAACCGCAACAAAGGCTGAAGTATCTGGGCCAATCCCAAGTCACTGCAATCGCCAGCATCCAGTTGAAACAAGTTTACTTACGTTCTTCCACCGACGTCTTCTTCAAGTTCTTTCAAATGTCGTCAAAACGATCTCTGATTTCCCTACTGTAGCTCCACAAGGTTCCTGCTGTTGTTCACATTAGACCATCAATCATAGCCCTAACCAGCCCAATTCACCATCTGCCTTCCTTCCAGTTACCTCGTCCTTCGTCTGGGCGAGCTCGTCGGTCATTTTCATCCTCCAAGCCCTTGATGCACACTTGTTCACCAGGAGGCGACGAAGACACTGCTACCCTACCAATGGTTCATCATCGCTGATTGGGCATTTCCTCGCTCTCCATGTGGTGGTCGTAACTCGTATGTCGCAACTGGCCAAAGCACCCTTCTCAATCCTCAAGCATCGTTTCAACGCCAACAATGGGTCAGGGCGACCATGAAAACCCTCGCCTTCCATAGAATATCATCAACCCTGCAAGCGTTTTTGAGCGCTGCTCCACGAATTCCCTGACTCCCAGTTGTTCGCGTTGCAAGTTCATCTGCCGACTGCAGCCACCTTGTCATCGAATTAATATCCAGCCACCTTAGAGGTAGTACGGTCTTCCAGACAGATATGTTTACTCCGTTCATTATTATTATATGAGCGCGAGTAGAGTATAATCACCGTTTAAACTTAAGAGTCGAAAAGCTCGAGGTTGCAGTGAAGAATGTAGTCTTAGCATGGAGGAGCGATGCTGGATAGTTCTGCCGCGAAAATCAGAACTCTTTGGGCTCATCACCAGATCCTACTTTCGTGTTTGCTAAGAACGGTCGACTACATACATATTTTGAGGTGTTTCGATGCGGAACCGGGAAAGTTTAGATCACGCCGCAACCTGATTGGCACTGGTTACGGTCGCGGCAACGCAACAACTAACCACCACCACAAATTACATCGGGATTCGGCGCCGTGCAACTAAACCTTCAAGTTCATCGTGCTGCATTGCGCCTAGTTCAAGCAGCGAGGACAACCGAACTCGCGATGCGAACTGGTGGATGAGCAACAGTGTGGCTGTTCGCCCCCTGACCTCCTTCAATTTCTTCACAACGTTTGAGCCCATGCCCCGTGGGCCCGTGAGCAACGCATCTGCCAAGATCAAACGATCCGCCTTATAATGAGCGCCGCCAAGCCCTTCATCTCTGGTTGCGTTTCTTCCCCCCGCCAAACCTCTTTCTCTTCTATTTCCTCTTCTTCGTATTCTTTGTGCTGGCACACATTTTGGTTTCATTTTTTCAACAATCTTCTCTTATCCAACGCCCCAATTCAACTCAACCAGCACACAAAATATGTTTTCACGATCTATTTGGAGTCTTGTGTCGTTCGCGACTCTCGCGCTTGCTGCGACGATCCCCAAGAGACGGTGCGTGATGAGCGCGTTTTTTTCTACAGGAATGCACTAATAACTCGACTTAGCGCGACTACCTGCAATGGCAGCCCTGAACTCTGCAACCGTAGCTACGGCAATGTCACCTTCATTGGCTCGCACGATTCCTTTGCTTTCAGCAAGGATAAACTAGCTCGTGCGTTATTTTCAGTGCAACCTTTTACGCTTCTAACGCAACGACAGTTTCTCGCGACCAGACTATCGATATCCCGAGCCAATTGAATCTTGGTGTGAGGGCTTTACAAGCCCAATCACATATGAAGGATGGCGTGCTCCACTTCTGCCATACCAGTGCGTGTTTATTCCTCTATATTTCCCATTCATTCACCGGAAACTGCAGGCTGCATCCTCTTTGACGGTGGCTCGGTCGTCAACTATCTCAAGACAGTCAAGACCTTCCTTGATGCCAACCCTAACGAGGTCCTCACCCTCATCTTCACCAATCCCGAGGGTGTCAGCCCTGCCAAAGTCTGGAAACCCGCGTTCGATGAGGCGGGCATGACCGACCTCGCATTCGTGCCCAAGTCAATCCCCGTCAAGCAATCAGAGTGGCCAACTCTCGGAGAAATGATCGACAGCGGCAAACGTGTCGTTGTCTTCATGGATGCCAACGCTGAGGGCCCTGAGTCCGTCCCCTTCATCCTCCCCGAGTTCCAAATGGTGAAGTCGCTTTTTTTCCATCAACTTTTTTTTCCTAATCGTTTCTAGATCTGGGAAACTCCCTTCTCCGTCACGGACGCAAACTTCCCCTGCAAGATCGACCGCAGCGGTGGGCCTCTCGCCGACATTGACCACATGTACATGATCAACCACTCGCTCAACAAGAACCTCGTGCCCTCCATCTTCGGTGACCTCTTCGGCGAAGGCATTATCGTTTCCGACCCAGACAACGCTGACCGGACCAACGGAGTAGAATCGTATGTTTTCTGTTCTTTCTGGCTCATGGCGATGTACTTATTGCTTGATAGGATTATGGCTAACGTCAACGGATGTTCCCCACTTGCAGGCAACCGCTCGCCCAACTTCATTTTGCTTGATTTTGTTGAGAAGGGCGATGCGTTCAACGTTGCGAAGAAGCTCAATGGTCTGGCATGAGTGTGTTATATTGGAGTCGCTAATTGGGTTATTTTTGCTGTACTCAAGAGAAGATGTATTTTTTTTTGGGAAATCCTTGTCGCATCACTTGGCTGACATAAGCTGAAGATGACACTGCTCTCACTCCCCAACGAACTGCTGCTCGATGTTTTTTCGCACTTTGAGGACCCTCATCTGCTATTCACACTCTCGACTCTCTGCAAACGGCTTCATCTCCTAGCCCTTCCACTCTATCTCAGCCAAATCGGCGTCTACGAAAGCCTCAGCCCTGGAGTGTGTAACATTACAATTGGACAGCACCGAACGGAAGCTTTGGCTGCCTTGCAAACTGCGCTTTTTCTCGATGCGGTACAGACACTCTCATGCACTTTGCCCCATGCGATGCAACTTGGTCAAGATGTGAAGAGATTGGCACGAGTATGTGCGGCCCTGACCAGCGTCAACTCCGCGACATTGCATGTCAATCCTCGAAAGTTTTTGGACGATTCTTCCGGGGATCTGAACCCCCTCTCTTTTGTGGACTGCCTTAATTCGCTCCTGGAAAAATCGTGCAGCAGCTTGACCGTGAAGAGTTTCCGAGACCGGTGGACCGACCATAAGAGTAGACCTATGCGGCGGGCTCAACAACCTTCGAGGGTGCTGAGTGCTGCTGCCCTGTCTCCCGCGGCAATGCGAGCCAAATCTTTGTCGACATTCAATATTCATTCCGAAATTTTGGTCTTCCCGCACGTCCGTGCTTGGACGATTGATGTCCTCAACTCATTTCCAATTCGCGCCCTTTCTATCAGCGCGCCGTTCCAGATAGAAGAAATAACGGACATCCTTGCTGTAACAGAAATTCCTACTCTCCTCACCCTCGCACTTCATGAAAGCAGAATCACGCCTGCCCAACTGCATGCCTTCCTCGCCCGTCACCCGCAAATCACACACCTTCGTCTCGAGAAGCTCATAGTTCCCCCTCTCCACGAGCGGCTACCATCCCGTGCCCTTGAATCCATCGTAACACTCACCGCCGGACCGACACATGTTGCCTACTTGCTGCATGCACTCAACCGCTTGCCTAGCACTCTTCAGTGCATCAGAATCCTCAGCTACATGACGACAGTCGATCTCCAAGGCGCAAACTCGTCGCTCCATCATGTTGTGTCTTTCCTTGCGGGAATACCAGACCTGCGGCTCGTCCTCCCCGTCCCCGACAGCCTCCCCCCGCACTGCGCCCGACACCGGCCTTTGCTTCCCCGATGCAGAGTCGGCATTGCATTTCGTCTCCAGGCTGGAGCTTGGCTTTCACGAATGCATCACCCCGATCCCGCTGCTCAAGTTGCAGGACTACATCGGGAAGTGGTGTGAGCCATTCCCGCTGCTCAGCAAGGTTGATTTGGTCGGTTTGAGGGCGAATGACCGATACAGTGCGGTGGATATTGCAACGGCGGTGAGGAGTGCGGCCCCACAAGTTGAGACGTTTTTCAAGGACGGTCAGCCGAAATTGTCGTCTGGAGAGAGCTTTTAGTAGTGGAGAGCGGGTCGTAACTTGAAGTACTGCCAGGCAGGGTCAAGTAGTGCAAGTTGGATGTTACAGAGCAAGTCTAAATTTACATCATGATGTTGGTTTTCGGCGCCAACTTTTTTTGCGCCCACCGCACTCGCTTTCTCAATTCCAGTATGTGCTGATAGACGACTATGTAAGGAAGCAGACTCGGAGCGGCCAATTTGCAGGGTTAAATAATCAAAAACTCGTCGAGGACAACTTGAAAAGGTAACAAGGTTGCTAACGAGGACATGACTTAGTAACCACCGTACTCGTCCTGACAGTTCATGCGGTTGAGTTGAAGAGGGATCCAGCATAGAGAGGCTCAGCCATATGTTCTGATAGTGGAACATGTGTCGCTTAGCGCCGGTACCAAGCAGCATAAGTACTCCGGAAAGTGTTGAACTTCAACGTATTGAGAGGTTTTCGACAAGCTGGTCGGCTTACATAAGTCGCATATCTCACTTGATTCTTACCGTCTCAGAGACCAATTTCACGGTCTGACTACGAGATATCAGTTGCAGGAGTACGCTCCAGAGACTTATTACAGCGTTGGTTCACGTTCTGGGAGCACCAATCCCGACTTCCTTTTGACTCCCAACCTTTCTCTCGTTCTGTTAGTCCGGATCCACAACACTCAACTCATTCAAATCGGCGACAATTCAGCCATCACAAGCGACCTTTCCGTGCCGGAGTTGTACTTACTCGAGTTTTTTCCCTAAAATTTCTCCCCTCATTCTAGCCCGGCCGCTACACCCCTTCAGCCAGCACCACGTCGATGCCTCTGAATCCGTCCTATAATCACGTATCCCCCTCTCGGCGCTCTCTACCTTTTTGCTCATCAAATGCACAGAAATTAACCTTGGAGTACATGAGAGAGCACCAACCCTTCGATGAGCTCCCGACCGAATACTATCCTTGTTCGCAGCAGATGCAAGGCTACCCCCTGCCAAACTTCGTCTACGGCTTTGCATTCCGCCGCCAGACCAACGAGGCGCAGCCCACCCTCGACAAACTCGACGAAATGCAGTCCAAGATTCCTGATCCCGAACTCCGCGACAAGACGAAATGGCTTTCAATCGGTGCTATACTACAATATATAGCCAACTCTGTTGACGCGGATGTTTTCCGAGACAGTCCCCATTACAATGACTTGGGGATTTCACGCGTCGACTATGATCGTACGAACAGCATTTTTCAGATTTTCCGTGTGTATTCGTCGAAGAGGGCACGGACTCCCAAGAAGCCGCTGTGGGTGGATGATATCGCACGCATAGCAGCCGAGATTTACAAGGAGCTTGGGTGGGAAGATGTGCCGAAGCCACAGTGGTACCTGGACACAAGTACCATCGTGTGTGAGGACGACACCGACTTCAATATCGTTCCTCGATTCCTGTAGACTACATGAACTTAGAACGAAAGTGGTTCCTTGCATATCACTCACTCGTGTCCGTGACGACACGCGTCTGCCCTTCATACCACCACTGACTTGCTTCTCTTTCTTATTCCGTGCCAGCAGCAGCAACCACATCATCCCTCACGACGAAGCCGAGGCTAGATTCGGAAAGTTCAAGTTGTCAACTGATGAAAGCCAGCTCCGCAATTGCTTCCCTCGGCGCTCTCCCCATCCCAACACATACGCAGCCCGTGAAGGAGTGCCAAGCTATGCGCTGTAACTTCTACTTCTTTGCCTGTCTTCGACCTGGCTCACAAACCTCATAGAAATTGATGTTGTTATCCCTGCTGCATTAGAATCACTGTCCTTTCCACGAACTCCCCCACCGGCGGATACTATATATCAGTACTCTGGGCGAATGAAGGACGACATACATGTATTCTCTGGTTTGTCTACTACCCGTTGACGTGGATGATTCGCCGACTGTAATGACCTGGGGATCTTGGCGGCCGACTGGGTGGACGATATTAGTAGCTGCGGAGACTTTCAACGAGCTTGCCAGTGGTCGGGAGGAGGTCCTACAGCCACTGTGGATTAAACACAATCGGACTTGACTTCAATGCTCATTTCAATATACGTAGCCTCAACATACTCGTCGAAATAATTTGTACTCTAGAGCTCTTCTACATTATTGTTTATTGACAACAAACTCGATGGAAGTGACTGCTTACACTCTTTCCTTTCATGTTGCTGTGAGTTTTTTGGATGAATTGGATCATCACCCACTCCGGCAAGAAGCAATTCCAAGTCTCTACTCGGTGAAAAAAAAAGGAATTGTGAGCTTGAGTTTACATGGACTACAAGCAAAGAGAAGTAGCGTAGCAACAAGAAAAAAAAAGAAAAGAAACAGGAAGAAGTGAAAACACTCGAAAAATATTGTGCTCCGTAGAGCGCCACTCTGAACTAGCGTGTCATCCTTGTGCAGGGGCCATGCTAATCTGGAACAGGTTATTAGATAAGCTGGAGGCAGAATTACACAGGACAACTAACCTTCTCTGTATCGTTCCTATTGAAGGAAGCGACATAAGCAAGTGAGCTGCAAGGACGACGGGACGACATACCAATTTTATGTATGTCACTCCGAAGAGGACAAAAGTGTCCGTGGAAGCTCAGGGCAGCCGAGCTTGCTGATGTACCGTGCTGGCAGTAGCGGGTCCGCCTGAAGCGACGGGAGTCTTGACCTTGACGGCATCCGTTTGGAGCATTCTGCGCTGCGCACAGCGACCAGGCAACTCTGAGCAAAAGCCCGCAAAATTCAAATTCAAAAAGTACTGTCGAAGCAAGCTCTTTTGGGAGTTAATTTTTTTTCTTCTTTTGCCAAAATTCAATCACGCAAAACCCAACAAATACAAATACAACTATAGATGATACACCAATTGCTAGCTACAAGTATCGCTTGCGCCAAAAACGAGACGGGGTAAAGGGGGAGGGAATAGATAAGCCACGGCCACACTCAACAAACAAGAAAAAAAAAGGAGGGGAATACAAGAAAAGGAAGCGCGGATTAGGGCGAAACTTGAAGTCGAAGAAAAAAAAGAGAAAGATGTCTGCTTGCGGTGGGTACGTGTCTCGTCCATGAGAATACGGCTTGTCGTTGCGAATGAGGTTTTGTTTGCGTCCTTGGCTTTTTCGTTCATGTCGTGTCATAATGGGTGCTGCCCGCTGTGGACACCCACTAGGCCCGACACGCAATCGTCTTCTCTATACCCGAAGACCGCCCTCCACTTCCTCCTCTTTGTGTACATGTCACGAGACCCCCGCATTCAGACTTCCCCAATTATCCCTCAACAGCTGTGGGCTCCACGAATTCCGATGGTGTTGCGCATGTCGCCCACACCGAAGACCGGCTCTCTCTGCTGCTGCCCGAATCGCTGCAGTCCCATCATCTAGCGGCGGAACAACGGTACTGTCACTTTGACTATCGTCGTCCGACCCGCCTGGCGCAGGGCTGGCGCTAGTCGTGCTCGTTCCCTGACTAGTCGGCGAAAACACAAACGACGCTTCGGACTCCAAATCTTCTTCGGAAGGCGATGTAGAAGTAGTCGATGGGGCACGGGAGGAAGAAGACGGAGGGGGTATTGGCGATGCAGTTGAGGCTCGTGACCATGAAAATTGAGTATCAAGGGAGCCTCTAACCGGTGGTGTTCGTGCATGGGCGGGCGGAAGTGTAAGCGGAAACACGGTATTGTAGTCGTCTGGTTGTCGAGAATACATTGGGACACGGGTAGTCAATTCGAGTGGAGTCGTGCGAGCGGATGGGGATTTGGGCATTTGGACTTGCGATGTCGATACCACTTTTGCCTCCGAAATCGTCTCCCGCGCTTCGGAAGCTTTTAAGATTGCTGTACGTGCTTTCCAAAGCGCGAGATTGAGGTCGCATTGAGCAACATACGGGTGCATTTCTACCCAATAGTTACAACCATTGACAGGTCAAATGAATAATGACACAAACCTGCCAATGCTTGGACGACCAGATCGAGGAGGGGCTTGACGAAGGTGGGGATAAAGAACATCTGTGACGAGGCCGCTTGCATCGGATGAGACGAAGATTCCACGGTGCGAGGCAAGGCATGGTGGGCCTCGAGCGCTGCCTGAGCATTCCACTCGCGCTGTAACGCAACCGCCCAATGCTGCGATATGTAATAGGGCCGTGACTGCATCACAATTCAGTCTGGAGATCATCGGTAAACATGAAGACTACTGACGGGATTGCTGATATCAGCACACTTAATGAGCGCCTGACACAGAGTTGTGCGCCGGTTGTCGAGACTGAGATCTCCTTGGCCAGCGACAATATTGGAAAATCGCTCCATGAATGCGGCATGAACCCGCATGTCTGTGGCAAGCACAGTGTCGAAGAGAAGCTTCCTCGCCCGCCGACCGCGGTTTCGGTCGCTGGTATTGTCGTCCGATCCGTCCAGAATTCCAGCCATACCATGGGCACGCATCACACGTATTAGCAAAGCAACATGCATCTGCTCCAGGGCACTTTTCCCATCGTAAACAGCGCTCAAGGGAGCCGCCGCGTTTTGCATGAAGAGATTCGTAAAACCAGGATGGCCGGCGTCGTGGCCAATCGCAGCGACCATCAAAACAAATAGGTCGGTGGGATCAAGCACGGTAACAAGCGGACCTGAGTCGAACGGACGCCGTGACTGCCACGCTTTGGGTTTCGTGGGCGTCGCGTGGCTATCTTTGGCGAGGATACTAACAGGAGGGACGACGCCGGCAGCGCATAGGTAATGGTAGGTCGCCTGCAACACATCGACTGCGTGCTCGAAGTTGTGGTACGAGTTCTGCCACCGGTAGATGTGTCGGAGATGCTGGATAAACGGGGAAATTTGGTCTGTAAAAAGATTGGTGGCATGGAGGTAAACGACGAGAATGCTGACCGAGTGAAACGCCAACAGCTTCTTGCAGGCCCTTGATACGGAAAAGCGCCTCGAAGATGAGAACAGCACACTCAGCAACGTGGTCTTCACTGGGAAGAGACTGTGGCTCAAAATTCCACCCATCGAGCTTGGCGATAAGGCCCGCACGACTTTCTGCTGCCAGACGTGGTTGGGAGCTAGGAAGAGGGAAGTAAGGCGATATTACGGCGGCTGAAGGAAGTAACTGACCAGTCTTCTGTGTGATTATTAACTGCGTTGAGAGTTTGGGTGTACATGTCGCTGAGCAACTCAGCGTATCGGGTTCTGGGGAAAAGAGCAATGAGAGGGAGAAATAGTGTAAGGACGACGAGAACGCACTGGAGTTGCTCCGAATGGCCGAGCCAGCCCTGACCATGGAGACCTCCGTTTCTGGTGGCAAGACTCAGGCCACCAATGTCTGCACTGCGACGACGGCCATTGCGGGGAGTTGGTGGGGGGGAGAGGAGATGGTCGTGGCCACACATGGTGTGAGGTTGGGCCCGCCAGAAGTGTGGGCGGAGAGAAAGAACGGCCAGACGATTACAGCGGAGAGGATAACGGATGGGAGGAAAATTCAAGGGAGAGAGATCAGCCACCTCGTGGTTGACGGATTGGGTACAAGGGCTGTCACTGTGACAATGTCATGTCAAAGCGCTTTGAGAGTTTACATCCCGCCAAACAAAACACTCTTTTAGATGGACTACAGCCTCGAAACTACACACTTCGGCGCAAAGGCGCCTGAACCAGAGGAGAGCGGCAATCTAAGTTGTCTGAAGTGGCTCCCACTTTGACATTCTGACTCTCGCGTTCGACTTGTTTCTGTCTCTCAGTGGCAGCCAGCACGATCCAAGTCCATCGAAGACTGGGAAAATATGCAAAGACCAGCGCACAGACTAAAGGCCACTACTGCACTACTGTGTCTCCTTCCAAAGCAAGGGCTTGCAATAATTCTTGTCAACAAAGTGATGATCCTCGTTGCTTGCATATGTTGCGACCCCGAGGTTCCCTTCCGTTATGATGGACGCCAATGCCTTCCCGACCCGACCCCGCTATTCCCGGGACAGCGTGGATATGAGCAGGGCTCGAGACCGCCAATGTAGGCCAGTGTCCAACGCCGACTCGGATTGAGGGAGGCACTCACAAGGCTGCGCACTCACGCTGTTTACTATGCACCAAATTCGCCCCCCCCCTTTTTTCTCCTCTTTGCGCACAGTATCGGTATCCTCCAGTACCAACCTCAAGTGAAACGAGCGCTCATTGCCATTGTCGGAAAACTCAGAAAATCCTTATAAGGACCTTCCAGGACCTGATGGGATCATCAGGTCGAACAAGCCCGAATAAGGTCTACTATCTAAGCTGATAAGTTCAGATAAGGGGGCATCGGGTCTTATCAGTGCTCAGTTGCGACCTTATCAGCACATATAGTGGTATGGAGGCAGGGATGGAAGACCCGAATTGTAAGGGCAACCCCGGAGGCCTGAGATCAAGGTCCTAGCAGGGGAGGATCCAAAGCGTGAACATTGGTAAGCGAATACAAATGAAGCTGACCTAGCAGGGGAGGATCCAAAGAGAAGAAACTCTAAGGGTCCGCCTGCTAGGTAGCTGACTATATACTGCTTGTCCGTAGCTGCCGCTGTCGGGCACAGAAGGCCTGGGCGGCGTCGCAGGCGAGGTCCCAGGGCGACCGTCGGGAGGGCGTTGACGGATCGGTGATTGTGCGGGCGAGATGGAGGGCCGGACCGGAGACGGAACCGGAGTCGGACCGGAATCGGAGGCGTCTCCGAGGGGCCGAAAGGGAGGTTCCCCTGACATCACCCCCTTTGAATGCGGCGTCCCGACGCATAGACCGGAACGGAATCGAGTCGAAGGTCGCGGAGGCGATGTGTCGTGGCTTGCCAGGGTACTTACGATAGAACTCCGCAATTTTCTCCGGGCGAAGACGCGGTCGAAGCGGACCCATTGGTCGTGCGATGCGTCGTAGCCTTTCCATCTGACGAAGTAGTTCAGCCGCTTATACCTCACCCTTGCGTCCAGGATTTCCTCTACTTCCCACTCCGGGACTCCGTCCTCGAGGTCCGGAGGGGGCTGGTCGTAGCCGGGGCGTCCGTCGAAGGGGTCGTCCTGAGCGAGCTCGAGCTTGACGACGGGGAAGACCGGGTGGAGCTTCGAGTAGCGGGGCGGGAGGTCGAGCTTGTAGGCACCTTTGCTGATCTCCGCGACTATCTTGAACGGCCCAAGGCGGCGATGGGAGAACTTTTCCGAGGGGCGAGTCGTCCTGATGTCAGAGGCATCCAGCCAAACACGGTCGCCAACCTTAAACTCCGGAGACGGAGTCCGTCTCCGGTCGTAGTAGCGCTTGTACTCCTCTTTGGCCTTAGTGAGCGGGCCTTGGCTTCAGCAACACCAGTGGCGATCCGGTCGCGGAACTCGTTCACTGACTCCATGGCGGAACGGACTCCGGGTTCGAAGCCCATGCGCGGGAGCCGTCCCGTGTCCGTCATGAAGGGGACCTGCTGCGTGGAGGAGTGAACGTGGTTGTTGTGAGGCGAACTCCGCGGCCGGAATCAGCTCATCCCAGTCGTCCTGCTGGTAGTTGGTGAAGATCCGCAAGTACTGCTCCAGCTCCTGGTTGACGCGCTCTGTCTGACCGTCTGTCTGCGGGTGGTACGCGGTGGACGTGGGCGGGCTTGATGCCGATTAGATGCCAAAGTTCTCGGGTGAAGTCCGCGATGAACTGCGAGCCGGGTCGGAGACGTACTTCTCCGGAGTCCCATGGTGCCGCCAGACATTCCGGTAGTAGAGGCGGGCTGCCCCTACTGCATCGACCGTCGTATGACACTCTGAGAAGTGGGCGCGCTTTCCGAGGGTGTCAACGACGACCATGATCGCGTCGTACCCATGGGCTTCGGGAAGCTCTACGATGAAGTCGACGGAGACGGTATGCCAACGCTCCGGAGGCGTTTCCGTGGGGTGCAGTTCTCCGTGGGGGCAGTCTCCGGAGTGCCTTGGTGCGACAGCACAAGTCACAGGTCGCAACATATCGGCCGATATGGCGAGACATCTGAGGCCACCAGTAGTTCCGGGAGACCAACTCCAGGGTCTTGAAACGACCTGCGTGTCCGGCGACTCGGGTGTCATGGCAGAGCTCGATGATGCGCTCCCGGAGGTCCTTGTCTTTTGGTACGACGATCTTTCCTCGGAAATGGAGAAGACCGCCGGAGACGGCCCACTCGTCAGAACGTGAGGAGCCGGGGCCTCGAGCTTGGCCTTGAACCTTAAGAAGTTGCCGGGCCGCTAGTGCGACGGGCTCCTCCAGGTCAGGCTCACCGGAGAGGGCATCACGGATGTCACGGAGGAGTTCAGAGCCGGGACCGGAAACGGAAACGCCCTCGAGTGCGCGGACGTGGAAGAGTTCAGGCCGCAGAAGGACGACGTCGGAGTTGTCGGAATCGACTCCGTGGTCGGGTCTCCGGGAGAGGGCGTCAGGCCGACCCATATCGCGGCCGGGTTTGTGGTGCAGCGTGAAGTCGAACCGGGAGAGGTACAGAGACCACCGGGCCTGTCTCCGGTTGAGGTGTTGCGTCTTCCTGAAGTACTCCAAATTCTTATGGTCAGTCCAAATCTCGACAGGGTGCGCGGCGCCCTCGAGGAAGTGTCTATATTCCTCGAGTGCGGGATGATCGCGAGCATCTCCTTGTCGTGGATTTCGTAGTTGCGCTGGACATCATTTAAGCTTTTGGAATAGAATGCTACAGGGTGCCACTTCCCGTCCGGGGCGGATTGTGAAAGAACCGCCCCGTCGCATAATCAGAGCTGTCCGCCTCGAGTCGGAAAGGCCGTGTGTCGTCCGGAATCGCCAGGACCGGTTCCGAGGTGACCGCGTCCTTGATCGCTTGGAACGCGGAGGCCTCCGCGTCGCCCCAAGTCCATTGCTGGTCCTTCTTGGTGAGCACGAAAAGAGGGCGCAAAGGGTCGAGAAGTCCCGAATGAACCTGCGGTAGAAGTTAGCGAACCCGAGGAACTGCTGAATGTCCTTCTTGTTTTCCGGAGTCGGCCAAGCGGAGACGCCTGCGACCTTGACGGGGTCCATTTCGACGTGGTTGTGGGAGATGATGACTCCGAGGTACTCGATTGACGATTTTTCAAGTCGCACTTCTCCGCTCGGGAGGTACAACTTGTGCTCTCGGAGTCGCCGCAAGACCTCCTGAACGATCTGCCGGTGTTTCCGGAGGTCGGAATGGGCGATCAAGATGTCGTCAAGGTAGATCATGACGTCTCCGGAGAGGATGAGGTCCTGAAAAATGTCATTCATCATCGTTTGGAACGTCTGGGAGAGTTTGTCAGGCCGAAATACATCACCAAGGGCTCGAACAGGCCTCGGTTAGTCCGGAAAGCCGCTTTCCACTCGTCACCTTCCTTGATCCGGACGTTGTTGAAGCCCCAACGGACGCCGAAGTTTGGTGAAGTAACGAGCGCCTTTGAGCCGGTTGATGAGGTCGTTGATCAGCGGAAGGGGGTACCGGTTTTTGACAGTCATCGCATTGAGAGCACGGTAGTCCTGGACGAGCGGAGTCCGCCGTCCTTCTTCTTGACGAAGAAGACCGGAGACGCCATCGGAGACTTGGAGGGGCGAATCCGGCCCGTCGAAAGCCCTTCCTCGATGAACGCGTCGAGCTCGCGTTGCTCGAGGGGCGAGATGGGGTACACTTTGCAGTTGGTGGGCTTAGCGTCGGGGACGAGTTCAATGGCGTGGTCCCAGGCTCTCCGCTCCGGTAGCGTGTCGAAGGACTCCTTGTTGAAGACGTCCTGGAACTCCTTAGCCCAGTCCGGGATCTCGGAGGGCGGAGGGGCGGAGTTCCTGGCGAAGGCTTCGGCCAGGCGTTGCGAGACAGTACTGCCAGCGCGTATCTCCTCCGAGGGGCGGAACGAGGTGTAGAAGATGCGGTCACCATCTTCAAGCTGACCATCGTCATCGTCGTCGTCGGAGTCCGGCGTCAGATCAGGCAGGCCGGAGTCGTCACCGGAGACGGAGTCGTCTCCGTCATCAGACCCAGAAAGGTCCATGGCGCAGACCGAGGGGAACGGGCCGGAGCGGAGACGCTTCTGAAGCGACCGGAGTCGCCGCAACTCGGTCCGTTCGACCCGCTCTTCCTCACGGCAGGTCGAGCAATTGCGGGGGCACCGTGTCATCTTGACCTCCTTGGTTTCCCAATTGATCTCTGGGTTATGTTTCCGCAACCAGGAATACCCCAGGATGAGGTCTTGCTTGCCAAGATGGGTGACGGCCAGCTGAACTCGTTCGGCATGGCCCTTGTAGCGCAGGACCAAGTCCGCGATCTGTTTGATGGAGCCAGCGTCATTGGGGGTGCCATCGACATTGAAAACCGGAATCGGCTGATCGAGGGTGCGGACCGGAATGCCATTCCGAGCAACATAGTTCGTGTCAATGAAGTCGGAGGTGGCACCACAGTCGACAAGCCCAGAGAGTGAGAGCTTCAGCGCTGGTGGTGGACTCGAGCTCTAACGGGAGGTGGAGGGAGTTCGCCCCAGGGGCAGCGGCAACGGTGTACTGCTTGGGCAGTTTCTTTTCCCAGGCAGTGAGGCGGCGGAGGACGATGACCGGAGTCGGGGCGGAGTCGGAGACGGAGTCGAGGCGGGGGCAGGAGAGGGTGTGTCTTTCGTTTCGGGCTCATTGTAGGGCAAGGAACTGCATTCATCATACAAAAGAGGCAAAACGATTTATAGACGCGAACGAGGGCACACCAGTCACTCGTCGCGGGGGCAAAATCCTCTCCGGCCATCGACCCGCCGCTGCCGTCTCCGGCAGGGCAGCTGTGTCCGTGTAGCGGGCGATCAACTCCGCTAACATCTCGTCACCGAGTTGTTGGATCACCTCGTCGAGGATGTCCATTGAGCGGACATCGGCGGGGAGGGGGCAATCCCGGCGAGATGGTTTGGGTCGCCGCACCTGAAGCAGGCGCGACGAGGGGCACCCCGAGCCCTGGTGCGATCCAACTCCATAGGGACGGGAGCTGGAGGCGCCGGAGCGGGGCGCGCGGGCCGGGGTGGCACGACCGGAGCCACCGGGCGGAAAGGGGCCGGAGCCGGGATGCGGTTGACCGGAAACGGAGTCCGAATCAAACCGCCAGGCGTCTTGGGGGCGGCTGACTTGATCAGCTTGGCCCGGACCAGGGCCTCGTATTGACGGAAGGCCCGGGTGCGCCAGCTAAGGTAATCCCGGAGGTCCGGGGGGTCGTTCGAGGACGTGATTCCGTTGTTGATCAGGGGGTCAAGTCCGTGGCGGAACTTGGTCACCTTGACCAACGCGTCTTCAATCCGGCGAGGTCCATCAGGTCCTCGAAGTCGCCGGTGTACTGGTAGACATCCTTTGTGCCCATGTGATAGGCGGAAGTCTCCAGTTTGGAGAGAGCATGATCTTGCTCGTTCTCCTCGACGAACCGGAGTCGAAACTCGGAAACGAACGAGCCCCAGGACGGAAACGGAAACGGGGCTTTGCTTCCGTGGCGCTCCGCCCATTGCTGAGCGGGTCCTTCTGCCATAAACGACATGGCATAGCGGACGGCCTTTTCCTCACTCGCCTCTCCGTTGACCACGAAGGCCTCAGGGGCAAGGCGGGCGTAGGTGCGGACCAGTAGAGAGGAACGCGCGGCCGCGTTTCCGGTCGCCGTTGAAGGTGAACGGGGGGTTTGGTCGCAAGACCAATTTTGAGGCGAGGTTGATGTCGCCAAAAAGGGCTTCGGAGTCGCCCTGGACCGGAGTCGGAGTCGGAATCGACGTCTCCGGCGATGGTGTTTGGGGTCCGCCAGCATTATTAGCGGCGGCAGCGGCAGCGGAAGCCTGGTTGGTGAGTAAAGCAAGGGCCTCAGTTAGGCTATCGATTTTCGCCTCGAGTGAGTCCAGCCGGGCGTCTGCGGTAGGAGTGACTCCGGACGGCATGACGGGTGCGGGGACCACAGGAGTAGAGGAGGAGGGGACAAGTGGCAGGGGCGGTGACGAGGGCGGAACGGACTCGTACTCCGAGCCTGAGTCAGCGCCGAACCTGGCAATCTTGTCCGGTTGATCCCGTAGAGAGTTTCTTCTGCTGTAAGGGCAACCCCGGAGGCCTGAGATCAAGGTCCTAGCAGGGGAGGATCCAAAGCGTGAACATTGGTAAGCGAATACAAATGAAGCTGACCTAGCAGGGGAGGATCCAAAGAGAAGAAACTCTAAGGGTCCGCCTGCTAGGTAGCTGACTATATACTGCTTGTCCGTAGCTGCCGCTGTCGGGCACAGAAGGCCTGGGCGGCGTCGCAGGCGAGGTCCCAGGGCGACCGTCGGGAGGGCGTTGACGGATCGGTGATTGTGCGGGCGAGATGGAGGGCCGGACCGGAGACGGAACCGGAGTCGGACCGGAATCGGAGGCGTCTCCGAGGGGCCGAAAGGGAGGTTCCCCTGACACGAATGAGCAACGAATGAGATGGCATCCGTGGTCGTGTCATTTTGTGACCGTGACTCAATTTCGGTCTGAGACCGTAGGAGACCGTCTGACCCTGGCCTCACCTTTTCGTTTCCCCCCTCACTCGAATGCTCGCCGTATCAATGCTTGCTGGCGGCCTCGCTGTCGTTGGCATCTCCCCCAAGCCACGGCTCCATGGTGCCTAGTTGTCGATGACGCGTTGGCTCCACACGCTTAGTCGTCACCACTCTTTCGATACACCACAACTTGCTCTCCACCCAGCGATGGCCTCAGACCAGGAGGAGGAGTTTCAAGCCGAACTGCTCCAGCGAAAGGAACTGGGAAACGTCAGCAACATTCCAAACCGTCCCTCGACAGCCACAAAACATCTACAAACCGATATGTTGTCCAAATCGTGCAAGCGTCAACGCCGTCCACTGTGCTGGCTCTCCTCCACCTGAGCAGTTCAATGAAGAGCAACACAAGGGGGAGGGAAAGAAGGACCCCGAGTACGATGAGGAGGACTACGACGAGAGTAATGATGAGTCTGGGTGGAATGGGGAGATGGATGAGTACCGGGGGCTTCATGCGTGCTGCGCAGAAGTTCTTGTACACGAAGGGGCTTTGGGTCGAGGGAAAGAAAGTAGAGGGAAAGAAGACACTATTCATGACCCCGTTTGACGAGGAGTTCGATCCCAAGCAGCGGTTCAAGGATCGGGAAACGAAGCGGCAAGCCCAACTCCACGAAATTCTCCAGCTTCTACCACAGAAGTACGACCTCGATGATATGAAGACGCAAGATAGAGTCTCAGAGATGGTGCGTGGCCTACATTCCTCTTCTCAGTAGCTCATTGTTTTCAGTTTCTATATGCCTTGAATAAGTGGCGACCCAACCTCAGTCATCGTGTCCGACGGCGTTGCTGCCACCGATATCTTCGACTGTCGGGATATCGACCTTCGAACGCAACAGGCACGAATCAACATGTGGCAAGAGAAGATTGGCGGGCGGGTGGGTAGTGATAACCAACACCCCTGCTACAGCAGCCTCAACGCTCCGATCTTGCACGAAGACGAATCAGCTCAGTTTAATCTCAAGACTTTCCTGCTACATCCATGTCTCCTTCGTGTGGCGTCTGCATTGCCTATCTCATCTGCTCTTTCATTGACTTTTTTCAGCTCTATGCAGCTTTGATTCATGGCCCCTCGACAGCTGGTGCAATGAATGACCAGTATAAGTCGGCAAGTGCAGACAAGCCTGACGAAACCCCTCTCGTTGTTATTCCGCCACCCAACGATGACTTCGACATTGCTGCAATGCTTGACTTACAGGAAATCACTCCTGGTGGGATCGCACTTTCGGCTGTTATGGTGTGTCGTTTGCTTTCCATCTCACAGCACGCTGACAGATTCGACAGGCTATTTGGGCTCTCTCCCCTGACGAAACCTTCTCTGAAATTGGGCGACAGACGGGGATCGACTACGGCAAACGCTTCGAGGAGTATCTTGAAATCCTTGTCACTGGACAGCGCGAGCGAAGCCCCAGTATCCTCAACATATTCAAGGTCTGGAATGCGACTATATTCCCTCAATCAGGATACGGCCGCCGTGGAAAACATAGCACGGGGAATCAGGCAGCTCTCGCAGCACTGATGGCGGAGACATTGCCTTTTGAGGGCGGTTCACTGGAGCAGACATCTTGACTACCAGTAATATAATTGTAATCCAATTCTGTGTCTTCCTTTACATTCTGTTCAGCTTGTCAGTAGGAATTGGGCCGAATAAGGTCATATGCGGTCATATAAGCCCCACAAGGATGATGGTATATGGAGCTTGAGCACATCTCAATCCATGCCCGCGTAGTGTACTAGTAGTGTTCCCAGTTTCTCATTCTATTGTGCTCTGTTCAATTCTTACTGTCCTCTCAAGTCGAAGACTTCATAGACAATGCAATTGTGACTTAATAAGAACCATAGTACAAGGTACAGGATGAGTGAGAAATGGATATTTTTTTGAATATTTTATTCTCTGGGGCGGTTACTTATAAGCTCTGATAAGCCTCGTAAGGTCAGATAAGCTCTTAAAAGGTGGGTAAGACCCGATCTGTACATATCAGGATTTTTTCAAACCTGATATGCTACCCAAAACCTGATGAGCTTATATGACCTGATTCGGTCCAATACGGACTTATTAGCTATTTCTGAGTTTTCCGACAATGTGTCCTGGGGCATTTTCTACGCCACTGATGAGAAGGCTACCATCGTTGGCGGAATTAGGGCGGCGTTAACGTCAATCGATGGGCGGACCTCTTCAGCTCCGACCGCATATTAATTTTCATGTAAATCAGTCAATCTGTCTGGATATGCGGAAGCAAAGTGCCAAAGCTCGAGCCGTTGTTCTTTGGGGCCACTTACTTTGCGATCATTGTCTGCGGGCTCCTCGACGAGAGCAATGGTCGCTTAGGCCCCGGGAAGCTCCACTCAAGGCTTGTCCGAAATTTGAGGTTTTTGAGGGCGGAAAATGGCGATTTCCTTGTCCGAATTCAAGGTTTTTCAGGCGGAAATTTTGAAATCCTTGTCCGGTTTTGAGGTTTTTCAGGCTTCTTTCTGGTCAGACTGGTCAGTTCATTCCTTGGTTCACTCGGCTCACAGGAAAATATTCTTAGATGAAGGCAGGCACAATGTAAACTGCGCAATCTGTGCCTATCATCGCAAAGTAAAGTCGAAATTCTGACCCAAGTATCGAATTTGGTTGGTGCCATTTTCCCGCAAAATTTCCCCTTTTGGAAAGCACGTGATGACCCTTGTCCAATTTCAGGTTTTTGAGGCCCAAATCGTAAGGTTTTTGAGGCCAAAATTGCTGATTTTCTCGGACAAGGCTTTGGTGGAGCTTCCCGGGGCCTGGTCGCTTTTCAAACGTTAAAAACTCTGCTTCAAGTACTTAGCCTCAAAAAAGGCCCAAGTACCTCGGCTAATCACAAGCTACCGCAATCGCAAGCATCTAACCAGTGATGCGCGACCTTGGAACGCATGCTGCATACAAACAAGAAAGCAGATCTCAGCGACCATTTTGCTTCGATTTATTCCCCTGCTCTCGCCTTAGCAGCAATCACAGGCTGCCACAATCTCCTCGAGATCGCTCAATAAGCCCAAAGCAATCTCGCGAGTCGCTTGTTGGGGCTTTCGGAACACCCTTCGATTCAGTGGATCTGTGAAATGCGCATACACGCGAACGGCTCTGTTTACTCAACCTGGTACTGCAACAGCATCGCTATCGAGAACTTGCAAGTTGGCATGATTACACTAGTGCTTGGGGAAATTTAGCTTATACGAACACTCGACGTTCTTCACTTTATCGAGTATGTTGCACGATGAAACTGGATTTGCACGTCAACGACAACTGAGCTTGGACTCAGACTAGTAGCTGCAGAACTTGAAATTCGTGTGATGTACCTTCCAGCTGGAGCATCATCACCATCTCGGGCTTGCCCTCCATCCCCTCGAGTCTGGCGCAATCTCCGGCAACGATCTCGTCGTATTCAATGTTGTGGAGGGTGAGATATTGGTTTCAAGCCTGTCAACCTTCTCCTCGAGTTTGGACTCACTCCAGTCCCTTCACCGAGTCATGAGCGTTTCAATAACATGGCGAGGTTGTTGCCTTTACCCATTTGTTTTGCACAATTTGTCAATTAAGTGATCAAGTTTCTAATCCACTTTCGTTTGACTGTTTCTGCCGAATTTGCGGAGGTGACAACGGAGAACCTAGCATTTTCAAGTTCTCGGCGACACGGGAAGTGTCCAGAAAGCGCAAACACACAGCGAATTGGTGGTGGGGCGTTCATAGTCATAGCGAGCTCAAAGACAGGCAAAAAAAGTAGTCAAAGTTAGGATTATAGAGCTCAGCTTTGCGCTCCTTCACAGGTTGGGTATGTAGGCTCAGGCTTTGGGACGGGGACAGTGTAAGCAATTGCGAAGTTGACGACTTGCAATTGTATTTTGTGGGTTCAGAGTCAGCTTTGTCGACTCCGCGTCAAGCTCAAGATCCTCGAGGGCTGATTTGGCTGCAAGAAAGAGCGGAGAGTCTGTGGTGGTATGACCTCAAGGACAAACGCGTTGCGTCACGGTCACGAGTGAAATGTATGTAGTCAACAATTCGAGTCTTCCTATTGAAACCTAGGAGCGATATTATAGTCGGTGTCTGCGTCAGACAAGAGGGTACTTGTGTCGAGGTACCACTGCGGCTTCGGTACATCTTCCCACCCAAGCTCCTTGTAAATCTCGGCTGCTATGCGTGCGATATCATCCACCCACAGCGGCTTCTGGGGAGTCCGTGCCCTCTTCGACGAATACACGCGGAAAATCTGAAAAATGTTGCACGAATAATCGTGGTCAACGCGCGAAATCCCCAAGTCGTTATAATGGGGACTCTCTCGGAAAACATCCGCGTCAACAGAGTCGGCTATATATTTCAGGACAGCGCCAATTGGACGCCAGATAGTTTTATCGCGGAGTTCAGCATAAGGAATCTTGGACTGCATTTCGTCGAGTTTGTCGAGTGTGGGTTTGGCGTCGTCGCTCTTGTGGCGGAATGCAAAGCCGTAGACGAAGTTCGGCAGGGGGTAGCCTTTCATCTGCTGCGAACAAGGATAATATTCGGTCGGGAGCTCATCGAAGGGTTGGTTCTGTCGCATGTACTTCAGGGTTAATTTCTGTGCATTTGATGAGCAAAAGGATGGAGAGCGCCAAGAAGGAGATACGTGATTATAGGACGGATTCAGAGGCATTGACGTCGACGGCCGTGCTTGAATGAGGGAAGTAATTTTAGGAAAAAAACTCGAAGAAGCACAACCTCGGCACGGAAAGGTCTCTGGAGATTCAGAGGCTGAATTGTCGCTGATCTGGATGGGTTCAGTATGTTAAAGTAGAGAACGAGAGAAAAGTCGGGAGTCAAAAGCAAGTCGGAGTTGGTAATCCCACAATGCGAACCAAGGAGTGATGAAGTGCGCTGAGGTCCGTTCCAGCAACTATTCAGTTGGAGTCGGACTGTAAAATTGGCCTGAGATGGTGATAGTTAAGTGAGAGTGGCGACCGACAACAGATTATGTAAGCTCAAAAGCTTGCCAAAAACCTCGTTCAAGTGCAATACACACTTCTCAGTCTGCAGTATATATACCGCCTGGTGCTTAACGACACACCTGTCCACACACACTCTCCCGTTGAATTCTCTACCATATCTCCTCCAAAGTCAGAGTGGCTCGATTCGTCTTCAACTCGATCGAATCGCTGCAAGGAAGTAAACAACGCACCTGTGAAGGGACGGTTGGTGGTCAATCCGTGAGTTTACTCCTCTTCCGTTTGCCCACAACATCGAAGTCGAGCTCACAATCTCTCAGTCTATAAATCGCTGGAACTAATACATTCATTGAAGTCTCTAAATCCAATTAACGTGCGATTGGTCGACCCGAAGGTCTTAAGCCCAAGGCCCACGACAAGGGTGCACGAGGGCTGGTAACCCTTCCTCAGGAACAGCAACGACGGCTCACATTGTCCGCGGCTAACTAGACTCAAATCGTCAGCAGTTGAAAGGACGAGAACGATGAAGCTTACCAGAGGGGAGTGCCAACTCGCTGTGTACTGGAGTACTCGAGAACGCCGGGTCCGCCGTGTGCCCCGAGCGACCGTGAGGCCCCCAGGGGACATTCCCGACGTCAAGAATCACCTCCTGGCCCGGTCTGCGAATAAATCAAGTCAGAACAAAACGAACATCGAAATGAAAGGGGACATACACGACTTGCAAACGACCAGACGGTGTCGCTCAGACTCCGGTAGGCAATTTCGCCAACCAACCACCCGCACAACCAAGCTTTTCTCCAGGCAGCCGGCTACACAGGATACTCGGTCAGGATCGTAAACAGGTGGAGATTGACGATCCGGTTGGACGAGGGCTCAGTGCTATACCCGGAATCGGAATTTCCTAACCCACGGTTAAAGCAAGGACCCAGTCCCCAACATTGACCATGGCCCGAGTACCCATCCGCTTGCAATGAGTGACGCATCCACGCCGCCAAAGCATAGACCGCAAGTCCCGAGCTCACGGGTGTTGGCCGGTCCGTCCCGAAATCTGACCGTTGTCGCGTACCTGAAAAGAGAACAGAAACCCAACCCAACGCTGCCAACTTGCAATGGCCTACGTTCTTGTCGCTCGGGCAGTATCGCCACCCACCACTGGTCGGGCTATTCTGGTTCTCGCGGCAGCCGGTTCTACACGCGATACTGGGACTAGACACCGACGAATGGGAGTCTGCGAGCCGGTTGGACGAGGGCTCGACGCTAGACCCGGAGTCGGAATTTCCTAACCCACGGTTAAAGCAAAGGCCCAGTCCCCGAGGTTGACAACGAGAACCCGTTCGCTCACAACAAGAGACGTTCGCAACGCCTAATGAAGTATAACGCCTTAATCTCGTTGTGCCGCGGCCGGTCCCTTGTGACGAAAATGATGACAAAACCTGTGGAAGGTTAGTCGTCTCTCTGGGGGCCCCCATAATTTTACCATAGAGCTTGCTGGGCCTTTATACTTTTCGTCTCAAACAAGCCGCATGTGATCGCGGAGCGGGTATTAGTTCGGATATGGCGGATGCATCCAAGACAGCTGGAGCTTCTTGAGACAGATTTTTCGGCCGAAACTTTCTTTGTGGAAGTACCAGGTGAGTCAAGGGGTTTACACACACCCGAGCTAGATGCTAATGTCCTCGTTGGTGACCTTCTTGAGTTGCATTCAACGGACCTGGGATTGTCTCTCCGAGTCTATTTGCTCAGTATTTTCCATCCACTGCGCCGAATTCCTTGACTATATCCATTCGCTGGCTTGACCTGCTTTCACGCTAGATCTTCTTCTCACACTTCAATTGACTGCTTTCCGACCGTCAAAACCTCTGCATCAAGGAGCCTACGACTCTGAACAACCGCAACAAAGGCTGAAGTATCTCGGCTCAGGCTAATCACAAGTCACTGCAATCACAAGCATCCAGCTGATGCGCGGCGTTCGAAGTTGGAACGCATAAAAACGCAAAGAAACTCTCAACGGCCATTTTTTATTCAACCTTTGACTCGGATGCTCCCCTGCTTCTGCCAGCGCAGCAGTTGCACGACCTTCTTAGGCTACTCGACCTCTACAAACTCCTTGATCGCTCAATATTCTCTTCAACAACCAATATTTTGTACTACATCGTTAACTCGAGCCTATTCTTAACAAGGGCTTTCGGGAACACTCTCAAATTCAATAGATCCATGTTACAGCCTGACAGCATTCTAAGCATGTTCGGCGCCATAATCAGTCAATGTTCTTGAATGTAGTGCTTACCTTACACTGACGCTCGAGGTTCTTCACTTTTTTGTTACACAATGAAACCGGATTCGCCTGTCAACGACATAACTGAGCTTGGACTCGGGACTACTAGTAGCTATGAAAATTTGTGTCGGTAACGATCACCACAGTACCCCTTAAGCTTGCCCTCCTCCAAATCAAGATCATACAAACTGCAGGTCAGCGTGAGTAGCGACGACAGCTGCTGTTCCATTATCATCACTTTGTTGTCCTGACCCATCTGGCTCGAGTTCAGATGATGATTTTGTCGAGTTGGAGTTCATGGATGGGGAAGGGGTATATTTGTTTCGAGATGGCGGACCCTTGCCTCAAGCTTCTGCACTTGGCCCCCCAAATTTTTCTGTTGAGTCTTCAATGCGTCGATGTCGTGGCGCATCCCCCGGACTTCGTCGGTCAGGCTTGTAAGTGCATTATTGACTTTTGCCAATGTCTCGTCACGTCTGCAGCTGGGATCGTCGGGGTAACAGCAAACGACCTTTTATCTCATCAGCGACAGAGAGTGTTTGGCAGGACATGCATATGCACAAGGAGTTGGTGGTGGGGGTGCTTATGGCAAGAGCGAAGGACGATGCTGCCGCACCATATCGACCCATTCCTTGGATTACTTCCTTTCTTCTTTTCAGCTCCCAATTTGCGCTATTTAAGCTTTGACATTTGGGTCCTCCTATTGTAGCGATCAAGGGGCAATCAATTCATCCATTTTTTGATCCAGGCTATGGTATGTTGTTGCAAAAAACACATTCAATACTTATAATCCCTACAGGAAACATAGTTGAACCCGACTCTACGCCGCCGCCCTGAGCACCACCGGCTGGGAGGGCAATATACTAAAGGAAAGCACAAGCACAGACGATATAATAACAATAATAATGGCAAAGGTCCCACGCGGGGCACGCCAACTAAAATGCAGTTATATTGGAGTAGATAATGGTTACCATACATATAAGTAAAGGCCAAATAACGGGATTCAAAAAAAAAACTCCTTAATCAGCGCGAACCCGCACGCTTTCCGATTCGAGACTACTGCGGTAATTCTATTCCCTTCCCCACCATATTCAGGCACGAGGAGCGGCCGTCGATCACTGGCAACTTTTCTCAAAGGTCTTCAAAAGTTGAAAGATGCGAAAAGTCTACTCCAAGACTCTCGTCGTTGTGCCAGAATCTTGCAAGTAAAGAACCTTTTGATCGGCCCGTCTGCCAATGGTGGCTGTTGCTAATCTTCCTCTGCACAATGATGCTCAAACCAGCTGAAGTATTCTGAACGAGCCAGGCGAGGGCGTGGTCGATTGCGCGGGAGGAAGCAAACAGTGGAGGGGTTCAAGTTGAGGTAGAGCACATAACCCTAGTCGATGGATGAGCGATGCTTTCTTGAGACGACAGCTGCAGTTCGTTCGACTAGCAATGCCTGGTAATGTCCGGTCAGCCATCTAAAGCTAACATCGCAGTCGTCATGAGCAAGAACGATTTAATAATTTGGATATCTCGCCGAAATACCTTTCCAACTACCACAATAATCTTTGACGGTTTGGATTGACATAGTTGTTGAATTAAACAAGTATAGCATTCGTTAAGGTATTGGCACAGGTCAGGTAAACAAGCCAATTCAAGCAGATGGAGACTTACCGGAACCACCTGACAAGAGTGAACATCGACTCGGACACTTGAAAACAATTGAAACTTACCTGACACAGTACCAAAACAAAAACAAAAAAGAAGAAGGGAAAACGGGAACCACCCGCAACCGAAAGAAGAATCCAGAGTTGGTGAGACTCTGAGATGGGAACCACCCACCAGCGATGCCGCAAAGGTGGTGAGCCTCCGCCAAACGCTTAATCAGCCTTCCATCTTCTGACTCGATGGGCCCTGCCGGAGAGTTGGCACGATCGACATCGCCCGTGCTCCTTTGAGCCGAAGCAACAAAGAAGCCAGTGGCGAGGAACCGTCCTCGTCGTCCCGGTCATCCTCGAGTAGTCCCAAGCGCCCCTACAGACCGAGGGAAGTTGCAAATAGCAAGAGCAGCGATAGCTGAGATTATGATCGTATAGGATCCTTCACGGGGGCGTAACTTTGACCGTGGTGCCGCATGGTCTGGCGGTGCAGAACGGATTATTCGTCTGCTTCCTCGGGATTGCGAGGCGCACTGGTCGTGCGAAGCACTTGTTGTGCTAGCGGTATGATTTTTCCCGCTTTGTCTTGCGTACTGCATAGGACAGTCGCTGTACTGACGACTTGAGCCTGGATTGGCTCGCGACTCTAGACTGGTCGCTTCCCGACACGTACTGGTCGGCCCGACATTGTACAAGTCGGTATTCGCATTACACGCGCTTCAATCCCAAGAGAGTTGGCACGCTACCAAAGGCCAATCGTACCCTCAAAGGACCGGGTTCGGCAGGGTAGTGTCCTTGTCGCCTTGGGCAGTGGACGGTGCCACTGACTGAGCCACCAGCGTACGATGTAGTGGTGCAGGGACAAGAAAAGTCAAAAACGTGACCCGCTAATCGCACAACTTTCTACAACCAATCTACAACTCACCATTCAGAAATTGCTAGCGCTCATCTCCAAAGAACAGTTTCCCGTGGAAGGCTGCATAACTGTAAACCGCAGCAAGCTATTGCCCTCGAGTTTTCATTCACTCGCGGACTCTATGCTCACTCGGCTGAAATTGTACCCGGCCGCGGGGCCCGACATTGCGGACTTTGCCTCTCGAATGCTCAGGACATCTTCTCAACGCATTCAAATGCTAACCGTCACCCTATTCTTCAAGATACCTGCTTTTCAACTTTTCCTGTTGACTCTACAGATTCTTTCAAGCACTGACACGATAAACGGCTTGAAGTAACTAATAGTAAAATAAAATACAACAAGACTCTGGGCTGTGCACCATCCCAAGATGTGGTCCCAAGGCACGACGTTGACTGGGCTGGTAGTTTGCGGGCGGCAGCAGTCGTGTTGAGCGTGCACCGTGGTGGCGGCAGCAAGAGTGTCGAGCCGCGAGCGGCAGCGTGGCGGCGAGAGTTGGCGGTCGTGAGCCCGGGGCAGCGCTGTTGCCCAGTTGTGAGGTAGATGGTGCAGGTCCGGACGCAGGCCGACACACCGCCGGGCCTACATCGTAGTGGTCGCTGAGCAGAAGCAAAAGATGGCCGCGAAGAGGCTTCTTGATTTACCTTAGCCCATTTGCGGAAGGTGTCCGCAACTTGCGTCTTGAAAATCAAAAAGGAAATTCTAATCAACTTGAATGGCTACAGTACAAAAACAAAAATAAAGAAGTAAGCCTCCTCTATACTACACAGCTTTACTCCTCCTTCTCCTCAGGAGTCTCAAAGGGTAGAAGCTTAAAAGCGAAGCTTCCATTGGGGCCCGAAAAGAAGTCAGCTCAAAAACTCATATAAGAAATGGGTCACTATGGAGCACCATTGTCTCCAACCAAGACTGACGCCCTCCCCACAACCACACCCAATATCACTCCCTTGTACGTCGTCCCTCAGTTTCCACAATGTGCCGCTGCTGCTGACACTCAAATACCAGATCTCCGAGTCTGGCTGGCCTCCAAACAGCCATACTCCAGCTAGTCTCGACGGTGGACACTTTGCGTGCAGAACTGAAGAATGAAATTGCTGAGATCAAAACCGACATGGCTGCATTACGCAAGGATGTTAGCGACCTCCAACACCAGTGAGTGTGCATCGTGACTTGACTCGAGGACAACGTTACCAACCTCTCTGGCGCAGGGTTCAAGGGCTTGAAACCCAGCAACACATATTGGCCCAAAGGGTCACCAGCCTCGAGGTGGCCCAGGCACACATGTCCTCATCGTCGTCTTCGGGGTCCAATCATACACAAGCATCATCGGACATTGCATCGGGAGATAGTGCTGCAGAAGATGTGACGGCCTCTCATGCTGCTCATATTCAAGTCTGAGTGTATTATGTACGACCTTCTTCATGCAATCCAGACTGCGCATAGTAAAATAAATTCATCGAGACTCTGGGCTGTGCACCATCTTTTGCCATTACAATTATTTAACCAAGATACCCTACCCGCCGTCGCACACCAACAACTCCCAGAGAGCATGACTGCTACGCTGCCACCCACACCAGCAGACTGACGACCAGCCAACCGCCTTCGCAAAATGCCAACGGCTTTCAAAAGCGGGTCAAAATGCGCAGAAAGTCGAGTGCCCGAGGACTCTGCGAGTGAAGTCATGTCTGACAGAATCTTGCGCGAAACCTCAAGCAAAGAACCCCTTGGTCAGATCGTCTCGCCAGGTGCTTGCCCGCCCGTCGATGGTGACGTCGCTGTTGCTGATCTTCCTCTGCACGACAATGCTGGGGACCACCGAGTACGCCCGGACCAGCCTGTTCTGGACGAGCCAAGCGAGAGCGTGGTCGATTGCGCGGGAATAAGCAAATGGCGGATGGGTGAGGTAGAGCAGGAGTCGCAGTGCGCCAGTGGGGGAGACAGCATATGCGTGGGTGCATAGTGGCGCGTTTGAGGGGTGTAGACGGACGAGAGATGGTTCTTGAGAAGGGAGGGGTGGGAAATACGATTCATTTGACCAGCAATGCCCTGTTTATCGCATGTCAGCCCATATAAACTCGAGATCGGAGACTAACACACCGAGGTACAGTATGTCCCAATCCAAAGGCAACGAGCTCCACACAGAACGCAACCGCTCTGAAATATCAACTTCCATGTCAACGTCGTCTTCGAGGATGAGAGTGGGTTGTGAAACAGCACGCTTGATGGCAGAGAGATGTGAGTGCCAGCAGGCGACACGGTTGCGAGTGAGGACGCGGTAGTGCTTGAGGGCGGGCGAGTAGGGCTCGACAGTAAAGTCTTCAGTGGCGCAAGTGAGTGGCGGGGCGGGGTCAGGTAGACTGAACACGGGACTGATGTCGTCGAATGGACTGGACTCGAGTTGCGTAGGCCAGGAAAATGGGAGCGCCACCGTGCTGTCGCTGTCGTAGTAAAAGTCCTTGAATGCAGCCGCGCGGATCGCTTGCACTGTTTGGAGAAGCTGGACAGAGAGTGAGCTTGTGTGATCTTCGGCGGGAAGGTATGTCCAGTAGGCAAGCCTGAGACCGGAACGAAGGATTTCCATTTGTCGACGACGGTCGTATCGCCTGGCGAGGTTGATAACGAGTGTTTGCGAAGGAATGGGGAGGAGTTGCTTTTGATGTCGGCTGTTTGCGAAGAGAAGAATTGGGTTGTTCGACACGAGAATGCAGAGAATACTGAGCGCGAGGAGGACAGTGAAGAGTGTCCGAGGGAACATCGAGCATCTGTGACGACCGTGACATCATAATGTTCGATCATCAGTCGGCCCGGATTTGCCGGAAACCGCGATCCACTCGCAATCCTCAAGAAAATTGTGAAGAAAATTAAATGGTTCGCATTAAATGTCCCAACAGATCCCAAAGGAAGAGAGTAACTAAGTTGTATGTACTCGGGAGCTGAAAATGCCCAACAGCTGCCAAATACGTCGACAGATTGTCCGTGGTATGATTCGAGTATCTAGGCGGTGGGCTTTTTCTTGCAGTAGCCGTACGACTGGGTGATGAAGTTGGGCTGGCCGTTGGACTGGGTCTGGCCACCGCAGTTGTCTGCCGAGCTCGCGGGGAGGCACTTGCTGAAGAGCGAACAGGTAAGCTGCGTGCTGTCGCCTTTGACGTCGGCGTTGTTGTCGTGGTATGCATTGGCAAAGGTGCAGCCGCTGACGGTGTCGCACATGGCCTGGCAGTCTGCAGACACATCGATCAGTTCAGTTTGTCCTTGGAATATATAGAAGAACGAACCCGCAACGGTATCGACGAGGCCATAGGTCATGTAGCTATCATCCTGAGCTGCGCAGGTCAGGTTGGAGAAGGTGGGGGGTGTACTCTGGGGGCGGGGTGTGGGGGTGCTTGGGTGGGCACTGGAGGCAGAAGGGGAAGAGCTTCAACAGATCACAGAAGAGCTGGATCAAACACATTAGTGAAATATTCCCTGAAGTTTAGTGAAAGTTGCTGACCCCTTCGAGGATGCAGCCAAGCCCAACAGGGGGAGTACCACTGCCGTAATACCAGCCAGGGTTGGCGCCGACGACCCATGGCGGATTCGGGGCACCGTAGTGTGGCGCAGTCAACAACAACGCGTTGGAGATCGAGTTGCTCGTGACCGTGAAGGTCGCGTTTTGTGCGGAGACAGAAGCACCCGTCGCAAGAACGGTGAGAGCAGCAAAGGCAGTCGTGAAGCGCATTTTTCCGAGTGTGAAGAAACTGTGAGTGTCTGTCGAGTTGGTAGAGCCCACGGTTTTCCAGAGGCCTGCCAGTCCATGCTTTTATATGTCTTTCTCTGTGTTCGCATCTGTTGCAAACAGAGAAAAAAACGCGCGCGAGCGTCACTGTGGCCTGACATGTGGCTGGCAGCGGATGCCGGGTGAAACGGCACTTCGTAGGAATAAGAAGAGCACAGGCGGAAAAAGATAGATGGACGGACGGCAAGATCTTTCCGAGGACGACACCAACAGCAGAAATGCACTTCGGAAGGGCTGTAAAGCGGCTCGGCATGACTCGCGACCATACTGTAACAGCAGCGGCACAACGTTTGTTTTCCAATGTGCATCGTAGATAAAATCAAGGGGCAGCCAGGGACAAGCAGCAAGTCCATTTTCTTGATAGACATTTGTCGACGGAGAATGTGTGGTGATACACCTCAGCCTACCATAGAGTGAGCCATTTTCAAATACAAAAAAGAGACCATTCATCGAAGGTTTTGGCGAGGGTTAGAAGGAGATTCGCGTATTCGCAATCCACTTGGACAACGGCGCACATTCCCAAAGAAACAGTGTTTGCACTGAGCTGACAAACAACTCGAATCGATCAAGCCGAACAAGAATACCTTCGGCCAACCTGAGCAACATGCAGCAGAAGACAGAGAAGCCGCCACGTCATGTCGCGGTAATGAACTCAGGTACTCGTGCCATCGTTGGACGTTAAGTGCTGTCGGCGACCAAAGAGAAGAGTAGATCGTCGTCGTTGACTGGCTGGGAGAGGCGACAGCGAATATGCATAATGTCCCTTGGCGACCACTGAAACGCTCTGTTTCGCTGCCGCGGCAGCGAATAGACTTTTCGAGCATGCTTCAAATCAACGGCACGTCCACTTCAAGTTCCATCCAAACCATGGAAGAGTTTCGTTGGCTAATCGTTGACTTCCTCGTATATCATCCGATATAGGTGTTTAAAAGCGACACGAGGACCAGGAAAAGCGAGCCAAGAAGTTGGGAGGAGTCATGTCATGGAAGAAAGTGGGAAGAACGAAAAATGATGATGATCTTGATGAATTGATTGGGCTCACGACCGAAACTTCGTCCCCACCTTGCTGCGTAGGCGCAGATGGCGTCATTTGAGGCGCAAGCGGATTGACGGCCCAAACAAACTAAACCCCACACAACTTGAAAGCCAATCTAATAGGATGAGAAATGAATGTAATAACCTTTTGAGGGCAGCAAACAACAATCATACAAAAAATGCAGGGAGAGAGAGAGAATAAACGAGCTGTAGTATCATCATAAAGGGTTTGGTCATTAGAGAGAGGGTAAGCAAGGGAGAGTGGTATTGTAAGCAGATAGCGAACGCAATGCAAGAAAGGTGAAAAGGGGAGGGGAAGAAAAACCGTCCAACCATCTATGAAACCGTCGCCTGGGTTTTGGTCGACCGCCGCGAGCCAAAGCGCATCTTGCCCTCCGACCGGCCCCAGGTAAATATCCCGCCTCCGCCCTCGCGCTCATTCGTGCTTCCGGCACGTGACCGGAACGACCAGGCGGACGGGGACACAGGCCGGGCAGGCATCCCGTCATGGCCCTCGAGGTGCTCAACAGGTGGGTGGTGGTGGTGGTGATGGCCAACGGTATGCTTCCCATCACAGCACGCACGGACATTCTCGAGGCCCTCAAACCCGGGATCTTCCATCGAATCACCGTGCAATTCGAAGTCGAGATCGTCTTCGTCGCCGGCGCCAGGGACATCAACAAACGATTTGGACGGGCTGTATGGACTCTCTGGTCCATTTCCAGTCCAGCGAAGGTATTCCATTGCCGGTGTACCCGACCGCTTTCCAAGCGACCCTCCAACAGATAGCTGAGATCGACTTCGTTGGCCGCGGGGAGTGGTATTCCAAGTGTCCCCTCTACGGGCACTTCGGGCACTGCGTTGACTCTGGGGACTTGTGTTGAGAGCTGGTCGTCGATCACCATGTTGCTCGTCATCTGTAAAATCAGACATAGGGCTTGGAGGAACCTGTAGACCACCGCTTGGGGGTGTCGAAACCCCAGGAGCACTCGGTCGAGCAAGAAGATATTTTAAGGCCTGTTGACTCGTAATCAGTGAAGATCTAAATAAGGGACAAAAGTAATCACGTCAAGCCAGATATCGTGCCTCTCTTTGGTTGGTGCAGTAATCTTCATTTCCCTTTGTGGCGTGGACACAACGACACTGTATTGGTACAGACCAGGTGGCATTGGATTCGGGTCTAGTACAGACCGAACACCCTCGATGTAGGCTGGCAAGACAATCAATCATCCTATTTGCGAAGGAAAAAAAACAAGCCACTTACCACTCTTGGCGCTAGATTCAGAAACGTTCGTCGATCCTGGGTCTGCCGAGCTCCAGTATAGCGTTTTGGTATACGGATGAACCCAGAAGAACCGTTTATGCCGTCGTTCGCCATAACCCTTGCCAATAGCCTTCCGTGTGTACTTGTACAGGAACTCGCCAATCATTGTTTGAGTGATCGCATGGATGATGGTTGGATCGGTCGCAGCAGCAGCATTCCCATTGATAGTTTTATCTGCATCCGCTGTCGTATTTGCACCGCGGGTCGGTGTCATGGGTGTCGACCCAGTCCGATTGGGGGGGCCAGTTTGAGACCGAGTCAACAAGAAGGGGTTGTGTTCAGACGACATAGAAGACCGCCCACTCCGTTCAGACACCAAGGAGACTTGTGATTGTTCTCTCCTTTGTGCATTGGCATACACTGCGGAACGGAAACTGCTTGTTGATGGTGGCTGACGTAAGCTACCTGGCGGCATACTCGATCCATGTTGTCGGACATAGCTACTTCTGCCGGCGCTTCCTGGAAGCATTAGGGCCGAACCAAACGTGGGCGTGGTTGCACGCTGAATAAGTTCTGCCGGTGGAGGGGATGAAGGACGGGGAGGTGGAATATCGTGACGAGGGATAAAGTTGGGCGGGGGCATACTGCCAGGTGGCGGTGGAAGTCTCGGAGGGGGTGGTAGTGCCATGGTCGGTGGTCGTGATCTGTCGATAACAGGCGGGGGCGCATCTGTCGAAGGAACACGTGACCGCGGCTCGTCATGGACCGATGAAATGGCAGAATCAATCGACTGCCTACGGTCGTCGATTGAGCTGCGGACAGCGCGAACTTTGTACATGGAAGTTGGTTCACGTTCCCTCGTAGGAATCGGCGACGATGTAACAGAAGGCGTTGGCGAAATAAACTGGAACCCTGGCCCTGGGGCGGCGCCAACGCGATAGAGATTTGGTGTCGGAGAAGAAGGTACCGATACCGGCGGCGGTGGCGGTGGAGGCGGCGGAACCCATTCTTCTGTTTGAATTGACATTTCCTTTGTGGGTTTCGGCGGTGGGTCCGCTTGAATAGCTTCTTCGACGACAATAGGAGGGGGCGGCGGCGGAGATTCCAAGATGGGTGTTTTGGGGTCTGTTCCTTGCTCAGAGTACTGCCTCGGGGGTGCGCTGTTTGCGTAATAGGATGAAGGTCGGGGCCGAATTCCTTGCGGAGCTTTGATACTTTCCTCCGCATCACTCCCGCCGTCAGTCATCGTCATTACAGAGTGGAAGTCTTCATGCGACGAGTGGAAATCTTCTCTTGAGGACGAGAACTCCGCAGCTGAAGCCGACCGGGCAGAAGTTGGTGAATGGAGATTTTCGCGAGAAACAAGACGGATACTTTGAGGCGCATCATGATAGTCGTCCATATCTGTTTCGCCTTCAGTCTCTGTCTCTGTCTCAAGGCCACCCTCGGTCTCTGTTTCTTCACCGTCAGAAGCCGCGGCGAGGAAAGTATTTCTGGAAGGTTGGCGACCCACCGTGCGAGGAGTAAGGGTTGTTCGACGCTCTCGCACAGGTTGTGGTGTTGTTTGTGTTGTGCCTTCAACACCAGTCCGCGGCCGCTCAACCTCCACAATCCTCTCAACAATCTTTTCCACGATTTTCTCGACTGGAACTTCGACAATTCTCTCAACCGGAACCTCGACGATTTTCTCCACAGGGACTTCGACGATCCTCTCGACCGGGACTTCGACGATTTTTTCCACTGTGACCTCGACGATTTTCTCCACTGGAACCTCGACTCTTTTCTCGACGATTTTTTCGATCGGAACTTGCACAATCTTCTCCACAATTTTTTCCACCGGAACCTCGACCCTCTTCTCCACGACCTTTTCAACAATCTTCTCAACGGGGACCTCGACAATTTTCTCGACAACCTTTTCAACAGGGACTTCCACAATCTTCTCCACAGGGACTGGAACAGGAACCTCCTTCTCGACAATGACCTCCCGCACAGGAACATCATCAAAGTCGGTCTGGCAGCCAATTTCGACAAGATCGGGCTTCGTTTCGTCCTGTTCTTCAAACTCGCCCAATTCAGCAGCAAGAACACCAGCCGCCTTGATGAGGCTATCTGGTCGGCCAGTTCCATTTGCAAAAGCACGACCGCGACCTCTTCTTGGCCTAGCACGCGGAATTGATGCTGGTGACACTGAATTGCGGAGAGGGGAGGAAATTGATGGTGTGCGTGAAAGTTCGGTGCCGTATGTAAACGCAGGGTCCATCCCGTTGCCATCCACACTTGCCCTGCGATCCAGTTCAGGCAATTCCACCTCTTCCTCCTCGTCTTGGTCATCAGCATCGACACTGTGACCCTGGAAGAACATCGACTCCTCATCGTCAGCATCTGTGAGGCGCATTGCGGGTACCGGAGGTGCATCAGAGTCAACAGAAAACGCGGCTTCCGACGCGGCTGGTGAAGCAGCAGCCATCCCAAGTCGTTGAACAAGAGACATTCCACCTCTTGCCCTTCCGCCGCGGCCACGGCCGTTGCGACTGCCTCCGACTTTGAAGGGAGTCAATCGTCGATTGCTCTTGTCCTTTTCCGCAATGGTAGCATCTGCTTCCTCTTCATCTTGTTCGTCGTTCCAGTCATCAGCAAGTCGACTGGCCATAGGGCTGGGCATAGGACTACCCCTCCGACCTTCCTTCTCGCGATGAAGAGTGCTTTTCAGCGTCGATATCTGGCGTTGGGCATGGGCCAATTTCTGTCTAAGCAATTCGACTTCGGTTTCGCCATTCTTGACAGGTATAGGACTGGCATCGGGAGAGTCGAGCGCGCCTTCATTGTCGTAGTCGTCAAATGCAGCGCGCCGGCGAGTGGAAGCACCACCAGTGGCAAAAAGATCGTCATCCCCATTTGCAGGTGTGAGGAAATCACCATTTACCCCGTTCGGCGTGACAGGTGAACCGAATTGTGAGGAAAGCAGCCCACGACGACCCGCACGAGCTGCCTCCGACTTGAGTTTGTCGACTGTGCTTTGGAGGTCGCTCTTGTCACGGACAAGACCCGCAGCAGTTTTGCGATGAGTAGCAACATCTGCCTCGTGCTTGGCTTTCATTTCATCAAGAACACCCGTAAGCCGTTCTGCTTCATGTTTCGCCGTTTCCGATGCCTGAAGGGAAGCTGCCAGTTGCGCAGCAAGCCTGTCAGCCTTGAGCGCTGAGGCCGCTTCGGCGGAAGTTACGACAGAGAGCTGCGACCGGAGTTCTTGCAGAGTTACTTCGAGATTCCAGTTTTCCTCCTTGTACTTGTCTACGTAATTTGGTTAGCAGTGACCAGAAAAAGGGTCTAACGATAAGAACATACCAGCACTAGCTTCTTGTTGCCGCAGCGCTGTCCGCATTCCCTCCAAGGTTTTCTCAAGATCGTCCTTCTCCTCTTTCATATCTTGAATCGCCTTATCCCGCTCACCCAGTAGGCTCTGTAAGCGGCGAACCTCTGTAAGAAGGCCCGAACCAATCTCGAAGGCAAACTCTGTAGTTCGATATTAGGCAACCAAGAAGCAACCGATGAGCTAGGGCAAACGAGCACTAACCGACATCGTCCGCGCGATGGGCGGCATTCTTTGCACGACGAGATTGGGCAGCAGCAGAACTTGCGGCCGGACCAGGTGTCTTGACGTTAGCGCGGCTTGCGTCAGCAGCCAACTGGGCCAACGGTTGTGGAGGTGGTGAGGGAGGCCGCTGTTGTGTGTTAAACTCGTTGTAATGGAAGGTATGCCACCCACCCTAGCCCCAAAGCCACTCGAGAGCTCAGCATTCTCTTGATCCCAGCCTCGCAACGTCTCAGCCAACTCCCGATACCGCTCCCGTCCTTCCTCATCAATCTGCTCGTCGTCTAACTTGTCACCATCTAGTTCTTGGAGCTGTCTGATTCGCTCCTCGAGCTCCATCTGTTGTGCCAGGACACGCTGGCCAAGCGTCCCTGCTTGTTGGAGTTGCTTCTCTTTCGCATCGAGGAGTGTCTGCAAATGGTACTTCATGTCGGCTGCAGAGGAGAAAGGAGTCGTAATAAGGCCGTCGAGGCCATCCGATGTGGACGCCATGGTGGTGGGCAAGGGCTGAGCGTTAGTACGCTTTGTGGCCCGAGCAAAGCGTAAAGGTTGGCAACTCCCCAAAATGTCTTCTCACGACCTCGTGACAAGCCATCACACTTTTCTTTCTTTCAACAAGTTGAACAACACTTCAACACCGTGAACGACTAGTTGACTACACCAAACCGATACTCCGTATTCCACGTAAACTCTCTCTTTGCGTCATCTGTGGCAAATAATCAGCGAAAAATTATAAAATTAGGGAACAGGACCCACAAATCTGATCAATGCCCCATTCTGGCGTGTTTATCGCATCCAGCCATCCCTCTTGTTCTATTGCGACGGTAGACATATACCCATACTGCTTTTCTGGTCCACCATGAACATTCTTTCGTGGCATATTGAGCGAAGCCGTATAGACCTGCACCGCCGGTTGGTCGGTCTTGATTGTCAACCTAGCCAATGGTCAGACCCTGTAAACAAGCTGTTAAGGCTTACTTTACGCCAGATGCCGCGCTATAAACCTCCATATTCACTCCAGCTTTCTCGTCATATATCCACGCGTTGTCGTACCCAATGAACGCTGGATCGCTGTCGAATGATGAACGAATGGTTCTTGCCTTCTTGAAGTCAAAGTTTGTGTTGGTGACATTGATTAACTGGCCAGTCGGGATCCTATTATTGTCGACATCGATGACGCGGGATGCTGGAATCTTGAGCGTATGGTCAAGCATATCGTCGCACCCAGCACGGAATCCGCAAAGGTTCCAATAGATATGTTGGGTGAGCATAATTGGTGTTTTCTCCGTCGCTCTTGCTTGGATTGATGTGCGCAAGATACCACCATTTGACACGGTATGTGTTGCCTATGAAATCCATGTCAGCAACGTCTACTTCCGGCGGGTAAACTTACGATAGTAGTGACGACCCCCGGGAATCCTTCGTCCGCATTGTCGACATGCCTGAATATCGTGTCAAGCATGCAAAAGGTGCGTTAAAACAACTGACCGGTAAACGATACTCGTCGCTGACACCTCTGCCACAGTCCAATTTCGTCGGTCCCAACCGTATATCCCGCCATGGATGGTCGACTTCCTCGCCCCGTCAGCGAACGTTCTAAACGGTATCCAAATTGAACTGACCTGTCCGCCATAAGCGTTACACGCCATGCGGTACACCCCCGGCCCCGCAGGTTGTGGGTCCTTCGTGATTGGTATCGAAAACGTGCAATTCTTGATGCGATTCGCGTAGCGGCCCACCACTGGCCCGTAAACAAATGTTAGTCTGATTCAACACGGCGAGAAAAAACAAAACTTATCATTACTGGATGCCCCGGATCGCTCAGCAGCCGCGAATTGTCGTCGTATCCCGGGACCACGTCCATGGGGACGCCGTGCTTGTCCTTGACCCACAACTCAGTCAACGTGGATCCAAATGGGACGAATTTGGCGGTAATGGATTTGTCTGGCGAGGTAATCGTATGCGTGTTGAAGGGCTATAAGAGAACAAACAAATAACCAAATTAGTCGGCTGGTAAAATTCGGCGAGTTGGAAAACTCGCGTAGGACACGGCGCGCGCAGCGCTAATTGCGGCCAGCGAGACGAGCAGTTGGGTGTACATTGCAGAGAGACCCAATGCCGAGTCACGTCACGACTCCAGTGATTAAGTACCCCGCGTTGGCCCACAGTTGATCTTGAGTTGATCGGGAGATGAGCGGAAGGTTTTTAAAATATTGATTGGCTCATAAGCGCCAGATTTTGGCTTGGATATGTAAGCCCAGTGCTGGTAGACAGTACTCAGAGATGGGCCCGAGGCTTTCGATTCATTCAATCTACCAAGGATTTTACTAGTACTTCGTTGACGCCTTTGGAGTCGACTGTAGATGACGTGCACGTGCATAGAACCGCGTTGCCCCCGGTTGATCGGGAGATCGACGGAGGTTTAAGCCGCGTTCATTGCAAAAACCCTTGTGCCAAAAAATGGTTGGAAAAACCGTTAACTTATAATGTCCATCATAGTATTTGTGCTGACGATAGCGAAAACGCTCAAGGTTGGATTCTTTCGCTAAGTACTTCAGTGGATGGGTTTACTTAGTTAGTTGTTGTGATCACAACACGGAGCCTCGGCGATGTAGCGGCGGACCGGCGCGCCGGGGTCCGCCGCAGTCCGCGTCGGTGAGCGCGACGCCGACCGGGCACGTGCCGTCATCCAACATTTTTGTCCGGATTCTGGTCCAACCTTGGTCGAAACTTTCAAAAAACTGTCCCTCTTGGTAATCAGGGGTCCTCGGCATCCTCGCAACACTACGTATCCTTCTTCTGATCTTCTGGTCTGAAAAGAGCGGGAACCTTGGTTGTGACCTCCAGGGCTTGGAGGGACTCCCACCAGGCTCCTATGTCTCCCCGCTGCTACCTCTTTGGTGGAGGGCGGAACCAACAGAGTATCGAATATACTACGGGTTCCCTTGGAGCCCGAGTTTCGACGTAAATATGTCGCACGACCAGTTCATCGCAACGGTTACGCAAGTTCAAAGCTGCGCAAGACCCGGCTACATAGAAACACTCGCACCAGATCGTGGTAGCGTCAGTTTGGCGATTGTCCCTCGTATATTCCTCCCTTCCCCTCAATCGCGCGCTATTGCCATCAAAAGCACGCCGAGCGCTGCTGCGAAGCTGGGACCTGGCTATTCAAGCGAGCAACGCAAATCCGTAGGCTTTTTGAACGGCGAACAATATTCTCGCACACCACAACGTGAAGGGCTCCCCCCCCCCCGATTTCTATTTTGGGCCATTTTGGTCGGCCCGCGCGCTCATTGAACCAGTATCAACTTTATCGTACGCGGAAGTCAATAAACAGCTTGCCGCATTCTTTCCTGAGGTGTGTCCTACTGGTTTCTCCAAAATTCTTCTAAGCTCTCCTTCTCATGTCCATGTCGAATCGTACAGTCCGAAGATTTCATGAAGGTACAGAAACTTGCAGACGCTATCACTATCGAAGCTACGACGTTTCATGCTGATGACAATCTCATGAAGAAGGCAATACGTCCCAAGATCGCCGCTCTCCAAAGTGATGGAATTCACTCTGCAGAGTGTAAAACATCCCTCAGACGAGTGCTTGTGAACGCTCCCCTCAACCTTCATGAAGGCCGAGTCGATGGGTACATGACTTACGACACATTTGTTACCCAATATGATCAAGACAAACTCGTGAGTGAGGGGGACGAAGTACATCAAGCGGCCCAAGGCGCCCAAAAATTCATAGAATATTTTCTGCGTGTATGTGCCAATTCAATCTCATGACCGTTGACTTGATGACTTACAGCAAGGATCGCTACCTCAACGACGGGGGCTCAGCTACCCAGCCGTGATCACCACTATCCGGCGACACGTCCTCACAGTCTCGTTTTTCATCCGAATCACTGAACCCGGTGCATCTGAGGCAACGGACAGATATGAATGGTCTTATGATCGAGTCGCGTCCATTAACCTTCGCCCTCCGGGTACAAGCACCAAACTCAACGACCAACATTCCCTTCGCTTGGCCCTCTTTTTTACACGTATAAATGCGTTGAATGTTCTGATCAGCAGACATTATCGAACCGCCACCGCCGCAACAAGCACGACATATTGGCCTTTGTGCAAGGAAGCTATGTGCTCTAACGATGCATTCTCTCTCGTCTATCAATCCCGTATTAACCCCAAAGACCCGCGGACGTTCTACGCGATGTATAAGCCAACTTCAGACGATCACCTACAACCCCGTGTCGTAGTGTGCAAACTCATTTCATCAAGGTATGGTTCGGCACTTCATACTCATCTTGCGAAACATCAGCTTGCTCCATCGCTGCTACATCTGAACCCACTTCCAACCCCTCTCAATTTCCGCTTAGTAGTCATGGACAAAATCGACGCAATCTGCGAAACTACCGGAAGCAATGTGAACGGGGAGCGTCGGCAGCAGCTGACCCGACTTTTGGAGATTTTGCGACTGAGTGGTCTTGTCCATGGTGATCTGCGGCCCCAAAACATCCTCTTTTCCACCGACGGAGTCAAAATTATTGATTTTGATTGGGCGGGCGCTGATGGTACATCCTATTATCCGTTGAATCTCAACGAGACTCTGGTCTGGCACAAGGGTGTCAAGGGGGGCAGTGCGATGCAACATGAGCATGACCGGTTTCAGGTGGATTTGTTGTTGAACCCAGATGGAGTCCACAGTGTCGACTTGAAAAACGACTAGAGTATGGTATAATGCCGCGCATTATCATCTTGTGTCCTCAGAGATTCAGAATCAAAGAACCTTGCTGCCCTATTGACAACTTTGAACACACTAGTCACCTTCAGTGATGCAAAAAATGTATTGGGTGCAGAGGTCAGGACATACATAGATGCAACATTATTGCCACATGGACGAGTCGGAAAAAGATGATTTAATGTCCAGTCAAACTGCCGACCTGGTATTCCAGCACCAGCTTCAAGTAATGGTCCACATCCCCGGAGCAGCTCTCCGTCAACAGACGCGCCAGTTCAACGAGGTCGGATGTTGCGTTCAACGCATCAGCATTCGTACGACCCAGCGCCGATATGCAGGCAAACATATTATTGAGGAACCTAGGTAAATCGTGAGGACAGGAAATAGGAGGGGGAAAAAGAAGCAGACCAAGGGAATGACTCGAACATAGACCTGTGCAGCGGGCTTTCTAGCGCCGAGCGATACAGTCGCATACCTTCCATCAGGGCCCGCACACCTTCAGCACGTCTGGCCAAACCAAGCAGACATCGTGCACGTGACGACATATATGCTGCTGCGGCCTCGACGGTGGAATCACCCTCCATGCTATCACATTCCTGCACAAGCTTATACGCCTCGTCGTACCTTCCCTGCTCGCACAACACATTCGCATGCGTATAAAGCACGTTTACGAGGTTTGAATTCGCAAGCCCTCGGGCCATCCCAACAGCCTCTTCACTCGCCGACAAAGCCTCATCATATTCACCAGCCAACAGAGCCCGTGCCGCCAGATTCTGCAATCCATCTGCCAGTCGCTTTTCGAACCGCTGATTAGGGATATGTGCCTTGAGTACTTTATGTAGTCCGACACCTTCCCTAATCGCCTGCAGCGCGGTAAAGGACGGAGGATGTGACGGATACAGAGACGCATTGAAAAGCGCATCCACAAGTTGCTCCTTCAAGTGCCAAGAGTCTGAATGTTCCGCTACTAGCTCCCGGAGAATGTCGACAGCCTTCTGCGCTGGCGCCGATGCCTGCTGGGCCTTCCCAACGGCGTACAAAGACGTGGACAAATGAAGGAGACTGTGGGCGTAAAGCTCTTTCGGAACGGACCCGGCTCCTATCTGTGCTGCTTCAACAGCAATACGCAGAGCCGCATCTTGCTGGTCATTGAGAACAAGCAGCAAACTCCATTGAACCAAAGCCCGGAGCAACGATGTTTCCAGCATCATCGAATGGCTTTTCGCAAGGAGTTTTCGGAATCGTGAAGCTGATTGGGAGGCAACCTGAAGTGCCAGAGCAGACCGGCCAGGGCTATCTGCAAAACAGAATGAGAGAGCACACAAAGTCTCGGCCAACTGGCCCTCCGTTCGCGGTGCTTCCCATTGTGGGTTGTTCTCGTTGATAACAAGGGTGTCCACAAGTTCCAGACATTTGTCTGCAACGGCAAGAGTTTCTTCAAGTTGGCCGACATTCCGAAGACAGACTGCCATGCGACCGAGAGATAATGCACAGTCCGCATCATCACCCCAGCCTTCGGCCCGAATCTTGACAGCTTCCTGAGCGGCCCGCAAGGACTCGGCATGATTGCCGGTTTCTGAAAGACCCACGGACAAGTTCATGAGCAAGATGGCTAATTTAGTTGGGCTATTTGCCAGCCCGCGTTGAGTGCTCACTGCCTGCCGAGCAAAATTCAACGCATCATTGGTCCTTCCTGACGCCAAAGCCAGACAATAACTCTGGACATGCAGGGCATCTGAGAGTTTTGATTCGTCCTGAATGGTTCTCCGCCGTAATTGGACCACTTCATCTGCGGTCTCCAAAGCCGCATCGACTTTCCCCATGTCGATCAGACATCGCGCCAGCTGCTCCAAACAGTCATCAAGTCCGTCGGATTCCTTCCACTTGCGACGGAGGTGTAGCTCTTCCAAAGAGGCAGCATGTGCTTGCTCAATCTGATTGGTGAGGAGAAGATGGCGGGAGTAGTTGTGAAGCGCGTCCGCCAATGATCGGGCATATCGAGGAGGATCATCATCAGCCAACGAGCGATAAAGGCCCACACATTCATCGGCAGCATGAGGCTCCTGCGCCGATTGGATCCTATTAAACCCGAACGCCAAATCATGCAAAGCGGCCGCAAGAACATGGCCACATTGCGGATGGAGCTCCATCAATTCCCGACTTAACGCTACGACGGCTTCGCATACTCTTACAGCCGAGGTATCGTGACCCAGACTCTGGACACACGTTCCTAGCTTTTGCTGAAGCAGAACAAGATGTGGCAACAACAGCGAAAAGTCGGTGTCGAGCAACGGCCGCAGTACCTCCACGCTCTCGTCGAAAAAGAAGAGCGCTTTTTGTGGTTTTTGGGAGGCGATGAAAGAGCCGCTAGCAACCAGAGATGCGGCAAGTTTGTAGGCGCGCAACGGCCGATTGACAGGGAACGATGTATCGAGGCGGCGCAAGCGTAGGGCCTCCTCCAGCTGCCTCTCGACATCGATATGGCGATTTGCCTTCCGGTTCTGAGAGATGACAAAGCGGCATTGGGTTTCCAGGATTTCCGCAAGATCTCCGATGAATACTGCCGGTTGGTTGTCCGCTAATCGTTGGAAGAACTTGACCGCGAGTTCCAGCTCTGTTTCTCGGTCGTCATTCCAGATCGGAGACTGCAGAGTAAGGTATGTCTCGCACAAGTGGCCGGAAAGTGCCATGAATGATAATCGTTCAATTAAAAACGACGCTCGGTCTTCGTTGCCAGCTCGTTTACTGGGCTTGCTTTTCCAAAGGTAGCTGAGGTCTTGCATGGCCTGAAGAATCGCACGCCTGTCGAAAAAGCTGAAGTCTAGTCGATCGCCAAAGGTGAGGGCCCATTGGAAAGAGCCTGGCGAGCTGAGTGGATGCTGTCCAACAAGTAGCTCCCAGTCGATCGGAGCAATGGTTTCATCCAACACTGCTTGCGGTCGATAGTCTTTGTTCTGAAATGCTATAGAAGCGTGTAACAGCTGTCCAGTGTAAATCGTCCTTGGCTGAGCACTACAAAGGAGGAAAATGAGCTTGATGCATTATGTGTCACGTGACACAATGATTACCGTAGCTTTCGCCTCTTGCGTGGCTGGAGCATCCGACGCAGAGAGCTGAAAGGATGCTTTTCTTCTTGTAACGCATCCCACTGTGATTTAAAATCACGTAATCGAGAGCGAAGGCGGAGACCTGCAGACGTCGCCTCATTCTCCATCCAAGACAACGGAACTGACGATAAGTTGGATGCAGCATCTGGTTTCAGTCCAGCGCCCCTACTTTTGCATTAGCCACACAAATATGAAGGCTCCGAGAGATGATCTGCGCACATTTCTTTGTGGCTTCCTGCGAACCAGACCTCTCTCACATCCGTCGCCGTCGAGCCAGTTCGTGACATACGAGAGGAGGCCAACGATGAAGCTCTCCTGCGAGGAACTCTTGATCCGGGAGTGGGGGAATTCCTTGCCTCCGAGCCTATTTTAGTCTCCACGCTTCCAGTGTCGCCTTTGTCGACCGGGGCTGACAACGGAGCAGTGTTTGGCGACTGGGTGATCACCGAGGAGCACTTTACTCCAACCTCGTCCAACGCAAGCGCCTGTCGAAATATGCATACACGTTCGGCCAACTTCATTGAAGGTTTCGGGCATTGGCCGAAGACAATCGTGGGCTGGGAAGTTTCCCTAAAAAGAAAGGTCAAATGAACGCAGCATCGAATTAACCGTAGTTTTACCAAACCCCGACAAAATGCACTTGAACTTTGCGCGCAAATGTTGATCGAAATTTTGCTGCTGCTTTGACGTCTCCTACCAAGAAAATCAGCCGGTCATATGGTCATCTTTTCCCTTGTCACGAACCTCGGCCATCTCGAGCTCGATTGAATATGTCGTATGCACTGATATCGTGTTGACAACAGGCATGAACGAAATGGCCTAAGACACCAACCTTTTCATGAAGCGCTGGTTTCCCATATCGACCAAGCCGACCTAAAGCAGAATTGTGGCTCAGTCCACCATAGGTAACATGGAATAATTTTGGTACCATATCAATCATTGAAGCAAGGGTTTGAACGGTGTATGCGCCATGCGAAAAACCTGCTCGACGGTGAGAAAAAAAAGGGTAAGGAAAAACCCTCTCACCAAACAAATATATCCGGTCTCCCTTGCGATAATGCTCACACAGCCAGCGGTATGCATTCATGATAGTCTTTCTGTGGCGCCTGGAGGACTTTTTGAGTCAAAATTTTGGATATCGCTGGGAATACGGACCAAGCGAAGAGCACATCCTTCATGAGCGACGGACCATGGCCAACACCAGAGTCGTAATAAGCGAGCTGGTTGTCGTTGGGCTCTACTAATATCTGCGTATGCAGTTCCAGAACCGTTGAATTCTACAATAAAGGATCAATATTTTGTGGGCCCTGCAATGGCAATGAAAGTGACCTCTTTTTTGGCCGCTTTGGACACGCTGTCGAGGGAAACCACAAGATTTCGGGAGCCTCTACCGCACTCGCCGCCACAAGGAACTCGACACGAACAATGTTCGCGGGAGGCACATGCACAAGCACAAGAGCACGAGTCGACACACCGACACCCGCATAAATGCGCTCGCCCAGGTGCAACGACGTCGGGCGGTTGTGTAGGTTTGAGCCGCGGAAGGGGTGATGGAAGAGATTGAAAGTTCATGTAGAAAATAAAGCAGCCCACAGACAGACAAACAACCTGCGTTTTTCAACCTTCCATTGAGATGTTAATTTGGGCCATTCAGCCACGAGGCAAGAGCGAGGGCGGTTCTATCTGGGTTCGAAACTGGATCATTCCGAATCCTGGTCGGCACAGCGGCCAACATCATCACAAACTCGTGGCAAACAACGTCCGTTTGGCATCGTATAAGGAACTTGTTAAAATGTCAGCAAGAGCTTCGTTGCACATTCGTTGTGTCCATACATGCAAACGCAAGTTCACTGTCCCTCAGCAGCCTCTTGCTCCATTATTTCTCGCTCTAGTCGTTCGCGTTCCGCCTGGCGAAGTCGCATGAGCGTCAGAGCCTCATAGTCTACACCTGATGCCACGTGGGCAGGCTCAGCAGGTAGTTCTGGCTGCAACAAAACCATGAGTTCTGCTGAAGCAATGGAAGCCGAGTCTGACTCACGAAAGAAGCTGGGAACGACGAAAACCCGGATCCTCTTGCACTTGGCGCAGTCTGGGGGAGTTGTGCTTCCATTTTTCGGGCTTGCGGAGAGGTGGTATTGGGGAGCGGTTGTGCAGAGAGCTTGCCCATCTTCTTCAGCCACCCCAAAATCGCGGGCTCTTTCCCTCCAACCCAGCCGATTTCAACACCATCTAACCCTCGATCAGCACGTCCACTGGCACACACAGCCGCAAAAGCATCTCCAATCTGCTTGAACGGCACGAGAGCAGTGACGTATTTTGGCGGTTTGTCAGGAGATTTTTTCGGCGCTTTCGACGAGACAACAATAGCTTCAGAGTCAGTAGCGCCGAACTGCGCCAGAAGGTTGGAGAGCACATCAGGCGCGGCAAGGTTCGGATGTGCAGACAACTTGAATTTGAGGCGGACTGTGGTATCATGCAAGTCTACGAGTAGTCATTTGGTCAAATCCTTCCCCAGCTGCAAGTGGCACACGTACCGAGAGACGGCGCCTCATCTTCATCATTCGGATGAGGCTGTTTGGCCTCAACTTCCTTTTGCCGAAGAGCATTCTCTCGTTCCTCTCGCATCCTCCGTCCAGCATCCTTGATCTTATCGTTATCCTCTCGTCTGCGCACTTCATCGACCTCCTGATCCATCTTCGTCTTTTTGAACGCCCGTTCACGTTCTTCCAGTTCCGTCACCATAGTCTTCCGTTTGGTGTCATACGTTTTGAAGCGAGCTTCGCGAGCATGCTTTGCACGGAGTTTGGCATCGAGCGCAAGACGACGCAACGGATCTAGCAGCAGTTCATACGCCTGCGTCAGCTCGTGGAACTTTTTTGCTGCGTCTGGGTCATTCCTGTTCTACACATTGTCAGAGTATGACTGGTCATATGGTATCCATACTTACACGGTCAGGATGGACCTTGCGAGACGTTTGTCGATACGCTGTCCGAATATCTTGCTCAGTGCATTGGTCGTTAAGGCTCAGCAGATCGTAAGGGTTGACCTCAATTTCCGCCATGAAGGTTAAGAGCAGAATATGATGGCATCGATCATGTCATCAATCTTATCGCTTTAACCCAAGCCGACGATAGCCTCACTCTGGGCTATCAGTTTCCGGGGAGCTGACTAGATGCGCAACTGCTAATAGTGAAGCCTCCAGGGTATCATCTTGCCTTCGTCATAATATTTCATTAACCCAGATTGTTATTCTAATGAAACAGGTGTCTTCGAAGTATGTCTACATGATACAAAAGGTATGGTTGATACAAGGGCGTTGGCGGTTGAATACAGTAGCGGTAGAGAGTTCGCTTCGAGGTCAAGGCGAAGGACGACGAGGTCCAGAGAATCGATATGGATGCATTCTGTCTCGGACTTCCTTGGCCAACTGCCTTTGCGGAAGCCGTAACTGAGCAAGCGATTGACCAGTCAAGAGGAAGCCCTTGCCGGGCTTGGTGGTTGGTGGGAGGACGATTACCGCCTCAGCTTCCTCGAAAGCGCAGGGAACCAAGGTGAGTTTCGTAGGACTCGATTGGGTACTCGCGTCGGAAGGAGAAGGGGACGGAGTTCGTGTAGAAGAGGACATCGAAACGCGTCGATGGGATTGCCATGTGCGTTGGGTCTGATAATGCTGGTCAGGGAGAGTATAGGAAGGAGTCGGAGACATACCATGTGTTCGTATGAATCGTAGCAAGTAGGATGAGACTCGGGCAGAAGATTGAGAGCGCGAAGAGAGGGAAGCGTTGGGCGAGCGGCGTAAGAAGACATGATTCGTTGGTAGTTCGTTATCCGCCGGGGTGGAGGGCCTGCCCTTTTAGTATTTGGTCGTGGAGTAGAAGATGAGGGGGTATAGGAGGAGGAGTGAGTGGGAAGTCGTAGAATCGTGGAGTTGCTTTATACGCAAAAGAAAGCATTGACCATTCGAAGTTTGTTTGAGTGACAGTCATTGTCCGTTGATCCCACATTGTCGAACCGACTTGAGCTTGCGATTAGCCGACAGAACAATAAATCGTATTCGTATGCATCTCGAGGCTTCAGACAGGGTGTTCCACGTGAAGGAGAGACAAAAGCTGGCCATGATGAGCCATGATGTTGCAGGTGAGGAACAGAAAAGCACGACACAGCCACCACATCTGCTAATTATGTCCACCGCCAACCTCCCCCAAAAAGTAACCATTGTGCGCCAACTCGCTTCCTTGCCAAGCCTCTGTCTCAGTGCCCAAATAGATGAAGGGCGCAGCGCCAGATCTCTCTGCTGCAACTTATCAAATTTTTGACGAATCCCATACTATCGGCAACCCGCTTCGTTGGATGCTCATGAAGAAGTGCGACCACGTCTTGTCTTGTCCTCCATATGCAGCCTCATTGACGCCAAGCTCAGCCCGAAAGTAGAGTTCTGTGGATATAGGTGAGCTCATATCATACCATTGGCTTTTCGGCTCAGTGTGTTGCAAGCGTCCCCCATCCTTCAGAAAACCTCATTCAAGTCCGAATCCAAATGTACGGTGAGTATCTGAGCTTTTTCATGGTACCCATTGTTTTCTTAAGTGCACCAAACAGACAATCTATCGTCCCTCACAGCACTTATCGAAGCTCTCTCCAACCTCGACTCACTCTTCTCAACCATCGAAACAAAATACGTCGATGATCTCAACGGAGGCGACTACGAACGTTGGGAGGAAAAGAGCTAGCGTTTGAGTTGTTCAAACTCGCCAAAAGTATTGTATGTTTCTTGTATTCCCCAAAATCACGGCTGAGCAAAAATGTCGCCAATTTCTTCAACCGCTTCAGCAACCCTCTCGGGGGGCTGTTCCTCATCGTCCTCCGGGCGCAGTCCGCGCCATCTCTGAACTTTGTTCTGCAAGAGCACCTCTATTTCTTCCAGTGACCGGCAATTGGCCAATGTGGTTCGAAACTTGGTGTACCACGGACGACGATGGCTGATATATAGCAAATCAGAACATGTGTGTACGCGCGAAGTAAAAGCTGACCACTGAGAATCAACGAAATGGCGGACATGTGTTGCCATTGTCGAAACGGTCGCTACATCTGGATACATCCTGCAGATGGAGAGGTATTCGAGGGAGATGGCGACCGGGTCGGGTGTGTAGTTTGCGAAGAGGCTTGGTCGTCTTGACAAACGACTCCGTCGCCAACAAAAATACTCACCAAGGGTTTCCAAGTAAGGACTCGCCCACCATAAGCCCGTCTGCGCCAGTGGTCTTGAGATTTGCCTCCAAATCATCCCATGTCCGAACGTTGCCGTTGCTGATTATGGGGACTCCTAAATTGTCTTTCAGGCGCTTCACCTGGGACAAATCGGCAGGCCCGTGTCTTCTGCGCTGGGCGGAGACGGTGCGTGCGTGTAGAGTAATCCACGAGACACCACATGCCTCCAGCCTTTCTGCCAACTCAAGCGTCTTGAATGCGGGCTGGCACAGACGGAGTTTCGCTGAAGTAGGGACAACGAACGATTTAGACATCGCTGCAACTGAACGCAGCCTATTAGACGAGAAAACATTATTGACCTCGTGCTACCTACCTATTTCCTCAACGAGCGGCCAGTCTCTCTGTCCCAACAAATAAGCCCCGAAGTGATTGTCCAATGCAGCTTGCTGAGGACAGCCAAGATTGAGGTCTGCACGGATTGATTCCGTCGATTCACGAATAAGAGGGGATTCAGAAAAATGGTACCAATCGCATGGCAATATTGCTGCAGTTTCCGACCACCTTTCACGAGTGTTTCTGGATCGTTTCCGCAGAGCTGGACGACGACGGGCTGGTCTGCTGAGAGTGGTTTGGCAGTCAAGTCTCGCAAGCAGAGTTCGAGGTAGTCTTGATCGTCCAGCAGCAGCTCGGGCTTCAGCATTTGCGTATAGGCAAGTGTTGCGCCGTATCTGTGAACGAGTTCCCTGAATGGCTGGTCGGACTGGTTCACCATTGGCGCGCAGATCCTGGATAGTTTTCCGGGCTCCATTATTCTCGATGATGCCTAATACTGTCACGATAATTCTGTTGCTGAATGTTGGTCAAAGAAAGGTTGAAGAAGGAATACTGTGATGCGATCACACTATGCATCACTGTCACACGTGACTCTTGACTCAAGTTTTGTTCAACTTCAACTTGTTGAAGCCTCTCTGCACCATACCAAACAAGCACTGGGACAAGTGCAATGCGCTCAAGCTCGCTCTGCCATATACACGTGTAGGTGTAGATTGTCATATGCATCTAACGAGGCTAATTGTCAACCACGCGGAATGAACCGACTCCGTTGGTTCATCTACCCTTCTCAGACCACTCAAATACTCACATATACCTATGTAACGGTTTCATTTCGGTTTTTAGCTGCTTACCGGTGCATCCACATTGACAATATGATGTCCGCAAGGTTCTCTTAGGGGTTTTCATGAAACTTATCAACATTGATGTATCCCGCTGACTATGTTTATCGGTTCCAGACTGGCAGGGCCCATGGCGAATTCTGGAGGACACGACGCGTTCCACAATCTTGGTGACAAGTTCAGGCTCATCCACCCTTCGGTGTCAACACAGTCGACTCATCAGAGTCATCTGGCTGTACTGTCTTGTTGTCGGACCAAAGAATATCGGTAGTCCTCGAGCCGGGCTCCGATGGGCCTTCGAAAAGTTAGGTCTGGTAAGCAAAGCTTATATGCGGGGCTTGACGAATCCTCAGGCTACAGAAAGTCATCAACGAAGATCCACTGGATTTTGGATGTAATCGCTGCGTCTAGAACGTTCTTCAATCTCACAGAGTTGTGCTGTGGACCGGTCCGCCCCAAGTGGCCGGCGCGCTGGCGAAGTCTGCAACTGTCTGTCAACGCAAGTTTAGTAGCTTAATAGATGAACAGACTTGAACAGGAAGAATCCAACAGCCAGACCACATGTCTGTGCTCAATGTGCCTCTCATCTTTTCATCCATCGACTTTCGCCATCGAAACTCTCATCGAATGCATCCAACATCCACTGGCCGAAAACGCAGTCTCGTCACATATGCAACTTCTCCAGCTAATTTTGTGTTCGTAGCTTGTTGGTTTATCAACGTTTGGTGCTTATCTTTTTCGGTGGGTTATTTCTGGATGAAGGTGTCAATGCTGCGGTCCCGTTGTTGGTATGCAGAGTCGCATCATCCTGCTGTCCGTCGAAAACCGTCGCAGATACAACTTTTTCGCCATCAGAACTCTCCGCCATCGGCACACAAGTCAAAACCTGCAAGACCGGTCTGGGCTCTTGTTCAAAATAGTCGGCTGGTTCTCAAAAAATCGAAAAGAAATATGGCACCACTCCTTCAAAGTGCTTCCCCATTCCCCAGATTTCCGAAGCGGATCCCCACCGCCTAAATTTGCAGATTACTATCTCGGATCGAATTCTGACGGTCAATTTCGAGTGCCCGTCAGTCTGCCAACGTGGGCCCTGAAGAGTCTCGCAATCCCCTTGATTATGGTCCAGGCTTACTTTCCTCAAGTCGTGGAGATAGCTGGTTGCGACGTTAATGCTCTGGCTTCGACCTGTTGCAATGACTCGTCAGTTTACCGCCAGTTATAGGCGGGAAGAGTTACCTCCTTCACAGCGTCCCTCGTTCCCATGTCCATCTTTCGGCTGCATGAACGGAAGGATCCAACTTCCTCTCACATTGAACCTGTTTGCGATCGCACTTAGCACTGTAACTTGTTCTGTGCGACGGACGGTGACCTCGGTTGCCAACTGGGAAGCGGTCTCTGGCGCTTCGTGTGCGGAGTCTTATCATGTCTCGGCTAATGGGCATTCTATTCGAGCTCCGAATACGCGTGGATACTATATCTTTCGATTCTTGGTTCTTTCACATATCCTGTGCCTGGTCCGGTCATTTGGGGAAGGTGCTTGTCCAGTCGGATTCCTTACCGTCTGCCTGCATTGCCCATTGTCCAGTCTCCGCCGGTCAATTGGTGCATGTAGATCTGGTTGTTAGTTTGCGGAAAGTCGCGGACCGCGTTCGAACGCCATCAATATTGGCCCCAAGAGCAGAAACGGCGAACTCGAGATGCTAAAAATGACAAGACCTCAACGCGGGACCGGACCGGAAAGCACCAAAAAAGTTGAGGGTAGCTATATATTTTTGTGACGTGTGGTATACATACAACAAGGATTCAATGGATGTCCGTGAAATGAAGAAACTCTATATGTCGCGCTTCGATGGAAGGCGACTTTTTGGGCCGAGGGGCAAGGGTCATGATGTTGACTCGTCGCTGGGGCCAATGACCACCTTGATGACTATGCGATTCTCTTCGTCTAATCCCCGTATTAGGAGGTCGAACGCAGAGCGAGTTTCGTTCAGAGTGAAGCGATGGGTGATGAGTCTATTGATCGGACCGAGTTTGCCGCTTGCGAGGAGATCGAGTGCTTCGGGGTATGTGTTGGCATATCGGAATGAGCCAATGAGGTCCACCTCACGAGTAGCTGCAGCTGAGAGCGGGAGAAGGACATTGCGAGACCCCATGCCGATTAGCATGACCTTCCCACCGATTGCTGCGGCCTGAAAAGGTGTTAGAGAGGACCGCCACTTGGAGAGGAAATTTTACATGGACAGACATCTGGATACACGGCTCGGCGCCGGTGCATTCGAACACGACGTGGAAGCCATCGGTGGCGCCGAACTTGTCGAGAGCTGCCTGAATATTTTCTTTGGCGCGTCCCAGAGCGTCGTCTGTCTTGTCGCCCATAGGTAAACAGAATGAATCGTCAGCGAAACCGTTGGATGTGGCAAAGTCCAGGCGAGCTTGATTGATGTCGACCGCGACAACCCGCGATGCACCTTTGGATTTGGCCACGGAGCATGCCAGCAGACCTATGGCTCCAACACCAAATACCAAAACGGTTTGACCTTGGGAGAGTTGACAGCGGCGAGAGGCATGCAATAGGACAGATAGCGGTTCGGCGAGGGCTCCATCGTCGAACGAGCATGCTTCTGGTAAACTAGGGGAACGTGAGCCAAAAAAGGCAAACGAGAAGAAACGGCGACTGACGGGTGGAGAAGATGGGCAGGGTGATTAATGTATGATTGGAGAGTGCCATCGAGGTGGGGGAATGTCTTGGCTGAGCTGCAGAAACGAAGGTCCTTGCAAAGGTTGTATCTCCCAGAGGAACAAAACGAGCATTTGTTGCACATGATACCCGCCTCAATCGCAACACGGGCTCCAACGCTCAGCCCCTTCACACCAGGCCCGACAGCAGTCACGACACCAGCCGCTTCATGCCCGAGTATGAGGGGTGACCGGAGCACAAAGTCGCCATTTCGTCCATGAGCGTAGTAATGCACTGTAAATAAAGGCATTAATGTGCGGTAGCGACAGCGAGGAGTGACCCACGATCACTTCCACAGAGGCCAGTCGCGAGCACTTTGACTTGGGCGAAACCGTGTTGAGGAGGCCACAATGTTCGTTGTTCAAGGCGGAGGTCTCGTTTTCCATGAAGAACGGCGGCTAATTGCGAGGAGAGTGCGACTGGCGACATTGGAACCGGGAGTGGTGGGGGGATTGGTGACTTGAGCCGGAAATCCAAGGTGCATTTTATTGCAGAGGGGGCACGGAGCTTCGGACCGGTGATGCGGATGTAGCATTGTCAGCCATAAAACAAGTTTCGGTACAGTCGAACAGCACCACACCACGAGACATTCGTTCGAATGCTCATTTCTCACCGCATTGGCACCGTCGTCGCTCAGCTTCGTTCCCAAATGACATCGCAAGTGACGTTTCCGACCAGTAAGTATCGCACGGCTGGGATGTGATTTGTTTTTTTTTGTGGACGACTGATCTTCCCTCCCAACTGTCATCCGGGATGAGTCGGTCCGTTCAGCGACAACCGCCTGACGCGCCCAGGTCGTTGCTCCATCAGAACAAGCAAAGCCGAGAGCGCGTGTTCAACAACCGAAACATTCGCCGTCGACGGTAATTCCCATAAGTAGAGCCGTCGCGGAAGCCACAAAAGAGGCTTCTCAAGTTCAGGTTCATGGAAGTGACCCTCTTTCTTGATCACAGAAATCTGCAGCCGGTCTTGTCTTGGAATCGAAGGATACATATAGCCGTAGGCAGCGGAAGGCAAAACCGCGCAATTAACGAGGAACCTGTGTTAGGCTTTGAACCAATTGTGGGCCTCATCGTTGATTCACCGATGGGTGTGTCGTTCGTCATCCGTCTTGTTTACCCTGCGACCAGATGGGCCAAGCAGGGTCGACAAGGCAGAAGCTAGCTTTGATCGGCCACCAAACGAACACGCCTTCTTCGACCGAAAAACACCAAGTCTACGTTGCTTGCGGCCGATACCATGAATGGATGATGAGTCATAACCACGGACACTAATACTGATATCTACGTGAGGGAAACGGCGGGATGAGCTTGCCCGGGGTTGTAGTCGCATAATTCCGCACAAAATAGCGTGGTGAGGCCTGCAGCCAAAGCCGAGGGTGAAAGTAGAAGTCAAGTTGATGGTGCTGTGATGAATGAGGTCAACGAAACGTGACGTGATAAGCCAAAGTTCGAAAGTTTCCACCTCCCTCACTTGAGTTTAGCACTGACACAGACTCATTGAAATGGGCTTTCTGTCTCAAGCACTGCACATTACCTCGTCTTGAATCTTTGCTCTGAGTAGTCTCGGCGCGCACACACTGGCAGTCAGTATGGTTTGTTCTCCACAAAGCGCAATGTATTTCAACTCTTCTGTCAATGGCAGCAACCATCCGACAAGCTTGGTATGCTTCAAGGCCCAGATTTCAGGCTGCTAGTCCGCTTCTTCAAACGATCTCCCGGGCGAACCAGTGAGCCCAACGAAATCTGCTAGTAGTCCGATTACCTCGAAGGTTGCTCAGTGTTCATCTCCGTCTTGGTCTACTAGTCTGCGGTAATCCACTATGACTATCTATGGCCATCCAGTGCGTTAGCACGAGTTATTCACAAGCTTCTTCAAGAGAGGAAGAGTTATCGTGAACACTACGACAGTTTTGTTTACTGATGCTTACATATATCGGCTTCTAAGTTCTGGCCGCGCACATGAGGATTCTGCGGACCCAGATTGTGCCACACAAAGAGGAAATGTTGTGTATCATAATCTAATCTACACACTGTCACATCTGTCACATCGTTGGTCCGTGTTTTCGGCTTGTTCCCGAACGGCCACGACCGCTCGATCCAACTTTGTCCCGCCCACCATTGGTCCCCATTATTGGCCCATAGCGATAGCCACAATCATAGCCGGTAAGATATCATGTTTCTACGCAATCATGAGCGCTCTCGGTCTCCCGTCTACCTCTCCCCACGACTCCCTCCTTTCACCGCGTCCTGCCGTCACTCAGAGTCACATCTCCGCGTTTTTGGTCAACAGGGTCGACCCCGGAGCTTGCTGCTAGCCGACAGAGACGATGCCAGCCGGATGTGTCTAGACAGCTGATGTTTTGACTCTGGCCATTCATGACTGAAACGTTCCCCCCCACATCATGGCGATTTCCTTTGATCCCGCGGGCGGAAGCGGAAGCAGCAACGAATCCGGTTTCACCATCACCCGTCACTAGCAACCCACATATATACGACTCGGTTAAGAAAATTTTCCTTTTAACCAATCTCATTTGTCCTCTGCCCCCACTGTGTACTACATAGACCGCCTTTCCTCCAGATTCTTCTCGTTATGACTATTGTTCTTACTCCCGTCTGGTTCGTTGTTCCGATCCACTCTTACTTATTCTGATGATTCTTCAGGCAAAATGGTGTCCAAAAACTCAAAATGGCTCCTCAACGTACGCGATTGCTTGTGCGAGTTATAAAAATTAATGTCTCTCAGCGCCGCCCAGGCCCCAACACGGTCTTACTCCCCCAGAACTCGATGACGAGGTGCACGAAACTCGTTGCATGACCCAGCTTCGCGGCAAAGTGTCTGATATTGTGCGCAACGTTTTACCTCTTCTTCTCATGTACTGAAGCTCATCAAGGAACGTTACATCTACTTGAGCGCACTGAAGGTAGCATGCTTTTCAAATGGTTCGAACATTTGCTGAATCACTGTAGCAACACGATCCTCATATGTTCTATCGCCTCTGCCTGAAACATATGGCCGAATTTACCCCTATCATATATACCCCGACAGTTGGCCAGGCTTGCCAGGAATACAGCCACAACTACCGCCGTCCTGAAGGCCTCGTACATAATTCCACCTCCATCCAACCCCCCCTCATCTTGTTGTAGTTTGCCTCCATCAAAGACAAGGGCAAAATCAAGTCGGTCCTCCGTGCATGGCCAAAGATCGACGATGCGCGCATCAGCGTGGTAACAGATGGTGCGTTGGTCGTCAATCCTATTTTTAGGTATCGATTCCAGTTACCTAGGTTCTCGCATCCTTGGTCTCGGTGACCTCGGAATCAACGGGATGCCCATCTCGATTGGAAAGCTCAGTTTGTATGTCGCTGGCGCAGGGTATGTTGACATTGTCCATGCTACATTCGGACAATTAACTTGGCACTAGCATCCGTCCCCAGTCCACCATCCCGATCTGTCTGGACCTTGGGACCAACACCCAGAAGTACTTGGATGACCCTTTGTACCTGGGCATGCGGAAGCGAAGAGTCCCCACCAACGAAATGACGGAATTTATGGACGAGTTCATGCACGAAATGAGCGTGCAATTTCCAAAGTGCGTTGCTATGGCCATCGTAGATATTAGATATTGATACTAACACCCCTCCTAGACTGCTAGTTCAATTCGAAGACTTCTCAACCGATCATGCATTCCTCTATCTCGAGAGGTACGTTCAAACACAAATATTCTTGTTTTCAAGTACTAATCTATGGCAACCCAGATACCGAAACCAATACCCTGTGTTCAACGATGACATCCAAGGCACTGGCGCTGTTGTTCTGTCCGGCTTCATCAATGCGGCACGTTTGGCATCCGCTGCCTCTGGACAACCCCTCACAGACCATCGTATTCTGTTCTTTGGGGCTGGCTCCGCGGGTGTCGGTGTTGCTATGCAACTCATGAGTTTCTTCACGCTGGAAGGTCTTTCAGAGGAGGAGGCGCGTAACCGCATCTACCTCGTCGACACGCAGGGCTTAGTGTATGCTTCTCGCGGCGAGCTCGCAGAGCACAAGCAATGTAAGTATTCTCCACATCCACTTTTGGTGACCTGACTTTTGCTTTAGACTTTGCCCGAACGGACTATACTGGACCACCAATCAAAAACCTGCTCGATGTCGTTGAATATGTTAGGCCAACGGCCCTGATGGGTCTTTCGACTACGTCGGGTGCCTTTTCGCCAGATGTTATCCAGACTATGGCCGCACTCAACCCCCTGCCCATCATTTTCCCGCTCAGCAACCCAGTGAAACTTTCAGAGTGCACATTTGAAGATGCCGTCCGCTTTACGAACGGCAAAGTTCTTTTTGCCAGCGGGTCGCCGTTCCACGAGCTTGAGCACCGCGGTCAAATGCTCTATCCGGGCCAAGGCAGTAAGCCATACAAGTCCCCGAGTTTGTCCCGCGATTGACGGCCCTTTTTTTCAGACAATATGTATATTTTCCCGGGTCTGGGCCTCGGCGCGATTCTTGCCCGCTGCTCAAGCGTGACGGACTCGATGGTGGAGGCTTCGTCACTTGGTCTGGCGAACTCGCTCACCCCAGAGGAGGAGGACATGAACCTGCTTTACCCCCAAATCGAGCGCAGTGCGTTTCTTTTTTCCTTCGTTCCAGCTGCTCTCTCTGATTCCTTTGCAGTTCGCGAAATCAGTGCGTTCATTGCTATGCAAGTCATCCGGGCTGCCCAAACTGCTGGTGTGGATCGCAATGCCGACCTGCGTCGCATGAGCGACAGCGAGCTGCTTGCTTTTGTCACGAGCAAGATGTGGAATCCCTGAGTACTTTATATATACCTCTTCTACAGTAGACTCTCGATTCTTGCTTTCCATTAGAACCATATAGCTTGCATAATAATGATGAACAAGGCTCCAGTTTGGGCGATATGATGTTGGCCAACTATTCTACAGTAGACTTTCTATTCCCTGCTTTGGAACTGGTACAACGCGTATAATAATACACAGAGGGAACAAATGGGTACAACGACGAAAAGACGAGCGTCCTAGTGTCTACTCGGCGCGAAGGGACTTTTGGGATATACTGGTGCCTGGCTCGGCGTGCTGGAAGGGATACAGCGAATTCGAACGAAAAGAGGGGACGCGCGACCACCCGAGGATGGATTCCGTGCGAGTGAAAAGAGAGCCTGGGATTACGTAAGTTAGATCAGCGATTAGATCAAGAGAGATAAGGTAAAACGACGAACTTGCGAGACTGCGTGTTTCTTGCTGCCGCTTTCGACGGGCGCGCAGGACAAAGACGAGAAAGCCGAGTACCCCAATCAGCACGAATATAATGGCGCTCAGGACACCGGCTAGTACGCCAACTGCCCTATTCGAAGTAGCCCGGTTACCGCCAACCGCGGTTGCGCCAGCGCCAGAGGAGCCCAAAGTGCCAGAGGAGGATGCGCTAGGGAAGCCGAAAGGAGTGACGATGAAGTAGTCGATAGAAAAGGGCGAAGCTGCCTGAACGGAGGTCACATTCAAGAACAGGGTGTGTTCTTGGTCAGCGGAGAGATGGGTGGCGGAAAAGAGGGGCTGGTTGGGGACCTGCTGGGCCGCCATAGGCTCTGCAGTGGCGAGTGGCGATGCGGAGTCGATAGCGTATGCAGCAGTGGGCGGCGGGTGGGTCGAGTTGCTGGACGGTATAGACCCAAAGACGGTAATGCTGCTCCCGTTGAATGTCAGCGTTAACGTAGAGCCCACAGTCTCTGTTTGGTGGGCGGTTTGGAAGAAGGGCAGACTCTCGATTGACCAGTTCGGCGAGTAGTGCACCCGGGGGTCGTTATCCGGGATGCACTGGCCCGGGAAGCAGCCAAATGGCCCCGGGAAAGGACCGCCAGTGGGCCCTGGTTTGGCGCCATTCACAGTTGCAGAAGAAACGGGCAGGCTCGGACTTTGACTCTGAGGGCTGGGTGTTGGCGATGGCGTTGGCGATTTTTCTGGGTCCTTAGCGTCCGGTCCGTCATCTGACCCGCCACCGCCGCCGCCAGATTTCGACCTGTTATCCCCACGGTCATTGTCCGAGTTTTTGCCTCCCCCGTTGTCGCCGCCCCCGCCATTCCCACTGTTGTTATTCCTGAATTTACGGAAGCCAGGGCCTTTCTTGTCGCTGTTGCTGTCGTCGTCGTTGTCGCGTCTCGACCACCACCAACCCGAAAGCCGCGCCATAAAGGACGAAAAACCAGCATCTCCTTGACCTGCGCAAGTTACCTCAAAAAATCGTGCAACGAAAAACCGCACCTCTGAGGACCAGCCCAGGCGGCATGTCAGACGCGTCGACCTAGCGAACAACGGAGTTCAGAAAGAAGCCCACACCCAGACGCAAGAGCACATACGTCGACCTGGTGAAGAATGAAGGGGGCAAGAATGCGAACACTCAGAAGCGGTTTCGACGGGCCTGGGTACCTTTTAACTCCTACATTCCCAGAGCCTGACTTGCTTGATCCCAGCTTGATCAGCATCCGCGGAGGTTATAGCAAGGCTCGTGGCGTTCGGCCTTGCGCACGATCTAAAGGGTCTTATAACAACTTTTACCTTTGTCTTGGCACCGTTTCTGGGAGCAGACCTGCATGGCACCGCTCGCCGGCCTCTCCAAGTAGCCTCCAAAATAACCGGGGTTCCGGCGCAAAAGCAGTCGATATTATTACTCGTCAGTCATCAGCTGGTGCTACCCAAACGAACGGACCACGGTGTCAATAGTTGAAGACAGGTGCCAGTGCCTGAGAGTCTTTGCTGGCCAACGCTGGTTGCTAACCGCGTCATCTCTATTAGATCTATCCTTCATATCCCGGCTAGTTTTTTCAGTGTCGCAAACTCCTGCTTGCCCGTAGCTTTGCACAGTGCGTGGAATTTGGAGTGGGAATTTTTCAAAAGAACACCCGGACTGCAAAAAAAAACCCATCAGCATCCACCCCGCCAAGAAACACCGACGACCTACGAGTCAAACTCCACGATCTTCCCTTGGTCGAGAAGCATCACCTGGTATTGTTGGGTCAGACGCCGCAAACACGACCACGCGATGGCACCCACCCGATCGTAGTCAATAACAGTCCGAAGACGGTGGGCAATCGTGAGAATTGTACTCTCCGCGAATTCTTGCCGTATGGTCCGCCCAATCAGCTCGTCTGTTGCGTAGTCCACACTTGCCGTGGCCTGACAGACACAAGCGGTTAGCCTGCAGCGAAAATAGCCCTGAGCTTGGCGGGTACGTACTTCATCCATGACGAGGATTCTCGAGCGTTTAAGAATTGCGCGAGCCATGCAGAGCAACTGTTTCTCTCCCGTTGAGAAATTCTCGCCACCCTCCGAAACGGCCGAGTCCAGATTGCGGAACATGTTAACATTGACCGTTGTTGGGTCCTCCTCATTTTCCGGCAGCTCAGAAGTCGACGAGGGGATAAGGTGCACTCTTCGAAGCGCCTCGAAGATGTCGGCGTCTTGATATTCGTCGAAAACATCGAGAGTTGAGCGGAGAGTGCCGCTCAGAATTGTTGGGTCCTCTGTTCATAATTAGCTCTCTCCTGCCTACCAGAGACGCTGAACTCACGAGGAATGATCGTGATCCTACTACGCAGATCACTCAGTCCAATTTTGGAAATATCTAGGCCATCAACAACAATTCTTCCCTCAGTTGGTTCGACGAAGCGGAAGAAAGATAGCGCCAATGTGCTCTTGCCGGAACCGGTTCTATGTAAATTGGTTTTTTAGCGGCATGCAACCAAATTAGGACAATCATACCTTCCTAGAATGCCCACCTATTCAATGATGGATGGGTTTTTTAAAAAAACAGTATAACAATTGATATACCTTTTCTCCTGGTTTGATTTCAAAGTTGAGGTTATGAAGAACAGGCGGCAACTCCGGCTATATCTGGAATAAACGACGGTGATGTGGGCTGAAATGGCAGCCTACCGCGTAGCGAATGACGAGATCTTCGCAACGGATAGCCCCTGTGGACGGCCATGTTGGGTCTGGTCTGGGCTCCACAAACTCTGGTGCTTCCCGATCAAGCTCTGAGTACTCTTTGACACGCTCAAGTGCGACCTGCGAGATGTTTAACGCGGGCGATGAGGTTCGGGACATCGGAGTTACCATTGATTGCTCCAGGCCAACAAACCGGCGAACCAAAAACAGCCTGTCGGACAACATGAGCTACGAAACCCAACGCCCGTAGATGGGGGAACGAACAGGTCATTGGTAATTGTGTTAGCAAAGGCAAGGGCAAAGCCAGCCAAAGCGGCCGAAATCCCTCCGTTAAAAACAGCAACAAATGCAATGGCACCCATGATGCCACTCGAGAGAATGTTGAAGCGAATCTATGGTTGATGAGGTGGTGGATGATGAGGCACGGGTAAGAAGCCTACACTGAGCCACCGGTTGACACCCCACATCCAGTAGTATGGGTTGGAATTCTATGCAAATCAGAGGATGTGGTGGCGCGACATGACGAATGGTGCATACGGTATCAACACAACGGAGCATGTCGCGCAGGAATTTGGACGATGCCCCGAATGCTCGGAGAATAGCAACTCCAGCAATCGTCTCCGAGTACATCGAGTACAATGGCGAACGGGTCTTTGAAGTTTATCAATAATTGTCGTGCGAATTAATGGAGAGGCTTACGACGGAATCTAGTCGTCGCATATCGCGTGATGTCTGACCATAGACCTTCGCAGCTAGGAAGATAATCAGGTTCGGTTCCGGGTCTGGATGAAATGATCTACCGTTGTAATAAAAGATGCCAGTGAGGATCGACGCAATAATGAACGGAACACCGCCAACAACACTGATGGCAATGATGGTGGTCTGATGCTGAATCAGCAGGAGAGAAAAGACACTAAGAAATAGCTCACAATCGAAGAAATCAAGTAGGCAGTGGAACGACCAAAATTGTCGGACAGGTTGCTATCGATGCCTAGAGAAATGAGATGGAAATTATGGAGAGCACATGATTATACCTTCAAAATCTTTCCCGAAGCGATTCAAAACGCGTCCACGCGAGACAGTATCGTGGAAACGAATCTTCGCAAACAGCACCCCTTCAAGTAGTCGTTTGTACAACACAGTGGAGGCATGAATAGATCCCCGGTCTGATCATGATTAGCCTGGCTCAATGGTGAACAACACAACTCACATAGCACAAACCATCTCACGGTGGTCAGAATCAAACCTTGAAAAATGTCAATATGAGTTTGGTCAGTGTAGAGGGGTCTATCCCGGACCTAACGTGCTGAGCTAGAGGTACATCAGCACCGATGAAGACATTCAAGGAACCGTTCACTGCTCACGATAGCGTAGATGGAGATATAGTAAACAGCGGAGTTTGACCCGTCATCTCGTGACCAATAAGAGACCCAGCCGTTTTCCACCACCGGTCCAAGGGCCGCGACAACGAAAACCAACACAAAGATTGCCCAATAGCCGCTGGCGCCACAAGCTTGGATGTAGGTTGCCCAAACATCCCGTGCCACACGTCCGACGGCTCGTTTCTCCTCCTCGATGAGCTTCCGTGGGGCCTTGGCATCCTTTTTGTTGATGGCGTTTTGGATCGTGGAGGTGGTGGCTTCGGTTTCAGGTTTGCCCTCGATGGAAGTCTCGATCGCAGCTTCAGTTTGATCTTCTTCGTTTGCAGTCGTCGACTGCACCAAGCTACTCATGACTCCCGAACTTTGGAATGCGTCTTTGTCCCCTTTGAACTGGACTCGTCCATTGTCAAGTGCAACGATGTAGGCGGCACCTGGTGCACAGAGTTGCACGTGATGCGACACGAGGATGACCGTCCGATTCTTCATCAGCTCCCCTCGAAGGCAGTTATTGTAGAGATGCTGAGCGGTATGCGCATCGACTAGAAATCAATCAACTCAGTAGCGCCGAGCCAATACATCGGACAGCTCACCAGCAGAGAGAACATCATCTAAGAGGAGGATGGATGCGCGAGAGTCTATACGAAATCATTAGCAGTGAAGATGCCAAGACATGCCAAACTAACAAACTGCGCGGGCTAGCGATACCCTTGCCTTCTGGCCACCACTCAAATTTACCTGCGAGTCGGGTCAGCGGGATGCTAGGACGTAGTATCGAAACATACCCCTCGTTCGCCAATTTCCGCTTCGTCGCCATCCTCAATAATCTCTAGGTCACTGACCAGAGCACAGACCTAATTTTGATCAGCAACTGGATGGCCAACCCTGGAAAGTAGAACGACCTCAAGCGTGAGATGATAACGCTCTTCGTCGTAAGGCAGATTGAAAAGGATGTTTTCTGTGAAGAGTGCACTGAGTTGTGCGGAAAAGATCAAGATCATTATTACCTTTGATTGATGCATTTCGTAGCCACGCAGCCTTAGAGAGAAATGAGCAGACGAAACTGATAAAGCTTGATACGATTCACCTGTGGAACGAATGCGCACATGCCAGAGACAATCCATTGCTCCTTCGATATCGTCTTTCCGGCGAACTCCGCAAGCGCATTGGGCGGCGATCGAGGACAGAGCATCTGGCCGCTGAGGATATCCGCTTCCCCGAGAAGTGCTAAGAGCAGCAGAGTTTTTCCGGACCCGAGTTTGCCACAAACGAGTGAAAGCTGGCCAGGGGGGAATTGCAAAGAGAGATCCACGAGAATGAACTTGTGACGAGGCGTCGATGCGGCGGAAGGTGTCGCACTTGCACTGGCAGCATTACGATCTTGAGGCCACGTGACCGTGCATGACTGGAAAGCGATTGTCGAAGACTGCTCAGAGAGTGGCGGGACAGGGGTAACTTCTGCAGTATTAAGGTACTGCAAAATGTTAAAAATGGTGTACGTGAGAAGGATGTACTCACTTTCTCGATACGACGCAAGGAGACTAGTGATTGAAGCATGTTGATCAAGGTTTCTGGAAGAGCATTGAGGGCAAATTTCATCTCGTTGAAGACTGGATCGAATGAATGCCGGTCGAAAAAGTTGCTGGTTGGACCTACTGATGATCTAAAATAGTGTCAAAAAGTTTCCCATGGGAAAGAAATAATGAAGATACCGAAGTGAAAGCAACGGATGGGGTCAAAACCTCCTTCCTCACGACCGCATAGTGCCAGAATGACACCAATGTCACCAACATGGGTGATCCATTCCAAATCGCGTTCCACAGGACCTGTGAATGCATTAAGGATAAGACGGAAGCCGAATCAAGGTTGTCTTACCTCGATAGTGTAGTTGAGCTTCTGATATTTAAGCTCCTTTGCGCGGATCTTCAACACTCTGGCTTCAAAACTTCGCTCCCATGCCATGAACTTGAGCATGCGAATAGCGCCGAGAATTTCGTTCATCAACGCAACTCGTTCGTCCCGTGCCTTCATTAGATTGTCCTGAGCATCTGAAGAGGTTCGGCGACATTGAAGAACAAGAAATGTGATACTCACTAACTACCTAATAAAACGGTAAGTGACGTCCTTTGGTTTTGTCTATTACCACTCACAACTTTCCCGGCGAAGTGATTCATTGGCAGGAACAAGCAGGTTACCGCGAGACCAAACAGGCACGAGATACCTAGTAGTTTGTAGAGGAATATAGAACCAACAACGATTTCGATGGGCGAATCTAATTATCGTAAGCCACTGTTGCAGCAAATTAGGCTTGAACCCACCAATCAGGGTAAACAAGTGCCAGGCAAATTCGCTGACTCGATCGACGTCGGTGGTCCTAAATCGGGGTGTCAACTCGACGGGTTAGACAATCAGCCGACGCATACATCAGTGTCATGATTTGGGCTTTTGAAGAAAAGTCGTCCTCGTCCTTTTTGTCGCTTTCCTTTGTCTCTTCATCCTTGTCCTTCGCTTGGGTAGATGCAGAAGACGCAACGTCCTTGCGGACCAGCGTCTTGGCGTATAGGATGCTGTTGAGTTGTATGCGGAAGCGAACTTGCAAAGTAGTCGTGGAAAGAGACCACAGCTGACCGGTAACTGAAGGGCAGACAATTCAGTAGAAAGAAAAGACAAACTGGAGGGTGGAACGCACGTAGATAAGAAATTACATTCGTGGCAAAGAGCGAGGCGACCCATACCCAGCCCCATGCTGGGTCTTCCCGATTAGGATCCGTTTCGAGATATGCGAGAAGCATTCGCAAGAAGAATGGTGGAGCATAGAAGAGAACCGCCGCGGTGGCTGCGAGTGTAAATTGGGCAAAGAGACCCCAGGCATTGAGGCGCAGCAGGCGATAGGCCAACAGCGCACCAGATCCTGCAGCTGGCTTCCATGAGGCAATTCGTAGTTTGATCGTGCGCATGGCCGTCTTCATGAGCGAGTAGTTGTATGTGGCTCTCATGCTGGTTGGGCAGTAAATCAACAAAGATCAATCATTTGAACGACAAGACACGGACCTCCCAGGTACGATAGGAAGGTCCGCAATTTCGAGGCTCTCGGCGGTGTTGCCTAGCATGACCACTTTGGTGGTATAAGAGAAGAAAAGCATGTCCCAGGGTGAGCAGCCCACAACGCCTGTAACGTTCTCCTGGTCGGTATTGGTTAACGTGGCCACCGTCTTGGGTGAATAAATGTCGTCGGGTGGGTAGTGAAGCGCTGGTCCGAGGGGCGTTGTCCATGAGACTACGGAGGCGAGAATGTACACCGCCAAAACGCCATACCATAGTTGGTCAATCGTGTTACTGGAAATCACAATAGTGTTGCTGGGTAGAATAGCTATGAAAGCCAGGGAGAGTGCAGGAATCGTCGAGAGCGCACACAAGTGCCAAATTCGCTCCGAATTGGACTGTACATCGTTCCCCTTGACCGCAAACACAGCGAATCCAAATGAATAAAGCGCATATGCGAGATATAGGGCGTAGGTAATGATTTGGCTGTTCTCCTCTTTGTGAAAGACGGAAAGCCCCAAGCTGGCAGCTTGAAGCCCAGTCACGGCCGCGAAGAGCAGGGCGAGAAAAAATTTGCGCCGTTTGGACTGTATGTCTTTTGAGTGTCCCGCATGGGATAGGTCAAAATTAACGGACCTTTCGCCAGAATGCTTCTGCCTCTATGGGATAACCGTCAATGACATCCTCTGCTCTCGTCACATCGAAAGGGTCTTCGCCACCGTCATCATCGTCCACATGAACTGGCAGCTGAATCTTGCCCTCGGTCGGCCAGTTGAGGTACAAGCAAGCGGCGCTGATGACTGCGCAGCCGGTGAGAGCTGACGCAATCTCAAGCTGGTAAAGCATGGAGGTGAAGAGAGAAGAAGAGAAACGAGCGTAAATTTGGTTTCATCGCGCAAGATAAGTCAAAGTTTTCGCAGCCGAACTCCGAAGTCACGTGGACCGTTGACCCTGGATTCGAATCTCTGTTCTCGCCCCACACAAGTCTTCATGCAAAATTCACACCATATGCAATGATGATTCCTCGAGCCCTCCACTACTATGTTCCAAAAGCAACCTACTCGGTCGCTTGTGGGAGACTCAGATCTTGAGATTTTACTGTCCACTGACAACCATCAGCATGCAACTACGATCAGGAAGTATTACTTGTATGACTCGAAACGAGCTTCACAATGCCGCTCTAATCCAGTTCCTTTTCAAGCCTTACTACACACAGTGGTACAAACCGAATCTATAAGTCATCGACGGACCCAATATCGACTGGGATCAACTCTTTGAAATGGCCTTTCAAACTTTGCAATGTCTTCTTCAGTTCCGTTGTCTTTGCGAAATCGTCGGAAGACAAATCTACGAAGGTATACCACCTACAGAAAAATTTCCAAGCCGATTGGGCAGGAGACGGAGAAGATGGCCAATTCCTGCCCCTTCGCACTGCTGACTCGAAACGTCTTGTCGCTCCGTATCGCCAAAGGTTGTTGTGGGCGTCACAACATGCTGTTCGATAACCTCAGTCAATAATATACCGCTCTTCAACTGACTTACACAGTTGTCTTCCGCCCTAGCACCCCTCATCCCACAAATCGCTGTCTTTTTACAAACCGTATCGTTACACGGTTGAATATGCGCTCCCCGAGTTTTGAACTCGTTATAACGCTGGAAGGCAGTATCGTTCTTCTCGAATGCTTCCGTCACCGCGTGCCAAAATTTAGCATCGAGAGGTGTACTTGAATCAAGAGCGTTCAAGAGTTGCCCATATTCTTCTCGTGCACTATAATACAAGCCCCACTCGGCTTCAGAGTATTAGCCTTGCTATACGGGCTGCTCAAGTCAACTCACGCTCAACCTGATAATTAGGGTTTGCCATATCAGCTGAGGAGATGGCTTAAGTAATAGGTTCCTCCCAGCGTAAATACTCACCGATGTACACCTTAGCATCCATTATCTCATATGTCTCTGGATCGACATCATAAACCTTGAAGGCCGGATTTCCACCTGCAAAGTTCGAGTTTGTTCCTGCATAGAGCCTGGAACATACTTCTTGGTGTCAACGCTGGTCCTATCCAGGCTACGCTGATCGCCGTTTCAACATTCTGATCTGCGTAATTGGAGTAGGCGACTTGAAATTCATCCTGTCCTTGCCTAGTTAGGAACGGCGCAGCGAGTAGGGACACAAACTAAGGACGCACGTAGTGAGTATGGCCAAAAAACTGCCCAGCTATAATGCCGTAGTAATGCTTGATCACTTGGTCGTAGTAATTCGACTGCAACCATGTCATTGTGAGCATGGCAGACACACGAAACTTGCACTTGCCTGGTCGCTGAATGTGTCTTGATTCCCAGGTGGCATATGTCCGATGATCCAAACACGCTTACCCGCCTTATCAGCCTCGCGTAGTTCCTCCACCAAAAACGCCAAAATTTCGTGCGGATCATATCTGATCATAAATCAGATCCAATGATGACGGTTGGGACTTGGTCTCTACGGTGGGGTTTCTGAGGCATATAACCAAAAGCTTCGACTCGTTAGCTGGTAGATCTCCTGAGAGGTGGATGCGTACTTTTGTTTATACCAGTACACTGTGTTGATTGATATGATACGAAGATTCGTCCCAGGGACCTCGACAGAATAGCTTCCAGAGAAATGCTTAACCTCTCTAGCAGCAGAAATGTCGGTCCAGTGCTGTTGATGATTTCTTTGGCTGGTGATGAAACAAATCAAGCAGCTTACTGCCCATTCCTTTCCAACAAGATCAAACACCCATTGAGCATTATATTTGCTGCTCGAGCTCAATGGGAAGTTATTTGCAGGAGCCGCGTCACTGCAACAAAATAAGAGGTATGTTGTCGTCCAACCCAGATTTAACACCCACTGATTCCCTGTCAATGACTTATCGTAAGTTTCCGCCATACCGAGTGGTTTGTTGAGCTTACCGATGGCAGGAAATACGGGACTGCCCAAGACAGACTCAAGCGCGTGATTGAAGGAGTTCATATCGCCTGTTACTTCACTAACGATAATAATGTGAGTCAAGTTTGTGAGCAGATTTTATTATCCAGCTACGTCTTGTTGATCTGCCAAACAGCGGCTGTATTTTGGTTAGACCTTTGAGAGAATCACGCTTGCCGTACCTTCGACCACATCTCCTGTGAATATGCTCCACGCATGCATGGCCGATATTTTCTTGAGCAGTGACTTGGCGAGGACGACTGGACAACTTTGATTTCAACCAAGCCTTATCCCGAATTGACGCGTAATACGCACCCGGACTGTCACAGTTACGGTTTCCAAATGGACCCGCTGGCTCTTTGGGTGGACCAAGGTTCTCTGGGAAATTCCGACAGCAAATCGGCTTGTTACAGTCCGCATCTGCGTCAGTCTGCACCTTGTTATTGTATATTCAATAACCTGGCAGACGGACTTCACGCACCACGTACTGACGGTCGATATGAACATCGCTGAAATGGACCACCTGGAATGGCTTCTTACCGCTGGGTCGAGCAGCAACGCGAGTAGCCCGATCCGGAAGCGGGACGGTATATTCGTTGACAGTAGGTGTTTGGCAGAGTCCAAACGTTCCCTCGCAGAGCTTTGTCGCGGTTTTGCCAAAAGGCGATATACTCCTCAGTGCATGGGCAAGTATGGGCCCTTGCTCGGATATTGCGCCGGTGCAAACGTCGTCGTCTTCAAGCTGGAAGTTTATGTGAGGCTAGCAGACTTATAAGTCGGAGTACGATTCTCACATGAAGGATCTTGCAGGTTGCTACCAATGTCTTGACGAAAGTGCCGTCTCCCAGCTCGGCAAGTCCTTTCAGAGGGACAAGCAATGCGTGGCACGAGTCACAGTCCACTGCTCGTTTGAAGCCATCGAGCAAGGTATCTGGATTCAGTGCAGCGGATAATGGAAGAATTAAAGCGCAAAACGGCAGTGGCCTCATGGTGGTCGAGAGTAAGAGAAAGCTGTCTTGTGTGGGCTGCTCGATGCGGAAGCGAAAGAAAGAACTGTATCATAGCCCGATGAAACAAGTTAACCCGACTACGAACGCCGGGTATGATTGCACCGGCAGCTTGCGCTAGCCCGGATATGACTTACTCGGAGGACGGCAGCTCGAAGGCAAGCGCTCGGTGCGGGCGAATTGATAGCATTGAAGAGACGGTGACCAAGTTGAAGATGGGGGAAAATGTCTCACGTGCTCATTGAGATCGTTTCCCAAATTTCCCACCACAAACCGAGTGATGGGGTGAATCACGCAGCTATCTGCTCCCATGGACCTCCAATTGCAAGATGTTCACGTCCTGATCACTGGCGCTAGTGGCGGCATCGGGCTTGAGACTGCGCGACTCTTTCTTGGTAAGCCGTGGCCCTTCAAGCCATACCTGTACTGACCCAGTACAAGAACAAGGCGCCAAAGTAACGGCCCACTACAATTCCAATCGCACCACTCTCGAAAGTCTTCTATCCGACTTTGGCTCCACACGTGTATTTGCTGGCCAGGCAGACCTGTGTTCCGAAAACGATGTGGCGCGTCTCTTCCGCGAAGCTGTTGCTGCTTTGGGCCCTGTACAAGTAGCGATAATCAACCATGGAATATGGCCTACCGAGGACGTGCCCGTGTCCGAAATGCCACTCGATCGATGGCGCAATACCCTTGACACCAACCTAACCGCCGCCTTTCTTGTCGCTCGGGATTTCCTTAAACAACTCAAGGATGCGCCTATTGACCGGAGAGATAAGGCGTCAATTTGCTTTGTTGGGTCGACGGCGGGAAAATATGGTGAAGCAGGGCATGCAGATTATGCTGTGACCAAGAGCGGTGCGTTCGCTACGTGCACTGAAAGCAAAAGCTGACCAAATCACAGCTCTCATGTACGGCTTTACGCTTTCCCTCAAGAATGAGATTGTGAAAATTGCGCCCAAAGGACGCGTCAACGCGGTGGCTCCAGGCTGGGTTAAGACGCCGATGGCTGAGGAGGCATTGAAAGACCCGCTGGTCGTCTACCGCGCTTTAGCAACGTGGGGAATAACCTCTCCAAAGACTTATATTCACTCATATACTAATTCCTTTTTTCAGAACTCCGCTCAAGAAAGTCGCAGAGCCCTGGGACGTCGCCACTCAGATTGCCGTGCTCTCATCGCCCGCTTTATCTGGTCATGTCACAGGGCAGGTTGTAATGGTTGAGGGTGGAATGGAGGGTGAACCGCAAGAGTGATCGCATGACCTGAGAACTGACATCGTTGATCCAGGTCGTTTGCTCAATCGCCAAACGAATGCCGGCTTGGAAGCCTACTAAATCTTTCTTGTACCGGCTGTCCCTGAATCACATCTGGAAGTCATTTAAGCATGAGGTTCACGTCCTGTTTACTTCCACCTCCTCCATGTCAGACATCCAACTCGCCCCTGCGTTGGTCGTTTCCTACTTGGTTGACCTTTTTTTCAACATCAACTTCTGCAGTCCTTGGAAGCTGAAAGGGAGGAGCTGGGTCTTCCCTGTTTCCGGTCTAAAGGATAACACAAGTTTTCCTGCGGGATGGGCCACGGAGTATCAAGCCGAAGCCCTTTCCTCCGGCGGCGAGTTCATTGGAGGGTTGGGGACTGTCCAAGTTGTGTCGTACTCTGAGTCCCCCGTGGGTATGTTGCTCTTGGTTCTCATTCTGAAGCGATATGTAACTGAGACTTGACGATGAGGTCCATGTATGTTGGCGATCGCGGTTCGGCAACTTGACTAACCGATGCCAAATCTAGATGACGAGCTCATCTACGTCCCTGGACGATGGAAGTACGCGAACGGAACGAAAGCTTTCCGAGTCACGCAAATTTACGTCTCCTCGAAGGAATCTACCCTGAATGGTTGGTCTCTTCCCGGATGGGTCTTGTCTCGCAATTAACTAATGGGTAGGTCGAAGGAATTGGAATATCCCAAGTGAGCGAACACTCTTTTACCAGATCGCGAACCTGACTCGATTAGAACATGTGGCCAAATTCTCAATCACCACTGATGCTTCGCAGACCACAAACATCGCAGTTACCCACCCAAATGCATCCGCGCCATTCTTCAAGGCATCGGTTAGGCGCATACCAGTCTTATCGTCTCTCAGTGCACCGGCTAGCACAACTCTGCTCGGGTCGTATTTCTCCTTGATGCAACCACCATTGCCCGCCGGTCCCAACCCCGAAGACGTTGCAACAGACAAATGGGCCTCTCTTACGCCCACCTTGCGCGGGTCGACCTCGATCCATCGAGTTGTGCCAGAGCTCGAATCCGGGACTAATGCAGGGAAAGTCGTTGGGGATGGTCAGGGTTTTCCTGCTATTGTTCCGTGGTCAACCGCGTTCATGATGGACCATCTCGTGGTGGATTTCGGTGTTCCAACATTCCACGGTAGCATCTGAACTAACATTGAATAATGCTACATTCATCTGGCTAATCTATATCTGAACAATCGTCAGTTTATCGAACGCAGCTTACGTCAGCCACAAACCGTCTTCAAGCATTTCGTCCTCGTCATCAGGGAATATGTCTCGATCCATTGTAAAATTTGTCCTCGTTTGGGTAGGAGGACTGATACGAAGCGACCCAAGTCCACTTAGGCCTGCCGTGGATACCAAGTCACTCGCCGGTTTTGCTTCTTTGCGTATATTGAGCATCAGCCTGCCCGCAGAGGTTGACGGCACAACGATCGACCAACTTATAGCGATTGTTGCGAGGATTGGAGGCCCGAACCGCCAGAGCAACGTCGTCCCAAGAAAGACAGCGACATTACTATCGAATGTGAGCAGTGAAAGGACAAAGTTAACAGGCCTCACCAAACGAAGTATAGCACCGAGTCGCGGGCCAGCACACCCACAAGGGTCTGTGAAGCGTCTTTCCATGATTTGTCAGGCAGCAACTTGTAGTGGCTGTAGGCCTTTCGGATGACGAGGAGGAGAATGATGCCATCGAAGATCATGAACGCAATCCTAGCAGAATTTTCAAGTTCAGCCATGAAATCAATACCAAGAAACGATGTGCGAATACCAGTAGGGGAAAAAATTGTATGGAATGATGTTGTTGCAGAACGGGAGAGGCTGGATCGTCCCTGGTCCCGCAATTTGCGCGAGTCCGGCTGGAAAAATGGTGGTTTGAATGAGCTGATAACGAGGGGGGATCGCCACCAACCTAAAGTCGGATCAAACCTGAGCAAGTCAGCAATCTGCACTGGCACAAACTGAAAAAAGCGAGCGCACTTCGCGATAGAAAGCGTGACCATGCTCATGAGCTCCCCCATGCAGAGCATGGAGACTACGAACATTATTCTTCGGTCTATTAGTGTCAATACTCTCATATTGGGCTAACGCTGTTCTTACCATGTCCATACATAGCAAATAGACGGATTTGCATAACGACTAGTAAAAGGCATGTTAAGCCGGAAGGTGCGGAACGCGACGATCATGCCTTCGACGACGAATGCACAGAACAATGCTGGCACCGAGTTAGCACAATTGTAGGCAACGGTTATACGGGTACTCACTAGTGAAGATATCGAATTTGGCCCACATTATACCTGAAGGCCATCAAGCAGTTTCCTTGTGTAACTTCAGCGAACACACATCTTCAAGTGCTGAGAAAAATGCGGTTTTCAGAGAATGTGAGCTCACGTCGACGTCTCTGGGGTCGGATAAATGTCAACTAGAGAAAGGATTCGTAAAAAAAACGTCTGTTTCTCAATGAAGACGCACAAACCACAGAAACCACCAGCAGGACGAGCGTGAAGTATCGGTTCTGGGGTTATTTTTAGGAAACCCGACTGTCTCACGGCATACGCCGTACCACGAAGAAGAGAAGCTTCACGAATGACCAACGCGACCCCTCCGAAGCTTCAGTAAACATCCAGTCCGTTGCGAAATGAATTCACCCAGAAGTACCTGACCTTAGGAATGAAGAGGGTTAGCCACGTAATTATATTCATGAGAAGCAAAAAGTACCTCGTCAGGGAAGGTTAAACCTGTGGGCTGGTTTCACCATCAGAATATAAGGAAAGGCACAACAACTCACAGTAGTCCCAGAGGAAAAGAGCAATTGCACTCACTGGGTAGAGATGGAGTTGGAGCGTACGGGGAACATAATGTAACATACTGTTCGCAGAGCGCTCTATACGATTCTCCCAACGCATCTCATTCATGGCAGCGACGGCTGAATCCATCTCTGATAGTCAGTGCGAGGGTAGCAGCCAGGCATGGTGCCTTTTGTAGACTCTCCGAGCCGAGTCGGTAGCGACAGAGTCCAACTAATGCGCCGCTTTGCCAGCAGGTCTAGGTTAACGTTCATGACAAGTGTGATGTCCCGATTTGGCAGGCCGATTGCCGAATCCGTCGCTTGTTTTCTTCGTCCATGGCCGCGCAGAAGATCTACGTCGCGGTTGTCGGGGTAGGGCTTGTGGGCTCAGAGCTAATAGCCCAGCTCTTAGCGCTTCCCTCTTCCCCGTTCCGGCTCATCTCCCTCACATCCACGACCCGCACGCTGTTTTCCTCCACTTCGCTCACATCAACTTGGAAATCGCAGCTTGCCGCCTCTTCTGACAAACCCGACCTCACAAAACTCTCACAGCAACTATCCGCTCTGGTTTCGGAGTCCAAAGTCGCGCTCATCGACAACACCTCTTCAGAAGATGTCGCGAAGATGTACCCCACCTGGCTGAAGGCCGGGATCAGTGTCATTACACCAAACAAAAAGGCCTTTTCAGGCGATAAATCTCTCTACGACCAGATCATTGCTGCCATTCGCAGTCCGACCGGGGGTCGGGTGTACAACGAGGCCACAGTTGGTGCCGGACTGCCCGTTATCTCAACTCTGAAGGATTTGGTCGGCACGGGCGACAAGGTCCGTTCCTGCGGTTTTCAGTATTTTCGTGTCTCCTCTAACTAACTCAGATCGTGAAAATCGAAGGCGTCTTCTCTGGAACGATGAGCTATATCTTCAACGAATTTTCCACTGGCAAGTCCGACGGGCCCGCATTCTCCGCTGTGGTCAAGCTCGCTCGCGAGAAAGGCTACACGGAACCACACCCCGCAGACGATTTGAACGGCTTTGATGTCGCTCGCAAACTCACTATCCTCGCTCGCACGATTTCCACCTATTCGCTCTCCGCAACCTCGCTACCGGAGCTCGATTCATTTGCTGCAGTAAAAACAGCATCGCTTATTCCTTCTGCACTTGAAAACATCCCAACTGGCGACGAGTTTATTGCCCGTCTGCCCGAGTTTGACGCGGAATTCAACGAGTTGCGGACGAAGGCGAGCCAGGATGGTCAAGTCCTGAGATTTGTTGGAGTAGTCGACCCTGTCAATGGCATCGTTCGTGCTGGGCTTGAAAGGTACCCAACAACGCATCCGTTTGCGACATCTCTCGGGGGTTCCGACAACATCATCATGTTCCACACCGAACGATATGGCGCGAGACCGTTAATCGTGCAAGGGGCGGGGGCTGGAGCAGCGGTGACAGCGATGGGTGTGCTTGGTGATTTGCTGAAGCTTGTATAGTAAAAAAGGACAACAAAATGTAAATTAGACAATCCACCGACTCCAATAAAGTTAGTTGGCCAAAAGCATCTTCCGCGGGTCCTCGAGATATTCCTTCACCTTGACTGCAAACCATATAAATGAAGAACGAGGGAGAGGTTTGATTACTTACCGAGGAAAGTCACAGCTTCACGACCGTCGAGCAAACGATGGTCATATGTGAGGGCAACGACCATGATGGGTCGGACAACAATCTGCCCGTCTACGACAACGGGTCGGTCCTTGATAGCATGCATGCCCAAGACGGCAGATTGCGGGAGGTTGATAATGGGCGTTCCATAAAGTGAACCGAAGACACCACCGTTAGAGCTAAAGAACAGATAAAATCACAATTGTAACCAAAGAGGAAGCGACAAACATGGTGAAAGTACCACCGGCCATATCTTCCAGCGTCAGCTTACCATCGCGAGCCTGTTGTTCAGGTTAGCAAAAAAAAATCTCTAGGTATATGGATGCACAACGAACTTTCTTTCCAAGAGCCGCAATCTCCTTCTCTATGCCCACGAAACCGAGACTCTCTGCATTCCTCACAACGGGTGTAACCAATCCCTTCGGTGTTGCAACTGCCACACTGAGGTCAACATAGTCGCGATAGACAATCTCGTCGCCCTCTATTGACGCGTTGGCAGAGGGTATTTCCTTCAAAGCCAAGGTGCAAGCCTTGGCGAACGCGCTCATATAACCGAGTTTGACATCGTGCTCCTTCAGAATCGCGTCTTTGTAGCGTTTGCGGAGGTCGATGAGGGAGGACATGTCGATTTCGTTGAAGGTAGTGAGAGATGCGGCAGCGTTTTGTGATTCCTTCAGACGCTCAGCGATTCGGAGACGCATCCGGTTCATCTTCACGCGGGTCTCATTCCTGCTTCCAGGTGTCGATGGTGCAGGGGATGATTTTGGCTCGGGTTTGCTCTCTTTCTTCGCTTCCTGTTTCGGGGGAGGAGGGGGCGCAGATTTTGGCGCGTCTTTTTTCTCTGGTTCGGCCTGTTTCGGCTCATCTTTCTTCTCTTTCGGGGTATCTTCTTTGGGTTCTGACGATGGCGGCGGGGAGGCAGCAGCACCACCCTCCCCGGGCTCAATCCGGAACAAATCTTGGCCAACAGTGACCGTGTCTTCTTCGCCAGCAAGCAGTTCAACAATCTTCCCGGCAGTCGGTGCGTTGACGGAAACATCAATCTGGTAGCAACATATGAGCCGGCCCAGTCAGCATAGGAACGTGTTTCAAACCTTGTCAGTCTCTATTGTGGCGACCTCCTCGTCGGCAGCAACGCTGTCCCCGACTTGCTTTAGCCACGACTTGAGAGTGCCTTCCGTGATAGACTCAGCCATTTGTGGGACCTTGACGGTTTCCGCTACAAGAGTACTTGAGCAATGGAGAGTCGAATGACGAGAAGTAATTACCCTGCAGAAGACACGTCGAGTGGAAAGCGGCGCGTTTCGTTTGCGGAATGGTCGCTGCCCTTTTTGCAATGGTTACTAGAGTCCGGATAGTTCGGAAAAGACGCACCATCCACGAGACAGTGCGACGGCGGTCTTACCCGTCGTTGCACGAAGTAATAGTCGTTTTGAGAGCATCTCAATCGGCTATGACGAGGAAGAGATGGAAGGGTCACACGTGTGACGCTCGGGTCATGATGATGAAGACCAAAGTTGCTGGCAGTGAGGTTGCAGCCTGGTTGCTCGATAGTGCGCACTGCGCTTGTTATTGCTCAGGTCATAACGGTATAACAGCCGCCGTCTTTGAGACTCTAATTTGCACCAAATTGTTTGTCATCCTTGTGTAAGTATACTGCTTTGATATCGACTCGATGTTTCCAAAATCGGACTCTATATAAAGTATCCGTTGTACCACATAGCCAGCGCGTCGCGAGTTTTCTCTTTAAATGTACTATAGTTCACCCACCGGCGTTGAACTGTTTCTTGAATTTTTGCGCTGAAGGAAATTGTCACGGCCTGTCACACCCTTCCCAACTCACCTCCGACCGTCGCTCTCATTCCCGACGCATAGACTCCGATGGCAAGTCAATTTAACGCCCAAGCGCTGCCCGCGACCTCTTCCTACCATTTCCTGGTGTTATAGAGGCTTAGCAGCGTTTTCGGGCTGGATGCATCCACTTAGGTTTCGCTGACAAAATTTCGCTTCAGGCCTCAACCGACCTTGCCGCCACCTACGCCGCCCTGATCCTCGCCGACGATGGCGTCGAAATAACCGTGAGTAATCACCCGAGCGGCCATTTTGTGTGTTTTCTTAAATCTTACATTCCAGTCTGACAAAATTGTCACTCTCACATCCGCCGCCAACGTCGAACTCGAGCCGATTTGGGCCACACTGCTCGCGAAAGCACTCGAGGGCAAAAACGTAAAAGATCTGCTGTCAAATGTTGGCTCTGGTGGCGGAGCGCCGGCTGCTGGTGGCGCTCCCGCTGCCGCTGCTGGTGGTGCTGCTGCTGCTGAGGCGCCGAAAGAGGAGGCTAAAGAAGAAGAAAAGGAGGAATCAGACGACGATATGGTACGTTCTGTTTTCAGCCTGTCTCTCTTGTCCATATTAACACATTTTTCTAGGGCTTCGGTCTCTTCGACTAATTTTTTCCCTTGCTTGTATCTTCCCCAGACCCAAAAAAATGTTCTACCCATCCTCTGAGCTATATGACCATGCAACCTTGTTTCTTCTTCAGTTTTCGTTGAGAATATCCTACAGCAATCCTGCCAACCTATCCATGAATAGTCAACTAGTCAGGGATGACCCAAGTCCACTGTCGGCAACCGTAGCAACTCGAGCACTTCATTTACACCGATATTCTGAACCGCTGAACATTCGAGAAATCTGGATGCCATCATCGAATTGTAACGAAACTTCGAACGAGTGACTGCGTAGCGCAGCGAGGAATGCCTCCGTTTGACAAAAGCGGTCGCATTCAAGGTCACCGGCTACCTTGAACTCGTGTGATTCTACGTTTTTCCAATGGTGTGGAACAAGATGACGAACTTCAGATAGAGCAGAGTACGCGCTGTTGTGCATCTGAATTCAGAAAATATAATAATTCTTCTACACTGAGCGGCAGCCATACTACACACCAAAACGAACTTCTTTACACCTCCTTCCACTCCTCAAGCCGCTTCGTGGCCACCTGCAATCGTTCCCGTGTGGCATCCAGTTGGCTCAAGGTGTCCTCGGGGAAGATATGGCGATCTGACGGGGAATCAGATGGTAGGGAGTGTAGAATTTTGGGTTTTCGCGCAAGGAGGTGCAGATACGTTTCTCGGAAGGTGGGGACGATCTTGTCTAACCACGAAAATGCAGTTAGTGGGCTGATCTTCGGGTGTTGTGTTCGATGTCTCTCAAGGCGGTGATTCCTGAGGTGTTCATTCAGCCTCAGGCACAACGCACGTTCTTCCGAGGTCAGAAGGCCAAGTGTCGCCTGGACAGCATCTTCGATAACATCTGAATCAGCACCGCCTGCTGGAGAATATGAAAGCAGCTTGGTAACTGCATCACAATATGAGTTGAGTGTATGGTGAGGAAAAGCAGACACACTCCAGTTTAAGCCAGCCGCTTTGAGTATGTCTCTATGTTCCGTTCTCGTATTTTCAAACATCTCATCGTTGCACGCTAGATTTGAAAAATTAGCATTATTTCGTAAATTCTTCTGTCCACACACCACGAAGCACGCAAACCACAGCCTCATACTCCTCTACAATCTCCAGCCTCTTGACCTCGGCATTAAGGTGCTTGACATTTTCTTCCATGTCTTTGGTGTGTTCCCGTCTGAGGAGGTTGATGCTTTCCCTATCCTTCTTGCGCTCCGCCTCAGCTTCCCTGCTCGCTTTTTCCAACGTCGCCAACCGTTCAGCGAGGGTTTTGTTTCTGGAGGTTTTTGTCATTGAAGAGGACATCCTTGCACGTTCATCGACTGACACTTCTTTCACCTTTCCGTGCCTCTCGGATTTGGACGGTCGTGAAAATATCTCGCTCTTGTCTGGGCCGTGAAACTGGGCGACATAGTCGCTTGAATCCCAACTATGGTCTGGGGGTCCGTTCATGCCGCTAGACATGGCTTCATTCAGACTTCGGAGCGTGGGGGAGCTGATATAGACCACGCGGTTTGGTTCAGAGGGCGAGATGAGTGTCGCTTTGGTTGTAGCTCCAGGCATGGGGGTAGAAGTTTAGCGTGCTTGAGGGGCTTCATGTTTCAATATTTCCAATGCCCCGCTGCTGAGAGACCCAGAATCAGAAGCGTAACCTTACGCAGACTACTGATCGTTTTCTTTTTCTTCTAGTTTATGGTCAACCAACATACTTGTTTTCAAGTCTCGACCAGTAGCTGGTACACAGCCTTCTCCAGCCTTTCGCTCGCCTTCTGGAACTCGGCATCTACAATTGACACCAACTGCGTTCCGAAGACCATCGCAATCCCGCTCGTCGGATCCACCATGTACATCGTGTTTGCCCAGCCTGATCAAAGTTTTCAAACCGGCATATGTTTCTAACTGAGTGCATACCAAACCAACACCCAGACCCTGCCCGTCGATGGCCCGGAATATCAACAGTGTTGACCAGCATCCCCAGCGAAAACTGCGCTTTGCCTTGCGGTACGTTGAGCTCGCTCTGCATCATCTGCGCCATGCCCCCCATCGCTACGAGCGCGCTGTCTGGCAGTGAGGGAGAGAGCAGTGACTCAACAGATGATTTGCTGAGAATCGGGTTCGAAGCCTTGCCAGCTGTCCGCACGGTCAGAGAATCCTGAGGCTGATTGCGTCGCAAACACAAACCATGAATCTGTAAAAGATGCCGCAAGAGGGTTAAATAGTCGTGTTGCGTTCCATAGAGGCCGACACCACCAAGACACAACGTTACTACGTTACCATTTTCAGTCCGCTCTTGCATTGGTCAAAAAAGCTTACTAGAATCTGTATCGATAAGTGGAGGGAAGCTCCAAGCCTCGAGTTTTCCGGTGGCGAGGTCGCGAAAAGTCATAGGGAGCAATCGTGCTTTGCGCTCAGGTGTGTCAACATAGAAGGAGATCGAGGTTATTCCGAGAGGGTTAAAAATGTGCTCTTTTCTAGTATTTCGGTGAGCAGTAGCTCATTCAGAGCAAACCAACTAACGTACAGATACACTTCCAGCGACTTGCCCGTCACACGTTCAACGATAAATCCCACAAAATTCGTTCCAAAGCTGTAGGCAACTGGACTGTAGTGAGAAGAGGTTCAGGCATAATCACGATATGGCTTACAATCTGTCCCAGGTTCGAATTTCAAAGGAATTCCTGGCATATCACCCTAATGATCGCTCACTATAGAAGACGACCTGCGCGTATCAAGCGCCATACCTTGACGTTCCGGCAAAAAGCCTCGATCTCTTTGCCGGCTTCTTCTTTGGAGTAGTCGTGGTAGTACAAATCGCACAGATACGCGCGAGGCCCAGTCAAATACGTCAGAAACATCTGATAGTCCAACCCACTGGAATGGTTGAGTAGATGCCCGACCGTTATTGGGGTGGAGTTTGGCTTCGACGCCGTTGGCTTGCGGGTAACGGGGTCATACTCTGTGGCAATGACGGTGTTCGCGAGCTCAGGAATATATTGTGAAGCAGGTGTCGACAAAGAGAGTTTCCCTTGCTCGATTAGCTGGAGGATTGCAATCTGGGGTATGCCTTAGCGCGACGTACACGACGAGTTAGCAGTCACGCACGGAGGTGATAAGTTTAGATTGGCTGCAGTAAAAGAACAGCGAGTCGTCATCCACAGCTTTACTCGCCGGATCGTCGAAGACGGTGTTGCCCAAGTTGCGCGAATAGAGCACACCCTCTGTATCAGTGACCGCAAACGAAACTGCTGGCACAAGTTGGCCTTCAACCGCCTCTTTCTGCGTGCGCGTGAGTTTGGCCAAGATTTGCGAAAACACTCTTACCAGAAGTTGTTCGAGATTATCTTTCTGAGCGGAAGTGAGAGGCATTGAAGCAGGGGCGAGTTCGTGCTCGTTTATATGTCGTCTGAATTAACCCTATGTGGGGGCACAGTAATCTTCCGAATCTTCGGACCGGAAGTTCTTGAACAGGTGACTTGTCCACCAGACAACTTGATGATGCTCGCTCCCGTTCGGATCTTTCGTCCAAGACGTGATAGACCGTGAGGGGAAAGCGTAGGCCAATTTCAAGTTGGCATTGTATGTTGCGGCGCTTCGACTCTGCCATAATCTCGTCCCAAGATGGGAAAGTCGAAGGGCTAAGGTCAACAACTCGACTCCAACATCTGTCTAGACTTCTCGGTTGATCGTCTTCTGGAACTGAACGCAGGCGAGCGCGCGGGTGGTTGGGCGACGGGCTCAGGCTGTCGTGCTGATGGCTCGTTTGGAGTGGAATTTCGCTAAGGCTGAACATTGAATAGTGAGGCAATGCAGTCGCTTGGGAGAGGAATGGATGAAAACGACGTTAACCTGCCAGTGTTTGGCATTAGAAACTTTGCCAGCACCAAAGACCCATAAAGAGCACGCACCTGTTGACAAAGTTTCTAGACTAGTACTTCCGTATCATCACGCTCCCTTGACCTCCAACGCCCATCGTTTCTCTCGCGGTCTTTCGAGTGGTCAATTTGAGAGGACGAAGTGTTTAGGTAATTCAGCGATCGGAGATCATCGGACCCAACATCGCTCAACCTTGAATGGTTAAACCAGACTACTTACTTGCATCCCGTCCATCCATCGCACCCAACCCAGCGGTCCCAGCCGAGATGATGTTGCTCTTCTACGAGAGATGGCGGTTAGTTGCGGTTTCGGGTGTGCATTTCGCGTTTCTGAGCTATGTTTCGAGTCAATGTTGCGTGAAAGGTTCAATTCTTGAAATAATAATATCCTATACAAATGCGCTTTGTGATTCATCCATCAACCTCGACCCCCCTGGTTTGCCGCAAGTACTGGAAGCTTGAAGGAGTCAGGCAATGATACGACGTATAATATTCAGTCTCGAACCTCAATTTGTCTCTCTCTCCTCTTGTCATTCATCATCACCGAGCGAGGCAATGTCATCCTTGTCCATGCTCTGCAATTCCTCCTCGGCCCGTGTGAGTTTCACTCTCTTCCGCTCTAGTCTACTCTCGGCGCCATACGGAAAGATACTGGTTTCCGTCTGATCCCTCTCGAGGAGCTGGGGTTTCCGAGCAAGCATTGCATTGAACGTGGTTGAATGCGTTGGGGCAATGTCTTCCAGCCACATTCGGGCAACGTCTGGACTCGTTCGAGGGTGCTGAAGTCGGTTCCGCGGCTCTCGCATGGTTTTGAGTCGGGAGTGGAGGAATCGACAGAAAGCCTGTTCATCTGGTGAGAGAAGTTGGAGTCGACTGGACACTGCAGTGTCGAGTTCCTGATCATCTTTGGGGCGGTAATCCAATAGTCGCGTGACTGCATGACAATGAATAAGACATATGAGCACAATCACAACCCACTGTAGTCGAGCTTATTCTCCTTGAGAAGTGTCTTCATTTGTTTGTTTATGTTGGCAGGGTCGAAAAGTGTCTCATTATATGCTTCATGTAGAGTGAGTTGGAGCATCATTCCTATCGAGAGAACACACCTCGAAGCGAAGAAGATATAACCTCAAACTTCTCTATCAATTCGAGCTCTTGAATTTGCGCTTTTAGATCGTAGATCATCGATCTCAGGCCCTCGCGGCGTTTGGTTTTAGCGTCGAAATTGTCGGTTTTGAGTAAGCGTACTTGACGCTTCAAGGAGGTTATTTGGGCGTTGGATTCTACCATTTCGTGCTTTAGCGATGCAACTTCGGCTTGGTTTTCGGCTTTGACAGTTTGTAATTCACGTCTGAGCGATACGAATTCGGTTTCAAAGTCGCCTAGTCGTTTCTCCAAGGCGTTGACTGATGTTTGTGCTCCATCTCTTCTGACAAAATCGTAAACACGTCGCATCCCACTTCTTGCGTAAGCGCTCACTGTTCTCGTATCTTTTGGTGTCTTTCCCGAGCAGGCAGCCGTGTGAACGTTGGAGTACCACCAGGACTAGAGCGTTGGGAAACGTAGTCTTCAGAGTCCCAACTAAGGTCAGGGAGACCGTCAAGACCACTTGACATAACCGAGTTCAAGGCATTTATAGTGGGCGATCGAATTTGAACTTCTCGCTTTGGTCTGGTTGGAGAGACGAGGATGGCTCGAATCATGGATGAAGTGAAGAGAGGAGAGTAGCGTCACAGACAATGTCCACGATGTCACGTTTATGATCGAATGCCGTTGGACTGCCATTGCAATCGCCCAATAGCCGCAACGCAGAAAGTAATATGGGCCAGCTTCGTCCAACAGCGACGAAGGGAGTTGTATTGTCTTCAAATCCTTATGCTCCAACAAAATGCGACACTCGAAATCTCATCCGAGACCAAGCAATTAAATATGACGTGGATTGAGTGTCGAGTCCGGTCGCGGGGATTGCCGCATAACAACAGCTTTTGGTGCTACTTCATAACGGAGGGGAAGTTGCGCGTCTCATCTGCTGCCTGGTCAGTTCGTTCGCATGTCCTTGGCCATGATGAGGAAAGCTAACCGATTTGAGTTGTCCTAAAACACCTTCCTAAGTGTCATAGCTTCTTCAAATAAGCAACCTTTAGATTGACTCAGTTTTTGCTTTCGGGCGGCGTCGTTAAGTGACGATACAGCGTCCGGTTCTGGGGCTTTTAGCGAGTGACGCGCGCCGAGGATTTTCAAGGGAAGCCAAAATAGCCTGGTTCCAATCGATAAACCTGGAGAAAGGCAGAACGAGGATACTCACCTGTTCAAAAACAGTGTGCAATCCATCCCTCGTCAGCGCTGAGCACTCCACATACCGCGCTGCCCCAACCTCCACCGCGCGTCGCATTCCCTCCGCAGTCTCCACTACCCGTTCTCCCTTGCCTTTCAGGCGTTTCAGCGTCTTGTCGTCTTCGCGGAGGTCAATTTGGGTGCCGACAAGGATGAAGGGGACATCAGGGCAGAAATGCGTGATTTCGGGGACCCAGCGATCGCGGATGTTGGCAAACGAGGCGGGCATTGCGACACAGAAGCAGAGAAGAAACGCGTCAGTTTGTGGATAGGACAAGGGCCGGAGGCGGTCATAGTCTTCGCCGCCAGCAGTATCGAACATGACGACCTCGTATGTTTTGTCTCCAACGGTGAGGTCTATTGCGTAGCCATCCGCGCACTGGAGGTCGGTCAAGACAGGTGGTATATTTCGCAAAGGACGACGAACCAAAGGAGCATATGTACCCGGAAAATTTTGTGTGGCGGAAGAGATAATCAGAGATGTCTTCCCAACAGCGCCATCTCCAAGCACGACCGCCTTGAAGTATTGGGGAGGAGGCATGGTTCACATCAACGCTGCTTGTTGTGGTTTTGTCGATGAAGGTAGCAGGTTGACGCGCACGGAAATGATGGGATCACCACAAAGAGAAGAACAGCGACGATACAACTACAAGATACGTACGACCGAACCATTATACGCCTTATCGAAACGCGCTGCACACCTCATTCGACATATCTGTCAAAGACAAAAGTGACACGGTTTGCGGTATTCTGAGTCGGCGTCAGCCATTTGTGGTTGGACGAGACTGAACATCAGTTAGTTGGATCAATCTTAAGAATGTGGTTGCTTGAATACTGACATCGACATGATCCTGTTACAATACAACGCAGATACGAACTTGGGGTCGCGAAATGGTGGGTCTCGCCCGTCCCTCTAAAGCAGCGTCGAATACCTACAATGATCTGCATCAGCATGTAATTTTCGAGAGTTGAAACAGTCAGCATACCTTGTCAAAGAGGTCTGCCAACCCTTCTTTCGTGCGGCCGCTGCATTCAGCGTATTTCCAGGCATTTAGCTCTTGTGTGAGACGGCGCCCTTGCTCAGTTGAAATCGGGCGTCTGTGTTCTTTGACCAGGGCCTCAACAGTGTCACAATCGTTGCGAAGGTCAATCCTGGTGGCGGCAAGCACGCGAGGTACTCCCGGACTGTGGTATTCAAGCTCGGGAAACCATTTGTCGCGACAGTGGTCGAACGAATCGGCAGAGTCAACGGAAAAGCAGACGAGGAAGACATCGGTTTGAGGATAGTTCAAAGGACGGAGGCGGTCGGCATCTAGGCGCGATGAAGAGATGTATCCAACACACAAGACAGAAAGCAACCTGCAGTGTCAAGTATTTCGTAGGGATATGTTTTACCTTTGATAACAACTTCAGCCGAGTGTGCATAGAGGGTCTGCGAGTAAATGAAAAAAAGTTGAGGTAACAGATTGTGGTGGTTTACGCTTGAGCAATCTTCAACCGGAAACCGGTCCTTGAAGTGGGAAATGAGTAACGAGGTCTAAATGAATCAAAGTCAGTCGAGTCGTTCGGAAACCACTCTGGACGCGACCTTGCCAATCCCATCGTCACCCACGACGACCACCTTGACGGGATGGGCCATGGTGTTAGCTTTCGCAACAATCAGCGCTGATCATGATCCAAGGAAAGTTTACGATCAGTGACGTGTCACGCTTGACTTTTCTTGTCCCTGGACCACCACCACTGGTGGTGGCTCAGCCAGTGGCGTATACTGTCCGCTGCTCAAGACGACGAGGATGCTACCCTGCTGAACCCGGCTCTTTGCTTCTGGCAAGAGTACGATTAGCCCCTTGGTGGTGTGCCAACTCTCTTGGGATCCGACCATCGAGTCGAACAGCCTATTCGGCTGAAACGCGTGTACTTACCGCGAACACCGACCATCACGTGTCGGGCCGACCAACGCGTGTCGGAGACGACCAATACATAGGGTCGCGAGCCAACGCAGGCTCAGAGTCACTAACGCAGTGGCTGTCCTTGCAACGCGCAGGACAAAGCGGGAACCATACCGCTAGCACGACCAAGTGCTCGCACGACCAGTGCGCCTCACAACCTCGAGGAAGCAGACGAATAATCAGTTCTGCGCCGCCAACCCCATTGCGGCACCACGGTCAAATAGACGAATTCTTACGCCCCCGTGAAGGATCAAACCTACGATCTCAGCTATTGCTGCTGTCGCTATCCGCGACTTCCCTCGCCTGTAGGGGCGCTTTGGACTACTCGAGGATGACCGGGACGACGAGGACGGTCCATCGATACCGGTTTCTTTGTTGCTCCGGCTCAAAGGAGCACGGGCGATGTCGATCGTGCCAAATCTCTGACGGGGCCCATCGAGTTGAAAGATGGAAGGCCGATTCGGCATTTTGGCGGGGGCTCACCACCTTCGCGACATTCCTGGTGGGTGGTTCCCATCTCAGAGGCTCACCAACTCTGGATTCTTTTTTCTGTTGCGGGTGGTTCCCGTTTTCCCCTCTTTTTCTTATGGTTTTTGGTAAGTTTCGGTTGTTCTCAAGTTGGTCAATACTCACTCTCATCAGGTATGATTCCTCAAGGATTACTTATCTGTTCCAAGGTAAGTCTTGTTTTGTGGTTCGTCTACCTGCGTCGTGTTTGTTGTCCGTCGGTACTTTCACGAATGCGATCCATGTTGCACTGTTCCAATTCTGTCCGCAAGCTGTCACTGATATAATTCGGATGTTGTTCGACATACCTTCACTTGCAATGCAGAGTATTAAGACCGTGATTGTAGGCGACAATGGGGTTGGAAAGGTACATATTTCCACGGGATACCAACACAATCCAATGAGACCCTCAGACAGCACTGCTCATCTCATTCACGACGGGCAACTTCCCAGCACGCCCTAATATTAGAGTTGTGGTAGGCTTGTTCAGCGAATGCTTGACTAACTGGGCGGTAGATCTTGGACAGCTACGCCGTCACCTTTATGTTGAACGAGGACCCTTACACTCATGCGGTCTATGATACTTTGGGTTAGTTTCTCGTTCTGCTTATCTATTCAAGTTATACCTGTTGTACTCCAGTGGGCACAGCAGAATACGACCGTCTGCGCCCTCTAAGCTACCCGCAAACCGACGTGTTTCTGGTGTGCTATGCTGTCGACTCTGAGGCTTCGTTCGTGAGCTCGCATATTATAAACCCCAGACACCACGCATCCTCGTCGCGCTCAAGACCGACCTCCGAGAAAATGCCGAGACCGTCGAGCGTCTAGCGCGGCAACACAAACGGCCAATCTCGACTGAACAGGGTTTGCGGCTTTCGCAGGGGCTGGGAGCAACAGATTACGCCGAGTGTAGTGGGCCCACGCGTGAAGGGGTGGAGGAAGTGTTTGACAAGGTATGCGTGTTCTTTCTTGCAGTCGAGGTCGATCGTATGCTGGGGCAGGTTGTCGTGGCCGCGATAGCATGGAGGGCATCCAAATTACCTATACCTTGGCCCGGGAGTCGCCGACGTTGCATTATCTTGTAATCCAATACATGCCGAGAGCCACTTGTTCCTTACATAGCGATCTTATGAGGTTTCTATCTTTGTTCTATGGTTTGATTTGATGTCCTTGTTTTATAGCAGAACAATGCAGTGCCCGTCACGGTAGACAACTTTATCTTGTTCAATTTGACAGATGCTCTCTTGCTTGGTGCTTTCACCACTTACACAATGCAGGCCATTAAGACTGTAGTCGTTGGCGAAGATGGAGTTGGAAAGGTAACTCAATCATCCAAGCACCAACTTGATTCAAGCAACACTCCAATCAGACCGCAATGCTCATTTCTTTCTCGACAGGGAAGTACCCAGCGGAGTACTGCCCTTCAGTCAGCTCGTTAGAGCCTTGGTTGTCGCTTCACTCACTGGCCAGTAGGTCTTTGACAGCTACGCCGTCACCGTGTTGTTCGGGCCCAAGCGAGACCCTTACACCCATGCAATATTTGACACCTTGGGTTCGTGCCTCACATGTATTCAAGTTGTGATGTTCGTGCTCATGATCTTTCCAACAGGCAAACCAGAATATGACCGTCTACGCCCTCTGATGTACCCGCAAACTGACGTGTTTCTGGTGTGCTTCTCCGTCGATTCCGAGACTTCGTTCCAGCATTGTCGCGAGCGCTGGTTTCCTGAGCTGGAACATCACAACCCTGGGATACCACGCGTCCTCGTCGCGCTGAAGACCGACCTGCGGGACGATACGGACACTATTGAACACTTAGCGAGGCAACACAAACGGCCGATATCAACTGAGCAGGGTTTGCGGCTGGCGCAAGAGCTGGAGGCGGCGGATTACGCCGAGTGCAGTGGGCTGACCCGCGAAGGACTGGATAAGCTTATGGAAAAGGTAATTGTTGTGTGTCTTACCACCAAGTTGGGTAAATTGTGCAGGTTCTCGAGGCAGCAATCAAGGGCATTCAAACTCGGGAGGCTCATCACGCATCGAGATCCGCTCTCCGCCGCCGACTACGACATTGTATCATCGTATAATCCTTAGAGACTCTGCAAGAGTTTGCTGAGGAAGCAGGGCACACGAAAGAGTTCGGGAAAAAGCCCGAGTGATGTCAATCAGATCAGCCTGATGTCAGAATGAGATTTGCCGGGCCCCGTTTGCATTCAGCTTTCGCGGCCATGACGGTACGACTCCCTCCGCTTTGGCTGTTGTTACGTTCGATTGGCGGCGCATTTGCCCTCTCTCAAGTCGTGGTCAACCATACGGTCGTGTTCGGCACCACATCTCCCTCTGTCAATGGTCTCGAGTTGTTTCTGGGTACTTGACGGACTGTGCCGGCTGCTGCCATCTTGTTGAATTTAACGATGCCTCAGGTCTACCATACGCTACTCCGCCGCTTGGACCACAGCGATTCAAGCCCGTTTCGCTCCTCCCGTTCTCTGGTCCAACATTCAACGCGTCACAATTTGGGCCGGCGTGCCTCCAGCTCAACGTATGTTACTGTTTCTAGCGCAGAGTTTCAAACGACACGTGAATAGCCAACGACGGAGATTTCAGAAGACTGCCTCACGCTGAATGTCTATCGTTCCGCAAAGTCCAGCCGTGCGAAAGGCCTCCCTGTGCTCGTTTGGGTCCATGGCGGAGACTTTGTTGGTCAGTGTTGTCGCTTATTTTTTGGCCGTTGCGCATTGACCTTTATAGCGGGTTCGGGCTCGCAGTACGATGGGAGCCAGATTGTTGCGCGAGCTGCTGAACGGGTCGGTCTTAACTTGACTAAATATCACAACTGAGCCAGTCCAAACAGCGATCTCCAATCCTCTTTGTTTCTATCAACTACAGGTAGGTCATGGATTAACAAACTAAAAATGAATGCATCGATGTCGCAGACTCGGCCCCGTAGGATTTCCGATTGGCGCAGACGCCACTGCAGAAAAGTCCCTCAATTTAGGACTCAAAGACCAGCTTGTCGCACTTGAGTGGATCAACAAACACATTGGATTTTTCGGTGGGGATCCTTCAAAAGTTGGTTTCATCCGTTCTTTTCCTGAAACCGACTGATTCTTCACAGGTCACGCTTTGGGGAGAAAGTGCCGGTGCCCACTCTGTGGACATCCACTTATATGGGACTTCATTGAAGAAATATGCGCGTGCCGGGATACTAGAGTCCACGTATTGGGACCCACAATATGGCCCAGACCATAATCTCGACAACTGGGTGTCGTTCATGAAGTCGGCCGGATGCAACATGGGAGAAGAAACATGGGAGAAGAGATTGGTTGCCTCAGAGGTCCAAATGTTTCGGCAGACGATTTACTTGCAGGCTGGGCCGCCGCCGCAAACGATCTGGCTTTCAATCCCGTTATTGATGGCCCCGGGGGAGTCTTGCCTGACCTGCCGTCAAAGCTGGTTCCGCGCTCGAGAATTCCTGTTATCGTGGGGAGCTGTAAGGATGAAGGTTGATTAGAGTTAAGCTTTTGGAGAGGTTGGTCGCTGATGTCGCTGCAGGAACGCTGTTTACGCCTCAAGATGTCGATTCAACAGCTCCAATCCGGGAATGGATCATCTCGCACAGTACGCCTTCCCCAAGTGGACCAGAAGCTTTAGCCAAAGCAGCGGACCGTCTTCTGGAGCTATATCCAAACGTGGCGGCACTCGGCGCGCCGTTTGGAACGGGGAACGAAACATTTGGTTTAAATTCGCAGTTCAAACGATGGGCGGCGATATGTAGGCTGTTTTCTTGGGCCATGCCCCATCTCACGTATGACAGGGGGAGACTTTTCTTTGGAGGCCCATATAAGAGAGCTGCGGCATTTGATTAGCTCGTTGGGAAATATGCCTTTATATGGGTACCAATTCGCTGACGCTGACGCTGAGTTTCTTGACATCGGGCAGGCGCCTCGCTCGCTTGGAGGTACTTCCTTTCTCTGCGAAATCTGATTTTTGGTTGATTGAATTATAGTTGCCCACGCGACTGACCTACCTTATATCTTCGGCAGTGGCGCTACACCACTGGGCGATTTGAAGACGCCTTCAGCTCAAGCGTTGAGCACACAGATGATGGACTACTGGATTTCTTTTGTCGTGACATTGAATCCGAATGACGGTCTTGGGTCGAAGCGTAGGTTTTCCTGTGTCCATTTCCTCCGCCTGACTTGTTTTCGGCAGGGACGCGCTGGAAGGCATACACAACGTCGAGCAAGGTTGGTAGTCAATGAGGCGTTGTTTTAGTACTTATGCCATTTGTAGAACGTACTCCAGCTGAACGGGACGGCCTCCGCGAGCATCGAGGACAACTGGCGGGAGGAGAGGATTGGGTTTATTTCCAAAAACGTGAATCTGTGGCATCGCTGACAAATGTGTTTATTCTTTGATGCCAAAAACCCGTGCTTCGTGACAGGCGTGACCACACCCTCTTATAAAAGACACACACCGTGTCCCATCGTCCAATCCACCCTTGCTCCCAACCCCCACCTCCAGCCACCCACCCACTCATCCACCACTCTCACATCGCACACAATGTCTGGCAAAGTCAGTGGCAAATCCAAGTCTGGCAAGGCCGCCGGCAGCGGTGGTGACGGAAAAGCCCAATCGCGTTCCTCGAAAGCCGGCCTCCAGTTCCCTGTCGGTCGTATCCATCGTCTGCTCAAGAAGGGCAACTACGCACAGCGTGTTGGTGCTGGTGCTCCAGGTGTGTCGCGTCTTTTTTTGCGGGATGGACATTGGTATTGACGCGGTGTCCAGTCTACCTCGCTGCTGTCCTCGAATACCTTGCTGCCGAGATTCTTGAGCTCGCTGGCAACGCCGCCCGGGATAACAAGAAACACCGTATCGTACCTCGTCACCTACAGCTCGCCATTCGCAACGATGAGGAACTGGGCAAGGTAAGGCTGTCCATCTTGGACTAGAATGTCGCTGACCCTCGCTTCAGCTTCTTGGCTCAGTAGTCATCTCGCAGGGTGGTGTTGTCCCCCACATCGATGCCGCCCTTCTCCCTACGGCAACTGGCAAGAGTGCGTGTTACTGTTTTTTTCTTCGTCGCTGTTTTACTGACTGGGACTCGTAGAAGGAAAGGGTGGTGCTTCGCAGGAGGCATAGACCATCGTATATCTCATTTATTACTCCCGATTTGTATCCAGACATGTACCAACACCAACACAGAGGCTTCTGCTCGAAATTGTTTCTCGTGACCTCACCCCAGTGTCTTTCTGTTGCTCGCCCATGACTCTCCTGACATGTCCATTTGAGTATAAGTATCATTATGTGCCGTTCGATCTACGAAGACACGAGATGGGCGTCTTCTATTAGTCCACTACAATTGGCCTTTGAGTCAAGCAGAAAATTGGTTGTCACCGGTTACCCGGGCCGTCGACACTTGGTTGCCTTGAACGACCAATGCCTCTGCTTCCTCCACTCAACTTTCCCAAATGGCTCGCAGATAACTCACATAAGTTGACACCACCAGTGAACAACTTCTGCCTCTATCAAGGCAAAGACTTTGTGGTGATGGCTGTTGGTGGGCCCAACGAAAGGAACGATTACCACGTCAACGAGACGGAGGAGTGGTTCTACCAGCACAAGGGCGGGATGCTCCTGCGTGTCGTCGACGATGGACTATTTCGCGATATCAGAATCGAGGAGGGGGAGATGTTTTTGCTGCCGCGTACGCTTCATGAGCTCTTGCCTCAAGTTTCTGCTATCTAATCTCGCTAGCTAATACGCCCCACAACCCCGTCCGTTTTGCCGACACCATCGGCCTCGTCATGGAGCGCGTGCGGCCGGAAGCGTCTCTTGACCGACTGCGCTGGTATTGCAAAAGCGAAGTACATTCGGAGCCCACCATTATCTACGAAGAGTCGTTCCATGTAACAGACCTCGGCACCCAGCTCAAGCCAGTGATCCAACGGTTAGCCTGCAGTTTTTATTTGCTTTAACTAGACTAACGACTTTCTAAGGTGGCAAGGCGACGAGAATATTCGGACATGCAAAGGCTGTGGAGCGGTCGCCAAACCCATGTAAAGCAGAAAGAAGGTATCAAATAGCAGTTTCACAACGTTATACAGTACAAGTCGTAATAAAGAAAAACGATTGTTAGAGTTGGACGGTCCCATCTTCTACCTCGGCCAGGCGCCAGGCTGCGATCATGCGAACCTCAGGATGGCGCACTAGGTTAGTGCCATGCACTAATTTGGCTCGAAAATAGGTAGCATACGCAGCAATCAGTACTAAACGATGTCATGACCAACTCAGCTTCACGGAAGAGTTCCACTCACACAGGTCAATAAATATCCAGTTGAGTACGAGCGTAGTCGTATAAAGGCCGCTGCAAGTACCAGCCCAGTCGCTTTCGTCTTTGTGGGGGCATTGCTCAGGTAGATAGGTGATCAACGAGGCGATAATCGCCCAGCAAACGGCGTATAAGACGAGAATCCGGATCTGAACAGTGACCCTTGTCCATTTGGTCGTCAAGCGGCGCCTTCCTGCACGGAAACTTGTCCAATATCAGAGGCGGGCAACCACAAGTAATATGGACTCACAGGACAATGATGACAAAAGTGGTCACAGAAGCAGTCAATGCCGCTGGACCGAGAACGTAGAAGGCGATGTCCTTGTGGTGTGCATTTCCGTTGGCGTAAGCAACGACGATGCGTGCGAAGAGCGCGACTTCGAGGAGGGCGGCAACAATTATAGCCACTAGAGGGGTCTAATCAGCTCTGGTTCAAAGATGAACAGTTGTACAAACACAGGAGGGAGACGCGTCGAATGCGGTTGGCTCTTGCCGCGGCAATAACGGTCGGTAAGTCCAAATCTGGTGTTGCGGGAGCAGTTGGTTGGAGAAGAGGCTCTGATTCAGCGACACGGTCCATCTTGAAGGTTGGGATAATTGAGACTGCTGGACCAAAACGCTTTTATAGAATTGAGATGGCGAACTGCGCGCTGGGCTGCGGCAAAGCTCATCTCTGCGGGTGCAAATCAGCTCCGCTATCTTCTGTCTAAGCAGCTGCGCCAATTGCAAGGTCAGTAAAGAATGGGACAAGTGTAATCAGCAAGTGAAAACATGCATGCGAACCGTGTTGGAACGTGATACTTAGGCTTCATGCTTTGGATACCGTTAGTTTACGAGTACTGCGGCGCAACAAGTAGGCAAGCGGAGAAGCCATCTATAGATGAGAGGCATGGGAATAAAAAAAATAGTTCGATGGTCCTCAAAAGTTCGGGCCAAGTGTTTGCTGGCCACGTGATCTGAATTAATTTTCTTCTACTCTGCACTTGAACGAACACTACAGGAAATGGACCTAGCAAACCCAATCTAAAGCGCAAATCAGAGCAAGATCAAAAACACTAAAGTTGTAAGCTTGTTAACGGACTGCGATTCGGTTGTCTAAGGCTCCACAAGAAAATCATCGATGTCTGAAAGAATTTCAAGTCTTGGTTGCATCCGCCTGTATCCGCACTGTACCCGCTCCTGAGGTTTGTCTGGGACGAAAAGTATAAAGGTCCAGCAAGCTCTATAGTAAAATCATGGGGGCCCCCGAGAAACGACTAACCTTCTACAGGTTTTGTCATTATTTTCGTCGCGAGGGACCGGCCGCGGCACAACCTCGGGGACTGGGCCTTTGCTTTAACCGTGGGTTAGGAAATTCCGACTCCGGGTCTAGCGTCGAGCCCTCGTACAACCGGCTCGCAGACTCCCATTCGTCGGTGTCTAGTCCCAGTATCGCGTGTAGAACCGGCTGCCGCGAGAACCAGAATAGCCCGACCAGTGGTGGGTGGCGATACTGCCCGAGCGACAAGAACGTAGGCCATTGCAAGTTGGCAGCGTTGTGTTGGGTTTCTGTTCTCTTTTCAGGTACGCGACAACGGTCAGATTTCGGGACGGACCGGCCAACACCCGTGAGCTCGGGACTTGCGGTCTATGCTTTGGCGGCGTGGATGCGTCACTCATTGCAAGCGGATGGGTACTCGGGCCATGGTCAATGTTGGGGACTGGGTCCTTGCTTTAACCGTGGGTTAGGAAATTCCGATTCCGGGTATAGCGCTGAGCCCTCGTCCAACCGGATCGTCAATCTCCACCTGTTTACGATCCTGACCGAGTATCCTGTGTAGCCGGCTGCCTGGAGAAAAGCTTGGTTGTGCGGGTGGTTGGTTGGCGAAATTGCCTACCGGAGTCTGAGCGACACCGTCTGGTCGTTTGCAAGTCGTGTATGTCCCCTTTCATTTCGATGTTCGTTTTGTTCTGACTTGATTTATTCGCAGACCGGGCCAGGAGGTGATTCTTGCCGTCGGGAATGTCCCCTGGGGGCCTCACGGTCGCTCGGGGCACACGGCGGACCCGGCGTTCTCGAGTACTCCAGTACACAGCGAGTTGGCACTCCCCTCTGGTAAGCTTCATCGTTCTCGTCCTTTCAACTGCTGACGATTTGAGTCTAGTTAGCCGCGGACAATGTGAGCCGTCGTTGCTGTTCCCGAGGAAGGGTTGACAACCCTCGTGCACCCTTGTCGTGGGCCTCGGGCTTGAGACCTTCGGGTCGACCAATCGCACGTTAATTGACATTGCGCCTTTTTGAACGGGAAAAGAGACGGAAGAGTCGCAACATAGTAGCATGTAAATACAGATTGAAGTGCGAATCCGTCGTGTCTTTTCACCCGGCCTGATCCTTGAGATTCTTCCACGCGTGAAGATAATTGATTGACTAGAGCGGGTGAACTCACTCGAGGATGCGATGCGGCCTTGCTCATTGACAGACAACCAGACGCCCAACCAACCACCCCAACGTTTCTTGACCATACTATGACCGGTCATTCAGCATCCGTCACTGTGGCAGCCAAGTTCGATGGATAGAGTTGTTGACAAAAATGTTTGCATTGAACTGTGGAGTTTCGTTTTGGCTGTTCGGAGTGTGAGAGGTTGACACGAAAAACCGAGAATCTCACCTGAAATGCTTCTGTGACCCATTTCCAACCCAAAAAATTACAATCTCATCCATCCACCCACTTTTTCTTTGTGACTAAGGTCTTTATTTGTGAAGACGGCAAACACATTTCGTTCGAGTTGATTGACCTTGTTGGAGGTCGGGTTGCATAATTGATCAAGCTATTCGTTCAACCGAGGCTATGCGTTGAGTTCTCTGATTGTACACAGTTTGCTTGACGCCTTTTGCCTGTCTAGATTCTTGATGAATGTTGCGTTGAGATGAGAGATTGCCGTGGGTAGCGATACTTGGGCGCGCTGATAAATCAAGCCGCGGCTCGAGAACTGAACAGCCTTGCACAGTACTTAAGGGATGTGGTCGGCGATGTGCACGGTCAACCCGGCCACAATCGTCTGACATCGCTGCGCGAAACAGCATTGTGACACGGTCACGGTGCACAGCCTCCCCATTCAAGACCTTTCCATTCTCCTCTTATTTGTTCTTTCTTCCCCACTTTCACGATCTTCTACCCTTCCAACATGTCTACACGTCCGCCTCCTCCAGGTTTGGCTTCTTAGACTCAAGATTCTTGTTCTTACCTCTCGTCGAAGGTGCCCCCAACAGATTTGGCTTCAACCGAGTCTACCGTACCAATCTAAGACCTGTGGTCATTGGGGGCCAGTCTCTCGCCTCTTTCCACCGGACATCGAAGCTGACTTTTGGTTTCTCTCAGTTGGTGCCATTACTGCGCTTTGGTCGCTGTTTTCGTGAGTTCACCATAAGTATTCTGATTCCGCGGCATTCTACTAACCTTTCTTTAGAGGCGTATGTTGTTATTCCTCCTCCCTTTGACCTGACTAACTCCTGTTCAAGATTAGCTTCTTCCGTAGTATCAGCTTTGACAAGCGAGGTATGTCGACCACATCATGTGCCACAAAATCTCACCAGAGCAGAGGATGTACCGAAACTCGCTACATTTGCGATTGTTCTGGGAGCAATCTACATGGCCCTAACTCTCATTGAGGTGTGTAACGGTTTTGTCTAGAAAGATTTTGCTCATTATACTTGCAGTCGTTTGGAGTACTGGCGGCAACGTTACAACGTGCAAGTCTTGTTGGGGCTTATGCATATGCTACATTTCTGGGCATCCTCCTCGCTGTCGGAGCCAGCGTCTTACGAATTGTGATCCATTTCACATCCAAGGGCGACATTCTCAAAGTCTGCACGGACATCACCACAGGTGCGCGGTTTGCCGTATATCCCTACGGCTGGTGGGGGCCCTCAAGACACGAAACTTTGGACGCCACCGATGCTGCGAACTGTATGTTTGGTTGTCTTCCTCTTGGTCTTCGTTGACTTGCCTACTAGGGTGCAACCGTGAGTATAACCGAGATTCGTGGCAACTGATCATCTCCCTGCTTATCACCATGGGTGAGTCACTGCGCTATTTTGGCGTTGTTCGTCTCTGACAACGGCTTTACAGTGATATGGGGCTTCTTCTCCGCTCTTGGCTGGGCTTACTACCGTCAAGTTCTTGACCCGACCAGCGTTGTCAACTCACTCCGCGCTCCCTCCAATCAGTTTAACGGCCAGTTCAACGGCGCCTATCCATCTCACTACAACCCACCCTACAATCCATCAGTGCCAAATCTGGGCTATGCTGCTCCTTACGCAAACCCCAATCCTGTCTATGCCCCTCCCGCTGGTCCACCTCCCCCTCGAGACGGACCAAAGCCTGCAGAATATGCTGGTGCGCCTGGTTATGGAAACGACAAAGAAAACCCCTTCGCCGATTTCGATGAACCAGTGACACAACCCCACACAGAACGTGATGTAACTAGCCGGCCCGGTCCCGGCGGGCGAGAGACATTCCAGTGAGAGCGGGTTTGGGTGTGTGCGACTGGATGGAAAAGGACTGCTATGTGAATCTACCCTATCTCAGTGTATTTTATCGGATGTGTCAATGTAGTGTAATGAGTACCAGTACCTGCGTAGGCATCTATTAGGAATTTTTTTAACCACTCCGACGACAACTTGTTGATGAAACTCAAGGGCTGAAGGTTCGAAGAGAGAGAAAGAGCGAATTGTGATTGATTACAACTTTAGATAAAGATGCCTGGTTGACGAGTTGAGTCGCACTACGAAAACTTGGATCAAATTCGCACCTTGATTAGCAACCGGTGGGTTGGCACCCGACCCAACCATAACATGGGCGCCAACGCTCGTGCGGTCTCCCACTGTGACAAATATATACCCTGGAAAGGCATGAAAAAGGAAAGCAAAAAATAAATGACGCATACCAGGCCCTGGAGGATAGACGCGATTGTTTGGAGGGCTCAAGATGGTGAGCGACCGTCCGTTGGGTGACAACACTGCGTCCATGAAGACGAGACGGGTGCTTGAATGGAAAGCGTGAGAGGAGAAACCAAGGTCCATCAAGGCCACTGTTTGGATATCAGATTAAATTAGATAGCGCGGGTTGAGCTTTGGACCTTTCAATCCCACGGGCGAGACGCCTGCTGGCATGTTGACGTCGATGGTAAACTATGCGCAAGACTGAGCTTCTTGCATTTAGGGGAACAGTTAGCGCCTACCCGTTGGTTGAAGAGAATTTTGGATGGGACATTGCTCAAAACCGGGCGTGCCATTGACATGAACGGAGGATCGAGTGTCTCGACGCGGAACTCCCTGACATTCCCTCGATGAATAGAATACAAGGCAGAGCGAAGAGCAGGCTTACGAAGAGAAGCCAGGTTGGCCTGCAGGGATTATGGTGACATTTGGATTCGGGTTCGAGCCTGCAAGGAGAATGTTTCTAACAGGCAAAGGTTAGGAGATGGAAACATTAATAATCGGGCTAGTTACCCTTGCGGCAGCAGAGTCACCGTGGAATGGTAAAGACGCGGGATGTTACTTGTCGGGAGACCGTCCTAAAGTGGAGTTGAGTGCAGAAACATCTGGCGAACGACATGCTTACCTGTGACATCCTCCTTCCCACAGCAGCATCAGGTGAATATAGGATCGGGGTCAAAACTGGATGGTCAGCATTGGAGCCACCAGTCGTAGTGCCAATTGAGTTGAGAGCAGCATAACCGCTCGCGCCGCCGTTGATAATTAGGATTTGGCCATTTGGCATGAGGATCATCTCCGGCATCATTCGGCCCTGCGGCATATGTTCGACTTCCCAGCCTCGTGCGATTCCGGCGGGTGTGAGAGTCAGACGGGCACATTGAGAGGTCGCCGGATCTTGAGACGAAAGGTCTGCAACTGGTGTCGTGTCGCTTTTCGTGGAACCTCCGCAAGCAAGCACTTCAGGAACATACAGCGGTGGGGAGAGCGGGAGCATCGTAAGGGTTCCGTCAAATGGATTTGAAACCCTTTGTCCTGGAGAAGGAAGTAAGTTACGCTAGTGTCACCGATAAAATCAGCCAGACCATTAGGAAGGTCCGGTAATATGGTCTCCTTGTTCGTCTCAATGTCGTAGATGATGGATTGGTTATTTGCGAGCATGAAGATTTTGCCATCTGGAAGCGCAAAGACTCGAGGGAAGAGATTGACAGGGGCAGTTCTCTGTAAGAAGGGGGATTGACGAGGGACTCCATTGTCCTTAGAAGGGAAAAACTCGAAGGAATTGACAGGGTCTAGGTGAAAATGTTAGAAAAGCAGGTAATCGAAACTCGTAATGGTATTAACCGGTCTAAAGTATTTTTAGCGAATTAGGTATGAGCTATGAAAGAGACGAACATTGTAGAATGGGACACCAGCGTGAACGCCCCCGACAACCATCAAAGAGCCGTCAAATATCCTCAAAGACGACGGATACCTGGTCGTGTTAGGATCACACAGTCATGTTGAGAGGAAACAACGCATACCACCGGGTTTCCACAAGATGAATGTTATCGAGGTCTTCAAAAATCGTGCAGCCAACGCCGTTGACATCCGTGCATGGGCCAAACATTCGTAGCCCCATTCTTCCGTCCGAAGCAGCAGTTTGATTCAAATCGGCAGGAGCAGGAATATTGCCTCCAACGCTGACCTGCAATGAGAATCAGCTTATGATCGTGATCGTGTTGGCCAAAACGTACCATAGTCCCATTGCTCAATAATGAGCCACTCGCACAAAACGAGTCCGAGACGAGCTTCAGAGGAGTTGCCTGATTAGTTTCAAGATTCCAGAGAGCTCCCCAAGCCGTCTGTGGAAGAAATAAGCATCTAGATTGGGGAGAGCGCTGCGACCACAAACCCGGCCATCAGCGGTCTTGAGCGGATCGTTCGTTGCTCGATCGAAAAATACAACGAGGGATGGAGACACGACAATGGCCTCAAGGGCCACGATGCCAGAGTTTCCTTTCTCAACGAACTGCCATGCCGGGGCCGGCGCAGTCGTCCCTTGAGTAAAAAGGTAAGCAAGCGCCAATAATGAACCGAGACGGAGCATCGCACGGGGGCAAGAAAAAGAGTGCAGCGCACGTTGTTAAATAAACATTTGGGCGATAAGGCTGGGAGAAGAGGGAGTGCCCAGATGAGAAAGAGTGCCCGAGAAGTCTGTTTGTCTAGCGTTTCCATCCTCGTTTCCTGATCGAGAGAGCCTTGAATCCAACGGCGAATGCAAACGGTGGGTAGAAAACGTCCAAATGGAGCGTGAAGAAACCGGTTGCTGGGATATGGGCAGCACTGTGGGGGTTGCAAAATGTTACATCCACGAGAAGTTCCCAATGGGAGGCTCTACGACGTGAATTCTCGCGACGAGTTGTGCGAACCGAACTCGTTTCAGTAGGGAAAGCGTGGATTCGGGCACAAATGACTCAAGCTCCGTTTCCTCATTTCTTGCGACTGTGGTTGCTGGAACTACAACATGGACCAGACCATGTTGGATATGGGTTGCTGGTGTAGCCGGAAATTTGAGGTGAACAAAATAAAAACACTGCTGGGTGAGGCGTATGCAACGGCAAGGAGGACGAGCGTAAGCAGCAAAACCAGTGACTGTGATTGGTGGTTTGTTCAAGAGTGAGAACCGCTGATGTCAGCCACGAAACGCTCACTTGACCTTGATCATGAACACTCACCAAGGTTGAACCATACAGCCACGCGCGTCTATTGGAACGCGCCGAGAGTCTGCGACTCAAAATCCTTTTAAAAATATCGTACGCTGTTCTCGGACTGGCAGAGTCGCAGGCTGGCGCTCACCTTTACGCGATGACGTCCAACCAGCCTGAACCGGTAACGAGACAACGCCCTCCCGACCAGCTCCTCTGAGACTATTTGGTGAAAAGGTCCCAATTAGACTTCCCACAACGAGGCATTTCGGATTTCTCTCGACCATGCTCGTACTATAAAAGCGCCTCCCTTTTAGCATGTTTCTTTCGTGGTTCACCACTGGTTGGGACAAAAAATGCGCATCACTATAGCCGCCCTATTGTCCTCCCTCTTGGGTCTAGCATCGTCCGCCCCGCCCGCTCCTGCGTGGCGATTCGTGGAGAAAGGCAACTCTGGGATTGTCGCTCTGGAGTCGATCGTCGTATCACCCACACTTGCTGTGTTCTTCGATCGCGCGACAAATGACCCACTGCATACTGCTAACGGCAAGGTCGCATGGGGCGCCCTGTGGAATATGGAAACCAACACGGCTACACCATTGAAATTGGTATCCGACACTTTTTGTGCGTCGGGCTCCATCTTGAGCAATGGTACCATGGTCAGCCCATTGTTGCTAGATCCTTTCTGCTCTCACTTTGCTTAGGTCAGTGTTGGAGGTCAAATTCCCGCTCCAGAGGACGTGAACAACACTGGCGCCGTCGATGGCCGCATGGGTCTACGTTTGTTTGGCCCTTGCACTGATGCAGCTGGGGTAGGCCCGGGATGCACAGTCTTTGAAGACCTCGAAACTCTCCACCTCGCGGAAACCAGATGGTCAGTATATATTCCCTCTATCCACATTATTTTGACCCTTGAAATCAGGTATCCGTCATCAGTCAGAATCTTCGACGGCTCTCTCGTCTGTACCGACTCACTATATGTACACAAAACCTGACCCTTTTGTAGATGATCATCGGTGGCATTCACGAGGAAACCAAGTTTTACAATGTACGGCGTTTCAAGTCTGATAGATGTCGAATGACCTTTTTCAAGACTGACCCTGTGAACTCGTTCGAGTTCTTCCCGCCCAAGGACGGTGGCGTTCCCAGACCATCCGCATTCCTCCAGCGGAGTCTTCCTGTTAACCTTTTCCCAAGGTTCAGTTGTTTCTTCTCGAAGATAAACTATTGATCTCCTGTTCAGAGCATTCTCTCTACCAGATGGCAAGGTTTTCATGCTGGCAAACAACCAAACGATCATCTACGATATCGAAGCAAAGACAGAGACCATTTTACCTGATCTACCCAATGGTCTGATACCACCCTTCTTTCTCTACATTAAGTTAATTCTCCTGCGCAAGGTCAACGAGTATCAAACCCATTCGACGGTACTATCACCATGCTCCCACTTTCTCCGCCACTCTTCACTCCTGAAGTGCTCGCGTGCGGAGGCTCCACAAAGAGCGACACCACTCCAGTTGAGCAGCTCTCCTCTCAGGACCCTGCGACCTCCCAATGTGCACGTCTCACGGTCACGCCCGCTGGGATTGCGCGTGGCTGGCAAGTTGAACACATGCCGCAAGGCCGAATGATGCCCGAGATGATTCTCCTGCCGAATGGTCAGGTACTGATTACCAACGGCGGACTCACGGGCTATGCTGCCGTCAATTCCATTGGCAAGACTACAGGGAACTCCAATGCCGACCATCCAGTTTCAACGCCGATTCTCTACTCTCCTGATGCCGCAGTAGGCAAGCGGATGAGCCAAGAAGGTCTCCCAACCACCAACATCGCGCGAATGTACCATTCGACGGCCTCCCTCACTCCCCAGGGAAATATTCTCCTCGCTGGATCGAATCCTAATGACAATGTCACTGTTGTTCCGCCTGGTCAACCTGGATTCTCATCGTGGGTGATGTCTGAATTGCCCTTCTCGCTTCTAACATGTAGTCAGAGAGCTGCGTGTGGAAACTCTGGACCCTCCTTTCATGTCGATGGCCCGACCAGTGCTCTCTAACGTCCCGTCCAAGATCGCATTCAACCAACGGGTACAGTCGCCTTATTCTTATATCTATCCGCTGACAAACTCCAGTTCAACATCAACATCGATATTCCTGCTGGCGTGTCGACCTCAAGCATCAAAGGTCTGCAAATAGCCCACCATCTTATCTTCCGACTTAATTTCCACAGTCGCACTCATGGATCTCGGCTTCTCCTCGCACGCATTCCACTCGAGCGAGCGACTCGTGTTTATGGATGCCGTTCTCGCACCGAACAAGCGGTCGCTCTCGATTATGAGCCCGCCCAACAACCGTGTGTACCCTCCGGGTCCCGGTAAGTGTACTTCCACACGTTTTCCTACTTGAGAGTTTAAACATGCACAGCGTTTATCTTTGTCACGGTTGGCGACACAACCAGTGTGGGAGCGCATGTTATGGTTGGGTCGGGAGCGAACCCGCCTGTTGCAGACCAGGGTAGGTGCTCTCTCAATTGTCAGCCATCACTAATCGCCCCCGCAGGAGTTCGCATCTGAACACTCATTTATTTATTTCACTTGTTGCCCCAGTATGTACCACCAACACGGAATGCTTTGAGATAGAGAGCGAGAACAAGCCTACTGCTTAAGAACGCGGTCTATATATGTCCAGCATTCCAGTTCTCGATTCTCCACGAATTTTCTTTGGTGCGTTCATTGAACAAGGTAAAACAGGCAATAATTATTGCGGCGCTGCCCCCCTCATAAGCTGCGCGTAATGTACTGTGCCTTGCCACCATATAACCATGCTGAGCCCGACGAGGCCGTGGAGGGTGCCCCAGACGATTTCTGGGGTAACACGATATGCCTCAAAGATCCCGCCAAACGAGGCCGGAATGAAGCGAGGGGCGTTATATAGGATGGTGGAGCAGGCGGTGTGGTAGACACACAGGCCGATGGCCAAAGCGCGTTTGCCGGGCAGGAATTCTGTGGGACGCAAATGGTGAACACTGACAGAATGCACGGGAAGCGACTCACCAGGTAAACTGTAGCAGAGGAACGTAACAAGACAGAGCCCGAGCACGAGAGCGGAGTACAACTATCGAAGTGGGTTAGACGGTGGCGGGAGAAGATAACACGACGTGCTTTTAGGATGACGAGGGTGGTGTTGTTGAGTTGCACGAAAGGGAGGCTCGTGGGCGAAAAAACACCCTGAATTGCCAGCGGGACTTCAAGTGCAATGTGGAGGAGGAAAACAACAGAGCTAACAGCGGTGGGTTGGTTTCTGTCCAGAAAGGTAAGAGACACGTACAGAGGGCTGCGACCGGTAGCAGACATGGTCGTGGAGGAGAAAGAAAAAGTGTGCTCGCGTCCACATCATCGTTGTTGGCGTTATCGGTGCCTGATTCAGACGTGCGATCACGAGCAAACATATGCGCTCACCAATGCCTTGTCTCTGGCCATTCATACCGACTTTCTGGTTGGAAAGTCTCCTTCAACACCCTCGCAGCTTCAAACTCCGAACCAGACATAGACGCGCGTTGAGCGTATCCGTTGACCACCATCCTAACACTAATGTCTCAGGCTATGCACCGTGCTCTTTTTAAATCGCGCACTCAATTTCTTCCTCAATCAACGCGTATTCGATTATCTATTCATACTAATAAGATGGCAACCGACGAATTCGCTCAACACGAGTCCATATCTGGTTTGGTGTGCCGTCGCACCCGGAGATTTGGAGCTAAGGGTGACTGTTAAAACAAAACAATGACGCGTGAGGAAGCATACCGGGTTTCCTACAAGAGGCTGGCCATCAGTCAAATCGACACAGAAGTTGGTGCCCTCCAGCTGGAAGCGCCCGTCGTGAAGCGGGACGAAGCGCTGGTTGGAGTTGACGCCCGTTCGCGCGGGACAGGCCTCGACGGTGAGTCTGCCGCCCTCAGTTCGGAAGCGCGCGGTGAGACACTTGTCGTTGGGCGTGCGGATGTAGCCGCTGAAGGGGATGGCGGGGACGGTCCACGTGACGCTTCCGGTGGGGTAGAGCTCCCGCAGGGCAGTGCATCTGACGAGGGCGACAGGCGCTTGGTCATCCTGGGATGAGGCCGCCATGCAGTACGGCGTGCCCTTCTCGTTACTGTCGAAGCTTGTGAGCCAGATACCAGGCTTGGTCATGGGGGCGGCAGCCCAGTCCTGAGTTGTGTGGGCAGAGCAGAGCGAAACCTGCAGCGATTCTATTACTCAATCTGGCATGAACAGTGGTTAACTCACCACCGCAGGCGTTCCAAAGCTGGCTTCGTGATCTCGGAGGTCGAGACACTGACCAGAGGCCGCGCCTGCCCATTCAAGGCTGAAGTCGGGCCGCGCAATCCACTGTTGTCTGGTATTAGTGTTGCTCTCGTCGCAGGTACCAATCTGCGCTGTGTCCGTGATGAACTCAAGACACTACGTTGCCTAGTCAGAATTTCACTTTGAGGCTAATCGACCCGCAAATCGCACCTTGTCGCCATAGACCCTGATTTGCTGTTTGCTAGAGGACAGCTCGTTCTTGGAAAACGCGACCTCCCAGTCGAAGTGAACTGTGTCCGGTTTATCTTTGATGTCGCCAAGTCTGCAATCCTCGATGGTGACCATTGCACCGTCGCGGTTTTCCCTTACCGCGAGGCATCCGTGGCCTTCAACTAGAGTCGGGGCACAGATCAGTCTTGAATGAGCCAGTTGGAAACAAAATATATCACAGTCTGGAGCGCCATTGTGGATCCGCGTTGCAGCGACGGCGAGGGCCAGAGAAAAGAAAGTGACGGACGTTCCGAAGATCATTATGGGTACGGAGAACTTGCTCTAGCCTTTATAAGAGGAACTTTGAAAAAGGGTTTGGCACAGAAGAGCGCGCACGCCAAGTTGTGTTTCGAGCATGCTATCGCAGGAAAATGCGGCCTGGCAAGAGCTTAGGCCTGGAATTACTACAACAACAGAGGAGGTGATCTTCGCATTTTCACTGCCTTCAGCGTTCACTGCCGGAGCTTTCATTGCAATTACAGCTGAAGAGCAGGGTATTGCGCAGGAAGAGTGAGACGTGTGAACACGGCGATGTCGGGCGACGTAAGCAGCTCACCCGACGCCAAATGGTGCTTGGTTTTCTGGACCGGAATGGTATTTTGATTCGATATATTCGCCCACTCATCCAGATATTGTTGCAAGGTGTTCTCTGAAGGGATGGACATGGATGTTGACAATGAGTTAAGTTAGCTCGTGATCGGCACATCCGGCACGCTAATGCCGGTGATGGCTGGCCGTTGACATTTCTCTCTCTGTTGTCTTCCCCGAGTCTTCAAGTTCCAAGCCCGATGAACTAAATTTATAAACGCTGTCAATTATAGAGCCCATGATGTCGTCCCTACCAGGTTTTTTAATGAGCAACTGGAGGACTCGATCGATTTTTGAACAGGAAGCTGTTCCCAAAAATTGAACATTATAGTTAAACGAGGAGTCTCTGGCGTCGTTGCTCTCCATTAGCGGCTGAATAGCCTGAAGTACTTGATGAAGGATTCCTTAATGCCAATCCTCAGGGCAAGTACAAGGTATACCGTGATATATATAGCCCAACCAACAAAACACCGGCTTCACATCAATCATCCTCCTCATCATCGTCCAACATCCCCTGCCCATTCCGCCCAAGAAAATGACCAAGCTCGACGTCGTCCAAATCTCGTTCCAGATCCAGGCCCTCTTCTTCCGGCAGCAAGTCAATCTCACCACGTAAAACAGACCTTAATCTCGTGACCTCTCTTCTCAGCCGTCCAATCTCATCGTCTCGACGCTGAACACGCCCATGCAGCTGCCTGATGTAGTCGTTCCCACACATCAGCAATTGGAGCTTGCTCACGCCCTTGTTGGGCCCTTCTCCACCCGCTTTAGGTGGTCCTCTGGGCGGAAGGGCACCAGGCAGCACAGGCTCATCGGCGTTGGTTTCGTTGGGCAGCGGAATGGGCGGGAGCAATGTCCTCAGATCGTCAAAGGTAGTCTTTAAAGAGTCGCGCCGTTTCTGTTCTGCCGCCTTATGCGACGTTTTCTTCGGGGGCAGATGTTGCTGTCGAGACGAAGAAGCCACGGTCGGGGTCAGTGCTTTAACATTAGGAGAGGCCGACTTCTTGCTTGATGATTTGATCGTCGTATTAATGCCCAACCTCCCAAGGTTCATGATGCTTGCTGGCGTGACAGGCGTCAATTGCGGCCCGAGTGCCGGAGAAGAGTGAGCGGGGAATGGAGATGACTCGATGGGAGGAGCTGGTGGTGGCATTGACAAGTCTACAGGCGACGGCGTGTCGCCAGGTACATTAATGCTGCCTTTCCTTGCTCTTGTTGAGCGAAGCAGCGGTGTCGAGTTGGCTGATTTAGACCGACTGTTGCTGCTTCGTTTCGGCGGTATCGGCACACTCGCTCGAATGGCTGGTGACTGCTTTTTCCTCGATGGCCTGCCAGACGAGGTCCCTACATCTTCATCGCTTGAAGACGCGGCATTCCGTTTCGTGCCAGCCCGTGACGCGGCAGAAGGTTGCTGGTGGGCCCCAAGCCACGGGCTCGTGAGTGGAGAGATATCAAAGTCGAGCTCGTTTGGGGTGGTCCTGAAAGCAATGTGGGCTGGTGCGGATGTTGAGCCGCGAGGAGGAGCGTATGGTTGCGAGAAAGTATCGTTGTAGTCGAGGATCATGGGAGAAACATATTCCACAGACGGTGTCGCACGAAGTTCCGTCGAATTGCCTGCTTTTACGTCAAAGACCGCAATATTAGCACGAGGATGTGTGTTTACGGACCTGGAGTGGGCAGCCCATGAAATGGCACCACCCTTTCTCGCGGTTCCGGTTCAAGACTTGGCGATGAACCCGAAATGAGAGCAATCTAGTCAGCAAGTCAGCTGTGAGATTAGAAAAGAGAAAGAAAAGATCGTTCTGACTTGTTGCTGGAAGATTTGGTTCTGCAGCTGTTGAAGCTGTTGAAGTTGAGACAGCTTGTACTGTTGCTCGAGGAGTGCGGCGGGGTTATAGCTCTGGTCGTTGACCCCCATCAAGCTGCCCATCGCAAGGTCCACTTGTGAGCCATTAGATGGCGGTTGTTGGTGGTGGAATTGGAATTGTGCGTGGTCTGAAGCGGCGGCCTGCAGCTGCGTCGGGTCCATGTCGGGGGGGAAGAAAGATGCCATAAAGTCCTTCGTCTGCTGATTGGGCGTCTCCATCGCAGAGGAGAAAAGAAAGCCGTCGATCGGCCCGTAAGTGTGACAAGTGTGACATCGGCCCATCTCGGAGAAATACAAGCATATGATTTTTTTTTCCCGTATCTACATCGGTCGCGGTCCCTTTCTCTTATCCATGCCCCATCCTGCAGCAGCAAACAAACAAAGCAGCGCTGGCAAAGCAGGTGCCGACATAGAGGATCATATTCCTGAATCGTCCGTCTCCAACATCGAAACCAGTTAACTGAGAGTGGTGGTGGGATGTGCCGTTGCTTCCACCGTATAATCGTGCCGATATGGGTGTTGAAACGATGTTGCCAATGCCACGCGATAGCAAAAGATACCCGTAGAGGCTCGTTGACGTCGTCACATCGTCCCCTGTGTAGAAAGTTATTCCGATGCTCTGAATCAGAAAGACTGGCTTACGAGCGAGTGGGCGGACAAAGCCAGTCCATAAGCTAGTCCATCCGCCAGCGACACTTCCGTAGGCAATACCAAATGCCAACAATCCGGCAAAGGAGGACGACAGAACGCCCCACAGGACAAAAGTGGCCGCAGATGCGGTAAGCAATGTTGCGAGAGCGAGCATCCAAAAGTTAAATTTATCAGAGAGATACCCAATCGAAAGCCTCCCGACAACAGAAGCACCATTTAACATCGCCAGAGCTAACGCTGAGTTCGATTGACTAAGATCAAGGTTGCGGGCGAATGCTGAGTACCGTCAACTGTGAAACTCAGGGTAGAAAAACACATACTGGGTAGGTATACAATCGGGATAAAGTAGGCAAAAGCTTGCAGCGTGTTTACAGTCAAAAATACCCAAAACTCTCGTCGTTTGAACCAATCACGTAGGCCTCGCGGAGCAGGGCCCCGAATTCGGGTCCGCGTTTGCGGGAGACGGCCGCGTACGAATGGTAAAAGTAAGACGAGGAGCACTCCGATGGTGATGGCGAGAATCCGCAAAGCTTTGCTGGTGCCGAATCTTGCGATGAGAGGCGGCAGTGCGAGTGGAAGCACAAGACCCCCAGCTGCGGTCCCAGCGAATAGGATTCCATTGGCCAAACCCCGTTTTGAGTTGAACCATTCTGACAAAAAAGAAAGGCATGCGAGATAGAGTATGGCTGAGTCCGATCAGCGTGACCGTGCTTCGAATTTAGGGCCTCACATACCACCACCAACGGCGTACATAATTCCTTGGAGTACAACAAGATCGATAACCTGCGGTGGATAAGACGAAGGAATATTGGTCAACAGCTAATTTACCGTTCTAGCGTAACTTGCGCCAAACAGCGATCCGAAACACATAAGAGAGCCTAACCACATGCCCTTCCTACGATGTTGAGGATACCTGGCAGAAATTGGATTGACAACAACCCCTACAGGCTACAATCAGCCCGTGGGATGTTGAGAGTCGAATCAAGTGATAACAGACCAGAACAATAGATGATTCCTGACGAAAGCGTCCCTACAAGCGGGAGCAGCGTAGTCGCGCCACTCTGAGAAGAGAATCGGGGGTCCTTGAGATATGCTCGAAGATGTGAGCCTGTATTATGGATGATGAAGGCAACACACAATCAAGGAACACGCCATACGCGTTGGGAAAGCCCCACACAATAGCTTCGACAAAAAATGCGGCTGCAAGCTTTCAAGAGAGGCAAATAAGGGGAAGTGCATTGAATAGTACGATGGCTGCGTACAAAAGACCACGCCCCGCGTCCACGGTCTGTCGGAGGTAAGGAGCTTTCGCTTGACGATGAAGTTTGGGAAGGTTCCGATGCAGAAGATGCAGGAGGTGATGGCACACGGGTAGCAAGCTCGATTTCACCGACCCTCGACATGGTTGTGGAGAAAGAAGAACAGAACGTGACTCATCGTTCACGTTAATGGGTTGGGAGATAATTGCTTACTAATCCGATGACATTAAATCTTCGGCCGAATCAGAGGCACCCAACTCCTCCTCATCCAGGTCATCAGATTCGGGCGGCACCCATTTGCGAGTGTTGAAAATGTCTCTCGAAGCATTGGTTTCTTCGAGAACAATACTGGAGAGAAAAGATAAGGACTACTCAAAATAAAACGGTGGAAAAATATACCTATCGAATAAATATATGGTTTCCAACTGGTCTGCTTCCCAATCTGAGCCGTAAGATTCGCCGTCCCACGCCCATTGATCCAGAGGATCACGGACCGAAGTACTCGTAGCCTCCATCCCACCAAACAGTGAGTTGACGGCTCCATGTAATAGTACACGTGATTCGACACCTGCGGTTGCCACAACTAGCATATGTGGATGGATCTGAACCGTGTTTACAACAGAGCTGTGGCCACCGAGACGCGTAAGTGGCGTATCTAGCTGCGCGGGAATACAGCGTGAGCCGGCCGGGTGATTCGCAAATGCTGATGCAAGTAAGCGATAAAGGACCAATTAGAAGCTTTTGACAGACCAACCACTCCTTCAAAGCCCATGTCCCATTCGTCTTTAGCGACGACCGTCTTTTTAGCATCGAGAATGGCACCGGGAGGTAACGACCAAGCATAAGCATGAAAGTCATCCGAACCGGCGATGTAAAGAGTGTCTTGATCGAGACCTGGCCCACCAAAGGCTCCGTGCTGAGTAGCTTGAATGAGGGTCTTTGATGCACCGAGGGCGAAAATGTACTTACTTTGATGGTACAACGATTGCTATATGTGCGCTGACGTGCTGAGACGGGTATTCCATTTGGCAGATTTGGAGCGCTACAAACCGCCAAAGGATTAGGGTCATGAAGGCCGTATATGGTTGGAAAGTAGTTCTACAATGGATGAGCGAGTTATGATGAAGCCGCTTTTACACACGAGCATCGTAACAGCAAGCTGTGTTCCTAGGTTGTGTTATAACGCGAAGAGAAACGTGATGCAGTCATACCTTGGCGATTGAAAACAACACTGCTCGGCTCAGGATTGGCCAGGAATATCTTGTCTCTGCGGGAAAGCCTGGTAGTGTACTTGAACCGTATAAGCCATGATTGACCAAAATGAAACAACAGGTTACCGTTTGTACGATTCCCTGATTGGTACGTTGGATTCCAGGACCAAATGCCATACGCCGGTCACGAAGACAGACTGCTCCACCAGTATCGCTCGTTACGAAAATATGATCCATGGTGGGATGAAATTCGACGCTTGTGACTTCTGCTTGGAGTTGTAGGGTGTCCTGGGCTCGAGCACGAGAGGCTGGTGTGGCGCGTTGATCATGTTGGATTATTCGACCGTCTTCACTAAGCCTTTGTTGAGACAAGACGTGAAGTGGTAGGACATGCATTACCCTGCGGTCAAAAATACGTCGTCTTGGACACAATGAGTGGCTATCCCTCGAATATTATCCTGGTATTCATGTAAGCATTTCTGGAGTCATGGTCGATCATGGGCACATACGTCGTGTTCTCGAAATACTTGATGAGCAAGTGAAGAGATTTTTCCACGCAAACCCATGGTTGAAACGTCGTACTGAAGCACCATGTTGTCAACCCCACCCCTTTATACATTTCAGAGGGGAGTTTGGGGTTGAAAAAACCGACAGACGAGTAAAGGTAACGGTCATGTGCAGAGAACTTGAGTTGGAAAATGTTTTTCTGCACCCATGAAAATGGAGTGCGGGAAAAATGAGGCCGACGCACATAGTGACCTGTTAGAGTATGGCATGGCGCTCGAAGGTGGTCTTCATACAGATCCCAGATATGAATATCAAGATCTAAACGAAATGTCGGTTTCTGAACTAACAAAAGAAAATGTATACCATCGCCTCCACTGGCCAAGAATCGCCCATTTGAGGACGAGAACGCTAGTGTATTGACACAGGACAAATGCTTGTCCAATTTTCTGAGGTGAGTTCATCGTGAGCGTCGCGTTGTTTCCTTGGTACCGTGACCAACATCGAGTAAGGAAAACCAGTGGCAATCAAAGTGTCGATATGGTGGCGACGCTGGCGATGAGGCCGATATAGACTCGAATAGAGGGAGGGCTCGCGCCAACGCAATGACTGGAGGTCTACTAAGAGGTTGATATTCTCATCAAGCTCATGATGGTTCATGGCAAGTCATCTTGGCGTGACCCTGCACGAATGTCTTCTGAACACAACCACGAAATCCTCGAAATAGAAGATGACGATGCTCGTCTTCAGCGAATTCGTTCGTCATTCACAGAGCGGATAGTCCATGATCAACAGACTTTCCACAGAAAATGCGCTCGCAAGACTGAATGCTTCAACCGGCCGGCCTATCAATGCGGACATGGCCAACATTTTGGGCTCTCCTCGCACTTTGGAGCTAGGGACGGGCAACAACGAGCACCTCCAAAACCGTGAGCTGAATGGCAATTGTTGCACATTTGCTCAATACACCGCAGTTCTGGCCCGTGTCCAAGCATTCTTACCGGAAATGGAGGCCTCGAACGCTCTTGTCGCGCAAAGGGCTGCAGAAGATCCCAACAGTGTGGATATTGAGAACGTTGACGACGACGAAGCAGTGATAGAGATGGCAAGTCCACTGGATTCATTCGCTCTCAGAAAGTTAACGATTGCTATAGAATTTGGGCCTCGGAGTATTTGAAGATAAAAGTGGGGAGTATTCAACGTCAGAAAGCGACGAATCTGAGGAAGAGACAACATCGGGTGTGTCTACCGTCTTCCAGCCAAAAAGAAATCACCTTATATTGGAACAGATTCGGAGAGTTCAGACGATGATTCAATAACTAATCGGCCAATTCGACCACTACCAAAACGCGGTCGGGCTCCCCCAGAAATTATTGTTCTGTCAGAAACATGACTCGATATGATGTTGCTGGGCGTCTCAACATGGACAACGTACGAGCAAGTCGGCAACAAGGAAGATGTTAGTTAAACCTCCCTCATCCTTTGGTGCACCGCGATCAACGCCGTTCATGGATACTCTACTCGGAAACGTTCAGCTTGGCAGTCTACTTCTGCTCAATCCTTCCATTTCACTCTGAGACGGTCTCAGACATCGCACTTATCCGCTATATCCTTGTCTCAGTCTCGATGGCTATAAAAGACCCCATGACTAGAACCGGTAGACCAAGACCCTTCAGGATTTTTCACGAACATTAACGATAACTCACGCCCAAAAACATGCACACCACCAATGTCGCATCGTTTTTGTCAGTTTTAAGTGCTTTCCTCGCAACTACAACCACCGTTTCTGCTTTCCCAAGGTCCTTTTTCTTCTCTTTCTGCTTCATCGATATCTAAACAGTCATCAGAGCCAATGAAGTTTTTGCTCGCGCAACATCTTGCCCAGCAGGAAGTTACTTCAACACCACGATAGGAGCAGGTGGTTCGTGTACTCGTTGCGAACCTGGCAACTTCTGCGCTGGTAGTACCACCGGCAAGAAACAGTGCAACAGCGGCACGTTTCAACCAGGTGACCTTGAATTTTCTTCCTCGTTACTTGTGCCGTCCTAATCTGAGTTTTCAGCCCCTGGTCAGGTCTCGTGTATCTCTGCAACCAATGGAAGCTATGTGCCAAACAACGGTGCCACTTCCCAGATTCCGTGCGCCATCGGAAGCTACCAGCCCTGTGTGTCTTCTTCCTTCCACAATCCTGCATTAATTTGACCAATTGCGCAGACGCTGGCAAGAACTTCTGTTATGGGGCCCCGTCTGGCCGATTCGCTGGCCAGCCTGGGATGAGGGGTGTTTGTGGGACATGCTGTGGCTGGGCTACCGCGCAAAGCAACGGCAATTCTGCCATATTCAAGTGCTCGGGGTCCACGCCGTTTTCGGGCCGTGCCTCTGGTTCGGGTTGTGTTTCCACCCGTCAGGGATGTGACCCCGTTGCAACTTGCGCTCAAGCACCAAATGGCGCCTGCCGTGAGTTTCGGTTCCTGTTGTTTTTTGTCGGTGACTGAGTCGATTTTCTTATAGCGGATCAATCTTTTGAATTCGTGCAGCCCCCGCCTGCTTATCCTTCGGCAAACCCATCTCAGAGCTCGTCACGACTTGTTTCAAGCTCCTCCCAGTTGCCTTCGTCTTCTATTCGACCTAGCGCATCATCTTCATCCCCGCTGCCGTCTATGTTGATGCCGCTTCCGTCCTCATCACGGCTGCCTTCGTCTTCAGTTGTACCATCATCATCATTGGCGCAGTCATCCTCTGCTTCGCCTTCGGTTGCGCCGTCATCGTCTGTTATCCCATCATCATCATCATCAGCGCCATCATCATCAGCGCCATCATCATCAGCGCCATCATCATCAGTGCCATCGTCGTCTGCGCCATCGTCTTCTGTTGGATCGTCGTCGGTGCCATCATCATCTGTGCTATCGTCTTCTGCTTCCTCTTTGGTAGCACCATCATCATCATCATCAGCAGCGCCATCATCGTCTTCAGTTGTACCATCGTCATCATCAGTGCAGTCATCCAGCCAGTCGCCCTCCCAGTCCGCGTCGCCTTCCGTCTCCAGTGTTTCCCAATCGCCTTCGCAGTCCCCCTCTCAATCTTCTTCCTCACAACCGGCACCGAGTCCTTCCCCATCCCTATCCACATACTCATTCACTGGCGCCCTTCAAGCCTTCAGAGTGGCCGACAATTCTGCGCTCGGCTATCTGATGCACACCACAAACAACTTGAACCATGTGGCTGTTGGAACGAGCCGCGCCGCTGCCCTCAACTTCCAATTCTCTGTAACAAACTTCGGCCCCAGCGGATCTCAACTAGATGTTACTGCCCTGGTGTGTATCCATACCATTGTTTATTCCTTTGGCTGACAAAGCACGAAGAACACGCCGTACGTCAGCAACTACCCACTTTTTGGGGGAATCGTTGGACCCGTGAGCACTTCGGACGATCTGGGTCCCGGGAGCTACAAGTATGACATCCTCAACCCAAGTTGAAACTCTGCTCATCAGATCTTAGCTACGCGTTCCCCCAGGGCGTAACGCACAGTAAGCATGCTTCCCACAACCTATGGCTACCTTGGGCTAACTAGCACGCTACAGCGAGCCCCGGGTCTACCCCGCAAAAGGTCCCCAACTCGTACACGGGCAACCCCAGCTGCGAATCTGCCATCGTTCGTATTCGTCCTAATTTTGTGGCATCGCATCTCACACCGATAAACGCAGTGGTCGTTCGATAACTCAACCAGGCTCCTGACCCCGCAATGGATCAACACTGACGGGAGTAAGTGTGCATGCGCCTTCTTTGGGAAGCGGTCGTTGAATGCTATCGTTTAGGCGCTCCTGCCACATACATAACCAACTTGCCTGGCTACACCATCGTGTTGACGGGAGACCCGGTGGCTTTTCAAAACACTTTCGGGCTTGGGGGAGATGTACGTGCAGTCCCTCGCTCTGAACCCTACTAATGGATATGCAGGTCATCTATCTCAAGCTCGTTGACTAAGCGGTTGTAGAGGTAGCTTCCTGTGTGCTGGTTTAAGATGCAATGATCAGTTTTCTCGATGTAGAATTGACAAGCGGTGAGGGCAAGGGTTGAGTGAACAAATAAGAATTTGAGGTTCTGAGCCGGCCTTTGTTGACTATCGTTGAGAAACAGACGGTGGCCACATTGTAACATGGGTGCTTAGCCTTCGACCACCAAGTTGAGGCCTTGAGTAACCGCTTCTCTCTCTGCAGCTGTTCAAAAGCCGCCATTACTTTCCCACGACAAATTCGATACAGCAAGCGATCAACTGGTCAGAACTCAAAACACACGCGATTCCAACTTCCACTCGGATAAGTAACTCATTCAACAATGGCCGACTAGCTTGAACAAGCCAAGCAGTCGCCGTGGACGAATACCTCGACGATAGGAAACGTGGTGCTTGCTAGGTTCTTCTGGGCTTGAAGCGATCTAGGCAATAACTTCACAACCCACAATCGACTAACCCAGTGTTGGCCACTGTGGCTGTTATGGAGGTAAAGAGAAGTAGGGATGGCTGGTCGGATGTCAAGTTTCGGAGCAGGTGAGTCTATCGACCGTTCTCAATAAAACATACTCAAGCGTGTTAGCGCTGAACCAGGCGAAACGACCCCATTTCAAGCGACTTGTATACTATTCAGAAACTCTACATGCTATTATTTTTATCACACCTCCGATTCCGTGCGACAAGACATAATTAACGTGCGATTGGTCGACCCGAAGGTCTCAAGCCCGAGGCCCACGACAAGGGTGCACGAGGGTTGTAAACCCTTCCTCGGGAACAGCAACGACGGCTCACATTGTCCGCGGCTTACTAGACTCAAATCGTCAGCAGTGGAAAAGATAAGAACGATGAAGCTTACCAGAGGGGAGTGCCACCTCGCTGTGTACTGGAGTGCTCAAGAACGCCGGGTCTGCCATGGGCCCCGAGCAACCGTGAGGCTCCCAGGGGGACATTCCCGACGGCAAGAATCACTTCCTGGCCCGGTCTGCGAATAAATCAAGTCAGAACAACCCAAACAGCGAAATGAAAGGCGACATACACGACTTGCAAACGACCAGACGGTGTCGCTCAGACTCCGGTAGGCAATTTCGCCAACCAACCCCCCGCACAACCAAGCTTTTCTCCAGGCAGCCGGCTACACAAGATACTCGGTCAGGATCGTGAACGGGTGGAGATTGACGATCCGGTTGGACGAGGGCTCAGCGCTATACCCGGAATCGGAATTTCCTAACCCACGGTTAAAGCAAGGACCCAGTCCCCAACATTGACCATGGCCCGAGTACCCATCCGCTTGCAATGAGTGACGCATCCACGCCGCCAAAGCATAGACTGCGAGTATCGAGCTCATGGGTGTTGGCCGGTCCGTCCCGAAATCTGACCGTTGTCGCGTACCTGAAAAGAGAACAGAAACCACAACACAACGCTGCCAACTTGCAATGGCCTACGTTCTTGTCGCTCGGGCAGTATCGCCACCCACCACTGGTCGGGCTATTCTGGTTCTCGCGGCAGCCGGTTCTACACGCGATACTGGGACTAGACACCGACGAATGGGAGTCTGCGAGCCGGTTGGACGAGGGCTCGACGCTAGACCCGGAGTCGGAATTTCCTAACCCACGGTTAAAGCAAAGGCCCAGTCCCCGAGGTTATGCTGCGGCCGGTCCCTCGCGACGAAAATAATGACAAAACCTGTCGAAGGTTAGTCGTTTCTCGGGGGCCCCCATGATTTTACTACAGAGCTTGCTGGACCTTTATACTTTTCGTCCAGACAAACCTCATGTGATCGCGGAGCGGGTACAGTGCGGATACAGGCGGATGCAACCAAGACTTGAAGTTCTTTCAGACATAGCTGATTTGCCTGTGGAGCCTTAGACAACCAGGCCGAAGGTCACGCAAGTGAACTCTCCAAGTTGGGCATTTTTCGACCTTCGATTTTGTTTTGCGGGTTGCGTTTGGATTATTAGTTCGGCCTAAGCGTTCCTTCTTCTTTAAAGTGCTTTCAACACGATTTATCGTTGGTTTGATTGTATCTCATAGAACGGCAATGTGCAAAGACTTGGCAAAGAATATGATCACGTGAGCGAGAATTTGATTCAAGAAGATTCAAGATCGTCGATTCGAACTAGTTCCTTCAAGCGTTGAGTTCTGTCTTTTCAGGATCGAATCAAGTATGTGCTATGTACTTTGTTCACCGTAATGTAACATTATTGTCTTGTCTTGTGCCTATTTTTACCACTTCAACTTGCCGCCCACACGTGCCCCAGCGTCTTTCTCCTCTTTCTGACCGCCATGTCTCGCACTCAACGATCTTACCATGGGCCGAAACGACACATTACTGGCAACAATATTCACGTTGCTCCCGCGTGGAAAAGCGCCAATACGATGAATAGCGCGAATGCTCCTAATGGTGGTCGCGTCCAACTTGCAGCAGAGCCGGGGAGCAAAATATTAATTGGCAGCCTGCCAAACGACGTGAAGGAACCAGAGATCGAGGTGCGTTCTGCTGCTTTTGCTACCAGTCAAAGTGCAGACAAGTTATATAGGACCTGTTCAAGAGAACTATCGGTCCCGTCCGCGAATTATTCGTCATTTACAACTCTCAAGGCCTCTCCAAAGTAAGAATGCGCCATCCAAAACAAACGAACTTGAACATAACTACGCCGTAAGGGAATGGCTGTTGTCTCCTTTCAACGGCCTGGGGATGCCCGAAAGGCGCAAGAACGATTCAGTGGCTCCATGATTGACGGTCGCAGACCAATTCGTATCCAAATAATTGTCGACGAGGCGGCGCCTGAAGCAACAGCAACCCCCACACGAACGCCAACACTTTTTGACCGCCTACAATCCCAGCCTGTTGCTGGTCCCTCCCGTGGACCCCAAGCTCTCAGATTTTCAGTTCCTGCGTGAGTCTGTTGCGTTCAGTTTCAAGTGGCACTACATAGCTGATTTCTTGGTCAAAGGCCGATACGACATGTACCCCATGTGCCTCCGCGGCCAGCCACCCCTTACAATGCCGCCAATAACCATATCGTTTTCCCCCCTGCGGTCCCTGTTGGCGCTGGTCTGCGACGTATAAAGAAAGGGCCAAAGCGCTTAAAGAAGCAATGGGCGGCGGCGGCAGCAGTAGCAGCAGCAGCAACTCCAGGACAACCATTTGTCCTTGGGCGCGCGCGGAAATCCAAAACAAGGGAAGAGCTAGATCGCGAAATGGAGGATTATCGTGCAGAAGGAGCTCAAATTGAAGATTGACTCGGTTTTGTCTGTTGCTTTGCTAGGTTTTTTTGACACTTCTCGCTACTTACTTGTGTCATCGAGTATCTAATCAGGTCCTCATTCGGGACGGCAAAAAATGTTTAGTCTACTGACTCCATTTGGGCAATTTCAAGATCGTTCCATATAGAGCTCGTGGCTAGAGAAGATGTTGGCTCTTTTTGGAGTTGGTCACGAAATTAAGCCGAGCAGCAAAAAAAATGGCTGTGAAAATTCTCATTCTCGTCTATTGTACACGTTCAATTTCACTCAAATGATACCAGTCCATGTCTCTACAAGGTCTATCACGCAGTAGCTCTCAATCGGCACATACTGCTTTGTGATCATCTTGATCACTTCCTGCGCAACCAGGCCACCAAGGAATGCCGCAGTATTGGGGAGATCGGCAGTTGGTGAACGGGCACTACAAGCATATATGTCAAAGAAGGAACAAAAGTTAGAGGAAGACATACATCTCGCCAACAGCGTTTTCAAACTCTTCAGGCAGTTCAGTTCCTGGCGGTAGAAGGGCTTGGGCAGCAGCTGTCAGCTCTTCCTCTGTCGGCGAGGATGACGAAACCCGCGCAAGTGCGGAAAGTGCAAGATGTGTCGCTCCAGCTTTGGGCGAGGCTAAGATAGCTGAAGCTAGACGAGTGTCAGTTGGGATCTACGTAAAAAAACCAAAATTGCTTCACCAAGGGCAGCGGGATCTTTGTCCAGCGTTCCGTATTGCTTTCCTCGCAAGACCTTGAGGCCATGTGCATTCTTGACGAATGAATCTATCAACGCGTCGTCCACAGGATGACTGAGCAGGGACTTGAACTTCTCCTTCTCTTCTTCAGCACGTGCTTTGTACAGCTTTTGGAGTTCGATATAGTTGGTCGTGTTCGCTTTCATATCGGGTAGGGAGCTCGTCAACGGGAGGGTATGCGGTGGCTCCAGAGAGAACTTGCGGAGGGCGTCAAGTAGGTGGAAGAATGGTGGAGAGGTAGAACTGAGGGTCCCTAATTGGGGATCCTGGAATAGAGCAGAGATGTCAGAAGGGACTTTGGTTTCTGTCCAGCAACGATATGCCTGAGCCTCTGCCTCATCAAAATTCTCCTCGTCAAACTTGACCTTCATTGACTGTAATCCCTCCTTGAAAAGTTTCTTCTCCTCATACGTCTGTGGTGGCTTCCCATCGTGAGCGGCTTTCCAGTCGGCCAAGGCACGGACGAGAATGACGACGTATGTAATGTGGCCATGTTCTGTGGGGTCCATGTTGGCAAAGTCAAGAGATGAGGCGTATTCTTGAAGAGCAGGGAAGGCCTTGTCAATGCGCAACGAGGGGGTGTTTTCGGAGTGACTCTCGATGACTAGATGATATTAGATGCTTGTCTCGACGTTAAAGCGAAAGAACAGACTGGGATGTTCATGGAACTGAATATAGAATTCGCCAAGGAAGCCAGCTGAAGTCACGACCACGAGCATCGGGAGAGTATCGTCCGCCCATAAAAGGGCTGAAAGTCGTTCGAGTAGTTTGGGCTCCAGATTGTGGGCGATCACAAGGGTGAACGCGGAAAAGTAGGATGGGTTGGAATCAAGTATGTGCTCGAGATTGGATGTGTCTGCCTGTCCCTCAACGCCGTCATTGAGCTCCAGAAGCAGTCTGACTGCCTCTTGGGCTCGGGACTTGCCAATGCTGGAAGTGCCCTCCAAGAAAAAGTTATTTCCCGCGTCTCTTGCAGTGACTGGTGTTGAGTCCAAAATGGTGAAGTGACCGACACCAGGCAGCACAAGATTTTTAAGGATCGAGGTCGATGTTGCTGATCCAGATATCACCAAAAGTCGCGCGTTCTCGAGCGCAGTCTGCCCTGATGCTGCCCATAAACTAATCGAGTGAGCTTAGAAAGACCGCGGCCACACCGATGACAAACATACCGAAGCTGCCGATCGTAACGGCGCGTTTTGTTGTCGGGCTGGACTCTAGTGAAGGTCAGCGACGGCCAGTGAAGAACTAGAGACGAACTGGGCGGAGTCAGTGGACATGGTTAGAGAAAGAGTCAGTCACGATCAAAAGTGGCTTGACTCTTGATTCAATGCTAGCATGAATGAGAACATTTCTCAATTCCCGTACAAGTCTCCGCGTCGCTATTGACGGACTACCTGGTGCGCTATCCCTCTCTGTCGTTCTTTTTGAGCTCATCGTCTCTCTAGGACGGAATCCCAAATCACTTATTGCACAAAGAAGGGCACGCGTCTGGGACGACAACGAGACGTTGGTTCACACTGTCCAGAAGGAGAATTTCGCTGGCGCAGAGCGTCTCCATGAGCGACTGGTGGCCGCATGTTTGCCCATTCGCCCACACCCAGCGTATGAGCGCGCGGCATTAGCCCAAATTCGTCATCCAGAAGCGAGAAACTTGGACAACTTCCGTACTTGGCTCGACCTGGTTCCAGAGAGTCGCAACCCCCATCGCGTCGAGGGTGGCCCATTCACAAAGACGCGCGACCTTTTGTTTCGCTCGGGTTCACCAGCGGAGGAAATACCCTTGCTTTCCCTTTTCTGCCTTGTTTGTGCCGAAAAAGGTTACGGAAAACTAGTCTGGAAGGATATCGTGGCTCTACTCGTCAAGTTCGAAGAACCGGGCAACGCTGTGGCCTTCTTACGCTCTTTTGGCGAGGCGCGGCTGCGATACTACACCAAACACCAGCCTCATCATGCTGCTTGGATAGCAAGTCGTCAACGAGAAGCGCTGATTCGGACGTGTTGTACTGCAGGGTGGTTTGGAGAAGCGGTGGATCTGATTAAAGACAGCACTTCTTTGGAAATTGGTTCAGCTGCTCGTCACCTTTTGCAGGTCCTCGACAACAAGAACCAGAAGGACTTGATCTCGGTCGTACTCGCTCATCTTCCACCCAAAATCTCGCTAGCATTTTCTACCAAAGCAATTATTGACGGCTGGACTTCACCCTTGCCACGGGCGGCCGTTGCGGCCCAACTACGACATATCAAGAATTTGATCTCACGACGAGCATTAATTGCGAGCCGCCTTCCCGCTTCGCATTTGCATGCCTTCTTAGCTCAATATGAAGCAGCGAAGGGATATTCCTATGGACTGGCGGCCTTGCGGAGAAGAGCCTTGTTAAAATCAGACAACACAAGCTACATCTGGCTCACCAAGGAGTTGTTTTACCTTCAACAAATGGGCCGCCATGCGGATGTCATATCGTTGTTCTACGCCAATTTTTCGTCTTTCATCATTCCCCGCAAGGAAGGACTAATTTTGCATCAATTGGCAGTCCTTTCGGCCAATCCACAACTACTTTCGCATTCAGTACCTCTGAAGCTGAGAATCAAGCCCAGTGATGCATGGCTCATATGGAATGCCCTTATCCGTATTTCCATACAACTCCCGCCAGAGACACGACTTGAAACCCTCTTCTCGCTGCGTCACTGCTTCGGTCAGTATGCCGCTGCCCTTCCTGATCACGTGTTCCGCGCAACCCCCACTTCTTACACCGCCGTCTTTCGAAGTCTGGTGTGGGCTTATGGGCAGTTGGGAGATGTTGCTAGTGCCTTTTCGGCAGCTCACGATATTACGCTGATCGGTAAAACCCACGAAACCAACGTTGTTCTGCTCGATGAACTGGTGACCATACATGCACGGAGGGGTGATTTTGACTCTGTGACTGAGTTGCTGGACTCGCTGGATTCATTTGGGCCCAGAGTTCAACCGTATGGTCGAGTGATCGACGCGTTCCTTCAAGCTCGTCTTGTGGATTTGGCTCTGGAAATCGAAACTCGGATGAAGGAAAAATGCGAATACATCCCAGGAGCCAACTGGCGCTTAGATCGGTCAATTTCAAGGCTCGACAAGTTTAGAAAGAAAGAGGTTGTCGAGACGGAAGATGAAGTGGTCGGTCTTCCCTCCAACTCAGCTTGCTAAACTGACTGTCTATAACAGAGCTGGTGGCCAGATATGACGGTATCTATCGAGCAGTAGTCTGGCTGCCTGCTGTCTTCTCGGCAACTCTGTCAACTAACGACGCGTCTGCTGCATTGGCTGCAGGTATCTCCAATTTGGAGGTGCCTTCGCGATGTGTCGATTTCGATTCGCCCTTGAATCCAAGATAATATATTCGCGAAACATCGCCACCAACGGAATCACTCTGAAATCGTTCGAGTTGGTCATTGAATTTGGCCGAGTGGAGACGTACGAAAAAGAGCGACAGAGAAGTCACACTGGCGAAGGCGGCCACGCGGAAGGGATATTCAACCACACCAGTTTCGCCCTCTAGGAGGCTGACGTTGAGATGTGGTGTTGTGTTTTCAGCATCGGCGAAGTCGACGATTGTTGGGTGGTTGGCATAAATCCTGAGCTGACGTGGCGTAACCTCTCCACGACCTAGAAACCCGCGTTCAGACCCGGGGACTGATTCTTGACGCGTAAACTGACCGAGTTTCAGTAGTATAGATTTCAATCGAACCTACGTAGGAATCGTTGGTATCCAGCAAGGTGATGACTCGTATGAACGAACGTGTTGGGTGAACGGAATGTGCAATATAAGCTGTTATCTGAGTTGGCTTGTGGTAGGACACAGACAACGACGCACCTGGTCATCGACTCCTGATTCAGCAAATTTATCTGTGCTTTCGCGTTGATCCCATGGCTGCATTGGATTTCAGACATCGCAACGCTTATTTCAGCATGAGTGACCTTGACTATCTCTCTCGCGTCCTCAGGTACAGCAAGGTTCAGGCCATGTACACTCAAATGCGAATTGATGTTTGACAATGAGGGCACGCGTGCATGGCTCACTTGTCCTTGTCGATAAACTCGTATAGGTTCGATAACTCTTCGGGAACATAAATGAGCAGTGCCTGCCGCACAAAGGGAGCCAAATACCGCTGCCGATGAGGTTGGAATTCGAGTTGGATGAGTCTGCCATGAAGAGCTCTTGATTACGTGATCGAGATGATAGCCAGCCACCTTCCTTCAACCACCACCAGATTGGTGGACGGCTAGCAAATGGATGGTGAAACTACGCCCAAATATTGGCTCTTGAAGGCAGAGCCTGACTCGCGTGTTGTCAAGGGCAAGGATGTCAAGGTCAATACACGTTCCTCGATAACTCGAAACTAGCCCACGGAAACTCATGTCCTTGATAGTTTAGTGTAGACGACTTTGAAACAGTCGGCACATCTCCCTGGGAGGGAGTGCGAAACTTTGAGGCTCGCAATCTTATGAAGGAGATGCAGCCGAAGGAAAAGGCACAGAAGTTGGTCCTTGCGACGTTGGGAATGTACTGACTTTCCACGATTAGGCACTGTTCTATCACTCGAATTGCAAGAATCCAGGTATACGATCGTCTGGCTGGAGCTTCTGACGAAGGATTAACGTTTTGCACGCAAGGCATTGCTGCGTTTGCAGAGGTTGGTGCATATTCCCTGCTTTGTCACCAGCCATCCTCATCCCATCTCAGGTCGCCAAAGCGGCATATCCGGACCGTTAGTCTTCTCAGCGCGACACAATTAGTTTCTGATGGGTTAACTGACAGATACTGCCTGGGATTCGTATGCTTCACTTGCTTGGTGATTGAGACAAAACGATTGACCAGACTCGTCTCAGTGAGCATCCGTACTTTGATGCGGTGAGGGCAAATGATTGACCAGGCCCTTCTACTGCTGACCATGTCCAGAAATCCAAACAGGAAGACCCAAAGTGGTTTATGGTTGATTTGGCCTTCGTTTCTCGAACCAAACATTTTGTTCCTCTCGCCCTTTTAAGGTATATTGCCGACTCGAGCGCGGACAGCCCGCCGGAAGAGTTGGACTACCTCGGTGAAGCAGGTGTTGCCGCCATAAAGAGTAAGCATAGTCTTGAGTTGACGACACTATCTGACCCTTCTACTCAGATATGGACTTGGTCACTCGCGGCCGATTAAGCATCCAACGAGTAAGCCCAGACGCGTGGGATGCCATTGAACAGCTTGCCGACAACGGTGGCTGGGATGAGCTCGATTTGTCTCCCAAGAAGAAAACAACAGCCAAAAAGGCTCCTGCTGAACGCACTATCTCGGCGCATCCACGCGCCGCTAAACAGAAACCGAAGCCCAGAAAAAAGAAGGCGAAAGGGAGTGATAGCGAGGACGACTTTGATGAAGACGATGAGTGGTCGGAAGAAGAGGTGATTTCGAAGACCACCAGCTCTCGTCGAAAACGCAAAGCCGAAGACTATCAAGAACTTCCAGCAACTCGCCGCCGCACGAAGGCGTAAAACAGTGTTGTATCAAATCTTTTGTTGTACATGTACTTTCGTTCAATGCTTGACTGATTTTGTTCAAAGTAAAGAGTAGCTACTATATCGTAAGCCAAAATGGTAGTACGCAGTAGCGCCCATGAGTCCCAAATAGTCTGGCTCTAAAAATCAAAGCACGCGACTTGACCGTGACTTGACCAAGATGCCCATCGTCCAGTTTGCGCCATTCTCCTCACTGGTTCAACCCACCTTCTGGCACGAACTCACCTCCCTCAAGATCGATGTGCTTCGACTTTCTGATGAAGCAGTGCCCATTACTGGGTCCTATTCCGTTGGTCGGTCAATAACAGACCGCGAGACAGGCCACGAGATCGTGCTGGGTTGCAATATGAGTGTGGGGTCTGAGTCGTTCGACAAGAACGCAGTGTACGCTATTGGCCTATCTATAGTGATCCTTTGTTGACCAACCTAGAGCACCTGCAGGCTCATTTCCCGCAAAGGGGCATCTGAAGAATTACAATACAATCGAAGAGTTCAAGGCTGCGGATAAGACAGCACTCTTCAACCAGGAGGCGGACAAGGTGCGCATTCTTGCCAGGCTTGGTCATTATTGAAGGCTTTGAGAAAAGATGTGGGAGGCGATCGTATCTAAGCGCGACTCCACCAGCCTCAACAACTTCCTCGTCATTACGTTCGCCGACCTTAAAAAGTACAAATACTACTATTGGTTCGCGTTCCCTGCGTTTGCCGCCAAACCTGCGTGGGAGATCGATGAGCTAGGCTGGCGTCTCGCTGCCTCAGAACTTTCACCCGAATCGGTCCGTCTGGACGCGTTTTTTGCATTGAATCCATGTCTAATCACACCGATAGCTCTCTTCTATCCATTCAAAGCTGCATGCAACCCCTCTGCCATTTTTCCTTCTTCGATCTGGTTTGGAGATAGCGCCAATCGACTCTTACAGCACTTTCTTCGCCAATGTTCCCCCTGAAGAGCAAACCATCGGCTTTGTCGATCCATCGGCGAGCCCGACCAACCCAGGATGGCCATTGCGCAATCTGCTTGCCTATCTTCGCGCTGTATACCCAGAAACCACCTCTCGGTTACGAGTACTGTGTTGGAGAGACAGTGAGGTGCCGCACGCGCCGGCTGGGTGGAAGAGCCGAATTGGAGTTGTTCACATTACCCCTTCACCAGAGTCAGGAGGTCGTCCGAGTGCTGTTGGATGGGAGAAGAATCCACAAGGAAAGCTTGCTCCTCGCATGGCTGACCTTGCGCCGATGATGGACCCAACCCGTCTCGCCGACCAAGCGGTTGATTTGAATCTCAAACTCATGCGATGGCGTATTCTACCATCACTGGACTTGGAGAAGATCTCGTCTACGAAATGTCTCCTTCTCGGCGCTGGGACATTGGGGTGTTATGTCGCACGGACACTAATGGTATTCCGACTTCGACATCATGCTCCATGACTCAACTTTTTGCAGGGTTGGGGCGTGCGGGACATCACGCTAGTTGATTCCGGGAAAGTTTCCTTCTCAAATCCCGTCAGGCAACCATTGTTCGAATTCGAGGATTGTCTCGAAGGCGGCAAACCTAAGGCTGAATGTGCGGCGGCTCGAATGAAGAAAATATTCCCCGGTATTGTGCGTACAACCTTACTCATGTCGTTTTGTCTGACATGAATGCAGAATGCTGCAGGTCATTCGCTCTCTATACCGATGCCTGGACATCCAGTCCCCCCTGCTTCGGTCGATCAAACTAGGGCAGATGTGAAGAAATTAGAGGAGTTGATCGATACTCATGACGCAGTTTTCTTGCTCATGGACTCACGGGAAAGTCGATGGCTCCCAACTGTGATATGTGCAGCCAAGGGCAAGGTTCATAGCTCAATGTCGATCGAAGGATATTGCTCATTAGCTCCGCAGATCGTCTTGAATGCTGCCCTGGGTTTCGACACATTCCTTGTTATGCGCCATGGTGTGAGAGAATCTTCTCTCCAACCCGGCGCCACGCAGTTGGGATGCTACTATTGTAACGATATTGTCGCACCTGCCGATGTAAGCCAGCTGTTCATGGTTTTTCTTTAGTTGATGGTTTTCTAGTCACTCACCGATCGAACACTCGATGAGATGTGCACGGTAACACGGCCTGGTATTGCTTCTTTAGCGTCTTCAACCGCGGTGGAGCTCCTTGCTTCTGTCCTCCAACATCCAGACGGGTCTGTTAAATTTCATTGTCTATGATTGAACCTAATTTGTTCGTAGAGTGCATGCTGCGGCGCCTCCAGCAAACTCAGACCCAGCTGCTCTGATCAACGCTGGAGTTTTGGGTCTTGTTCCGCATCAATTGCGAGGATTCCTTGCCCAGTTCCGTAACCTGCATATTGTAGGCGCTGCTTATAGCCGATGCACTGGCTGCAGCGAAACCGTCAGGGTTCTTCTTTTCGTTTGTTATAGTCGCTTATACTGCCTCAGGTGCTGAAAGCATACGAGAAGGAAGGTTTCGATATGATTCTGCAAGCGTTGAACGACGATAAGTACCTCCAACATTTGACTGGGTTGGACACTTTATATGCGGAAGGAGAGAAGGCGTTGGAGGAAGTAGACTGGGATGTAGATGACGAAGAGGGTGAGGACTTCTGAAACCTAAACTGAAATGTATCCAATATATGACCATGTATTTTTTTTTTACTTGAGTGTCCAAAGTGGTTGAGTTTCGGCTCTATGGGCACGTCACATGTGACGCGTGACACGCTCAAAATTTCGGTCAATGCACCGTATCGCGCGAGTGGTCCGACGGCGGCAAATAGCGCTGGTCGCTCGACGGATACCAGAACCCTCGCGTATCCGGCGTTTCTCTTCACAAACCCCCACACCGGAAAGTTTGTATGCGGAATATATCGAAAAGGTCAAACTGCGAGGCGCCCCACCACCGATTTCCTTCGAGCAGTTCAGGGAGAGTCTAACGCTAGCAGAGGAGGATGTACACGACCTCACCGGAAACGCGAAATATATCAACTCCAGTGACGAGTTCATGGACCAATACGGTCCGATGCTCAAAGCACTGCGAGAGCTCGAGACTTCCGACCCTGACGCTTACCAGAAGACACTCGACACGCTTTCCGAGGAGTTGGAGGAGCAAATGGCAGAGCGGACTGACCCGCTTTTTCAAGAGCGGTTAGACGCGTTGGAGGTGGAGAAGACTGCCGCAAGGGAAGTCGGCAGGCAGGTTGCACAACTTATCCTGTCTACAAAGGATGAGCATGCACTACGCCTTGTGGAGGACAAGCTGGCCACGTATAACGGCCCACTTTCCGTGTTGAATGTGGCAGTAGAGTGGTTCTTGAAAAATCCGACGGAAATCGAGAAGGAGGATCCTTCTGTTTCTGGTGAGGCGGAGGTTGACGCTGTCCCAGCCCACGGTATGTCTGCTTAACATACTCCGTTCCCTTTCAATAACTATGGCTAGACAACAACGCGTATTACCTCCAGGATACTCCATACGATGAGCTCGTCAGACACATGAGACACCGCGATGTCCACTACGCGATTCAGCGTCAAATGCATCCAACAGACCGCGCTGAGCTCTTCAGGCTACTCACCACCCTTGTCACGCCCGTCTTCAATGAAGATATGAACACAATGAACGCCATCGCCGACATATTCAACAAGTATGAAGACGCTAAGCTTGTTTACCGGACGCAACCGCGTTTACCGCGAGTTCGCCGACTAGACGTATTCAAACGACTCCTACCGCGCTCTGACGACGAAACGCCGGAAACACAGGCTGCACTCGCCAAGCAGATTGGTGGGTTGTTATTATTGAAGCTGGCTCGCGTCTGAATGATTTTTTTTAGCTGACATCGCGGGCGAGAAGAAAAGGGAGGCTGAAATCAGTGAGCCTCAAGTGTTGTTTTGATCACAATCTGATTTTTCTACATAGTCGAGGCCGAGAGAAGAGCCCAACAACAACCATGGCCAGACCTTATGACCCGCGAGCCGCTTTTGGACTCACGAGAAGTGCTGGAGCTCCGACCCACAAAGGACAACCCATACCACAACAGAGTCGTCATCCGCAACCACCATTCCATCTTCGCCGAGGCCCTTGAAGCCGACGGGTTCGACTTTACCAACCCGAACAACAAGTACACCCAGACGGAAGACCCCGAAGAAGTGAACAGCGCCAAAGACATCGAGATGACGTTGCCCATCTCCATCAGCAACCCCCGACTTATCATCATCCCGATCTACAGCTACTTTGCGACGCAACAGACGCCCAAGGGCCGCATGAACCGATTCGTGCAGTGGACGATTGTCGGCGACGGTCACGGGATCGTGGGGCTGGGAATGGGGAAGCACGACAAGCCAGAGCGGGCGCACACGAAGAGCCTGGTTGACGCCATCCGAAACATGGACTGGGTCGAGCGGTTTGAGGACAGGACAATATGGACAGATGTCCGCACCAAACTCGGGGCAACCCAAGTCATTCTCCGTCCCCGTCCTGTTGGTTTTGGGCTGCGGTGTAATCCCTTCATCCACCGTTTGTTAACAGCAGCTGGTATCAAAGACATCAGCGCAAAGGTCTGGGGCAGCCGCAACCGGCTGGGGGTCCTTAAAGCAACGCTGAGGTTACTACATTCGGGTCACGCGCCACAGAATATGGGCGACGGACTGGGGGGACCGGGGAGGAAGATGTTCAAGGGCACTGGTTTGCGGAATAAAACGCAAATTGAGCGCGAACGCGGGCGGAAGATGGCTGATTTGAGGGTGTAGACTTTACATTTAGCATCGTATTAATCAATGCCGCTCACAAACAAGTGTCTTGGACATCCTGCTGCTGTCGGTTCTCACTCTTGGTAAGCAGTCATTCTGAGCTTTTTTTGGGCAAGCAATTAGTGAGGTAGAAATCTCCGGACACACGACAACGACAACAACTTGACAATCCACATACGCTAGCGGCCCGATCAAGTCCATTTTGGTAGGTGTAGCTTCACAGAAGGAGACCGACGCGAAGCGGCATTCTTCTCCTTCACATCCAGCCCGCCATTGTCGGATTTGACAACGAAGTCGGCGGTTTGTTGGAATGGAATGCTGTCCATGAAGACCCACGTTGTGAACGAGTATCGCAACGCGATTCTGCGCAACGAGGGGCTGGCGACAGCGAGCTGGAAGGCAACTTTGTGCAAGTCAGGCCCACCAGTGGCGTGCTCAACCCGTGTCAGAGTTAGCGTCACCAAATTCATGCTGGCGCCACGAAGCGCTGAGATAAATTGACTCTGGCGATAGTCAACATGTGTACTAGGAATTGCCAAATAACAGACCATGTCCCAAGGGGAATCTGAACAGGCAATATCAAGATGTCGGACGGTCCGACACGAGCACAACAAATTGCGGAAGATAGCGTAGTGATCGGTCTGCGAATCGAGATGCAGCCAGACGGACAGCGAGTCGAGCGAGTGCATGTGTTTCAATGTGCCGCAGACGAGTGATAACACCTTGTTGGACAGCGGTTGGTGGGCAAGGGAGAGGGTCTGGATGTTGGCGAGATTGGAGAGACCCCGGATGTGGGTGGCATTTCCCGAAAATTCGCGCAGTTTTGGTAGCGAGTTGGGGGGAAGGATCATCGCCCTTGGGAAAGCCGATAACGAAGGCAACTGCAATCGCTCCAGCGCTGGATGCGCAACCAAAAATCGCATAAACGGAGTCTCCATGCCGAACCGTGACGGGTTGGGGCCCGCCATGTTACATTCGCCCAACTTGAGGTCACGCAGCATCAGCCAGTTGCCCTGGACAACGCGCCTCGTGTCCCAAACGCGGCGAGAGCGTTGAGATACCTCGATTTGCAGCTGTTCCAGCCGCGGACAGCGATCAAGTAGCATCTCCCACAGTTGATCAGGCAATTCTGGGTTTGGGGGAAGAAAGGTGTCTATAGTGAACCGCTAAGCGAGACAACTTGTGAGCAAAATCCATGCACTTGCCCCACTCGTCAGGAAGTGTCTTGGCCGTCAATGCAAAGGCCGTGAGGTCATCGAAACGAAAAAGCTAGGTTGCCTGAGATACGGACTTTCGGAGATTATGTGTGTGTCCTCACCTCGCTGGCTGGGTTGATGCATTTCGGACCAACGTTACTTCCAACGCCGCGCAGTTGAGGGCAACTATCAGAAGGTCGGAAAGGCTAACAAGTTGAATGAACCGCTGACCAGGCACGCAATGTCGCCCACAATGAGTCGTCTATCGGCATTTCAGAGCCATCCCAGAAAAACGAGGCAAGCCGTGGGAGACGGCCGGAGTTGGCGAGTTTGACAATGCATTGAACGACCCAGTGCTCATCGATGGGGGTGGCGTATTGTTGTTGTTGAGACCGGTGGTTGGGACGCACAACAAGGTGGCGGATGAAGCGTGCCTTGGATTTAAACTCAGTTAGGAAAGTTGTCAGAGTGCGTTGGCATGATTGGCTGGACCGGAGGTCGACGGACGTATATAGGACAGGCAGAAGCGTGTTGTAAATGCGTGAGGACTGCAGCAATCGCGTCAGCTGAGGAGCTATTATCGGCCACTCGGAAACCTCACCGCGAGACTGAAATGTAGGATGTCTTCTGTGTTTTCCAGACGCTCGGCTATCTCGTAGACAATGTCGAGAGGTAAATGGGCGTCATTAATCTTCGTTTTACAGGCGTGGAGGTCTCCCAAATGGTGTTTTATCACGGAGAGCAGAAGCGACATTGGGAGCGAGCGTTGACGGCGTTTGGAGACCATAGTGGGTCAGTTGAGGCAGCCCCGCCCGAGCATTATATACGCATGAATGGAGCATTGGTGAAACCAAGTAGACTAGTGATGTCCACGCTATCCGGCGGGATGAGAGAATGTATGTGGGTGATTCAAAATAGAGAGGTCCCCGAAATGTTTAATTGCCTTTTCTGGCTGGACTCGGTCAAAATTGTAAATTATGCACAGAAGACTTCCTAACCGAGTTGATATTAGTATTGATCTCCGTAACTGACGCGCTCTAGGTTTGGCTCAGCTCAACTTGGATTCAGCAAAAATAATAGCAATACATAGGCGAAGTAGTCCGGTTAGCTACGTCGTAATACATCGGAAATACGAATGATGTACGCCTGGCACTATTGTACAGATGGTCAACAAAGGATAAGTAACTGGAAGATGCGATGGTGAGTTGGTTTTCATGTCGGTCATAAGAGGTCATCAGCATATACGCATAGGGTGGTTTAGTGGTACGACTCGGTCGACCCAAAGAATTTTGCCCGCAGAAACCAGGGGCGAATGCCGTTTCTGCGAGGAATGCCTATCCCAGTATTGGGCCGCGGGGGCGGTGAGACTGGCGAGTGCTTTGGCGGCGTCGCGGGCGGTGACGACGGCGCAGTTGCCGGATATGCAGGCCAAGTCTCAAAAGACGGGGAAGAGGGCGTTTGCTGGAAAATAAACGATTGAAATGGGTCCATAGACGTTGCATAATTCCCGCGCCCGGTAATACCTTGCTTGTGTGCTCCGCGAAGGCAAAGTCTTGCGGTGATTCCAAATCCGAATCCGATTCGGGGGACCTTGGCGGGGAGTCGGTTATAGAGTCGGAGATTGACGATGAAAACTGACATTGGCTGGCGTGCCAGGCACCTGCCTCGGTGTCGGGCGAAGGCGTCGCTGACCTGTCGCTGTTATTCGTGTCGTTGTTGGCAAAGGAGCTCTGGGTAGAGCAATAGTTGGAGAGAGCGCCCGTCTCATCCCATAAAGCCGATGTCATCTCCTTGTCGTCAAGATCATAGCCAGGCGAAGAAACTTTGCTGCTGGCAAGGAAAAAGTTCGATTCGTCATCCTCATCAACTGCTGTTCGCATCACTGATGATGCGGTCGAAGCCGAGGCAAGGCTCAGGCTGATGTTTCGCGCAGCATAAAACTGCGGGTCGAGACGAGCAGTGTTGATCGTAAGCGGGGGCTTGCGGCCTGTGGCCCGTGAAGTCAAATCCACTATGCTCGGCGTTACGATGAATGCAGGACGCGGAGAGATGATAGGCACGTTGTTTGGCATGGGGGGAGTGCGGGGGCGTTCGAAAATATATTTGTCCTGCAAAATTGCGGAGGATTCAGAAGAAGTGGGCGAATCAAAAGCCCAAGTGGCGCCACAAGAGGAGTATTGGGTGCTCGAAGAAGAGTCGCTACCAGTTGCGGTTGCGTCGTCCTGGGGATGAGTATACGCAAAGCTCGAATCCGAACTCCACGCAGAAGGAATCGGGCGGTGGTCGGGAACAACAGGACTCTCCTCCTTGGTTTCCTCCGGCTCAGCGCTAGCGGCCTCCAAATCAACTCCGACCTCCCAAGGGCAACGTGCCATGCTTCCGTCGAAAACTGCGCCTTCAGAATAGAAGTTCTTCACCCGTGCGAGTGCAACACGCAGTTCAGGAATCGTGATGCGGTCGCGCCAGTCAATCTCGAGCATGCGAACGAGAACAGCATTAAGCTCGGAAGAAATGGGGAGGACGCTGGGGAGGAATTCGGAGGGATCTTGAAGATAGGCACGGAAGGTGGAGTCGGTGAGAATAGCCGCCTTCCAAGGGTTGCGACCCGTGGCAAGGTTGAGGAGAACGATACCAAGGGACCAGATGTCATTGAACATCGGAGAGTACGACCCGGTTGGTGATAATTCGCCTCCCTGGCATTCTATCGAAGGAAAAGTCAATTGATGTGATATGAACACTGTTGTAAGACGAACCTGGACTCATGTGGTACACGCTACCCGTTCGGAACTCTTCACTCAATTTCTCCGTCGTCGCAAGACCGAAGTCAGTGAGAGCGACCCTATAACCGCCTACGACCATAAAAATGAGGGACAGAGACGGATAGGATAGGAGAAGACATACCGTCGAAACACAAGACATTTTCCGGCTTTAGGTCGCGGTGATAAATACCGAGTGAATGACAGTACTCGACAGCATCGAGTAATTGATTGAAGACATGCTTGATCAGCCTGGTGTTGCCGAGATACCTGCAGCCGTAAAGAATCTGAGAGAACAAGTCCCCGTCAGGCGCAAAGTCGAGAACGATGAACGTAAAGTTGTTCTCCTCGATAACACGGTGGATGGTGACAACATTGGGATGAGCGCTACAAAGTTGATGGAGCGCTATTTCCCGTATGTGCAGCTGACGCTGACGAGGGGTATGCAAGTGTTGGAGACACTTGACGGCAAAGTTTCGCAGAGTCGTAGAGCGAGCATCAACAGCGCGGTAGACGACGCCGTAGCCGCCTACACCGAGAATTTCGACTAGCTCGAGGCTGCCGTTGTCGATCAACGTTCCAGGTTCAGGAAACGATGGTTCAGAACGAGGACGGTCTTGCGGGACGTACATGGCAGCAGTCGAGAGAGATATTCCTGAGGAATGAGGAGGAATATTGGAGGGTCTCGGGTTGCAGAACTGGTAGAACGGTGGCCAACACTTTTATTGAATGAATGCATGGAAAACATGAGGTTGTGAAACGAACCACGTTAGGCTCCGAAGGTTTGGCGAGTCGTGGGTACTGGGTACTACCCTTCGTCTAACGACGTCGATCGTGAAGACCCGAAGAAGTGCGAAAACCGCACGGAAAGCGATTGGCAAGATACCGTGCAAAGGCAAAGTGGGGTCGAACAACTCCGACGAGTTATAAGGTTCTACCGGGACTAGACAGGGAACTCCGGAAAGGTCTTGCATAGCCTGTGTCGGATGGTAGTCGAGGAGGCCGACAAATGCAGGCTATGGCCCGCATGAGACATGTCTCTCGAAATATTTTCCCGTAGAGCCTTAGTCAACTGCATCGTAAGGCTCTACGGGAAAATATAGCTTGCTGACGTTACGGAGTTGAATTAAATGGAGCGGGCCGAATAGCTGACTACGAGTGGGGGGAAGGAGACTTTCAGTCGTCACTTGCTGCATTGCGTAGTCAGCCTACCATTGATATGATGCCCGCTTGAATCTCGTTTGCCAAGTATTGTCGATTCCTCTAAGGTCCAGTGCGGTTCTATGGCCACTGCGTTGCGTGGCCGCCGAACGAAAAATGGTCGGTGATCAACGAATGGGGTATAATCCCAATCCGAATTTAGTAGGGGGGCGAGAAAAGAAGTGCATGACAAGTAATCGAAGATATTTGGGGCATTCAAGCAGTGCTGGAGCGCGGGTCGTCGACGCTTTGTTGAAAGGAAAAACCAAGCGTGATGGGAACGCTGATGTCGGTGATGCACGCTGTCAATAACAAGGCTCTGACGTCGGAGTATAAGAGTGTGATCACGCACGTGATGTTGATCGTCTTCTCCCAACCAACAACTTTCTCCTCGCTCTTCGCGCAGCCTCCCCTCCATTTGCCCTCCCCCACGTCATGGCTACCCGCTCGTTCACCGTCTTCTGCGACTTCACCGAGGAGAAACCCACCCACGTTGCAGCTGCTAATGTTTTGGCTGTCACCAGCCCTAACATCCGGTCCTCGTCTTCCACCAACGCAGCCGCGTCCGCAACAGAGAAGGAAAACCTCCACCCCGTTACTGGAGAGAACTGTGCCGCCCCGTCTAGCCCGTCGAAGAAGCGGAAAACGAACGTTCTTGCCACCAAGGTTATCGTTAGCAAGAAGAGCAAGGGAGAGTTGAAGCCTGCGACCAAAAGCAAGAAGGAAGCTGGGAAACGCAAGGGCACCACGAAAAAGAGTCGTCGGGTGCCGGCATTGCCCAAGTTGGACGAGGAGAGCAATGAAGGCAATGCGGCTCAGCGACTACTCCAAAGCGACATTGACTCTCGTTGCTACGAGCTCACCGTCTCGCCTTTGGCAGATGTCACCCAGGCCTACGACCCGGGCTTCGATATCAACTCTGCGCTATCCGCTTTCACAGCTGAAGAAGGCCCTAGCTTCCGCAAGGTTCGTTTCGGTGGTTCGTTTATGTACAGTCCGTGATTGACAAGCCAATTCTTAGGCTGCCTCCCAAGAACCTGAAATCCGCGACTACTTTTCGCATAACCATACGAGCCGTGCCACGACACCCGTAATGACAAACGAAACCAAAGTTTTCTCAACGCCTGAGCGTGAACACATCTATTCCGCTTTCACCTTCACAACTCCTTCCCCATCGAGCGACCGGTTCCGCGAAATTCGTCGCTCAGCATCTCCGACTCCCTCACACGCATAGTTGTATTACCAGCATCTGCATCTCTAGCTATCTGTCACCATCTTGTTTATGTATTTATCGCATCTGTACGATGTCGGATCATTGGCACGCGTCGCGTTATGTTTAATCACGGGTTCGCGTAGGATATTAGTCATACCTAGTCAACAAAGTTGTTGTCCACCACGAAAGCCAGTCATCGCGCACTTGGATTTCAGTCTGCACTTAGCCTTGAAAACCTACCATACCTGCACAGTGATTCAAAAGAGGACCCCTTGTCAAGACATTTGTCGAATATTCGGACCTATCCCATCGGCGACAATTGCTGTGACTCGTCGTTGACTCCTAAATTCCAAAAGCTTCTCTCCTCTCTTCTGCCTACGCAAATCTCAGGCTGGTATCGTGCCATGGAAAAGCGCATTAGCGAGTTGGAGAAGCAAACCAACGAGCCCCACCTCGTATCAAGACTGACTAGACAGCTCAAGAATACATTGGACATGACCGTTCTCTGCCTTACTCTAGATATTAGAAATCTCAAAAGAGATATCAAAGACACGGAGGAGAGACAAGAGTACATGGTAATTGACTGTATGCTGCGAGGTGTGTTCTTGTCTTTTAAAGGTTGCAATATTAGTAATGTTGACCTTGCAGCGTTCAATGAGAAGATGTACGATGTTCAGGGCCCATCTCAATTCAAGGCGAAATGGCGGAAGCGATTTGTGGAGAGGCACGACGTCGTGTACAGTAAGCTGGCTTCTCCTTTTCCTGGTTCGGGCTCATCAACGACGCCGTTAGTTACGGACGTCCTCAACCACGTCGACAGTGATAACTTGGGCTTGAATCAAGCCGTTCGCGAAATGAAACGCCTTCTGACTCCAGACCAATTAGCGCTCTGTTATTTCCTATACCGCCACTTCCTGCGCTCAGACAGACTGCGGTACTCAGGCTATCGACTCCGTCGCCGCCAATATCATGGTGGCCCCAGTCGTTCTGCAGCGTCAAAATGGCTCACGGAAAATGTCCCTGAATACACGTTGGCTTTTTCCCAAGTCCTCAACGAAGATCCTCGCATTTGGACCATTCCAGAATTAGAGCCTTGGGACTTGGACTCAGAAGACGACAACTGGATTCCACGCCACCTGGATTACCACTCGCACATCTTTTCGCCACGACCAGCAGTAGACGAGGAGACTGGGTTGGAGCGCAGCCGGGAAATGTTAGCAGAACTCGAGGCAAGGCTGGCAGAAACGGAGGAAAAACTAAAGACTCTTGATGCACAAGCCTAGGTTGAATACATACATACCAGTCTGCCTAATACGCGCGTTTTTGAGCAGGCCAAATTTGATCACGGGTGCGTGTATGACACCTGTCACAGACCCAACTTCTCTCTTATCTCTGCCTTGTGCACTTTCCACTGGCGTTCAATGGGGCCTTACGATAAAGCCCCGGATACTTAGCATCCGAGGGATGTCTACCAGTCTCCAATGGGTCTTCTCAAGCGCCTCGAAGTAGCCCACGAACCCGGCTTGTCGCAAACCGAACTCTTTCTTGCGAATGAAGACCTTTCTCCTGTTGCGGAAGAGCGCAGGACGTGGGGCTCGTGGAACTTCTTTGCCTTGTACGGCCACTGCTTTTTTCTCAAACCAATAACTGATATCATTCTCCAGTTGGGTCGCCGACTCGTTCAATGTCAACACGTTCGTTTTTGTTTCGTTCTCATCTACCTGGAGTTCACCTTCCTTTGTTGCAGATGGATGATCGTCAGCTCGATGGTCCAGCTGGGACTTTCCTGGTGGCAGGCATGGATTTGTGTCTGGATTGGTTATGGAGTCGTCGCGCCGTTCATCGTCTTGAATGCCCGCCCCGGCGCGATTTTCCACATAACTTTTCCGGTTGTGGCAAGAACAAGCTTCGGGTTGTATGGGAGTCTTTGGACGACATTCAACCGTGCAGCCATGGCTTGGTTAGTTTGCCATACATCCAAGAAACTTCTTTTGCTTATGTTTCACGCAGTATTTGGTATGGTGTCCAGACCGCCATTGGTGGCTCCTGCATGTTGGTAATGCTGCGTGCAATATGGCCGTCCGTCAACAACATTCGTTTGTCTTCATCTCCAAGAACGAGACCTGATTTGCTAACTTGAATCCACAGCCAACCACCTCCCCGCGTCCAGTGGGACCACAACCCGTGATTTCATGTGTTTCTTCCTCTTCTGGCTTATTTCCCTCCCCCGCCATATGGTTCCCAATTCATCAGATGTGCGTGTTTTCCGCAACCGCGCGTCACGTCGTCTTATCCATGTCGTCCCCATAGCCGACATTTATTCACACTGAAATCGATTGTCGCGCCAACGGCGGGAATCACTTTCTTCATCTGGTGTATCGTCAAAGCCCATGGCGTTGGCCCAATTATCCGCCAGCCCTCGACTTTACACGGAAGTGATCTTGCCTGGGCCATGGTCGTCAGTCTGATGTCCTGCATCAGCAATATGGCCACACTCGTTACGTACGCACCCTTGCCTTTTTATATTGTTGTGCTAATACGAAAGTCAGGAACGCGCCAGACTTTGCTTCCCGCGCCAAAAGGCCGTCTGCCGCACTTTGGCCACAGCTCATCTCGGTGCCATTGACGTTCTCGCTGGTCAGCTTCATTGGCATCATCGTGTCGTCGTCCTCCGTGACTATATATGGCGAAGCAGTGTGGTCCCCAATCGATCTTCTCAACAAATTCCTCGATGATAATCCTTCGCATGCAACTCGTTTTGGTGTAAGTCAACTTGTCGTTGAGACCCCCAATGCTAACTGTAACTTGCAGGTCTGGTTCATCAGCTTTTCATTCATCATCGCTCAACTCGGGTAAGCAACTCGGGGCTGTTTCCCACTCCAACTGATCGTGAACAGAACAAACATTTCCGCAAACTCAGTTAGTGCAGGATGCGACCTGACTGCGCTCTTTCCACGCTTCATCAATATCCGTCGAGGGGGTTATGTTGCGGCTCTCGTTGGCCTGGTGATGCTCCCGTGGAACTTGTTGAAGTCGAGCAACAGCTTCACATCATACCTCTCCGCATATTCCGTGTTCTTGAGCAGCATTGCGGGCGTCATGGTAAGTGATCACCCTTAGCGTAGTGCATATGTGCTGATTTGGCTGTTTCCAAGATCACGGAATACTATGTTGTTAGAAAAGGCCATTACCGCGTTAAGGACCTTTACCATGCAGACAAGTCGGGCTGGTACTACTACACATATGGTGTTAACCTCCGGTTTGTCCTCCCCATGTCGTGATTGACTGGTTACCAATCGAACAGTGCATATGCTGCATATATTGCGGGCATTCTTATCAACGTTGTTGGCTTTGCGGGCGCGACTGGTCGCTCAGTCCCTCTTCCTGCGACGCGCATCTATGAGATGTCGTGGTTTACTGGTCTGGGCGTGTCATCGCTCGTGTACTGGGGCCTGAACCGCCTCTTCCCTGTTCCCGGAATGGCAGAGCATTTCGAGGAGGTGGATGTTTCGGACGAATATGCCGATTCGTCGTCAAGCCACGAAGAAGGCGGTGGCGAGAGCGAGAAAGGCGCGGTTTATGCGAAGGAGGTCGTGTCCTGAGCATCGGAAATAAACGGTCTAGCCACCCGGGATACATATTGCGCTCCATGGTGGACAGTTTTCAAGTAGGATCTACCTCAAAAAAGATGGCAACCCGCCTCATCCTGTCTACTTATCACCTAAGCATAACAATGATATCAATTGCCAGCGCCGCTCTGTGGGTCCAGGACTAACTTGGATGTATTACTATGTCGTTTCATAGCGCTCATATAAGGGCATTGGCGTTCCTAAGTGTATGGAGTGAAATTAGAGTGTTCTATTCTACTCCAAGATTCAAGTTATCATAGCACACTAGCAACATGCCAGTGTGTATACAACTCGGGAATTACCAGAAATCAGAAATCAATATATAAGCCGAGTCTGTAGCCTCTTAACCTTCAACATCTGCCCCAACCTATGACATCTTACCTTGGTACAATCACCACCCGTTTTACTTATCGGGTTACTTATAGTTTGCAACGGCGTAAGTGATCATCATCATCATGATGCTCATAAAATCCATCATAATTACTCTCCCCCAGCATATCCATGGCCCTGGACAACACCACTAGTCATAATAGTAATGATGACAAGTACAATAGTTTTGACTTGCCTGAATAGTAGGTCAATCAGCTATTTCTCTGCATCTCAATCTGAAAACTTGGCTTAGTTCCCTTGTCTGCCTATGATATGATCCAGACATTGACCTATTTTCCAAATGCAACACTTGCAGCACTGCCTTTCAGTAATATGGTCCCCTCATTTTTGAGTACAACCCCACCACCTTTTTCTCCTCAAACTTTGCATGTTGGCGACACACTCCGACTAAATAATTCAATTTTCTCATACAAGATTGAAAATGCCTTTGACTCTCAGGAAGGGACAACAGCAGTGCTTTCTTTTCCATATTACAACAATCCATTCTCAGATAGCTGTGATGTGGTAAATCTCTTATTAATATCTTTGATTATAAAAGCCTAATACTTTTAACATAGACCAATATTACTATCTCTGTTAAACGTGACCTTGCAAGTGACATATCAATTCCATATCAATATTATAGTTATACTATATCAGTATGTAAAGCAATCTCAGGGCCTCTTTGTTTATTAATATGCTGATTATTTATAGGGCTATGTAACATGTTACTGGCCAACAATGTTTCAAATGACTTGGGATTTAAGTTCAGCTGTAGATGATAACTTGCTAATTCAAGTCATGCACAATTTAGGTGCAGATCTGGTCAGTTACAATACTTTCTATAATCAACATAGCTAAGATATAATCTTAGGAGATAGCATTATATTCACAGTATGCTACTTGCCAGTGTCTTTCAAATATTTTTCAACTAACTTTTTATAGAGTATTCACACGAAATGACTTGCCAAATGGCACAGGAGTGGTTAAGCTTACCATTAGGCCATGTTGCAACTGTGAAGGCAACATGAGTACAACATCATCTACAATTCTGAAAGAAGAAGCACAGAATCTTTTGCACTCCCCATGCAATAAATCACCAAGCCGTTTCCTTGGGATTAGTGGAAATGTGCAGAATTCTACAAACCTAATGAGACCTTGGGGATATGATTTTCTATGGAATGGAACAAATCCTGATGATTTCTTTCAAGTTGATGGTCTACCAGAAGAATACCGTCAACATTATATTGGCAGATCTGATCTATCCATTCTGAACATTCCTTTCAAAAATCTATTTCAGGCAATTTATCATCTAGTTCGCTATGACCTTGGTGTTATAATGGACAACCAAATCTACAACTCAAATAGGATGTTTAATGCAAGCATGATTCCATTTTCATTTCCTCCAGATGCTCTGAACTGGAGTGGAACACCATTTGGAGAAATTACAGAAACTACAGTCAATGGTCTACTTCATAACATTTCAAGTTCAACTACACCACCAAAGTGTTCACAGGCCTGATCTAGCTGGAAGTTCCAGCTGATTTTCATATAACCCAACATCTGGGTCCAGCTGGTCTCCAGTTAATTTCCAGCAGCTCTGCTCAGCTGGAATTTCCAGCTGGAATCCAGGTCCCATGATTGTCTGTAGGCCAGTACTCTTCACATTGAATGCTAATTCTTGCATTCCATCAAGAAAATCTTTTAAGTTCATTGTAAGGCAGTATTGCAGTATTGGGTAAATCGAGCAAATCTGCTAAGTTCAGCCGAGCTTGATGATGAAATTAGGCTGACGCAACGGGCGGGTATGCTCCGGGACATCACGGATACATCAATCACAGTCACTGTCACGAATAACATTTTTCTTCCTCTTCTTCCCCTCACATCCCCCAAATGTACCGCCCACCCCCCAGCGTCCTCATATCAAGCAGACGGCCTGTGAGTGGCGTGGCTTCCTGTTAATGTGTTCGCTAACATGTTTTTCTAGCATTTCGTTGTTGGCCTGCCCGTTCACGCAAGCTCGCGTGCTGAAGTTCCGAGGAGAAGAAGGGTGAGTGGCGGTTGTTGTGCGCAATATTAATGCTCACACTCTCTTTTCCGAGGCCTCCCCCCTGGCAATGCCTGCTGTTCTCCCTTCGACGTCGCCAGCCCCCTGCACTGTATCCGAGGCATTCCAAACTATGGGCGCTGCCTCTGTAAGGGCAACCCCGGAGGCCTGAGATCAAGGTCCTAGCAGGGGAGGATCCAAAGCGTGAACATTGGTAAGCGAATACAAATGAAGCTGACCTAGCAGGGGAGGATCCAAAGAGAAGAAACTCTAAGGGTCCGCCTGCTAGGTAGCTGACTATATACTGCTTGTCCGTAGCTGCCGCTGTCGGGCACAGAAGGCTTGGGCGGCGTCGCAGGCGAGGTCCAAGGGCGACCGTCGGGAGGGCGTTGACGGATCGGTGATTGTGCGGGCGAGATGGAGGGCCGGACCGGAGACGGAACCGGAGTCGGACCGGAATCGGAGGCGTCTCCAAGGGGCCGAAAGAGGTTCCCCTGACAGCCTCCCATCACCGCGCGGTGCACCAATGATGACCGTAAACACATTCGTGCGTCCTCTGCTATCCCGTATTCTGACTTTACTGACGCCATCTTAGGCAATGCTTCTACGCCTCGACAGCGTACACTTCAATACTTGTTGTATGTGCATTGTCTCCATCTTATACCACGCTCGACTAACCTCCCCAGCCCCGCGCCCATGCAAAACACCCCGCGCCTCCTCCGCTACCTCCTCAACCCCACCCACGACCTCCACTGTACCCGCGCTGCCCCTCCTGCTGCACCCTAACACCGCTGTCTACCCGGATCCAGTTCACGACCGTCGTTGTGCCTGTGCCGACCCCCAGCGACAATGGCGTCGCAAACGCGAACGTGAAGGACGGACCCCACGGGCGCTGGCGGGCTGCCCGGTGGCGCGCTCTACAATAGCAACACAGAGGCTGCACCGGACGGTTGCCGGGTTGGGACGACACAATGGGCAGTAGATAGCCGAAATGTAGTTACTCCTTGTGTATTCGCTTACTCTTGCAATTCATATTTTTGGTATACTCTTTGTGCAAATTTTGTTCACATTTTAGTATTTACCGGCCTGTCCTACAGTGTCTGACTACGGGATAGATTATATAACAGCTACCTGGACTCCCAGCTGGTGCCCAGACCTTCTGGATCCATCATGGATCCATTTGCGACCAAACATGGTTACCATGTGTCACTGGTCCGGGAACCGGCCGGACATCACATGTGTCCACCGGGGATTTTCCAGCTGTGTCGCAGCTGGAAACCCGTTGGCGGTGTATAATGGCTCAATGGCAAGAGTCACTCCAACCTATTGAAAACACAAATAAAGCACCAATATTGGAATATTTTCGCCTTGTACCACAGCACAAGTCCAAAGGCTCTGCTATTGCAAGTGTCTTTGTTGCAACATTTGCTATGGTATCTGCTTTATGGAACATCTTTTCTTTTATTGCTAATGCTTTGGTGAAAAATGGTGATTTTTATTATTGATTCATATTATATATACTGATAAGCCTGTTCATACAGAGTCAATAAATGACTCAGCACAGATAACATCAGCTAAACCTTATAAAGCAAGTGCCTTTGGTAGTTGATTCTCTATTTAAATGAAAAATAATGCTAATTTCTCTCTGATAGCTTTGTGGAGCTCAAGAAAATCCTATTCTGAGCAGACACTACCATTGGCAACTCAAGAGACTGATAAGATATCTATGGATAGTTCTGATAGCATTTATGCACAGATAACAATGCTTGTCAAAAGGGTGAATTTTCTGGAGAAAAAGCTAGGAATTGGAAGTGAAGGATTTGATTTTGATAATGATATATAGCTGAACTAGTACTGTTATGATTAGTCTAATCATCACAGGGGTCTTTACTTATCATTTATCTTATCTCATACTTATGTGAGGTCTAAATATAGAACAATATACATTTCCAGACAACATCTGTTTCTATTTTCCATGACTACTCACGTACTCCTTTCGGTTGTGGGGGGCAACACCGACTCGATGACCTGCACGGGCACGATCCTCCGCAATGTCTTGCCGCGTGTGTCCTCCGCGTAATTTTCATAGAAGTTACTCTCGTCTCTGCCCTCTGCGCCGCCTTCTCCCAGCCGACCTGGGCCATCCCAGAAATGGAACGCAGTGCTGTGGACGCCGTACGACGCAGGCACGACCTCTAACAGGTCGCCCCGCGCGATTTCGATGGCGGGGATTTCAGAGGCGGGAAGGCCGATAAGATAAGCCAACAGGCAGCGGATTACCGACGCGTGGCCAATGATGAGCAGGTCTTCGCGTTCTCGCTCTAACTCGATCAAAATGGGCTCAATGCGAACTGAAAATGGCGATGAGCAAGGAATGACTGTGATAAAAAACGCACCCCCGAGATCGTGATAACTCTCTGCTCTTGGCGCCCGGAAGGTATACGGGTCCTTCGTAAAACCTTCCCAGTCGGAAGGATAGTATTTTCTCGCCTGCTCGGGAGAAAGGCCGTCCCAAACTCCAGGGTTTATTTCCGCCATCTGGGGCTTCTCCATAACCTTGACGTTCAACGGAGGAGCCGAGCGGTCCGTCGGGAGATCTGTTGTCATTGTTAAAGGGCTGGTTGGGGAAACAGGAGGAGAGGAAGGTGTCGCGGAGGCCTGAGCTGCAGAAATAAACGGCCAGGCGGTGTGGTGAGCTCGTCGGCGCGTGGAAGTCCAGATCTAATGTTATTATAAGGCCAGTCTGGATAACCAAACACATGACCTACCACTAATTTGCGATCCAAGAGACCTTGCTTAGCCCGTCGTTCCTGGACAAAGTCTTTCAGACGCTCCGCATATTCCCATCCTGCAGGAGACAAATCTGAGTCCGCTTTGTATGAGTGCTCAATGAGAGATTGTCCAGACTGTCAACTGTGAGATGTCTGCAAACAGAGAATAAGGTACCGCACTCGAGCGAAGTATATTGTTCGGTATTGGTTGTGGATGTTCATGAGGAAGAAAACTATCCGGGACTGCCATCTGATGAGTTGACGAACGGTTGGCAAACGAACGAGTTACTTGAAGGTAGCCTTGAATGTTCTAATAGAGCAGTTAGGCAGAGGATCTCAAAAGATCAATGCCGCGTACGTTGACCATGATCTTTTCGCCAACCTGTTCGAATGAATAAGAGCCTAAATCTTTGGCAAGATGGACTTGCGTTGATAATACGGATGAATGGCCAGGTCGTCTCCTCAACAGGTTCGTAGTACTTTTCGTGGTCTCTAATGCGACCATAGTAGTCCTCTACGGCTTTGTCTGGGTCCCAAGAACGGTACTAGGCGCTGCTTATCAGGAGTTCCGAGAGAGAGAGAGAGCAACAGGTTGGTTTACATCAGGGGAGGAGATCTTGACGCTGCGAATATTCCGCTCGATAATTTCTTGGTTATCGCACAGGGATTCTACAGCAAAAGATCGAGGGTGCAATGGAAGGGTCAATGGAAACTCACCAAGCATGATAACATGGATCCCAGCTTTGTCGAATTTAGTCGCCAGTGCTTGTCGAGCGGCCCGTGTCCCGTTGTTGGCGTCGTAAATAACGACCTGTCCGCCCCCAGTGAAGAACTCCCAGATGAGATCCTCGCAGCCATTCGAGACTTTCATTCTCAATGCCTTGGTCTCATCTGTCTTCTCCCCTGTCAACACCGATGGGCCATTATACGCGGCTGGGAGAAGCAAGGGCACGAACCCAAAGTGAAGTAGTCCGATGGCAGTCTCTGTGCTCCCCCGAGTGTCTTCCTACGGTAATCTCCTAACGAGACTACCTCGGTCTTTACACCCATCCATCGGAGGTAACGCTCAAGTGCACGGGAAATGTGAGTTTTGCCCCGGGCTGGGAGACCAACAGTGACGATGAGGATCTTCCCAGCGTGGAAGAGGAGCCCAGAGTCTGTCGTGTAAAGCGGCGCGACCATGGGAGGGGAGAAGAAGTGATCCGAATTGTTTGCCAACATTCACACGCTTGCTCTCTTCTCTCACCTCTCTCAGACCCAAGTCAGCGGCGCTCATTCAAGAGTCATTATTGGACTGGCCGAAGTAATGCGCTGACGCGGCTGATCGTAATACACCATATAAAGAGCGTCAATCCCAATGACACAGCGCAACAACATCCGACTGAGCTGAGAACAAACGCCCATCCGCACCTCATCCGAGTCTTAGAGCCCATATCCGTTTAGCCGATCGCCTCCTACTTAAAAATGGCCACTGAGGAACACTGAGTCCCAACACAATGCCCGCCAAATTCGCCAAAGATCAGCCAGCAGGCTTCGTCAACCGCATCGAGAAAGTTGCCATTGTCGGAGTGCGCGAGCTTTTGAGAATTCGATTTTTCGCTGACATATCGTTGCAGGCGGGAGGCAGTATTGGATCCTACTTCACCAAACACCTTCTGGCAACTGGCAAGCACCAAATCACAGCGTTGGCGCGGGCAGGAAGTACCGCGAGGATCCCCGATGGTGTTCGCCGCGTTGTCATCGACTACAATAACGAATCTACTCTGGTGGAAGCTCTGAAAGGCCAGGACTTCCTCGTCATCACCCTCGGCGTCACTGCTGGTCGGGATGGCGGTAATGCAGAGGCAAAACTTATCACAGCAGCCGCCAACGCTGGAGTGCCCTATGTTATGCCCAACGCCTACGGCCCCGACCCTCTCAACGAGAAAATGCTGACGCAAGTCCTTGTCGGGCTCCCGTTCATTGCTGCCAAAGGTCTGGTCGAGAAACTGGGCGTCAGTAGTTGGATCGCATTGGCCTGCGGGTTTTGGTATGAGTGGTCTTTGGTTGGCATGGGCCAGCACCGTTTCGGCATCGACCTGGCCGAGCGGACCGTGACCTTCTTCGACGACGGGGCAGAAAAGATCACAACATCGACCTGGGAGCAATGCGGTCGGGCCCTGGCGGGTCTGCTCAGTCTCAAGCGGCTGCCCGACGACGAGAACGACAAGTCGCCGTCTGTCGACAACTGGGCCAATAATGCGGTCTACATCTCGAGCTTCCGCGTCAACCAGAAGGACATGTTCGAGAGCGCCAAACGCGTCACGGGCACGGCAGACGCGGACTGGAAGATCGAATACGTCAATTCAGGGAAGCGTTTCGAGGATAGTGTGGAGGCCATGAAGAAGGGCGACATGCTAGGCTTTTCGCGCCAGATGTACACGCGAATCTTCTTCCCCACTGGCGAGGGCGATCACACCAAGCATGGATTGGCGAACGAGGCTCTCGGACTTCCAGAGGAGGACATCGACGAGTCTACAGAGGAGGGCTTGCGTCTGGAGAAGACCGGAGTGCTCGTTTACGCTATGTAGAGAGAAAACAAATAATGCAATAATCCAACGCGATCAATATCGGACCTTGTTACGTGCACGTGACTTCGACGTCATCCCCTACCTACCGCTGAAAAGCCTTCCGGCCGACAGTAACCACAGTAAGCCCATTTCTCGCAAAAACAGTGTGGATCCCTTGTGCATGGATAGGACAGGATCGCATTACACGGCACGGTCCCACCGAGGGACGCCGGTTTCCGGGGAATATCCCCAGTTACATAGTACATGCCATGCATGGCCAGTGGTATTCTGTATCATGGAAATCAGGGCCTTGAAAATCGGCCCCAGTTTTTTTGGGCCTGTGCTGTCACGAAAAAGTTCGGCTTTGGGCCAGCTTTTGAAAATTTCCCGGTGTGAAAGCGGAGGGAGATCGAGTAAGTACCCGCTCAGTGCTCACAGTTATTTTCTTTGCCCAATCTAGCTTAGTCAAGTTCTACGAGTACTGTCAGTCTGTGCCGCAAACCACTGTTATTGCCAGGGTGCCCCACGTCGATACAAGCTATTAGAATTCAAGCCAAAACAATTCCAAGTTCATTCTTTGCCATTGGGTTAATCAAGCGGACCAAACCAGGCAGTGGCAGGCAACCGCTCCAACATTCCATGCGGGAACAGATGGGCGAAACATGATACTGGGGCGTCTGTATGTAAGTACAAGAATTTTTATCTCCCTCGGAGATGTGGGAACATCCCTTCCTTTATTTTGTTTGTTATAAAAGGAAGAGAACTTGAAGTAGCTCACTAGTACAGTCCGCGTCCTCTTCATGTTTTTCCAGACCTGCGTTATTTTCCTGTCGCTGGAGCTCACCGCTGCTTCATGGGTGCAGAAGGTCCACAGCGCGTCCCCCCACTGTGCGCATTTGGCTTTCAGCGATAAAAAGCGCTCGTCTCTGACACCCTTTTTGCATTATAGTCGGGGGCCACGGGTGCCTCGCAGTAAAGGAAAATCGCGTTGGTGCTCCGGTGACCATCGAAAATTGCACAAATAGCGACGGAAAAGCGCAGTATGAGTGGGACATCACGTTCTTCTTTGACCTCCCCCCCGCGGCGACCCCCTTCCTAGAGCAGATCAAGGTGTTCGACGGTGACAAGGTGCGGTTTGCGTGTTGGTCAGGCTCGACCTCTGACGAGATCGTATAGTGTCTTGGGGTCAAAGACAATGCCATCAAGGATGGATCCGTGCTCGAGATTAAAACTTGCGACAAGACGAACGCCGATGCCGACCTGCAATGGCTTTCGCGAAGCGACGGGAGTTTCCGCTGGGGGCGCTCCGACAACAGCTGTCTCGACCTCAGCAATAACGCAGTCGCTTTTGGCGCGCCGGTGGTGGTGAGTTGCTGACCAACGAGATTCAGTGTTCCAAACAAAGATCGTTGCAGATTTCGACTTGCTCTCCTGGCTCGTTGACTCAGGTGTGGGCTGACCGACCGATCACCCGCACAGTCGACCCCGGCATCTACCTCACCAACTCGGATAGCAATGCGAAGGGCACACCCTATTGTATGGCTGCCTCATCGCAAGACTCGGGCGCGCCTGTTGGCCTCGTAAGATGCATCAACGCCTCCTTTAAAGACCTCTACCCCAAGGGAAACATCACCTGGAGCATCCCCTCCGTCCCTTTCGCCGGCTACATCAAGACGCTGAATGACAAGTGTCTCGCCGCACGGCCGAGCAACCAGAAGAGCGGCGGCAAACTGACCATCGAACCCTGCCCCACGTCCGAAGAAAGCGGGTTTGATTATCGCTTCACATCGCTCCTGAGCGGACAGCTCAGGTTCAGCACTGTGAAAAGCCAACCGCCCTTTTGTGTCGATCTGACTGACGGTGAAGCCCTCCAAGGAAACTCGGTCAGTCCTCGTTCTCCATTGCCAATCACTATCTGTTGAACGGACGCTTGTAGCTTCAGCTCTCCAATTGCGATGAAACGGAGAACCAGAAGTGGACGCGCATTGAGCTTGATGGAACACCGATAGCGAAGCCTGCAGAGTAAGCCTGTCGGGGCTTTATTGGGCACTTGTTGCGATCGTAGAGCGCGAGAATAGAATCGAATGAGAGTTGTTCAAAAAGAACTTGAATAGAATGCAGCCTATTTCCTCGTAGTTTACGACCGCCACGACATCCGTCATAAACGTGAAGCCGGGATAGGACAGGTGGCAACAGGCGGCACGGTAATGACCAGCCCATGGGCACAACACCACTCGCTCTTGCGGTTCTGGTTCAAGACTCTGAGATGAACCTGAAATGAGAGTAGTTTGTAAACTAGTCAGCAAAAAAAAATCGCTCTCACTTATCGCTGGAAGATTCGACTGAGCCGTTGAAGCTGCTAAAGTTGAGATAAGTAGTTTGTGCCGTGGTTGTTCAAGGACTGTAGCGAGTTATAAGTAATTCTGGTCATTGGCGTTCACAGTCATCGCTAGGTCCGCTGTTGGATGACGGTGTGGTCGGCGGTAATTTATGCTTGCTCACGAACGGTCTCTTGGATGGAAGGGCATCGTGGTTGGAAACAGAAAGTCGAGGTGACAAATTTCTCCGATAATTTCCCGCACTGCAGTAAGATTTGACACTTACCACCAACCACCACCCTCGGTCAACCCTCTCCGCCTCCAGCGCATGCATACGTGTTCTGTAAACTATCGCCATTAAAAATCCGCCTCACTCTCTCCACGGGTCTCGCTACCACAATGTCTTCCGCCTTGGAACTTCACTCAATCTCAAAAGCTAAATCGACTGAGCCCGGCTTGAAGGACGATTTGATTGCTTCGCCACCACTTCCTCAGCTCGAGGGAAACGCAACTCCTTTGCAGCTTGTGTCCAGTCGTCGACAAAGCGACCTTCGCAGCAGAGAACATATATTTCGTGAGAGGATTCAACTCTTTGCCCTCTATTGGTGGTAAGTTCGTCTGTCACGTTCCTCCGCAAGCTCTCATTCTCGACCTCCAAGTATGTTCACGGCCGGGTAGGTTCATCTCCGCTTGCTGCTCGTCATATTTGTGAACATTGCTAGATGGAACGACGGTAGACATACTACACTAATGTCCATTTCCTGTTGGACGACTTACGCCAAATGTTTCTAGGATCCGCAGGGCCATTAATCCCCCGCATCCAGAGCGTCTATCATGTGAGTTTCCTCTCCTGAAATTTCATCGCGACGTCATAACCCGGTCAGGTCGGCTTTGCTGTGGTCTCTCTTATCTTCGTGTTTGCATGTGTGGTAAGACAGTTTGCCCAGCTATCTTTGGCCCTGATTTGGTAACAGGGCTTCATTGGAGGCGCCATAATCAACGTCCCTTTGACGGACCGACTCGGTTTTGGCAAAGTACATCCTAAATCATAATTTATGGTCCTTCCGCTGATACTTTTTTTCTGCAGATGATAACATTAGGCAACGAGACGCCAATATCGCCCACTCCTGCTAACTGCTTCTCTAGGCTCACTGTTCCAAGTGATCGCTTACACGATGCAGTCACCAGCACCTTCATTCCCCGTCTTCGTGTTATCATACGTTATAAATGGCGTGGGAATGGCGATTCAAGACGCACAAGCTAATGGCTACATTGCCAGTCTGAAGCACAATCCCGAAATTAAGATGGGGTTATTACATGGCGCCTATGGTGCTGGTGCTCTGGCTTCACCTTTAGTCGCGACCCAATTCGCGCAACTCCCACACTGGTCATTCCATTACCTTGCATCTCTTGGTATCGCCCTCATCAACGCCGCTGTCATATTCTTTGTCTTCAGGTTGAAGACACAGGATGAATGTCTGGCGACCGTTGGCGAGGCAGCTGGCGAAACGGGAACCAGCGAGCATAGTACCTTCCGCCAAATCATGGCGCTCCCCACAGTGCATCTTTTGGCATTTTTCATTCTTGTATATGTTGGCGTGGAAGTTACCATCGGTGGTACGTTGCCGTCTTTTTTCCTTGTCATCTTCTCAAAAGCGGTCAAGGTTGGATTGTCACGTTCATGAGGGATGTCCGTGGTGGAGGAGCATCTAGTGGGTATGTTTCTGCGGGGTTTTTTGGGGGTCTCATGACCGGTCGAATTGCTTTGCTGTGGCTCAACCAAAAGGTTACTCTCTCCGTAAACTTTCAAGCTCTTCATCTCACTGCCAACCAGATTGGTGAACGCAGAGTCATCTATGTATACTCGCTCCTAGCTATTGCGTGAGCTTTGATTCGCCATCAAGGACAAAAGCTCACCCTTCCTAGGTTTGAACTCGTCGTATGGCTAGTTCCCTCGCTTGTAGGAGACGCCGTCGCGGTCTCCATCGTCGGCGTTCTGCTGGGTCCAATCTACCCTCTTGTGATGAATCACACTGGACGAGTATTGCCGCGTTGGCTTCTTACAGGGGCCATAGGCTGGATAGCGGGCTTTGGGCAAGCAGGGTCAGCCGTATTCCCATTCATCACTGGCGCTATTGCAAGCAAGACAGGAATCAAAAGTCTTCAACCGCTGTAAGCATTTTCTGTCTTTATTATCGTGACTTAATTTTTTCAAGACTCGTGGCGATGATGGCCTTTATGCTTGTCTTATGGTGGATTGTCCCAGGACACCGAAAATTAGAATAAACAAATACTCACACTCTTACGATTTGAATGACATGACATGTGATCGTGACCATTAGTCATCAAGTTGTCTCTTTCCACCATTTCATCTTTCCGATGCCTGTGCGGATGGATGGTCCTTCGGGCGCCGCGCTGTTTGTACACGGGTCATGAGTCCCTTTGCCTTGCAGTCGACCAGAATCCGAGGTTCTTCCTTTTCGACGGCCCGCTGCCTCCCATAAAAGATGGGCAGCAAACCTGTCTGTCGATGACAGTGCAATGCTCTCCATCTTAGCACCCCTCCTGGCGGCCGTCTTTACTGTAGCTAACCCTACTGCTGAGCTGGCTTCCAAGCCGGTTCACATTCCCAACACACACCCACTTATCTTCTACCACGGACGCTGGGACAGCGCTCCGGAAACATGGTGGTGAGTTTCTGTTGTCAGCTTGAGCTGTATCAGATGCCCCATCAGGTCAGGCTCTGGCTTCAAGCTCAATGTCCGCAACCTCCAGTCCCTCACAGTGAATCTTGGCCCTAACACCACTCAACCTTTTGTTGCGCTTGGTGTTTCGATCGACCATGCGCCGTTTTTCTCGTTGAACGCCACCATTGGGGCCAACGTCATTCCCATCTCTCTCCCACACAAAACTGCGAGGGACACAACCGTAGTCAGGATCAACGCCGAGATGTACTTCAGCAGTCAGATGCACCTTCATAGCATCGAACTCAATCCGGTCAGTTCGCGATTGAAAGCGGGAGGTTGTTGCTGATGGATCTCTCAGGGAGCACAACTGGTGCCTTATGTGCCGTCGAAGATAGCGTTTGAGTTTATTGGAGACTCCTTCTCCACGGTCGGTGTTTGCTTTTGCCTATATATATAAATGTGCCCTAACTAGTTTGGCTATTAGGGCTACACTACTCCAGATGGGATCCTTAACGCTTGGGACTTCATCGTTGGGGAGAACTTCAAGGCGGAGGTGAGCAAACAATCGTGCCAACCTGGCTCACCTATATGACGCTTGCCAAAGGAATCCGTTGTGGCTCAACCAGGCGCCGCGCTAGTGGATATATTCTCGTTTGGGAATGCACATGGAATGTCATACCAGTTCTTCAAGGTAGAAGGCATTCTTTAACTCTATTGCGATCGAATATTGAAGCCTCCAGACCGAGGACACCTCTTACTACTACAGCTCCGTCCACAACTACACCACTCCTTGGGACTTCAGGCGGGATGTTCCAGAGCGGACACATATTGTGGTCCATATTGGGTGAGTAGTAGAGCTCAATCGGAAGCGCCACCGACCGCTAATGCCGCGCTCAGTGCCAATGACGCATCGCAAAATGTTCCTCAGGACGAATTTGTCAGCGTACGTGAGCTGTGTGACATGGCTATCGTGGACTAACATAAGGGTAGACATACATAGATTTTTTGGCTCGCGTCCGGAAACTTTATCCTCACCAGCCGTTCTTCCTGTTTACCCCTGTGAGTGGTACACGCTGTGGTAGCGATAAGCTCACGCAGTTGTTATTATCAGTGGGGGTGGCCACAACCCACTGGCCCTAATGCGTTCTATTACGATGGTGCATATGAACAAGTTTTCCAGGCGCGGTGGGTCCTTTCGCTATCACGCCTCTTTAGCGTTCTCATCGCACTACAGTCAAACTTTGGGGGACCACAACATGTTTTTGGTCAACACGACTGGATGGGTGACATATGCGGATGTGTTCCAAGAGTACGTTCTTGCGTCATCATGCTACGCTCTCCTTGCCGACAAACATCTTTAGCAATCTCCATCCTAGTGTCGAGGGCCATGCGAAGATCGCGAAATTGTTCACCGCGTGGCTGCAGAAATGGGGTCTGAAACCGTTGGCAGCATGGCCAAATCCTTGATGTCATTGACAAGTCCCTTCTGTGCTTTTAATAGACCGTTTCCGCCTGTTTTTATTTCGCGCGGTCACATCGCGATGTGTCCCTGTCTGGCGTCAGCTGACCGTGTTTGATCGCGATAAGATTAGATTGACTGTTCGCCATAAGTTGACCACAACGATTCTGTCCGCCGATCCAAAGAACGTAGCCAGGTAAGGCCAATGATACTCCGCAGACACTATCCGTAGCACACCATTCACTCAATCGGCGGCTCATTTGACTGAAATTCTCATTTCTCCCGTCGAGACCCATCATCGGCAGTCCACAGCTCTGGTATGGATTGCATGATGAATATTGTCCCACAAAGACCACTATATACCGCCACAGCTCCCGCCTGTGTCACCCGTATGGCGTTGGGCACATCACTGATTGGCATGTTCCGCCTGCCTTTTCGGCGCAAGTCTTCGTTCAGACTCATTCTGTCATCCGTCGTGCATATCCTTGCTCGAGCTAGGCCCGCTCCCACGCAAAGCGCAACTTGTCATTGGCGCTTCTTTTCCCAATTTTCAGAGAGACGTTAATGCAGATATGTACTTCAAATGCACTAAAACGAAAGAAGCTACGGTATATAAAGCCTCTTGTTCCTACGCTGTGGTGGATAGCATTCCCTCTGTCCACCCCAGCCCGCTTCGCTGCGATGGCCCAATTTGAGCAATTGTGCGTATGCTTGGAGTTTCCGCTACTGGGTGTTAATGCTTGGTTGATTTTAGCACAGCGCCAATTGTATGCATTACCTCCCATTCCAGACACACTCGCTGATATCATCGCCAGCTGGCGGGTACACAAGCAAACTGGCTACTCCTCGGAACATTGATCGTACAAGTTTGTGCGTTGGCTCTGATTTGGTCGGATTCGCGTGTTGATGTCATCGGCAGACAAGTTCCACGTCTCATTTCCTAAGGAGCGGTGGTGGGTCAAGACGCTAGGTAAACCGCCCAGTCGCAAGCGTGATAGTCCTGATTGATGGGGTAAATAGTGTACACCCTCTTCGTGCTCGAGGTTGCGCAGACAGCGATAACATCCCATTTTGCGTACCAGGTCCTTGTGACGAGCTGGGGGAGCCCCGCCGTCTTCTCTATTCTCCCGTGGTCGAGTCTTGCCGTGCCAATTTTCACCGGAATCAGTAGGTTTTGTGGACTTTGGTCGAGGGAAGCGTTTCACGGTCCGCATAGTTTCGGCGGCAGTTCAAATTTTCTACGCGTGGAGGATATACTTCCTCAAAGGCGAGCGACTCTGGGCGAGAGTGATATGTGTTATAATCGTTTTAGTGAGTATTTTCGATTGCCAAGTATCAGCTTTGAGCCGGATTAGCTTGCCATTATGCAGAGTTTGTCGGCCCTTATCACCGATGCGCGGTTTGCGGTCACGACCAACATTGCAGAGCTTCCCAGCCTCATGGCTGGAGTCAAAGTAGGACTGCATTTCTTGTATGTGCCAGCTCTGAACGATCTGCGAGCAGATATGGCTTATTGGGAGCGCGGCTTGCGACGTGCTGATTACCTTCACCCTCCTGGTCATCGTAAGCCCAACATTATCACTGCCTCGAAGTTGTTCTGAATGCGTGGGTCTGAAGCTGACGGAATACCGACGCAAGATGCCCTGGAAGCGGATGGAGGGCATTCTCGGCAGGCTCATCTACAACACCATCGAGACGGGCCTGATCACAAGTGTCGTGGCGATAGCGGATGTCATCCTCTTCATCTTGTTTTCCAACACAAACATCCACCAGACCCCGTTCGTTCTTTTCTGGTTCTTGAAAGTCGAACTTGATTTAATTGGTTTTCCCAGCGCTTTCATGCTAGGGAAGCTATATACCAACGTGCTCCTTGCGACGCTTAATTCCCGGGTCGAAATGGAAGGTCGGCCCAGCGCGCATAACACACCAAACAGTGTACAAACCGCTGGGGCCAACATCAACTTTGCGTCTGAGGTCCAGTGGAGGAGGTATGACACGACAGGCGGGACAGGTACCGGAGCCGGGTTTGGCGCAGAGGGCAGTGGTATTTCCTCGAAGTCACAAGCGGAGCAAATCGAGATGGGGACGGCCTTGACGCGGAAAGAAACGATGGACAAGACGTTCAAAGATTTGTGTGATTGACCTAGGGCAGATCGAGGGCCATGGTTGGAATAGCTTGTGTTTGTAGATTAGAATTTGTACACATCTTAATGCAAGTGCTGGAGTAACGTTGAAGTTGGAGGAAAACTTTGAAAGGATCTGAAAGGATGGGTCGTGTGACCGGCGTGACAAAAACAGTCCTTCAAGTTCGCCAGAGCCGTCATGTCCAGCCTACAAGGCTACGTCGACCGTGCGTGCTCACATCAGAGCTCATTATCTGCCTTATAAACTCTGTAATAGGCCGCGTCCTGATGCTTCTGCAAGATGGACGCGTCATCGTGGTTTGTTCTTTGCTTGCCCTCGTCAGTTTCATTTCCCTTACCGAAATCAAGGGCGTGATGGCGGGCTTTGACCAAAAATCTAATGTCGTCCTCTCCGACTCGAAGGAGCGGATATATAGCATGGAAGAAGGGGTGGAGGAGGTGCCGCTGGGGCTATACCTTGTCAAGGGCGATATGATGTGCGCAAAACCATTCGATTTCACTGATCTCTGTGTTCCTAATGCTCGTTCCTCTTGCAGTGTACTCATCGGCGAACTCGATGAGGCTGTTGACCAAGCAGTCGACCTGGGGACGATTCGCGCTGAACCAATTCCCCCGATCCGATATTAGGTTCGCGCCATTCTCCCCGAATGGCCATATAACTTGGTGGCTCGCCTGACGCCGACCGACAATGCGAATTCGAACCCGAGCTTCCAAAGCTCATCTGATCTTCCAAGTCAGCTCAAGTCGCTAAGCAAACCCAGCAAAATTCCTGAAAAGGACAGCGGACGAGTATCTTTATGTCGAGGACGGGGCTCATGAGTCGAGCGGTAGCAGTTATATCTTGGACGTGCAAAATCCAAACTATCGGCTTTGCGGACAGCGGTATACTCAGTCGGCCTTGAATATTCTTTCGAGATGCATTGGAATACCATTCACCTTTGTACATTCTGGTGATTCTTCCAATGCTGTTTGGTTGAATCCTTGGCCTTCTAGTCGATCCAACAACGAGAACCTGAGTACCTAAGTTAGCAGCCAACGTTCTGGTCACCACTTTACCTCTGTGTTGTTGATTACCAAGGATTTGCCTCGGTTCCTGACGCATGATCAGTTCTCTTCCTTCGGCCATGTGGTTGCTGCTCTTATTTAAAGCGGCTTGGCCTGTACACTCACCACGGTCATGGCTAGTAGCAGCAGCAACTGGTTGAACCAGGTCTCTACTGACGCCGGACTCTTGCCAACACCGACAACAACGCCTTCTCCAGGCCGGTCTCCAGCTTCTCCACTTCAATTTCTGCCCAACGAGCCCCTCCTCCCTGAGTTATGCACGGAAAAGCAGAACCCGGCGTCGAGGGACATCGACAAGATGAGCACACTCGAAATGTGCCGTATAATCAACGCCGAAGACGCGCGAGTAGCTGGTGCCGTGGCAGAAATAACGCCGCTCATTGCGGAAGTCGTGGACCGAATCGCTGAACGAATGGTTGAAGGGGGGAGACTGCTTTACATGGGCGCTGGCACAAGCGGGAGGTGAGTTTGTCTTTTGGTGTTCATGTTGTCGCGCTCAATTCAACAGACTCGGTGTTTTAGACCTTGCTGATATTCCACCCTCATATAACGCCGACCCGATGCGCTACATAGCTCTTGCTGCTGGAGGCGATATCACGTTACGAACTGCAAGACCAGCTGTTGAAGATTCACGTGCCGCTGGGGCGGCTGACTTGGGTGCGCTGCTGCCAACAGCACAAGACACTTTGGTGGGAATATCGGCTTCTGGACGGACCCCATATGTCTTGGGAGCATTACATAGCGCCCGCGCTCATGGGCTTCTGACAATTGGTCTTGTCTGTTCGGAGAACAGTGTGGTTGCGCGGGAGGGCCAGTGTAATTTCGTGCTACACCCTCGAGTTGGGCCAGAAATAATTGCGGGGAGTACCAGGATGAAAGCGGGAACCGCGACGAAGATGGTTTTGAACATGATGTCCACCTCCGTTCAAATCAAGCTAGGCAGCACTTACAGCAACCTGGTGGGTCTAGAAGACTTTTGTTTTGCCTGTTTCTCAAGAGTTCAAAGATGGTGGACGTATACCCTTCCAACGCGAAGTGCAGTGCACGGGCGCGAAACATCATCCGTGCCATTGCGGGTAATCTGGCTGACGCATACTCAAACGACGACCTCGATGGGGTCATCTCCCGATGTAGTGGCTCCGTAAAATTAGCAGTTGTTGTCGTCGTCTCCGGCTGGGGTGTGCCACGCTGCATTGATGCCCTTGAGAGACGGGCCGGCTCGCTCAGGGATGTCTTAGAGGACGTACGGTACGAAACTGTTGTGCGTGTTTTTATTTGAGTTACTTACTGTACCATTATAAAACGCGTCAGCCGAAGCCTGTGACAGAATGTTTCTTGCTTTTGACGCTCATGTCAGCCAATTTTTAAAGGCAACTCAGACGATCTAGTCAATAACTTCACAACCCACAATCGACTAACCCAGTGTTCGCCACTGTGGCTGTTATGGAGGTAAAGAGAAGTAGGGATGGCTGGTCGGATGTCAAGTTTCGAAGCAGGTGAGTCTATCGACCGTTCTCAATAAAACATACTCAAGCGTATTAGCACTGAACCAGTTGAAACAACGAGGCCATAGCCCATTCCAAGCAACTTCTATTCTATTCAGAGACTCGACATGCTATTATTTTATCACACCTGCTCAGTTTCCGTGCGACAAGACATAATTTAACGTGCGATTGGTCGACCCGAAGGTCTCAAGCCCGAGGCCCACGACAAGGGTGCACGAGGGTTGTAAACCCTTCCTCGGGAACAGCAACGACGGCTCACATTGTCCGCGGCTTACTAGACTCAAATCGTCAGCAGTGGAAAAGATAAGAACGATGAAGCTTACCAGAGGGGAGTGCCACCTCGCTGTGTACTGGAGTACTCAAGAACGCCGGGTCTGCCATGGGCCCCGAGCAACCGTGAGGCTCCCAGGGGGACATTCCCGACGGCAAGAATCTTCCTGGCCCGGTCTGCGAATAAATCAAGTCAGAACAACCCAAACAGCGAAATGAAAGGCGACATACACGACTTGCAAACGACCAGACGGTGTCGCTCAGACTCCGGTAGGCAATTTCGCCAACCAACCCCCCGCACAACCAAGCTTTTCTCCAGGCAGCCGGCTACACAAGATACTCGGTCAGGATCGTGAACGGGTGGAGATTGACGATCCGGTTGGACGAGGGCTCAGCGCTATACCCGGAATCGGAATTTCCTAACCCACGGTTAAAGCAAGGACCCAGTCCCCAACATTGACCATGGCCCGAGTACCCATCCGCTTGCAATGAGTGACGCATCCACGCCGCCAAAGCATAGACTGCGAGTCTCGAGCTCATGGGTGTTGGCCGGTCCGTCCCGAAATCTGACCGTTGTCGCGTACCTGAAAAGAGAACAGAAGCCACAACACAACGCTGCCAACTTGCAATGGCCTACGTTCTTGTCGCTCGGGCAGTATCGCCACCCACCACTGGTCGGGCTACTCTGGTTCTCGCGGCAGCCGGTTCTACACGCGATACTGGGACTAGACACCGACGAATGGGAGTCTGCGAGCCGGTTGGACGAGGGCTCGACGCTAGACCCGGAGTCGGAATTTCCTAACCCACGGTTAAAGCAAAGGGCCAGTCCCCGCGGTTGTGCCGCGGCCGGTCCCTCGCGACGAAAATAATGACAAAACCTGTAGAAGGTTAGTTGTTTTTCGGGGGCCCCCATGATTTTTCCATAGAGCTTGCTGGGCCTTTATACTTTTCGTCCCAGACAAACCTCATGTGATCGCGGAGCGGGTACAGTGCGGATACAGGCGGATGCAACCAAGACTTGGAGCTCTTTTAGACATGTTTTCCAGCGGATGACTCTCCTGTGAAGCCGCAAGTGAGTCAATTCGTCAACAAAGTTGTGGACGAGTCCATATCTTAGCTGTGCTTGAACCTTATATTTGCTCGTCATCCAAGTGCCTGATCAGAATGTCATGGAGCGTATTGAATAGTGTGCAAAAGGGTAGCCCGTTAGAACGACTCGTATAGTGAATCAACCAATTCGAATGGTAATATAAACTAGAAGGATGCTACAGAAAGTACAGTGAAATAGGCAGATACAAGTTGAATTTTTTTCAGGCTTCCTGAGATGCTTTACCCTTCTGCTACAAACCAACGCGTTAGCAACGATAGGTTCAAAGAGCACTTGGCGCACCTTCTTGGATGCGTCAGGCAAAAGAGCGGCATCTAGCGGCGAGGTTCAACAGAAATAGACAGAGGGATTTGAAAGACAAACCGATGTGTGGCACAACTCCTCCTTGAGAGATGACAACATTGCCAAGCAGCTGTCGCGACATCAGTGCCATTGGACCAAGCGTATTCTGTTCACGCACCTTGCCCAGTTCCTCGTCGTTACGGATAGCGAGTTGAAGATGACGGGGGACAATACGATGTTTCTTGTTATCACGAGCGGCATTTCCAGCGAGCTCGAGAATCTCGGCGGCGAGATATTCCAAAACGGCGGCGAGGTAAACTACATCGGCACCATGAGTGATGTTTATAAGCGAGTCAGGGCGCAAGACACACCTGGGGCACCAGCACCCACACGCTGGGCGTAGTTACCCTTCTTCAGCAGACGGTGGATACGACCAACAGGGAACTGAAGGCCAGCCTTGGACGAACGCGATTGCGCCTTGCCGTCGCCACCGCTGCCAGCCGCCTTGCCGGACTTGGATTTGCCACTGACTTTGCCAGACATGATTCGTGAATGTGTTTGTCGTTGGTGGTGGTGGTGGTGGTGTTGGAAAGAGTTTGTTTATGTGACACGCTGCGTGACCGACGCGACTGAAAGCGGAACGTGACTCGCGCGTTTGATGACCGGCTGAGTCATCCATCCATTTTCCACCTATGCCACCGCTGGTGACCGCTCAAGCCTCAGCTTCAACTTTCAAGCCATTACCCAACATGTTTAATCGCTTCTCCAAACCCAATGTATTTCGTAGCGCCTCCTTTTCTCTTTCCAAGAACTCTCTTAACGCCGTCAATCTCAAGCCCAACTTCTCCGTTACTTTTTGCTTTCAACCACTTGACAAGTTGCGCCCTATCATTGGAGGTGACTTCAAGGTTTCATCCGTCTCCTCCTCAGACTTATACCTCACTCCGACCTCCACCCCAGCCTGAGCTGCTGTCGACAAATGTTTACGTCTCTCCAAATGTCAGCGGCTCGTGTTGGGAGGCGGTTTTGTGCCGTCTACTGTTAATCTCCACCGTCAATATTCTCCACCACAAATTTAACCTCGGCCTTCATCTGCGGACGACAATATGTCTGCACCCATTCGCTCGCGAGCACTTGCTCAGCGGTAATCCGACTTGTCGCATCGTAGCGCACCATAGCCCGTAGCATCTCCTTCAACGCCTTGCCCTCCTCTGCATCCCGCAGAATGCTGGATTTGAACTTGAGGAAAATCGACTTCGTAGGACCCCTGATCGCCCGGCCGTCCTCGTCGAAGTCTTTATGCCCAGCCCAACTCGACCACCATGGCTCAGGGAATTTCCCGAGGTTGAGGACGATGTCATGAAGCATCATGTCACCGTAGTGAAATAGACTCAAACCATTGCAGAATAACATATGACAGAGAACGGCAAGCGCCCAAATGTCACTCTGGATCGTCGCATGCTTCAGAAAACCAAGGAGCGCCTCCGGTGGACGGAGTACCAAAGGGGAGGCAATGAGTGGTGGATCGGGTAGGGCGGGGATGATGGACTCGCTGAAATCGGTAATTTTGATATATGGTTGCTGGAGACATAGTCTGAGCAATTTGTAATTGTCGCCAATCCCAGAAACGAGGTATTTGGGCCGATGCGGTGAGTGCGAGTCGGGGCCATAGTCGTATTTTTCGGGTTTGTCGAGCTCTTTCTCAAGGGAGCCCCAATCCATGGGCAGACGCAGGAGGACATTCCCTTGGTGAAGATCGCCGTGGACAACACCTCGTTGATGCAAATATCGGACACCCAATGCAGTTTGGCCAAACAGGCGTCGCACCATGTCTGGCGGAAAACAATCTGTCTCCCAGTAATCACCAACGTAGGATCCCAAGTCTGGACCGAGTATTTCGCCGACAATGCATTGGTGTTTTCCATTGGGGCCCTCGTGGATGAAGGCGTCAAACATACGCGCAACATGTTGGCTGCCCTCCTCCTGTTCGTCGAAATTGGCCTCTAAGTGTTGCAGAACCTGTACCTCGGTGTCGGATTTCCAGGCAGCTATTATTTTGAGCGATTTCAAGCTATCGTCGTGCGCGTCGTGGACTACCCAGATTGTCGAGGATTTGCCGTGGCCAAGTTTGTGTGTGACGGTATATCGTCCATCTGCAAAAGAGTCGCCAAGATGAACGGGATGCAAGCCCTGTGGCTTGTAGCTCGACGGATGCTCCGCGTGAACGGGAACGACCTTAAAGGTTGGTTCAGTCATTTACATAACCCGTCGCCGCAGGATCACAATCATCATGATGTATCGATGGGCAACGGAGCCGGGCCGGGGCCGCGTCACTGCCCGATCAACCTGACATGAGCTTTCACATCTTCTGCAAACCATTGTGCGATTGGTCCATTGAGTCACGGCGAACACCTTTTATTGCCAGGCGTCGAATTCAAGATGGAAAGTGGGCCTGAAGGTGTCGGAAGTGGGAGTAGTGCAAAAGCAGTCTTGAAAACTCGGCCTCGTCGAGAGCAAAGAGCTTGTGACGCTTGCAGAAGAAGAAGACGTGCGTATCCTATAATCTCGAACAGCTCATAACTATAACTAATCCTCGTATTCAGGTGCTTGTAGGTGCAGATCAGTGATGTCCAACTTTAAACCTTACAACTGAGTCAGGCGACGGCACCAAAGTCCCCCTCAAAGCATGCTCAACCTGTGTGGAAGGCAAAATTCAGTGCACGTTTACAGGCGTCGCGAAGAAGCAGCCAAAGTTTTAGTCTTTCCTTGCCTTCCTGCTATTCGTTCACCCAACTTAGATATGTTGAAGTTTTAGAGGCGCGGCTGGAAGCCAATCAACAACTCCTCAAAATACAGAATGCCAACGGGTCCCAAAAGTCCATCTCCACCAATACCACGGCCAGCCCCTCGGCCTCGTCGCCATCCAACTCAGATGAACCCACAGAACCGCCTCCCCACGTCGTGAGCGGATTATCGGCACTGATTGAGATCGTTGCTACTCAAATTCGCTCTACTTCTGTACCTGATCCTCCCGAAACTACAACAGAGGAGCTCGTGAACAGACTCGGGGTCTTAGGTTCAAGCAGCCATTGGCATGGGACTCACTTCCGGAATAACTCGAGTCGATTGGCCTTGATAGTTGCGGCCATTGAACAACGAGAGCTTTATGAAGGCAAGCCACTAGAGTGGAAGAATCGACGAAGAAAATACTGGGACCCCGCTCTGGTATATTTTTCCGCTGCGGTTTTTTTGTCACATTAATCGCCTCGTTATAGGCTCCGCAACGCCCTCTGTCTGCGCCAGACACAATTCTGTCCTTCCCGCCGATAGATCTGATGACTTCGCTTGCATTTCTCTACTTCCGCCATGCCAACATCTACTACCCTGTCCTCCATCAACCATCCTTCATCCGCAACATGACCGAAGGAGTTCATCTGCGAGATCGAGGCGTTGGACTCTGTGTGATGTTGGTGTGCGCTATTGGTGCACGTTACTCTGACGACCCCCGTGTTTTATACCCAGGCAGCGAAGAGGACGGCTTACGAGTGGGAAGACAATATTTTGAGCAAGTTTCTTTCGCAATGGAACACCTCTTTCAAGAACCTACACTCCCACAGATCCAGTTTTGCGCGTTAGCAACAATGTATCTCCAATTCTCTGGCCCCTCTCAGTCTTGGACACTTCTTGCCATGGGTATCAAAATCGCTCAGGATCGGGGAGTGCATCGGTGGGGGGCAATGGCCGTGCCACCAACAGGTAAGGCCAAGTCGTCTATCCATTACTCATATTGACAGAGGAACAGCTATCTCTGAGCAGTGGAAGCGCTCATTTTGGTGTCTTTATTGTATGGATAGACAGGTCTCGTTCACCTTCGGATCACCCCCAACGATCGAAAGCTTTGAGTAAGTTGGCCGGCGTCTGTCAGTCAAGAAACCTGAATGCTTTTGGCAGCATGGACACCGACTTTCCATTTGAATGCGATGACGAACAATGGCCTGGCGAACCGGGAGTCGACCCAAAGGCGGACCCATTTACCCAACCGCCGAACAAGCCTACCTATGTCACTTATTTCAACCAGTTTTTGCGCCTCAATCGACTGCAAGGCATCGCACTGCGTGTTTTGGTGAGTATTCACACGAGGTATGGTTACTACATGTATGATTGACGCGGGGTAGTATGGGCTCGAAAAATGTCAAGCGCTCTTTGCCATCCGTGACAGCCAATGGCAGGAGAAGATCGTTGCCGAACTCGACTCTGCACTGAATGCCTGGATTGCAACGACGCCGGAACATCGTGGGTTTCTCAGGTCATTTGTTTCCTTCGACTAAATGTGTCTCCTTAGTGCGATGGGATAACTTTGCACATCCAAAAGCTGACCCGAGTCCTGAGGATGCCATTTTCTTCGAGCAGTCAGCAATGCTCCACGCATCGTTCTATTGTCTTCAAATCTACGTCCACTGCCAATACCTACCGATGGTCAGGAAGCGCACCCGTGATTCTGTCCAGGTTGGCGGCATCCATTTGACCTTTTAATTGCGCTGACTTGATTTCGTAGACATTGCCTTCGCTAGCAATTTGCACCAATGCATCGCGGGCGACAAGCCGGATTCTCCATGTCCAGCGCGAGCGGAACAAAGGTCGACCGGTCCCAGAAGTCACCGTGTGCCCACTTTCTCAGCCGATTTGTTTGACATTAACAACAAATGGTGTAGCCTTTCGCATTTGCTGCCGGGCTCATTCTGGTCATCAATGTCTGGAGTGCAAGCCACACAGCTGGACTCCCGCCACACATGAACAGCACGATAGAGCAGGTCCAGCAACTCATCGAAGTCGTGCGGGTTTGTGAGGACAGGTCAGTCGTGTTGTTATATTTCACAGCTGTTTTGTTGACATCTGACTCAGATGGCTAGTCGCAGGACTGTTCTAGTAAGCATTGCCCTAAAAGTTGTCCACAACTAAGCTATGCAACAGTGACATTCTCTCTGAACTCGCCTCAGTGCCAGAGCCCCCAAAGGCGCTCTCGAATAGTCCAACCGCGATGCCCTCGAAGAAACGCGGCAGACACTCGTCGGAAGCCAGGACCACGGCTTCAGTGCCAACACCGTTCGGCCGGGATGCGATGACACACGCGATGGCTGCTGGCCACAGCGCCAAACCCGCGACGAATGAGGTGCACGAGTGGCTCTCGCATTTCAAGGAAATGACCGCGACCAGCCCGTTTGGGTTGCCGGACCGCGACGCGCCGATGGCCCCCTGGGAGACCGACGAAGACGTTATGGCCATATGGGGGGCGTCCTTGCCTACGGGATTGAAGTAGGTTGATGATAGACTTTACGAGCGTTTGCTCATGTCGTGCAGTCTCGACGACTGGTCAAGCTACTTTAGCACAATGTCCCAATTCAACTCGACAGGGTAGCTCATGGCACTCACGACACCCCGACTCGCTCCACATTCAAGTACAACACATACCGATTTGGGGAATTGATTGGCAGAATTTTGTTCAAGGCCGACACCCCAGCTTTTGATGCTACGACAAGGGATGATGCAGCGAGCGGCAGCGTGGGGTTCGGAGCGCAATTACTAGTATTAAAGCCACATTGCAGCCAAAAAAAATGGATGAAAAGGGAGAGGAGGCTCCGACAGCAAGCGGCAGCTCGGGCAGGGTGGGTCCAGCCCTGGTCGGGGTCCAGGTTGGAAAACCGCGGCTGGCGCGCCTGTTGGAGGTGGCCTGAGTGTCGGGTTTGAGACTATGGCTACTCATCCATGTTCTCCACGACATATGTTACCTCGGGGCCCATCTGTGGCCGGCAGTACTCCGCGACCCACTCGCTAACGACTACTTGCTCGGCGGTAAGCCGTTTTTGTGTGTCATAGCATACCATCGACCTGAGCAACGTTTCCAACACCTTTCGCTCTTTTTCATCCGGTATAGTTTCAGACCCAAACTTCAAGAAAATCGACACATTCGGTCCGCGGATAAAAAGTCTGTATGGCCAGGCCAACTTGTCCATAATTCCTCGGGGAGTTTCCCAAGGTTGAGGACCATGTCGAGGAGCATTTTGTCGCCTCTGTAAAATAGACTGCGACCATTTGCGAATAAAAGATGACAGAGTACGGCAAGGGCCTGGAGAGTAGGATGCTCCAGAAAGCCAAGTTGAGCGAGTATCAATGGTGAGGGCAGTGGATCAGTCAGAGTGGGAATGCTGGATTCGCTGAAATCACAAATCTTGATATGTGGTTGAGGAATGAGTAGATGTGGGTCATCCAGCGTGGCTGATGCGGTGATGTCAAGTCTGCGCCGGGCACGCCGAGGTCTCACTCGCTATCGTTGTAATAATTGTATATATATATATATATATATGCGGCGTGTCCCTGCGCCGCGTCCTGTACGGCATCTGCGTCCCACGTCCCACGTCGCACGCCCTTGGCTCCACGCCCAAGTCCACGCGGTCACGTGCGTCGCGTTTAATTTCGGACTTGCGCGATTTTAACAATAATCCATATGTTTTGGCTGGAGAAAATTTGAGGTGTACCCAAAATCGCGTCAATTAAGAGATTCTGATGCGTGCTCCCGGTACCCATGCCCATTCTGCACTTTCTTCAACCCCGGGCCAGGGTTTCCCCTCCCGAAGGTAGGTGCAGCAAGGGCAACAAAAAAAAAAGGGATGACATAACACTCACTAGGACCACTCTTTGAAGTAACAGCATTGGGTTTAGAGCAGTGAGCTTGTAGCCAAGTATGGCGCAACAGCACTCACCACCACGAAGGGGAAAAACACAACAACGGGGGAAGAGACTTGGGACCAAAGCAGGGACAACTCAGCATTGGGTCTAGAGCAGTGAGCTTGTAGCCAATGTCAGGGCAGCAGTACTCACCACCACGAAGGGAAAAAAAAACACAACGACGGGGGAAAGAGGAAGAGGCCATAAGTGTGACCACTTGGCGTCACCTAATTCACGGAATATTTGATGGGACCTTGATATTATGTTATGGTGTGTTTCAGGCTGGTCATGAGTTCAACTCGTTGCCTGACAATTGTTGAATTCTACAGAAGAGTGGGTGAGTCAGTCACATAAAACTTAAGATGGTACTGGCCTGAGAACTGAACAAAACCTGTGATCATATGGATTTGTGTCACACTTATACTGGCTTAACACTCCCAAAATGGCAATTCCAGGCCTGACTACCTACAATGGAAAATAAAAAGTAGATAAAAGAAATCATCATGGGTGCTTAGTGTAAACCAAACATTCCAATAAAAAGTGGGTAAAAATCAAATACCTAGCTTTGAAGTAATTTCTATGGCAAGTTGGATTTCCAGAAAATGAAAAGTGAGTAAAAATCAATTTAAAAAAGTTTTCTTGACAGAAATTATGATGCGTATGATAATGCCGATATGTCAGACAAAACTAGACAATGAGGCCAATAAAAAGTGGGTAAAAAATCAAATACGTAAAAGAAATCATTATACTGTCCCATTTCAATCAACTGTCCGGGGCATGTAACACGTAACACAAGCTGTCCGCCGGACAAGGTGTCCGGGTTACTATAAAAGGCAACTCCAGCGTCAGCCAGAACAAAAAAATTGCCTTTTTAAGCCTGTTTTTGATCAGAATCCAGCCGCGACCGCCTGTAACGCGGTAACGCGGACAGTTGATTGAAATGGGACAGTATTTGGCTTTGGCAAATCTTCAGCCAGAATAGGACTCAATCCCAATAAAATATGGGTAAAAATGAAATAAAAAAACTGGAGTTACTATTGAGATTTCAGACTTAACTGGTAATCCCTTGACATCTCTGAACCTGCTGAGGAGATTTGGCTTGAATCACTTCCCCAAATGGTAATTTTTCGAAAAAATAAAAAGTGGGTAAAAATGAAATAAGCAAACTTGATCTACTATCAAGATTTAGAACTTAACCACTACCCAAAGTGGTAAGTTCTTGACATTTCTGGACCTATTGGGTGCGATTTGGCATGGATCACTTCCCAGAATAGTAATTTTCGGGAAAATAAAAAGTGGGTAAAAAATCAAATAAAACTTTTAGAGTGAAGTTTGATGTTTATGCTGTTTATACTTAACTCAATCTGACGTAAAAGTAGGTAAAAATACAATAAAATCTATTCTTGGTGTTTGGGCAGGCAAATCAAAACAGGTTCTGGCTAGCAATTATTCCAGTAAATGTAGGCAAATGTAAGGGCAACCCCGGAGGCCTGAGATCAAGGTCCTGGCAGGGGAGGATCCAAAGAGTGAATAAGGGTAGATGAATACAAACAAGGCTGACCTGGCAGGGGAGGATCCCAAGAGAAGAAACTCTGAGGGTCCACCTGCCAGGTAGCCAACTATATACCGCGCTCTTGATGTGCCAAGAATAATCGTTGCTCCATGCAATATGCCCGCGCCATGTCGCACGCCAGGTCCCAGGAGGATCTTCTTGCAGATCCTGATGCATTACCTACGTTGATTCCTATCGGTGGACAAAACGACGGTCGCTTGGGCATCACGTAGGTAATTGATGGACAGGTATCTGATGCCAAGATGCGATGGACAGATGCCAAGGTGGGGGTTCCCCTGACAGCAAAAATCAATTTTTCACATTCAGCTCAGACTTTGATAAATCTATACTGCAGTCCAATTAGTCCCAATAAAAAGTAGGTAAAAATTGAATAAAAACTTTTGAATTGATATACTCAGTGATAGCTACATATTTAGAATAAGAACAAATAAAAAACAACTTTTCATAGTAATTTACAATTTTTGACATCAGCCAAAACAGGTGGTCAGTAGAAAATAGGTAAAGATCTTGCTGTAATGCTGACTAAGCAAGATCAGATAAGTAATATGCAGCTGTGTACCAGAGTGATATGGCAGAACTTCTAGTGTGATCTGAGTGGTCGATGGGATCAGAAGTAGCAATATTCAGTTTGCAATCATAATTCTGTTTATATACTATTTGTACATTTTCTAGTATATTCTACTGATCAGTCAGTGCAAAGAAGAAGGTTCTCAGTGAGTCACACATATGACTATCAAAACTTTAACAAGAACAGTATAGTTTCAATATATGGTACCATCTATAGAGAGGTTAAACCAGCTGGTACTATTTTGATCACTTTGGCATGTCACAGTCACACCCGATTTTTCAGAGACACTAGGAATAATTTTTCATATTTTTGATCAACTTTTGATTCAAGTGGTGATCTGGCCAAATTAAATGAAATAGTACAGTAGTCATCATTCTCATGGGCCAATAACAAAAAGTATCATAAAATGAACTTCTTGAAAATCCCAACCGAGAAATCTATAAGCATTAAATATTTAGAGGAAACATCTTATTGGCAGTTGGACAGGTGTCAAAAGTCTCATAATGCAAAGTTTGGTCGGAGAACACGGGCTCCGCTGGACAGTCACGTGACCTTATCGCGTGCTAACGCCCGCGACCCAAAAGGGAAATTCTCAATTCAACCGCTGTTCTATAGCTAAAACTGCTCCGATTCAGCTGAAATTTCAGGAGGATGTGCTTACGTAAGCGCCCTGTTGAACTAGCCTTTCATCGGTAGGGAAATACCTCACTAAATATGTGATCTTGCCCAGGTGTGTTGTTTCGCTGATTCCTGGCATTCTGAGCCAGGGGATGGTCCGATTTCCTCCGAAATTTCAGTACTTCCCATGCCAGACCCCCCCGTCCACCTGGCCGCTTTCGATTCCCCAAGGAATCCCTCGCTCCGCCGGAATTTCATTTATCACCCCAAACATCTGTGTTTCTCAACAGGAAACTCACGCCATTTCTGCCTGAAACACGCTGGGCATCAAGGCACCATCACCCCTGATGTCGCTCGCTTGCAAACTCGGGCGCTCCGCTGTCTGGGAATGTCGTATTTCAACTTCCAACTCCCCACCTTCATTTTTCGAACCTTGCTCTCTTGCGGCGGGTTATCAGTCTAAAACTCATCTGAACATGCAATAGCATTGTAATTCATATACCTTCACAAGCTACCTGCCAGTTACCTGACCAGGACGCTGTCTGCAAACCAGATATCACACCCTTACCGGCAGTGGCGGGATCGCCCTCCAAGTCCAACTGTCAGTCTAGCCGGCAAATAATCGTCTTGCATATCGTAACTCGCTTATGCCGCGCGCCGACGGGCACTGGGTATAAAACCCAGCCCCAATCTGACATTGCCATCATTCCCCTTCCCTCCCCGGGCCTTTTCCTCTCTCCCACTTCCTTCTCCTCAAGTCCACGCTAACAATGTTGCTATTGTCTTCGTCGCCGTCCTCGTGCCGCCGCCGTCCTCGCCGCCATTGGTGACTCGTTTGGAGTTGCAAAGGTGAGTGGGCTGGTTGATATTCTTGTCATCTTGCTGAGTCGTCGCGTTCGCAAGCCCGGGCCGTCGTTCCCGCACCCTTCGTCGAAAGTGACTGGCAGTGTTCAGTTTCGAATCCAATCATAGTAAGTTATGTCATTCTTCGCGCTCACCTTAACTAAAAGGGTTTCGGCACTAGACTCGGCTGTGTTGCAGTTGCCGCTCCTTCGTTGTCAGCCTCGTTCCAGCCCGAGCTGTCTGTAGGTGCGGGTGGCTTGAGGCGTTTGTATGGCAAAGGTAGGTCGGATTCTTGATTATCTCGGCATCTTGCTGACCGAAAGCTTTCGGCGCGTTCAGCAGGCTTGTTGCCGTCCTTTGGGCTGATCGGGCTTGTCGTCGTTGCCAAACAGCGCGGACTGCAGTCCTAACATCGGCCGCGACAACGTTGTAGCAAGCGAGGTATTGTTGTGGTTGTCCTTCACGAGCTGTTCAACGGTGAGTGGTAGTTCAAGTCGCAGAGATCAAGGCTTACCGTTGTTGTAGACAACCAACTCACATCATTACAGACGGCGGGATCCCCTCCCGGGACACCGCTGCCGTCGTTGAACCCCCCGCTCAAAGCTGCGGTTGTCGTTAACAACCTCCGCCCTGCACAATCCTCCCAACGACGTCAACCTTGTTCCAGTCCGCTTGATTGTCGGCTAGGTGTTGTTTGTCGTTGCGGGAGACGGCGAAGGTGAGTCGTGTTCTTGATTATCTCGGCATCTTGCTCATTAGTTCTTGCCGCAGTCTTAGAGCTAGGCTCAGCCGAGCTTGGGGCCGTGTTGCGCTCTTCAGAATATGGTCGGAGGCCATGAAGCCGATAGCGCAGCGCGGCTCCAAATCTGATCCTGGTAAGTTGTCATTATTCACAATTTTATGTTCTTACCTTGACCAAAAGATTGAGGCGCGCGGGGCGTGACTTGCCGTTCTTGCCAAGTGAGTCGCCGCTGCATTTCCCTCAGACGGTGCCTGACTTGTTCCAGCCCACCTCTCTGCGTGCCGGTGTTTGCGATGGGGAATGAGGGCTGTCTGTTTGTAGTTCCGTCGGACGGCGGCGCATGTGAGCTGGACCGGGATTGCCACGGCATCTTGCTCAGCAGTCGTGCTGGCCAGTTCGGGGGTTGTTGCCGTGTAATCGGCCAAATTGTTGGCATGGACGGCAAAAGTAAGTCGGGTTTATTGATCTTCGTTGTCTTGCTAAGTCGTGTAGGCAGGCGCCGACGGCTTTAAGCCAGATGTCGAAGAACAACATTGGCGCGCGTGGTCCCCATTGCGCGCGCAGACTGTCGCGACCAGTTTGAGGTTGGCAGACCATTGTCAAGGGCAGCATTGCGGCTGGTGAGTCATCATAGCGCTGCCGCTATTCTTGCGCTCATTCGCCCACTCAGCATTTGGAAACAAGAGGGTGTTGGGCTTGGGCGCGGATCCGCGCCAGCCGTCGTGGTCGCAAGCCGTTGAAGTTGTTGGTGACAGTCGTCATATGCGCTCATTTCCCCGGTCAGCATCGAGGTTGCCGTTTGGGAACAAGAGGGACGGAGCTGGGCGGATCCGCGCCGGCCATGTCGTGGTTGTTGCAAGCGGCTGAAATTTTGAAGCAGATGCCGCGCGGCCGTTTGAAGTCGCCATTAAATAAGTCTTTGTTGTTTGAAGCCAGAGGCAGCGCACGGCGGTTTGTGCTGTCGGAGAAATCGCGCCGAGCCAGGGACGTCATCGTTGGTGAGTGGCCGCTCGTTGCTGGTTGCTGCTGTCTTGATGCCCGTGCTGAGTGTCGCCGGAGCTTGCGCGAGATTGTGCTATTTTGCAAGTGGTGGTCCAGGTTGGAGATTGGCCTGTGATCGATCGGTGATCGGCCGCGGCGGGCGGGCGGGCCGTGTGACGCACGTGCACACCGAAAACTTTTCTCTGCAGTCCGTCCTTCATGTAGGTCAAGCGCGAGTCGCGCTGGCTTCGGTTGACGGTAAGTATGTATTACAACTTCTTTTTTCTTCTACTCCTGACCCGTTTGCAACCAGTTCTACTGTTGGCCGCTGAGCAGCGTCAGCTCGTCTTGAATAATCGCGGCGCTTGACGGTCAGTCCTCATCTTTAGCTTTGTTGGTCGGCGCTGACATACTTGAACAGTGGCCTTATCTTGCCGGACACTTCAGGCCACCTTGAGCGGGGACACATTCGGCAATGAACCTCTGTTGGCTCGCGGTGGGTTTTCAACAAGTTGTCAAGGCGGGCGAGCGTGCCGAACTGCAGTGGTTACGCACAACGCAAGCGGTAGGTGGAGAGAATGCCTCGTCTGCGAGTGCCGGTAGCTAAACAAGGTAAGCTTGTGTTGCGTGTGTTTCCTATCATATTTATGTTGTTGCAGAGTTCTTCAGAGTTTGGCGCGGCATATCGAGATTCACGCTACCAGGTAAGTTTTTTGGTCTGTTTCTCGATGAAGCTAACAACGCTAATATCGCTGCAGATTTGTTGCTGTAGTTGTCAATATAATGACTTTTGCGTTGAATGTGTGTGACTTGCAAAGAAGAGGCGGGAGCTGTGCGGTTCGGACGGTGGAACAGTGGCTTGTTTGGAATGCAAGCCACAGAGCTGGACTTCCGCCGGAGACGCGGGGTAATATGGGCTCGAAAAATGTCAAGCGCTCTTTGCCATCCGCGACAGCCAATGGCAGGAGAAGGTCGTTGCCGAACTCGACTCTGCACTGAATGCCTGGATTGCAACGACGCCGGAACATCGTGGGTTTCTCAGGTCATTTGTTTCCTTCGACTAAATGTGTCTCCTTAGTGCGATGGGATAACTTTGCACATCCAAAAGCTGACCCGAGTCCTGAGGATGCGATTTTCTTCGAGCAGTCAGCAATGCTCCACGCATCGTTCTATTGTCTTCAAATCTACGTCCACTGCCAATACCTACCGATGGTCAGGAAGCGCACCCGCGATTCTGTCCAGGTTGGTGGCATCTATCTGACCTTGAATTGCACTGATTTGAATTCGTAGACATTGCCTTCGCTAGCAATTTGCACCAATGCATCGCGGGCGACAAGCCGGATTCTCCATGTCCAGCGCGAGCGGAACAAAGGTCGACCGGTCCCAGAAGTCACCGTGTGCCCACTTTCTCAGCCGATTTGTTTGACATTAACAAACAATGGTGTAGCCTTTCGCATTTGCTGCCGGGCTCATTCTGGTCATCAATGTCTGGAGTGCAAGCCACACAGCTGGACTCCCGCCACACATGAACAGCACAATAGAGCAGGTCCAGCAACTCATCGAAGTCGTGCGGGTTTGTGAGGACAGGTCAGTCGTGTTGTTATATTTCACAGCTGTTTTGTTGACATCTGACTCAGATGGCTAGTCGCAGGACTGTTCTAGTAAGCATTGCCCTAAACGTTGTTCACAACTAAGCTATGCAACAGTGACATTCTCTCTGAACTCGCCTCAGTGCCAGAGCCCCCAAAGGCGCTCTCGAATAGTCCAACCGCAATGCCGTCGAAGAAACGCGGCAGGCACTCGTCGGAAGCCAGGACCACGGCTTCAGTGCCAACACCGTTCGGCCGGGACGGGTTGACACACGCGATGGCTGCTGGCCACAGCGCCAAACCCGCGACGAATGAGGTGCACGAGTGGCTCTCGCATTTCAAGGAAATGACCGCGACCAGCCCGTTTGGGTTGCCGGACCGCGACGCGCCGATGGCCCCCTGGGAGACCGACGAAGACGTTATGGCCATATGGGGGGCGTCCTTGCCAACGGGATTGAAGTAAGCAAGTTGATTTGACAGGCGTTTGCTCATGTCGTGCAGTCTCGACGACTGGTCAAGCTATTTTAGCACAATGTCGCAATTCAACTCGACAGGGTAGCTCATGGCACTCACGACACCCCGACTCGCTCCACATTCAAGTACAACACATACCGATTTGGGGAATTGATTGGCAGAATTTTGTTCAAGGCCGACACCCCAGCTTTTGATGCTACGACAAGGGATGATGCAGCGAGCGGCAGCGTGGGGTTCGGAGCGCAATTACTAGTATTAAAGCCACATTGCAGCCAAAAAAAATGGATGAAAAGGGAGAGGAGGCTCCGACAGCAAGCGGCAGCTCGGGCAGGGTGGGTCCAGCCCTGGTCGGGGTCCAGGTTGGAAAACCGCGGCTGGCGCGCCTGTTGGAGGTGGCCTGAGTGTCGGGTTTGAGACTATGGCTACTCATCCATGTTCTCCACGACATATGTTACCTCGGGGCCCATCTGTGGCCGGCAGTACTCCGCGACCCACTCGCTAACGACTACTTGCTCGGCGGTAAGCCGTTTTTGTGTGTCATAGCATACCATCGACCTGAGCAACGTTTCCAAGACCTTTCGCTCTTTTCCTTCCGGTATAGTTTCAAACCCAAACTTCAAGAAAATCGACACATTCGGTCCGCGGATTGCCCGTCCTTGGTCGTCAAAGTCTGTATGGCCAGGCCAACTTGTCCATAATTCCTCGGGGAGTTTCCCAAGGTTGAGGACCATGTCGAGGAGCATTTTGTCGCCTCTGTAAAATAGACTGCGACCATTTGCGAATAAAAGATGACAGAGTACGGCAAGAGCCCAGATGTCGCTCTGGAGAGTGGGATGCTCCAGAAAGCCAAGTATAGCTTCGGGTGGACGGAGTATCAATGGTGAGGCAAGATACGGTGGATCAGTTAGAGTGGGAATACTCGACTCGCTGAAATCGCAAATCTTGATATGTGGTTGACGGAGGCAGAGTTGGAGTAGATATGGGTCATCGCACATTCCAGGGACGAGGTATCGTGGCTGATGCGGTGATGTCAAGTCTGCGCCATATTCGTGTTCGCCGGCCACGCCCAGGTCTTGCTCGACATCCGAAGCGGTCCGCCAGGTTATAGGGAGACGGAGGAGAATGTTTCCCTGGTGGAGATCGCCATGGGCAACGTCTCGCTTGTGCAAATATCGAACTCCCAATGCAATTTGACCAAACATTCGTCGAACCATCTCTGGCGGGAAGCGTTCCGAAGCCCAAAAATTGCCAACGTAGGATGCCAAGTTTGGGCCGAGTACCTCGCCGACAATGCACTGGTGCCTGCCATTGGGGCCCTCGTGGATGAAGGCGTCAAACATACGCGCAACATGTTGGCTGCCCTCCTCCTGTTCGTCGAAATTGGCCTCCAAGTGTCGCAGAACCTGGACCTCAGTGTCAGATCTCCACGCAGCGACGACTTTGAGCGACTTCAAGCTATTGTCGTTGGCGTCATGGACGACCCAAATTGTGGATGATTTGCCATGGCCAAGCTTGTGTAAGACGGTGTATCGTCCATCTGAGAAAGAGTCACCAATATGGATAGGATGGAATCCCTGTGGCTGATAGTTGTAGGGATTCTCTGCGTCAATGACAAACTTGAGGTCCTGGTTTGCATCACTCATTGAAGTGTGAGCAAATAGGAGGTCACATCACCTTCAAAGAAAAAAAAGGCCCAAGGCAAAGGGAAGAGTGAAAACTGCAATTATATGCAAATATATACTTCAGAGTGCCGAAAAGGTTACGTAGGTAGGTAAGTGCCCAATGAGCGCGATGCGGGAAGGGTTGCTAACTACTAGATCGCAAGAAAAGATATCATACACCCGCGTTACATTCGAGCACCTACTAGCCCTTCTAGTTTTTGGACGCAGACGACAGCGATCAGTAGCCAACACCGTTGACCTGCAAGGTATGAGCAAAAAAAAAATCAAAAAATAGCGAAAATAACGCACCTTCTCTTTGACGGTGTTGATGAACTGCTGGTAGCTCGGCAGCACGTCCGCCCGGTCCTGAATGAGCGCGCTGAGTGCCCACAAACGCAACGGCGCCTCTCCGTCCTCCTTGACGACGTAAACGTGGGGGTAGTAAACACCGCGCCGCATTTCCCTCGTCTTTTGGATGATAGCATTGACCCGCTGCGAGAAGGGGTTGTCCAACACCGGAAGGGTAGTCTTGCCGCCACGTAATACTTCGTAGTTTGGCAAGTCGAACACGTCCATGATGAGCTGCGGCACAGCATCACGCCCGACAAAGAGGAAGATAGTCTGTCCATCTTCGATCAAGAAGAGACCATGGCGCTCCAGTCGTTCAGAGGTCAAAGGCATCGCCGGGGGCATGATAACACCATGTTCGCCAACAGTTCCAGCCTGGAAATTCGTCATTTCATTTTCAGTCGAGATGAAATAAAAACTCACTTCGGGAGGCATTGTATGCAGAGAGTAGAACGAAGGATAAAGATAAGGAATCAGAAGTTGTGATGGCAGCGAAGTCAACAGCGCCTGGGAGTATGCTCGAATATCCGGGGGAATTTGGGCACTTTGCCTTATGCCAACGTTCTTCAAAAGTGCCAAGATCAATACGGGGAGCATCTTCAGGTTGTCCGCGAAAGCCAGCTGTGCGCTGGCTCCAGCTCCACCAGCAGTCATGCTCGTCTTGTATGCGATGAAAATATCGACCAGCCGTTTGAATATATAGTCACGTGCGTCCTCAAGGCGATACGATAATGAACGTTCGACCGCCTTATTGGCGAACAGAGTGGTGAGAGCAATTTGGTCGGCCGACGCAAAGATTTCCGAAAGGTTACTTGTGGTAGGGTAGGCTGTGGTGACGACACGCAAACGACGCTCGCCTAAGTTTCCGTGAGTAAAGAGAACCAGGAAGACGGCCCAAAGAAACTTACCGAAACAAGTGGTATGCAGCATACCAGTTTGAAGAACCACAAACGGCGCGGTTAGGGTGTCTTCGATCTCAATTTCGATTGCGTAAGACTGGTTTTGAGGGACAGTCGGCATTGCAAGAAGATCTGTTGACCGGACGAAGAAGTTGCCGTGGAAAGAAGCCATTCGAAGGCCTAAGAAAACAAAGGATTAACGATAAACATGAGGATTAGTACTTTTGGTTACCTCGAGATGCTCGCACACGAGTAATGCATTCCAACATTATGGGCTGCGCGACCACATCGCCAAACTCTTTTGCAAACTTGATGGCGTCTTCGGACCGGGCAGCATTGAAGGCAGGATAGTAGTATGTGTTACCCGTAGTGTAATGCGGGAGGTTGGCTACAACCATGAGCAGAAGAACAAATATCAGGCGAATGAATACACACCAAGACTGGCCACATCCTGGTAGCCCGAGCTGAAGAGGAACATGTCCACAGTGACTTGCGCCCGCGAGCAGTCAATGGCAAAGGTCTTGTAGAACGAGTTGGCTGCTTGAAGGAGAGCAGATTCCTTGGCTGTGCCAAGAACCTTGGGATCTTCACGATTCTTGAGCGCACCCTCGCCAACAGAAGGCAAGCTCGCAGAGAGGGCAATGAGTTTGCCTCCAATGGGTGCCTAAAAGGGGTGTTAAAAATATGAACAGTCAGAAAAAATGGATTTCACGCGCCATTAACTTCGACCCAGCCTGTAAAGCAGGACCCAAAGCGCTTCCGATGGCGTTGTTGTCTTGGAACATATCACCAAGCCTGCTAAGTAGCGACTCGAGCGCGGGACGCGCTTCGGAAAGGTTAACAAGCAAGTCGGTCGGTTTCGGAAGGAAGACGTCGTCAATGTCGGAGACAACAAGCATGGTCGAATCTGTTGTTCCTGGCTGCAACCATATCAGTATCGGATGCGCTCACAAATGAAGATAAAACATACAGCCATTGAGAAGAAGTAGAGCGACGTGTCATAGCAGATAATGCCTATCTTGGTGATTTTGTCGTCGTCGGGAATGCGGTCGAGGTTTTCCAAAAGTGCACGGGTCGCAGTCGCGACCATACCAGACTGAACGGCAGGGTGGCTTACGTCGATGAGGAAGACGTAGACGGCCGGTTGTGGGGCGCGGACCATATATTCGGTGGGGGCAACAAACTCAACCACAGAATGGTTGAGTTCAGCGCGGGCCCAGCGATCACCAGGCTGGTTACGGGCCTGGTCCCAGTCGAACATCTGGGGGACCTCATTTGACATGTTACACATGCAGCAACGCCAGCGATTTCCACCGTCAATGAACTGCACATACGGGTTGATGTACATGCGACAACGCCGACAACGAGCAATGACGTCGGTCACGAGCGGGATGGCATCGTCACCTTCATCGAGAGTGCGGTAGGGCGTGAGAACTAGCGCGAGGGGAAGCTTGGACTTCCCAAGGAGGGAAGATGTCGTTGGGACTGCGTTGATAGTTAATCGCTGGTAAGATGGATCGGCAGTCGCGGTAGGCGCTGGCGACAAGCATGAGCCAGGGGGCAGGCGAATTTCTGGCGGGGGGGCATGAAGGTCGCGAGGGTCGGGTGGGGCAGTGAGGACATTTATGGTGTTGAGCGTGAACTGTTTTTGACCCATGTTCATCCCGCTGAATTGATTCGCGAGTCCATCGACGTTGTTGTTACCGAATTGAGGTTGCTGTTGCGACTGCTGGGCATAGGCCGGCGCGTCTGGTTGATAATACGCTGGTTGTCCTTGTTGACCAGCGAAACCACCCTCTGCAGCATATCCTGGTGTGAAAAGCTGACCCCCCGCCGCTGGTTGTTGCTGCTGTGCTTGCTGATTGGGGTCCACCGCACCACCGTAGTAGCCAGCATCTGGTGCAGAGGCCAACGTGTCTCCTCCACCATAATACGCTTGGGTCTGACCAGCAGCATATTGCCGTCTCTTTCCGTGGCCCCCACCAGTCGGAGCTGCTATAGTTTCTGCGGGGGGCGGGACACTTGCAGATGGCTCTTCCCATTGTGTGTGGTTTGTAGTCGTATCTAATGCCGCGTCAGTCACGAAAAAAGCACCACGTTGACGCTCACCGATGAAAAGGTATCGCTGGTTGGCTTCGTTCCTCGAATGGAGTTCAGATCAGCTTAAAACGCGCGCAAAGAGACTCACCACTCAGCAATCCAGCCAGGAGGCAGCGAGTCGTTTGCAGAAGCCATGGCGGGCGAGAACAGGGAATGTATTGATGCGGCCACGAAAACTGATCACATGCGACACGTCGTCGATATCAAGTTCGGTGACGCGCTTCAGGGAAGGACATAAAGAAATAAGCCCGCCTAATGCAGATATTATGCGAATTCTAGCTCTACATATCTGAGTCTTATAATAATAATGTCCAGTTTTATTACTGCAGAACCTCCCGAATAGCTTTGACAATCTCAGAAACGTCAATGGGAACTGCTTGCCCATCTGTTGGGCGTGAAACAGAGGGTAGCTCGTCTTGGGAGAGTCGTCTGTGAATTGGCGTAAGACAAAATGACACGTTGTAAAAGACTAGCACACGCCTTTCTTTCCACCAGGCAACATATCGCATGCCCAAGGATTTGGCAACCAGTTGCTGCTCAAGCGCAAACGTTTGCGGGGGGAAGAACTCCATGAGAGTGGTGTGTGGATTCCGTTGCATGTAAGCACAGTCGATCAAGTCGCTATCGTGAACGCCCAGCATTAGCTAGAGTCAGATGAGCACGATAGACTTCAGGAGTAGTAAAACCAACACACAGTTGACCGGGTAATCGCCCCGAGCCGGTCGGTCCAGGACATTTCTTCGTCGATGTTGGAGACTATATGAACCTCGTACCCATAGTCTTGTTGTAGCTTTTGCAGAGCCTCCACAAGTGCCGCGTGGTCTTCATCGTTCAACTTCAAACCATTCGAATGCGACTGACGATGCACATAAGTGATGCCATTTTTAGGTGCTTTGTCTCCGTTGACTCCGAAATACGAGGCAAGGTTGAGTCGTATGGGCTCCCACCAGTGCTCCGATAACCCATCAGTCTTTCTGAAAGCGGGTGCATAGATCGGTTCATGGGAGTCGACCCCATACGATGCTGCAGTTCTGTCCGCAACCACGAGACGTTCAATGACAAACGGCACTTGCATCTTGTGGTAGTCCTCCCAGTCCGCATAATACATGACAGTCATGAACGGGAATGCTGCCTTGACTAGTTCAGGGTGGAATCCGTTCACCACTCGTTGTCGACGAGTTGTGACATCCGCGTGCTCGGGATTCGGGTCCGTGAAGAATCCGTAGTATGGAAACATCAAGCGTCGAGGAGGAGTAAGGGTTGTTGCCCCATTCGAGTTTATTTCAGAGTCCAGCGCACTATAGGTTCTCCACAATGCCAAGAGAGTGGAGTTGTGTGGTGAGGAATCGGCAGCCATCCAAGTTACTCCTCGTATCCTGCCGCAGCGAGTCAGCCACACGCGGAGACAAGACCTGTGAAACAAACCTTCCGCCGTAGGGAAGAATAACCTTTCGAGCTTGCTGAGGTGAAAGAATGCGCCAACGGTTCAAGTCGGCTGGAAGGATCATTTCATGTAATGGCGGGAAAGTCTCTGGTTCTTCTGTTACGAGGGTCATACTTCCATTGAAAAGAATAATGTTGTCGACAATTGTATAGCCTGCGCAGCCTAAGAAACAGACCGAAAGTTTCGAGTAATGGAGCGCACCGGGAGTATGCTTGACCAAACGGCTTCGGGGTACATTCTCTCCCCATCGTTGAAACGCGTCTGTCACTGTTGTTTCGCCCAAAGTCGGGCCTCCCAAGTCCCCAATCTCGTCTCTTTCAACCCACATCGCCCCATGCCTCCCAACACCCTTCGGTTGACTTCTTTCCGTTCCATCACCAGCAATCCTTCCCTCTTCCCAATCCCAGTCTCCATATATCATACTTTCGAGGGCATCTCGGCTCTTTAGGGGACGTCGCCCGTCGGGACCGACCTCCGCTCGTACGAGGCCAAGTTTGCTTAGCACTGCGTTTTCACGATTGAGGCCAACCAGCCGTATTGACGAGTCGATGTTATACGAAAGGGTGAAGACGGTCAAGCAGAATATGACCAGTGAGATTTCACGGCGCGTGGGTGGAGAAGTCCATCGCATAGTGCGGAACGCAGTGCCAGATAGTCTTCAAAAGACAAGAAAAGAGAAAGACAGGGTCGCGAAGGTGCCGGTGATGGGTGGCGCAAAGGCGGAGTTTGAAGCGAACAATTCTGCACCGACGACACAATCGACGACGCTGCGAGTGGTCTTCAGGTGTTGAACGCGTGCCAAGTGAAGATTATGTCGTTCAACGTTGGATGAAAGTCGCGACTCGAATGAGTGGTCACACTCGCATGAACAACTTGTTCGCAACAGCCATGAGGGTTGGAGCGGAATATCCTAATTCCTCTGCTGGTGCACCATCTCGTTCAATGCAACCCTAGATCGAATTCGAAGTCTTCCGAGTGTCGCAAGCACCCACGTTCACCCACACCCACAAAGAAAAAAACCAAAAAAAGTCAAGAACAGCTTCCTTTTTTTTCCGCTCAGTAATCTACTTATTAATTAATAAGCCTCGTGGTTTGCGTCGTTTTGCTCATAGACCGCCTCGGTCTCGGTCTGCCGACACCGATTTGACCACACTTAATTTCTTAGCGATGCGCTCTACTTGACCTGAACTGCCCTGACAAAATGTAAACGGCGGTGCTAGCTTTTCTTTTCTTGTCCATTCGATTACCCGCGGGAGAAGATCTCGACGTGTTGTCCATGAAGTACTGGCTGTAACATCATGGTCTCATGGCATTCAGGTGATAGCATTGGGCGTTTTCTGTTCACCACCAATCCCAAAATTGCCGCTACCACAGTGCTGCTTAGACCTCTGTATTCTGGTGTCGTCTTCCTCGACCCTTCAGAAGCAGTCATCTAGGAGGACAGTCGCAACTCGACATCCGACATGCTTTTTCCTGAATTTGTTTCATGGCCACTTCCGAATCCATCGATGCTCAAACTTTGTACTGTTCAACCCTTTCGGCTGCGATAAGTGTGCCTTTATCTCTATCTTGATGCTGAGTGCGGAATGAAGTTCTGTTTAGGTTTCCATCCGCCGGCCAGGGCCTGTTCTGGAGTCTGCAGAACAAAGTAGACTACTGCTGGACCTTCAAAACACTTTCATCACCGAACGGCCGATGCTCAACAAGTTGGTCCTTTCTTCAAACACGGATGAAAATGTTCCTGGATCTGTTTATCAGCCCACGACTGACCTCCCAGCAGCAGTTGGTCCCGACACAACGCATGCACGCCCTCAGGGCGCCGCGCCAACTATGGATGTAGCTTCAATTTCGCGAATGGCCAGACGGCGTCCAATCAGACCTAGTCTGCACGTTATTTTGAGCCCGCAGTTTTGACCAAGATGCCCAGAGACCGCTGTATTCCCTCAATACCCTGTCCCCACTATAAAGCATTGGAAGTCGCCCTTTCTCTCCACTACCCTCCTCCGCCTTCCCATTCGCTCGGACGACCCTTGGATCACTCTTGTCCTACCCTTTGCAAACAATATGTCGTCGGCTCGTTCGTCGTTCACTCTTCATGAACCCGAAGAGTCTGAGCAGGGGTCCAAACTTCCGGCATGTTTGGACCACGACGGCATTCCGAAATACTCCAACTTTTCTGTTCCGCCGTCCCAATCGTGTGTGACTCTCGCTCCCGTGACAACGGACGCCCACGACGACTGGTTCTTCGACCCGCGGAATCCCAGAAACTGGTCGGCTTGCACTAAATGGTGCACAACCGCAATTGTTAGTAGTTTTCTGACTTGTGGTGACGGTATTTGATGACACACTGTTAGGTTGCTCTTTATATGTTTGTTTCCCCGCTGTCTAGCTCGACCATGGCTCCCGGTGAAGCGCAAATCGCGGCTCGATATGGCATCACGAACCAGTCGATCCTCGCCATGACGCTTTCTATCTTTTTGCTTTCTTTTGGGATGGGGGTGAGCTTGAATGCCTCTAACAAATATTCGACTCACGTAAATCAAATAGCCCTTGGTTTTGGCCCCGGTGTCTGTGAGCCATCTCTATTTGCCATTACTCTTGATAACTAACGGCCGCAACAGGAAATGTATGGAAGGTATGAATCGTGGCCCGTCTTTGACTTCAACATCCAAACCACGCTCTATAGGAAATGGGTTCGTCCGACTACTCATCAGCACATGGTCCCCTTCACTGAATTGTCATCCTAGGTCCTTCACATTGGGAATATTTTCAGTATTTTATTTCATCTGGGTTGTGCATTTGCACCAAATACGGCCGCTCTCATTGGGTTTCGTTTCATGGGTTAACTTGGATTTTCTTCTGTTTGACGAAACTAACTGATCGCCTCTATATCAGCTGGTCTTTCGGGAAGCGCCCCTGTTGCTTGTGGCGGCGCCGTTGTTAGCGACTTATTTTCCGAACGGGAAAGAGCCTCTGCAATGGCTCTCTACAGTTTAGGCCCACTTCTTGGACCAGGTCTGCTGTTTTATTGAGCAGGATTGATTGTTTCTAACTCTTTCCTCCGTAGTCATTGGGCCCATTGCTGGCGGTATAATTAACCCACTGCTCCAGACATTGATTTGCTGATGTGTGGGTACAGGTTTTATCGCACAGAAGGTTGGCGTCCAATACGTCTATTTCGCATTGGCAGGTAGGAACTATCGAATGACAGGCTTTCATCGGACGCCGCTCATTACCATCTTAGGAGTCACAACTTTTGCGAGCTTCATTGGCCTTCCTTTCCTGCGGTAAGCGCACTCCATCATGTAGCCACTGAAGCTGAATGGGCTTTCCTAGTGAAACATATGCGCCCTTGATAAAGCTTCGCATTGCTGCTAGCGCTGTTGATCAAGAAAAGGCTCTTGACACCGTCGAGAAACCTCGGCCGGCTAATATCACAGGAAAACTTTACTTTCTGTGGATCAACTTTAGCCGGCCCGTTTATCTCCTCACGCACAGCTTCATTTGCTTTATTCTGAGTCTGTACATGGCCTTGTGAGTGCTGCTGTCAATCCGTTTCCTCGTGTTGACCAGTTCAAAGCTTATACGGGCAAGTCAAAAAGACTCAACTGCGAGTTTAGCGCTCATATCTTTAAAGCATCTACTATCTTTTCTTCGTCACTTTCAATGGTACGTGGTCCAACACCTTGCATATCACCCGCCAATTAAAATTATAGGTTTCTTTATGAGCACATATGGGTTTTCAACTGGTATTGCGGGTTTAATGTACGCTGGGCTCGGCGTAGGCTTTGTCCTGGCTACGTGCTCCGGCGCAAAATTCTCTAATGCCCTTTATCAACGCGTATGTTGCCATGTCCACCTGTTTTGACGTCTTCGGAGCATTTTCTCGATAGCTCTCGGACAAGAACGGAGGCAAGGGCGAACCAGAAATGCGTATTCCTCCCATTCTCGTGGGATCCTTCTTCGTTCCGCTTGGGCTCCTGTTCGTATTCATCTAACCTCTCAACCTTCATGAATTGACCCCATTTTGCAGATGGTACGGCTGGTCCGCAGAGACTAAATTGCCTTGGATCATGCCTGTCGTCGGGTCGGGTTTATTCGGCTTTGGCATGATGATCTCCTTGTGGGTGTCTTCAGACCATCACGGACGCCCGCTGAACCTGTGTAGCCTTCCAATCCAATTATACCTCGTCGACTCGTTCCAATACGCCGCCAGCGCACTGTCCGCTGCTTTTGTTCGTTCCCACGGCTTCGTTTTACCCCCTTTTGCTCACCAATTGATCAGCTCTTCCGTTCACTGCTCGGGTTTTCCTTCCCGCTCTTTGGACACGAGATCTTCGCGAAGCTCGGATATGGATGGGGCTTTTCGATGCTCGCAAGTAAGCTTCGTCCTCGCTGAGTGACCTGGTTCCTCATTTTACTCAACAGTCTGCGCGATATGTCTGGGAATTCCATTGTGAGTCGTCCTCCGGCTGGTCTGTCAAACGCTGATGCATCGAGCTCAGTCCTATCTACATATACTACCGCGGAGCGGCATTGAGAGCGAAGAGCGACTTTAACCACTAACACACTACGACCCATGTGAACAGAATTATGCTGAAATATAAGGGGATCTCTTCGAGACAAAGACAACTCCTTTCTCTGAATAAAATGCCTTGGGCTGGTTTCAGCTATGTCCCAAATGTTGCCCAACACCTTTTCCTGCTATATCTTTCTTCTGGTGGTCGCCTTTATGCCGGACGCAGAGCTGTCTGGGGTATTCCTCATGAAATGTGCTCTGCTTGCCTGTCTAGCCCAACGCCACTCGAGCGGGTTCAAACGGGCATATGTCCTACTGTTCATATTCTTGAACGTGCTTTACATGAGTGCATCGTCCTTTTTTTCGCGGCCTTGGCTGATCTTAGACTTGCGACGAGTAAAGTGGGTGTTGCCACGCACATCGGCGCGGGGACTTGCAGGTGTCGCTGTCAGTGCAGGATTACAATCGCCTGATCTGGAATGCGTCAATGACCAATCCGCTCGCGCTGATCTCCTTTCTCGTTGCAATCAGCACCTCCAACAAGCCCGAAGAACTGGGGCGCTGGGGAATGTTCATCATGAGTTACAAAAGATCTGCGGGTATTCTCATAGCTCTTTCGGTACGACACCTTCAGTTCTCCCATTGTGCTTTTATGACCATTGACAAGTCTCGCAGAACTGTGACGCGTACGGCCCACTGGGGCATTGCAACTGCTTCAAATGCCAACTCCGTCTCACTGAAGCCTCCCGCGCATTATTTACCAGTAAATAGCAACATTGTGTAAGGACTACAACAATATCACGTCTCTAGTTGCGCCAAGTACAACCATGATTTCCGCGGTTCGGTTCCTCTAATCTGAAACCCGTGCTACGAATCGGTCCGTCGCTTCCGACCTGTCGACGCCGATTTCGTTCGAGAGGCTTTGACACTTGCCGAGGCTGACTCGACAGAGCTCAGCCGCGACGACCGCCTTCTCGTTTGCATTCCCGGCCCGTTGCTGGCCGTGGAAGAAGCCTCAGCTCTTGGGGGAAGAGGACCCACACTGTCCGCTTCCTCTGTTTGCTCTTCTGACCCATCATCCTCATCATCTTCGGACGCCATGAGTGAACCAGGCAACGTCCGACTCAACCGATGTCCCTGGTCCTTCTTCTCTTTTGCCCGTCGCCGCGTGCTTTTTATCGGGGGCTGTTCTGGTTCATATGCCGCAGTGCTCTTGGTAGATTTACGTGTTTGCCTTGCTGGTGGAGGTGGCTGCGCTGGCAGGTCAGCAGCCACCTCTTCATGGTCGTCATCGCTCGTGAACGCCCCTGGTGGCCGCCTTTTAGGTCGTTTTGGCGCTGTTTTGGATTGTCGAGATCGTTTATTAGCCGTTGGCGCTGTTTGTTTAGGTCGCGCTAATGGTTTGCTTGAGAATACGGAATATGCAAGGCTTGCATCTGCATCTTCTCCTTCTTCCTCCTCTGCCAGCTCTTCATCGTCGGGGTCAACCACAGATACTGATTCAGCAACTGCCGGCTCAACACCAACAACACTCTGATCAGCCATTTCAATGTCGATGTTCTGCGGTATTGACAAGGGAGGTATCCCATTATCTGCCACTTTACTATCACGAAACACCGATGTCGATGCTGGGGTCGCGACAGGAGGACGGTAGAATGCATTCTGCCTCCGGTTGGCAGACTCGAAGAGAGTTTTCGGTGGGCTTGTGCGAGAGGGAGGGCCTATGGGTCTCATAGTAGATTGTGTGAGTGATGAGAAGGCATTTTGCGGCGTGTTAGAGCTAATTGGAGGAACGACAGGTTTTGAAACGGAAGTCGAGGCCACCAGCGGGAAGGTGCTCGGAGTATGATTGACAGGGATTCCAAATCCAGCGAATTTGGGCGTGTCTTGCAGCTTGCCATTGAGGGAAGCAAATAATGGTTGCTTCTGCGGAGTTGCTTGCATGATAGATGGCCGGGAGTCGCGTAGGTCCTCCCACGACATGCTCGTGTCCATCTCTCGATTTGAACGAGTACCATTAGTCGGTATATTTTGCTTTGTAGGTGGAGTTGCCAACTCCACATCCAACATCGTCCGTTCTGCGAGTGGCAAAGCAGCGTAAACTTCGTCCATCATCTTCGTGCGCTCTTTCTGCAGTGGTAGATTTGCACTTGATGCACCGGAAAATCTCCTGTCGAGTTTGATTGCGTCTGCAAACAGTCCAGTCTGGACGAGGCGAACGCAAAGCAAATTTTGGAGCGTGGCAATGCCAGTTGGGGAGAGCGTCGTGGACGGCGGAGTCGCGTATTTTTCCACGATATTTTGCTCAAAGGGGGAAAGGGCAATTCCCAGAAGTTGTTGAAGAGCGTTTCGACGTGGGGCTATCAACTTGAGCTTGTTGACAGCAATTAGGACAAGAAACACATACGATTCAGCGACCAATCAATTATTTTCTCCACAAGACGAGAGCGAGTGGGGTTTTGCTCATTGAAGGTTCGTTGGAAGCGCCATGCTTCAGAAAGATTTGATTCGGCGAGCGCAAGAGTGTAGAGGTCGATGTCATCAGGCTCAATGAGAAGAGGTTTCGCAGTTCTGACATATTTCAGAATTAATGGCATGGGATTTTCCGCCAAGGATATAGCTTGTAAGATTTTCGAGGCGTAGTCGGTGTTCAAACGCGAGTCGGCCAGTGTGGACACGGCTTGCTACGGAAGTTGGTTGTGAGTATGAGGATATGAAAAGAGGGCATGACACGCACTGGAACGTTGACCCCCGCATCTAGATTCCAATACGCGTCTGACAGAGCTGCAAAGTGAGGTGGAATACAACGCTCCGTCTTGAAGCGTTCTTCCCGCCCATCACGGTACCATTTCAGCAGGAAATAGACAAGGCAGTCCTGCTTGAGCCGGTCATAGGAGGAGAGTGTAATTTTCTCGAGGAGGAGGTGAAAGGTGTCGATGTCGCGGGGTGGGTAAAGCGTCCCAGGTAAATCACGAATGTTCCCCGACCGAAGGAGAATGTCGAATAAGAGCAGTTCACCAAGCAGGTCGCGCCGGCTCTCAATTTCCTCGCAGCATCCGTCGGTGAAAGGGAAGACACCAGGAGAGAGGTCAAAATGGGCAAGGATGGCGGCGACAGAGTCGCGAGCAACCTCCATGTTGACTGTTGACTCTGGGCGTTCTGGCTTGTACAGGGAGCTTGTGACATCACGTGCCTTTCCCTTACCTCGGGTCCCCGATCCATTGTTCGATCCATTGTCCGCCCCGTTTGGTACAAGTTTGGTAGGTCACGATAGATCTTGGAGAAATAAAAAAGTCTTTTTTATGAATCTAATCTAAGTGGCCACATACAACTGCTGCCTCTTGATTGACCCCAGCCTAGATAGACTATCATTATCATCATTCTCAGCTACTATACATGGCGGGAGTAGCTACCACACCACCACAAATTTAAAATCTTCAATATCCTCTGTAGCCACCTACACAATCCTGCTCTGCCCTACGCTGGCAAGGCAGGGGATGCTATTGGGCAAGAGCTATGAGCGCCATTGCCAAGCACTAATGGAGGGGTGAGAGCGGGGTGCAGTGACGAGCAGGTGGGGCACGGGTGGGGGCAGCGAGCGCGACAAGCAGGTGGTGGCAAGAGCAGAGGTGCAATGGAGCATTGTTTGTTTGCATTGTTCGCTGACAGTGTGTCAATCATCGATCAAATGATCGGATAGTGTGACATGATCCCTGTACAGGCCAATAAACCTTGACTCTGTTGACTGTCACGCGCTAGTCACACTTCAGGCAACAAAACTACTATACTCGACAGGACGAGGTATTAATAATCTCGATTCAAGCGATGGTTTTCGAGTGAGTATCAATTGCATTGGTCGCAAAGTATATGTACGACCTTCTTGAAGTGGTTACGTTACTGTGTTTTATGCAGTGCCAATTTGGAGATGTTATTAACTTGTCTGACACAGTAACCCTTTAGTTATTGTGGGAGCTCTACACAGTATAGTTGCTTCGTGAGCTCGGCGATTCGGTAGGCGAAGGTGTAGATCGTTGTATGGCATTTTCCTCGAGTGGTTTTGATCCGGCTGGCGGGGTTTCAAGACCCGCCAGCCGGATCAAGTCCCCGCCTCACAACTCACGGGTGGTGGATGACCGATGTCGGCCCGGGACGCTTGATGGAATCTCGCAAGAGAACTACGGCAAGCTACTGGGGAGCGAAAGTGATTGTCTACCACCACCTAACGTGCCACACAAAAAAAAAGTAATCCCAGGCTCGAGAAAGGGTCGGAGGTAGGCGCTCGTCGAGCGCATAACACGATGAAAGAAGAGTGCCGTCGCCCTGGCCGTCGTGGGGTTCGGATCGATGTACCCCATCCTGATGAATAAAACGGCGCGGACACGTTGAATATCTGAGGCCGTAATGTCAGTGAAGCCGCGGGAATGTATTGTGTTCCTACTTAGAACAAAACCGACAAGGTGCAACAACCAAGAATTACAAGATGTGATGAAACCTCTCTTTTTGAAGTTTTAGCACCTACTACTGCAGATGGTGGAACAACAACAACTCACTTGCACGCTCAGCAACAAGCCGACTTGACCCCTTTGCAGCACATGATTAAGAAGCCATCGTCATAAGAACCAGCAACAGGCTCATCAGGGTTGGCACGGAGATGCAACCAATATGCATGGGGGGCAGACGCAAACAACGTCAAAGTGCAACTGAGGTATGAGTGCAGGATGATGATGATGGTAAAAACTATGGCTTGTGCGACATTCGCCAATATGACCTTATGGAACGCCGCTACACAGAGGTTCAAGTTATGTCAAGGTCAAGTGAGAGAAATTACACACCAATTTGACAAAATATTGTTATGATTGCAACAGCATCGGCAACCAATAATGTCTCGTACTCTTTGGGAGGTAAAACCCAGAGGATTGGTATCCATGGCAGGGGTAACAATGTCCATCCAAGCGATGGTGGGTCTATATTCAGAAAGGGGAGGCCTGCCTGGCATGCTAGAGAGCAGACGAAGCACAGGAATCGGTCGCCCCCTGATTATGGATTGATGGAGAGGACGGTGGTGGACAGACGAGTGGAGTTAGTCCACTCCAGGGGATGAACAATTGGAGAACATGGGCCCAAGAGCGGTGTATGAGATCTGCAGCCCACTCCATCGATGAGTGCCAAGGAAACTCGGGCTGTCACACGACACAGCTTGACCGCGGTCACGAGGCACGTGCCTAATTAATCACACTTCATGGATGTCCTTGTGAAAGGCTTTTGGGCCCGCCTCTCCCAGACTCTGATACCATGGAGTAATCTAGCCCCTCTCACGCACGAACCGCTGCCCACAACGTCGCGTCGTCACAAAGCTTATGGGCCCATATTCTTCTTGCTCTTCCTTTCGATTAATCTCATCCTTCCTCTCGTCAATCCAAACCCCCCTGCCTTGATTTGGCCCACGGTCCCGGTCTTGTTCTCCTCGATCATTCTATTCCTGTCTCCCAGATGCTATCAAACCATTGAGATCGACCTCATGGCAGGTATAATAATTCTATTCCAACTCGGTACTTTTCTCATCGCTATCCTGTTGACACCTTGATCATGGATATCTAGTCGCATTTCAAAAAACAATACAGATGCAGATGTACGGTGTTCATTACCCGCCAGGTCAATTTGACATGATGGATTGTTATCCAATCAGCTGGCGGCTGTCCTAGCCGGCCTGGGGTCTTGATGTGACAATGATTGGAGTTCAAGCGGAGCTTAAACTCGATGATATTGAGCATTAATGGAAGAAAAACTGAAGAAAAACAAGCAAAAGGCAGTGAGATTTGTTTGAAGCCCGAGTTGTGAGGGCCAATAGGTGGTACATCCGCCTCGCCGAGGCCGGAAGTCCACCAAAATGACAGCTGAGCTCTCGGCACATTTCCATCAGGCGGCAGATAGACTGGCGATCCGTCGGCGCTGCCAGCGCAGAGTCCCGGAGCTTGTGGCAGGCTGAATGGCCGGAGCGGATCATTGCCGACAGTGACGGTAGTCAAGTGTCTCCTGATGACTTCTTGGCGGTTCTCATGTCCTTCGGGAAGGAAGGCGGACTCCATCAAATCTGAAACTGAGGCACTACAAGCTGGCTTGCAGCCAACTACTTGCCTATGCCAGCCTTCTTTCACGCCCTTGCCGTGGTTTCTGGTAGAGCTGCCGACGGTCCGGTCACGCAGTCCTCAGGACCCCGCACACCGCGAGAGCCGAGCTCGAGTAACAGTGATAGACGTCGGCCCATCACGTCAAATTCACCTGGCGGGTTATGAACGGCTCATGGCTTATGTCTGTTGTCGAGACAAAAAATATCAAAAAATATCAAGAGAAGAGAGGGGGAAAGAGAGAAAAATCATACCTGTATCTACTTGAATCTTGGCTACCTCATAGCATCGAATTTTAGGCTTAATTTTACGCCTTTGGGGCACCCGAGAGCTCAAAAGCTCAAAATATCAAAGGCTGTGTTTGGCGGGCTGATGGAAAATATCAAGCCTATCTCTTTTGGGTGCTCTTTTTGGACGACTGCCGAAAAGAGATAAGCCCCAGCCAATGAGAATCAAACGTTGGACAGCTTCGGCGATTCTGGCCAAGGACGAGACGATCCGAGCTGTTCCGCTCGTCTCCGAGGTGACTGTGACGTGATCGATCGTGCTTTCGCTTGGCTCACACTCCCCGCTTTCTTGCTCTCAAGACGCGAGACCTCGCCTTGGGCGGCAAATCAAGACACAGAAGTCTCCTCATGCACCCTCCAAGCCCTCTTTCTATGCCCATCTCTCAACACTCAACAAGCATGGCAGGAACCGTACCGGTAGTAGTCCACTTTGGGAACCCACATCGCCAGCTCGCTCTCGCAACACGCGATCTACGTTGACAACAGCACTCATCTCTCCCTTACCACCCAGCAACATCCAACGCGGCCTTGTCCCACACTATGTACGTGGCTTCAACACTCCAGGCAACTCAGACTGATGATTCGACCGGCCACTTGCATCGCGTGACACGTTTCCTCCCTGTCTATGGAGGCCACGCACACTCTGTACATACCCACGACTCCCATTCTCTCAGACGACCCCTCCATCTCCGAGTCCTCGCTATCGATGCTCAATATCCCTCGTCGTTAATCGGGCCCGAGAATGATTCGATTTGTGGCTGGATACCACGAGGCTGGAGGAGATGGAAAGCGGGAATTCTACATTGAGATTCGAGTCTCTAGGCTGCAGAGCTCACATGAGGGTCAATTAGTGCGTCTGTTCTCAAATTCAACCTCCTTCACTCACACTACATCTGATAGTGTTGTCTTTTGAACATGGACATGCTCCTATATACCATCCCCAACGACTGCTCTGAGCTTCGTTCAAGCTAGGAGCACTCACCTACTACGGTACTATGCATGCAGGCATGCACACTTTGACAACTCGCATGTTATTGTTGAAGTGGTTACTGGGCACGTTCAGCTACTATTGGTATGTTGCTGGCCTTGGTCTGTGCTGGAGAACAGCAAATAGTCATATGTATTCAATTATTTTGAATGAAATTACTCTCTTCTATGTACATGTACATCAACTATCCTGGGACCCCGCACGCGATATCCTTCGCGTGTCGCTCCAGCACGCTGACAACTTACCTCAAAGAGGTTGGCAGAGGCTCGGTCAGAGGCGGTAGGCTCAGCATAGCCGCTGGTCTTGGTCTGTGTTTAGGCGGTGATGAGTGCGGAGTGGGGACAAAGCAAATGAGCCTCTAACTAACCAAACTAACAAAAACAACCAAAACTCCACTTGAGATAGAGAGAAAGTTGTATAATGTCGAGTAGGGAAAGTCACAAAACCCAAAATATCGTCGACTCCTTGTGCGAGAACAGACCCCTGTGAACAGAGCCTTGGCACAAATGTGTAAGGTTGTAGGGTTGATACGAGTTTCTTGCGAAAAACGTTGATTTGTTGTGCCCCAAAGCGTACTATCGACGAAACTCAGCAATAGAGAAGCGCCAATACGATGCCCGGAGAGTTTATACTCGTTGGATCAGGACTAACTGCCTTAAACCCTCTGAGTTGTCTCGAGTCAGGAACTAACTGCCTTAAACTCTCGACCAGCAACCGAAACCCAATAAACAGCAACCGGAACTCTCTTTTAAAACGGCAACGAAACCCTCAACCAATAATCCTTCGACGCTGATGATACTATTTCGAAAGAGCTAGCAAGATAAATTGACGAGCTAGATCCCCAGATACACCTAGTAGAGCGGGGCAATCCGTGAACCTGCCAAATACAAAACAGAGGTATAAATACTAAACAGAAATTGATAGAATCAGGGAAAATCTCGAGTAAGAAAAGTCGTCCATGTGCATAATTGTATAGGTATCGTTTCGCCATACGACCCGGAGTCGAAAATCCAGGTCCAGATGACTGGTATCGCGTGTGTTGGAGTCAATGACCTGTGTAAATCTTCCGTGTTCGCGACCATCTAGTTTTGCTTGTGAAGAATCCCTCGATCTTGAGTAGGATAAGTGGATAGCTCTGCTTCCCAGCTTTCGATTGACACCCATAACTCGTATCTTGTGCGTATGGCCTCAGCGGTAGTTGTCCCAACTCTCCTGGCGCATTTCCAATGTTCAGATGATCAGTTCCTCGACAGTGTTTTAGAGTCGCCGTTGATCACAGGTCCAGGCCCCAATCAATTGAGTAGGTTTTTCACCGTTTAACCGTCCCTTGGCACTCCCGATCCTCCAGCATGATCCGAAACCACGTTCCAATGATGTCAGTCGTCGATACCAACAGAGATAGGGGTGGCCCTAGTCTAGGAGTTGTCGATTTCGAGTCTCCACTGAGCGCCAAACCGAATATGCCTTTTAGAATACACTCCCTTTGGGTATTTTGCATAGAATTGGATGGATTCTAGCGAGAAGCGGGCTCTGCGAACTTTTCCTAGTCAAGACTTTGGAATCACTATGAGCGATTTGATAGGATTTGACTGGATTTTGATATGTTCTTGTGCAGGTAACTCCCTAGTTGACCATTTGGGACTCATGTCAACTCTGAGACGTGCGCTGAGCAACAAAATCGACAAAAATAGTCGTTTCCTGGTCTGTCCCAGACTGCGGCTTATCATCTCCCCATTTTTAAATCTCGACTGTCCCCAGTCGTCTTTGGCAATACTCGAATTCAACAACATCAATGAATTCTCTCCATCTTTCACTTTTTGCCGTCAGCGAAGATCAAGGATCGACACCTGGACTCAAATTTTTGACATTCTCTGTCGGATCTTTGGTTCTGCCAAGCAAAGGCGTTGCCGTGATCACTGATTTGCCCTCGGACAAAGGAATGCTTCCGTTCAGGCGCCCGGTCGGCCCTTTCCGTCTCGCAAGCTTCCCTTAATTCTACCGCGGGTTTCCAGATTCACCCAATACACTTAAGCTGCTAACCAAATAGAGCGGTTCCGCGACTGCGCGCAAGAGAAAGTTAATTCCCGGAGCCGGTGCATGTGGTTTAAGCTTCAGAAGTCCTTGCTGTCACGTTTTGTTCTTCACTCTTCTTCACAGCCCTACGCTCGCGGCGTATAAAAGCTTGTCCGCCCCTCTTTTTCGTCCCATTCTTTCTTTCTTTCTTCCACCATGTCCACCAAAAAAGACCTCCCCGTCGAAGAAACAGGCTCGGGCAGCCTCGCCCTCTCTGTCAGACGACTCTCTAACTCCTATCATCCCCTTGACCTTCAACCCCTGCTGGTCTTGCTTCGTTAACAAGGCCGGCCAATCCTTCTTCAACACCCTCCGTCGCGTCACCGCCGAAGACCCGTCTACTCCTGCCCTCAAGCCACACTGGAAAACTCCTCCTCTCGTGTCGCACCTCAACGGAGTACTCCCGTATTTCGTGAGTCTTCTCGTTTTCTTCTCGCACTTCCCCTTTCTGATCACCCCTTTCCAGCGCTATATCTTCCAATACACCGAATCCCTCTCGCGAGCCTCCACCGAATATGCATCCCTCGATATCGTGCTCCTCGTCGACTTGACCATCAAATTGCGGGACCTGCTCCCTTCCAAAGAGTTGGACAAGGACTGGGCGTTCCTGACTTGTAAATTTGCGCTCTTCACCGTGCGTATCTCCTTTTTATTTCCTCCTTTCGATTATCTGACTCGGTTTTTCAGGACCTTGGTTCATATTACTTGGACATTTCCGACGAAGCCTTCCCTAGCAATATGCCGGCGACGCTGAAGCTCAAGGAGCTCGAACTGCCCAGCCTCCACGCTTCGTTGGCCAAACACCAAGCCGACGACAAGAAGCCAAAACCTCGGCCCAAACCCAAGGCCAAGCAACCCTCCCCGGTTGTCATTCCAGTCGAGTCCGAGGAAGAGAACGGTGAAGATGACGACAATGGTACGTCTTATTCATCTCCCTTTCCCCCAAACCGGATTGTACTGACACTCTTTTTCTTCAGAGTCCGTTGTTGCTGTCAAGAAAGAGAAGGGCAAGGCTCCCGCCCCATAAGCGTGTTCGTGAAGATTCTTCTGGAGAAGAGACTGTCTCTCCAGAGAAAGTCTCCAAGTCCACCCGTGACGTTCTCAAGCCTTCCTTCACTTCTTGCTTCCACTAACTCTTCGTTCTTCAGGCAAGCCACCCGCCAAAAAGTCGAAATATGCCAAGGAGAAGGGCACGGTGCTGGAGTTTGACGATGCTGAGGAGCTAAACGATGAGTTGGTGCCAGGCGCTGATGGGTATTTCCGCTATCGTCCGGCAGACGAGACGCCCCCTTGACGCCGCGTCTGACCCCGCACACACCCATAAGCTCAACCAGCTTTTGGTTCGTCTCTTCCAACCGCGCGGCTTCATGCGCGACATCCTTTCCTTCACCCCCAACAATCGCGTCCGGCTGGTCTTGTCCCGCATTACCCAAGCGTTGCCTCTCTCTTGACGGCCCTCGTGAAGACCTTCGACTCGCCCGTCTCAACTAACCCCGGCAAATCGACGATCCAGTCGAAGGGTTTCGAGCCCTACTACGTCGAGTCCGCACCCGTCCCAATTGCTTTCCTCAAGAGAGCGTTCCCGGACCAGCCCCCTCTTCCCGCTTGGCCATGCCTGATGTGCATGATGTTCCGCCGAGACTGCACCCCTTTGGGATACGGTGTTCCTTGCGACAACTGCAACCACGACAGCAAAAAGGGTCACCTCTGCGACCACCAACGCTCCTCAGACGAGATGCTCAAAGTCATCGAGCATCTCACGCCTCTCATCGCGTCTTCTAACCGCGAGACTCATCTGGAGTTGATCCACCTCAAGGAGGTCTTCGAGCTGGCAGCGCAGACTCGTGAAGCCCATCGCCTGGCGATGTCCTCGGTCAAACGGGCACTCGAATCCTTCCAGGGGCACCTGGAGTCGGTTGTCGAGATCCATTCTTCCGAAGGCCTCGAGCGACGCTTCCTTCTCGAGACTGGCGACGAGTCCGCGACCGCGGTCCTCAACCAGCTGCTCCTTGCCAATGCTCGCAAAGGTACTTCCACATCTCTCTCCTCAGCTTCCCATCGCTAACACTCTTTTCCTCTGTAGGATCCAACTATCCCAACGGTCCCAAGGACGAGAAGGACAAGAAGGACGAGGAGACGGAGGAGAACGACGAGTTGCTGGGCGACACGGAGATGCCCATCGCTCCACCCGATTCCAACGAGGCGGGTCCATCCACATCTGGGTGAGATCCCCTTGGTCTGGTTTCCGGTTGCATCTCGATGGTTGGGAGCTCGTCGGGCGGGTCGAAAGTCTACGGACTATAAAATTTTTGTATATTTCACAGTGCGCGGCCGGCGTAAAGTACTTTGCTTGTACTTTTACGACCGGCAAAATAATCAGTATTTTCACATTGCCTTCCTTTCTCGTCCGAACTTAAGTAAAATTCATCTGAGAAAAGTCCCCAATGCAAAGTCCTGAGTATTTTGACTCGATCTTGGACTTGGGTTCCCTCCCAATTCATCAACTCGACAATCTTTGTTCGAGATCTGCGGATTTCCCATCAATCCACAACTCCCCACATGTCTTCTTCTCAGCAATCCACCAGTAGCAACTCCGATCGGTCGCCTAGATAACGTCCTTGATGTTGTGTGGTCGAATTTGTAATGGTTTCGTCGAATAAAAAGCTTTTCCATCTCTAAGAAAAGTCTGTCTTGACCCTCTACCATGACCGACAACGGTTTCCCAAGTACGTCAACGAGCTCATGATCCCTATCCTCTATAGCGGCATCTTCGTGGACGAAGTCTATCGATCCATCTTCAAAATGTGTGCGAGTCTTGAAGTATGTCACTTTTCCCACTCGAAATCTTGCAATTTCTTGACGGGAAACAGCTCATCGGCCCATGTAACTGTTGCAAAGTCCTCAATCGCGACTGTGTCCACCTCATGGCTGGTCTTCCTTGCATCCCCTGTGGTCTGAATCGCGACGACACCTGCGATTTCTCCACTCTCGAAGGTTTCCATGTCATTTATAGTCTCAATCGTGACTCTCATTTGGCATTTCTTGGTGCGTTTGGTATTTTCCTGACAGGAAAAAGGCATTTCTGACTTTCTCTTGTCAACAAAGATCATAAGAAGACGACCAACGAGCAGGAAGAGATGGCCAAGACCCTCGTCCTACTTCGCAAGTGGGAGGAACTCCGCACCAACGGCCATCTCAAAACGTTCCTCGACGCTATGCGCGTGAAAACCCAAAAACTCCTCGAATGTGGCGTCCAAAGCTTGTTCTCCACACTCGGCCACGACGAACTCCATCAGGCCGAAGCCATTTTCGACGGGAACCCCAGTACCATGCGTCTCTCGAAGCTCGCTCATTACTCCCGCATCCAACTCGAAGACAAGGCCGAGATTCGTCGCGAGCAAATTCGTAAAAAGGTCGAATCCCTCAAGAACGAGTACAAATACGCTTCAGAGCTACTCGCTCGACTCGAATCTGCTCACTCCAAGGTCATTTCCCTCTGCGAATCGTCCATTCTTGTCGATCTGACCTATTTCCCTCAGGCATCGCTCTTTTTGTTATACCCAAGATAACGATTTCATGAACGAATATGGCCACACCATGATCATGAACGTCCCCAATCGACTCTCCCGCGTCCTCTGCATCCTCTCTCACTGATATGCCCGCACTGGAAACGATCCCTGAACATGGAGAACATTCCCCGGTGATCCATTGACGCGCGCGAGATTTGCGCAGCTGTGGGATCGGGCCACACAGCCCGACCACAGCCATGGCGAACCGGCATGCGCCATTTTCGCTGGCAGACGCCGCCGCACAGCCGGACCGGAGCGGGGTTTTCCCGATTGGGTAGCCGCCGGTCCGAAGGCCGCACCGAAGTTCCGTTCCGCAACCTAGCGGATGGCGAGCCATTGAAGGCTATTGGGAAGGTTGGGACGTGTCTATCGCGTGCCCATGCAGCTGGGACGACCATGGAGGGTCGCCGGGGGTGGCTAAAGCCGGCACAGCCGCGTCGAGGCGCGTCCCCAGACGCGTCGCAGAGATGAAACAGGCTGGTAAGCAGGCCTTCGTAAGCAGAAAAGGCCAGACGTGTAAGAGGGCAAGCAGTACGCGCTGTGCGTGCTGTGGGCACAGGCCAGATAGGCCATTCAACGCGCCGGGAGGGCAGTGGGAAGGCTGTGGCCAAGGACGTATATATTTGCAGCGTTTGTAGCCTTTAGGGCAGAGAATTCGAGTGCCCGGCTCTGCGCGGGTTTTATTTGCTATCGCCGTTCCGTTATCGTTGTCGCCGTAATCGCCGTGTCCGCTATCGCCGTTTGTATTGGAGAACCTCTGTCATTGCGTCCCGTTGTTCCGAGTACCCGCCAGTCGTCCCGCCTTCCCGCCCACTGTTGATCTTGGTCCCGCCCGTTGTTTCGCTTACCTAATCACCCCAACCTTATCGTTCCGAGCCGTTAAACGTGTTTTTCTGGATTGCAGCAGCTATATACTTTAGCTGGAACCCCCGTACTTGCGCGCATCAGTTAACTACCCACCCATTTCAAACTCCGACGTGATCCGCTTCTGATCCGGTCTGATCCGAGTGATCCGAGACTCGGCCCGCGTACTTTGGTGTTAGGCTCCCTGGTTTTGTGTTCTGTTGTGTTTTGTGTGCTGATTTAGTGTGTTGTGTTGGAGTTTGTGTGTGTTGGTGTTCTAGTTTTCTTGCGTTTCATCTGGAGCCCACCGCGAGGGGGTTCATCTAGATCAAACACCTTTCGTTTCGTTTTCCCACGCTTTCCTGGTCGCATTAGGAAGGCAACAACCACGTGACTTGTCAACATAGGGTCACAACTTTCCCCAATCTTTGAGGAAAATCCAGAATATTCCTATTCCCCTTCACCATCCCCATCCTCATCTGAATTCTCTGTTCCTGAACAACCTCATCTCTCTGAGGAAGAACTTGAAGCAGGAGATTTAGACTATCATTCAGACGACTCGTTCCTATTTGATTTCTCTTTTCGACTTCGCCCAGTAACCCCTGAATCTTTTAACCCAACTTCAACTCCAAAGAAGTCTCAGCAGAAAATGGCCAACCCACCTCCTAATCCAACTGTTTCTGCTTTCAAAGTACCAAGACCTTGGGAGACCAATGCTCCTAAGTTCACCTCTGATAGCAAGGAAGAATTGTTGGACTTCATTGATCATGTGGAACAAATCTTTGGTCTAGCTGGAATTACAGATGATGCTGAGAAGAAGAAATTGTTGACAGGTTTTCTGGGAGCAAAGAAGAGAGTAGTGTGGAGAGAACTGCCAGAGTATGATGATGTTCAGAAGACCTATGAACAATTCAGAAAGGCAGTTATGAAAGTTTATCCAGAGGCAGATGAACATGAGATTGGTACCTTGGAGGAACTGGAGGATATTTGTGAGGAGTATCAAGGTATCAGGCATACAGAGGAGGGTAGACTTGCCAGATTTGGCATGAAGTTCAAGGCCATGGTCATCAAGTTGTCCAAGCCTCCTGCCATTATTCTGAACAAGGAAGCCTGTGCCAAATATTTGGCAACATTAGAGAGAGGTTTTGCCCAGTCTCTTAGGTTAGCCATGAATACTAGGAACCTCTTGAAGGAAGAAACCAATGCTGCTGCAGCACAAGGAGCTGCTGCTAGACCAAGTGACAGAAGAGAAGACCCAATCAAGTTGGAGGACCTGATTACTATGGCAGAGAAATTCTCTAGATCTGGAGGGAGAGACACAACTTTCACTACAGATGCCCCAGAGATCAGAAGATCTGAAAGGTTCCCAAGGGTCAAGCTTGAAGAGAGAGATGTCAGACTAGATGACTTGGAAGGCCAAATGTCAGGTCTCAGAGATGCTATAGTTGTTGGGCAGAAGCAGACCCAAGCCTCTATTGATGAACTGGTGAAGACATTCCAGAACCAGAGAAGTGCACCACCACCTAGAGATGACCATGAACATAGGCAGTCAGCTCAGAATTCCTATGGGCAACAAGAGAGACAGTTCAACCGTGGGAATTATGGTGGAAATAACTGGGGAAATCAGAGAGGCAACAACAATAACAATGCAGGAGGAGGTGGAGGTTGCTATTATTGTGAACAACCAGACCACTTTGCTAGGGACTGTGCACTCAAGCATAACCACTTGGCAAAAGGCTGGATTGTTGTAGAAGATGGCAAGCAGAAATTGTCTGATGGAGGTTTCATTCCAAGGGGACCAGCACCAGCCTCCACTAGAGTTGAAGAGTACTGGCAGAAGAAGAGCATGAACCAACACATGTATATGGAGGGGCCATCAGTCTCTGATGATGAGTTTGATCTGCTCAGAGATGAAGTCAGGACCATTCATGTCAAACTCAGTCAACTCTCTGACAAGATGAACCCAGCCCCTGCTCATATTCATCCTTCTTTCATGGGTGCTAAGTCTCAAGATCCTTCTATGCATGCTGCAAGGCCTGTGCCATCTGGGAGTAGTGATGTGGAAGCTATTGGAAGGGCTGTGTTGAATATGTTGAATCTCCAAGATGACTCACCGGAACAATATGTACAATCTCGTGGGCGCAATGGAAATTCATCTGGGTCGGATTTTTAAATATCTCGATGAAGGGGGCTAAGTCACGGAATAAGTCACCAGAGGGAGTTCGATCCGAAAATAATTCAACAGAAAAGGCCAAAAATAAGGAGAAGCAGAGGAATGAAGGCTCAAGAGAGAAGGAAGTGGTAGAGGAAGTGTTGAAGGAGTTGCCATATAAATTTGTCAAAATTGGGAACAGTGGGGCTCGAACTCAGCCACCGCCCAATAAGGCAAGACAAGAGCAAGAAGATGGGAGAGCGTTCAAGTTGCGCGCACCAATTCAACGTGAAGGTCTCACGGATGAGATTTTGGAGCGTATCAACGACACAGAAGTTACTGTCCGATTGGGAGATTTGTTTGGGCTGAGTAGAGATTTGAGGGAGCAGGAGAGGCTCAGGCTGACTCGGGTCAGACAGCCGGTTGATCCGATCGAAGAAGTTCCCACAGTTTCACTTGCACCAAGCAACAAGGCTAAGGCTGTTCCTGAAGTTGGAACTTTCACACTGGACTGTGATGCGGTGGAAGTCAGTCAACTGCCAAGTGTAGCTGGAGTATTTGTGGTGAGCACTGATGTGGATGGTATTCCTGCTGGTTCTATGGTGGCACAAGACCCATATTTGCAATATCTGGAAAATCTAGAGGATGATGAAACACCTAGGCAAATCTATGTGGCACAGGACTCAGTACCATTGAGGGTTACTTATCCTCACATCAACTCAGTAGGACCTGTGGAATGTGTTTTGGACTCTGGTTCACAGATTGTGTCCATGTCATTGGAGACAGCTCAAGCATGTGGACTAATGTGGGACCCTTCCATTCACATATTCATGCAGAGTGCAAATGGACAACTGGAAAAATCTATGGGACTGGCCAAAAATGTCAAATTCAGATGGGGAGAACTCACCTTGTTCCTGCAAGTCCATGTAATCAAAGGACCTGCCTACAAAGTTTTATTAGGGCGACCATTTGATGTGCTGACTAGGAGTCGAACTGACCATGAGGGTGACAATCAAATTCTGACTGTGACTGATCCGAACACTGGGCGTCACTGGGCAGTTCCCACTCATGATAGGGTCAAACCAGGGTCTTCTAAACAGGTTAATGGTTCTACAAATGGCAACAGGACTAGGGTTTCTCTTCCACACCAGGAGGAAGATCAGGATTTTCAGACATCTTCGATGAATTGGTCCAAATGGGGCAAGGAGAAGAGGCTGCAGTCTTGGTAGGGTTTGATGAACAGGGTAAACCCCACATAGAAGAACTGTACAGACCTGTAGGAGGCAAAATGACAACTAGGAAAATTGTGGAATCTTATGTCTTGGCTTCCAAGAATAAGACAGATGGAAAATTTGGAGATGATGAAGCTGCAACACAGATATTTGAAGAATTTATGCAAGGCAAATTGGACAACAGTACTAAAGTCCCTCACAAAGTAGTGGCCAATGTGCTGGTTGACCACAAGGACAAGGCCTTAACTCACAAAGAAGGAGACACCAGGTGTGTCTGCTGTCAGAGTGTTGACTTCATTAGTCCTCTGGAGGACTTGGAGCAGGAGGAGACAGAAGACTGGGACCAGGAACCTGAATCAGTGTTTGTAGGGAAGAAGTACAAACCCGTGGGACTGAAGGTTCGACCTGTCTATACTGAATTACCGGACCGGTACCGGATCATAAGGAAGATCACTGGTGATCCTTTGGCAAATATGCCTCCTTTGAATCCAAACCCGCCAGAATATCAGGACAAGAAACGGTACACTCGGGAGCGTATGGAAGATATGGCAAGGAGACATGAGGACTTCTTACAACCTGAGGAGGTCAAACTGATGCATGATGTGGTCAGCAACCATGAAGATGCATTTGCCTGGACAGACAACGAGCGTGGGAATTTCCGACATGATTTCTTCCCACCAGTGGAATTTCCAGTAATTGAACATGAAACTTGGGTTGAGAAGAGCATTCCCATTCCCAGGGGACAGTTTGAAGAATTCTGCAAAGTTATCAAGAAGAAACTAGATGCTGGAGTGTATGAACCCTCCAATGCCTCTTATAGGAGTAAATTCTTTGGTGTCATCAAGAAGGATGGAAAGAGTATCAGACTGGTTCATGCTCTAGAACCTCTGAATGCTGTTACTATTGCCCATTCAGGAATTCCACCAGCTACAGAAGAACTGGCCAACCACTTTGCAGGTAGAGCTTGTGGGGGTTGTTTAGATCTCTATTCTGGTTATGATGCCAGGGACATTGCTGAGACTTCAAGGGACTATACCACATTCCAGACACCATTTGGGGCTATGAGACTTGTCAAGCTGCCAATGGGTTGGACCAACAGTGTCCCAATCTTCCATGATGATGTGACATACATTTTGGAAGATGAAATTCCTCATGTCACTCAACCCTATATTGATGATGTCCCACTGAGGGGACCAGGCTCAAGATATGAACTAGCAGATGGAACACCAGAAACAATTCCAGAAAATCCTGGCATCAGGAGGTTTATCTGGGAACATTTCCAAAACTTAAACAGGATTCTACAGAGGATGAAATATTGTGGAGGAACCTTCAATGGAGCCAAATCAGTACTTTGTGCTGAGAAGTTCCATGTTGTGGGGCACCTCTGTTCATTTGAAGGTAGAACTGCAGATGCTGACAGAGTAGGAGTCATTGCCAGATGGGGTCCTCTCAAGGATGTCTCAGCTGTTAGGCAATTTCTAGGAACTGTAGGAGTCCTGAGGATGTTCATCAAGGACTATGCTATTATTTCTAGGCCTATTCAGAAGCTCACAAGACAAGATATAGAATTTGAATGGGGTGAAGCCCAAGAGAAAGCTATGGACAGGTTGAAACAGGCTCTGATAAATGCACCAAGTCTCAAACCCTTGAATTATGAATGGGACTCAGACATTGTCATGGCTGTGGACACCTCATGGATGGCAGTTGGTATCCAGGTTTATCAGTGTGACCCAAATGACCCGAGGAAACGCTACTATGCAAAATTTGCATCAATTCCCTTGAACAAAAGAGAAGCAGAGTTTTCACAGCCAAAGAGGGAATTATATGGTCTCAAGAGGGCCTTGGACGCTATGAAATATTGGCTTTTAGGTTGCAGAAGACTGGTCATTGAAACAGATGCCAAGTATATTCAGGGCATGCTGAACAATCCAGGCATGGGTCCAAATGCAACCATCAACAGATGGATTGAGCAGATTTTGATGTTCAAGTTCAAACTCAAACATGTGAAAGGAGCAGCCTTTCCTCCAGATGGGCTATCTAGGAGAGAACCTCAACCAGGAGATGAAATCTGGCCAGATGATGAAGATGGTCTGGAACCTACTATTCCACCAGAAATGCATGATGACTGGGACTATCTTGCTGATCAACCCTTGGATTTTGAAGATTTTAGGGGAGACATTGACACAAGAGGAGGTTATCTGCAGGTCATGACTGGTCTAGCTGATAGTGTTCAAGACTTGGCGGAAGAGTTAGGGCTGGCTCAACAAGAAAATAGTGCAGTGCACACTCAGGTTAAACTTGCCTATGCTGCAGAAGGGCTTGAACTGCCAGTATATTTGCAGTATGAAACACCAGAAGACATGCTGTTACCAGATGAGTCCCTGAAGCTGGATGAAGCTGAAAGGGAGCCCTATGATGAAGAGCATCGTCCCAAGGGTGTTAAAGTTCAAGATGACAAATTATCAACCGTGGGAAAATGGTTGAAGAACCCTCTAGAAAGACCAGATAACATGGAAGATGATAGAAAGTACAACAGGTTTATCAAGTTTGCTACCAAATTCTTCCTTGGCAAGAATGGGAAGTTGTACAGAGTTGGAAAGGACTCCATGCACAAGTTGGTGGTGGACAAACCTCACAGGATGTACATGATGAGAGCTGCTCATGATGCTCTGGGTCACAGGGGAAGCTTTGCTACTAAATCCTTGCTGGACCTTAGGTTTTGGTGGCCAGACATGGAGGGTGACATCAGATGGTACATCAAAACTTGTCATCTTTGCCAGGTCAGAAAGCAGAACTTGATCAAAGCACCACCTGTTGTGGCTAGCATTCCAGGAATCTTTCAGAAAGTCCATGCTGATGTGATGTACATGGCAGAAAAGTCATATGGCTTCAATTATGTGGTAGACGCTAGATGTGCGCTCTCCAGATACATTGAAGGAAGGCCTATCAAAGAGCAAAATGCCAAATCTATTGGGCTATTTCTTCTAGAAGACATTATCTGTAGATGGGGTTGTCCTTCTGTGTTGATCACAGATAATGGTGCTCCTTTTGTAGCTGCTGTCAAATGGCTAGAAGCCAAATATGGCATCAAAGGCATCAGGATTGCACCTTATAATTCACAGGCAAATGGAATAGTGGAAAGAGGGCACTGGGATTTGAGACAGTCCTTATTCAAAGCCACTGGGGGCAATCTGAAGAAGTGGTACTGGTTTTTCAGACAAGTTCTCTGGGCAGACAGAATTACAGCCAGAAGAGGCATGGGTTGTTCACCTTATTTTGCAGTGACTGGAGCACACCCAACCTTGCCCTTGGATTTAGCAGAAGCCACTTGGCTATCAGAATATCCTGACGCCATTATTTCTACTGACGAATTGATTGGGTTACGCGCAAAAGCCTTGGCTAAGCACGTGACTCATGTCGAAGAAATGCGGGAAAGAATGCGAAAAGAGCGAATTAAGTCGGCTGCAGAGTATTCGCGAAAATATCAGAACATCATCAAAGATTTCCATTTTGGGCCTGGTGATATAGTACTAGTCAGGAACACCCCTGATGAAGATGCACCCAGTGCCAGAAACAAGGAAAGATGGTGGGGACCTCTTATAGTGGTTAGAAGAACTCAAGGAGGTGCCTATATTGTGGCAGACATGGATGGTACAGTCTGGCACAAGAAAATTGGAAGATTTAGAGTGGTTCCATATGAGCAAAGGAAGAAGCTCACTCTACCAAGACCAATTGAGGAGTTGGTGGATGTCTCCAAGTTTGTCCTGGACCAGTTAGAGGAAGAAGAGGAAGAGGATCTTGAATATCAAGGCCCAGACTACCAATTTGATGGGATCAATCTTGGGAATGATGCCATCAGTGGGTCCAAGCCTCAGTATGAAGAGCTCCCTGCCTTAGAGGAAGAGGACGACGATCCATCAGACGCATCAGATGTGGAATCATCGGAGTCTGAACCTGAAGATGGACTCAGGCGTTCAAAACGTAAACGCGTACCAAGGGAACGAACGTGGTTGCAACATAAGTTGGTCCATGTACAGCCAAATGGTGATCTGAAACTTGTGTTCCCACGGTCACGTGCACGGTCGCAACACTCCTCGAACAAGTGGTAAATGACACGGTTCAAACGAATTCACTCGTTCCAAAAAAGGAAATTTCGGAGATTACATAATTTAATTGAGAACAGAACACTACATTTCACGACTACGACAAAGCTCTAATATCGTACAGAGAGAAAGAAGAGGAAGATTTGGGCAACTTTGGCCCTACAGAAATCAGAACACCTCCCTACTGGTTGTTTGGGAACGGCCAGAACATGCCGGGAGCGGGGGTGTTTTGTTTCTGAACAATCAAGAAATCAGAAATTAAGAAAATCAGAAAACAGGAACACGCACCATGTCAGTAACATCGTAGTCCTGGCAGATCTCGGACAGCAGGTTGCATGTCTTGACCAAATAATCTGCGCCACCCTTGCTTTGCAATTCTTGCTGGGCGCGCGCTTGGAAATACTGTCCTTCGGCGCTGCGGATGTCGTAGAAACAAGTCACCGGTGTGGACGGGGGTCTTGCCCTTATATGCTGTGATGAGGTTGGACGTGCCGGCGGCACTCATCAGGGCGCCGCCAACGTCCGCGAATTTCTTGATGGTGGGAAGTGGCTGGGATGCCGGCTGGTCGAAGTAATTGATGAGCGGAACAAAGCCGGGCGCCACCGGCAGCCACCGGCATGGGATGTGCCAGGTCCGGCATGTAGACTGCCTTCTTCTAAGCAAGTGTGTCAGCCACGAAAAATACAAGGAGCACGAGGATACCTTGCGGGGGACCTTGTTTTTCTTGCTGACAAGCGCCGCTGGGTTGATTTTGAGGGTGGATACGTTGGGGCGAGACTCAACCGCAACAGAACCAGAGTACGCTTCTGCAACTCGTGAGGGAAGACGTGGTTTGGGGCCACAAGACTGGAATATGATCAGAAGAGAGGATGGAAACAGAGAAATATATTCACGCACCATACGATAGCTCGAACGCAAGGGATGGAGACGAGGTGGACGCGGGCTATGAAGAGCACGGAAGTCAGAGTAACCTTGGACAATGGTCCGTAGGAACTCTCCTTCACGCTCATAGGCGCCGCCAGGTCGAAGGGCTGGCACATTGAGATACTCGGCGCCTTGCTTGAGGAGCTCCCCGGGCATAATGCCAACGGCATCGCGGGTGGTCAACCAGTACATCTTGTCGCCAGCCCACAACTGGAGCACATCAGAACATTTAACTGAAATTGAATGTGATATTACCAAGGCTGGGAGGAGGCTCCGCAGAAGGAAAATATCGCGCTGGTGAATATTGGCGTAGAATGGCATGGGAAAGCGAGTGGAGATGTCGTCCACAACATGCGACTCGTACGCGTAGAACAGTGCAGCGATCTGCTCGCTAAGGGTGATGAAGTCGGGAAGTGGTGGAGGCGCCATGAAAAGAAAGGACGATGGGCGCACTCCAGTGGACTGGAGGTTTTATTTGGGGGGAGAGGGAACCCGAGAAGCACGCGCGAACGCACGCGTGGCTGTCCTGGAGCTTCCGCTCTCACTTCCATTCACGCTCACGCGGCTCACCAAACAGGAAAAGAACAGAATATATATATTGGACGCGCTCGATAAATAATACAAGCAGCAAATAAATAATTGCAACGCACATTTAGTTCAGAACAGCACCTCCACGATGGTAGTGAGGGCCCGACACACAGCCAGAACAATCTTCAAGAGGCCTAGAGAAGTTTTAGAACAAGAACGTGAAAGAGGAAACTGGACGTACGGAAGACGGGCACGGGCCTTGATACGCCGCGTGCTCCTCCGAAGTGTCCGAGGGGGTCCAGAGGGGCTCGCTGCATTGGAGGACGCCATGCTGCCATTCGAGGCAGCGTTGTTCGCATTCGTAAAGGAAAAGCTCGTCGCTGGTAAGGGTACGCCGCCGATGATTGCGGGCGGAGACGCGACGACGCCCGGTGGCGCTTGCGCTGGTTGGTGGAGTGACGAGTAACGACGGAACGGGTAGTCCGCGAGGCTAGAAAAGACCAAAGTCAGCAATGAGAAGGAAAAAGAAATTAGAGAGACAACACACCTTGAAAGGTGCTGCCATCCCGTTGAGTGGGGCCGTGCTGCGAGCTGGGAGCGGGATTGCCGCGTTGGATGAGACGCCCGCGTCGACGGTTGAAGCGACGGGACACACGGCGGGAGCGCGAACGGCCTCTGGCTGGAAGAACCGCCGTACTGCCATCGGAGATGGCGGGCTCTGCATTGCCGACATAGAAGCTGTGGATAACCCCGGTGGTGGGGGCGCTGGCGCGAGTAAGCTGGCGAAGAGTCGGTCCAAGTCAGTTGGGGACGAAGGTCCGGCTGCAAAAGAACGTACTATCAGCGTTGAGATGAGGTGAAGAAAAAGAAAAAGAAAGATAATTACCTGGTTTGAAAGTGCTGGGCACGCCGGTGCCTGGCTCGCGGCTCGCCACGTCGACAAGCACGCGGAAGCGCTCCGCTTGAGAACCATCGACAGGATAGGCGCCGTCAGAAGAAGAAGTGTCGGGGTCGGCACAGTGGGCCGCCACGAAGTCCTGGAGAGAATGAGTAACATGAAGAAAGGCAGGCACCAACTTACCGTCCAGTCGAGGAGATCAGCGGAGAACTGCAACCCTGCCAGTTGCTCGGGCGCGGGAGGCAGCCAGACGGGCAGCCACAGCGTGTTCATGGTCGCGGATGGCGGCCTTGTGCTCGCGAACCACGCGATTTTGGGTAATGACGTCCGAGCAGAGCGATTTGATGCCGGCGAAGACTTGCGCAAAGGGCTCCGAAGAGTTCGGCTCCACGCGATAGAGAGCCGTGCGGACGTCGAACAAGATGTTGCCGATGGGGTTGCAGCTCCGAGAAAGACAAGGACTTGGCCTTCAACGCCACCTGAAAGCAGTAAGCGACCGGACATGACGCTGTAAAGAAAAGAAGTACGCACCAGGCGGTTGGCCAGCGCCAGCAGAGCGGCTCGATGTTCGACTGGGTCCACGAGGGCAAGCTCTTGCACTTTGCGGGCAGCGTCGAGGACGCCCGTGAGTTGCTTGAGGGTGAGGCGAGGAGGGCGAGAGAATACAGCCATAAGAGTGCTAAAAAGTAATGAGGAGGACGGTGGACAGTGGTGATGGACTCACTAGGCCACCAGCAAGCCGTTTATAAGGGCTTGGATGGGCTGGATAGCCTTGGGGACGACGAGGGCGAGCGAAAGTCGCGCTGGCAGATGCCACGTCACGACCTTCGACTTCTCGCGTCGAAGAATGATTGAGCTCGTGGCGATGCGTGATAGAAGCATCACGTGTGATCGGAGTCGAAGTGGGTGGCGATACAGCGCCAAGAGCCCGTGTGGCGATACGGGATCGGGCAACCGGCGAGTGAAGCTCCGGAGAAGCGCCGCGACTAGAGCGGGCGCGGCCTCAACGCGCTAGTCAACGAGCGCACGCCGATCGAGATAAACGAGGCTGAGATTACACGGAGCTACACGACTAAACACAGAAGTACAGATTACAACTCAAGATTGCGCTAAACGGGCGATTTGCTCTCCAATCGCGACACGAGCCTCTGTAAACGCGGTGCCCTGATCTCCAAGATAAGCTACGAGCAAACCGAGCAGAGTGGTGTCTTGGCACGAAAGGATGAAGGCTTCAAAACTGCCCAGCGTTAAGCCATTCGTGGCTTCCAGGTGAATCTGTAGGACGAATTAGAATACAAAAACAAAATAAATGAAGACCAAACCAACCTTGAAGCGGTCAATTGCGGCCTGAAGAACATTGTTGACACGGGTCACTTCGTGCTGAAAAGCGGGTCCTGCAGAAAGAAGATTAACATAGTACAAGAAAAACAAAAAACAACGCAAACACTCACCTGCTTCCGTTTCGTCGATCTGATTCAAGGCAAAGCGTTCCAACAAGTGGTCTTGGAAGTCGGCTAGTTTCGCAGCACGGAAGTCGGAAAGCGAGTCTGCAAAACACGCAGGGCTCGTGAAACAGCAGTCGGCTGAGTTGGAAGCAGCGCAGTTCATGCAGGCGATGCCCATGAATCGGAACACGCAGATTAAGTTGAGGCGTTCACAACGCAAGCAACAATGAAGATTCTGTAGTGACGAAGAAGGTTAGGTATATAGCAAAAAGCAAATGAAAGATATAACAAGTACCTCGTTGCGGTACCGAAGGACCGATTCCACCTCCGCGGTAGATGCGCGAAAGGGATGCTGGCCGAGGCGGGGGAAGTCCAAGGTGCCGAGAGGAGTATGCACAAGAGTAATAGCGGGTGGCGGGCCTGGGAAGCGCCACAAGAAAGCCTCGAGTTCAGAGCTGACGAGAGACGAATGGTTGGACACGAGCGTCAACGGCTCCGAGGAAGTCTGGGACTCCGGGCTGGGAGCTGGTGTCGATGCTTTTCGAGCAGTACTGCCTCGGAAGACGAACAGAGGCGCGGTGAATGGTATGTTGTTGGGCACCATGAAGGAAGGAAGAAGAAAGAAAAGAGGGCGCTAACGCCCTCGTATATGTGGCCTTGAAAATCGCCGGCTAGAAGCTTGATCGGTGACGTGCCGCAGCAGCGGTCCGCCCGGACCGGTCGGTCCGACAATGTGGCTGTACAACGGCGACTTCAAATTATCCGTAGGTCACGGGCGGCGCGAAAAATCACGAAAATACAAAGAAAATTGCAAAAATAAATATATCAAATCTCATAAATATTTACAAGGCAAACGGCGAATCTCTACGACGATGTATGACTAGTCCTCATAGCTGGAATCTAGCGCCAAGCAAACGACGCGAGCGAGATGCTCGGAGTTGTTAGGGAGGGTGGCTAAGTCGTGGTATCCTTCGCGGGCGAAGCCACGCAGAGTGACGGAGAGGGTCTGGAAAAATATTAATGTCAACAAGAAACATAACAATGAGGAGGACTTACCTCGAAGAGCGAGATGGCGCCTTGCGTGCAGCGGTCAACATGCTCGACGGCGTAGTTCTTGCAGATCACTATACAAAGATGAACACGAATAAAAGGGACAAAAGCCAAGAGCTCACCAAGCTGCCCTGGGTCGTTCACTTGCAAGGCAAGTTCATCCCAGAGAGCCAAGATCTCGTCTTTACGCCAGGCTTTGAGAGCCTCGAGGAAGAGCTCGGAGTTGGTGAAGCTGCAACCATCTTGCGCAGCGAAAACGCAGTTCGCGCATGAGACCCCGTTGGACCGGAAGCGGCAGGGGAGATTTTGCTCGATACAATATGGGCATTTGGCTAAATTCTGAAACCGAACGGGTCAGCAAAAGAGAGAACAGGAAAACATTATGAGACGCACCACGCCACGAAAGTGAATGGCGCGACGAACTTCAGGAGAGTTCGCGGCCAGCGGATGTTCATGAATGCGGGGGTACACGGTTTCGCCGTTGGGACCGATAGTCGTCTCGAGCGGGACAGAAGTCGAAGGGACGCTGGCGTCCAAGGTTGGCGAATGAACCGGGCTATCGCAGAATGCGGATGGGTCGGCGACAAAGAACGCGCTGTCGAAATAAGATGGGTAGGGCATGGTGGTGGAAGACAAGTGTGGGTGAAAGAAGACGTGGCCCTACCCTCGGCAGCTTTAATATGAGCACGCGCGGAGCCGCCAGCGAGCTGCTACTAACCTAATGGGGAACGGGACGAGCTTATTTCGCCAGCTCATGATCTGGTCAACGAGAAGTTGGATGTGAGTGGGGGCACTCACCATTTCATTTGGGGGGAGATGACGCGCGCGAGATTTGCGCAGCTGTGGGATCGGGCCACACAGCCCGACCACAGCCATGGCGAACCGGCATGCGCCATTTTCGCTGGCAGACGCCGCCGCACAGCCGGACCGGAGCGGGGTTTTCCCGATTGGGTAGCCGCCGGTCCGAAGGCCGCACCGAGTTCCGTTCCGCAACCTAGCGGATGGCGAGCCATTGAAGGCTATTGGGAAGGTTGGGACGTGTCTATCGCGTGCCCATGCAGCTGGGACGACCATGGAGGGTCGCCGGGGGTGGCTAAAGCCGGCACAGCCGCGTCGAGGCGCGTCCCAGACGCGTCGCAGAGATGAAACAGGCTGGTAAGCAGGCCTTCGTAAGCAGAAAAGGCCAGACGTGTAAGAGGGCAAGCAGTACGCGCTGTGCGTGCTGTGGGCACAGGCCAGATAGGCCATTCAACGCGCCGGAGGGCAGTGGGAAGGCTGTGGCCAAGGACGTATATATTTGCAGCGTTTGTAGCCTTTAGGGCAGAGAATTCGAGTGCCCGGCTCTGCGCGGGTTTTATTTGCTATCGCCGTTCCGTTATCGTTGTCGCCGTAATCGCCGTGTCCGCTATCGCCGTTTGTATTGGAGAACCTCTGTCATTGCGTCCCGTTGTTCCGAGTACCCGCCAGTCGTCCCGCCTTCCCGCCCACTGTTGATCTTGGTCCCGCCCGTTGTTTCGCTTACCTAATCACCCCAACCTTATCGTTCCGAGCCGTTAAACGTGTTTTTCTGGATTGCAGCAGCTATATACTTTAGCTGGAACCCCCGTATTTGCGCCGCATCAGTTAACTACCCACCCATTTCAAACTCCGACGTGATCCGCTTCTGATCCGGTCTGATCCGAGTGATCCGAGACTCGGCCCGCGTACTTTGGTGTTAGGCTCCCTGGTTTTGTGTTCTGTTGTGTTTTGTGTGCTGATTTAGTGTGTTGTGTTGGAGTTTGTGTGTGTTGGTGTTCTAGTTTTCTTGCGTTTCACCATTCCGTCCCAATGGGCATTCCTGACGCTCCTGCTTGCTCCACCTGCCCATCCGCACAGGCTCACTCCTTCCACCCTTGCCCTGCTGATCATGTCGTTTGACAATCTCAACGGCGCAAACCCTTAATCCAACTTCTTATCTGTCGTTACCGTCGTTTACAATCATTCCTGTCGTTACAGTAGCGTTTTGAATCACAAAGGGCGTGTTGTTCCTTGATTTCCTCTGTTTGGCACTTTTCCTACTCGAAGATTTGGTTGATACCGAAGATCTCGTTTCCAGAAACTGCGATCAGGCTGCCTTGGCAGTCCTGCATAAGATCCAGGTCCGGGTATATCCTTCTCCATGCTTGCATTTCATAAGAAAGTGGCAATCTCGACGGTAATAGCATATCTTTGAGGGTGGAAACATGATCCAGATCGCCAAAGTGTTTCGCTCTTTCGAGAGAACCATGCTTTGCGGTCCACAACCATGCTGCGCTCCATGTTCTCCATGTTATACCAAAACGTGCACCACGTTGAGCCCATCTCCCCCATTTTTAAGATCTTGCTGTCCCAGCAATAAGCCATCGCCTATAAAAGATGTCCTGGTTCGATAACCCATTCCAGTTTCTCTCGCATCTCTATCCAAAGACATTCGCTCCCTTCCAATCTCGACCAGTACGAGCACTTCCTCCACAGTCTCCTCCAAGCCTGAGTACTGACGATATGAACCCTCAGACGTCTCCAGTTGAACACAAAATGGCAGACTCGATGTATGCTCCTCGCGAACCCGAGGAAGGAGTTCCAGAAGAACTCGAAGCCGACGTTCACGAGTTCATAACCACCGTTTCCGACTTGCGCATTCGTACCAACGACGAGAATGTCCGTAAAATTCACTTGTTGTATCGGTATTTGGTGCGTCGTCACTTTTCCTAGTCGGAATAATGGTACTCATCATCGTTCTTAGCTTCCTCAGCTCAAGGAGGAAGAGGTCCGCGACCGTTTGGCTGCAAGCCAGTTGATCTATCAAGACCTTCCCCATGCGCTTCAAAAACTCCATGCGATTCAGAACAATATTCGCAACGACGGCAAGTGGACCGCCAAAGTCGATCAACATCTTCGCGACACCAACACTTGTATCGCCCATATGCAGCATATCGACGCGTCTGCACGCACATTCGCGGCTCATCGCAACAAAGCGGATGAATCCAAGAAAAAGACCCCTGAGACCAAAAAAGGTAATATCATTTCCCAAAACGGAAGCGACACTATCTTATCAGTGACAGACGTCTTCGTCCAAGAACACTCCGGTTTCACTTTTCTCCGTCGAAGATTTCCTCCGCAACTCATCATCGCGTCAGAATACTCGTTCTTCGACCGTTAACCAGTCGCACAAGGTATTTTCCCTGTTGAATATTCATTCGAACGTTGATTTACTCCAGCGACAGCGTTCCCCTGAACCCGAAGGTGAAGAAGAAGAGGTTCGTTCTCTCTTCTTCGACTCTGAGTCGAACGTTTTCATCGTCAATCTCCCTGACTCGGTGCGTTCTTATCTAGGAAGGCTCTGGCGATACCGACAAGAGTCCTTCTAAGAAGAAGCGCAACAAAGCCAGTTCTCCCGAGCTCATAGACGAGTCTGGCAAAACCCCTGCGCCGATCTCTTCTTTATCCTTCAAGAAGAAAGACCCCAAGGACCTCCCAACTGTCTGTAGACTCTATCCGATGTCCCTTCTATCGCTGATTCGCATATTCGCAGATCCCTGCGGCTGCCGTAGCCGGAATTGTAACTTTTCCTTGACCAGATTTCAAGTTTCTGACTTGAATTTCCCAGATTTTGACCAATCCTTATCCGGTTGACGATTCCGCTCCTGCTGATCTCGAGTACAAGACCATTCAAGAACTTCTCGATCAATTCGCACAAGGAACCGAAGTCCGAATCACCAATAATAAGCAGCTGACCGCCTGCCTCGAACTCGCTCAGCAGCAAGTGCTCATCGCTGTCCAGCGTATGGCATATGCCCGTGACTCGTCGGGTAGTAGTCGTCGCTACCAAACACTCTTCGACCTCGCGAAGGACCGCAACATGAAAGTTGATAGTAAACTCCCGTCCGTTCCTCTCAGTCTCGTCATAGTGCTCGATTTCTGACTTCTCCTCGTCAGCGATCCGTCCCAGTACTTGGCTATCATCCGCGGAAATGCTCGTCTCGCAACTCCCAACGGTCCTTCCCATGGCCGCAAGTAAATCCCTTACTGCTCCATCGAAATCCCTTCTCCCATAGTACTATATACCCCCACACTCGTTTCCAAGGCTTTCCAGATCAGCCGTTCCGGTCGTTACTTGAACTGTACTATGTCTTCACACCTCGAACGAATGTATTCTTGCGTTGTAACACTTTTTCTCTTCGATTTTGAAGCAGTCTTCCTCCTTAAGCGTCGTCATCTGACTTTTCGCTCTCGGAATCTGACTCTTCCTCGTCAAGATCTATGTCTCCAAACTGCAAATCCGTTCCTTCCACATCCTCTCGGCCTTCTGCGAGCTCATCCAGTTCCTCTTTTGTCATGTCGATCATCTTTTCGATGTCCTTTGAGAAAGAAATCTTCTCCCTGGCTTCATAGGGTATTACTCGGAATGCGCCAATCTTTCCTGGTACCATGGCTCCATTTAGCTCACATACTAGATAAGATCCACCCATTGTCCGTCTCACAACCACCATTGGTCCCAGGTAACAAGTTTTGCCTTCTTGTCCAGACTCTTCTCGATGCGAGTGTTACGAATCAAGACGATATCTCCAGGTTTGAAGTCATAATCCTTGATAGTAGCAGCGTGGATGCGCTCATATCGACGAACAGCTTCTAACTTCTCCTTTGAGACTCGATCTCTCATCTCCTGAATATGATTTCGATGTTTCACCAATGCTCTCGCCGATATCCGACCAACTCAGCGGTACTGATGATTTTCCCTGGATATTCGACCAACCACGTCGATTCCACGATGTCGAATGGCAAAATCGGATGACAACCAGTCGCAGCGTAATAGGGTGAGCAGCCTAATCCTCTCCGAATGGTAATTCTATCCGCCCAAGTAACTTGAGGCAAGAAATAAAACCATTTGTTAGGGTTACCAGCGCACGCTTTACAATCGACTGTCGAACATCTCGATGTCCACTCTCCACAGGTCCATTTGCCTTCGAATTATAGGGTGAAATCTTGATTCCAGTAATGCCATACTTGTTTCCGAGCCACTCAAGAGCCACGAGAAACTGGGGCGCATTATCCGTCACCAATTCAGCAGGACAACCCCAATGACAGATAATATTCTGGAGTAAGAACATCCCACCGCCGACGCCGTGTCTGATCTCAAGCCCTTAGCTTCCAGCCATCTACTCAATGAATCCTCGCCGCAATGACCAACTTGTGTCCGTTTGAAGTCGCTCCCATGACCATCACATCGGTATGGATTTTCTGGAACAAGCTCGGAGTCTTCGTAGGTATAGGCGGTATTCGAATCATCGTATTCTGACGAACTTGACACATATGGCACGTTTTCACATACCAAGATACGTCTCGATCCATCTGAGGCCACCATAATCTGACTTCAATCAAGGATTTCGTTGCATACGCTCCTCGATGACCCAAACTATCGTGCGCAGAACGCATCGCATACATCCTATGCTCCTTCTTAACAACGATCTTGTGCATTCCATCCTTATCTCGACGGAAAAGCCTTCCTTTCTCACTCAGAAAGAACTTCCGAGCGTATTTTATCAACGCCTGAAGGCCCTATCTGTGAATCCAGTCGGTCTCTTCTTGGTATTTCAAGCCACTTCTCAACCAACTCGAGCTTTTCATCCGCTGCATACTCCTTCTGTCGTCCGATGCTCTTCAGGATATGGTTCCCTCTTCTTAGCATCCCATTTGAACGCTGAATTCGGTAGGAGTTTCTCAGGCTCTCGCACGAACGATGAAATGTACTGTGGCATCTCAATTCCTTCTCTGCGATAAGTATCCCTGATAATTTCTGCCTCATCCATTGATTCCACATAGGTATCCAAGCAAAGTTGACCATGCTCCCTCCAGGCTTCGTTCTCCATTGTGTCGTGCTCATCGAGATCCAACGCTCCAGTAGAATCCACCTCTCGTGTCAATTTCCGACTTGAAATCATCATACTCCTTCGGTTGAGGAATCGAATAATCCCAATCTTTATGCACTCCTGGCTTCACCAACTCGGGTCCATCATCGGTATTCTTATACTCTTCATCTCCCGGTACTTTGTCTCGTCTCGAGAGTCCATCTGGCGTAAAGGTCTTGCCGATTACATGTTTCAACTCGAAATGGAACATGAGAATCTGTTCAATCCACCGATTTATCGTTGCATTCGGGCCCATGCCAGGATTATCCAGCATTCCCTTAATATACGACGCATCTGTTTCAAGTACCAGATTTCTACAGCCCAAAATCCAATATTGCATGTGCTCCAAGCCTCGCTTTATGCCAAACAACTCTCGTTTCGCCTGAGAAAAGTTCGCCTGTCTCTCGTCGAGCGGTATTGATGAAAATCTTGAGTAGTATCGTTTCTTTGGGTTGTTCTCATGATACTGGTAGATCACGATTCCGATTCCCTTGTACGAACTATCGATCTGAATCACTGTCGTCCATCCTTCTGAGTAGTTCAACGGTCGAATCGCCGGACACTCCGCCACTGCCTTCTTGATCAACGCCATAGAAGCCTCTTGAAGCTCTCCCCACTCGAATTCCACTCCTTTCTTCAGCATATCCGTCATCGGCTTGCTCATAATATGGAAATCTTGAATGAAGTGCTTGATATACGTCAAGACTCCTAAGAATTGTCTTATCTCAGAGACATTCTTCAAAGGAGGCCATCGTGTAATGACTCCTACTCGATCCGTCGACGGCCTTCTTCCTTCAGACGAAGCACGTATGGCCTACGACCACAAATTCATCCGCACACAACACCGCTTTCATGCCAGAAACCGTCAAACCTGAGTATTTCAGCCTTTAAACTACTCGATTCACGTTCTGCATATGCTCCCAGAAGAATCTACGAATCCCCTTATTCTCAGGTATCGTTTCCTCTTCTCCGTTCTCATCCTCGTACCGCGTTGCTGGTCCTCGAATAGGTACATCATCGATATATGGCATCGAAACGTGGGGAACCTCTTCTCGCAAGACGAAATTGACATCGTCATGGAAAATTGGTACGGAATTCGTCCATCCTTGAGGAAGTTTCACTAATCTCAACGCTCCGAAGGGCGACTGAAACGTTGTGTAGTCCCGCGAGGTCTCCGCAAGGTCCCTATGATCATATCCCGAGTACAAATCCAAAACTCCTCCACACGCTCGACCCGAAAAGTGGTCTGCCAACTCTTCTGTCGCAGGTGGGATTCCTGAATGCGCAATTGTAACCGCGTTTAACGGCTCCAAAGCATGAACGAGTCGAATACTCTTGCCATCCTTCTTGAGAACACCAAAGAACTTCGAGCGATATGAAGCATTCGACGGTTCGTACACGCCCGTCGATTTTCTTCTTAATCACTTTACAAAACTCCTCTAGTTGTCCTCTCGGGATCGGAATACTCTTCTCTATCCACACTTTGTGCTCGACCGTCGGTATTTCGACAGGCGGAAAGAAATCATGTCGCAAAGTTCCTCGCTCCTCGTCATTCCAAGCGAACGCAGGCCAATGAAGCATCATGAAATTATGAATAACCTTCATTTCCTCGCTCCTCAAGAACCCAGTGTTGTGAACTTTATCGATAATTTCCATCCTCTCTTGTGTATATCTCTCGGTAGGTACGAATTCACTCGGATTTGGTGATAACTTAGGCATTTCAGCCAAAGGATCCCCGATGATTTCCCTCTTTATGCGATATTTCTCTGGAAGCTCACCATAAACTGGCCTCGTTTTCAACGCAACCGGTTTATACTTCTTTCCAGCGAATGTATCTATAATCTCGACTCCAGCCTCCACAGGTGAACCATTTCTCTCTCGATCGAACCCAAGGTCGGGCACATTTCAGACACGGAATCGATGATTCATGCTGATGTACGTTCCCCAGATAAGATGCTTCTACCGCCGCTCTAACTTCCTCGTCTGGTCCTTGACGGACACCCAATTCAGACTCGAATTTTACCACTAGCCCACTTTTCCTACTCTGTGAAGAGTGGTCGACTCGCTGTTGGACAAACTCCTCGAGCAACTCTTTTGCCTTTCGGTCCTTGGACATGGTTTTCGACTCTTTACTGGCTGTTAGGTACGCCAATTGCAGTTCTTCATCCTCAAATCGACACCCGTCCTCAGGTTCGATGTATCCCTCCACTCGCAACTCGCCCTTTTCATCAATTCCCATACACACACACAGCTCTTCGCCTCCCCAGTCTCCCACTAGTTCCTCGACGAGTTCTGAAAATCCGATTCCACCTCGACTTTGGCCCTATGCTCTCGATTCTCCTTCTGAACAGGCGGATCTTTCCCAGGTTCTTCGACCCGTTTCGAGTTCGACACCACAGAATAAGTTCCCCTTGCCTGAGCCGGTATCACACACCTTCGCTCTCAGTTACGATCGCGAATCGTGAGCATTTGGTTCCCATTCCCGAAGTTTTCTAACTTGGATTCCGTTACTAGATCGAAAGGTCGTCCGAGCAAAACTTCATAAGCCACTTGGTCGATGATATGCACTTGCAGATAGACGGGTATGTCTCCAAACAAGAAGCATACATTTCTTGCTAACCCAGCAGACTTCTTCAGTTGCCCATTCGCACTTTGCATGTAGATTTGCAAGTCAGGATCCCAAGGAATTCCCAATCTTTCCGCTACCGACAATGCCATCGACACAATTTGCGATCCACTGTCAATAACACACTCCACACGCTCGCGCAGCGATTAACGGCCACACAACCCTCAACGACGCCGAATCTTTCCCTGAGAAGACTTGCTTGGGCGGTTCTCCCAGGTGGGAGAGAAGCCACATACTGGAGATATGGGTCGGTACTCACGTATGAGCCTTCCCTTATTCCGTATTGCTTATCCTCTTCAGTAGAAATGTAGAACGAGTCCACCATTGGCAATTGGTCGATGTCTACACCGTCATTTTGGAGTCGAACTTCAACGTTCTCATCTTCCATGAACGGGTATTCCGATCCTTCATCCAATTTCCCATGTAACAAGACTGGCTTTATAGGTTGTCGAGTCCGATTCGTCGATTTCCGATCGCTTTCGCGTACTCTGGAGAAAGAGAGATCAAATCGCCCACAGTAACATCGTGCACTGACTGTATTTTCTGTCTTTTCCACAATTCGCTTAATTATATGCGGGTCGTCGAACTTCGTCGCCAACTTATACGCCCTCTCTTCTACATCTCGCTTCTTATTCGTCTCGCGCTTGGGCGATTCCGAACTGGGTACCATCCTGGCAGCATATTCCAACTTTTCGTCCTCAGAATCTTCTCCTCTGAATCGAGCTTTGCGTTTCTTCTTCGGCACATCCTCTTTCTCCAGCACCTCCGGCTCAGATTCTTCCTCCTCACTTGAAGACTCGACAGGATCATCCTTTTTCCTTCGATCTTCCTTCTTTTTCGACGATTCCTTTTCCTTATTCGCAACTTTCGATCGGTTCTCAGGAGATTTCGTTGCCTCAGGAGCTTTCTTTCGCCAGCTCCCTGTCTCCTTCCTCGAACTATCTAAAAATTTCGTCCCTCCCCAGCGTTAGAGTCTTTTCCCGAACGCGTATTCGCAAATTGGGACTCCATCGACTGATTCGCGGACTGCGAACTGGATCCAGATTGGTTCTGCATGGCCTGAACCATATTGTACATCGTCATGAACTGTTGAAAGTTCGGATCGACCGGGGGCAAGCCTGGTTGAACAGGCCCTTGAAGGTACACAGGGTACGCTTCACTCTTTTGCCCCGTCTCCCCCCATTCTCTGCTGTTGTCTACCTCCTATCCCTTGCTGCGACGCTGAATCTCGTTGTAGGATTTGTGGAAACGATTGGATCGCCCCGGCTGGTTCGAGAATCTTGCTGGTTCATGAGCTGAGACATTATTCGATTGATATTGCCTAGTCATAGCAGCCATTTGCGCCTCAATGAACGGATTTCGTCCTCATTCGTGTCATACAGCAAATTATACTGCTCGCTGGGAGTATATTCGTTGTAGAACGACGACTGAAGGTTCGTCTGCGCATTTCCTGACACAATATTCCCTCCGCCTTTGCCATACCAGTCGAGAATTCGTTGATACCTCGAGACATTCTCAGGATACTTAGGAATATATTGACCTCCTGGTAGGCGCAAGCCTCCATTCTCCATAACGATCTTCCCTTGGTCCAACAACATCCTCTTCTTTGGGCAATCTCGCACCATGTGTCCAGTTTCTTCACAGAAATGACACTGGTCCCCTCCACTCTGTTGTCCTCCATACCCACGACTTCCTTCTTGTTGATAATCGCGTTGCGGCGGTCCCGATTGAGGGTGCGCATGCTCCTTGGACTTATTTTCTGTAGCCTGATGGAACTGCTTCATCGTCTCGATGAGTTGCTTATCCCTAACGGCCATAACGTCCTTCAACGCGTTTATCTCTAAGGCGAAACTCTCCATTTGATCACGAAACTCGTTTTTCACTCTAATATCGTTCGTAGAGTTTCCGCTTTTCGAGCTCGAGAGCAAATTCGAGGGTTTCGAGTCGTTTCTCATCATCGCATCTGCCTCCCGTCCAGACCAATTGTTCGCCAACCATTCCACCACCTTCAAGACGTCCTTGTAGTTCCACTTATCGCCTCTTCGAGTATTTCCCGCGTTTTGGTTTCCCGCATTCGCGTTCGGACCCAAGATATTTGCCACATTCGGTTGGTTCAACACAACTTCGACTGCCGAAGCAAAATCATCGCTGAGCGTACCAAGAATCGACGATACCAACTCTTTGTTGGTGATTTGCGATGGTGGTCTGAGGAGTTTTTCGGATTCTGCCAAAAAGAATGCACAAAATCGAATCACTAGACCCAGATCTTCACGACTAGCACCCTGTGCCTCGGCGCAAATTTCCTTCAAGCGTCTCCTCGATCCTTCGTTGACCTCCTCCAACTCTGGATACATCTTCAGTATCTCCGCCTTCCACCCATCGAAGTCTCCTCCAGCAAACGCTGTCAGATTCCGCCACGCTTCCTTCACATGCTTAGTGTCGAGATACCTCAGCACCGTCTCCTTCTTTTCCGCGTCGTTGTCGATGCCTCCCTGCACGATGATTCGCTCGCACTCCTCTAGGAACTTCTCCAACTTGGCAGGAGTCTTTCCATCGAAGCTAGGACGACCAGAATCCCATGTTTCAGGCACCTTGAACCGCACCGCTGCTCCTCCTTGAGCGTTTCTTCCTCCACCACCTCCGTTTCCACCTGCGCCACCCGCGCCACCTCCGTTCCCGCCATTTCCACCATTTCCATCGTCCATGTTTTCGTTGTTTTGTTGAATCGGAGGTTCGTTAAGCCGATTCGTGTTGATTTCGCTCTCTGATAAGTCGGTTAGAGGCGAAGATGGTGTCGGAGATTGTTGTTCTTCTTCGACAGTCGCTGAGTTTGTGTTGGTTTTGCGCTTTGTTGTAGATTTCGATTGAACGCGCTTTTGTGTTGATGCTTGAGTCGGTCTTTTCGACGAAGATGCTTGAGATTTTGTCGATTTTGTCGGGATTGTCCGATTTCGATCGCCTTGCGAGTTACGGGTAGTCCTCGGTTTCGCGTTCGCAGATAGTTTTGGTACGAATAACGGTGTCGGTCTCAGTTCTCCAACTCCGCGTAGTAGATTCGGAAAATCGTTCGGTTGGGAATCAGTTAGATCTCGCTGTTTCCCTTTTGGTGGTATTTTGACGTTCGATCCAAGCGTGTGGGCGCTTGCTTTTCTTCTTGCTTGTCACAAATTGCACGAAACCAAGTTTCAGCAATACTCGATCACCCCTCGCGGTGGGCTCCAGATGATGAGTGCGGAGTGGGGACAAAGCAAATGAGCCTCTAACTAACCAAACTAACAAAAACAACCAAAACTCCACTTGAGATAGAGAGAAAGTTGTATAATGTCGAGTAGGGAAAGTCACAAAACCCAAAATATCGTCGACTCCTTGTGCGAGAACAGACCCCTGTGAACAGAGCCTTGGCACAAATGTGTAAGGTTGTAGGGTTGATACGAGTTTCTTGCGAAAAACGTTGATTTGTTGTGCCCCAAAGCGTACTATCGACGAAAACTCAGCAATAGAGAAGCGCCAATACGATGCCCGGAGAGTTTATACTCGTTGGATCAGGACTAACTGCCTTAAACCCTCTGAGTTGTCTCGAGTCAGGAACTAACTGCCTTAAACTCTCGACCAGCAACCGAAACCCAATAAACAGCAACCGGAACTCTCTTTTAAACGGCAACCGAAACCCTCAACCAATAATCCTTCGACGCGATGATACTATTTCGAAAGAGCTAGCAAGATAAATTGACGAGCTAGATCCCCAGATGCACCTAGTAGAGCGGGGCAATCCGTGAACCTGCCAAATACAAAACAGAGGTATAAATACTAAACAGAAATTGATAGAATCAGGGAAAATCTCGAGTAAGAAAAGTCGTCCATGTGCATAATTGTATAGGTATCGTTTCGCCATACGACCCGGAGTCGAAAATCCAGGTCCAGATGACTGGTATCGCGTGTGTTGGAGTCAATGACCTGTGTAAATCTTCCGTGTTCGCGACCATCTAGTTTTGCTTGTGAAGAATCCCTCGATCTTGAGTAGGATAAGTGGATAGCTCTGCTTCCCAGCTTTCGATTGACACCCATAACTCGTATCTTGTGCGTATGGCCTCAGCGGTAGTTGTCCCAACTCTCCTGGCGCATTTCCAATGTTCAGATGATCAGTTCCTCGACAGTGTTTTAGAGTCGCCGTTGATCACAGGTCCAGGCCCCAATCAATTGAGTAGGTTTTTCACCGTTTAACCGTCCCTTGGCACTCCCGATCCTCCAGCATGATCCGAAACCACGTTCCAATGATGTCAGTCGTCGATACCAACAGAGATAGGGGTGGCCCTAGTCTAGGAGTTGTCGATTTCGAGTCTCCACTGAGCGCCAAACCGAATATGCCTTTTAGAATACACTCCCTTTGGGTATTTTGCATAGAATTGGATGGATTCTAGCGAGAAGCGGGCTCTGCGAACTTTTCCTAGTCAAGACTTTGGAATCACTATGAGCGATTTGATAGGATTTGACTGGATTTTGATATGTTCTTGTGCAGGTAACTCCCTAGTTGACCATTCGGGACTCATGTCAACTCTGAGACGTGCGCTGAGCAACAAAATCGACAAAAATAGTCGTTTCCTGGTCTGTCCCAGACTGCGGCTTATCAGCGGTTGTCCGATACTGCGGCCCTAGCGGAGGCGCATTCGGAGGCTCCGGCAGAGGATTTTGTCCCCCGCGACGAGTGACTGGTGTGCTCTCGTTCGCGTCCATAAATCGTTTCACTTGTTTGTATGATGAATCAACTCCCTTGCCCTACAACGAGCCCGAAACGAAAGACGCACCCTCTGCCCCCTCCGAAGCCCCCCGTTCGGATTCGCCAACTTGCCTGGGAGAAAAAGCTACCTGGCAGTTATACCATCTCTGCCGCTCCTGGCGTTAACTCGCTGCACCTCCCCCTTGAACTTGAGTCCACTGCGAACGCGCTCAAGCTCTCCCTCTCGGGTCTGGTCGACTGCGGAGCTACTTCGGACTTTATCGACACAGAATATGTCAACTGGAATAATGTGCCAGTCCGAAATCTCTCAGTACCCATCCCGGTCTACAATGTCGACGGCACCCCCAATGATGCTGGGTCTATTCGCCAAATCGCGGACCTCGTTCTACGGTACAACGGACACTCCGAACGCGTTCAGCTGGCCGTAACCCACCTTGGGAAACAGGACCTGATACTCGGATACTCCTGGCTCAAAAAGCATAACCCCGAGATCAACTGGGAAACAAAGGAGGTGAAAATGAGTCGTTGCCCCCAGCTGCTCTACCTGCCGTGACGAAGAGCGGACCGAACGCGCCGAGGTTCGGCGGCTCCGACTCCTTAAATCATGACTACTTGGCGGGCGCCTTCCCCACTGTTTGCGCTATCGATATCGCTGGCCCAGATGATGCTGACGACGAGCTCGGAGCTGCTTCGGACCCTCTGGAGCCCTCACCAGATCTCGACGGCAACGAGCATCTTGAAGATGGCGACCGCATCTTCTACACCTCCTTTCGCCCAGTTGAGGAGATCCGCGCTGGCAGTACAGTGTCCCAACGCCTTGCAGAGGCCTTCGCCCGTAACTCGGCCCCTCCGCCTTGGAGATCCCGGACTGGGCCAAGGAGTTCCAAGACGTCTTCGACAAGGAGTCCTTCGACACGTTACCAGAACGAAGGGCTTGGGACCACGCTATCGAACTCGTCCCCGACGCGAAGCCCGCTAACTGCAAGGTGTATCCGATCTCTCCCCTCGAACAGCGCGAACTTGACGAGTTCATCAAGGAAGGACTTGCCACAGGCCGTATTCGCCCCTTCGAAATCTCCGATGGCCTCCCCGTCTTCTTCGTTAAGAAAAAGGACGGAGGGCTTCGGTTTGTCCAGGACTACCGCGCCCTCAACGCAATGACGATTAAGAACCGGTACCCCCTTCCGTTGATTAACGACCTTATCAACAGGCTCAAGGGCGCTCGTTACTTCACCAAACTCGACGTTCGCTGGGGTTTTAACAACGTCCGGATTAAAGAAGGAGACGAGTGGAAGGCGGCCTTTCGGACTAACCGAGGGTTGTTCGAACCTTTGGTGATGTATTTCGGCCTGACAAACTCCCCGCGACGTTCCAAATGATGATGAATGACATTTTCCAGGATCTCATTCTTTCAGGCGACGTTATGATCTACCTCGACGACATCCTTATCGCACATTCGGACCTCCGCAAGCACCCGTAGCTGTAAGTTTTAGGCTAAAGCCCTATGTACAGCTAAACAGGTGCTTGCCTACACGGTTATTTCCACCTAGGGCTAGCTGTACCTAGGGATTTAGGCTATTGATTCAATAATATCAATGATGGAATAAATTATTATATAATATATATAAGTTAATAATTATGTAATATAATACTTTAAACTCCTTTTCTTCAGGCCGATGACCCGGTATATAGTTGGGAAGGCCTGTATCAACAACTTTCCTAATTAGGACAAAATGATGTATCATGACATAACCATCAAAAGTACTGATGGCAATCAAAAATGGTTCCACAATAAAATCATTATCTAGATAGGTGCATTGCCACAAGCACTAGGATACCAGATAAGGAATAATAATATTTTTTTGTAAAAGTGTCACACATGTCACACATGTTACAAAGTGTCACATTTGGCTCTAACAGAGGCCAGTAAAGGGCTGCCTAGGTAGGGCTAATCCTCTAGGCAATGGGTTCCCTAGCTGTACCTACTGGTTTTAGCCTAAATCTTACCACTATGGCTCGGTCTTTGTCTTTGGGGACTACGACCTTGCCACGGAAGTACAGGAGGTCGCCTGAGACGGCCCACTCGTCCGAACGCGATGAGCGGGGGCCCCGAGCTTGACCTCGGACCTTCAAGAGTTGCCGAGCCGCAAGTGCGACGGGTTCCTCTAGGTCAGGCTCACCGGATAGCGCTTCCTTGATGTCGCGGACAAGTTCGGAGCCAGGCCCAGAGACAGTGACGGCCTCAAGCACGCGAACGTGGAACAGTTCGGGGCGTAAGAGGGTGACATCCGAGTTGTCGTCGGAGATACCGTGGTCAGGCCGGCGGGAGAGAGCATCGGGACGGCCCATCTGGCGACCTGGGACGTGGTGCAGCGTAAAGTCAAACCTGGAAAGGTACAACGACCATCGGGCTTGCCGACGATTAAGGTGTTGCGCCTTTCGGAAGTATTCCAAGTTCTTATGGTCAGTCCAGATCTCAACCGGATGCGCGGCGCCCTCGAGGAAATGCCGATACTCCTCGAGTGCGCGGATGATCGCGAGCATCTCCTTGTCGTGAATCTCGTAGTTGCGCTGGACATCATTTAAGCTTTTGGAATAGAACGCTACAGGGTGCCACTTCCCGTCCGGGGCGGATTGTTGTGAAAGAACCGCCCCCGTCGCATAATCTGAGCTGTCTGCTTCAAGTCGGAAAGGCCGAGAGTCGTCCGGGATCGCTAAGACAGGTTCTGATACGACCACATCCTTGATGGCTTGAAAGGCGGCGGCTTCGGCGTCTCCCCAGGTCCATTTCTGGTCTTTCTTGGTGAGCGCAAAGAGAGGTTGCGCTAGGGCCGAGAAATCCCGAATGAACCTGCGGTAGAAATTAGCAAACCCCAGGAACTGCTGAACGTCCTTCTTGTTTTCGGGCGGAGGCCATGCGGAGACTCCGGCGACCTTAACGGGGTCCATTTCGACATGGTTGTGTGAGATAATGACCCCCAAGTACTTGATTGACGATTTCTCGAAGTCGCACTTTTCCTTGCGAAGGTACAACTTGTGCATTCGGAGCTGCCGAAGGACCTCCCGGACGATCTCGCGGTGCTTGCGGGAGCCATAGTGGTAAGATTTAGGCTAAAACCAGTAGGTACGGCTAGGGAACCCTTTGCCTAGAGGATTAGCCCTACCTAGGCAGCCCTTTACTGGCCTCTGTTAGAGCCAAATGTGACACTTTGTAACATGTGTGACATGTGTGACACTTTTACAAAAAAATATTATTATTCCTTATCTGGTATCCTAGTGCTTGTGGCAATGCACCTATCTAGATAATGATTTTATTGTGGAACCATTTTTGATTGCCATCAGTACTTTTGATGGCTATCTCCTGATATATCATTTTGTCCTAATTAGGAAAGTTATTGATACAGGCCTTCCCAACTACATACCGGGTTATCGGCCTGAAGAAAAGGAGTTAAAAGTATCATATTACATAATTATCCAATTATATGTATTACATAATAACTTATTTCATCATTGATATCATTGATTCAATAGCCTAAATCACTAGGTACAGCTAGCCCTAGGTGGAAATAACTGTGTAGGCAAGCACCTCTTTAGCTGTACATAGGCCTTTAGCCTAAAACTTACAGCTAAGGGTGAAAGACCTGAGGAGGCGCATTATAGAGCTCTGCCACGACACGCGTGTCGCCGGACATGCCGGGCGGTTCAAGACCCTGGAGTTGGTTTCGCGCAAACTACTGGTGGCCACAGATGTCCCGCCATATCGGACGCCGCGTCGCGACCTGCGACTTATGCTGTCGTCACGGCCCCTCCGAAGGCTTCCGCACGGGGAGCTACATCCAACCGAAGTCCCCCGAGCGCTGGCACACCGTCACTGTGGACTTCATCGTCCGAGCTCCCCGAGGCCCATGGGTATGACGCGGTTATGGTAGTGGTTGACGCCCTCGGGAAACGCGCTCACTTCACCGAATGCCATACGACAATAGACGCGGTCGGAGCTGCCCGCTTGTACTATCGGAATGTCTGGAGACACCACGGAACCCCGAGAAGTACATTTCAGACCGTGGTTCGCAGTTCATCGCTGACTTCACGCGAACTCTGGCGCTTAATTGGCGTCAAGCCGGCTACCTCTACGGCTTACCACCCGCAGACCGACGGACAAACCGAACGCATTAACCAGGAGCTCGAGCAGTACATCCGAATCTTCACCAACTACCAACAAGACGACTGGGACGAGCTTATCCCTGCCGCTGAGTTCGCCTATAACAACCACGTTCACTCCTCCACTCAACAGGTACCCTTTATGACGGACACTGGCCGGCTCCCCGAATGGGTTTCGAGCCGGGCACCCGCTCAGAGTTGGAGTCAGTGAACGAAGTTTCGCGATCGGATAGCGAACGGCGTCTCCGAGGCGAAGGCCGCGCTCGTCAAAGCCAAAGACGAGTATAAACGGTACTACGATCGGAGACGATCGGACGCTCCGAATATTCAAGTTGGTGATAAGGTTTGGTTAGATGCCTCTGACATCAGAACAACTCGGCCCTCCGAGAAGTTCTCCCACAAGCGCCTCGGACCGTTCAAGGTGCTCGCAGAGGTTAGCAAGGGTGCCTACAAGCTCGACCTCCCCCTGCGTTACTCCAAGCTCCACCCCGTCTTCCCCGTTGTTAAACTCGAGCTCGCTCAGGACGACCCCCTTCAATGGACGACCCGGCTACGACGAACCGCCCCCGAACTAGAGGACGGAATCCCCGAATGGGAAGTCGAGGAAATCTTGGATGCCAGGATAAGGTATAACCGTCTTAACTACTTCGTCAGGTGGAAAGGCTACGATGCCCGACGACTCGTGGGTTCGGTTCGACCGTGTCTTCGCGCCAGACAAAATTGCGGACTTCTATCGGAGGTACCCAGGTAAACCACGGCACATCGCCTCAGCGACCTTCGACTCCTTGCCCTTCCGAACTATGCGTCGGGACGCCGCATTCAAAGGGGGGGTGATGTCAGGGGAACCCCCGCTCGGCCTCCTTCGGACCCTCCGAACGCATCCGAGGCGCATCCGACCGGCGCCCCTCGGACGCTCCGACCCACCCGACCATCGTCCACGGCCTCCTTCGCCCCGCACAATCACCGATCCGTCAAGACCCTCCCAACGATCACCTTGGGACAGAGCCTGCGACACCGCTCAGGCCTTCTGCGCTCTACGTCGGCAGTTACGGACGACCAGTATATAGTTGGCGCCCTAGCAGGCGGACCCTTAGAGTTTCTTCTCTTTGGATCCTCCCCTGCTAGGTCGGTCCCTCCGTGTATTTGCTGTAGTCTTATTCACACTTTGGATCCTCCCCTGCTAGGCTTTCGTCGGAGTCTCCAGGGTTGCCCTTACAGCACCGCCACGTTTATTCGCATCGTCTTTCTGCGTGTATTTTAGACCAACAACATTGTTAGAGAGTATGGAATGCACCTTTTTTGTCTTCTCGCAATCCTCGTCTGTCTTCGACGCGTAACCGTCCCTTTGCTGGCAAAGAAGATCGAGCTGAGCGCCAAATGACGGCGCCAACGATGAGCCCTGTATAATGTTGGCGATAACAGGGACTCGGTCGGGGTCCTAGATATATGTAAGTGCCAGCCGCGAGGTATAACAGATGTACGCACCTCCTGATAGACAAGTAGATTGTCGAGGAGTTTGCGAAGAGTCATGTCACTCCCGACGATGCCCAATGCACGCAGCTCTTTCCCAAACTCCTGGTCCTTCTTTCCACGCTCACCCCGCTTCACAGCATAAAACCCGACCTTGACTCCGACATGAACGACATCAAGCAGCTGCTTGGCGGTATAACGAAATTTGCTGGGTGGGGCAACATCACCGGTGGGCGGTGGGACGAAGTTTTGCACTTTGAGGGCAAGGGGAGAGGGAGGAGGGGCTTGGTTGTGTCCTATCTGAGGCGCAGAGGGGACTTAGGGCGTGCGACGGTGGGGCGACACGGAAAGACGCGTAAGACGCGTTTTGTGACGCGTCAAATTGGGAGGTTGTGTGGGCCCAGTCGGATACGGATGGGTCTAGGCGCTGCAGCGGGCGTCTGGGGGTACGGCCAGCCATACTGGGGGTAGAAGCGTTGGTCGTACGCGTCGTAGGCCATGGGAAGTGGAAGGAGGAAAGGGCTGACGTTGACAGCATCACTATCAGTCACCTATCAGTCACTCGCCTTTTTGGGTCCTAGCAACAGGAAACCACATTGATTGGGTCTCGGCTAAGCAGCTGCGAATATGGTCTGTTGTCGAGGAAGTCTTTGATCTCTGGCACTTCATGGCACTTGCGTGGACAACTGACGTATGTAGGCGCTTCTGACACGATACATACAAGGGTAAGTATGTAGTACGGACCCCGCTACGCTTTCCGAATTCGGGACTACTGCTATCCGAAGAGGCCCCTTTGTGGCTTTGTAATTTAGCTCCTACTCAAACTCCTATTCTGCACTGCCTTGTGCTTCAGGTATAAAATGCCGGCAAGCCTCATCTATCCTTATCCCCAATGAACGCTAAGTATCGCTGCTAGACGTGTAGCCCTTGTCATCATGGCGACACAGCCACCTGTCACCTTCTCCTGGTTGCCCTTGGCAAGATGTGCTTTTGTGCTCGCTCTGTCAACCCGAGCTCTGGTTCCATCGTCTCCCTTGCGAAGGCGTCTTTATCCGTTCTGCTTCATCCTGCTCTACTGTCTGTACATCGGTGGGTTCTGGCGCCAACGATTGCCAGTTAAACTGAACTTGCCACAGCCGATATTGTCCTGTACTGCTCCCGATTGGGAGCGGGCTTGTGTGGCCATGATAACTACATCCATGTTATCCTCCTTTGCATTATTGTCCATCCGTTATCCTATTTCATCTTCCTCTTTGCCATTACCACCTGCGACAAGCTGGAGGATTTGGGAAAGCTGGGCGAGTTTCTCCTCAGTCTGCGCACTTCTCGAGGTCTGATGTTCAACGCCTTTTTAAATGTGAGTCGTCGTCTCTGAAACGCGCCGAATTGTTTACACGCAATCAGTCCTGTGAAATGTCTCGGGACAGGTTCGAAAAGCAAGACCATTGCAACTGCGACAAATGTCTGACCGATAGCTCTGTTGTTGCACAGTCCACTGAAAAGGGAGAGCCTACGACCAACAAGGCAGAAGAAGCAGTTTAATTGAGCATCAATGTTAACACTACTTTGCTGCTCCTCCGATATAATTTCTCTTATAAGCATTTGACAACTCTCGGACAAAATCCACTGAGAAGGCGGAGCCCGTGACCAACAAGACAGAAGAAGCTGTAAAATTAAACTATTTGCGTTTCCTTTTTATATTCCTTTGCAATCCGGTTTGTTTAGGTGGCTAGCTACAAATCTCAGTCCTCTAGTCGATACGACGCGGGGAACGAGGGACAAGTGCCCATAAGAGCGGAAAACACGCCATCAAGCTAATGATTCTGCGACCAAGTCAATGATCGCTCATGTTGGTCAACGAACTCACAGAGGCTGTAGTGCTTTGATTCCTGCTTTACTCGCAATTGCGCCGGTAATGAAGGGAATCATCGCGCTTCCTGCCTGGCCAAAGCCAGCAATCCATCCAATAGACCCGGAGAGAAGCCGTCTCGGTACGAGACGCGCGGTTCTGTTCATCAGGATAGGGTAGACCGGCCCGAGGAACATCCCCACGAGTGCAACTGCGATGGCACCTCCAATAAGGGAAGGAACAAGCCAGACAACAAGCTCGAGCCTGGGATTACTTATTAGCATCAGGAGCTGACAAATTTCACAACCTGTACCCGATAATGAGTGCTGTATACAGGTAGAGAACGTAGTATTCTCCGAGCTGAGAAGAGTGAGTGATACTTGGGTGTGTGTTTCAACCGGCTCACTGCCTTGTTTAGCCAGAGTAACGCGACACGGCCAATCATAAGGCCTGTTTGCTCTTTTAGAAGACATTCATAGCGAATCAAGAGGGAGTACCAACCCGCGAAAAATCCAGATGACACGTAGCCTGCGCTATGGCCACCCCCACGAACATCAATCATATAGGTGGTAATCCATCCTACCAAGCAATTTCGGTGAGCTGGGAACTACGGTTGGTTTGAATGACTGACCGCCAATGGTCACTTCAACACCAACATAAACAAGAGTGAAGAAAGCCAAGAGATGTACTGCTCGCAGAGAAAGGACTTGTCCAAAGTTGCTCCTCTCGCTGGTTGCGGATGCGTCTTCTTGAGGCTGCTCTCCAACAAGCCGGAGACAGTCTATAGAATAGATATGGTCATTACCCATACGTTATATATGGATGTTTGAATAAACCTTCGAGATTGCGAAACTTGAACCTTGTGGCGAGAATCGTGATGTTCAAGATGGCCAACCCAAGCGAGACAAGGTAGTGGAATGACCAATGTGAACTGGACACAAACTGGGTTGCAATCAGAGGAGAGGACAACGCGCCGGCACCTAGTCGAAACAAATGTATGTGAAAACTGAAAGGAAGGCTTACGCATGGCGCACCATAGCTAGCATGCAGCATGCCCATGTAGAGTTCCGAGTTTTTGCCCAAGCTCGCCACGTACGTGTTAGTCTGTGCATTCTAACCAATCGATTCAGTCGAAATATTCGGCGCAGCTGTAAGCTCAACTTGAACCGCGTTTCCAAAGCCATTTATGCCGAAAGATAGAATGAAGAGAGGGAAGGGTGGTGCAGGAGCTTGAATCGAATAGGCGACAACCTGACAAAGGGCGCCTACATACGTCTGTTGAGTGACGACGAACAACCAGAACATGTAGTGAAGTAGAGACCCAGAACAATCATTCGCCCGAAGCCTATCTTGACTCCCCAGTTGAGGTTGAAAAGAGCACCAGAGATAAAACCCTAGTACAAGTTGAAAAAATCCACGACGGCAAGCACCAGGTGGGACAAGGTAAACACACTGACAACACAGGCAACAACAAAAGTGAGGGAGACAAGCAAAAATCCAACCTGAGTAGCTTCAATATCAATGATGAGCAATTAGGGGCGTTGCCTACATTGTAAACAGTCTGCATTCGTGGAATCAAAGGTCCACTCGAGCCTATCTCACGTTCGGACCAGATAACCGTGCGAGCTTGCAAACAAACCATCGTTCCAGCCTGGCATTGTTAGGCAGAGCCACAATCCGATGAAGAAGAAGAACGCACCAGCAAGGAACATAGTGAAGTATATTGCGCATAGATTGAGGCGTGCTCTCCAAGGATGTGAATACCGATGATCCGACACGCTCAGGCTGGCCTCTTGCGTTGCCGGCGTTTGTGGAGGAGAAGGTCCGAATGCCTGGTCGACCTCGATGCCCATATTAGCTGGAAGAGCAGATGATACGGCCATGGTGTTGGTCTCGAGTCAAGAACCGTAAAATTGCGCGACAACTTGAAGAGGCGGCGTGCCGATGTCAATGCCAATTACGCTGAGGGTGGGATTTCTTCTTTTTAGAGCAGGTCTATTGGGGGAAGAGTGGGCATAGCGCGTCTCAACGGCTTTTACTGATTTTTATTCGTGCAAAGCTGAGTTTAATTCAACACCGGGTTAGTTTAGTTCATTGACAGTTCAAGCTTGGAGTTGTAACTAGCGTCGGGTCGATGTATGGCCGACAGCGATCCTGAGTTGTCTAGCCGGTTTTAGAGCGAGAATAATCGCATTATTCGCATCCAAGTTGTCTGAATTCGACGCTCAAAGCGTGAAGATGGAACAGAAGAACTGCGGCTTACATAAGTCAATCACGGTTACTTGCTTCCGTTCATAACATCGTCGCTGTCTGCACTGTTTTTTGCTCTCTTTCATTGTGGCTGACTCGCTCGCAGCTTTAACACCCTCGCCATGCCCTCTTCAGAAGACGATAAGATCGAGTCCGTCCCATTGACCTCTGTCAAAGACACAGACGAGGACAGTGCAGACGCCTCATTGCCCACACCAGTCTCTGCCCCTTCATCTTCAGCCAAAGCCAAGCCCAAAATCCCCGCGTTCGTCATAATTCCGATATGGATGGCTTTCTCCGTCTCAGTTATCCTCTACAACAACCACCTGTACAACGTCCTTGACTTCAAGTTTCCTGTATTTCTCGTAACGTGGCATCTCACTTTCTCCGTGCGTTCATTTTCCAACCGTATTCTCCACCCACTGACTTATCGAAGGCGATTGGGACGCGTGTGTTACAACGAACGACCCACCTGCTAGATGGGACGAAAGACATCAACATGAACAAGGACATGTTCCTCCGCTCAATTCTCCCAATTGGCTTGCTTTTCAGCGGCAGTCTGATACTAAGCAACTCGGCCTACCTATATCTCAGCATCTCCTACATACAAATGCTCAAGGTACGCCAACGTGGTCGCGACCATCGGCTGCTTATTCAAGCTTTTTGGTCTAGGCATTCAATGCAGTCGCGGTCCTCATTATCTCTTGGATCTTCCGCATCTCCGAGCCCAACAGGAAACTTGGGGTTATTGTTTTCATGATTTCCTTCGGTGTCGCCCTCACGTCGACCGGTGAACTCAAGTTCAACCTGCTCGGGTTTATTATCCAGGCGGCGGCGGTTGTCTTTGAGGCTTCGCGTCTCGTCATGATCGAAATTCTCCTCCACGGGATGAAGATGGACCCTCTAGTTTCGCTGCACTACTATGCCCCCATTTGCGCCCTTATCAATCTGCTCTTCCTCCCATTCACGGAGGGCCTGGCACCGTTCTACCAACTGGCACGTCTTGGCCCGCTGATACTCCTCAGCAATGCCTTCATCGCGTTCTTCCTGAACGTAGCGGCCGTCTTTCTGGTCGGCGTTACGAGTGGCTTGGTCTTGACACTCGCAGGGGTGCTAAAGGTTCGTTTACCCCCCTAAAAGTAACGCCACCAATTAACCTATTGCAGGATATTCTTCTCATCAGTGGCTCGGTTATTATCTTCAGCGCCGTAATAACCCCACTGCAGATTTTCGGTATGGTTCCGCTGTTTGCGTTGGTTAGTTTCTCAACTGCACTCAGGATATTCCATTGCTTTGGCTGGGCTCGTGCTCTTCAAGACAACAGGCGGCAAGTAAAGTTTTGTGCAGGTGCTTCTTCAGTTAGGATATGAACGGACTCGGGAGTTAGCGCTCCGACATAGATGGCATAAAATACATTTCCCGGCTGGCTGGCGGCTTATAGTCTATCCCCTTCACGTCTACGTTATTAGATACGTCTACGCAACCTTATCGTAGCGGTGTATTCAAGTTTGTTGTTACCAAGAATGACTACATTCACAGCGTCAAACAGCAAATTTCTCGGTTTTCTCTTGCAGCAAGTCGGTCGCCTGCCACGGTTCGCACTGGCCCTTGTTATCGCATGTCTGTTGAGCATCAGACGCTGTGGTTGCAGAGGTGTGAAACGAACCATCTCGCACGAGTTTCGGCCACGGATGCGCATGAAGAGTCTTCCCAATGGACCCAAGTCCGCGAGTTCATGACAAGTAGTGAGGGCAACAATGAGACTGCAGATGGCGAACGGAATGGTATATGTTGCCATCAAGGTGAGATCTACGTGGCCGTCCTCCATGCGCAGCGCGTAGTCCCATGCAGCGACTCCAGTAAGATGAGCAACGTTGTGGGCGGGATAGAAACGGTAGGCTGACCAATATGACTGCTGACCAGTGCACATGTGATGAAGGGGTACATGAATCGCATTTCTGTTTCGCCAGCACCGGGAGGTACTAGACACAGTGCGCAAAGCAGCTTGAGCCCCATCATCCAGTTGAGTTCTTGTTGTGGAAAATACGCCAGAACCAGGAGGGCGAGCAGGCGGTATGCGACGGAGATTGCGTATCTGTGGCGAGCACGACGAATGGAGGAGCTGCTAAGTTGCATGGTTGGCCGCCGAGCTTGTGGTTGAGTGTTGAACTACGGTTCCGTAGCTCCTGTCGCAGACTCAAAATGTTCATCTTGAGACACCAGAGGCCAATTGAGAGGAGCAGGAGAGGTGTAGCTCATTTTTGGTGTTGTAGGAGGGGAGATTTAATCGTGCAAGCTTGAGTAAAGAAGCCTGGAAGTGATTTTGGGCTGTGAGGAAGAAATGCACTTGCTGACGTCATCCCTCGGGTGACGAAGTTTTTCTTCCGCCAACCAGTGGCCAACGTTCCTCAATGAGTGCCAGGCTCCTACGGAATTCACGACTAATTGTCTCACGAAATGCCCTAATCAACATCCCCCGAGTCACCACGCCAATCCTGCGACGTTCTTATGCCTCTCCTTCCATCTCAACAAGAGGTGAAAGTCCATGGGCCAAAGCAGCTATATACAGTCTCGGCGCCGTAGGCGTAGGGTGCCTTGCATACGCAGGGTCTGCTTGTTCCTCAACCTAGGCTGTTCGCATTGTTCTAACGCGCGTCTTTTGTTCCGTCACCAGTTTCGACGCCTACGATTCATGGCGCAACATGTTTCCCGAGGAGGTCAGGCTGCCGTTGAAGCGTGGCATCGCAGCAAAGAATGCAGGGGACTCTGAAGGGAGCATTGCGCACAAACGGGAGTGAGTGCATATTGTTACTTGGCTGAATTCTTTCCTCTTGCTGATGACATTGAAAGAGCATGGGCGATTGCACGCACTCTACCAATATCGTCTTTCCAGCCGCCTGACCCTTATTTCAAGCTTACTGGGATAGCAATCGACCTGGCTGGAGAACTCGAGGAAACTGGAGACATAAGCGGCGCATATACCCTCTATTCTGAAGCCCTCGACAAGCTTCGCGAAGCGGACGGACTGAACACGCAAGAGCGGATGCGGGGTGTTGGAATCGCGTTGAAGCTGGGCTGGCTGGTCGAACAGTCACAAAGCGAAGAAGGCGGAAAGCTCGTTGTGAGCAAGGAAGAAGAAGAACGGGTGCGAGTGTGGCCCGTCCAGGAGGTTTTAAAAATTTCTCTGGAAGCGCAGCGACAATCCACTGGCAAGGAAGCTGAATCTGTTGACTTCGCGACGCTCCAGCTGCCAGAAGGCATGTCTAAAACCGATATATGCGTGCCGTTAGTCAAGCTGGGGGAGTTCTATTCGAAGCACGGAAAGCCACAGTAAGTCTTCAAGCTACTCATTGTGATGGCACAGATGAACCCTGACGACAGGTATGCCATGCCGCTTTATCTTCAGGCCGCAACGCTTCTTGTAGCCAACGGAGGTGCTTCTGTACCCCGAAATGACCTGTGCAACGGGGCGCGTATGATGAACACTATCGCGCAACTCGTCATAACAGCCCAACCAACTCAAGAAGGGCTCACCGCTGCCGAAACATGGACAGCGCGATCGCTGAATATTCTCAAGCTCGCCCAGGATCAAGCAAAAGGCTCTCCTACCGACGGGACATGTGAGACTGCCCTCGCAGTTACGCTGATAAATGCGGGCATGCTGCGTGAGGTATGCTTGACCGTCATCTCGTAGGGTCCAATATAACTGATAATATAGATGGCTGGGGATGGTAAACAAGCACACGACTTCTTGTCGGCAGCAATGAAGCAAGCCAAGGCTATAGGGCTAGAGGATGGCGTCGCTGAGATTCAGAAAGCCATTGACCGAGTAGCTCAAAAGCAAAAGGTCTAGACAAGGATAACTAAAAGTACATTACATCTAATTCCTAATACACAATTCACTGCTTTTGCAAATACCCCGTCCACCATTCCTCGAATAGCCCCAACCCCAGACCGCCATCCAGTGCTAGATCGTCGGTTTCTTTGGTGCCAAGGCGGCAATCTCGTGGACGGGTTGTTGCACCAGCCCCAGTAGGTGGTGCAGCATCTGGAATGATGTGCTCGTGTGGAAGCGAGAGGATTTTCGCAAAAATGAGACACATCTCGTATTTTGTAAAGGGCTCATCGCCCGAGTAGTGGAGAATCGTGGGTATCGGTGTCTTTGAAGCTGCGATGAACTTGGCTCAGAACACATCAAGCAGAAACCATTGAGTTTACCAGACAAGCGGACGAGGAAATTGGCAATATCGACGACGTTAGTCGGGTAGCGGGTGGCGTAGTGGTCCATCTTGTATGTCTTCCCTGACTGATCTTTGACAACGTCGACTAGAATGTTCACAGCCGAGTCTGAGTTGTTCGGCGCTGGGCCATATCTGGATTAGAGTGAGAGAGAGCAAGCATCGTCGCGACAAAAGCCAACAGAACAGGTACGCGAAGGATGGCGGCAGCGGCGCCTTGGACACTGAGAATGCTCAGCTCTCCGTCACGCTTCGTGCGGCCGTAGAGTTGGAGTGGGTTGGGGCTGGCATCGGGAGCGTATGGTGGGGAGGTGCCGTCGAAGACATAATCTGTGCTGATTAGTCTCGTTCGGGGATAGATGAGGTATTACCTGTTGAAATATAGATGAGCGTGAAATCCAATGATTTCGCGAGTTGGGCAAGGTGCAAGGGAACATCAGCATTGAGCTGTGTTGTCTTTTAGTTGAGGTTCAATAACAAATGCTCAACAGCACCTTTTGGGTGCCGTCTGGGTCCTTCTCAGCGACATCGGGTCTCCGCTCTGCCGCACAATGAATGACCCCTGCAAAATATGCTAAGTTCAAGGTGGTGGTCAGGTAATGTTGACCTCACAGTCTGACTTGAAGTCTCTCAGCGTGGATTCGAGCTTGTTTTGGTCCAAGAGATCAAGCTGCGTGAGGCCATTGCCTGATCGGGTGAAGGAAAGCGCTAGAACTTGAGCTTGGCCCTTGAAAGCGTTGCGGATGGCAGATCCAAGGACTCCTGACGCGCCTGAAGTGGTGGACGTAGTAAGGACCCTTAGAAGAAGCCAGTTGCGGGCACTCGCCAGTTATCACGACTTTGAAGGTCATCGCGAGAGTTGGTATTGTGTACGTAATTGACGTCAGCCAATCGTTGCACGTGCACGTGGATCCTCTCCACCTCTCTTTCGAGCTCGTTCAAGTTGGGCAGCACCGTTTCCAATGCCCTGAGATATGCCTGCCTGCTGTGGGTCTGGCCGAAAGCTATCCATGTGGAAGACAGCACGCGGGATAACATGCATTTATATGTTCTCCTCAATCGGTTGCCAAGTCGTCATCAAGTTCCCGGTGCAGACACCGCGCATTCATATTTCCTCGCTCATTTCCGACGCTATCGACGTCACTGCTGAAGGCTTGCCCTTGTGGCCACAAGATCTTCTTTTTCCCCACTCCAACCCCAAGCGCTTGATATGCTGCGAATGTCTAATAAAGCTGGGGGCCACAGGGGGGCCGAGGAGTAACGGGCCGGGTATTACTTTTAGTCGAATTTGGGTCACCGCTGGCTATAGGTTCGACGTCGACAAACACGGCGATCATGATCAGATATATTTGCCTCTGTGCCTGAAGACGCTGCGCAGTACCAAAAACCCTTACTTGCCTAGGGTCAAGGTGTGTTTCCTGGTCAAGAGACTCTGTAAACATGAGCGGACCAATAAAATCCAGCACTCTGAATCCCACTTGTGTCTAACTTGAATAGTGGTGCTCTTCCTTGCCGTCGCTTGCAAACTTACAGTTAGTTTCAGGATGCTTGATGGTGACTGGAGTAAGTAGGAAAAAAATTGCATCTTGGGTGGTGAGAATACTTTGCTGAACGTACCTCTTGGAATACGTCTTTCACTCGACAACATGCTGCTTGAAACTCAAAATAGAGCTTCTATTCCTCACGTTGGATCACCATTGTCGATAGCGCGTCTTGGCCTGGAAAATACGAGGGATTCAGGCTGTCCATTTTACCCTCGACCTCAACCTCAACCTGTGCTCTGCACGGTGGACACTTTTTGATTGTTTTGACTGATAATCACTGGCAGCGTCAATGTGATTGGGTAAAATAATACCTCCGGGCCAACTGTTGTCAGGGAAGACCATGAGAGCAACAAACCAAGATGTTGGTACCGCGCCCTCCGTCAGCTTCTTTTAGCATAACGGCTTCTGATGACTTCTATCCACTTCCCCTTTGGATAACCAGTCAACGTTTCCGCCGGTACTTATATTGTGGACGCACTCTAAGCGACAACCTTCCCTTCCCTTCCCATGGCGCCTCCAAGCAGTCTACGGAGTGTTCGCAGTACGCGGGTTCGCGCGCTCAGCGATGCTTTCCCTCCGTCGAGCATGCCGAGTCTCCCGACCCCCACCACTCCCTCGTATTCTCATGTCTCCAGTTACCGGTTGGTTATATTTATGGTTTGCCTGCTTCGCGAATTTGACTCGGATGACGCAGTTCTCTGCAAATGGAGCTTTTGGTCTACTCGCCGAGTGTAAAGGTGGTCTCGAGTCCCTGGAGCACCAACCACACTCTTCCGGTCTTTGGTGATCACGACGTCGTTGGGGGGAAAGTCATTTTGGACCCCAGCTGCCAGTCTGGACGGCTAATATTGACGGTATGTGCAGTCCGTCGCCCCCCACTGCGGTTGTGTTGATTATATAAAAAGATCGAAGGCGCGTTCACGTACAACTCGACAGAGAAAACGGAAAACAATACTCCATCTTATGAGTCGTGCCCTGAGAAGAAACGACATGTCTTTTTCTCTTCCTCAAAAGTCATCCAAATCTCTTCGTCTGACAATTCGCCGCGTTCTGCGTTCCGTGATGTCTTCGTCCTGAAACGAAGGCCAAGTGGGTCCAGTATCAAATCGATGGTACTTGAGCCACGCGTTCATGGGTTCTCGTTCGATCTTCCACGGAGTCAACGATCAGGGGAAGAGATGCCGCCCACCTTTTCCTACTCGGATCCTAAAAGTGCGCCATTCGAGGTTGTCTATAAACTTTCCGCTCTTTGGGAGTCATCGGACATCACCGAAAACCCTTCATTGTGCGTCATCTAGTTGCTGAAAGCGTGTTTTCTTCTGACTGGTGCTTTTGCAGTCTCGATGTCCCAATTATCATGCATCAAGACACCGACTTCCACTCGGTTGATGTCAAGCCTGACAACTCGACCTCTTGGTTAGAGATGCCGCTCAAATCTGATAGGCCCACCACTTTCCGTTGTGCTGTGAGTATCATTGAGTTGTGGTCTTTGATCTGTTCTGAGAAAAATCCAGGTTACATTACCGACGTCTGTCACTTTCTCTCGCGCTGCCTCTATTCCATTCTTTGTCGTTTTCACCACGACGCCACGATCTTCGCCACTTGCTCGCGAAATTGCCGCCGACGCGACCATTTCTATCACCGTCTTCTCTCAAATAACCATCACAGAGCCTGCAGTGTTGCCCATCACTCCGCCACAGACCCCACAAAGCGAAGAGTCGTCCTCAGACTCCTCCTCGTTCCATCAAGGCTCCAGATTGCTTCGTCGAGTCCGCTCCCGCCAATCACCATGGTCAGCTCGCTCTACGGAAGATAGTGAAAAGGACAAACCACTCCCGCGCCTCCCAACCCAAACCGCCTTCACCACTACTCAGACGATCTATAACGGCATTTCCATTGGGTTCCCCAAACGCCCACGACATCAACATGGGCCTGAAAAGCACCCGTCACTGCACGCCCATCAGGCACTCCCTGACGGCTTATATAAGTCCAAAATTCCACTTGATCGTGAAATGCTCCCCAGCATAGACTGGGCAAGCGTTTCCGTCAAGTATTATATGGACGTTTCTGTTCTCTTCGGCCAGGAGGAACTACGCGGGCGCGTCCCTCTGCGGATAATCTAATAAAATCACCATCGCTGCTAGTCACCACATTCGTTCTCGTCCACTGCTCATCGTCACACGCACTCGTTTGGTATTATTATTGCTTTGACTACTACAGCCTGTATCATTTGTATAGTTCGCATACGCATTTAGATTTAGTCTTCAACCCGGAATACATTTTGCATTATTTGACTCTACGGGAATTGCCTTTTCTGGAAGTTCGTGACCGGAATTGTTTGCTCCCACTCCCTCACTTGCGCCGTCGTCGATGGAACGACCCTCGTCAAGATGGCAGATAATGCCGGACGGGAAGACGTTCTATAAACGACAGCAACTCTACGCGATTCCCGGCAAGCTGCCCAACCTCAGTGACTACATCGTGGCCGGATGCCGCTATGGTGGTCCTATAGGTGATTCATCTCAATGCGTGCCCCGCAGAGAGTTCACCAACGGCTTTACAGCACTCATGCGCGACCATACGAAGCTCGTGGCGCTTGGCCGGACGGGACCTATCAGCACGAAAGCACAAGTCCAAATATACTCCCCTGCCGGCGATGGATTATTACTCTTCACTGTGGATATTCCTCTATTCTCCTTGAAAAGAACGCGCCATTTTAATAGTACTTTAGTGGGACCAAGGAAAAATCATACGTTTCGGCTGGACGGCGGACGAGCGACTTGCAATTCTCAATGAAGAGGGCATATACCGATTGTACGACCTACAAGGCGACTACCAGCAATACTCACTGGGCAGCGAAGCTGGAGAGATGGGTGTCATTGACGCGCGGATTCACGATAACGGACTTGTTGCGCTGACTGGCTCGTTAATGTTGTTGGAGGTCAAGGGTTGGGAGGGAGCTCGTCCTCTGACTCTGGCTAACCCTGGTGAGTATCCGTCGAGTCTTTGCATTTTTATGATACCAAAACTCAACTAGGTCTCTCACAACCACCCAATTCTTGGGCTGTCATACCTCCCGACTTGAACATTTCCCGACACGTCGAAGTCCTGCTTTCTGTCGACTCCACAATCTTCAGCGTCGATAACCTCGAAAGCGTAGACCAGCGCCTTTCCCATGGTCCTTTTACACATATATCTCCCGCTCCCAACGGCAAATCCCTTGCCTTGCTGAACTTCAACGGAACACTGCTTGTTATCTCAACCGATTTCCAGCGCACGCTGGCCGAGTTCAAGACAAAGGATGTGGTCGGGGCCCAAGGTCCTGTCCGTCAGGTTGAGTGGTGTGGCATTGACGCGATCTTGGTTACTTGGGACAATATGGTTGTGGTTGTTGGACCATTTGGAGATACCCTCGAGTAGGTCAGCTCATTCTTCACAGCCCCAGCACAACACTAACATCAATTCGTAGATACTACTATACCGGACCCACTTTTGCTGTTACTGAACCTGACGGCGTTCGTGTCATTGGGCCTGAAGTCTGCGACTTGATTCAAAAAGTCCCGTGTAAGTTTATTCCATCTGCATTGTTTGCGTACTAATTTCTTCTTAGCTGCTTCTACGTCCATATTCCGACCTGGATCGACTTCTGCTTCAGCCATTCTTTACGACGCATGGGAAAGCTTCTCGCAACGGTCTCCCAAAGCTGACGAGAATATCCGGAGTATCCGTCCAGAGCTCGCCTCAGCAGTTGACGAATGCATCGAAGCTGCTGGTCAGGAATGGGAGCCCTATTGGCAACGGCGGCTTCTCAACGCTGCCAAATTCGGTCGAGGCTTTCTCGATCTTCACAATCCCACCGACTTTATTAACATGGGACAGACTCTGAAAGTGCTGAATGCTGTGCGATTCTTCGAGATAGGGATTCCTCTCACATATCTACAGTAAGCATTTCCTGCAATTGCCATTGTCGACCAACTCAACTCGGTTGCTTCAGATACATCTATGCGTCTCCGTCACATCTAATTACTCGACTCACAGCAAGAAACATGCACCTTCTCGCGCTCCGAATATCCACGTACTTGTCCATGAAACCTCACGCAGTCCTTAGACATTGGGCTTCTGCTAAGATCATGCGTTCGCGGCCTTCGGCGACTGGCACTGGCGGGGATGGGGACCTTGGTAGCGGTGATGAGGAGGTTTGCAGAATGATTGTCGAGAAGTTTGAACAACTGGGCGGTGGCGATGTTTCCTACGCCGAGATCGCGAAGCGGGCTTGGGAAGTTGGTCGAGGGGGCCTTGCTACCAAGGTATGCTGCTTCTTATTTTTGACTTTCTAATCAGCTGGGTTGTTTAGTTGTTGGATCACGAGCCCAGGGCGTCAGACCAAGTTCCGCTTCTTCTGAGTATGAAGGAGGATCGACTTGCTCTCATCAAAGCTGTCGATAGTGGAGACACTGATTTAGGTGAGGCTTTAATTTGTAATAGTAGCGGATGCTCAGATTGTTGGCTAGTATATCATGTTCTCCTGCATCTCCACAAGCGTCTCCCGCTGGGCACTTTCTTCCGGCTCATCGAAGACGGCGGCTCGCAACTAGCACCTGCAAGTAGACTGCTTCAGGTTTATGCGCGCGAACAAAATAGGACGATGTTGCGTGACTTTTTCTACTCGGATGATAGGCGTGTAGAAAGCGCTGTCCTATCGCTGGACGAAGCAGCGACCATGCAGGTACTATATTTTCCTGCTGTCGGTTTGAAACACTTCTGAACGCTTCTTAGGATCCTACAGCAAAGATTGACGCGGTACGCGCAGCTCAGAAGTTCTTTTCCGAGGACAAGGATCGGAATTTTGAATCCAAGGTACGAGCTACCTGCAACTCCGGAATTTTTATATAGCGTGACTCTAGATGATGGATGAAAGTGCGCGGCTACTCGCGCTGCAACAACAGCTCGAGAAGGAGGCTGACGGCAAGGTCGCGTTCTTTGGGTTGAGCATCAACGAAACAATCCGGGCCTGTGTCACCAACAACCTCGCCAAGCGGGCTGATAAGATCAAAACGGACTTTAAGGTGCCCGACAAGCGGTGAGTTCTCTTCTTTTCTGGCGCTGTCCCCGCTCACGTGTGTGATGACAGATTCTGGTATGTCAAGATGCAGGCGCTGGTAGCGGTCGGCGACTTTGATGGTCTAGACGCCTTCGCCAAGTCGAAACGCAGTCCGATTGGCTATGAGCCATTTGTTCGTGCGCTCGTGGACGCGGGTCATCCGAAGGAAGCAATACCGTTTGTGGGCCGATGTGATTCGCCAAAACGTGCAGATCTGTATGTTGAATGCGGAGACTGGCGACTAGCAGGGAAGGAGTGTAAAGAGCGGGGGGACAAGGCTAAGCTGGAGTCAGTTTATTCTCACCCTTTTCCTCGTTCTCATTTGCTTCTTTCACAGAGCGATCCGCCAAAAGTGCCCCAACTCTTTGATTGCTCGCGAGTTGGACCAGTTATTAAGTTCAATGAAGTAGGTAGTACAGTGTGTTGTCGACATTGGTTATGCATCCTTGGTGTCAATTTCCGACCCTTCATCGTCTTCCTCCACATCCCTTCGCGTCGCATATGGCAGCGGCACCTCTCGGGTCGCCCGGTACTGATCAGCATTACCGATTTGCTCATTCTCGAGTCGATCTGCCAATGCACTCAAGTCAGTGTACAGTCGGTGGAGCATGGCCGCATGGAAAGCTCACAGAAATTCCACTGCCAGCGGCGAACTAGTAAATGCAATGAATAAAGATCGAGTGATATGCGGACCGTCTTTGCAAATTCAACTGACCTATTTCAAGCACGCCGACAATAAATGACCGCAGCATGGCGTCAGGGCCTCCGGCGGGGATGTAGAGAATCCAGAGAAAGCGGAGAAGCGTGTTGAGGACCTATTGTTGTGATCAGTTACCGCTCCCACGAAAAGACAAAGTCTTACTATTGCTACATAGTACAACTGCCAATGTTTGTCCAGAAGATGTCACAGAACTTGGTGGATACTCACCGACGTGTGCGTGTAAATAAGGTCTTGCCGAAGCAGTTTGTGTCGCACATGTAGCCGCAAAACCGACCAGTCCATCAAGAAATCCTGGTTTAAACTGAGCACTTGGTAACATCAGGCGAGAAAAGCGAACCCAGGCCAATGCATATGATGTCGCAAATGTGTTCGTGATAATCCACATAGCAAACGTGGCGTCGTAGTGACTGCCATGATGCCTCCAAAGAATATAACAGAACTGCGCCACACAACCCGCTCCATATTTTCCAGCGTTGATGAGATGCGTATGGACTTTGGAGTCCGCATAACGCTTGACACTTTGAACGAATCGCACGAGAAAAGGAAGGATCGCGAGGACGAAATTGAGCGGCCACAGATTTGACGAGTTGCCGCATTTTCTCCAATCCGAGTCCAGACCGTGCGAGTAGACGCAGACGACGAGGGGGATATTCGAAAGTGGAAAAACAAGGCTGCAGAATTGGTCCCTGAATACGTCGTTGTCAGCGCATGGGAGGGTCAAAAATTAGCATAGTTACCCCAGCCAGAAGTCGGTGAACTAATGGCAATGACGTCAGAAACGGAGAAATATAACAATAGGGACCCTCACCTCGACGCGACGAAGACCAGAACGTAGCAACTTGGCAGTGTTCTTGATCAACCAGTAACGAGACGATTTGAAGAGCAACGGAAACGGGTCGATGAGAAGAGCAGCCGTACATCCTAGCCATATGGCCGGCCATAGTGTTGGTGATATCATTGGGGCTCCGGTTCGCGAAAACGACAACCAAAATGCATAAGAAAGGCCAGCCAGAAGCACACTGGGGAGCTGTGATAATTTGGTCAATCCACAAACGCCCGAGAACGACTACCACAAACCTGCCAGTACTCGCGGTGGTCTAATCGAGTGCGCAGATCTAGCTCAAATATGAAAGTATAATTTATGCGGTTTCGAGACCATGCCTTGACACGTTAGCAATACAAGACACGACCACGTGATATATAGCTTACCAAAAGATTGAAGCCAATGAGGAGAGCAAAGAGAACTGGAACGAGAAAGACGCCAAATATAAACAACAAGCCATCCCATCCCGGGATGCTGTCTCGCGTAGATTTTTGTGAGGCGTATGCAACGCCTGATCCGAACGCGGCGAGAGCTGATCCGATCGCAATCCCACTGCAAAATGTGCTGTTGTGGTGCGATTTGTACTGAATTCCAGCGCGCAAACGCTGAAAAGCTTTTTGCGTGCTTCCGCGTTCAAAGGTGACAGCATATATGTGTTGCAACTCCTCCATCATGACCCGCAAAGTATCGTCAGAATAAAAAACGGTTGGTTCAACCTAGGATGTGGATTAATTAGCTCCTGATTCCACCAGAAATGAGTACTGGTCGCCTTTTCTTCCATGTATGCTCGTTGAGCGGGAATCTTCGTTTGGTTAGCGGCGAAAGGTGGAGCCAGTGAATTAGCACACTGACCTTGGTCGTCTTTTCAAATTTGGCTAGAACCCTTTGGGTAGCATAGATGTTCAAAATCTACACTAATGCGTCAGAGCCAGATAGTAAACGGACCAAATCCGTCTTACTCGATAATTGTTCAGCATTCCCAGAGCCCTATCAATCGTAAGACCAGGCCAAAGTGCAACAGCTTGAACGCGAAGCACACCGGTAATGCTCCATGACTGCCTTTTTCAGTTTTCGTTTGGCCGCAAGATACTTTTCTGGATCGAGGCGCTCATCGAAATGCACCCCTTCGACGAATTCACCATGCGGCTTGCTGTCTGTCGAGTTTATTTCGGCCGTATTCGCCGCTGGTTTCGACGTCAAGTTGACCAGCGCACGTATTCGTGAGCTGAGCGGGTTTAACATTTTCCTCCACCCGGGGGAGGGCTCGGAATTAGCTGCCTAAAATGAACATTAGTACGATCATAAGAAAAACCCTGAAAAAAAATCACATCGAAACGCCTCCGATGCTCGTTCAGCTCGCGGAGTTGGAGCTCCAGCTCTTGGTTCCTGGTTTTCATGATTTTTTGCCGATCTTGATAGAAGGTTTCGACCTTGAAGACCTGCTCATCCAGCGCGATAAAGAAAGATAGTTCATGTGGGGACAATAAAGGCACAAGTTGGTGCATAGAAAGTTGGGCATAAGGATGTCTTCGTAAGGGATCAACTATTGACAGGCTGTAAATACCTGCCTGGCGTCATTCGAAGGTATGAAACTCACTCATATTCGAGACATTTTTGAAGATCCGACTCGTGGGGCTGAGGGGTGCGCCTGGGCTCGGTGGCGGCCGCGCTTGTGAGGTATTGGTCCATTGACGGGACACTACTCGATATATTTATTAGCGGTGAATAACTGGAATGGGCGAAACTTGCAGTGGTTGGAATTGATTCGTGCCAGGCGACCACCAGTTGTTACAGTCTCCCCTCCGGGGCTGGGAGGCACCAAATGAGATCGATTCGTCGGTTGACGGACAACTACCCCCAAAAAATGAGATTAACACAGTTACACAAGTAGAGTGAGGACATACCAAGCTGGGGTAATACGATACGGGGGTTTCGCGAGGCATTCCCGATGCCGCCTGGGCTCGGAGGTGGCGGGTTACTCTGTGAAGTAAGAGTTCGATGGAAAGATGGACGCCGATCTGCAAGGGGTGGACGGATACTGGGGCCACTGACGTCCAAACGCAGTCGAGGTGGATTCGGAGCAGCTTGAAAAGCGAGGTCACGCCTGCTCGTCTCCATCGGCATGTTCATCGAGAAACTCTCCTCCGACGAATTCTCTCCAGACTCTGATTTTATCACAGAGAGCATGGACGCAGCGCCGTGATGACCCAGCTGCGAGTTCGAATACGAGTCGACGGGATAAAGCGCGCCATCATGCATGGCTTGCCGGATAGCACGCAGTCGTTCTTTAAACAGTCGGTAGTCACTTTAGTACAAGGTCATTCGCACAAAAATTCAGGGAGAAATAGAGGGAAATGCACACATATAAGCTCGCTTCCACTCTGGAATCTGGATATGACGCGTCAATTCTTGGTCGCGTGAGTAGCACTGGGCACACACCTGAGTGTCTTCAAGGTATCTTCATCAACATCAGAGATGTTTCTGACCGCTTAGAAGGGAGGGCGGACCTGGTAAACTTCATCTTAGACTCCACGATCACAGAAAAGAAAACAGTTCGGTCGGCGTCGGTAGGGACGCAGACGCGAAAGATTCAATGGGCGCAGTTGCGGTTGGGGCTTTGCTGCTCGCATCTCCAGCGGAATTCATTAGTTTTATGGAGGTGGTGGCTTGCACGTTCAAGGTCAAGACGAAGTCTAAACGGATCACAAGCGTGGAAACCCGGAAATGAATGAAATCATTGCAACAGACTTGAAGCTTTACAACAATGAGGAGGGGAGCAAAAAAGCTGTAAAGCAGGCGCGACGAAGGGTATCTACACCTAAACTTCTATCGCACCTCGTTGCCGCCGCAAACTCAAACCACGTTGGGGCAGCCACCTGGGCGACATTTTTCTCTCAAACTCATCATCCCTCTCAGCACGCCGCTCGTCCAGCGAATAGGGCAAAGGCACTTCGCGTGTTGCACGGTACTGGTCCCTGTTACCGAGCTGCTCGTTTTCCTAGACACAGGATAAACACGCTGTAGTGAGCCACTGTGTGCTTCTTACCAGTCGATCTGCGTAGTTTTAATTCAACATGAAACAAAGAGGGAGTTAGGCGTACAGAAATTCCATTGCCAACGTCTCAGCATCTCACAGCAAGCGGCGATAAACGACCTTAGCGTCATATCCAAACCTCTATTGGGTATATAGATCACCCAAACGAATCTTAACAGGGTATTTGAGATCTGGGTAAAGGCCGTTAGTTGTGCTCTCGGGAACAACAATTTGAACAGTACAATAGCAAAGTAGTAAACCTTTAATGATCAGGACTTGAAAGACATCATAAGCAAATTGTACTCACGTAGACATGGCTGGAATATAACAGCTCCTTTCGCAGAAGCGGGTAATTCTCATGCAACTTGAAGATCGACCAATCCATGAACAGGTCCTGAGCGACATCAGCCAACTTTCGAAGTGGAAGAATGATTACCCGCCCATGAGCCCGCGTAGATGGAATAAAGCGTCTGAAAGAGACACCAAGTCATAAAAGTGGCGCCATATCCGCCCCGATGCCTCCATAAGAAGTAGCACAGGTATGCGATTATACCGCTGAAATATTTCCCAGCATTCACCAAGTGAGTACCCACTCCCGAGTCCGCGTAACGTTTGATGCTTTGTACAAATCGAATCAAGAACGGGAGGATGGCGAGGAAGAAGGATAGAGGCCAAAGACGCGATGTCGCTCCACATTGTCGCCAGTGACTATTGAAGCCGTCATCATACAGACAGCCCACAAGGTAGAGGTTCGAGAGGGAGAAGACGAGACTGCAAAACTGATCGCTGCCAAGAAATGAGTGACAAGCCAGAAGACTAAAATAAACAATACCCCATCCAGAAATCCGCGAACTACCGCAAGTGAGAAAGCAGCTAATGATGGATGAAGGACAGCCTCACCTCTACTGGCCGTGTCCCAGATGTCATCAGTTTACCGAGAGACCGAAGAAACCACCATCTTGACGGTTTGAAGATGAGTGGAAGCGGGTCCAACATTATGACACCAGCGAAACCGAGCCAGACAAGCGGCCATATTGTCGGGTCTACGGACGGCGCACCGATTTGAGCAAATGAGAGCCAAAATGCACCACAAAGTGCTGCAAACAGTAGACTGGGTATCTAAAAAAATCAAAACGCGCACACGTGATATGAGATGATTACCTCGAAATATTCGCGATGATCCATTCGGGTCCGCAGGTCGAATTCTGATTATAATGAGCATAAAAACGCAGAATGCACATGTGTACCGAAGATGAACACGTAGTTAATTCGTGTATTGGACCAAATAAGCACATTAATGCCCACCAAAAAAGAGAACACGACAGGTATAAGAAATGTCGCGTAGACTAATAGGAGAGCATCCCAGCCCGGTATGGCGTCCCGCGTGGCTTGTTGATAGCCTAAAATAAAGTCAGCCCATCAGTGACATCGACAAAAAGGACCGACTGTAATATAACCCAGACGCTAATGCAGGAAGAGCAAGTCCGACCAAAAGCCCAGACCAAAACGTGCTGACATGGTGGCTCTTATGCATCGGGCCAAGTCGCAGCCTAGATCAATATGATTGAGACCAGGGAACGTGACCGTAGAGGAATAAGGAACCTTTCCAACGCCTTTTTCTTGTCTCCGTGAGCTATGAAGGCGAATTAAACACAGATTACTCCGTTGATAGCCACTTACTGAACCGTATCGCATACATGGCTTCCATCTTGTCCATCATTACCTTCAAGTTCTCCTCCGCTGAAGCAAACGTTGTCTTTTCCACCTAAACAGAATGAATCGTAAGTCATTGTTGGATTCACTTGTGAAGGAAGTCGCCTTTTCACTATTGTACGCTTTCTGAGCCGAGATCTAGAAGGCGTTACCTGACCGAGCTACGCGTTCAACGTAAATATACCTTTGTTATTTTCTGGAATTTCTTCAGAGCCTTGCGAATACCGGTCAGGTTCAAAATCTGGCAGCTCGTATCAGTAGGAAAAACAGTGAGAACGGCCAACATACGCGATAATTCTGGAGCATTTCAAGACCACGGTAATGTTCCATAACGGCTTTTCTCAGTTTATGCTTTGCATCATGAAAGTCGCTCGGATGTAGCTGCGCCGTTCCTGGCGTGTGCGCTCCAGTAGCTGTCGTTTGCTCTGGTAGGGACAAATTGCTTGTTGAGAACGCGGGAGTTTCGGCTGCTTTGGAGCTGCCGTTGTAAACACCCTTCCCCTTGTCCTTGGAAGATGCCGTTTCCGCGACGCCGTCCTGAAGTCGCGTTTTTAGTTTGAGTAGAGCGTTTGCGTTAAGAGCTGTTGACCAAGCGCCAACAGAGTGGGCAGCCTTTGTCTACAGTTAGACGAGTTACAAGACAGCAATATGCCCATACATTGAACAGTTTTCGATGCTCATCCAGTTCGGCAAGCTGTTGCTCCAGCAGATTCGTAAGAAGTTTCATGTCATGTTCACGGGCTACATAGAATTTTTCGATCTTTTCGACTTCGGCATCAAGGGTCGTAAAGAAGGCCAGTTCGAGGGGCGATAGGAGGGGCAAGAGTTCACGAAGCGGGAGATCCGAGTATGGATGTGGCTTTTGGCCACCGACTATACACATTGGTGAGTGAGTGAATGGCCGGATATTGGGCACGGCTTACCGAGGAGAGTGATCCTGCGAGAGAGCCTCGAGTTGCTTGACGAAAACATTCGTGTGAAGGAAGCAGTACGTCGCGCGCTGGACCCAATCGACGCAGGCATGGTAGTAGATCGGTGAAATGGGTCTCGGCGTTGCGACGACTCTCCCGGGAAGTCCGGAAGCGAGTCGTTCAAGTTGGTCGGAGGCTGCTGCCCTTCGGTCGATTTGGCGACGGACAGACTCGAGCGAGGCGAGTTGGGTATATCTGTCTGCGCAACCGAGACTTGCGATGGGACAGTCAAGTTCGTGTTGATTCGTGAGGATATAGGGGAGATGGTTTGCTCTTGGGAGGCCATCGCGCGTCGAATGGCGGTAATCCGCTTCTTGAGCAGTCGGTAGTCGCTGCAAGTGCGCTCATTAAGAATCCGAGTTCCGGAGATGGGGCTTGCCACATACATATAGGCCCGTTGCCATTCGGGCGTCTAAACGCGGAAAAAAAAAGTCAACTCGCCATCATACTTCGCTGTGAGATGATATTTACTTGTGCATCTTCGAGGTATCTTTCAGCGCGATGAGAGCCTAGTTGCAGCAGGTACAGAGTACACACCGTGCAAATTTCATCGTGGTGGCGGTTGGGTATAGGCGTCAGCACATGATCCCAAAAAGGCAACGATGACGATCGGTTAGCCACAACTTCTCTCCTTCTTCTGCTTCTTGCTTCCCTTCCTCCCTCCCATGTCGACAACCAGGCTTTCTCTTCAAGCAACTGCATAGCTGATCAATCACTTGCAATATTTCGCGTCACTCAAAGACGGCAAGCGGGTTTCCATAAACCATGTCAACGCTTAATGTAAACCCTCTAAATCCTGGACCATGTTCCTGGCCTGAAGCTGTGCTCGAAAGCCACCTGTACATCTTGGTGGCTCACCCCGACATTAATATTCACCGACAAGTGTTTCAAGTCTCTGTCTCGATGCAGTATCAAGCAACCTCAGCTTCCAAAACACGGAATATAGCCCGTTCCTGGCTCGCGTCTCTGACACTGTGTGCGACGAATACCCGCGACAGTGACACAAACAATTGCTCGAGACTGCAGGACTGGACGCCGCCGTCCAAAGGGTCCTGGCAATAATCATAATTCCCGTCAACATCGCGTTCTACGTGAAGTCCAGCGCCATGCCAAGCCTACCTCCCGCTTTTACCTGAGTTAGAATTGAATCAGCCAAGGTACCCCAGCTGCCCCGCGCAAAATGAAGGTATTCACTTTAGATGTTTCGCCGCGGCAAGTTTTCGGAGAGCTAGTCTATCCTCATATGGACAGGCCTACACTATGTGTATAAAAGCCCGCCTAAAATGCAGCTTCAAACCAACCTAGCCGCCATGAACCCCACCACCTTCAAGCTCTTCTCTCTCCTCGTCCTACTTACGGGTGTGCTCGCGGCTCCTCAGAGCACTGGCGACGACGCCGGCGTTCCTCTCTACGGCACTTGTAAGTCTTTTTTTAGACGACTCTTGTTCGTCTCCTCACTTGGAACTAGGTGGAACTATCATCGGCACGGTGCGTTGACCATTGCTTCACAGTTGTCGTCGTCGACTGAAACTTCTCTAGCAACCTTGTGAGTCTCTTTTGCTCTGGGTATACCACCTGACAGTTTTGTAGGTGCCAACAAAGACGCTGTCTGCTGCTATATCAATCCAGACAATGGAATGTAAGGCAATCTTGTCGCTTGGATTCCAAATTCTGATTACCTGGCTTTTAGTTGTCTCCCAAAGAAAGTGTGCAAGGCCATCCAAGGGTTGTAGAGAGAGACAAATGTATTAGTCATGATCATGAACAGATGTGCAGAAGTTCAAGGAGAGCAAGGGGTAGCGATAGCAGCAGCAAAAAGAAGGGGAAAACAAGCAATTTGTACGGCGAAAGAGATGAAGAAATCAAGTTTTTTGTGAAAGCATACGTTGCGTATTTTTTGGTGCTGTACATACCATAAATGATCCCAGCCTCCCCACCCGCGACACTGCTTGTTCATCACACAACGCAACCCAACAAAGACGGTTATTTATTTGTGGGCTGGCCAACACCCCGGCCTGCACCGCGTCCACGCCCTCGGAAGTCGGAACCACCACGACCACGGCCCTCTCCAGCACCACGTCCTTCACCCATAGGTCCACCACCCCGGGGCCGACTGACAGGTCGCTCGTTTCGCTCTTTTCGCGTCTCAACCGAGATCCTACGAAAAAGCAAATCAGCAAAAAATGGAAACAAGACAATTGAAAGCTACCTCAAGTTTCCGCCTTCGCCACAGTCAATCCAGACACCACCTTCACCGCCCTGGGATGGCGGCAGTGAAGCTACAATGGCACGTCGAGCCGCATCGACTGTCGTGAACTCCAAAAAGGCACAGGCCTTGCTGCGGACTACGTCGACTTCTTTCAACGGGCCAAACTGATTGGAGAGATGGTTTGTGAGTAGCGTGTTGGAAATGGGATCGACGACGCCCTTGACAAAGCAGGCAGCTGTTGTGATACTCATTGCAGCAGTGTAGTTGGGATGCTGGCCTTGAGGGGCAGGCGGAGGAGCATGACGCTGTTGGGGAGGGGGTGCTGGCGATTGTTGTACTGGCGGAGTTGGCGCTGATGAGGCGACTTCGGTAGTACCACGCGAGTCTTGAGCGACTGCAGCACCCCATTTCTTTGAGTTGGCAGCTGCCAAGTTGGCCCATGTTTTTGGCTGAGGCGGGGCAGCAACGGGGGCAGGCGCAACTGGTGCAGTCGTCGCTGGTGGCGGTGCAGCTTGAACTGGGGCTGGGGAGGGAGTTGCAACAGGTGGAGTATGAACGCCGTTTGGTTGTGGAGTTGTGGGCGCTTGTTGTTGAACTGGCGCGGGCGGTTCGGGTGTTGCAACCTTTGGAGGCGGCTCAGGAATTGGTTCAGGCTCTTCTTCTACAGGAGGGGGAGGAGTCGGCTCGCGCTCTGGCACCGGTGGCGGTGGTGGCGGAGGAGTCGGCTCACGGGGTGGCTCCGGAATAGCGACAGTGATGGTCTCGACGACTGCAACGGGCTCAGCGTCAGCAACGTCGCTCGCTTCGTCATCAACAGTCTCCTCCTTCAGGAACCGGAAGATATCGTTGAGGACAAAGTAGCCGTTGGGCTGCTCAGCCAGGAAAAAAGTCTGCACGAATTTTCGCCATGGGTCAGAGCGATTCGACATTTCACCGATGACCTGGATGATAATGCCCCCATCCGCAGATGACTGCGCGTCAACAGAGTGGATGAACACTTTGCAGTCCTGGAACCCAATTGCGGTGATCTTTTGGTGGATTTCCTGTCGTATGTCAGCCAAACCAACAACGACGCGTCATACGCCCTCACTCACCTGTTGCCCGAGACAAGGTTTACCGTCGTCGCCCTCAGTACCATGCATAAAGGTGGACTTTTTAGTGTAGAATTGGTGCAAACGGTCGGGTTGTTTGTTAACAAAGGTGTAATATTGAGGAACGAATTGCCATCCGACTTCGGAAGGATTGACTGAGCGGTGCGCGGGAGAGGTCATGCTAGTTAAAAACGCGTGAGTAGCTGAGAATGAGGCTAGAAGGATGAGCGCACATGAATTAAAGGAAAGAGAGATTCTAGGGAGGTAGTACAGCGTAGGAGCAGCAAAGCAAAAAGGTCACGCACTGTCACGGCTGATTCATCCCCTCCCCTCCAATCAAGAGCGACGGACCTTACAGCTTTGCGACAGCCTCAAACACTTGGAAGTGCGAAATGCGAGTCAAGCACATGTAACAATACGCTCTTCAGTCCATTCTTGTGGGAGAATACAGAATGTTGTCAATCAAGTCAGCGACATAACTCGATTCCTCAAACGCAACATTGCATCTTGTTTACTGTTTCCGAATACATCTGCTGGATCCTTTCTAAATTGTAGGCTGAACCTATCGTCAAGCTTATGCAGCAAAACGTGCCAGTCTTTCCGGCAGACAAGCCACTACACAAACCTCCCGCATGAACTCGCGTCTTTCCGCATTTTCTTTGATCAGCAAATCCCAGGCAAGATTCTGATATTCGCGCAAAGGAAACTCGTACCCCTCAGCCTCTCAAGCGATAGTGCCTCCGTTTTTGCGACCATCTTCTCTTCTGAGCCAACTCCAGCAACGCAAGTACATCGCTTCCGAGTCTGGTCTAGCTGTCATAGGTACCGCTGCGCAACTAATAAAGCACTTAGTTCCAGCTTCGCTAGAGAGTTGTTGGAGCGATATTCAACCCAAAACCTTTCATTACCCTCGAACAAGGAAATTTTGCGCCTTCAAAAAACCCTCGAAGGTTGGTCGGTTACTCTACTCTTTGGTAGACCTGTATGCCCATTGTAGGATCCAGAAGCTCTGTCGTTTTTGTTATGGTTGATGAACGGCTGTTAAATCTCGCTCGCTTTTGGGATCCAATATGTATGGTACTTACTTAAAATGCAACCCTAACGTAGTCCTCCTTCGAGAGTGATAAATATTTTCGGCGCACAATTGAATTGAAGAAAAAAAAGTCCTCCTCAGAATGCCCCCGATTTGCCGTGCAATAACTTCCATCGACGGATCAAAGCGTTAGAGATCATCTCGAGACTCTTCTCTTGTCTACCAACATTGCACAGTCTCCAGACAGTTGGCGACGGGTGCAGACCATTACCACTGCCAGTCGCTTTCTCCTCGGGTTGTTGCAGTGATAAGCCTGGAATGGCTCTCCCTCCTCGGTCCTCACCCAAATTCTGGACCATCTCGAACTCGCATGTCTGCCAACAACACGTCTGCTGCGATCCATTGACTTGGTGGTGACGCGTCGACGCGTCGAAAGGGCCTCCAAAAAGAGCTTAGCGCCCCGGTCTTCAACTTCTGTTGCTGACCAAACAAGCTTTTGGATTTTCCGCGTAGACTTTGAGGGTTCCACCCTGACTTTCCTTCCTTACGACGCCAAACAAGGCGGGAAACTGGAGAAGCGCTCTCACGGATGCATGATGTCGTCGAATCAGAAGTCGAAGCCTGAGTTATTCCTTGCGCCTATTTAGTCCGAGCTACTGCACCTAACTGGTCTCTCTACTTTCCTCCAATATGGCTTCCCCTCTCTGCGTCACCCCCATCGTCTTTGACTGCCCTCCTGCTGAACATGACCCTCCTGGCCGCGTCCTCAAAATGTCCGCGAAATGGTACTGGACTGACGAGTCCTTGGCAAACGATGATGGCCTCAGTCTCTTGTTCGCCCATTGCATCGGATCGCGTGCGTCTATACTCCCCCAACTGTCAGTCTCCCTGGTCTGACCTTCCGCTAGACAAAGAACAATGGGAACCAATAATCGAATCATGTTTTGTGAACCAGCGCAGCAAGCCCCGACACCAACGCATCCGCGAAGCCTGGGCATTCGACTGGCAGTCCCATGGGGACTCTGCGGTACTCAATTGCGACCTGATAATGAATACGCGGCAGATGGGTGTCTGTAAGACCCTCTCTTTATCAATCATGCACAAGTTTTTTTTTACGCCATAACCAGCTGCGTTCGAATATGCTGCCGCTATCAAGGCCTTTGTCCGCTCTGCTCGTATGCAAGGAAAGCGAATGGTTGCTATTGGACACTCAGCCGGTGCCGCTGCGATGTGGGTAGATCCTTTTAATGATTCATTTCCGAGTCGTCTTCTACATGAAATGACGTAGCCACGCAGGCTGCTCGCCGCATCCGACCTCCCCAGAGCAGGCACTGCCTACCCCTACCAGTCTATCGTCCTCGTCGAGCCATCCCTCGCCTCGCCAAAGATGTTTTTCAAGCATATCTCCCCCCTCCACCCACCGCTTGTCGCAGCAACACAGATGCGACGCGCGAAATGGGCTTCGAGGGAGGAGGCTGCCTCATGGTTTGCCCAACGGCGACCATGGAAGGCTTGGGACAAACGAGTCGTCAGGACGTTTGTGGTAAGTTTGCTATCTTCGCTTCCCGCAAACGACTGATCATCTACTTTCTAGGAACACGGCCTCGTTGAGTCTCGCGGCTCAGTCCACCTTAAATGCGACCCGCGACAAGAGGCGCTTGCCTTCCCTGATATCGAGCCTCATTTCGCCGCCGTTGATGAGATGGGCCGAGTAAGCCGGGCAGTGCCCATCCATCTTGTGTGGGCTCGGAGAAGTGAAATACTGTAAAGCCGTTCCTGGCCCTGGCCTCGACCCCCGCCACTTATACTCTCTCACAGCTCGAAATCCGTGCAAGACGCATTAGTGGATGAGTCACTGGGCCGTGTTGCTGCCTCCGTTACGCGTGTCGATGGAGGACACCTCGTGAGTGTTCTTCTACTTCTTCTCCCGCGTCAGACTAAGCTTTTTAATAACTCAGGTCGTACAAGACAACCCCGACCTTGTCGCCCGCGTCATCTGTACTGCGGTTGACACTATAGGTGCCAATGCTGGACTCGACTTCGTGCCGGCACGCAGCAGGTTATGAGCCAACGACACACTAATGCTTTACGATCTTGGATTCACGAAGGATGGACATTAGCCCGCGTAGATACCTAGGACTGACACACAATGTATTACCTACATCTAAAAACATAGCAGCTAGTTTAGACTGCTTTGAGCACCAAACTTGGATGTTCAATCCGACTTTCTGGGTTTTTCTTGCTGACCAGCTTCGTTATCCTAGCTTTATCCCAATCGCGGGCGAACGACAGCTAACGACCACCGCATCGTTCTCCTATATCCTCGAGACTCGGGTCCTGAATCTTGCATCACATACGAGGATTTCCTGGCACACATTCAGTTCACCATGACTTCGTACATCAGGTCCAGAATAAGAAATGGTCAGATTTCCGTTCTTGACCTGCCACATGATATGTTGGCAGGCCGAGGGTTTCACAGCGGGCCTGCGAGGGCTCTCTCCAAACGTGAAGTTCGCATCCTTTGTGCCGACGGCAGCAAGTCGTACTCACCGTCATGGTCGGGATCCAAGCAGTCACGCGTTACTGGGTCGCGTGACACGCAGCAAGCTTAAGTAATGTTGCGCAAATCCCAATCACTTTCAAGCAGAGGCACTTTAACCCAACTGGTCCTTGCGACCTTTCATACATGCTACAATACTATGAATCTCAGAGATATAGAGCTAGGGGCGTTTTAGTCGGAAACTTTCATAAAATGCGGTTGTGGAGATCTTGTGTGGTCCCAGTGCGGCTGCTTTGATATCGCAAAGGTCTAAATTCATCAGCGATGCATCAGCTCTGACCAGCGTCGAATAATGAACGACTAACCTCGAAATGCGACGTTCCAGGGAAACCGCGACCAGCCGTGGCCGCTCCGATGTTGCTCGTGATCGTGACGGTAAGCGCATGACGCGCGGAGCCGAGCAACGAGTGTGGTATCAGGAATGGTCTGCAGCTCGTCCACAGACGGCCGCGCACTAAAGTCGCGCGACAAATTCCGCAGCGTGTCCTGGCGAACCTCGATAGGGAGGTTGGTGAACCCATGAGTGGATCTAATCTCCTTGCGATGTCGTTCCAACATTTCTTCCACATGCGTTGAGATCATGAGGAGGTCTTCGTGGGGTCGTGTGTCTCCCTCCTGTTTTCGCTTGGCGGCGAATTTGACGTAGTTGTCCCAAGGCGCAACAAGGTCCGCATCCAGCGGGGGCCTCGCCTCGTATTTGCTGAACAACTTCTCGAGTTCACAAAGTCCCCGATCCTTCCCTTCAACCGCTGCGTCAACCAGAACGTCCATGATAAACCGACGGCAAAGCGACGGGTTGTTGGGGTCAATTTTTCGCTGCAACGGCGGAGTATTGGATACTGACGCAAAGTTGGATCGCGGCTTTTGAGCGGATTTCCAAGTGGGGCCCTCAGCATGGGAAAATCGAGTGGCATCATCCTTGCGAGCCTGAACTTTCAAAACATGCCCTGTTTTAGCCGCATCAAGGATCGTATTGAATCTGCAAAATTATCAACATGTTTGCTGCAAGAGAGAGAGGGAAACAACAAACGTATACGCCACGCGAACTGTCTCGGAGTCGTCATAGCCTCGGGTGAGAACGGCGTTATCGTGGTATCCAGAAAATTGACCAAGCGCAGAAGGGTCCCGAAGAGCCGCGAGTAGATATTTCTGCAACCTATGGGCTTTCATTGACTGCGAGACGCCTACATTGTCGGCAAGAAACTTTGCAACGGTGGTCGAATCGCGGGTGAAACTTAGGTCGACTGCAGGTGGCTTGACAGAGAATTCGTCTGGCGCATTTCGAAACGGAACAACAACTTCGGAATCCCAGATCACGATACAACGATCGCCATCGTAGTCACCGGTGTGGAGTTCAGCTAGCGCTATGTGGGAATGACACGACTTGCCTCCAGCTAAGAAATCCAACAGCCGTCGTTGACCTTGGACAGAGCAGATAATCACGTCGACGATATCATGATACTCTGGACAGCGAACGGCTTTGATCTAGATAAAGGGTCAGTATTCATGGTAGAAACAAGACGAACGCTCACTTTGCGAACATCGCTTGGAACTTTGCATGGGTTGCGAGTCATCTACAAAATATTTAACCTTGATTTGACTTAAGTGGCTACACACTTACCAGAACATCTCCGAGAACGATATCAGTGGGTGGCCCTTCGGCCTGGACAAATTCTCGTCTCGAACTTTTGAAGTGTATTTCGTCCGGTCCTAGAATGCCCAAGTAGTCTAATAGCAGTTTGAGCAATGTTAAACAACGATAATAAAACAAGTCAACCTGGGACGACGAATGCGGCAGCACTTTGCGGTATATCGAAGTTGAAGTTTTGAGTTCTGAACAAGATTTTGGTTCGAGCCATTTGCTTCAGCTTGTCCCGGAGGACTGGCAGCGACTGAGGTGTAAAGCCACTATCTAAGAGGGTGTCAGTCATCGCATTACGTAAAATATGAACAGACCGAGCAACGCCATAACGGTCTCAGCAAGAGAAGACGGGCACCCCGAGATGTAATCCGGCCACCATGCCACGGACCTTTCCTGAACCGCAGCTTCGAAGGTATCGTCTTCCACGTCGTCCACCTCCTCATGTTGCTCGAAGCCATGAATGCGCGCGTCGCTCCTTAGCTCGCGAAACCGTCGCGCTGCATAGACATTTTCACTCTTCTCGACCGCCCTGTAGAGCTCCGCCATCTGCTGGAACGAATCCAGATCCTTGTCATCAGTCTTGGCCCATGACAGCAGGCTTTCCACACCAGCTGCAAGATGTGTAGCTTGAAAACGCACAAGTACGTCTGCTGGTACTCCATTGTGTTCTAAATTGATCATGACCTCTGCAGACAACCGAGCGGGAGTTTTGGTGCGGGAAACCCGGAGGAGATCGACAGTTGAATTTGCTAAATGTGCTTGCGCAGAGTGGTCATAGACAATTTTGACTTGAGAATCCTTGCGGAACGCAATCCGTGATGCATTGGAGCTGTCATTCGATTGCTTGACGAGCAATAACATTCCCTTGTATCACGTAAGCGCTGGTGCGGTATACAATGAGAAGGAGCAAGCTACCTTGCGACCTCCCTGACGGACTTGGACTGCACAAGGTAGTGTTTCGAGCTTAAAATCATGCTGTAGTTTCAGATTGAAAAAGAAATTGGAGAGGCCGCAACCGTCGGTCATAACGCTGTCCGTAGAGGCAACTGGATATGTTATTAGCAAAGCGACAAAAGCACAGTCCATCTCTCACCAATGTCATCGATCTCCTCGACACAATCAGGTAAGACAACCGGACCAGGAACAGAGCTGGATAAACCCAACGCAAAGCGAGACGACCATTTACAGAGTAGCTGAATAGATGGTTGGCAGTGTAGGAGTAACGAAAATAAAGAACAGACCTGTTTTGAATTGAGTTCCAGCGGGTTGAATCCATTGATGAATTCATAAAGGGAGAGCCCAGTCCCAGTTGAATCAGCGATGACGTTGTTCTTCACTTGTTCGTTCGTCTTGAAAAGGAAGGACACGGCCTTCCTTGGAGAAAAATGCGCGGAAGACGCGATCGAAAATGACGAATGGTCTTAAAAAGAACTGTTGAACGCGTCTATCTCCACCGTGGAGGACCTTCGAGGGAACTCGAATTCGCAGGAAGCTTGAAGAGCCATACTGTCTGTAGAGACGGCAGGATGGTCCAATGGTACACCGGTCAAGATGAACACTGTATTTTGACGATTCAAGTACGAGTGTCCCCGCAAAGCACACTTTGCCGCCATATCCGGGGAAATCGTCGTTGTTGCCAAGATTTGCGTCGGGGTTGGCAGCCATCACATCCTCTTCGAGATCGAGAATAGCCCAAGGTGACTGTGTGCAAAGATTGGTCAGGGAGTTTGCGGGAATGTGCGTCATACCTGTATTCGTTGTTCGGCAGCCAAAGCTTTGTCCCCAAGGCGGCTTGATCGCTGGACCCCACCCTTGGTCAATGTTTCCGCAGCGTAGGGTGCAGCGTCTTGGCTTGAGCCTTTCAGCTCATCAAGACGATCAACAGCAACATGCGTCACGGCCTTCCGACTGACAAGACGAGCGAGTTCCCACTTAACACCGGTTGAGAGTGAAGGCATCATGTTGTCGCCCTTGGGGTCTCCAAAGCCAGCCTGAACATTGTTTAGGAATCTATGACTCCCAGATAAGCGGTGCAACTCACGATAAAGAACGGATTGTCAACATCGTCGGAAGCTGGGCAAGACGTGGTGAAGAAAGAGATCGTATTCTCTGGCTCTTTCGTAATCTTGGCTACTTTGGCATTCGCCGGACCCGGAGCGTCATCGTCAATCTTCCTTTTCAATGGACTCGGAGGAGGAGATGGGAGTCCTGAAAATACATCTGAATCGTCTTCAAGTTCGTCCAATTGCGCCCAAAGCTCGGCTTCAGAGTCGGCATCCTGACTGGTTGCCTGACGACCCTGTCAGTGCGCCCGCAAAGGGGAAAAAAGGTATACTCGCGTGGGGTGAAGGCTCAGAGCCCATGATAATTGGAGGAAAGTTTCTTCAAGCACGGCATTCAAGTTCGAAAAATGAATTGGTGCAGTGCAAGGTTTTTGGTCACGTGGATAACCATTGGAACTCGAACCAACTCTACTATTGATGAAAACAGGCCGACGCGCGGCGGAGCAAACAGAACCCTGGATTGTTCTCTGGGTGAGGAGGTTAACCCACATACTTAAGATGAAGGTCATTGAAGGACCATGTTAACCAGCTCTTAATAAAATGGTCTTGCCCTTTCTGAGATCATGCATAAACTGTATTCAGCATTAGTGTAGCCATTCGGTTGTACAGTGCTCCTATAGACAGCTTAATGGCATACTGTAGGTTCAAGGCTCAAGCCGAACCAAGTGTAAGCTGCCGCAGTCGCTCGGGAACCTCAGCCAGAAACATTCTGGGGCATCGGCAGAGAAAAGTACTTGATGAATCGGAATGATTATCGGGCCGAGGGTTCGGAGTCTGGAACGGGCTATTGAGACCGTCGCTTGATCTGGTGATGGGACATGAGACATGGGACATGTCGCATGTACACACCATGGTATGCACAGGGTGAAATATGAGATTTGCACGGAGGCAGATTGGGGTTTTGCATGGGGGGTAGTTAAAATATGCATAGGTGGAAGGGTATTACTACCTTGGGAGAATAATATAAATGCCCAGGGGGTTACTGTAGCATTTTATTCAGTTCGTATGTCACGTGTCACAGTAGCTATAAAATTCGAAAGGATATAATGATTCTGCTACTTGGGCTAGTGGTGGTTACCTTCTGCTGAGCTTTGATTGTGTGCTAGATTCAAATTATTCTTCTTTGGTCTATTAATATATTTTTGTGTCTCCAGCATTATCAGTTCTACTTCTAATTTATAGTCCTGGGTTGCATAGTGTCTCAAAGACTATTGACAATATCACAATAGATAAAACTTGTCATATTTTATCTAGATGAATCATCTAGTTACTCTCAGGTATATTATATTGTTTTCCCCTAGGGTAGATGGTTACTTCTCCCCAGGTAGATAGTTATTATCCCTCCCAGGTAGGCAGTTGTTTCCCCCCAGGTATATAGTTATTCACACCCTAGGTAGATCATTATGTTTCCCCCAGGTAAATAGTTGTTTTCCCCCAGTTAGATTGTGATGCTGTTACCCAGGTAAATAGTCATTTTCCCCCTGGGTAGATAGTTATGTTTTCCTCTGGCTTGGATTCAGAGTCCTGGTGGAGAAGTGTAAAATCTGGGCAGAAGCGCTAATCAAGACGCTAATACTGTCACAGATAAGATCTGGCTTGTCCAGTGCTGGTGTCAGGCCACCAAGTGTCAGGGGAACCCCCAGTTTGGCCTCCTTCAGACCGTCCGAGTGCATTCGAGGTGCATCTGACTGACGCCCTCTTGGATGCTCTGACCCACCCCGACCCTCGGCCTCAGCCTCCTTTGCCTACACAATCGCCGATCCGTCAAGACCCTCCCAACAATCATCTTGGAACAGAGCCTGCGACGCTGCTCAGGCCTTCTGCGCTCTACATCGGCAGTTACGGACGACCAGTATATAGTTGGCACCCTAGGCAATCTCTTCTGTTCACCCCCTGCGGGCCCTACGTAGCGCCCATCCGATCCATCCCTAATATCTTAGCATATAAAAACCGTACTTACAAGATGTAGTCGCTAGGCTAATATTGTCTATTCTCCAGGCTTAAACCCTATCCTCGTGCTCCTCAGACCCACTCGAAGTCAGACCACCCGACACCCCGATAGGGCCCGAGCCCGACGCTGACAGACCGGTCACCCGGCAGACTGTGGCCGGTCCGGGCGGGTCAAGGCCCATGAATGAATATGACAGCCCTAGCAGGCAGACCCTTAGAGTTTCTTCTCTATGGATCCTCCCCTGCTAGGTTGGTCCCTCCATGTATTTCCTGTAGCTTTTATTCACACTTTGGATCCTCCACTGCTAGGCTTTCATTAGAATATGTGTGTTCCTCCTACTGGGGCGCCTGTTCCCCATTGTCACGTGCTGCATATTATGGGTCTGTGGTGGCCTGACACCAGCGTCAGAGTGGACAGGCTGGGTCTTATCCCTGACAGAGCCTTGCATGGTGTCAGACTGCGGGTCGGGCCGTGCAAGGACCTCTCCTAAGAACGCGCGCCCGGAACAGAACAGACGGATAGTCGGGCCCGCAAGTACGGCGGGCGGGGTAGATCGAAACCGAAAGGGCCCGTGAACTCAGTCCCTTGTCACTGTCGGTGGTCGAAGGTTCGAATCGGGTCGTGTCGGGCCCGATGAGTCGATAATGCCTCCTTGCACAGAGTAAGGTAGTTCTTCAGACGATCTAAGCGATAGAGTACAGGGTACACTATCGCGTCTTATATACGCAGGCCCGCAAAGGGGGTGATCGGACACCCTGGCCTCTCCTGCTCCTCCTCGCCCCCGTTCCTGGCCGCAGAGGGGACGATCGTACATCCCTTGCGGGCCAGGTGCTACTCCTAACCTCCTAGCACTCCTCCCCAGTCCCCTTGTGTCGAGTTGGGCTCGGCGACGGCTCGACGCGTCGTTCTCGGTCACGTGCTTCCCACATGTGCATTCCTCCTACTGGGGCGCATGTTCCCTGTCGTCACGTGCTGCGTGCTACGGGCCCGTGATGGCCTGACACCAGCGCCGGAGCGGACGGGCCAGGTCTTATCCGTGACACATGGCCCGTCCCAAAACCTGACAAAAATTGCCCTTTAAGGCTGTTTTGATAATAATCTGGGCCTGAACATGTAACAGAGGCCACAGATGTCTGTGCTATTACTGTGAGTAAAGTGTAACATAGACAGTTGATTGAAATAGGATAGTATTGTACTTTAATGATTAGCCTCAGAGCATCCAAAGATACATAGGTGTTATATCCGTGCCGACTCCGGCATCCGTCTCCGATATCTGTCTCCGGTATTTGGTTTTTACGCAATGAAGATTTACTGAGTGTTTCCAATTACTCCGACTTATGATCTATGCAATCATCTATGCCTTGTTCCTCATATGCAACTCCTCTTCTACTTTACTTGACTTTGTTCTAATCTTGTTACTTACTTTGTTATACCTTATTCCGTTTCCGTTACTTCTCGTACTATAAATACTTTGATGTATTATCACGTACTTGTAAGGGCAACCCCGGAGGCCTGAGATCAAGGTCCTAGCAGGGGAGGATCCAAAGGCGTGAACATTGGTAAGCGAATACAAATGAAGCTGACCTAGCAGGGGAGGATCCAAAGAGAAGAAACTCTAAGGGTCCGCCTGCTAGGTAGCTGACTATATACTGCTTGTCCGTAGCTGCCGCTGTCGGGCACAGAAGGCTTGGGCGGCGTCGCAGGCGAGGTCCCAGGGCGACCGTCGGGAGGGCGTTGACGGATCGGTGATTGTGCGGGCGAGATGGAGGGCCGGACCGGAGACGGAACCGAGTCGGACCGGAATCGGAGGCGTCTCCGAGGGGCCGAAAGGGAGGTTCCCCTGACATCACCCCCCTTGAATGCGGCGTCCCGACGCATAGACCGGAACGGAATCGAGTCGAAGGTCGCGGAGGCGATGTGTCGTGGCTTGCCAGGGTACTTACGATAGAACTCCGCAATTTTCTCCGGGCGAAGACGCGGTCGAAGCGACCCATTGGTCGTGCGATGCGTCGTAGCCTTTCCATCTGACGAAGTAGTTCAGCCGTTTATACCTCACCCTTGCGTCCAGGATTTCCTCTACTTCCCACTCCGGGACTCCGTCCTCGAGGTCCGGAGGGGGCTGGTCGTAGCCGGGGCGTCCGTCGAAGGGGTCGTCCTGAGCGAGCTCGAGCTTGACGACGGGGAAGACCGGGTGGAGCTTCGAGTAGCGCGGAGGGAGGTCGAGCTTGTAGGCACCTTTGCTGATCTCCGCGACTATCTTGAACGGTCCAAGGCGGCGATGGGAGAACTTTTCCGAGGGGCGAGTCGTCCTGATGTCAGAGGCATCCAGCCAAACACGGTCGCCAACCTTAAACTCCGGAGACGGAGTCCGTCTCCGGTCGTAGTAGCGCTTGTACTCCTCTTTGGCCTTAGTGAGCGGGCCTTGGCTTCAGCAACACCAGTGGCGATCTGGTCGCGGAACTCGTTCACTGACTCCATGGCGGAACGGACTCCGGGTTCGAAGCCCATGCGCGGGGAGCCGTCCCGTCCCGTCATGAAGGGGACCTGCTGCGTGGAGGAGTGAACGTGGTTGTTGTAGGCGAACTCCGCGGCCGGAATCAGCTCATCCCAGTCGTCCTGCTGGTAGTTGGTGAAGATCCGCAAGTACTGCTCCAGCTCCTGGTTGACGCGCTCTGTCTGACCGTCTGTCTGCGGGTGGTACGCGGTAGACGTGGCGGGCTTGATGCCGATTAGACGCCAAAGTTCTCAGGTGAAGTCCGCGATGAACTGCGAGCCGCGGTCGGAGACGTACTTCTCCGAGTCCCATGGTGCCGCCAGACATTCCGGTAGTAGAGGCGGGCTGCCCCTACTGCATCGACCGTCGTATGACACTCTGAGAAGTGGGCGCGCTTTCCGAGGGTGTCAACGACGACCATGATCGCGTCGTACCCATGGGCTTCGGGAAGCTCTACGATGAAGTCGACGGAGACGGTATGCCAGCGTTCGGGGCGTTTCCGTGGGGTGCAGTTCTCCGTGGGGCAGTCTCCGGAGTGCCTTGGTGCGACAGCACAAGTCACAGGTCGCAACATACCGGCCGATATGGCGAGACATCTGAGGCCACCAGTAGTTCCGGGAGACCAACTCCAGGGTCTTGAAACGACCTGCGTGTCCGGCGACTCGGGTGTCATGGCAGAGCTCGATGATGCGTCTCCGGAGGTCCTTGTCTTTTGGTACGACGATCTTTCCTCGGAAATGGAGAAGACCGCCGGAGACGGCCCATTCGTCAGAACGTGAGGAGCGGGGGCCTCGAGCTTGACCTTGAACCTTAAGAAGTTGCCGGGCCGCTAGTGCGACGGGCTCCTCCAGGTCAGGCTCACCGGAGAGGGCATCACGGATGTCACGGAGGAGTTCAGAGCCGGGACCGGAAACGGAAACGCCCTCGAGTGCGCGGACGTGGAAGAGTTCAGGCCGCAGAAGGACGACATCGGAGTTGTCGGAATCGACTCCGTGGTCGGGTCTCCGGGAGACGGCGTCAGGCCGACCCATATCGCGGCCAGGCTTGTGGTGCAGCGTGAAGTCGAACCGGGAGAGGTACAGAGACCACCGGGCCTGTCTCCGGTTGAGGTGCTGCGTCTTCCTGAAGTACTCCAAATTCTTATGGTCAGTCCAAATCTCGACGGGATGCGCGGCGCCCCCGAGGAAGTGTCTATACTCCTCGAGTGGGATGATGATCGAGCATCTCCTTGTCGTGGATTTCGTAGTTGCGCTGGACATCATTTAAGCTTTTGGAATAGAATGCTACAGGGTGCCACTTCCCGTCCGGGGCGGATTGTGAAAGAACCGCCCCGTCGCATAATCAGAGCTGTCCGCCTCGAGTCGGAAAGGCCGTGTGTCATCCGGAATCGCCAGGACCGGTTCCGAGGTGACCGCGTCCTTGATCGCTTGGAACGCGGGAGGCCTCCGTCGCGCCCCAAGTCCATTGCTGGTCCTTCTTGGTGAGCACGAAAAGAGGGCGCGCAAGGGTCGAGAAGTCCCGAATGAACCTGCGGTAGAAGTTAGCGAACCCAAGGAACTGCTGAATGTCCTTCTTGTTTTCCGGAGTCGGCCAAGCGGAGACGCCTGCAACCTTGACGGGGTCCATTTCGACGTGGTTGTGGGAGATGATGACTCCGAGGTACTCGATTGACGATTTTTCAAAGTCGCACTTCTCCGCTCGAAGGTACAACTTGTGCTCCCGGAGTCGCCGTAAGACCTCCTGGACAATCTGCCGGTGTTTCCAGAGGTCGGAATGGGCGATCAAGATGTCGTCAAGGTAGATCATGACGTCTCCGGAGAGGATGAGGTCCTGGAAAATGTCATTCATCATCGTTTGGAACGTCGCGGGAGAGTTTGTCAGGCCGAAATACATCACCAAGGGCTCGAACAGGCCTCGGTTAGTCCGGAAAGCCGCTTTCCACTCGTCACCTTCCTTGATCCGGACGTTGTTGAAGCCCCAGTGGACGTCGAGTTTGGTGAAGTAACGAGCGCCTTTGAGCCGGTTGATGAGGTCGTTGATCAGCGGAAGGGGGTACCGGTTTTTGACAGTCATCGCGTTGAGAGCACGGTAGTCCTGGACGAAGCGGAGTCCGCCGTCCTTCTTCTTGACGAAGAAGACCGGAGACGCCATCGGAGACTTGGAGGCGAATCCGGCCCGTCGAAAGCCCTTCCTCGATGAACGCGTCGAGCTCGCGTTGCTCGAGGGGCGAGATGGGGTACACCTTGCAGTTGGTGGGCTTAGCGTCGGGGACGAGTTCAATGGCGTGGTCCCAGGCTCTCCGCTCCGGTAGCGTGTCGAAGGACTCCTTGTTGAAGACGTCCTGGAACTCCTTAGCCCAGTCCGGGATCTCGGAGGGCGGAGGGGCAGAGTTCCTGGCAAAGGCTTCGGCCAGGCGTTGCGAGACAGTACTGCCAGCGTATCTCCTCCGAGGGGCGGAACGAGGTGTAGAAGATGCGGTCACCATCTTCAAGCTGACCATCGTCATCGTCCGTCGTCGGAGTCCGGCGTCAGATCAGGCAGGCCGGAGTCGTCACCGGAGACGGAATCGTCTCCGTCATCAGACCCAGAAAGGTCCATGGCGCAGACCGAGGGGAACGGGCCGGAGCGGAGACGCTTCTGAAGCGACCGGAGTCGCCGCAACTCGGTCCGTTCGACGCACTCTTCCTCACGGCAGGTCGAGCAATTGCGGGGGCACCGTGTCATCTTGACCTCCTTGGTTTCCCAATTGATCTCTGGGTTATGTTTCCGCAACCAGGAATACCCCAGGATGAGGTCTTGCTTGCCAAGATGGGTGACGGCCAGCTGAACTTCGCTCGGCATGGCCCTTGTAGCGCAGGACCAAGTCCGCGATCTGTTTGATGGAGCCAGCGTCATTGGGGGTGCCATCGACATTGAAAACCGGAATCGGCTGATCGAGGGTGCGGACCGGAATGCCATTCCGAGCAACATAGTTCGTGTCAATGAAGTCGGAGGTGGCACCACAGTCGACAAGCCCAGAGAGTGAGAGCTTCAGCGCTGGTGGTGGACTCGAGCTCTAACGGGAGGTGGAGGGAGTTCGCCCCAGGGGCAGCGGCAACGGTGTACTGCTTGGGCAGTTTCTTTTCCCAGGCAGTGAGGCGGCGGAGGACGATGACCGGAGTCGCGGGCGGAGTCGGAGACGGAGTCAGCGGGGGCAGGAGAGGGTGTGTCTTTCGTTTCGGGCTCATTGTAGGGCAAGGAACTGCATTCATCATACAAAGAGGCAAAACGATTTATAGACGCGAACGAGGGCACACCAGTCACTCGTCGCGGGGACAAAATCCTCTCCGGCCATCGACTCCGCTGCCGTCTCCGGCAGGGCAGCTGTGTCCGTGTAGCGGGCGATCAACTCCGCTAACATCTCGTCACCGAGTTGTTGGATCACCTCGTCGAGGATGTCCATTGAGCGGACATCGGCGGGGAGGGGGCAATCCCGGGCGAGATGGTTTGGGTCGCCGCACCTGAAGCAGGCGCGACGAGGGGCACCCCGAGCCCTGGTGCGATCCAACTCCATAGGGACGGGAGCTGGAGGCGCCGGAGGCGGGCGCGGGCCGGCGGTGGCACGACCGGAGCCACCGGGCGGAAAGGGGCCGGAGCCGGGATGCGGTTGACCGGAAACGGAGTCCGAATCAAACCGCCAGGCGTCTTGGGGGCGGCTGACTTGATCAGCTTGGCTCGGACCAGGGCCTCGTATTGACAGAAGGCCCGGGTGCGCCAGCTAAGGTAATCCCGGAGGTCCGGGGGGTCGTTCGAGGACGTGATTCCGTTATTGATCAGGGGGTCAAGTCCGTGGCGGAACTTGGTCACCTTGACCAGCGCGTCTTCGAATCCGGCGAGGTCCATCAGGTCCTCGAAGTCGTCGGTGTACTGGTAGACATCCTTTGTACCCATGTGATAGGCGGAAGTCTCCAGCTTGGAGAGAGCGTGATCTTGCTCATTCTCCTCGACGAACCGGAGTCGAAACTCGGAAACGAACGAGCCCCAGGACGGAAACGGAAACGGGGCTTTGCTTCCGTGGCGCTCCGCCCATTGCTGAGCGGGTCCTTCTGCCATAAACGACATGGCATAGCGGACAGCCTTTTCCTCGCCGCCTCTCCGTTGACCACGAAGGCCTCAGGGGCAAGGCGGGCGTAGGTGCGGACCGCGTAGAGGAACGCGCGGCCGCATTTCCGGTCGCCGTTGAAGGTGAACGGGGGGTTTGGTCGCAAGACCAATTTTGAGGCGAGGTTGATGTCACCAAAAAGGGCTTCGGAGTCGCCCTGGACCGGAGTCGGAGTCGGAATCGACGTCTCCGGCGATGGTGTTTGGGGTCCGCCAGCATTATTAGCGGCGGCAGCGGCAGCGGAAGCCTGGTTGGTGAGTAAAGCAAGGGCCTCAGTTAGGCTATCGATTTTCGCCTCGAGTGAGTCCAGCCGGGCGTCTGCGGTAGGAGTGACTCCGGACGGCATGACGGGTGCGGGGACCACAGGAGTAGAGGAGGAGGGGACAAGTGGCAGGGGCGGTGACGAGGGCGGAACGGACTCGTACTCCGAGCCTGAGTCAGCGCCGAACCTGGCAATCTTGTCCGGTTGATCCCGTAGAGAGTTTCTTCTGCTGTAAGGGCAACCCCGGAGGCCTGAGATCAAGGTCCTAGCAGGGGAGGATCCAAAGGCGTGAACATTGGTAAGTGAATACAAATGAAGCTGACCTAGCAGGGGAGGATCCAAAGAGAAGAAACTCTAAGGGTCCGCCTGCTAGGTAGCTGACTATATACTGCTTGTCCGTAGCTGCCGCTGTCGGGCACAGAAGGCTTGGGCGGCGTCGCAGGCGAGGTCCCAGGGCGACCGTCGGGAGGGCGTTGACGGATCGGTGATTGTGCGGGCGAGATGGAGGGCCGGACCGGAGACGGAACCGGAGTCGGACCGGAATCGGAGGCGTCTCCGAGGGGCCGAAAGGGAGGTTCCCCTGACAGTACTTCAGTTTGTAAATTAACGTTGCTGGTCTCTATCTCCCAGCGTCGTCTCGACTCCGCTCTTCCCTTCTTGTCTTGTCTTGGTCAACTGGAAGCCCCGGTCACCCAAACATCCTTCTGTGGTGTTCCGCCCCAAGTGCTCTACGACTTCGATTCCGTTTCTGATTTCGACTCCGTCTCCGTCTCCGTCCCCGTCCCTTTGGTCGACACGGCACTTAACAATAGGATATAATGCAAAGGTAATATATATTAAGAAAGAAATTTAAGCATACATTGTATTTATAGTGTCAGATATCAGAATTAAATGAGAGGGAATTTCTATATCCCCATAGGGCAAAAGGCTGAGTGTGCCCAGGGTGCAGGTGTAACATCCCCCCATGTAATATTGAAGATCTCCCTAGGGACATGTTATTTATGCACAGGGTGCTATTTATTATTTACCCAGTGTAATTGTAGAGATGTGCCCTGTGGATTCAAGGTGAAGTGCATGCGACAGGCCTGTCTCATGTCTCATGTCCCATCACCAGATCAAGCGGTTTTCTGGGGCTATTGATGGTGCATATCACGGGACTGATGAGTCTCATTTCTGGGCTACCCTAAACACAAACGAACTGCGTTCTGTTTGTGAACTACTACGCAGGTTCAAAATCTGGCTGAATATCACCAACAAGAGAGCCAAATACATCTCCGATGTAATTCATGGGTTTCACTCCTGCAGCAAACCTACCATCCCACTGATGATTCCCTCCCATAATGTGTCCCATTGATTCCAACGAGATAAAGGTTCGTCAGCGACGACGCGAAGCCCGGCATAGGCCCCAGCAAATTTTCTATGATCTTTTGCGTAGCGTATGGCCGGTCAAGGTCAGATCCGGCGCTACGTAGTACGCTTCCGATCCAGGACCATTGCGGTCATTTCAGAGACTGTACTTGCGCTACTTGCGCTAATTATGCAGAATCCTAGGGGCCGCAGACAGGAGCCAAGGCAGTGCTAAAACTCAGCCGTATATAAAGATAACAACTCAAGTGTCTCTCATTGAACGAATTTTCCCTCCACAATGGATATCGATATGAAGACCTCGGCTCGGCGTCTTGTCCTTCTGATTATAGCCACCCAGCCGGTGCTCCAACTCTCCTGGGTGGCTCTAGCAAAATGTGTTCTTGCTCTGGTTTTGTCAACGACAGCTCCCTCTTTCCGTATCCGGCGACTATATCCGTTTTGTTTCATTTTGCTATACTGCCTTTACATCGGTAGGTCCCTGCTACTCTCGTGTGTCGCCAAAATGACCCGCCACAGCTGATCTTGCCCAATTTTGTTCTCAAAAAGGAACAGAATGGTGTGGCCAGCATTATGTCGATGTTATCATCCTCACCCTCACTATCCATCCGCTGGCTTGTCTTACTTTTGTCTTTGCCATCACCACGATGAACCAGATGGAGGATCTGGGAAAGCTGGGCGAGTTTCTTCTCATTTTGCGCAACTCGCGAGGTATGATGTTCAGCGCATTTTTAACGGTGCGTGGTTGTCTCCGAAATGTGTCATACCGTTTATCCACAACCAGTCCTGCGAAATATCTCAGGAAAAGCGAGGCTATTGCCACTGCGATAGATGTCTGTCCAACGACTCTGTTGAAAAACCCACTGAAGATATCAATTCGGCGACCAACAAAGTAGAAAGGGCGGTATAAGACAGTCAATATTGTTTTGTAAAAATTGTTGACCTTTCAAGTCCTTGCTATTCTTCATTTGGTCGTTGTGTCCTGTAGGCTGTGGGTCCTGGTGAATATAACAGACAACCAATAATGAGATATAGTTATAGTGCGTCCATTGTCAGTTTCATTGCAGTTTTCTTGGCAAGAGGAGCAGTAGGTTTGATTTCAGGCTTGTGTGGCGGGAGCGTGGAGCTGGGCTTCAAGACAGCCTGAGGCACTTAAATCACGGGACCACTCGGTCTCATTTCTGGGTGTTCTGTTTGGTCTGTCTGTTTGTGAATGCGAATTAGTGAATGTGAACCAACTCTAGCTATTGATTACTACATGCAGTGGGTCCAAAATCTGGCTGGATATCACCAACAAGGGAGCCAAATACATCTCCGATGTAATTCATGGGTTTCACTCCTGCAGCAAACCTACCATCCCACTGACTGATGATTCCCTCCACCACCTTGATCCCAACGAGATAAAGGTTCATCAGCGACGGTGCGAAGCCCGGTGTAGGCCCCAGCAAGTTGTCTATGACCGTTTGCGTAGCGTATGGCCGGTCAAAGTCAGATCCGGCGCGCATGACGATGACGCGACTAAAATCCAGCAATCCCGCCAATGTCGCCCGGAATAGAACGTTCAAGGTCGCGTTATCTTCTTGCTGGGTCGTGCAATAGACCGCATTCCCATTTGTGAGCACTTTTGTTGTGTTTTCGACCATCTCACCAAGTAAATCGCCACTCCAATATGTGTCTGATGTCGCTGTGTCGCATAGGACAATTTTAGGGTCGGTCGCGCCAGGCGCAAACACAGATGCGGTGCTATACGGCGCTCGGGCAGCTTGAGCAGTGACACTATCGTTTAAGATAGCAGGCATTGTCAAGTTGAAGGCGGCTTGTCGCAGAGCATCGTTCAGTTCGAATACCTCTGTTCCGTACCACCAATCAACACTAGGAGGTTGGCCAGGCCCAGTCGATCCTTGAGCAAAATAGCCAGTAGAAAAATTGCTTGGAATCTGTCGTGCATCCACCTCAAACTGTACGCCAACCTGAACCGCATATCTCGCAAACGTCACTGCGCCAATTGTCGCTAGCTTGGGGTTTATTCCCGCAACGCCTGCAACGAGGAAGTAGGTTGAAGTGAGGTTAAAGTTTCCCGAATAAACAACGGCGGAGATTGTGGACGCTGCGTTGACTTCGGCCTGCCCGGTCGTCACAAGACAGATATTCCCGTCGTTGGTGCAATTGACACTGGGATATTTCGGCGGGAGTCCAGGAAAGACGAGTTTGCGGTCAAGGGTGAACTCGGGGATATTGAACCATACTTGTGCTTCCAGGTCGAACTAAATCTAGTCAATCTCGTCGATAGTCCATTGCGAGGCGGCGCACCATCGTTATAATGAACACTTTAGGATGGATTCGCCCATTCTCGCAGGCATTGCTGCGCAAAGCAAGAACCAGGCAGAGAAAAAGGGCAAAGAACACCCGGAAAGCCATGGAGGCGATGGGCGGCGCACGTAGACGGCATAAATACCCGTCTCAGCAGCCTCAATTCCGTGATGCTTTCCTCTAAGAGAACAGGGGCCGGTTCTGGCGGCATTTTGCTTTAGGAAAAGGTGAATCTTGTGGGCTTCCAGAGTCAAGTATCGATGAGACACCATGACGATACCCATTAATAATTCCCAGGCATTTTTTTCTTGAGAATTGGCTTTGCTGACCGCCGCTGGAGATAAGTACAAGGCACCGCATCAGAAAATCCTTCAACCTCCGAGTCCGAGAGCCTTTGCGACACAGTTGGTAGTGCCAAAGTTCGGTTTACTATCCGTTAGGTATGGAGTGACGTTCGACATAATCGGCCCCCCCGCGAAAGCCTTTAGAGAGCTCTTCCCGCAACTAACGACTGTCATGACGTTGGACGGGCTTGCTTGGTTTTCCCTAGTCTGTTTGGTCCAACTTTAGTTTCAGTGGAGTTTCAGAGTAATGGACCAACCAACTATTTGACGTTCTGTCAATGGACATGGAGGGTGGGATCAAGCGGACAATCGTGATGAACATCAATTTTCTCCAAGTGGTTCCTGACCCTTGTAGGTGGAGACGAAAAAGGTAATCTTTATGAGTATTTCTTGCTGGTTCTACACTAAATATAGGGTAATATGATACAAAAAACCGTCCTGCCCAGAAGTTACAGCCTATCCAGAGCACATCAGGCAGTCCTCCTTGTTCTCCAGCGCACAGAGTAGCTTAGCTTCGTCAAGCTTTCGCTCCTCCAACTTCTGAAGCGCCGCCGCGAATTCGGGGTCTTCAGCAGCCATTTTGGCAAGCATTTCGTTGGCCTCGGCTGCCTCGTCATTGGCAGTCGTCTCCGCAGGAGCTGCCGGAGTGGCCGGAGAAGCATCATGCGAAGATGAGGACGTTGATGGGGAAAGTGCTGGTACGACTGTCGAAGGCTTCGCCTTTACTGCCTTTGCGTTCTGCAATTTCGCGTCGTTCAAAATAGACTGATCGACGGTAAACTGAATCGCCTGGGCCGCGGGCTTCGTCCGCAAGTAGTACATGCCTGTCTTGAGTCCTCGCTTCCAACCGTAGAAGTGCATGGATGTCAATTGGGAAAGCGTCGGGGCTGCTAGATGGACGTTCAAGCTCTGACTTTGGCAGATGAAAGCCCCCCGGTCTGCCGCCAGCTCAAGCACTGTCTTTTGACTGATTTCCCAGACCGTCTTGTAGATCGCTTTGACGTCGTCGGGGATATTCGGGATGTTCTGTACCGAGCCATTGTGTGCGATGATAGTGTTCTTCATATGCTCGCCGTCCCACAGACCCAGGTCAACCAGTTCGCGTAGTAACCACTGGTTGACTACCTGGAATTCGCCAGACAAGACACGCCGGGTGTAAATGTTGCTCGTATATGGCTCAAAACATTCGTTATTGCCGAGGATTTGGCTTGTGGACGCCGTCGGCATTGGGGAAGTAAGCAGGGAGTTGCGTAGACCGTGTTGTGCGATCTTGGTTTTAAGTGTGCTCCAGTCCCAAAGCGAGCTTGGCGTAACGCCCCACATGTCGTACTGAAGAACGCCTTCGGACGCAGGACTGCCTTGATAAGTCTCGTAGGGTCCATCGGTCACCGCCATTTCCATGCTTGCTTCCAACGCTGCATGGTAAACCGTTTCGAATATTTGCTGATTCAACAGTTTCGCTGCAGGCGAGTCAAAGGGCATGCGTAGAGCCTGGAACGTGTCTGCAAGCCCCTGGACACCAATGCCGATTGGGCGGTGGCGCATATTCGACCGTCGAGCCTCGGGAATTGGATAGTAATTGACATCGATGATGCGGTTGAGATTGAAGGCGACAACTTTGGTGATATCGTGAAGCTTCTTGAAATCGTAGACACCATCAACAATGAAACTGGGAAGAGCAAGAGACGCAAGGTTGCAGACCGCGGTCTCATCCGGCGAAGAATATTCGATAATTTCGGTGCAAAGATTGGACGATTTGATGGTCCCGAGATTTTTCTGGTTTGATTTGGCTGCGGCACTTGTCAACGAAATATTAAGAGGTGCCTGAGACGAAGACAGACCGTTAGCAGCGTCTTTGTAAAGCATGAAGGGTGTGCCTGTCTCGATCTGAGCCTCCATAATAGCGTACCATAGCTTTTGAGCAGGGATGGTTCTGCGAGCACGACCCTCCTGTTCATAACGCTCATACAGCGCTTCGAATTCGGCGCTATGAACCTCATGCAAGCCGGGGGCCTCGTTAGGACAAAATAGAGACCAATCACCGCCAGCTTCAACACGCTTCATACTGTAGTCGCTAAGCTGATTGCTAGTTCAAAAGATGGCTGCTCACAAAAGATCCGGAATCCATAAAGCAAGGAACAAGTCGCGAGCACGCATTTGCTCCTTTCCGTGATTCTTGCGAAGGTCGATGAAGTCGAAAATGTCATCATGCCACGGTTCGAGATAGATGGCAAAGGCGCCCTAAAACCAATCATGATGAGTTGTGTTCCCTGAGATGGAGTACATCCATACGGGTCGTTTGTTGCCACCTTGGTCAACGTATCGGGCCGTAGCATCGAAGTTTCGGAGCATTGGCACTATGCCGTTTGAATATCCATTAGTCCCAGCAATGTAAGAACTGAATGATTAGCCGGAGCCTCGAGCAAGGAAGAAGATTGACCAACCCTGTAGCGCGTATATTGTGAATATTGATTCCAATTCCGCCAGCACTCTTGCTTATCATGGCACAGTTTTTGAGAGTGTCGTAGATGCCTTCAATCGAGTCATCCTTCATGCACACGAGGAAGCAGGAGCTCAGTTGAGGATGAGGTGTCCCTGCATTGAACAAGGTTGGCGTTGCGTGAGTGAAATACCGTCTTGACCTTGGTATCGGATAGATCAGAACACGTGCAAACATATAGGAAAGGCAAACATTAAGTCGTAGGTCTCAATAACCCTGTCCACATCGGTACCATGGATGCCGACAGCAACGCGCATCAGCATATGTTGTGGCCGTTCGACGATTTTCCCGTTGAGGCGGAGTAGATATGAACGCTCAAGGGTTTTAAAACCAAAGCTATACCAAAAATCAGTCCCGCAACGAGAAATGCTCCAGCACGCACAAATTGTAGTTGAAATCCCGCGAGTATATGATAGCGGCGTCTAGTACAGCCGCATTTTCCATGACTGCATTATAAGTCTCGTCTGATATGAGTGCCGCCCGTTTGCCCGTCTTGGGGTTCACTAACCACGTCAAAACAGTAGGGAACGACAAGACTACCACTCACCGAAATGATAGAGATCCGATATTACTTGGGAGAAGTTTTTCTTGGTTTCCTTGTGGAGATTTGACACAGCGATTCGAGCTGCAAGGAGGGCGTAATCGGGATGCTTCGTCGTCAAGTAGGCCGCAGTCTCTGCAGCGAGATTCTGAATGATTGTCATTTGGAAGGCACAAGGGGGTTCAAGGTACACATACATCAAGCTCCATCGTGGTGATACCGTTGTAGACGCCGGCCACAACCTTTTGTGTCACTTCCTGCGGAACAACAAAATTTTGGTTGAGGCCATAGATGAGGTTTTCTATCCGCGACGTGATTTTGTCAAACTGCATCTTCTCTTTGCGTCTGGGTACCCATCAGGACGCGTTTTTGGCGCGTATTTGCACGCACCCATCTGAAAGAGAGGTCAATGGTAAAGCAGCTGAGTGTCATCGTTAACACCTCTTTTAAAGACGAAGGACATATTGCCGGTGATCGTTGGCCTCTTTCACAGTTGGCTTGTAAATCAGCGTTGACCAGCTGATGAAGGCGAAAGAAAGAAACGTGTATTTGGTCTTGTTGACTCTTACGCGACCACGGTCTCCGCACGTGACTCCAATCGAAGCGGACAGCAAATTTCGAGTACATATGCATGTTCAGGATTGTATTATATATGCATAAAATAGCTCATCGGCAGCACTGTAGTCCTTCAAAACATCGGGTATGAGTGGAATGGGATGTGGAGCCATATTAACTGCGAAATTGGGATGACTCGAAAACGAGCTAGGTTTCGAATCTAAGGAGTCATTCACAATGCTCGTATAGTCGTCCACTATCGTCCCCGAGAAGCCATCCAAAGACATATCCGGTTGAGAGACGTTAATGGGCGATAAGACCCTCGGAATGCGATCCATTGATCGACTTGTGATACTGGATGGTAGATGGGGTCGACGGGTGTTCTTGGGGCAAGCTCCTTGTAGATCTAAGCGATGGCGCTTGCCTGTGTGAATTTGCGGTTTACAGCGCAGTAGCTGGATGCGATGCAGTAAAGCAGCACGAGCGTCGGCAGGTTCGAGTCTTGGTGAGCGCGGCATTGAATGTGGGAAGAGCTGGAATTTTCATGCGACTTTATACGATTCCACGGAAGCAAGTTCGCTTTGTTACTGAAACAACCCTTTATGCAAGTAAGGCGGGAAAAGGAGTATGCACAAGCTTTAACGACAGTCAAAAGGATTGCGAACGGCAGCTTTCACTGCCTTTCAGGTTGGAAAATCGCGTCTTTGACTCGCAGTTGCCGGTGAGAACATTTGAAAGACCATGAGAACATCTTTCTTTGCTTCTGGAGCTGTCCGTTATACATCTGCTCTTTGTCCTGGGTGCACTTGCGATGCAGTGAAACGGTCAAAGTCGTTTTGATCAGATCAATCAGTGATCATGACACGTGACATCATGTTCTTTTCCCCCTCGACTTCGATGTCTAGGACATACTTCCACTTGCATCTTTCTCGGTCTTGCCAACATATCCTAGAACCAACATTAAGTCTACCGATTTGTCATATGCGCCGATTAACCGGAAAACCTGCTCGCTGCATGCAGCATGGGCCACGCTGTTAATTCGTCACTTTTTTTCAGTTGGGATCCGCAATTATAAGCTTACGCATTGCTACGACCGCCCTCACATGCGTGGCATCGCTCACCTCAGACAACACGCAAGCCTCCTGTCTTCGGCATCTCTGGTTGATGACTCAGCCTTCAGCATATTGCGCACCGTTTACCCGACTGTCGACTACATAATCCGGAATCAAACTAGCATCGTATCCCTCTACTCTGTTTTCAACCTCTAATGTCTCCTATCTTCGCCAAAGACCAAGCAACCGGATTCTCTAATCGCATTGAGAAAGTCGCCATCGTTGGTGTATGTGCTTTTATTCAAGCTTTATCCGAGTCAGATTCACGTGGCTTTCCAGGCTGGCGGCACCATCGGGTCATACTTCACAAAATACCTCCTCGCCACTGGTAAACACCAAATCACGGCCCTAGCCCGGGAGAATAGCAAAGCCCACATCCCCGATGTTGTTCATCGTATCATCATCGATTATGACGACGAATATTCACTTGTTGAAGCCCTGAAAGGTCAAGATTTGCTTGTGATTACTCTGGGCGTCAGTGCCAGAGAAGAAGGTGGTGCCGTCGACACCAAGCTTATCAACGCAGCTGCGAAGGCTGGTGTGCCCTACATTATGCCTAATGCATATGGCCCAGATCCCCTCAACGAAGGTTTCGTTCGCACTGCTCTTACCGCTCCTGCTGCCCTCATCGAGAAACTCGGCGTGAGCAAGTGGATCGCCTTGTCAACGGGGTTCTGGTACGAGCTGTCGCTTGCGAGTGGGAGTTTTGGAATTGATGTCGAGGAACATACCGCAAAAATTCTCGACGATGGCAATACGAAAATCACTGTCTCGACTTGGGACCAATGCGGCCGTGCCTTCGCCGCCTTGCTCAGTCTCCAGAGGCTACGAGAAGACGAGAACGACAAAGCTCCGGTCCTGGAAGACTGGGCGAACAAAGTCGTCTACTTCTCCAGCTTCCGCGTCAGCCAGAATGATATCTTCGAGAGCGCCAAACGTGTCACAGGCACATCCGAATCGGACTGGAGGATTGAGTCTATCCCATCCGCGGTGCAGTACAATGATGCTTTGGAGGCCGTAAAGAAGGGCGACAGGTCGGCGTTCACTCGTCTACTCTATGCGAGAGTCTTGTTCCCGACAGGCGAGGGTGATCACACTCGCCATGGTTTGGCGAATGAGGCGTTGGGACTGACGGAGGAGGACTTGGACGAGGCAACTAAGGCTGCTTTGCGGTATGGCAAGGCAGCGGCTCAGAGCTATGGCCGTTGAATCTCCCAATCACATGACCAAGTCAGCCACTGTTCCATCATCTCTGGTTTCATTGTAAGCTTCTAATAGGAATACAAGTAGGTAAGGATAATTGCAGGGTGTTGTACAAATGCGTTTCCGGGTTCCAAAAGGGGGGATATAAGAACGAAGGTAGATGCCAAAAGAAAAAGAAGTCGTTCAGTAAGCTACGTGATGCGCAGGAGCACTCGTGCTTTGAGCTCATCAGTACCCATTGACACTGAGACTTCAAAGAAGTATTTTAGGGTGATTCCGCCCCAATTTATGCTCGGGAGCATATCTGGTTTGAGCGGGATTTTGTCTTTGAACAAGCCGTCTGGTAGCGAACGATGCGCGTCCAAAGACGGGTGGGCTTTCCCATTGCTGCCGTGTCGTGGGCGCTTGGGGAAGCCAATGACCATGGTCTTGTGCACGAGCTGAGTATCAGAGTATATTGACGGCTTTGGCGGAGGCGGAGGCGGCGTGAGTGACGGCAAGGACTTGAGCTGCGGTGATTCGCTCATAGAGGAGGAGGCCAGTGATTCGTCCCCATCGAGATCCACGGAGCGATTGGACCAGAAGGTTGTTGCTGATCGCATGCGCTTGACAACTTTTCTTTTCATTCGCGACGAACGCGAATCTGATGAATGCATTGTGGCAGTCGGGTCAAGGGCCGATGGCTGCTCCTCCTCCCGCCAGAAGAACTGGGACGTTACAGATATTGAAATGGTAGCATCCGTTGCGATCTCACGTGCCAGAGAGGCGGACCGTGGAGTAGTTGTGAATACCACGAAGAAAGGGATCGAAGACGTCCGCGAAAATGTGAGTGTGCTTGGGAGGGTGATCTAGCTAGAGTTCAACTAGAGGGTAACGAAAGAGAAGACACTAACAGCACACCGAACGGGTACAGGTCGTTGTGCCTTGAGCGGTATTTCGAGCCAGGAGTCCTGTTTTCCGGGACTTCCATCAATTGAGTGGAACTCAGGATCGGGTTGAAGGATGATGGGGATTTGTATTCTGTAACAAAGTTAGGAGGCAGGAGGTCGTTGTGGCAGCGACCCACATTGAAGATTGATAGGTCAGTAGCGAAGGCGTCCAGGTAGCCATGAGCTGATAGGACAACTCGACAGGCATCGAGGTGGAACCGGAGGAGCAGAACGTGCCCGGCAACATCTTCTCTGGGTGGTTTTGGCCCAAATCGAACACGAAAGGGAATGTACGCGTCTCAAAGCTTGCGGTACTGGCTCTGCCTTTCCTCCTAAAGACAGAGCGGAGACTGTTGGGAGAGCTGGGGGCAGAGTCGGATGTCACCTCTATCGTGCGTGAGGCGTAAAAGAAAATGTATCGCTGGGGTTCAGGTTTCACGTCGTTGATGGTTTTCTGAGCCACTCGTCTAACGGAGAATGTCCCAGTTAACTGGGTGGAGTCAGTAAATTGGTTTCCGGCAACTTGCAGATGACGCACCACAAGAGAAATTCTCCCGGAGCGACAACTTGGGTCCATAATGATCTTCCCACTGACACTGTCGTGGTCGGCGTATATCGGCACGGTCCGGTTCATAGGCCAAGACGAATGCTCGGTGGCAACATGCGGAGAATACAACAGGACCTCGAGTTGTGGTGAGCTTGTGGGCTAAATTTGAGCACCGGTGTGTTCTAAAACGGGCGATAACGTTGTTTACCGGAAGCTAGAGACGCGCGGATAGCTTGGCGTGTACGTCGGGGCCGGTATGGGTGACTTCGGAGAGTTGTGGACAGGGCTCTGGATGGTACTATGAGGCATGACGAGGGCAAGCGTGTAGTCGACGGAGAGAGTCCGTTCGCATAGTAATTATAGCCGGCTTGCGCGATGGCAACCCACCAGACTTTCGCATAGCTGTGATCGTTTGGCAGAAGCAAGTCCACAAAGGGCAGAGATCCGGACAACTCAGTATGGTCACCCGATTCCGCTTTTGTTGATCTGTCAAAAAAAAAACTTTTGAGTGTGTTTATCTTTGATGTTCAAGTTCACCAACAACTCCCAGCGATGGCCAGGACGATCCGACTCGAGACATAATTGACTCTCCATGAACGCCCTCCAAAACCAACTCGGGCATACGTCGGACTGCAGAAGACTGAATAAAACACTTCTTGACCTCCGCGGCTCGTCGGCGCGGTCCGCTTTGTTGAGTTTTCTACCTGTCCTTTTTTTCTGCCCGATATCTATCCCGCGATGACTTCCGGAAGACCTAGTTGATGCGCAATCCACACGCACGAGCTGCTTCCCCTTCCCACTTGTCATCGAGCGTGTTTGTGTCTGAGCCGCAGAATCAGCTGTCTTGAGGGAAAACTCACAGTACGAAGGCGCGGACCTATTTCTCGCTGGCCAAGCAAGGCCCTGGCAATTGTGAGCGCCTTCTCTGACTAATCCCCGCTGTGCTGACATGCGAGAATGAGCGCTACTTGGCCCGAAAAGCACCGACTTTCAATTAAGAAAAAGTGGCAGGTGGTACCTGGTTGGACGTCGGGATTTTCAGCTACGCCGGGGCCTGCCAAGGTTGACCGGCGCGGACGATGGAAGGCAGAGCGAGGAAGGGTCCTTGGGCAAGGGTCCTTTGCCCGTACCAATGCCAGAACGCCGATACGGTACGACTCTAATCGTGGAGCGGTAAGATCCATTCAAAAAAGTGGAAAGAGAGAGAGAGAGTTATCACGGACCCGATAACGGTCTGATCAAGATATTAGCCTGATCCTAGACTAACTTCGTTTTAAGCGACAACTACTACGACGAATTTATGTAGGGTGGTCCATACAGCTATTTTTTTTTTACTTTTTTCCGGCCAAGAAAAGCTTCATGCACGAGCCGCGGTTTGATCTACTTTCCCCACGATAAAGACGCCTGTGAGGATGCTTGCAGCAGCCAACATAACTGAGCAGGCGCTGAGAACAGTTGTTCGTGCTCCAGCACTCGCGACACCAGTGAGAAGACTGACGACCACGAAAATGTTGAGTGGGACACGGAAAAGAGCACTCAGTGTTGCGCGTTGTTCGTTGGCGATCAAGGTGCCACGAAGCATGCCTTGTACAGGGTAGTACATTCCAACGCAGGCTTCAAAGAGGCAAAAGGCCCAGAAACGAGTGCGTTCATCCTGTTGGGAGACGCTAAGAGCGAGCGAAAGTCCGGCAAGTGCGCAGACTGATGACGATAGTTTAGCGTGGGTTATGAGCGTTCCTTCTGACGAAGAAGTGGAGAGGAGAGTGTAAAAGAGCGACCCAAGCATCATGGACAACATGAAAGCCGAAAATATGTAGCCCAATGGAAGGAGGGTTAGAGTCGAGAACTCCTGTAGAGATGGCACCCAAAGGAACACGAAAAGGTACATGGAGCCTTCGAAACATGTCTGTGTGACGCCGAGAACGAGGAGACGTGTGTCTTCCGAAACGATGCGAAGGGCAATACTCAGACGACCGAGTTGGAAGGGATCCGCGCTGGCCTTGTCCGAGGCACCACCAAAGTTTTCTGTCCACATTGCGCGAATGACGAACCACGCGACGATAAGGAGGGCACCACTAGCGATGAATGGGGAGGCAAACGATCCGGAGATGCCGACAAGTTGGTTGCTGAAAACCCCAGCAGCGGTTGCGATGAGCCCGTTGACGAGGGTTGCGCGACCCATGATGAGGGAGAGGTCGTTTTGGGGGATGGCATGCGAGTTGGCGGAAGATATGAGCCATGATTCGAATGCAGAGAAGAGAATGGAGGTCGAAATACCACCCAGCACTCGACCAAAGAGAAGAACGGGCAGGATTGGTACAAGAATGCAGAGGCAGGCGCAGGTGTAAGAGGCACAAAATATCATGCAGAGGCGTTTACGGCCATGCTGATCCGCCCAAACTCCTACCAACGGCGCAGCCAAGCCAGCAGAGATAAATCCCGTTACGAACAGAATGGCGACCATGTTTGGTGCTAGCTGGTATTGCTCACTGTAGAGGGAGTAGACGTATGGACCTTGCAGCCAGTCCGCACCTTCGTGATCGTCAGTTCTCCCTTACGCGAGAGGATAAAGTACGACAACTCACCCATGACGATAGCATATACGGTTAAATATTGTCTTGTAAGCGAAGCTAACGAGCCAGCTGTTCCAGCGCTACTAATCCCACCCTCGGCACGTTCGTCTTTCGAATCTTTGACGGTTTCACGGCGACGACGTGAGGAGGCACGGTGGTCGGCTATGAGAGCGATGAAGCAGCCAATCGCCAGCCACAAGAGTTGGTACTCGTAGAAGTAGTGGGCCTGCATATCTACAGGCGTTCCTGGAGTTGAATCGAGGACAGCGAGCTCACGGCGGCTTCAGGTTGTCTGAGTTGAATCACGGAGGATTCGGATTTGGGAGAGTGAGGTGGCGCTGTTCCTAGTACATGACCGCAGAAATGTTCGCACGCTGTCGTGCACGTGACATACATAACGCGGGGTCAGCAAACTCTTGCTCTTGACGACCAGTGGTCGCCCTAGCAACTCAGCAACAGGTTAATATTAATAGTGCTATCAAGCTGGCATACGATGTTCAACAGATCTGGCGGATGTGTCTCAGGCTTTCAGAGGCGTCTTTCAACTTTCAAAGCCAACGTGAGGCAATGCTGGTCCGAACATCTTATGAAAGATCTGCACGGAAGGAAACTCGTTCCGATAGCTGATAGGAGCTAAAGCAGCCCAGTCGCAACGCAACCTCCGTTTGACCTTGGCTAACGTCGAAGAGGTAAAGTCGAAGAGGCAAAGTCTTCCTAACCGCAGCATCAACATCTCTTACTCATCGACTCCGATCTGACTGCAGCATGTGTGTGTCAAGGGTCTTCGACAGCAGTAAAGTAACTCAGACTCTGTGCTCTCACTGCCTATCATGGGGTTACCGCCTCCAATTTCGCCTTGAACACAGAAACAGCCGCCGACCCCGTGTTCTGATCTGGTTTTGAAGCAAACCCGGGCGAATTGGGACTGAATTTGGTTCCCGATCTTAGACTGAAGGCCAGCTATCTTCATCCCCAAGTTTATCGCGATAGAATCGCTGTCATTAGTTGTGGATCAAATCTTGTTGTCTGTCTTCACAAGTTCGTCGTTGAAATGCGTCTGGGACAAACATAGTGACTTGGGAAGTTTGAATCGCGTCGCGAAACGTCCGACTTTTAAGTCGTTTCAGTGCGGCATACATATGGCGGTGTTATCGCTGGCGGAATCAGTGTTGGGTCGATGGGAACTAAGGCAAAGGGATCATCGCCATGGCAGAAATTTCTTAGCACGCGTTTTGTTGTCCCTTTTATTGACACCATCATCTAATTCTTGTTGTTCTCTCCCCCCCATGCCTGAAGCCGCTACCCAAGCAAAGAAGCCGGCAGCCTCCGCTGCTGCCGCCCCAGCCCCAAGAAAGGTTCGCTTCAATGTGGGGACACAATACCAAGTCCTCGATGTCGTCGGAGAAGGCGCCTATGGAATCGTATGTTCCGCCGTCCACCGCCCGAGCGGTCGCAAGGTTGCCATTAAAAAAATCGCCCCTTTCGAGCACTCGATGTTCTGTCTTCGCACTCTGCGAGAATTGAAGCTGCTCAAGTTCTTGTCGGAGGCCGGGGTCAGTGAAAACGTGCGTAGTCCGTTCATGCTCTCCCCCATTTCCCTGCATTCAACGCCTCAAGATTATATCCATCCTTGATATCATCAAGCCTCCGTCCATTGAGCAGTTCAAAGAGGTCTATCGTGCGTGGAACGTTTGTTACCCTTCCGGCATACTGAAAACAACAACTTCCCAGTCATCCAAGAACTGATGGAAACCGACATGCACCGTGTTATCCGAACGCAAGACCTTTCCGACGACCATGCCCAATACTTCATATACCAAACTCTTCGTGCTCTCAAAGCACTCCATTCCGCCGATGTAATTCACCGCGATCTCAAACCATCCAATCTCCTCCTCAATGCCAACTGCGACCTCAAGGTCTGCGACTTTGGGCTTGCCCGATCGGTCAAGACTGCTGAGCCCTCTGGGACGGAAACCGGCTTTATGACCGAATACGTTGCTACACGTTGGTACCGGGCTCCGGAAATCATGCTCACATTCAAACAATATACCAAGGTTCGCTGTTAGCCTTCAATCTGGCCTTTAAACTAACAAATGGTTATAGGCGATCGATGTGTGGTCTGTAGGCTGCATTCTCGCCGAAATGTTGTCGGGAAAACCACTCTTCCCTGGACGCGACTATCACCACCAACTGACGCTTATTCTGGACGTGCTCGGCACCCCTACCCTTGACGAGTTCTACGCGATTACCACCCGCCGCTCCCGCGACTATATTCGTGCCCTTCCATTCAGGAAACGCCGACCATTCTCACAACTATTCCCCAACGCGAACCCCCTGGCGATCGACTTCCTCACAAAAACGCTGGTGCGTCTTTTGCGCAACGAGTCTAGTAATTGATATCAACATCATTCTTCTTTAGACCTTCGACCCGAAGAAGCGCATAACAGTCGAAGATGCGCTAGCCCATCCTTACCTCGAGGCATATCACGATCCAGAGGACGAGCCAGTGGCTCCCCCACTTGATCCCGAGTTCTTCGAGTTTGACTGTGAGTTGTCAACTGATTTGTTTACTCTGTCGGACGTTGAGAATTCTCTCTCAGTGCACAAAGACGACATCAGCCGCGAGCAGCTGAAAGAGCTGCTATACGAGGAAATCATGTCGTTCAACCCAGTGTCCATGACATGATGGACGGGTGTGTTTTCGTTGGATCTCGTATGCAAAATCATGTGCTGACTATCTTCTACTTAGCCGCCGATGGTGACTAACTCCGTGAAACGACTGCGACGACAACCCTCTCTCTTACTTGCACTTTTGCTATCTCCCATGTAACTCGTATCTATAGAAGGAAAGAAATTCAAGCACGGACAATTTGTACTTGTTACAGTGCCGGAAATCAGGAACAACTGAATGACTGTACGTAGGTTTCTTTATTCCAATGACAACAAGCTTCAAAAGTTCAAACAGAAGAGAGATTACAGTGCAACGTTCATACAAGTGTTCTACAACTTCTCAAGTTTTCTTGTTTCCGAGTCTACACCTTCTTTCTGCATTCGCTTCTTCTACCACCCCTGGCCATACGATGGTCCTTGTGGGTACCCTCCACCCTGCGCATTCGGGAACTGGGGAGGCCCGCCATAACCCTCAGCACCAGGGAAGCTGGGACCCGACGAGGGGAAACCCGGTCCGGGGCCCCCAGGGAAATTCGGCGCTGATCCGGGGAAACTAGGACCAGATCCGGGGAATGATGGCGGCGCATTCCCATATTGATCCGGCCCACCAGGGAATGATGGCGCACCGCCATACCCCGCAGGCGGAGAATACGATGGTGCATACGACCCGGTTGGCTGCTGGCCCGGGAAAGACGGAGGTGGTCCGGGAGGTGCTCCATAGGAAGGTTGCTGCGACTGGCCTGGGTAGCCCGGCGAGCCGTGGCCGTGGCCGTGATTACCATGAGCAGCAACGGGAGGAGGAGCTCCACCGCTACCACCAAAGAATGTGTTTGCTTCACCACCACCACTTCCTCCCGGCATATCCCGACGGCCATGCCCACCACCACCGCCAGACCCAAAGAGTGCCGCGGCCTGAGCAACACCCGGAATCTTCCCTTGTGCCTGGCCAGCGAGGTAGTTCTGGAATTGATGTGCTTGGCCAGCAGCGAACGAGCCCTCTGCCTCGTTTTTGCCGCCCTCCCCGGCAAGGCGCACGTTCTGGTGGTTGCGCACAGCGTTCTTGGTCAGCCGTTGAATAACAGTCGTGCGTCGTCCACCAAGTCCCTCCACCCATGTCCGCATGTGTTGCATCATCTCGCGCTGGATCTTCGACTGCGGGTTGTGGAAATCAGGGTGAAATCTTGGGTTGATAGAGTCAGGGTCGTTTTTCGCAAGAGAACGGGTATCTCACAAGCAGGACAGGATTTCTTCGCTCATGTGGTGCACATTCACAGAGTTATCATCCCAAGCCTTGACCACCAGCGTCACCGTATGGATCTATATCGCGTCAAGAGCACGCTAATCGGAAGCTCTGGCTTCCTTACCACAATAAGTCGTGCAATGTGACCAGCAGGCTCGTTCAGAAGCAGATTCTATAAACACAAGTCAGTGAGGCTGTCTCAACTTGAAAGTGCTGTCATACAAAATGATCTTTGCTCAAGAATGAGTGTGTAGGGTCCGACTGAAAGAAGAAGATGAGAAGGTGGAAAACACGAGAATGTTCAACATACCGCGCGAGGGTCATCGAAAACTTGGTATTGGTCGTGTGAATCAATGACCTCGGCCGAAACAGATGAGAGTTGCGTGGTTGCCGTCTTCATAAGCGGACGGAGGAAGGGCTGCAGTGAACGAAATCAGCGACCATGCTACTAACAAGAGGAAACAACAAACTTCGAGGGTGGTAAAAACGAAGACTTGGCAAGCGCAATCAACTACTGAAGCAAACCGTGGTTGCACAACCTACCAGAGATCGAATCCATGAGCTTGTCAATGAGCGGGCCAAGACCGGGAATCTTTTCTAGAAATATATGTGTTAAGCCTGACTGTAAAGGAAAGCGAGTGCCCAACCGATCGTGTTCGAAATTTTCTTGGAGACTAAACCGGGATCAGTATAGTATAGAAGAATGCAAGAAAGCATACTTGAGTCGCGGAAACTCAGTACCTGCCATAGAACACTGTGCAACTCTTGTGGAGTCATATCTTCAGGCCGCTTGCCGCCTTGCGAGGGTCCCGCACGAATTCGCTCGATACCCTCCATCTCTCTCGACATTTCAGTTCCTCCGCCTCCTGGAATCGAGAAGAGCAGATCCCGCAAAGTGTTGCTAGGTCCACCCGGTCCTGAACGAGTGTTTGATGCGCGAGCTTTCTCGAGCTCTTTGTTTAGATCGGAGACTGACGCTTGACTCTGTTTGAAGGGTGAGATAACGTTTCAAACATGGGAGTAGCGGCTAACCAAATGGTCGCCAGCTTCTCCAAGTAACGAATGGATGAAGTCTACCAGATTGGTTGATAACGAGATGTGAATGCACACAAGTATTCACCATTTCCTCCGAACGAGCCTACAAATGAAAATGAGACGTTCTCCCGATATATTGCAGTAGGGGGTGCGCACCGGTTACAAGTGGTGCAACCCACTTTCCTTGGGGCGACTGGATACGAACTTGATCGCCGACATGGACAAACACCTCCTGGTATCCCATCGAAACGAGCGAGAGCTCACAGAAATTGGAATGCGCAGAAAAGTCCTCCAAAGTATGGAGCTGTCAGATAACTGTTAAATGAACACCATTAAGAACAAGAAAACGAACGAGTTGACCAAGAAGCCGGTATGCCTCGTATTCATCTTCTTTTCGCCCAGAGGAGCGATGTTGGCGACCAAAATGGACGCATTGGTCTAGTGTTCTCCGCACCAATGCTTTGGATGTGTCCCAGTGACCGTTTTCTGCGGAGGTTTATTTCAAGTAATGGGAAATAGGGTAATCAAGCCTACCGTTGGCGATATAGTTCTTCATACCCGTTCGAGGGTCTATCTCAAGCTCAACTGGCTGCAAAAAATTGAGTTGAAGGCCAATATAAGACTGTTGTTAGACATGCATCGACAGGTCCTCTCAACTGGGGATGATATTTGCGTGGATCTTCGCCCTCTCCATAGCCTTTAGGGTTGTCTATGTGTTCGGTCTATGGCGGATTTTAACCAAGAACCATGCGGCATTCGAAAACCCACTGGAAGATATACGCCCAGTCGTTCAAAGGTGACTTCAAACTCGGCAGTGGCATATCCATGAGCCTAAAGTTGGTTGTTGAACGCTGTTTCAAGAAGCCGCAGGACAACTAACGAGGAAGCCCAGAACCATGCAGAGGTTGAGGATGGTCTATCAATAGATCAACGAATGGAGAGGGGGAGTGAGCCGGGAGCGCGACCTGTGGCTGAACCTTCTTGAGAGCCGCAATATCCATAGCCTAGAAAACCTGAGGATGCGAAGGAAGGGCGATAAAGAGACGACTGACTTGACTATAGTCCCGAAGCCAATTGCTAGAATGAGCACCTCGTCAGGATGTTGACAAACACAACAAACAGTCCGAACGCACCCAAAGTAGACGCGTTTAACATCCAACCCTCCGAATTTGGATCCCTTCGAAAGCATATTGGCAAGCGCAAAGCCCCCGCCACTCCCGCGTTTGATCAATTCGCTCAGCGCATCTTCCTAAAAGCAGTTATTGAGCAAGCCAGAGATCGTGGGATCGAGTGACGGACGATGTCTCCATGCCGGAACGCGCGGCCTTCGGAGTAGGAAAACCTGGGCGAATCAGCCAGATGCTAGACAAATGAGCAGCAGAATCTTACGAGGGGATGTTTCCTGCTCCGAACGCGTAGACGCCCGACGACGAGAGGCACACAAAGAATAAGACGAGGAGAAAGAGCACGGTGGTCGCTTTCGGCATGGTTGTGGATCGTTGCTGAGTACCCCCACTTCGATTTATCTGGAGCTCGGGAGCAAGGCAGTGTTTGGCACAGGACCTGACGTGTAGGAGGAGATCTGTGCTACTGCAATTGAGTATATGTCAGCATCGCCAACGGAACAAATGGCGAAAGCCGCGCCTCAGAGATGCAGTCGTTCCCTGACCTCAAAGTTGGTCGGAGGCAGAATATTGTTGGGTGTCACGTATCTCACGTCATCGTACCATCAGCGTTAATTTAAGAGTCGCGTTTCAAGTAAGTAAAAGTACAAGGTTCGTTAAGATACACAAGATAGTCCAGAGTCAAAAAAATAAAGTAAGCAGCCTACTTACGATGGCGCGAACCTAAGGTAGATCGGCTGGGACAAGTTGAGCAACAGTAGAGGTGATTCAAAACTTTTTCGGCTTACCGACGAAGGACCATAAGCAGTGGAGAAGGCCTGAATATCTCCCGTTATCAGGACCTGATTGAAGGGCGCATACACGAGGTATGTCTCAGCGGTGCCTAGAACAAAACTATCAACGACCTGCATTGCAGAGAGGTGGAAGTGCTCACTTCCGTTGGTGTTGATCCAACGCGGCGCGATAATGCGCGTAACGGGGTCATAAGTCCACTGAGACGGGTGATTATTCAACGGAAATCATGAGGAATGAGACTCGACGAACGATGGCCGACTCAGATTTCCGCGCGACTGGATAGGAGTTGGGGACAGATTGAGGCGGGGCCCCAGGCCGAGCTGTGGCGTGCAAATAAGCAAAGAGTACTCTAGCTCATGAGGTGCTCACTCTGTGTTGTGCCCTGAATGAAAACGTAGCTGTAAAGCGGATTAGCTTTTAGCAAATAAAATGTCAAGTCAAGATCTGCGTACTTGGAACTTCCGTTTGAAAGGTCATCGGAGCTACTGCGTGGCCCTACGATACCTCCAGCATATGGGAAGTTGCTTGCATATGTAGTATTCTAATTAACCCATTAGAATCAGGCGAACGCAATTATTATCGTGATACAGACCACAGCAAAGAGATCCAACTGAGAGCCTGCGACTGAAAATCCAGTCGCAGGTTGGAAGAAGACAGCATTAGCAGGGTTTGTGTCCAAGCCCAGATGGTTGAAACCAGAGCCCATCGAGACGAAACCCAGGAAGGAGTTGTTAGTAATCTGGAAAGCGAGTAGCCTTCTGCTGTTATCAGTCGTTATTGAGGGACTTGGCATCGGAGACTGAGAGGATGTCGGCTGGACGGAAGACGAAGAAGGGCCCGGTCGGGCCGAGCTGGAGGGGCGGAAAACAGGAGGGCGTTGAACAAACTCAAAAGACAAGTCCGCTATCGAAAACTTCAGTTTCAATGAAAGACAGAGTGATGAGGGACTCACGGCAAGCACCATTTGGCGCCTGCATGCACGTCGCAACTGGATCACATCCCTGACGGGTAGCAACGCATCCCGAGCCGGAGCCACGGCCCGAAAACGGCGTCGATCCAGAGCACTTGTAGACAAACGAGTTGTTGTTCTTTTTCTTCGTTGCCCAGCCACAGCATGCACCGCAAACACCCCTCATGCCGGTTCTTCCGGCAAAGCGACCCGACGGAGCGCCATAACAAAAAGTTTTTACCAGCGTCTAAGGAGTTGATTTAGTCCACATCCAGATTGTTTTTTGTTGTTGGATACACACAAGGCTGGTAGCTCCCGAGGTAGCACGGCAGCTGCGAAGTCGCACCGTCAGTGGGAACGTAGCTTCCGTTGCTGGCCTTTATGCACGAGGTTTGACCAGGCGCTGAAAACCAGTTAGAGCTCTAAAAACTAGGATAACCGCCCTCAAACCTGGTTGGAAAGTGCCACTGGTGCATTGTTTCTTGCTTGCGGTGTTGCCAGCGCAGTAGTGGCCAGGCTCACAGCGCTTGCATGCGCCGCCAGTTGTAATTGTCGTGTTGAAGTAAGTCCCTTCTGGACAAGGCGCCGCACGCCTCGCAATGAGGTCGTCCGTGCTGGAGAAACAATGTCAGCGACGAGATAATTAAGGTGAGGAAAAACGGACCTTGGGAAAGCGGAAGTGGTGGTTGTGGCCGCAAGGAAAACAGCGGCAAAGCCGAAAAACGATGTCGTGCGCATTTTTCTTGCGGATTGTTGGTCGTTAGCGGTCGTTCCTGTGAGCCCTCCCAGAGAGGAACCTGAACTCGTCTCCCTCAATCATTGAGTTGTTTTATGGCTGCTCCGGAAGTCAGAGGTCAAGACAGCGGATACGGCGGAAGTGATTTAGTGCATTTGAGACGATGAGTGAAATGGACGAGGCCAGACAGAATATCGTCATTGCCATTCAGTTAGGAATGGAGGACCATCCATGCGGAAGAGGGTACATAGACTGTTGGTTCAGGTTGGTTCCGAATTGTTGTGTCACAAGCGTCACTGTTGTCATCACCCTCAAGTTGATCCATCATCCAAATCACAAGTCTACTCACGATGCCCAAGTTCAACAATCGAAGGTCTGTTTAATATACTCTTCTAGTACTTTCTCCACCTGAGATTTAGCCAATCCAACAAGGCCACTGTCTAAATCAACAATTGCGAGGGTGTCTACTTACCCAGAACCACGAGTCAGGCCAGGGCATGATGTCTGCAAGTATAAGACAAAGAGCTGAGATAGCTATAACGCAGGCACCGCCGGAGATCCGCTCATCGATGTGAGTGGCGGTAATGCGCGCCTAAGTGAGTGGAGTGAAGAGGTCTCAAACCACGGTCACGTGCCACGAGGACAGGACTCTGGGTAGAGTTGGACTTGCCATTATCCGAATCCCTGAATCTCCTTCGCCGCCTCGGAGATTTTGTTCATAGGTCCACCCAGTAGTTTTCCCTGGCCATCTGACGAAAGTGCGGGCCACCGAAGCTCTGAGCTGACGCGGGAGTTACGCAGATGCCTGAAGTCAGCGACACACGAACAACAGCTGTGAAATATGGAGACCAATATCCTTTTAGCATCTCGCTCTTCGGGCAATGAGTCGGGCCAGTCAAGGAAAATATCATTTTTGGGATTCAGGGAATGAACACGCTGGCCAACATCTCACGCGGTTGGGTGCCAGAAGTACTCGTTCACGTGAGCACCACTGGAACGGAATTCAACACAAATCGAGTGAACATATGGACCTTTACATACTCTCAGTGTCCACTTCCAAGCAGAAGCCGAGGGCGGTTGTAGCTTCAATAAGATACTTGTGAGCACAAGAGAAAGAAAGAAAAACAAGAAAAAAGTCCAAGATAAACTGTGAAAAGCATGACAGCCAATGGTAGTGATGAGCACTCAGGGTATTGCGTAGGAAATTTGGGCCATCACGATGCGTAACGCTAGCCAATTGAAGGCTTCATAGGCGAAGCTGCCTAGGTATCCTGTGGCAGGACATGCCGCAATGAATTCCAAGCTTCTTAACGAACGACGTTGGTCACATTGAGTAGAGATGATTTTGAGCGATGCATTGAAGTGTACCAACAAACACCGTCTATCTAGTAAGGCTTGGCAGCAGCCTGGCACTACACGCCAATTCAGCTTCCCAAAAAAACGAAAAATCGATAGCACTCACAGCCTTGAGCTGCTCAAGATACCACGTGCACGACTGCATATCCGCCTTCTCAAGACAAAGTGTGAAATCTGGCATCTTCGTCAGCGGTACGGTCCTCCGTCACCCAAATCAAGCACTTACCCTTCGCGGGCTGTTCACAGCTCATAACACCCTGTCCCTGTTGAGCTGCAGCCGGCGCTGCTTGCTCAGCAGCCGCAGCCTTGTCTCCGCTGCCAAAGAGGACGTTCGACAGGCCATGGCCAACGGTGCTGCCGATTGCTACCCCGGCAGCAGTCGACGCAATTTGCCCGAGAATTCCCGGGCCCTGACTGGCGGCCCCAGTTGCAGGGGGAGCGGGGGCGGCAGGGGTCTGGTATCCGCCAGCCGGGGCAGCAGCGGTGGTCGCACTCCGGGTTTGTGCTGGCGCTGCCGCTGGCTTTGTTGGGGCGGAACGGGAAGTGGAGGTCGAGCGGCCACGGGATTGACGCTATGAGGAGATTGGCACAGGCTATGCATGCGAAGAGTAGAATCTCACAGGCATTGAGGTGAGTGGAAGGACAGAGAAAAAGTCGAATGCCGAAGGGACGCGTGACCGAGTGCCGAAAATACCGCCGGCTTGATGGCCGATCACATTTGACTTGGTCGTCAATGTATCGACATCTTCACTCATCTTCAACACTTTACATAAAACAGAATGTGATTTGTTTGTGCATATGTAGGGATAGAGATATGTCAACTACTTCCTTCCACCAAGCGCCTCCCCAAACGACGCAAACGAAGTTACCTGGGCAGACACAGGCGTAAAACACAACGTCTGCTCCAACACTGGGCTCGATACCTGTGCAGGACTCTGTGCCAGCACCCTTCTGAGTTCGCTCGTCGACACACCGTCCTCTTCCATCTCCGCAATCGCCTTCCGACCCCGACCCCGAACTGGCGGACTTTTCGCTCTCTGAAGCTTGTCGGGACTAGCCGCGCGTTTCTCCGGGCTTTTACTCCGACTGCGAGCAACACGCATCGGAGCAGGCGTGTAATTGTCCTTCTTTTGCGATTTGACAGTTGGCCACCGAAACACATCCGCCCCGCGTTCCTTTACAGGCGACTCGCTCATAATCCTAAACCCCATCCCAACGCCAGATGAAGACGCTCTTGAAAGCACACCCGTTGTAACTTTTGAAGTCATCCGTGAAAGATCAGCCTGCGCATCGGAAAGTAGAACATCCGAATTGTGTCGTCCATGAGCTGCCCAACTCGGTCGTCGAGCAATCCGAGCATTCTTCCCATCGTCACTGTCGTCTTTCAGTCTTTCGAGCATGCCGCGTTTAATACTCTTATGGCGCAATGACTCCCAAGGAACACCGTCATTGACGTCAGGTAAATCAAGATAGAGCGAAGTCCTTCCAGATGGTGTTGGAGACGTGGCGCGAGTCGTCGTACTAACAACGGATTTATGTCGCATTGGAGGATTCAATGCGGTTTGGGGGTGAAGAAATGCTCGCGTTTCCGGCTCTTCTTCTTCAAGTTCTTCCTCGTCTCCTTGAGATCGGCGTTTCTCCTGCAGCAGCCCTCTGCGACTGAGCCACTCTCCTTCCTCGCTGTATTCTTGCGGCATTGATGTGTGGTATTCTGGTCCAACCTCCAATGTTCCGTAGCTCTTGCGACCGCGTCTTTGTCTTGGCTCTTGATCACGAGCTTGCGAACGCCGTTTGATGCAGCTATAGACCATCCAGGCTGTCATTCCACCAAGAAGCAAGCCCCCGACCGCAGACCCAGAGACGATGTAAATAAGGTGTGCGGAAGACATCATGGCGAGCTTTTGTGGTGCATGGTACGCAAGGGTCGAATTGGTAGCTGGAAGCGCCATTATAGTCGACACAGGAGTGGAGATAGCCGGAGAGTCGCTTGGAGTTGCAGAGGAAGGAGCGCTGGTGGGAGTCATGATTGAACTTGGCGAAGGAGGGATGGTGGTGGCGTCTGCGAGCGAGAATGCGAAAGCAGGTGTCGTTGAGAGGAAAAAGGCGGCTTGGGTCGGCGTTGCGATGGCGATCGGTATGGTAGTTGGGGTACCCGCTGGAGGATAGGGCCACCAGAAGTCGTAAGAACTCGTCGGGGAAGGTGGGAATTGTCCATTTAGATTGAGCTGGCGGGCGAGGTGGTGCGGGTCCTGCATCAGCAGCTGGCGGGCGTAGTAGTGATTGACGTGATATAGAAAGTGTTGCTGCCCATGGAATTGCCACTCTTGTTCTTGTCGATATTGAGCGTGCTTGTTGGCGGTTGTAGTCGTTGTGGACGCTGAGGCGCGCCCGTGACCAGCGAGGAGAAGGGCGAGAAGCACATGCATTCGGGCGAGCATGATAAAAGAAGGACAGATAAACGAGTGTGGGTGTGGTCTTGGAGGGAAGAAGACAAGTTCTGACTGTGTGGCTGTGTGATCGATGCTCCTACAAGCGGCCATGCAAGTCGATCCTTACAATGTTACGCAAGAAGGATGCATACCTTGGCCATAAGAGCAGTTTGAATCAAAGGAAATGCCCAAGAAATGCCCCAAGTCAATTCCCCAATACGGGTATACACTAGTAGTACATCCAAACAATCAAGATTTAAGAGAATTCACTCTCTTTCCACTTCGTCAAGGCCTCCAAATAACGTCTTCGTTATCTTTGATGTCGCGGATATCATCGTGTGCATTCCACCATTTTGTTTTCCCAACGCCGAAAGAAAGGTTCACATTTGCCTTTGTTGGTTGCTAGTGCTTGACACAATATATCGGGATCATCCGAGTCTTGGTGGAAATTTGCGGCCCATCGAGCCACAAAGAAGCGAGCGTAGAGGTCGTTTACAGGCGAATGAAGATGTGTGAGCTGAGCCGACATGAATTCAATACCCCAGAAATTTATTGGTGAGCACATAGACCATGATGGGTGTTTAACGACGCGTTTCGTGGGGCATTGAAGCCATACCACTTAACTGCGTTTTGGGCCTGATGGTCGTGGTTCTGGTCCACCACCAACCGACAGAAGTGGTGTGTTCCTCGACACCATTCCGATGTTGATGCCTTGACTTATGAGCTTGGTCCTTTCGGCACTGCTTTCTCGTAGATAAGATAGATTACGCGCCAGAACTAGGAATCATAAGACCCATGTAACTTCCCCACTCTGCCAACACTTCCATGAAGTCAGCAACCCCACAATAAGCGAAAGTCATAAACAACAACCGCATCAGTTTCTCCTGTTTGTCCTTGTCCTTGTCCTCGTCGAACAGTTTGTAGATTTTGATCCGTGTAGCTTTGTACGTTCTCCTTAAATCCGACAACTTGGCATTCCAGCGTGCGAGGAGGGGTGCACAGTCGCATAGGAATCTCCCATAACGCTCCAAGTCTCGATCATCGTCACTGCTCAGTTGGGCGATCGTGTTTGTCGCTGTCTCTCTGTCTCTTGTTAATTTCTGGCGGAGCGCATCGGCATATCTTGATTTCTCTCGGAGCTCTGGTCGTGACGGCGCATCAGCATCACGATGGTAGGCGGCCGCCCACTGGGTGACGTAAAATTGGGCGTGGAGGTCGTCCACAGGCGAATGTAGATGGTCTGTGTCTGACTCCAAAGTTTGCCGTAAAGCCATCGACATGAACTCGAACGTTCCCTGGGAGGGATGATAAAGACATGAAACAAATGACAATCGTTGAATCCATACCGAGCGGGTTGCATTACGAGGAGAACCAAACTCGTGCCATTTGACAGCATTGTCACCGTCAATAATAAAGCCCAGTACCTCAGATTCCACGTCCAACGTCCCCAGCAGTTGTGTGATGCGACGGGAGTGCATAGCATAGTTTAGATCGATGATTGGCTTGTTCTTTCCTCCCAAGGTAAGCTGGTCGATCATTTCAGCAAGACCATTGTCTGCAGAGTTGAACTCGACAAGCGTGTGGTCTAGCTTGAATGGCGCCATTTTAGCTGCCTTTTGCAAGCGGAGTATGTTGCCCATGCTTGGATCGCGGTGGAGGAAACCCAATTGGAACATTCCTAGCCACCCTGAGCCCCGTCAGATACTATAGAACCTTTGAGATCAAAGTACACACCCAGCATTCCATGCAGGACTGACATGGCAAGCAGCCAGGGTGTTTCGCAAAGCACAAGTGATGAGCCAACCAGAGAGGAGATGTGCAAAGAGACGCTGCGGAATTCGGGTTGGTCGGGGGGCTCCTGGTCGAATATCTTCCAATGAAACTGGGCCTTGTCATTCAACACTTCTTCGGGGGTGGGCAGATAGAGATGGTTTGTAGCGGGGGACCCATCTTCATCGACTGGGAGGAACGAATAGTGATGGTTGGGGCAGCCAAACAAAGAGCTGCACGTTTTCAGAAGTTGGTCCTCGATTGACTTATGTCTTGGGTCATCCTTAACGAAACTTCCTTTGAGCACAACATATTGTATCTGCTCGTTATCGACAAGACCGCCGGAAAATGCCACGTCGCAGAACTTGAATGGCCCAAGAGGATGACTGGCAAGGTCGTGGCGAATCTCTGGAACGAAAGTCAACGATGACAGTGCCCATCAGAATTGAACGCACGATCATTCACAGACACAACTTTTTCTGTGGCCAAAGTAAGCAGACATTCCCGCAGGCCTGTTGTAATTGTACCTCTCTTGACTTTTTCTTGATGATTTGACCATGTTTCCGCACTTGACGATAAGGAACCGCTGTCGGAGTCGATTAGAGGCAGTTTTGATTTAATGGTTGAAGGTGGGAGATTAACGGTAGAAGGAGTCAGTGAACAGGTATAAGATAATCCGAAAACATGAGTAGCTCGTCCGCGAGAACGAACGTCAGCATGTAACATTTTTTCGACGACGGCATCGACGAATCGTGTGGCGTTGTTATTGCTGTCGATTGTGATAGGTAATTTGAAGGAGGCCCCGTTGAACCACGAGGGCAGTCCTATGTCGCGATGTGTCTCGCAGGTACTGAGCGCAAGCATAAAACGCATGCAAGCTTCTCGGCCAGATCGTTCTCGCAATTTGAGGGCACGAGAAGAGGTGAGACCACCGCGGTGGAAGATGAGGAAACGCAGTTCCAATGTGCTCTGGTTGAACCCAAGTACAAGAGCCGATCTACGAAAGGGCGAAGCTGCAAATACCGCTCGGGAGTAAGCGACAGCTTTGAGCACCAGCGCTGGCCAAGTGGCCTTGACTTCAACAGGAATATCGATCAGGATGTCTTGCTCCTCCTGTTTACTCCAGAACAGTTTTGTGTCGACGGAAACCTGCAGGGTCTCTTCATCATGGGGAGTGGTCGAGTTAACACCGGCAACATCTGGTTTCAGCGGCGTGGCACCGGAAATACCGTCTGCAGTTGGTCGATTATAGACAAGGAACATGAGTTTCGCATATGAAGAGGATTCGAATCCCGGCCAAAATTCGCGCGCAAGTTGTAGGCAGAGGTTGAGGAATTTGCTGAGGGCAGTGTAGTGGACGAGACCTTCTGCTTCCCCCGTTGCTTCCAACAACTCTTGTAAAATGGATTCACAAGCCGGCTCGGGATCTTGGCAGCATTGGGAGAGGGCCGTTTGGAAGGCATCGGTGTCACTTGCGCAGGCGTAGAATTCCAGCCTGTCGACCTTGGATGACATACCCTCCGTCCAACCATTTTGCTCCATTACCCCCTGTATTAATCTGTCCGAGTACCTCGACTTTTTACCCAACATGCGTGCAACTCTGTCGTCCGGAAGCTGCCAAGTATTCCCATTAAGTTCCCGAGTCATTGAGCTTATAAGGTCTTGCTGGTTGTTGGAAGCAGATGAGTCAATAATCGCTGGCAACGTGCCGCAAGTTTTGTCAATTCTAGGAGGGAACTTGAGTTGAGCGCGAAAAAGCTGAGAGTCACGTGTCGATCATTCGGCAAATTCTATGCTCACTTCGACCGTGTCTGCAGGATGCTCGCGCAAGCTGAGGCTCGTGCCGGTGTTTTTACCTCTGCAAAGATGCTACGCAACCACTTCCGCGGCGTCGAAGAAGGCGAAGAAAAAGCCCCCACCGTCCCCGACTCCGGCGCCGAAACCGTCAACGAGTAAAACCAGCCTGAGGAATAGGATGCTGCTTGCAGCATCCAAAAACTATCAGGCCGTCAACCGGCGTCCACCTGAGCCTGAGGCGAAAGAAGATATGAATGAGGAAGAGCAACTCAAACATGTTGAGGCACTCACCGAACAGCAAAGGTGGCTGGAAAGTCAAGGAAGAGAGGTGCTGGGTGTGCAAATGCCTATGCTTGGTGATCCTTATGTTTCCCTCCCCTTCATAGCTGACATTTTTTAGATCTTATGGTGCCCTACGCCGCCGGTGTTCGCAATTACTCAGAATATGGCTCAATACGCGCACTGTACCGACAATGGCTGCAAAATCGAATAAATGACGGCAAGAACGCGTTCTCGTGCGTGGAAAAACTTCTTCCAAAAGCCTTTTCATTCATTTTTTCCAAGAATGCGACATATTGCAGTTTCGGACGCGTTTCCTGGGGTTGCTATAAACCGCCAGATGGGTTGGCTTGAGTCTTTTACCACCTACTCGCGACGGGCATTCCAAGCACAATCTCTCAAGGCCAACGCATGGGTCGCTCCGATGCGGCAGGAGTTTTTGGATCGGTACATCAAGCTGAACAAAGCTATCGTCCTGTGCGACCTTTCGTTCCTGTGGGATTTGCTATCTCACTTCTAGCCAGGAAAGAGCCTCTGAATGAGCTTGCGATGCGTCCGTTTATTGATGAGTTCTCTGCCATCGTTCGCCAACGTGCGCTGGACAACACATATTTCTGGAACTTCCATCGCGAAGTGTCCCCAACGAGGATACTTTCCCTTCGAGCAGTGGATGGTGATTTTGGGAAGGAGATGCCCGCGACAGGCTCACGTATTGCCATCCAAGCGTTGGTCAGATTCGATACCGAACAGGTGAGTCTGAGTTGTTTAATCCTGCGTCCAATGAATGAATGACATGTTGAACAGAGCGTCGAAATCTATGACCGGCACGGGAAAGCTCTGCATGAAGTTGGACCTGCGGAGGAACAACAGCAGTCCGGGAGAGGAGGGAAAACGTTACATCGAGTGGCAGCAGTCCCGAAGCGGGTGACAGAATACCTTGTGTTGGACCGTGCGATGTATTTGGTGGGCTCGCGGTGGCGATTTAGAGCACGAATTGAGGCGTTGCCGGGTCGGACAGTGGCTATTTAGGAATAGACTTCGGACCACGTTGCCGGCTAACAAGATTTTTGTCCTCGTGATTGCCTCACACCTTGCACGCTGCTTTGGTGAGGTTGCAGTTGTCTACCAACTACTTCCATGGAGTCGTAAAGGCTCCCTTCCTCCTTCGTTCGCTTTACCACTATTCATGCGCAGGCAGCTAACGTGGTATAGATTTATGCCCTTGGTGGTTCTCGCACTTCCCCTTCTGCCATTTCCTATTACGCCCAATCTCTCTCTGACGACCATGTTCCTCTGGGTCTTCGCGGTGCTGGCCCTCTTCCTGGCCGCCACCCTCCCGCGTCTCCGAGCTATATCTGCCTTCGTTCGCGCCAGGGTCCGGTTACCCGTCTTGCCTCTCATTGCGGGGACTGCCCAGTCAACTGCTGTCGTCCACGTGCCTGCACCAAGAGGCCGACAAGAAAGACGATTCAGTGGCCTGCTTGCTGGCTTGCGGAGGGCACGTAGTCTTGACGCCGTCTTGCCACGATATCACCCACCCGCGACGCCTCCCCCAGATTTACCGCTCAGTCCAACCGCAGTCCCGCTGGTCGACCTATCTGAGCACGGTCATACCCGGAGAGCCTCAGAGGGTTTGTCACGCAACAGTCTCAGCTGGGCCTCAATTTCGTCGGTTTCGCTTCATTCCACCAACCGAGAACACGACCTTGCGTCAATGCCGACTTCGCGTGCGGCCAGCCCAACCCCTTCGTTCACATTACGGCCACCACCTGCTGCCCATCGACCCAGCCATCCTCACGGTGACAAACCTGAGCTGGATCTGGTTGATGCACAACTGGTTGACTATGACTACGAGTTGGTGGACGTGTCTGTCCCCGCCTCTCCCGCGCCATGGGCTGCAAAGGCAGGTGAATGGGCCATGCTTGTTGCTCGCAAGAGTGTAGAACAACGCGTCGAGCCAACGGCCTTGGTCAAAGACGAGAAGTTCCCTTCCCCAGTCCAACCTCAAAGCCATCTCCCTTCGCCGCCCCAGTCGCCCGTGTTACTTCCTTCTCCCATTACGGTTGAGATTGATAGTCATTCGGAGACAAAGCCGGAGGACCAAGATGTGCATCACGACGACGACGTGGATTCTATTCCTGACGAGCAAGAGTATCAGCACCTGCTCGACACGGGAATTCATGTGGACTCTGAGTCGCCGCCAGCTGGGCCGGTCTCTGCGATGGAGGATATTCCAGACGAAGTCGAACTGGTTGTGGGCACACTTGTGGACGTAGAGGCTTCGGATGATTACTCCCAAGAAGCATCAACAGAAATGGCAAATCCCATTGACGAGCCCTTTGACTTGGATCATCCCGTTGTGGAAATGAGCACGGGGACTGCTGAGGTTTCCGAGCCCATTCCAATGGATATCGACAACTTCAAGTTTGCCATGGACGCGGTTGTTTCCGAGCCAGAAGCCGATCTCGACGTTGTTGATTCGAAGGCAGCGGATCTTCTTGACGGCCCTCTGGCTTTCGACGACCGCGCTGAAGAAGTCCACGAATTCCGTCCCGAGGTTGTTGACGCCTCCAATGTGTTTGAAGAAGCAAAACCGACTTCCCCTCCGGCCATTGACACGACCGAACAGGAAGCTGAGCATGACGAAGCGGGCATTAACGACATTTATGAACATCATGACAACAACAACGACCAACCAGAACCAAAACTCGAACCGCACGAGTATGACTTGACCTTGATACCGGATATTCCGACACCCATCGAGGCCACAGTCGAAGACCCATCGGTTCCGGAGCTTCCCCCTTTTGCCACTAATTCTGGAAGAGAGTGTACCAGACCCGGAGGAGCTGCCATTGCCGCTCCCGCCGGTGGTGACGCTGGCGCCAGTTCCTGATCTTCGCATCGACACGCAATCCCCTCCATTGAGCCCTATGGTTCTGGAGCGAGAGCTTGTGTCTGCAATTACGGTGGCCACAGAAGATTCTGAGGCACTCGATCCTCTGGTGCCAGACGCGAATGATGGCGTTTCGCTTCTTCGCCAACGACGCAAGGCCTCCTCTCAAAACTTGAAGGAAGCTGTCTTGTCGGAAACGGCACCAGAAGCTGACTTGCCCGCTGAATTAGCCGTAGCCTCGAAGCCAGCCCCTCCTGCTCCGACTTCGCTGGTAGCTGCCTTTGTGCGCCGACGCTCCCCGCTGGATGCTGCACTGGCAATGCAACTCCGGCCCGGATTCGGCATCGGGGCAGACGGCGCCTGGCTTGTGCGGTTCTTGATGAGCTTCTTTGGGTGGCTCGCGGTTTTGGTCGCGGGCGGGCGAGAGGGTGGCATCATCGCGGATGCCATTCGGTAGAGGTTCTACTTATTTGGTCCTTTTTTTGCTTTCTGTTTTATCGCATTTTTTTTTCTTTGCATGCATTCTTTTCGTTCTGTGGATACGTCCATACCTATTTGCACTGGCGCGGAAACACATTTGGTCACTTAATCGCACACTTTTTTGCATGTAGATACAGCTTATTGGTACATACGCGAACTCGCAGTAATTTAATGATTATGAGGGCGCATGCATGCTGGGAACTTAGTACAATCTAAGCATCTGATGACGTAGAACGATCTGCGCTGAATCGAACTTGATGCCAACGCCCACCAATAGGTCTGACCCAAAACGGAGCCTGAGGCCCACACTTGGGCCCACAACAGAACCGAGCCTTCCGAAAGCTAGCGAGCAGAATTTCCGCCCTTTGGACTCAGGAGAATCACAACGAGGCGGGAGTGCTGGTCAAGGTGTAAAACGTCAAGCGTCAGCCGAGTATTCTGAGGAAAGCTCAGAACCCAATAATTATAAGAAAAGCAAGACTCACTCTGTCCGCCTGGGATTTACGAATGCAGCAAGCCGAAAAATCAAAGCTTCTGGGGAGGGGCTTTGTCCCCAATGTCTCGTCGTCGTCGGCGAGCACGGTCAAACGACTCACCTGGTGAACGCAAATGTGTCCATCTCGAAGAAACAGGCCCGTTGATATCTCTTTGAGTTGGATACAAAGTTGATCCTCTTTGCAGAACTCGTTGGCAAGAAAGCTGAGGCTGATGTCGAACGACCTCGACCCCACCGCTGCCACCAATGGGCTTTATAGTGCGTAGCCTTCGACTGATTATTAGTATTCACGGTCCTCAGTGTGCCTCACATGTCATCATCAACTCGACCACGGTTTCTTCACATATACCCCCCCACTGAAGATCGTGAAGGCTATCGCTACCGAGTGGCTAGCGATCCCATACCAAGAGCGTCCGCTTATGGGTGTCTGGATTACCGAGAACTTCGGAAACTTCGGGCACCTATATCACTGCTTGAAACTCTCTCCTGAATACCTACCGCGTCTTCGCCGACCCACCTCCCAAGAGGCTCCCCAGGTTTTGCGACCACAAGGACAGCCTTTGAAGCACTTCAATGTATTTTCGACCCATATCAAGCATGCGAAATATCGCTTAGCGGATGGTGACGGCGCGGATCCCATGGACCGCGTCAACTTCGACGACGAGCATCATCAAAATCGACTGTGGCATCTGCCAGGAGTCGATTTCCTCAATATCCTGGCCTTGCTGTTCTACACTGTCAACAACGGTGATTATCAACCCGAACCCAACACGTTCAGTTCTGCAGTTTGGCGATACATCGATGCAATCAGAAGCGTTGTGCAATATGAACGCGCAACCCAATCAAGCCTCCATTTGCGGCCGCTACAACTCAAAGTCAGCCTTCCAACTCCAACCATGGCAGACGACTATGTTAGTGATGCAGATGCGGAGCCTCGGTTTGTTGGCCAGCCTGGAACTCTGACGAAAGACCTTGGAAACAACCCAGGAGGCCGTGGTGGAGGTGATGACGAAAGAGATGCTGGACGTGATGGCGGTGACGATGCGGCTGGAAATGGGGGCAGCAGTGGTGGTGGTGGCAGCCGTGCTAGACGCCCTGGAGGGAACGATGCAGGCGATACTGGTCATGATGCCGCTCAAGGAGGGGATGGTGCTGAAGGAAGTGTTGATCAAGCCGGAGCAAGTTCACGTTCATCCGCTTCAGAGGAAGATGCAGTATCGGCAATGACAAAGCTTGGAGAGGAAGATGGTTGGGTTTACAAGCCAATGCATTGGCGGTGGGGTCCGCAATCCACCGCGGAAATGGCAGTTGCGAAACATCTCAAAAACAAAGCGACGGGAATAGAGATATATTAGGCTGTTTTTTTTGAACTAACCACGAGTAACTCTTCATAATAGATAGAATACCAGAACCAGTATATGTAGTATGTTGTAGTGATAATGGCACTGTTGTCCGAGCGGACAAGAAGACGAGCTCAAAAAGCTTTCGTTGCACTTTGGCGCAACTCAAATGCTTAGACTACTCACCGACCATTCAGCGGTGTTGACCATCTCATTATCAAATTCAATATTCTGCCTCCTGCTCTTCTGGCTACCGTACACGTCGAAACTGCGTCCCTAACTCTCCGCCTTGATGCGATATCGGCCCGCCCACGCCAAGCACAGGTCCGAACTTGCAGTGTTGATTGGTCATCCGCCTGTGTTCCCACAACTCATTTTTTGACCCAACTACTTCCCATGGCTTCAACTCTGCGAAGAGCCGCTTCTCCATCGCAGTATAATATAATCCAACTCTCTAGATCCCAATTGTCTTTGCCACAACCTCGACTTTCCTGAAAATCGATGCAAGATCCAACTCCAAGTTCTTTCGATGGCCGTTGGACAGAATGACAATTTTATCGATGCCCTGGACCTCAAGGTGGGCATACAACCCGGCCTGGCCTTCGCCACGCTTGTCGCACGCGTTAATTCCTCGTAGTGCTTGCCAAGCTCAGGCTGATGCAGCCAGAAGAAAGTCACTCGACTCGTCTCGAACCTGCCGGCTGCTTTTTCCGCAGACCAAATGTACCCCACGACTTGAAGCGGTTATGGACTCTTCGCAGATCGTGGAACGGAGGATGAAGCAATCCACACCTTATCATGTCGAAGACGGGTTGTGCTTGCGGGGCCATACTGAGGGGAGCTTAGCGCTGAACGATACCTGGGTCAAAGGCGACCCTGACGGGAAGAGCATTGAAATGAAGCCGAAGGACGTTTGCCGCGACTCATTTGACTGCCCTCGGCACTGTTATTCGATTTCCCCAGCAGACGGAGACGATGTCTACAACACGAACCATCTATACCTTCCCGCATCCGAGCAGAACAGGGACGAATTTCATTGGAACATCTCCAAGCCCAAGCCCCAGCCAGCATACCGCGGCATTTCTCTCCGTCTTCCCGAAATCCAAGGTCGATCTCTCGTCCTCTGCGAAACTCCGTCGTCTCTTTTCACGTCAATTCGTCATGCGATGCTCGGTATGTCCTTCCGTTGCGTTCGATATGACAATAGTCAATATACTCCCAGGTTGGCTCTCGATGTTCCAGAAAGGCTTTCTCCATCGTGACCCTAGCATCAACAACATGCTTGCCCTCGAAACAGCAGTCGAAATACCTCCCTTCGAGATCAATCATACCTTGCTTGCACACGGTTCGAGCATGAAAGATATCGAATTTCCCGCGGACCTCAGACGGGAGGACCATGACTATCGGGCGCAAGCAGAACGCGTCGAAAAACTCATTCGGATTTTGGATGTGGGGACACAAGCGACTGGGATTCTAATCGGCATCGATGACGACGAGGCGGCGAAGTGGTTTGAATCCAATGCGCCGCAGAAGGCGTCGCGTTCAGTAAGCATTTATCGTGCACCTTATCCATACGCTCACCAACAAATTTCTAGGGCACAATCGAATTCATTTCGGCCCAACTCACGGACGCGATCACCTTCAAAAGAACACATCTTCGTTCACCTGTGGACGACCTCTACGCTTGCTTTTTTGTCGCTCAATGGGCCGCGGTACATCACAATTCCACCGGCATATTCATCGGGGATTTGCGAACACAGTTCAACACCCACAGAGAGATAGCGACGGGCACAATCAAGGACCTTTGCTATAGGCCCGGATCACAAGATTTTGAGGACTACGGTGGCTTCCTCTGCAAATGCGGGCCTCTCTTTCTAAGCTGGGACGACAAGATATCCAATATGAGACGCAGCTACAAATACGCACTGCGGTACATCTCCGACAACGAAGAGCCCCTGAAGTCGTTGTTCATCACTTACGCTTTTCGCGGAGTTGCCGACTACATGGAGGTCTTGGCGGAATGGAAGGAAAGTCAATCCGCCTGATTGCTTGTATATGGCCTCTTTGAAGTTCGTTGTTGTTGTAGTTATTTGCTGCCTGAGTTCAGAATCCAACTTTCGCTCTTCATCGTTCCGCCGAACAACACTCTGACGCTCGTGCCCTTGATCAAATCACACTACGACAAACGGTGTGCTACTTAGCAGGATATGAACGGGAGTCCACTCAAGCCTTCCATCAACACGTGACGCGCACAAATTCTTCCAATAACCTGATTGACGATGGTTTTTTTCGCAGCCTCAACGAGGACAGGCCCTACAATATGATCTTCCTCGGTCAAAACACTCGGCCATCAACACCCACTTCATCCTTGGCTTTGTGGAACCTCGACTTCAATGTTGAGTTCGGACTTCAGCTGGAGGCTACATAATGGTTTTTCCCTTGCAAGAATCAAAGGATGCTGAACGATATCATCTTCTTACTGAGCTCCGGACCTCCAGGTAACCACCGGCCTCAACTTGTACACGCTTTTCTCGTGTATCGAGTTTGCCTTGTGCATTCCGCGCAGCTACTGTTCACGAGCCTCACAAAGCGAAGAATCCTGTTTGTTTCAGAGGGCTGACTGCTTTAAAGACGAGGCGGACGAAGCTTTGGGTGACATGTTGCAAGACGGGACTGCTGTTTATCCCATTGAACATCGCGAGACGCAAAAAGGCTTGAACGAAACTACTCTCCAAGACCCTGTCAAAGAGCAAGGCGTAGTGCGTATAGCTAAGAACGATCCCGAACGGAAGAGCATCGGAATCGAGTGGAGGAATGGGAGATGCAGGCTAGGTGTGTTTGCTTGACTGCCATTTATACCACTCACTGGCAAGTATGTCATTGCAGACGTTCCGAAACCTCTCAGACGGAGGGACCATGACCATGCGGCACAAGCGGCACGCGTCAAAAAGCTCATTGGGATGTTCAATGCTGGATTGACTATGGATGCGGACGACGCGTTCAAGTGGTATCAGTTGAAAGGCCCGCGAAACGCATTGCGTTTGGTGTGTGCCATTGTTCCCTCCAAGTTCAATGTGCTCACGCCGTCAAACTATAGGCCACAATCGAATTCATGTCCCTTGAACTGAGCGGAGCTTTCACTTCCCGTCAACCATATCTTCATTCCCCTGTCGACGACATTTACTCTCACTTCTTCGTCGCTCAGTGGGCAGCGGTGTTTCACCGACTGCCGGCGGAACATGATGTCGACTCGATCAGCTTGAATCGATTACGAACAGAGTTAAGCACCCAGCAAGCTGCAGCGACGGATAAAATCAGTGGCCTTGCCGTTCATGCCCCAGATGTCGTGAAATATGGCAGCTTCTTGTGCGAATGTGGATCTCTGTTCAAAGCTTGGAAGGCCAGATTAAGCACGTTGGACACAGACTACAGAGGAGCAATCTACAAAGTCACAGACCTGAACAAAAACAACGAAGAGCTCTTGAAGTCGTTGTTTATGACTTACGCGTACCGTGGAGTTGCCGACTACATGGAGGTCTTGGCTGAGTGGCGGTTGACGAAGGATGATGATTTGTCTGACGTCGAGTCGGAGCCTGAGCCTGAGGATTAGTATCGTTGACATGGTCGTTGTTGCAAATTAGTACTACTCGCAAATACATTTTGATTGGGCTTTGGAAAGCAACTTTTCCTCGCAAACTAGATCACCACGTGACGCGCGCAAATTCTTCCAACAACTCGATGGCTTTTCCGAAGTCTAAGCTCTACTACGGCGACAGGCCATAAAATATGTGGCGTGTGCATAGGTCAAATAAATCTAAACCCAGACTCAAGGCCCAAAACCCACCGACATTGTGCGGCTGCCTGTTTGTCTTTATTATGGCTCTTCCCTTGCAAGCACTCGCATCCAGTAAAACACATCATTGTTTCCCTACCGAGTTCCGGATTTCAAGACGTTCACCGGCCTGAACTCCTCCATGCCTTTGTCGCGCGTTAGGTTTGCGTTGTGCATTCATTGCTGCTGTTTGCTAACCGCACATAGGGAAGAATTCTGTCCTGGAGTGGCTGGTTGCTTTCCTCACAAACCAAACAAGACGAGGTAGACGAAGCACCGCGGGAATATGGATGATATGTTGAATGACGGGACACCTATATTTGGCGGCGATGGTATCCTCGAAGCTGCTACACCCCCCACTCGTCTCCCGTCTCCGGCGCTCTCCACAATTCCAAATTATCATGCAATTAATCGTTGGCCGAGTAGAAAATTCAACGCGCGGAGGAACACTCACGTTGATGTCCAAAATCTCGAGGCCCAAAGCGAAACCAGCCTCCAGGAAGAGCGAGGCGTCGTGCGGAAAGCCAAGGACGACCCTGATTGGAACAACATTGGAGTTCAGTGGAAGAATAGGCGCAGGCTAGGTGTGTTATTTGACTGCCCTTTATTCCACGTAAGCTCAAGGTATCTGCTCGTTCTGGCAGATGAAAACGGAGACTGCGTGTCCGCCACCAATCAAGAAATCAACGCGAAAATCCAAAACGTTCGTAAGCATCTTAACCGATGGGACCATGACCATACAGCGCAAGCAGAAAAGCTCACTCGGAAACTCGACGTGGGTTTCACCCTGGGCGCCGACTTGAATAAGACCAAATGTATTGGGTTCAACAGTCCACGAATGGCGTCACGTTTGGTATGCACCATTGTTCCCTCTAAGTTCAATATGCTTACGAGGCAATCTTTGCAGGATACAGTCAACTTCATGTCCCCAGGACTCACAACAGTGTTTGCCTCCAAGGAACCATATCTTCATAGCCCTGTCGATGACTTTTATGCCCACTTCTACGTGGCTCAATGGGCAGCGGTCTTCCATCCAACTACTGGTACTTTCAAGGGAGAGAAACTTGACGCATTGCGAACGCAATTGAGCACTAACAACAGTAGAGATGGAGTGAAGACTATGGTCACGACCCTTTGCGTCGCCCCTGCAGATATTGAGAATTTCGGCGGCTTCTTGTGCACATGCGCATCTCTTTTCGAGCTCTGGGATGCCAAAATAAGGAAATTGTGGAGAGAGTACAGAATTGCATTCCGCGAAGTTGACCACGTCGAAAACAACGAAGAACTGAAGAGGTCGTTGTTTATGGCATACGCGTCTCGTGGGGTTGCGGACTACATGGCGGTTTTGGCTGAGTGGACGAAAACCAATCCTACGGAGGTTTAAGTAGCGTTGAATCGCGCACTCGTCGTTGTTGCAGTATTCGTAAATACAGTGAATTCCGACTGAAGTTCGCTTTGTCCAAACAACAAACTATCCGGTGTATGGCCAACTTGATGGAAGTGGTATTCTCGCCAAACCAAAGCAAGGAACACAGCCTTCCAACAATGACTTGTCCGCCTAGCGCTACACGAGTTCACACGAACCGATACCAGTGAAGAGACGTTCTGGTTGGATAGGCCGTTTAACTGGGCCATGTCGGGCGATAAACGACGCGGCTGCCATTGAAGAAAGCAACCAGGATGTTTCGGAGATGTTGACGTCGTCACTGCCAGCCTGTGGCCAGCCTCAGACCAAATTCACAGTCTGACTGCGGGAGACAAAGCCTGTGAGTCTTTGGACCAAACCAGTTCCGAGTGCCTTCTCTTGCTTTGTTAATTCCCGAATCTCAGGGTGGCATAATCCAGAAAGCCCATCAAATAGTCAATTCATGGTCGATTCGCATCGTGGAGCGACTGAATAACGCGGGTTATCCTACTCAATGACAGGACTCGACTTGAAGTTTCTCGAGCATCCCAATCTCACCCACACCCTCCGCGACGGAAAGCGGACTCGTGGCCAAACATTCCGAATCTCAACACTGCCGAAAACAAGACGAATCAAACTATTGGTCGATGCGCTGCTAGATGTTGCAGGTTTTCTCTCGCCGAAAGTGAAGAATTCGAAGTGAGTACATTGTGGGGAAACACCGCATCTCTGACAAGAGATTCTGAATCTTTGGATCTCACTGTGCCGTGAGGCCTGAGCGCTCTCTGCTTCCGAGTTGAGATCTGATCTTTCAAATCTCAATAGATCTCACGCCAACACTACTACTCGTCAGAATAGGAACTTCAAGTTCGTAGTCTTGAATCCCCAGGGGTACTAGGTATGTGTTATTATTATCCCCCATGTTCAAGGAATAACTTGGCGATATTAGCATCAACATGAAGAATTGTCCTGGTCTCATCAACTTGAAGGTGGGCGAACCACGATATCAGACATCAACGGCGTTTTACCAATAACAGGCGCCGAGGAGCTTCGGGGTGTCATGATCAAGGCCATCCCTCGTGCATGATCTGACGCTCAGTACTTCGATATTTTCCGAGCCTCGCATGTTAGTTGGAATCTGGCGATGTCGACTTGATTCAAGACTCCACAACTTGAAAGTTTGTTGTGTACAGTACGTACTAACATCTGCCTCGTTTTGTGTACTCAATGGTTCAATTGATGGTTCGAGGTACAAGTTGATTGCAATTCACTGCACTCAGGCTGCAGCCCCATGTGGTCATCTCTGACTCTAAGAGCCCATATCTTCACTCTTCTCGGGCGGTTGACCCGAATAAGCGCTCTTTCTCTGATTCTATGGCATAATAGGTTCTCCACAAAATCCTTAACTTGACCTGGAGAGATCGTTCACACCCGATAGAAAGCGTTTCGGCATATCTAATCAGAGGCTCTGGCCGAGATCGCGGCGATTTCCTGTGCAAATGCGTGTCTCTCTTCGACGTCGAGAGACAATTTCACTACCGACTCGATGTGCGCCACAGCAGAATCCTGGATGTCGAAGATAACGTAGAGAACTCTTTTGGTCGTCACTCACGGTCAATCGCACTGGAAGAGGCTGGCGTACTGACTGAACTTGTCCAGCGCGAAATCACTCAGTGTTCCGGGCCTGAGTCCTCACGGCTGCAATACTTATTATTATTTCCCACCCACACCCTCCGTGATGGAATCTTAAACATTCCAAATCGTTATCGCGGTGTATAGGCACAAGGACCAAGACTGACCAGCTTGTCCAAAACATGGCAAGTGTGAAGAAGCTGAGGATCTAATCAAACACCCAATGTGATAGCTCATGTCGCGTGTACCACTGGCAGTGTCTGTGTGTGTGTGTGCATGCGCCGGCGTTTGTGTGTGTCGTCAAGTCAAGTAAAGAAGCGAGTACATCGTTGTAAAATCGGGATCTGTGACTTCTTGTCTACATATGGTCTCTCGCTCTGGATCTCAGATGCAGAGCCTGAGGTGTTGGCAAAAGAAATCAAGGATTTACTAGTACTGGCAACGAGTTCACAAAGGTGTATTGGTACAATCATGATGAGACTTTCTGTAATATTTACGATGCTTCGGATATTTAGGAGCCTCTCCGTATGCCAGTGCTACTGTGAACATTAACCGGCCTTCAATGGCAAATAAAAAAGAAATCTCTTTTCAATCTGGACCTCGCCGATGGCTTGAACTTGAACTTCGAGTTCTCACGACGGCCATAACTGATGTCCCAGTCTTGCACTATGACTCGTCAGGCAGTGCGTATTAAGTGTGGATTCGATTGCTGGGTGGGCATGTACAGTGAGTCGGAATGCCAGTGTAATTCTCAGGCTGCAGGCTTGTGCCAGACTGATGATTCAGACCTTCCAGGACTATATAAGACCCTCGTCTGTAGACCGAGGGACCAACTCTCTCGAGTTATTTCCCCCAGTTCCTTCCACTTGCAAGAATATCTAACTAGCAAATGGTGACCTCAAACAAACACCCCGTCCCTGGTGTGACACAGAGTCACACCGGCGGAGTCACACCAGGTCACTCAAGACCGTCAACTCCAGTTGACCGCAGCCGCCCCCCTACGAGTGATCACGGTTCTGCTGCTCCTGATTCACAGAAAGAACGAAAATTTAAGATGGGCACCGAGCTTGGCATGAATGTCTGGCAATTTCCAGTGCGTGACGTGACGCGAATGCTGAGTCGGAAGACAAGACTACCCGAGCCAAGGATTCAACAGAAGCGGGACCACTTGAAAGCGGGCGGCGCATTGATGACAGAATTGGACCGAATGGACTTCTACGACGTCGAATGTGACAGCCCAAACTTTGCTAGCGCGCTCACGCAAGCGCGGGAAAAACTGCGACAAGAATTCGAAGCTATAGCTGCGACTCTCTCCAGCGTCACTGGGAAACCGGAGGGGATGGTCCACTACACGCCGCTTGCTAAATTCCTTAATCTTTGCCTCACACACGGAATGAATTCTCTCACAAAGGCAAAAATAATAAGCAAATCCGACTCAGAGTTCTCCTACACCAACTCGAAGTTTTTGGTGTATGCGCGGCCAACTGCGGACGGCGTTCTAAAGGAGGCACCATTACAGCCTGACATAGTACTTGTTCCGAAGAACACTGGCCATGATAGTGCGAAAATCCGTGTCCGAGATGGCATCCGTCTTGTTTGGAATCGCCTCGATTCCAAGGATATACAAATTCAAATTGTTGTCGAGGTAAAGAATGAGTGGACAGAACTAATTCGTCAGGCGGCAACCTATGGGCGCGCCGCCTTTTCTGCATTTCCACTTCTCACATGGGTTTTGGCTATGGGATACAACCAAGCAACTGGGAAGCTTCGTTTCCTGATCTTCCATAGAGGTGGCTTGACCTGCTCTCCTCCACTCAACATATTCGATGACGCTGGTCGGGACGATTGTCTAAAGATCATCATGGCGGTCCTCACTTGTAACACGCCGTCCGCCCATGGATATGTGGAGTGGTGCGATGGGCCTCGTGTTCGACTTCCAGTCTCGATCAACAACGCGCGCCAAGTCAGTGAATATGTCGATGCTAGTATCAAAGATGTTCTCCACAGCGATACTTGCTGTCGCGGGCGAGCTACACAGGTGTATAGTCTGACATACAGTTGGCCGCCGGCGAATCTTACTTCAGAATCTTCGCCAACTACTGGAACCGCACAACACTGGCTTCACACTGCTCCCGAAAGTGATTCTCGAGTACTCAGATCCGCAAATCCACATTTAAAAAGGGACACCACGTGAGGCTCAAACCGCAACTCAAAATCCTCAACAGTCTGGATTAGCCCACTCTCCGACATCCAATGCCATGGCATCAGGTACTTAGAGCCGTCTGAGTGATCCCAGAAATGATTTGCTCATACAATCCAGATAAGGGTCACGGTGATTCCGGGTCTTCGAGTTCTGCTGGCGGTAATCGTAAGTCGACCCTAATGCGCACCTAATAGTACTGTCGTGCTAACTGTAAACTTCAGAGGCTGATTCGCCTGAAGCTAAACCATCTAAATCTGTCTTTCGCCCGGGGCTTCCTCGCTATCCCCTAAAAAATCTCAATGTTCACAGTCACACGTTCACCAAGGGTCTTGACAATCAAGTCAAAGATAAATGTGTAGTGCTCAAAGCTACCTGGGCCAAAGACCACCCTGACTGGAAGAGCATTGAAATGGAACTGATGAATGTTTGCGGAAACTTGTTTGGCTGCTCGCGACACCATTATTCGATTCTCCCGGCAGACGAAACTGGTGCCCCCAGCACGAATCATTTGTTCCTTCCAACTCCAGAGCAAAACTGGGATGACTTTCATTGGGATGTCTTCCACCTATCCACGCCGACTGCATCAAAGACGAAAAATCAGAAATCAAAGAAAATCGCACCCATGCCAGAATACTGCAGCCTTTCACTCCATCTTTCCGATCTCAAAGGTAGATCTCTCGTCCTCTGCGAGAGTCCGTCATCCCTTTTCACATCTGTTCTTCATGTGATGCTTGGTATGAGTCTCCCTCTTGAGTCTTTTGTTATGAGAACTCAGACGCTTCTAGGATGGCTTTCGATGTTTCAGAACGGCTTCCTCCATCGTGACCCTAGTATCGGGAATTTACTTGCCCTCGAAGCCGCAGAAGAAATGCCTCCCTTTGAGATCGATGATGCCTTGCTTAAAGGCAACAAGAGCCTAGAGGAGATCGAAACGTCGTTGACGCAGCTTGAACCAAAGGATCACGACCATAAACCGCAAGCAGAACGGATCAGAAAGTTTATGCAAGTACTGGCTGTGGGGACGAAATCATCCGCAGTTGCAATTGATGGTGACAACGCTGTGAAGTGGCATGAATTCAATGCTGCACGAAATGTGTCGCGTTCGGTATGCGCTTATACAAACTCAGCTCTATGTGCTTATGAGAAAATTTTCCTAGGGTACAATCGAATTCATGTCCCCGGAGCTCGTGACAGTGTTCGCTTCCAAGAAGCCATATCTCCATAGCCCTGTCGATGACCTCTATGCCCACTTCTATGTGACTCAATGGGCAGCGGTTTTCCACCCAACTCCCAAAGGAGAGAGACTTGAAGTATTGCGAAATCAGTTGAGCACTAACAACAGTAAAGATGGAGTGAAGGCCACAGTTATGACCCTTCGCCCCGCCCCCGCAGATATCAGGAATTACGGCGGCTTCTTGTGCAAATGTGCATCTCTTTTCGACCTCTGGGATGCCAAATTAAGGAAATTGTGGCCTGATTACAGAGCTGCTTTCGAAGAAGTTAACCAAATCGAAAACAACGAAGAACTGTTGAGGTCGTTGTTTATGACCTACGCGTATCGCGGGGTTGCGGACTACATGGAGGTTTTGGCTGAGTGGAGGGAAGCCAATCCGTCGGAGGTTTAGTATTCAGTAGCTTTTGTCGTCGTTGCAGATTAGCACTCGCAAATACAGTACTACTAGTAGTGAATTTCGATTCGAGTTGTCCAAATGACAGATTGTTAGGCTTACGGCCAAGTGGTATTCTCGCAAACCAAGCAAGGAACATCGAAGCCCTTCTCCAGCAACAGTGCATGAATTGAATCAGCGGCTCGGACAGCATTGTCCCTTTCCGGCCCCGCGCGACACGAGTCTGTGCGAACGCCGATGAAGAGATAGGTGGTTGGTGTCGTCAGCTCTTGGGGTGCAGGTGGCGTCGCATGTTCGTGTCGATAGGAGGCGGGATGCAGCGCGTTAACATCCACCCGGCATTTTGTGAGGATCCGGGAAGTCTCAGCACGGATGGCCCCGCCCTGCGCCTCCCAAGCCTCGGGAAATGCACCTCGGCCGAACCCGGTCAGCAAAGGATATTGGGGTTCCCCAGACTCGAAATCGAACTTGTGCTCTGGTTGGATGGGCCGTTGCTCAACATCCGTGCGATAAACGACGTGGCCGTCATTGAAGAAGGCGCATGGGCATTCGTTTCGAGTAGTTTGTTGACGGGACTCAGAGTTCATGACAAAAAAGATCGGCGCATCAATAACGCGTCACAGACATGGAATTGCAGCAAGCTAGAAATGTGGATGCGAATTGTAATACATATCTATAAGAAAACAGTGCAGAAAGAACCAAGGATTACAAGTCAAGGCGAAGGGAAGGGCTTGGATTCGTGCTAGTGTACGCTATGCCGCATGAATGATCAACAATGAACAAGAAAATGTTGCAGAACGACTCACGAGTTCGTGTCTTTCTGCGAACTGATGATTGATGTTTCCGTGGTCGGCGCAGTGGAGTTTCAAAGGACAAACGTGGCATCTTCAGGGAATCAAGGCTAGTGTCCGACGCAAACGCTTCATGAGCAGATCTCTTGGAGGTGAGTCGCCGTTCGAATATTGGACTATCGAGCAGCCCAGGATCGACTAGCCAGGGATTTTCACGCATCCAAGGGAGGGGGCTGAGAATTTTCGCTGGATCGATACCGCGGCTCGGGGTCACTGGCTCGAAATCTGTTGGTGTCTGTCGGAGTAAACGCACGGGGGAGCCCAAGACAGAGGGTTTGGGGAGTTGAGAAGCAGAATCGAGGTTATGGTGGCGAGAAGGGCTCTTGGGTTGAAATGAAGGCGACTGCGAGCGCGGAGGTGACGAGCGAGGAGGCAGTTGGGAGAGTTCGAAGAGTTCAACAAGTGTAGGCTGCGAAACTGACCAGAGATTGACAAAGACATCCGGGTCCGCGGCGGCCAGCGATGAAGCAGAGGTGTGGAGGACATCCATGAGCTGTTGCAGAATATCTTCGTCGTTCAGGGGACGCCGCTCGACTCGCTTTGGCGCAGACTTGACACTTTGGCCACGCAGAGACGAGGACTGGTGGGAAATTGACATGTTCTCTCCGTTTGGGTCTGGGTAATGGGATGAGGTTGGCGTCGCGGTTGGCAAGCGAGATGGAAGCAATGTGGTCGCGGGGTTGTTGGACATCGTACGTGGATTGAAAACAGCGGGCGGGTGGCGGGGAGCTACACGGTATACGTTTTCCATCAAAGGCGTGGTGGTGGAGGTGGTGCTTTTCATTGAAGTGGCATCGTTGATGTCGAATGCAGGATGAAGAGAGCGGGCGAGGGGGGATCCTTTGAAAGGCGCACTGGTGGGCGGGACGTGAAATGTACGAAGATGGCCTGGTCTAGACATAATCAACGTTGGAGAGAGCAACTCTTGAACCCAGAAGAAAGCACGAAACAAGTTGGTCGATGTGACTGGGAAGTGACAGCCGAAGGTTAACTGGAGTTTTAGGGTTAGGGTTATCCACTTTGAGCAGTTTTTATTCTAGCTTCGATTCGAAGGCAAGCCAACGAATAGCGCAAACCGAGCGTTATCATAAGCCGGAAAATGTAGGAATTTGCCAACGTACTTGTACACTAAACAAGGCGAACTTAAATATCCAGTCTAAGCAAGGCAGAACAACGTCCAGGAAGGAGTAGGTGTGGAAGTACAAATAGAAAGGGGCATGGCGATAAGGTCAAATGGTAAGGAGATAAAAGATCTTCACAAGAATGGAGACTCTTCGCACACTGAATGAATATTTGATCAGTAGTTATCGTGTCGCGAGATACTCACTGGTAGGCGGAGCGCTGCGGACCAAATTATTTGTGTCTTGTGGAGAAAACGAATCCGAATGACTTGGACCAAATAAACGCGGTATCTTGGAGGAGGTAGAACTCGAAATCGGAGTGTCCGACGCAAAAGCTTCTTCAGCAGATCTCTTTGAGGTGAGTTTCCGTTCGAATATTGGACTGTCTAGCAAGCAAGGATCCACTAGCCAGGGATTTTCACGCATCCAGGGAAGGGGGCTAAGAATGTCGGCCTGATTGATTCCACGGCTTGGGGTCACTGGCTCAAAATCTGTGGGTGCTTGTCGGAGAAGACGGACCGGAGAATCGAGCACAAAGGTTTCGGGGAGTCGAGAAGCAGCATCTGTCGTTTCGAGGCTGTGATTGGAGGAAGAGTTTCGGCGGGAAGACGGAGACGAATGCGACCGGATAGATGACGTTGGACGGAATGGCACGATGGGAGGTAGTTTGTTGAGTTCAGCGAGCTCAGAAGATGAGGGCTTAGCAATTGACCAAAGGTTGACGAAGACGTCTGGGTTCTCTGACGCAGATGATCGAGCAGTGTCAAGCGATTTCACAGACGGGGTCGAGACATCCTGATTGTCGGTCTTCTTGCTGTGCTCTGAGGCGACTTCATGGTTGCTTGAGAATTCGGGGTCGGCTCGCCGCGGCGTCAGCCTCAGAAAAACGCGATTGCCACGACAGATCGACGTCACTGTCATTGAGAGGTTTTCCTTGTTTGAGCGACTGGTCGTGGTTGTCGTCGGGCGTGTCAAAGCGCGTGAGGCTGGAAGGTCCAAGACTGGTGGCGAGAAGGATGGGAGTGGGGAATAAACGTTTGGGGTCATCGTTGCGCTGTTGTTGTTGACTCGATTCTTCTGCGAGAGGTTGGATAGTTTGGTGGGCTCATGATTTCGCTCATTCAGATTGGTGAGAGGCCGAAAAGGGGATTTTCCATGTGTCGCGGGGGGCTGCTGGGTGGAAGGACGGAGGGGATTGGGCAAGGACATGGAGGCAAAGAGCAACCCTGAGCAACCTAGCGTGATGGGTTCGTGTGACAGCCGTGCCTTTCTTTGCAGAACGCCCACAACAACCAAAATGCTGCCTCTAGATCTCCTTCCTTTGGTCTTGGATCACATTAGCGAAGATCGCACAACGTTGCTCAAATGCTTGCTGACGAACAGCCAATTCAAGCGGGCGACAGCAAGTATTCTCTATTCACAAGTTGTCCTGCGACCAAAATATGTAAAACGATCTCAACAAACATCGCAACAGCAAACTAACATTAAGGAGCTAGGGCCAAACAACTGGCATACTCGACCGTCTGCTCTCAGCAACACTGCATTGTTACGCACCATTCGTTCACTCGTTCAGCGTTCAAGGTGTGTAGCATCATCTTCTTTAACCCACGACTGACTTTCTTCTGGAGGCCTTTTGTTAGAGAATGTGGTGGCATCTTTTCCGATTGCAGAGACGTTGCTGGCCGCTATCAAGGCATTTGTCAACCTGAAAACCTTAGAACTTGTCCCGGATATATATCCCGATGATTTCTTCACACCAATTCTTCAACAAGCGCTTGAACTCTCGTCTCTCCAGATATTAAGGGTCAACTCATCCTGCATGAGTGAGGCAGATTCTGCTATTCTTGCCAACCTGGTTCGCTTGCGCGTCTTGGAACTGCGAAGTCCAACACGAGCCATTTTGAATATTCTGCCAGACTGGCTCACGAAGATGGATCAACTCACGGAACTCCATCTCACCGTAAGCTTCTTTATCTCTATCCGCGTCCTACGATTAATCTGATATTGAAGAGTAATTGCGGCTCTGTAACTCCGGGAGTTCTTCGCCAGCTTGTTCCATTGCTACAAAACGTCACAGCAATAGCTTTGGGACTATCATACTCCATTATTGACGACGATCTGCTCGAATTTCTGGGAAGTCTCCCCAATCTAAAGAGTGCGCAACTGCAACATTATCTGGTATGATTTGGTGCTTTCCCCTCTTCCCCGTGCTAACATTGAAGACATCTAGCAATATAAACGGCCAGCGAACGAACTCGAAATGCGTCAATTGCGCTCTCTAACCGTCCTTTATAATTATATTGGCCATGCCGAGAACATGGACCGTTTCTGTAACTGGGTTTGTCGTGTGATCACTGGTGCACCTATCGAACACGTCAAACTATGTTGCGACGAATACGAAGAGTCTTCTTTAGCGCCTAGGACCTTTGATACCCTGCTGAAGGATCTTGCCTCCGCAAACTACGAAACCCTCCATACCCTCGATCTTGGTGGTTGGCTTGTCAGCGTCGACGCTGTCTCGTTGTTCCTCGAGAAATGCAAACACCTAGAAGAGTTCTCTGCGGCGTTGGACCAGCCAGGTTTTGTGCGTTTTAGAAGTATTCTTATACTTTCCAGCTCACATTTACCAGGAAGGATTCGAACGTCGTGTGTCGACAATGACGTGTCTACATACTTCAGTACTCAAAATTTATGCCGGAGCAGGCTTGACCACCATTGAGAATGCTGAGCGTATAATGAAGAAGAGTGTCGCGCTACGGAGGCTGTCGCTCAATGAGTTGAAAACGGAGGTTTGTACTCTGATGAACAACTCTTAATATTCCCTAACAGCCCGACAGGGTTCATGGGTCTCGCACAATGGCGAAACACTGTTCGTAGTTCGGGAAATTGAGCAAGACGTCGAAGACCTTCCGGATGGCTCTATCGCCACCGATTCCACCGACAGAGAAGATTCACCAACGCCTGATTTGGATAATATTGTCAGGTCTTCTGGCATTATTATGGGTGCAATCTTGGAAGAGGAGGAGGATGAGAACGAGTATGATATGCCGAAAGGAATCCCTTTGAGGGCACAACTTACGCTCGAGGACTGGTTGGCCGAGATGAATCCGGAGTCAACGAGTGAGATAGTAAGTGAATAGAGAAGGGTTTTCATGGGCCCAGATCTCGAAGGACTGGCGATGAAGTGACAGCACGGGCTTGTGAGATGATTCTGACGCGTGCTCGTAGGCTCTGCCTAGTAACTTGAGGCCGAGTAAGTACTAGAGTCTAGTAATCCGGTCCCTGGCAATTGTTAACAGAAATTTAAATCTCTAAGTGAATGGTTTTGGACCCTACAATAATATGTGAGGAAACCTCTATGAGAAAACACGCCCTCTACAGGCTGTAAGTATCTGTAACGAAACGAGATCAGAAATTATCTAGATGTCACGATGTGACCCTTACTACTACTACGATAACATGACTTGACGCGTCCACCTCAACTTGGATCTGAGACTCGATCCGCGCTGTCTCCAGAATGGTATAGAAACCTCGCCCCAGCTCAAATCCTCCTTGTCTCTTACCCTCATCTCGAGTCCTCGTTCACCGCGCAATGTTCGCCTCCAAAGCCGCGTCGTTCTTCACCCTTGTGGCCGTCGTAACGACGGCCACAGCCAGCGAGCACGGCTCCTTCAAGTGTGTCTTCTCGCTAAGCTGCCTTATATCAGGACTGACATTCCTAGCAATCGGGCCCACGACATCTTTCTTCGTGCGGCGCCTTGTGCTGCGGGAAGCTACGCCAACTCTGCTGGGGTATGCACTCCTTGCGAGCCCGGCAACTACTGTGCTACCGCTGGCGCGAGCAAGAAGCAATGCAACAGCGGCACGTACCAACCAGGTGACGATTTCTTCCTTTCTCGCCATGCGTCTTTTCACTCATACTCCCTCCCAGCCTCTGGTCAGACCTCGTGTATCCCCGCCACGAACGGTAGCTATGTCCCCAACAATGGAGCCACGTCTTCAACGCCATGCGCTGCCGGAAGCTATCAGCCCCGTGCGTATGAACGTCTCGCTTAATGGCTTTTGACTTAATCTTATTGTAGGCGCTGGTCAGAACTTCTGTTATGGTGCCCCGTCTGGTCGTTTTGCTAGCCAGCCTGGGATGAGAGGCGTCTGCGGCGCGTGCTGTGGCTGGACGACTACCCAAACCAACTACAACACGGGCGTGGTCAAATGCTCGGGTTCGACTCCGTTTTCTGGTCGTGCTTCTGGCTCGGGTTGTGTTTCGACGCGTCAAGGTTGTGACCCAGTTGCGACTTGCGCGCAGGCAGCGAATGGAGCTTGCCGTGAGCCGCCTTTCCTCAGGCTTTTACTTGCGCTGAGCTGACGCGTATTCTTTAGCCGACCAATCATTCGAATTCGTCGGGCCGGCCCCAACACCGTTGTCAAGAGTGATCCAAGTCTTCAACACTAACACCAACGCTCCGTTGGGTTACGTTTCACAGACCCAAGGAACATATGCTGCCTACGGTCTTTTCGTGATCGATGCCGACCCAGCCAACGCCATCCTCTTCGACATTCAATTAGACCCATCTCTGCAGAGTGGAAGTCAGCTGAATATCAAGGCCACGGTTCGTAATTTGTAGCACTGTCTTCTTCATCTTTCCCCTGATACGGTTGGGTCAGACAACGACATATGCTGCCACTTATCCGTTCATGGGAGGTATCGTTGGGGTGGCGTCTGACTCGAACGACTTTGCATCTGGAAGCTCAAAGTAAGTGTCAGCGGGCGTTGACTTGTAATTTTATCAACACTCGCCAACAGCTATGCATATGTTCAAGGCACTTCTCAGAGTACGAACCTTGATGTCTCTTGAGGATTTGTTTTCTAACACAACATGACAGCGTCTCCGAATGCTCCCCCTCAAAGCGTCCCCAACTCCTTCCCATCGCCCGCGAGCTCTGAATCTGCCATTGTTCGTCACTGTTGCGCTGATTATTCCTTCTGATTGAAATGTCCCAGTGGTCCTTTGATCGCACATCACTGGTCGTCCAACCGGTCTGGGTCAATACCGATGGAAGTAAGCCTCTTGAGCCTTGCAGACCGCGAACCATAATGATATTCCCTTCTTAGCCAAACCAACAACGTTCCTGATGTACGTGGATCAAACCACTTCCATCGCGATAACCGGAGACGTGCAAGCGTTTTCTGACCGCTTTGGTGGCGCTTCGGTGAGTAGCTCGTGTGTTTGAAGCCATTCATTCTCTCTAAATCGAGGATTTTTAGGCAATTTACTTCAAATATATCCCTTAGATGTTGATTAGATACCTTGACGTGTAGTTTTCGGGCTGGATGAGGGTTTTATTGGGACCATGTTATCTTATCTTTCCCGTGACTTTTGTGAGCCATTTCCGATCATTCTGCGCTTGTCATTCCGCTTCAATCACATTCCATCATGCCCTCTTCCAACGACAACTTGAGCTCAAAGAAGCTACCGGCCTGTGACTCCTGCAAGGCCAAGCGAGTCCTCTGCCATCCTCAGGTAGTTCTTTTGTGTTTAGCTTCTTCTGACCAGTGAATGCAGTTCCCCTAGCCGGATGGCCAGTCTTGTCCCCGATGTGTAGAGAAGCAAATATTGTGCGTGGTCTTCAATCGTTCGCTCATTCGCAACTCAGTGTTTGAGAAAGATGCAAAACGACGTATGTACGACGAGGCAGACCCAAGAAAGCTGAACCCTCCTCCCAACTCTCTGTCACCCCTGCCGATCCAGCGGTTGCTTTGCTGTCCAATACCGAAGTCGTGAAACATCTATTCAAATGTGTGCACGTTTGTCTACCTTCCTACTTACTCGTCTCACTGTCTAGTCAAGGCTTTACCAAACTCGCTGAACATTGTCATGCCATGTTCCTCGACCTCCAGTTCGAGAAAGTCCTCACTGCAGCCTCCTGGCGGCTTGATCTTCTGCAGCCGCAGGCTTCGGCCCTTGCCCATTGCATATGTGCCGTCGCTGCGACGATGGCTTTCCACCCAGACATTCTTGGCTCCGACCTAGAACTGCCGGAGTCCCTTGCCGATACCGTCTTTTTCATTCCTGGCAACGATTTTCGTGCGTATGGCGCTCGGCGGGCCCATTCTTGTCGAATATTATACGAGCGGGCCCTGCGTGTTGCCACAGAGTCGTGTGTGCAGGCAGAGCCCTCAAAGTACAACACTTTGTCGTGTTTCTTGTTGGACTCTCTTGAAGATTGTGCGCGAGGGGTCTTTCATAGTGGCTCACAACTGACGTTTTTGAAGACGTGGAATCAAGCTCAAGACCATGGGCCGCGAGCTATGTCTCCCATTATCGCACTTTTTTGTCGGCACTGCTGGACACCCAACCAGACAGACCACTGTGGGAAGGTTACCTCGTGAGTGCTAGAATCGTTTTTTATCTGACTTGTACTTATCAAACTACAGCTTTCAGAGTCCCTGCGAGCAGTAATCCATCGAAAACCCGTTCTTATGTCAGTGTTCCGTTTAATATAGTCTTTCTTTGAGGTTTAATGGGTATTGTAGAACACTTGCCGACCAGCTTTCCGTTTCTCAAGGACCACCACGCACCTTGGAATCACTCCTGGAAGCTAGTCGTCAAGAAGCGGTATCGCCGTCGCTCAAACACCGCTCACATTTTGCTCTTGAATGTATCCGCTCATGTAGGGTCATTTGAAAAGCATTCATCATTTTCTGACTTGATTTAGTCGTTTACTACACAACGAAGCTTTGTCGGGACTTTTACGAAAACATCTCAGGCGGTTTGTTTCTCTCATAACCTGAGCAGTCATTTTACTAAAACGTGGATTAGATTATGCCAGACGACAACCCATTTCCGATGTTGCCTTGCGAGATACCATCGAAACGCTTACCTCCATGCAGGCGCTCATTTCCTTCTGCTTCAGCGATATGAACTTCCCCAATCAAGCAGCATTGCAACAGCTGACGGAAGTGTCGCGGCAAACCCAACGTCCGGAAACATCACACAGCGTTCGCACATGTGCGTTCGCGATGTCCATTATGTTCGCTGCAATGGCTTTGACTCTTCATACGGAGCTCGAGAAGAGAGCGAATGAAAACCCCGCATACGAAACAATTGCCGCGCCACCCTCTGAATCGACTACTTCAAACAAGTCTATCCACTCCCATTTGACCCAATCGTCTTGGGCGTCTGTCCGCACTTTTTTCCGAACTCATAACCCCACCTCCACCCACCTCCATTCCACACAATCGCCATGGACGTCATCCCGCATTGCCTTCCTACGGTCTCAGGCACACGATCTTGTCCTGAGCGCATTACCGGACCTGCGCCGCGTCCTGATGTTGCAGGACTTCCCCCTTCATGGCTTGTCTGCTATGTGGACAAATATCATGGGCTGGGCAGAGTTTTGTATCGAAGAGGCTGACCGCGCCAGAGGCTTGGCTGGTCTAGGCGGGACACCGAATGCACGCGGAGAGGTCAGCATCGAAGAAACTGTCTCAACCTATGAACAGTGTGTTTGTTGACTTTTATTGCGACGTTTCTCTGATATGTGGTTGTTGCTAGTATTCTTCACTGGCTCAAAGGCCTCGGGTACACTCATTCCAGCGCGCGGCTCGACACGCTCATCACGCGGATGGAGGCGCACCTGACCGCGTATCGCCAGGCGTCGCAGAGTCCTCCTGACCTGGGCGACATGTCGATGTCGATGTTTACCGAGCCTGCTGGACGGGAGCTGTTTTCTGCTGCGGACCCTCAGATTGACCTGGAGATGCTTGCGCGCTCTGGGACGGACATGTCTTTCTTACTGGACAATTGGATGGCGATCCAGAGTGGGTCGCACGCACATATGAATATGCAGATGTAAGCTGTTATCGGGTGGGGACAAAAGTAGATCTTATTGTAGTCCTGATTCGTATAATTTAGAGTAGCACTGTTCTTATTTTGTTGCTAGCAAGACAAGGTTCAAGCTGGATATATTTCTGTGCGTAGACTACCTGGTAACACAAGGACCATAATTGTCACACGAAGCTCTCACATCTTGCTCTTCGCCTCCATGTCCTGGCCCACTCCCCTTCGTCCTTCCACCCAGCAGCCCCCCGCGACCCACGGAAAACCTTTTTCTCGGCCTCTCACCAATCTCAATGAGCTAAATCATGAGCCCACCAAACTATCCAACCCCTCGCAGAAGAATCGAGTCAACAACAACAGCGCAACGATGACCCCAAACGTTTACCCACCACCCCCATCCTTCTCGCCACCAGTCTTGGACCTTCCAGCCTCACGAGCTTTGCCGAGCCCAACGACAACCACAACCAGTCACTCAAACAGGGAAAACCTCTCAATGACGGCGACGTCGATCTGTCGTGGCAATCGCGTTTTTGTGAAGCTGACGCCCCGGCGAGCGGACCCCGAATTCTCAAGCAACCATGAAGTCACCTCAGAGCACAGCAACAATCAGGATGTCTCGACCCCGTCTGTGAAACCGCTAGACACTGCTCGCTCATCTGGGCGCGGCGAGAACCCAGACGTCTTCGTCAACCATTGGTCAATTGCTAAGCCCTCATCTGAGCTCGCTGAACTCAACAAACTATCTCCCATCGTGTCATTCCATCCAACGTCATCGATGCAGTCGCATTTACCTCTTTCTTCTCCTCAAAGCTCTTCCTTCAATCACAACCTCGAAACGATAGATTCCGCTTCTCAATCCCCAGATACCACTCTTGTACCCGGTTCTTCAGCCCGTGTTCTCCGACAAGTACCGGCAGTTTTTGAGACAGTGACCCCGAGGCGTGGAATCAATCAAGCTGGCATTTTCGGTCCCCATCCCTCTTGGCTAGTCGATCCTCGCTCGCCGGATAGTCCAATGTTCGAACGGAAAATCACCTCAAAGAGATCTGCTGATGAAGCATTTGCGTCGGACACGAGTTTTACTTCCTCCAAGATACCGCGTTTGTTTGGTTCCAGCCATTCGCATTCGTTGGCTCCGCAAGACACAGAGAATTTGGACCGCAGAGCCCCGCCTACCAGTGCGTACCTCCTTCACTGTTGGCGGCACCTAAACTCACCCCTACCAAAATAAATCGCAGCTCCCTTTACTGCAGCTCCCTTTACTGCACCGTCTCCTGCTCCAGCTCCTTGTCACTGCTCTTTAACTACGCCCTTCAATGGCCGGCCGAGGTTCCGCAAGTTCGAGTCGGTCAACTCTAGAATCTACTCAGGTCCAACACCCTCTCCCACAGCACTACTCGCATCGTTTTATTCTTCTAGACACGACGATCTCGACTTCCATATCAAGGAGATGGTTGCAATTATCCTTGGTCCCACTCCCTCTGAAGTGTTCGTCAACCCCCAGTCCATCTCTCAACCTTCGATCGATGAATCCGCCAACATACCCCCTGCGGCTCACCTGCACCAAATGCAAGCCGACTCGGATGCGCTGTTGGAATCTGAGCTCACCTGGGCTGATTCTATTCAGGCAAGTCCCAGTGGCATCGTCTACCAGTCGTCCGTTCATGTAGGTGCTTTACGATGCGACCACTCCTCTTATTGATCTTTCTGGTACAGCCTTTCCAACCAAGTCACACAACGAAGTAGTACGAGCTAGATTTTAAGGGCGCTTGATGCGTGGACAGTACAGCAGGATATGTACAACGATTTTGTTGAGAAATGCATCGGTATTCTTTCCGTATGACTACAAAAATGTTGAGGAAATGATACAGTCCGTTATCATAACAGTGTCCAATTCGGAGACCCTTCAAGCAATTGTGATCTTCTTCGGCGTCTGCTCAGCGGCGGTCTTTGGGAAAGTGACCGTCAGAACACCGTTGTCCATGCTGGCCTTGATCTCCTCCTCCTGTACGACATCGTCAACACCCAGCTCTTTTCTCGAATAGGAGGAAACTCACCTTGACGCCGTTGGGCAGCTGGAGCGTGCGCGAGAACTTGCCAAAGCGGCGCTCGCGGATGGCATACCCGTCCTTTTCGTGCTCCTCCGAAATTTTGGACTCGGCGGAGATACGTAGACGGCCGGGGGAGGTCTCGATGTGGACGTCCTCCTTTTTAATGCCGGGCAGCTCGAAGGTGGCGGTCACGGTGTTGGAGGCGGCGTTTTCGTGGAGGTCCATCCTGCAATACAGGTTAGTAACCTAAACTTCCAGGTAGTAGCTGAGGACGTACTTGGGCCTGAATGCCTGAACAGCGTCGATATGTTCAGCGGTGGGCCGCACAAGCTGGCTGTTGTGGTTGTTGGTGCGAGCGCGGAAAGCGTCGTCGAAGAGGCGCTCAAAGTCGGTGAAGGGGTCGTAGTAGAAGACAGACATTGTCGTTGTGCTTGTGCTTGTGTTTGTGCTGGCGGTGGACAGCGGCGACGAGGGTTTTTATACGTCGCCAGCGACTTGCTCGAACATTCGGTGGCCAAGTTGGGTCATGTTGCTAGAATATTCTCGAAAAATAGCTTGATGGTCATAGTCTTGCAGGCCGACTCGGAGGAGCTGGGTCGAGTACTCGGAAAGACTGTCCCGAAGCAGGACGACAGTGGATATCCTTGTTGCGGGTCAAGAGTGGTAAAAAGTTCAGATGGTCACGGGACCCCGGCCCGGCCATCGCATCCTTGCACCAAACTTCCATCTCGTTCAACAAAGCAATCGTCGTCATTCATACCGACTGCGCCCCTCCTAAAATTCAAACGCAAGCTCTTACCTTTTTCTCGTCCCAGTTGTCAAGTTTCAGACGCTTATGCAAAACCTTCGTAACCCACATCCATTCAGCAACACACTGGCATACGGCGTAGGCTGCGCGTCGCTTCGGGCCATTGCAAGAGAGTGGAGTTGTCACCACGTTGATGGACGACTCACAACGCCATCACGTCGCCGTGGCCTGGATTTTTCTAAATCCAAGATCCACTCTCGTGAAATATTATGGCCAGCAAACGATTCAGTCAAAAAAGCATTGTTTACAGATTTTTGACACACACGGGCCTCTCTCTCTTTGGCCTCCTACTGACCGCTACTCTCTTCCGCTCTCGTGCCATCGACCCACTGTCCATCGCACGTTCCCACTTGATCAACCTCTCTTTCCAAGAAAGTATCCTTGGCCCTCGTATATTTGTCACTTGGACTACCATCTTCTCGGTCTCGATGTGCTCGAGTTTGCTTCCGAGAAAGGGAACCACTATGGTGCATGAAACTGACTGTGCGATAGACTCCACTCTTCAAAACTCTTGTTGTTGGACTTTTTTACCATTTTTGGGGACGGCGCATTCTACCTGGCTCCCGAACAGACATCGCTTTCAACTTCCAATCACAGTGCGGCCATGAAGTTGAATCATCATGAACGTTGACCGTCATCTACCCGTAAAATTGAAGGCTATTCCTCATGCATGAGCATCAATCGCTGCTGTTAGTGATGCTCATACCCGTCGCACGGAAAGATCTAACCCAAGATTTCATTGCAACACTAGCTCCAGCCATTGTAAAATTCGGGACTGACGTATTTCGTGGTAAACCGGATAACTTTCCGACGGGACGGTGAGGCAACACCGGCTTACAATGACATTGTGTTTAGAATGATACTTATTACAGCTGTTTTCAAAATAGTTGGCCACGGCCCGATTTTTCGTCACACATCAAAATTTGCACAAAATTGGTGGTCCGAGATTGTGGAGGCTTGTTCTCACTCAAAACCATGTATTCCTCTGTAAATTTTAGCATATTCCGAATCTACTCGACGAGCCGGACCCAACGGTGTGGCCTACTGGCCACCTACATGAGCATTCTGTCTCGCAATTGAGGAGGTTTGACGGATATCAATGCTTGGACCAAATACTTGTATTCTCCAAAAGCAGGGTGGCTGGCAGCCCAAACGACAAACCAGGAGATTTTAGGGTGTGAATTGAGAGCTCCGAGAATGTTGGCGGCCATAGACAGGTGAGAAAGGTGCCGAAATGGATCAAGGTCAAGAGGAGGGACAGCAGAGCTGTTCGCGGAGACTAGATAAGGCCAGCCTACGGTTCACAATCATTTGCAGAAGCTTCATACTCACTAATAAACCATATATCTGTCTTTTCTAAGTCAAAAGCTATTGTGTTATAGAGGAATGGAAAAAACCACGCTGAAAATCAGGTGAGGCAAGAGATCAGTCATATCTGGGTATCTCCTCATGTAGGCCACACCGTTGGGTCCAGTTCGTCAAGTAGATTCCAAATATGCTAAAATTTATAGAGGAATACATGGTTTTGAGTGAGAACAAGCCTCCACAATCTCGGACCACCAATTTTGTGCAAATTTTGATGTGTGACGAAAAATCGGGCCGTGGCCAACTATTTTGAAAACAGCTGTAAACCAAACGCTGTTCGGTGCCACTTGCCATACTAGTGACGTACTGTAGCTGTAGCAAGAAAATATAACCAAGTTAGAGCACCCTCGGACTGCGCAGGACTCTCAGAGGCCCAAATTTCGGCAGCTTCGGGCAATTTTTGTCAGCACTGAGCGTCAAGGATAACGCCGTCGGTGACTAAAATTATCTTTGTCACACAGACTTCACAGCATCTTCCTTCTTAACCGCGATGGCCTGGTGTAAGAGCAGTCGCTATTCTGCGGCCAGGCGTGCTAACGATGGCGACAGACCACGCTCAATTCTCTGCCCGTCGACTTGGGCCCACGTTTACGCAAAACCCGGTGGGGCTGACCACGCTTGGCCAAACGGACCCCAAACCAGCGACGGGCACCCCCGACTCCCTCTTTGGACCGAACATTGGACCCATCCAGCCAGGGCCTGCATGGACAACAGCAGCCACCCAGCCAAAGCGACTTGTCGAGCCAGACGAGCTGACGACGGATACCGTCCGGACATGGATCGAGAAATCCAAGCTTCCCACGACACCGACAACGACGCTCCAGGCACTCGTCAACCTTCGTCGGCCGACTTTGCGGCTTTCGCCAGTCGCTGCTGCCCCCGGATTGCGCTTGCGTGACGCCCCCCACCTCCTCGAATTTTCGTTCGACTGTGCATCAGCGCAATGTGGAGTACATGTCCACGTCCATCTCCCTTCAACCCATCCAGATGCCCCCGCCCACGGTGGCTCACTCAGAGTCTTCGAAGCCGTTGTTCAGGGTGGTTTTGGCCGGACTCTAGGGCCTAGTGATGCTGCGATCATAGAATTGGCCCGGTTCGAGAGAATCCCGGCAAACACGACCACAAATACTCTCGCTGTTCCCGCGGTACCTGCAAATACCACAGCTCCAGCTACTGCACCCGAAACAGCTGCCACTCGCAGAAGATTCACTCCCTTCCGCTTGCGTCGTGGACAAAGAGAAGTCAGAGCCGCTCCCACTGGTGCTGCCGTCGCGGTTGTCGACACAGGCGATAAGAAGGGCGATGCTGCCGAAGAGGAGGATGACGGCAAGGGTGTTCGTGTGACCATAAGGCTTGTCGCTTTGGATGCAGAAGGCCACGAGTTGGATGCACCGAACGAGCATACCGTTTATCTTGTGGTTGGCCGTCTTGGTGCCGTGCCCATTCCTCCCACGGCTACGACCACGGAAACACCCGCAGAAGACACTGAAGCTAAAGACGCAGACGGCGAAAATGATAATACGCCAGACCCTGATGGTCGGCCATGGCTTGTTCGCGTCGTCAAGCGAGAGGCCACTATCGGGCCACACACATTCCATTTGCATGAAATTTATGGCCTCAGTAGTGCGGCAGGTGCGTATTGCCGCTGCTCGCTACCTTGTTACTAATTTCGGTTGTTTAGCAGCCACTCCAACGCCCGCGGCCACTCCTGTGACATATCCGCCTCAGCGTTAGTTTCCGATCTCCAGTCTTTGTTTTTCTCACTCTTATTTCCAGCTGCAGCGGATGAGCCTCCCGAACGTGAATGTTTGCTCTGTCTAAGTGCTCCTCGTGAAGTTGTTCTCCTTCCGTGTCGCCATCTGGTCGCATGTCGTCCTTGTGCTGTCAACATGGTCGAATTTGGCGCTGGTGGTGCAATCGCACCAGAAGAAGCTCCCGCGCCGACACCGGCTCCGGCTTCCGCTCCGACTCCCGCTGAAGTACCGCTCCCGCCAGACAACGAAGGCGAAGCAGAACCCGCCGAGGCCTCCCCGGCTGATAATGCTACACCCGTTCCAGCCGCAGCTACAACCGCTGCTCCTGCTCCCGTCGTCACAACCAGGAGGAAGCGCAAGGCCAAGGGCTGGTTCTGCCCCGTCTGCCGCCAACGTTAGTAATGTTCAACAGATAAACGAAGCTCATCCCATTTGCACAGCTTATACCTCTCTCCTCCGGATCACCACCAGCCCGCCACCGCCGGCCGATGCCGCCCCGACATCCCCGACTACACCCGCGGTGGCTCCTCCAATGGCGCCAGCAGCGATTGAGGAAGCCAATTCGAATGGGGGCGGGCTGTTGAGCGGTTTGCGGCCCGCGTTTTTGCGCGGCTTGTCGATTCGCGACCGGGCACCGCCGAGAGATGTGGAGGCGCAGGCGTAGGCTGTTGTATATGACTTGTAAAGTGGTGTAATCGTAGGAAGGCGGACTGTGAATATTATGTATTTATCCTGCTTTTTTTCCTGCGATTTTGGTGGAGGGAATGTCTCATCAATGATACCATCAGATTACAGTGATGGCGGCGATTTTGACTTGTTCCTCCTTCGGAGCGATTGGAAGACATACGAGAATAACGAGACATCCTCTAGAGCCAGCGACTGTAATCAGTGACAAGGTTTGAGACGACCTTGTTCTGCTGGGTGGTTTTACTGACCAGTCTCGAAGTCGGATATGATTACATGCTCTGTACATACGTTATATATGTTATGCTACAGCCCAACCAAGTCCCAATAAATAGTCTAAGGAATGTGTAGTAGGAGCGTCAAAAGGGAAACGAGTGCGAGCGCCAGCCACTGTAGCGCCAAGGGTGCACGTGCTGCGCTGCTCTGCTTCGGCGCGAGCGTCGCATAGGCCGGGCCACAGTCGGCGACGGCGATCTTGGCCGCATTGGGGTATGTGGTCTTGAGGCTGCTCTGCGTGTCCAGGGCGCTGTAGTACAGCGTCATGAGGCTCTTGGTGCATGCAGAGCAAGAGGCGATGGTGTTGTTGGGCATGTTGACGCCGAGCGGGAGGGAGTAGAAGTACGTGTCGGAGGGGTTGGAGTTGTGGACCGCGTCGAGGTAGCAGTATGAGTTTGTCGCGGGGTTGATGAGGCAGGCCGCGGTCCGCATGAGGCCATATGCGTGCAGCGCTGGAGGAGTTATTAGGTCAGTCATTCTGGTGGTAGAGAAAGCATACCAATTTGGGCGTTGACTGCCATACTGTTTTGGTCCTTCAGGTCTGCAGCACACGCCGATTCAAGCGTCGTCGAAAACCACGCCATATTGGAGGCGCATGAATTCGCATCCGTGTTGGTGTTGCACGTTCCCCAAACCAGCGTGTTCAGGTAGTTCAAGTTTGATTGGGCCTGCATGAAGTCAAAAAAACCCATCGTACGAAGCGCCAAGACGCACCGAAATGAACGCATCGGATGCTTGAAGCAGGAAAGAAAACGGGCGGCACGACCGGAACGGCGCGGTATTCGTCATGTTTTGGAAGAAATTGAAGCACGACAGACTGGAGAAGTTCTGGCTCAGCCCGGAGTCGAATGGCTGCGGAAAAGGACTGGGGAGCGTTGGCGGTGCATTTGGGACGGGGGGCACTGTTTGCTGGGATGGAGGGCCTGTTGGATTGGCGTTCGCGGCAGAATTGGAAGAAGAGGGGGTGGAGAAGACGTTGGAGAGTGAGCCTGACGGGACCGATGCAGCCCGACCCACGCGTTCATGTCTTCTCCATGTTTCCTGCTGCGAGAAAACTTGAGGAACTCGGCTTTGCGAAAGGTATCCGCCATGGACAATAGCAACAACAAGAGCGAGTGGGATCAGAAAAACGGGCCACCTAGGCCATCTTCGCCTAGAGGAAGAAGGGTATTGCGGGACGTCGATGGATGTGGCAAGCGGAGGGGGTAAGCCAGGAGATGGTGGGGGCGTGAACATGAAAGGGAGTAGGCGGCCTCCGACGACGCGAAGCCCAAATCTCACATGTGCATCAGCATCAGGCACTGTAAGCATTTATTCCCGGGCAAGTTCACGTTAGACAGACGCGACACTGTCAGACGGCGCTACCATTCACAGGCGCTGGGCGCCCCCCCCCCAAAAAAGTTCATCCCAACACACTAATAGGTATAACTGAGACTCATCGGCACGTAGAATGTCGTCTGAACATACGAATTCCGATCCCCAAAATTGAATCTGCGAGCAAATCACACGGCTCCGGTGGTTTGCGTTCCTGTTGGCTGTTCCAACTTGGCAGGTGATCTTCTTGTCGAAGATTGAAGGGCGAAAGAAGTCAGATAGTAGTCAGATGTGCCGCCGCCTGAGTCTTGTGTCGTTGGTTCTTGCTGTCCTCGGTCTGACAAGACGCTAGCCGTTATTACTGAAAATGTTGAATGCCCAGTTTCTGAGTGGCGCGTACTTGCGGGTTGGCCGGCGGGAGGTCTTGTCATACACTTGAAACGCCGTCGCTGGTCGGGCATTCAGTGAGAAGGCGCACAATTGAATCAATGATTGGCCACACCTGCAGACGGGTCTGGGCCCTCTCGTGAAAAAGATATCGGATCCGGGTTTGATTCGGCGCTCAAAATGTTGGTATGTAGCCCACCTGTTCAGCTAGCTCGAACAGCATTGACACGAACGGCCAATCGAACATTGACAAGTGTATCGCTGGCCGGAGCGCCAATAGCCCACTACGACTTGTGGAGCTGGTCAACAAGAAAGTGGCACGTGCACCATCAGTCAGAGCATCATGATGATCATGAGTCACATTCCAAGTTGACTTTTGTCTTTCAACTGCACTTGGCCGTGAGCATGCATCTGCGCCCATCCTATTGCTTCGTACAGAGCATTATTTTGAGTCTTGCAGCAAGCAAGTCGCACCTGTGGATTCCTGGGCATCAACCTATTGAGGCCGAATTCAAGTTTTTGCATGCAAGGAATCGCCACTCCTGGGTCGACTCTTACTCACGCAAGCCTCAACACTCGTTCTTGAGCCCGAAAAGTCTTCACTTCTGGTTTTTTGTCATCTCGGCACCCTCTCTTCAAAAAGGTTCCCGACCCGAAGGCAAAACAGTGAGGTTATTTGTTTGTGTATACTTGAAACAGCCCCACACTGGCCTACGGATTGTACACGATGCCTCGGGAGCGGTGCAACACGCACCTCTACTTGGTATCGTCAAAGAAAATCTGGTTCAAGCCAGCCCTAATCTTAACCGTGCAAACTTTGTCAAGACGTCTTCAATTTCCAAACTTGAAATCGATCGTTATCCGGCCACGATGCGTCATATCTACACTGGCTTCTCGAGACCACAACTGCATTACAACGCCATGCATTGCGACTATTATAAGAGGGGGCGAGCCATCCTCAGGCTCTATCTGCGCGTTCTCCCCGTACTTATCTTACTTCCTCCGGGTAGAGCTGCGTCACAGCAGTATGACGCAGAGCTGCCGTTACAGAGTCTAAACGTTCTGCGAGTTGGGCAGATTCACTGAGACGGGACAGGACGCCTTCTCTTCTATCGGCGCGTTCTGGACAATCGCACTATCGTGCGCGGAGGACGTCACCGACTGGGATGATGTAGGATCTGTCGGGGGCTTCGAATTCCACTCGCCAACGAAGTCGCGATAGCGTTCGTTCAATTTTTTGTCGCAGATAACGGTCTTACATCATAGGCTCCCCAACAACACCGGTCCTAAATATGGGGCAGTCATACGGCATGCGTCGAGATCGTTCGTTCGTTATCGTGGACGCTATTGATGACGCGGACAATGACAGAAACGGCGCAGATAACGCAAACGCGACCATAAATGCGGCTGGGACCGAGCTTTGTGTTCATAGTCGTGGACTTGTAAGTAAGTTGTAACAGCATTTGGACTCCCTCCCAGCGCTAAGCGAGCCCAGTCTAGTTTGACAACTTGAAGTTCAGCGTTTTTCTACTAAAGTCGACATTTCAGAGGGTGTATATGTAGGTGTGGTCTCCTAACTCATGTCAGCTTGCTCAAGCTCGAAAGTTTCTGCCGGACTGTGCTAATAGCCCGTCGCTTTTGGATAAGATTGCGACACGACGATCATGATGATTGCGTAATCGGAGTCACGAGACCATTGGCTTCCTATGTCGACCAACGAAACAGTAAGCGTCTCGTCGGCATCTCTTCCCACACGTATCAATGGCTCCGCCCTTCGTTTCTCCGCGTCAAGCATACCGACTGAGGATATTTTACAGACTTACAAATCTTGGTTCCCCGATTAATGTTCCCAAGTTGCTACTGCGAGTTTTTGAACAACGAAACTGCTCTTCAGATTTGTCCAACATTTGCATCTCGTCGAATGCGAAGGCTTTCACCACGTCGGGCCGTCTCGGAGTGCTCAGCTGGTCTGTCAATCACGGCTCATCGTCGGGCGCATGACCTCTCTTTTTTTATTGCGGCGGCGCGTCATTCCCCAGTATAAAGCGGGGCGACTGGCGGGAAATTTCCTCTCACACGATGTTCACGCCTTTTCTTTTGCTTCTCGCTGGGGCTGCTGCCGCCGCGAAGAAAACCGCAACCGCACGATGGATCAACACGTGGACAGCGATGCCCCAGTTGACCGAGTTCAACAACCTGCCCCCAGCTCCATTTGTGTGTTTTCTGTTTCGAGTAATGGCGCCTTCTGACGCGCGTGTCGAAAGAATGGCACGACGAATGTGTTTTTCAACTCGACAATCCGACAGACGCTGCACATGTCGATAGGGGGCGACACTATTCGCATCCGATTCTCGAATGCCTTTGGTGTCAACAATCTCAATATTGCGGCAGCGACAGTTGCGCTGCCGGCTGGCGGAGTTTCTGGCGCATCGGCCGTGATCCCCGCCTCGATCCAGCCCTTGACGTTTAGCGGAAACCCGACTTTCTCGATTCCCAACGCGGGCATCGTCGTCAGCGACCCGATTTCGTTCCCCATCAAGCCCCAACAGACCATCACGGTGACTCTGTATCTGGCGGGCGGGCAGAATGGATTCAGCATCACATCGCACCCAGGTGAGGTTCGCTGGGAACTGGGGAAGATGTCTTTTTAACTCCCTCTCAGGCAGTCGCGCGACGACCTGGCTCCAGCTTGGGAATGCCGTGAGTGCGGAGAATATTACGGGCCCCAGTGTAACGAGCCTGGCACATTGGTGCCTTTCTTCCTCTTCTTTGATTTTCCTTGTGTGACTGGGAGCGACAGGTACTTCGTGAGTGCGGTCGAGACACTCACAACACCTTCTGCATCTGCATTCTTCATCGTGGGTGACAGCATTACGGATGGACGGGGAAGCGACACGGATGGGAACGATCGGTGAGTCCACCCAAGTTAACCCCCGCGTATTCTCCCCCCACTCACTCAGGACCATCGCAGATGGCCCGACCTGCTTCTAGCGCGGATGCAAAAAAACGCGCCAACAAGCCTGATTTCGGTCAACAACCAAGCAGCAGGCGGCAACCGTATACTCGCTGATGGACTCGGACCGGCCGCCCTGGGTAGGTATCGCGGACTATTTGTGGCAGACACCCGGCTTATCTCCAACATCTTACTATAGGCCGCATTGAGCGAGACGTGCTTGCTCAGACGGGTAAAGTCAAGTATGCCATGATATTTGAGGGCGTCAACGACATTGGCACCGCAGACACCAGCGAGACGACCCAACAGGCGGTTGGGGACCAACTCATTGCGGCGTTCAAACAGATATCAACAATCGTGCATGCTCAGGGGATACCCTTCTTCGCGGGCACCATAACGCCGTTCAGTGCGCCTGCGAATGTGACCATCCAGCCCTACTCGAATCCCATCCGAGAAAAGCAGCGCCAGCGTATTAATACCTTCATCCGGACGAGCCCTGATGTCTTCGACGCAGTCGTGGACTTCGACAAGGTCATCGCAGACCCGCAGATTCCATCACAATTAGCCAGCCAGTTCAACTCGGGCGATTTCCTGCATCCAAATGTGGCCGGGTACACGGCAATGGCCGCGGCATTCCCCCTTGACCTGTTTGCGAAATTCGCTGACGGCGTATGAACCCGGGACGTTGGTTGGGTTCAAGCTTAGACTCTTCCTTTCGTCAGGGCCTCTCCCGCGGCTAACAATCGCCATTTCATAGGCACTAGTCCCGGGCAAACCCTGTTTTAGCGCCTTAAAGCCAAACAAAAAAAAACCTGTAGTACGGGCCCGACTATCTGTTTGCCTTTGCTATCCTAAAATAATCGCAATGCTGATTCGCGCAATCTCGCCCCCCAGCCATCAGACACAAAACGTCGCTTCTCTTCCCCGCCTTATCGTCGTGGGAACGTCGGGGCAGTCATCGGAAGCGCAGTTCTCAGTGGGTGAGCTCACTGGAAAGGCCACATATGGCCGTGTTGCGCTCGATGCTGCCAGTCAGTCGGCGGCGGCGGCAACAGGACGCGATGAGCGATGCGACGAAACGGATCGCGTTTGACAGGCCAGTGTGCCCATTCGGTTTCGAGGGAAGAAATTCTGTCGGATGCGAGTCACACTTTGAGAGCTTCTTGTGCGTGACGGCGCGCGGGAACTGATCTACGAGGGGGCGACCACTGCAGCCGCTAGACTGGGTGCCGAGTTTACATCTTCTTGTGGTGGAGTACAGCGGTCCTGTAAGATCCCAGCAAGCAAGAAATAGAGGGTTGGGCTGTCGTACGCCTCAGACTCCCGCTCCACCATCTATCGCAAACACGACTTTCTGTGGCTTCCTTCGTGTGATGTAGATTTTTATGGCCACGCGTAGGCAATGCAGCCAGACGCCGTGCCGTAGGATCAAAGCTGGCACGTCGAATTGAGAAGTTTGGTGGGAGAGAAGGGGTGATGGGATAGGTAGGCATGGCTGGCCACACAAACGAGAAGCTGGAACGCCCCCTTTCGGCGGACAATGGCGATTCGGAGGTCGGCGTTGGCGAAATTAAAAGGCCGCGGCCGTCAAGGAAGAGAAAGAGCCAAACAGACACAAAGACGGACACGCTATAACGGGACGTGCTGGGGAAAAACCCGCGAATGCATATGCGTTTGACGCTTCGATTCATGACAAGTATGGAAAAAGCACGAAAACGAAAGAAACCTGGACCAAGGGAGTGATTCTAGCGAGTTGACAGGTGCGTTGTGAATTTTTGTTGGGGGCTTGTTGACCGTGGCGCTGGCGTGGGTAGAACAGGGAAGAAGGATGGGGAGTCCGACGACAGAAACAGAACGCTAATTGGTGTGGGTCGGTGGGTGGGTGCAAAATGACAATTAAGCCTGGAATGGTACATGTTCGTTGTAAGGCAAAGTAATGGCTATTGAATGAGCATCGTCGCAGCCATGATCAGACACGCGAGGGACACGTATGGAGAGAGTCTTTCGCCTGTTCATAGCTCGGTTACCGACGATGAAAAAAGATACAGCAACCAAACGCACCAATGCGAGCAGACATGAAGAATAGGCCAAGAAAACCGGTCTTGTTGCGGTCAATCAAACTCGGGAAGAGGGCACGGACGTATGTGCACGTGCAAATGAGGAGAAGTATCACCAGGAGGAGAGACTGAAAATTGAACAGGGCGGACTGGCCATAGATTGAGACATATCGAGCAGGCAGAGAACGTTGCTCACCATTGAAGGGGTGTGACTTTGTAGGTCACAAGTCACTGGGCTAGAACGCCGTTGCGCCTTTCTCGGTGAGCCCAGACTGAGAGTGAGAACGCCTTGAGAGTGTCAGGCCCGCCACGCTATCGCCATCCATAAATGCGCATCAATTGCGATGGCCGGTTATCGAGCTAGCATTGACTCGCAGAGGGAAAAAACGAGCAAGCAAATCTCAGATTCGACAGCTGTGAGAAACCGATTCAATTGTGCCGTTATTCAGGCAAGTGCCCAAGAAGAACTTTCCATCAAACCCCGTTTGTTTTAAGACCTCGACCTCGATGGTCTGACTGGTCTTCCACCACCTCCCTCTCCTCCCAACGACGACGCCAACCCTCCCATTCCCCAGCCACTAACTATGAGCGACTCTCCACAATGGTGCTCAGACTCGTGTCTGACATGCTCTAACCTTGTGGTGAGTTTTCTTTGCTGCCGCCCTGCCTTTTTCTGACTTTTCTACGCAGCCCAGCGGTGCTACTTACTGCTCGCGCGCGTGCCAGCCGTCAATAGACGCTGAAACTTCATACTTCGATGCGCAATTTTCCTGGTCGCAACACAATACGGCGAAAATTAGCGCGTGGGCTTTCGAGGTCGACTGCTCATCGTCGCGGCCCTCCCCAAAAACCATCCGCTCTACCGCTTCCCACCCCGTTCTCCTCAGTGGACTGAAGCAGCAACAACGCCCCACTGCCCATGTAACCCTTCGCACAAACGACAACGACCTCCCCTCCCCATCATCCCCCATATCCACCAGGAGTAGGAACACTGCTCTCGAGTCCCTCTCGATAGTCGCTTCTTCCCTCCCCTATTCCACTTCCTCTGCTGCAAAACGATACCTCAGTCTCGGCAGACGAGGTTCATGTCCACCCGTTACTGCTTCACCGGAGAAGCCTCACCGAACACGACTCCCCTTACTTCTTCCACAAAAGTCGACTGAATCGACCTATACGCGGCCCACGACGCCTTCAACGGGCTCGCCAACACTCGTCGCAGAGGTCAATGGAGCCGATAAGTTCCATTGGGCGCATGCAAAGGCCGCAGGGAGAGTTTAGATATTGCCTTCAACCGCATTAGACGCCAACTGTTTGCTGGCATTTACCATTCGCATTCGATTCACCGACCTACATTATCACGTCCTGAACACGCTCCTTGGACTCTATCTATCCCATCATTACACCGTAGACGCACTCAACCCAACTCCTGCATTGTACTCATGTTGTACTAGTCTTATGCGCATTAGCAACTGACTTGTGGATTCCCGCTCTTTCTCACTGCCTTGAACTCGTAAGCCAAACGACGGGGTCTCCTTCCGGAGCTCAGGATCCAAGATGGCGCAATCTTTGTCAAGCAAGCCTGCAACCTAATCTGGGCGCTTGCCTGATTTGGCCACCTCTCTCGGTAGGTCCCGCGGAATCTGATGGGCCCGCATCGTCCGAGTCGGGCGGCGTTGGGTAACCTTCTTCACGGGAAGCAAAATGGAGCCTTATGAACACTTGGGGGATTTTCGCTGCCTCATCAGGTAGCTAACTAGGCTTCGAACTCAGTCGCGCACACAAGGCGCATATTGTCCAGCAAGCCAGCCATCTCAGGAACTGAGGCACCTAGTTCAAGCCTTCAAGCGCGCCATGCTGTTCCGTGATAAATTCATCAATAAAAAACTCTAAATTTTCTGACGCATATGTAGGGCCCGAGCTCGTGGTTGGACCGAGCAGATCCCGTTCGGATAGGTCAGTCAAGTCATTTACAATGTCAATGTTAAGTACTCGGAAAAGACAAGGAAAAGGAATTGTAAAGACAAAAAAAAAGAAAGGACCGAAAATTGTCTGCTCGGCGCATTATTGGCCGAGCTCTTTGGCCGGCAGTTCCCGTCCATTTTGATTCGACCTTCCCAGTAGTCCTCCCTTGCGTGTTGCTGCTGCTGCGGGTGCTGGCAACACCCATCGACGTAGCCCGACGCGCAACTGCAACATAGTTCCGTATAAGCTGTAAATTCTTGGCCAAAAGGAAAAGAATATCGAAAAACGCGGACCCGGGCGGGCTCACGCAGGTCAACGTCGCTCATCGGTGTTTACCGGCAACCGTCGAAGCCTTCTTGGAGGCGCATCAAATGATCAACACGTGAGATCTCACTGATTCATGCGCAGCGCTAACCCGCCCGAGACCCGTCATTTATGGTAACGAGCGCATCAACCGCGTCGACAGCTCGCGTGAAACAAATCAACGAAAAATCCGGCGTCTTGAAAATTAGGCGGCTAAGCAATGGCTAATAAGTGGCTTGGTGACAATGGGACGTCGGCTGGCGGGACCTCGACCCTCGACGGAAAGTGCCGAAGGGCGATAAGCCAAACGACCGCGATCTTGGGACTGTGGCTGCCAAATTGCAAGTCCGAGTGTGTGCGTGAGTAATTCGCAAAGTCTATGTACTGCCAGGTATCAACCAGGAAGTAAGCCTAGAAGTTCAAATTGACCAAGCATCTGGTCGCCTTGTTCACGAGCCAGAGGAAGTAACCAGCGGGTCATTCCCGTCCGACCCAAAGCCAAAATGGCAAGCCCAAGCGCATCACGGATGCAACTTGGGCATCGGATTGCCCCCGCTCCCTGCTGATAGTGTGGTTACTAGGGATATAGACCCCGTCGCGGTACCGAGTTGGAAGGCAGAACCACCCGTTGCCCCAGATGCTGGTAGTCGCTGCGATTGGTCGCTGTCGGTCTGGATCCTGAGGTGGATAGGATAGGATATCACATCGAACTTGCCCACGAACGCGACCGACGACTGACAGCGAGAGACTAAGAGTTACTAATTAGCAGGATAACGAAACAATGGTATGTCAAGAACAATGCCTGAATTGGGCTTGCAGACGGGGAACGAAGATCCGCGTTTTGACATCTGAACACCGTATGTGGCCGTCAAAACTGTAAAAGATTGTGGACCCGTCAGGCGCTGGCAAAAGAAAGGCCAAGCACATCACTGGAAAGCCTAATGCCAGAGTGGGTGCAGGAATTAGCTTACCAGACCGCGCTCCATAGCCAACTGCGATTGCGACTCCACCATCTCGGTGATTCAATTGTTTCTGGAGGCCCATTCCTCATGTCGTGGATCGAGACTGCGTGAAAACCGCATTTTGCTCAGCCTCTTGTGCGACATCGGGCTCCTCCTTTGGAGTCTGGACCCACTGTAAACAGCTAAAGTGTGGAGCCCAAGCGCATCACGGATCCGTGGGCAGTATGATCTTGCATTCGGACGAACTAGAAAAATTAAAGTTCATCCATACCCAAGAGAGAGAGAAGGGGGCAGGAAGGCACGTGGAGAAGCAGCAAGATCCACTTCCCGCTCACGAAACAATGCAAGAGTGGAGAGCGGGATAACGAAACAATGGGACAACAGAAGATGGAAGGTTCACAGGCGAGGCGAATAGGATTGAACGGCGAAGGGCCAATAAGGATCTACGCCTTGAGGTCTGGTCGCCGTATGCATAACAGCGACGGCGACAGCGCCAAGCCGCGACCACGCACACCGACCGCGTCGCCGTGTCAATGTCAACCCAATCGCATCGCCAGGGCAAGGAACAAGCAGAAGCGGCCATATGATCAGATGAGCACTTTAGATAATGAGAGGCAGGGAAAACCCGAGTTATCGGCACGAGAAGGGCGCAGTCCGACTCTCGCAAGACTCTCCTGTCTCCAGGCCAATCGTGTAAGTCGAAAAACAGTCCTCAACGCCAAGCGACGTGAAGAATGAATGTGCAAGAGAAATTCCTTTCGTATGGTCCGACCATAACACTGGGTTCACAGATACCTGCTGGTATCCATCTGCGAAGGCTTTGAAGCTGCGCGACCAAGACATGGACCTCCGGCAACGGTCAAGAATACACCGAAGACCCGGAGAGTAGAAGACAAGGAAAGAAAACATCGAATCCCGTCGCAAAAAGTGGATGTTGTCGGGTCTCTGCTCATGAATCTGCCAAGCAGTTCCAGACCGTATTGCTGGACTATAAGAACGTCAAAAGAAGTCGCTGAAGAAGTTGAGTAGCTCGTCTTATTACACCCGGATAGTTTACACTCTAAGAATGGTTGATCATGGGCGGGAACGGTACAGTGACATTGGTGCTGCCCGCCGTCCCGTAGGTCAGTGCACCAACCCATGGCATCACATTATACCGCAGAGTATAGATTGCAGACGCGTCTCTGTCAATTCAATAAGCGAATGTCAAGACCTTGGCAATAACCTTACCGGAAGCCAGAAACATCTTTGAATTGGTACTTTTGACGATTTTTTACTTGAATGTGGGCGTCCTCTTTCCGACGAACGATGCGGTCCCAGATGACAACGGCGTTTTTGACCTAGTTGGTTGAGGAAAAAGATGGCAAAATCAGGTAAGAGTGCACGGACCCCCTTTGCGTTTGTGTACTCCGCATCCAGATAGAGAAAGAGCTGCTTCGTATTCCAGTTGAACAGTGGGGAGAGGTCTAAGTTACGGCGCGTTCAGGTAAAGAGAAACAGTGGTTGGATTGACACGAACCGGAGTCAATCTCGAAGTCAACGAATGCGTGCTCGAAGCGATACTGCCTCCCCTTCCCATGCTTTCTATATTCCCGTTGATATTATTGGGCTCGACTGAGTTGCTTTAGTCACTTACACTTTGACGCCATGAACCGTCACCGAACCGCCCTCCAGCGGCGCTTCGAAGTACGAGACGAATATCGAGGAGAGGGCTATGGCCGCCAAGAGGCCCATGACACATGAGGAAAAGAGTGCAGAGATGTTGTTTATACGAGCGAATATTGTGTGCATGGTGTGGTGGGCAGAAGGAGACGTGTAACGTGTCCGATTTTGGGGGTGATCTTCGTTCCCCCTTGCCACTCCCCATTGACCTGTTGAATACTACCACTCTCATTAGTTGTCGTGTGCTACTTTTACGAACGGCCCCCCGTTCACTCTGAAAAAAATAATTTCTTGTTAGCGAGAGGTATCACTTGCTCTGATCACGCGTGGAGTATCCTTGTTTCTTCGCCATGTCCTCGTCGCCCATAACGCAGGTTTCCCAGCATGCTCCCCCTGCTCACTCCAACCTTCAACCCCAGCTTCTAACCCGTCTCTTTCTCGACCTACGTGGTCGTCGCTTCGAGGTCGACCGGGAAACAATCATGAACTTACCGGAGTCTGTTTTGCTCTGTCTCTTCCCCAACGGCCTGGTCCTCAGCAGACAGAGTGTGGCTCTCTCTGACGGCGGAGACGAGGAAGACGACGAGGTCTATGGTGTTGACGTGTGTCCTTACTCCTTCTTTTGCAATATGGGGCGTTGACACCGTGTAGTTTGACCCCGACTGCTTCCAATACGTCCTCACCTTCTTCCGGACCGCCTCAGAGGCCTTCTACGGAAATGCGACGACCCCTGGACTTATTTCTTTCCAACAACATCTACTGGACGCCTCTCCGAACGGGTCGCCTGGCGCTGCTGACCTGCAGAGCCAAAATCCGCTCCTGGCCAAGCAGGCCATAATTGTCCTGCGTGAAGAGCTTGAATATTTTACTATTCCCCCGAAGAATACTGCCGCCGCCACCGACGCCAACGGTATTGCCAACGAGGACCTTATCCAAATCAAGCGTGATGGTGGGGAGCACCTCATGGAGAAGCGCAACATCTTCACCGCCCTCCAACGGAATGTCAACAAAGAAAATAATGTCGCTGAGCAACACCTCATCGACATGCTTTGCATGAGGTGCGTTATGACCCCCAGTTGACGCCCTGGATTTGGTTAATGGATTCCAAAGTGGCTTCAATCGTGACGACGAATGGGGCTTCCGCGCCTTGGAGCCCTCGCGGTCGTGCATATCCTCAATTGCACTCGTCCTACTAAAAACCGGCATCAACCACTCGCCCGACCACAGCAAGCCTGTCGAGGTCGATTACGCCCAGATGGCAACTGCCCAAAAACTCCTGCTCTTCTGGCGGAAACCTGCCGTGCGTCATTCATTCATTCTACCCGCTCGCGTTTCTGACATATATATGAACAACAGAGGAAATGCTGGTGGGACGGTCTAGAGGTCGACCTCCCAGAGAAGGACGGCCGACCGGCACACTCGTTTAAGCTTTGGGCCCGTCGCGTTTGGACACTGGAGCTCAGTCTTGTACGTTGTCCTCTTTTGGTGGTCGCCATGCCATATTCAACCAGCCCAGGTCTAACTCACCCACCCTCCTTGGCATACACGTCTTAGCGTTTTCTCTGCTGGAATGGATACCAGTACTCGTAGATTGCAATATAATACCCCTTCATTTGCACCTTTTCCCTGCTGCCGTCTTTCTATTATTGTCTGGTGAAATCGAAGTCATCGTTGACCACTTATCTCTTCAACCTTATCTGCGCCACGGCATCACACAGAGTCCGTGTCTTTTGCCCTGGTCAGATACTCCGAGCCAAACAGTGATGACGCCAGCTCTCGATAAGGAGGATGGGCTGAGAAGTGCATGCTGATGTGCAAAAAGGCGGTCCGGCGCTTAAGTAAAGTTCAAAGAATATCATTGAGAAGGGACTATATACACTAGGGTTAGGGTTAGCGCCGCCAACCGGCATAAAAAAAAGAGGCCCGCCTAGCCGAGTGGCCGTGGCAGGACTGGAAAATATTGGGACGGTGCATGAGCCGAAGCCCATACAAACCGTGGGCGCTCTCTGTGTGGACAGGGTCGCCGTGCAATGGAGAGATCCCGCAGCCCACAGCTCCAGGTATCTGAAGGGAACTGTGCCATCAAGGTAAGTATGAAGATCAACAACGACCAGCGCGTCCTTTTACGGCGCGCGTTGGCGCACGGACCATAGCGCGATCACGTGCACAAATTGATCATTTTCTCATCGACTCTGGTCTTGGAACAAAAATGTTGATGAAAACATTGGCTTAAGTAGTCTCCGCTGAACGCATAGACATTCACAAACACGGTAGTATTACAATCACTTATATCCTTCAAATCCATCGCTATTCAGGACACCGTTTCCCCAGAACGAACCTGGTGCCGATGAGACCATACTTACTTAGTGCGAGAAAGAGTCACCCACCTCCTTGCCGGTCTTCTTGATTCGAGCGAGGACATCCTCGTACGGGATGGTGCCTTTAACCAGGACTTCTTGGGTCTCGAGGTTGACAGTGTACTCGGAAACGCCTACAAAGAGCATTGTCATGAGCATTAGGGTACTGTTGTCACGGTATACCATCTGTCTTGGCCTTCTCTAGGACGCGTGAGACGGCGGTAGAACAGCCAGGACATGTCATCTGTGATCGCAGATGAGCGAAGTGCGGGTTAACCGCTCTTGGACCTACCTTGACATCGAACTTGTAGGTGTGTTCAGCCTGCGAGAGTGATTATTGGAATTCGTCGCAGAAATCAAGGAGTCAATGTTAAGACCGACCATGGTGGTGGTGGTGGTAGGAAGAGAACAGTATCATTGAGATGCAGCAACATGATCGCTCCCAGGCTGGATTGATGTTTACTTCCATTTCAAGTTGCGAGTATTGCAGCTACTCGCACGGCACCCCCATATCGTCGAATGTCACGCGCGCTAATGGCAAAAGTAAACACACTTTAGCGTGCTGTATTTAATTTCAAGGCAGTAAGTACACGTCTACACTTACAGCAGTCTTATTCTTATGCTGCTTATTCGATATCTGGCAAAGGTCTGTAAGCATTCTCCCTCGGAGAATTATAGAGAAATACCCACTTTACATTTAAGATTTGTCGACCCCTGACTAGTCGAAGAAGAAGAGGCTGTCCCGCTCCCGCTCGTCTTGGCCCAGGCCCATCCACGGCGACATCGACACCCGCGGGTGCTTGTCCGGGTACTTGAGATCGAGTTTAAGGCCCTTCTCGGCCCCTTTCACAAGCGCCTTCAAGCGCGCCGCTTCCTCCGACGTCATCTTCTTCCTCTCCGGCTGCTGTTGCGGCGGATTGACGCCCCACGAGCGCGGATTGTAGCGCTGGAAGTGGACCAGCACCTTCTGCAGACTCGAAAGGCGCTGCTCGATGAACTGGAGCAGGAACGACTCCGAAAACCCAGCACGTGCGTGTATCTCCAAAGTATGCAGTTCGGGGAGCGGCATTACGTCTTCAATCGGCAAGAGCGCGGTCAAAATCCCGTCTCCAATCGGAGCGCCGACCTCAAATGGCCCGGGGCCGTGGCCAGCTGGGAAGCAGAGTATACGCAAGGTGGGCGGGAGGTTCGAAATGAGACCGATTAGTTCAGCTTCTGAAAACATCCACACCCCGATATGCACCGATTTTAGAGCGGGAGCCAACGTCAAGAAGTTTTGGGCAAAAAATTCGTTTGTCATGTCGATACCGCCAGAGCTGCCGTCGAGGTGGAAATGAAGCAAACCCGGCAAGTGCAAGTGCGACCCAATCAAGCGGAAAGGCGATCGTTGTGGGGGAGTGGTTCCGTTGTACCCCGTCGAATAGGAGAGATGGAACGTTTCGAGCTTCTCTTGCAGGACCCGGCCCTCGATATCCACCGCGGTAGGCACAAATAGGTCCTGGACCGTTACCCGCAAAGTGACCAGATTTTGACATCGACCAAGAAGTCTGACGACCTCGCGACTGGTAACAGACCCAACTCCGGGAAGACCCTGCTTTTCAAGATTGAGCTCGGTCATTTGGGCCCATTGGATTGGCAACTCAAACAGATTGAATGCAGCGGAAGTCAGTGAGAGTGAGGAGAGGATCGGGGCGGTAAGTATGGCAGCGGTCTCCCAAAGGGGTGGCTCAGGTTCGGGTTCAGTCGGGCCGGGTGGAGGTTGGCCAGGGACACCAAAAATTGTATTCCACGGTTGAGGGAATCCAAGATGCAAGTTGGGAGGAGCGGGATGGTGACCTATAGGTGGGTTGGGCAAAGGAGGATTAGCCGTAGGTGGGTTTAAGATGGGTTGGTTAGGCGCGGGTTGGTTAGGCGCGGGCTGGTTAAGCGCGGGTTGGCCAAGCGCGGGTTGGTTAGTTGCGGGTGGATTAGGTGCAGGCACGTTATTGATAATAGGCAAATTTAAAGCGGGCTGATTGGCTGGGGGAGGATTAAGTGCCGGTGGGTTAGGCTGGTTCGTTGCAGGCGCCGGTGCAGGTGCAGGAATGGCAAAGTGGAAGTTCATCAGATTCCCTAGCGCGACCTGCGGCTGCATTCCCATAAACAGCGGTGCCGCAGCAGGGTTGGCGGGGGCATTGGCGTTTGGGATGGGATTGGCGTTTGGGTTAGGGTTGGCAAGCGCTGCATTGGCGTTTGGAATGGGGTTAGCGGGCATTGGGAATGCATTGTTTGGCGCGTTGCCAGCTTGCTGCATTAACTGCATGAACGCAGCCATGTCGTCGGTTCTGGCGGTGGACCGCTCGAAAACTGCAAAAGAGCGAAGGAGCGGTACTTCCTCCCGTGTCATCGTTACAAGACACTTGAGTACATCGGAGTTCGTTCGGATGCTGATATGTTCCCAACGCATCGAGAATTCCCGGAGTTGGTCGAGAATGTCGGCAATGGAGCCACCGCCAGGAAGATAGAGGGAAATGGAAAGCGGACAGTTCCCTGAGTTGGAAAGCCACCAGTTGACTACCGCCATGCGCTGTTCCTGGATTTTTTTGAGTCTTGGCGATGGTGAGTCTGGGACATGGGTGAATCGCGAAAACGAGACGTTGTTGTTGGGGATGTAGACGTGAAGCCGGGACCATAGACGGGGCGTTTCATACGCCAAGCTGCGCCACGAGCTGCATACTCTCCCAAGCAGAAGTGGGGGCTCCGTGGCAGACATAACACAATTCCGCTCCTCAGGAAGACATTCGATGAAGATTCGCTCGAGCAAATCAAGGGGAAGGCGGCGAATGGGGGTTATGAGTGATTTATGAGCATCGATGTCGCCGCGAATCGTGTCTCGTTGAGCCACAAGCGCGTCCATGGCCTTTTGCATCTCAGCAATCTCCGATTCGGCATTTCGCAGCGCAGGCGAGACGCGGTCAATATACGACTTTATGACGTCAATTTCATCGTCCTCTGGGGTGTAGTTCGTGCCCAGGTGTTCAGTAAACGTTGACATGCTCGTGCAGCACTTAATCGGAGACGAGGGCGATGTCGGCGGTAAGAGCAAAGAGACTATCTGTCACGTGTCGTGATTTACTTATTTGTCCGAGCATTTGGATTTGAGAATAGCATCATATAGTGCCCACAGTGGATCTCTAAAGCAAACTACTTTCTCTAGTCCCACAAACCATCAAGCATATGTCGCGCGCAGCACTTTCTCTCTCGTCTTCCCCAAAGTCATATTGTGACTGTCACGGCAACATGACTTGACGGCGAACGCGCCCACTTTGGATTTCCGTCTGAGACACGTTCCGCGCTGTCTACAAAAATGGCACGCAAAACTTGGTTGAATACAACTCCTCCTTGTCTTCTACTTCCATCTCGACATCCCTCCCCCACTCAATCCGTCGCAAATGTTTGCCTCCAATGCCGCGTCGTTCTTCGTCTTGATGGTGGCTGCTCTGACGGCCACGGCGAGCAACCACGGCTCCTCCAAGTAAGCTTTATGTTTAGCTGACCTCGCCGTTTACTTATCCTCGCTGCAGGCACCACGACATCTTGGTTCGAGCCGCACCTTGTGCTGCCGGAAGCTACGCCAACTCTGCTGGGGTATGCACTCCTTGCGAGCCCGGCAACTACTGTGCTACCGCTGGCGCGAGTAAGAAGCAATGCAACAGTGGCACGTATCAACCAGGTGACGATTCCTTTCTTTCTCGCCATTCGTATTCTCGCTGATACTCCCTCTCAGCCTCCGGCCAGACCTCTCGTGTATCCCCGCCACGAACGGTAGCTATGTCCCCAACAACGGAGCGACTACCTCTACCCTATGCGCTGCCGGCAGCTATCAACCTCGTGCGTATTATCGTCTCGCCTAATGGCTTTTAACCTCATCTTGTTGTTACTTGTAGGCGCTGGCCAGAACTTCTGCTATGGTGCCCCGTCTGGTCGTTTTGCTAGCCAGCCTGGGATGAGAGGCGTCTGCGGCGCGTGCTGTGGCTGGACGACTACCCAAACCAACTACAACACGGGCGTGGTCAAATGCTCTGGTTCGACTCCGTTTTCTGGTCGTGCTTCTGGCTCGGGTTGTGTTTCGACGCGTCAAGGTTGTGACCCAGTTGCAACTTGCGCGCAGGCAGCGAATGGAGCTTGCCGTGAGTCGTCTTCCTTTTTTCTTCGCGTCAAGCTTATGCGTATTCTTTAGCCGACCAATCGTTCGAATTCGTCGGACCGGCCCCAGGCGCGATCTCCAAGGTGATTCAAGTTAACGATTTCAACACGGGTGCTGCGATGGGATACATCGCACAAAACCAAGGCAACATACGCCGCTTATGGCCTCTTCAATGTCGACCCAAACCCGGCGAATGCGATTATATTTGAAATCCAGCTGGACCCGACCATGCAAAATGGGTCCAAGCTGAATATCAAGGCAACGGTGCGGAATTCCTGACCTTTTTCGCTCTTATTGATCAACTTCTGGCTAGACTACGTCATACGCGGCGACTTATCCGTTCATGGGTGGTATCGTCGGCGCAGCCAGCTCGTCGAACGACTTTGCGAGTGGAAGTCCTAAGTAAGCCAACAGTCTTATGGACATACTAGAGCTGACTTGTCAACAGCTATGCATATATTCAAGGCACTTCGCAAAGTAAGAGTCTTGATTGCGATTTTTTTTGCCTTCTCTGACCTCGACTTGCAGCACCTACTGGTTCTGGTCCACAATCTGTGCCGAATTCATTCCCTGGCAGCCCGAGCTTTGCGGAATCTTCAATTGTGAGCCTTTTTTCTGTCGATGCTCTCTCGTTCATACTTATCGCAGTGGTCGTACGATCGTGTTTCTACGCGTGTGAGCCCGCAATGGATCAACACCGACGGAAGTGAGTGTTATTTACCTTCAACGTGGCGCAGATTCTGAATCGTTATTGTTTTCCAGCCAGCCCTGCGACATTCCCCATATACCTTCCGGACTACCAGGCGATTGCGATCACGGGAGATGTTGCGGAGTTCACCAACCAGTTTGGGACTGCGACGGTAAAAAGATTTGTCGCGTGTACTTATTGGCTACTGATTTCTTGGTTTTTTTAGAGGATATCCTTCACGTATTTGCCGTGATTCAAACTTTTAGTATACCTGGGACTATTTTTATTTGTTGGATTATTGTGTGTAACACTTGTCGTTCCTTTATAGAGAGTATTTTTGAGTGAGCCTCAATGTCGCGCTTAGTCACGTGCACATCTTCCTTCCATCCAGCGCCTACAAGCAATCCTCATTTCCATCAGGACTGCGACTTGCCTCCCTGTCTCGGCGTCAGCACATTGCCTCCACAATGCCACAGCCGCTACACCGCCACATAGTGGGAGCAACAGTCTCAGACCACATCCCGCTGCTGTGGCGTATGTATAAAGGCTCATGGAAACCTGATTACTTGCTGCCTACCGGCTATAAGAAAATCCTAACGGCAAACTTACGAACATAACGATATCAACAAGAAAACGACTGCAACGACGATGTACGCGGTCAACTTGAAAACGACGGGCTTCATGATATTCCTTGTCACCACCAACTTCCCAACGGTGTCTGCTGTCCCTAGGTGCGCATCCGCTATCTGGAGTCATCCTTCGTGTTAACTTCTATTGGAGGGTGGGTGAGCTGTTTGCCCGGGCTACGGCTTGTCCTGCGGGAAGCTACTTCAACACCACTATTAGAGCCGGCGGGGCTTGCACCTCTTGCGAGGCAGGAAACTACTGTACGGGCGGCACGAATGTGAAACGCCAGTGTAATAGCGGGACATATCAGCCAGCTGCGGGCCAGACTTTGTGCATTCCGGCTTCTAATGGGAGCTATGTTCCCAATAACGGCGCAATTGCTCAATTGCCTTGTTACTTGGGGAGCTACCAGCCTCGTGCGTGTTGTCATCTCCGACTTATACCAATTTCTTTATGGTATTTTCTTTACAGGCATGGGGCACTGGCAAAGCTTCTGCTTCGGTGCCCCGGCGGGCCGCTTTGCTGGCCAGACTGGGATGCGAAGAGTTTGTGGCGCATGTTGCGGCTGGACGACTACCCAAAGCAACAACAACGCCAGAGTGATGAAATGTTCCGGCTCAACCCCATTCTCCGGTCGTGCCTCTGGCTCCGGCTGTGTTGCAACTCGTCAGGGTTGTGATCCCGTTGCGAGTTGTGTGCAAGCAGCGAATGGCGCGTGTCGTATGTCCCTTCCTTCAAGCTTTATCTTATCGTGATCTATCTGATGCGACTGATCTAGCTGATCTGTCGTTTGATTTCGTCCAACCGCCACCGCCGTATATCTCAGCGAGCTCGTCGTCTCGCGCTGCGTCGAGCTCCTTAGCGCGGCCCTCGCCATCCAATTTCCTGCCCACCCCTCCCTTCCTCCGTTCGCGCTTCCTTGGCGATCTCGGACAGTATACGCCCATTAGGGTCCGCATCATCGCCGTCTGGCTCGGCTTCGGCTTCCCGGTCCGCGGTATCCGGCTCGGCTTTAGTGCCGAGCTCTGGCTCTGTGGCCCCATCGGTGTCGGTCTCTGCATCAGGCCCTGTTGTTCCGCCATCCGGTTCGGCCTCGCCCTTGCCGTCGTTTTCCGGGTCCAGCTCTGCAGTGCTATCAGGATCGGCCTCGTTTTCGCCGTCCGGTTCTATTTTGCCATCGAGTTCTGCAGTAGTATCGTCTTCCTCGCTCTCGCTCTCACCGTCAGCTGTGTCCTCCAGCTCAGCTGTGTTGCCGCCTGCTTCGAGTTCCCTCTCCATATTCTCGCCCTCCGTGTCGTCGAACTCGATCGCCTCTTCTGCAAGCGGATCGGTGTCCTCGGCGAGTGTATCTGGCTCTCCGGCGGTCTTTCAGTTTCCCTCTCGCTATCTGCGTCCTTTTCCTCGATTTCACTTTCTCTGTCGTCTGCGATCGCAAGCGGACCGGCGTCGGGATCGGGATCTTTCTCGGTTTCTGGTTCACCACCAGTCTCCTCTGCGAGTAGTGGATCCACATCGTCAGCGTCTTTGGGGAGTGCATCTGCCTCCGTCTCTTCAAGCAGTGTGTTTGCTTCGGCATCTTCATCGCCAAGTTCTTTCGGCATCATCGTTCTCTGCACCAAGCTCAATGTCAAGTTCGGCCTCGATATCGTCTGCCTCGATGTCAAACTCTGTGTCCTCTGCTGCTTCATTGTCCTCTGCAGCGCCAAGTGCGTCGCCTTCTCTCGCCAGTCAACGGTGAGCCGATTGATTTTATGTTTTCCATGTTGGTTACTTACCGTCCTGTAGATTAGACGGCGTTATACGGATATACTCGCCGGCAGACGAAGAGTTCATCGGCTTCCTTGGTTTCAATAATCCCCAGTAAGTATATCCACATAAACTCTGTGACTCGGGAACCGACTGTTCCACCAAGACTCAGTACATCGTCAACCCGCTCTTAAGTATCCGGCGCAAGCCTCTTCACCACCACGTACAACCCTACCGGCCCGAACGCTGACATGCTGCTTTTCGACTTCCTCGCGCCGACCTCGCGGCCGTACCTCGCCGGGCTCATCTACACGGGCATCAACCTCGCGCCGGGCAACGGCCGCGACGGCATCCTCGGGGGGCTCCCCTCAGAGTGCGTCTCTTCACAGTATGCTGACATAATGCTGATCCCGCACGTGACAGCTACGCCGAACACGACCCCGAGCTATACCGGGCCGACGTCGGTCTTCGGGCGGAACTACGAGAGCGCAATCTGGACGTACGACGTGGGCTCTGGCACGGTCGGCGCCAACTGGTTCAACTACGACGGAAGTGCGGCACTTTTCTTCTCGGTTACCATTGGTGCTGACGAGTTGTTGAATTTGCAGGCCGCCATGCGCTAGGCTTTGTCTGGGACGCGGCGGGGCAGACGGTCTATATTACCGCAGACGTGGAGGGCACGCTGCAGAGGTATCGGAACTCGATTGAGATTGTTTCTTCGTTTTCAGCCTGGTAGTGGTGCGATGTGTGTTGATGTCATATTTGCAGACATTTGATTTCGTGAGTTAGAGCAGGTTGCTGTGGATGTATATATGACTTTTACTCTAATGCTTGACTAAGAACTTGCGCATTTTATGTCTTGCGAAGCATCGAATCGCAGCCATCATAACATCACCGGCCTTGGTTTTTCTTGGTGTGACCCACTCTTTTTTGCTTTTTTCACAGCCGTGATTCAAAAATGTTTAGGTGGGAAACGTTAGTGGGAATATATAAAATTTTGCAATTAATTTTTTATTGTGTAAAAAACTTTGAGTTTTTCTGCCCAAAAAATGTTGACTTGGCTGGGGCAACAGGATTTTTAGGACCAAAATATTTAATGTTTTGCAATGAGTTTTTGGGCCAAGAAAAAACTTTATATATTCCCACTAACGTTTCCCACTTAAACATTTTTGAATCGCAGCTGTGTTTCGACTTGTTCAACTACTTCCTACCGAGTAGAATTGAAATCGTTAATGCGACATCGACTTTCTTGACCGCAAGGCGATCACCACGCTCTTCGCGCGCCATTAGGTTTGACTTGACGTATTCCTTGTAGTGCTTGCCATACTTATGCAGAGCAAAGCCGATTGTCTCCAACTTCATGTTCCCAGCTCAGTGCTCCTCAGACCAAAACTCGAAGCGGTTGCAAACTCTTCGTTCCGCAAGTTGCCGGTGTGCAATCCACACAGGACAAATGAGCACAGACATGCCCGTCACGGTGTTGAAGACGGATTGGACTTCAAGTTGCAGTTGCAGGGCTGCGATAGAAGCCTCGCTGAAGGACACCTGGGTCAGAGATCAGCTTGGCCGGGAGAGCAATGAAATGGAGCTGGCGAACCCTCAACGCCATTATTCGATCCTCCCAGCAGACCAAGACGATGCCCCCTACAGGGCCAACACTAATTATCTATTCCTTTCGACTCTCGAGCGGAATTCTCCGCTCCTTGTACGCCAGCCAGCATACCGCAGCATTTCTCTCCGTCTTCCCAAAATCCAAAGCCGATCTCTCGTCCTCTGCCCTCTTGGCGTTCTGGCCTGCACCCCCATCATGTCACGGCATGTCTTGGCTGCCCGGCCGGCGAGTGCTTTGACCAAGCTTTGACTGGGTTCTCTCCACGCTGTCATTCGGCCTCCGGAGTGTGTGTGAGAGTGGCTCGGCGTCACCGTGAGGCGGGAGGTGGGAGGCGGAGGTGGGAGGCAGGAGGCGGGATGGGTGGCCGGAGCAAGAAACAGAGAGAAAAATCCATAAATAAATTCAAGTTTTTTTAAAATAAAAATATAAATAAATCCAGATAAAAAAACAAGGGCTACACTACTGAGTGCGACTGCTGTCGGTCTTGTCGCTTTTCGGGAGAAACAGGTATTATACGAGCACGCTTGGAATCTCTCTCGTCCTCGTCATCGGCACGCTCAGGTGCTCGGCGGACGCGTGATTGCGTCGTCTTGTGGAATGAGATGTCCTGCGGCGCTGCATGTCGGTTAGAGCGCAGTGTAATTTGAGTTTGAAGCTCCATAAAAGAAGCGGGAGTGGCATCGCCGAGTCGCAGGCGGCGTTATGCTCGGCGAGCCCACGGACACGGAGAATGGCACCGGTCGGTGGATGCACCGTAATCTCGAGATGGGCAGGGCAGTCCGTCAGCGGGAACGCCGCCGTTCGATTCTTGCTGTTTCGTTTTGTGTGGTCATAGCCACAAGTGCTGAGAAGGAGAATAAGCAAGAGAGTTGTGCAGAGCATGTAAAGACAACACACCAGACCATAAGAATGTACTTGATGCTCCATATGGCGGGAGGGCTACTGCGGTCCTTGTGGTTTGACCAGGCAATAGACCAATGCCCTGTTGGACAAGGACCGTCAGGATCATGGTGGACGTTGTAGCGGGCGAGATGTGAGATGGCATCGACCTGGGCTGACGGGTTGGCGGTGTGGTCATAGACTAAGTTGAATACTAGGTGGCTCTTGGCCACTATCGCCGCCGCTCCAGCATCAGAGACAAACATTTTATTTTTGGGTAGTTTGCGATTGATGTCGGCGGCAGTGAGTCGGGGAATGCCATTTGGCGGCAGGGTGCGGTCCTTCGGTTTACCAGGCATCAGGAATGAGACGGGGTAGAGATGGTGGTTTGTGGTGGTTTTGTACAGAGTGGCAAAGTTTGTTGGGAAGTCATATTGGGCGGACAATGGAGGTCTGGCGAAGAGGGCGTCATGGGAAGCGGAGAGCAAAGCGACAATCCCAAAATGACATTTGACAGCTCTTGCCGAGCGTGCCGTCGTCCGATCAGCCGATGATGGGGGTGCGGGCCCAAAAACCAATGAAGAGCTCTTCAAGTTGAAGTCGTTGTTCATGACTTACGCTTTTCGCAGAGTTGCCGACTACATGGAAGTCTTGGCGGGCTGGAGGAAAGACAATCCGCTGGATTGATAGTACATGGTTTTTTTTTTGTTGAAGTTTTGGAGTATTTGAATTCAGAAACAACTTTTGCCCCCAAACAATCGCCAAACACCTCAGATCAACACGTGACATGCGCAAATTCTTCTACTTACCAATGCCATTGCCAACCCAATGACCTTTTTCGTAGTCCAAGCTCTACGCTGACGAGCCATAGGACATATGATATAATTCAAGCCCACACTCAACGCTTAAAGCTTACCTGCATCAGTGTGCTTGTTGAATGTTCGTCATGAAAATGTTGACCTCAAACTTCGGTTGGAGGCTATATCCCCTGCAAGCACCCGCATCCAGTAAAACACAGCATTGCTGCTCTCCTGTTGAGCCCCGGATTTCAAGATGTTCACCGGCCGGAACTCCTCCATGCCTTTGTCGCGCATTAGGTTTGCGTTGTGCATCCCTTGCGGCTGCTGTTTTCTCACCGCACATAGGGAAGAATTCTGTTCTGAAGTGGCTGGTTGCTTTCCTCACAAACCAAAAAAGACGAGGTAGACGAAGCAACGCGGGAATATGGATGATATGTTGACTGACGGGACACCGACATTTGGTGACGATGCCATCCTCGAATCTGCTACACCCCCCACTCGTCTCCCGTCTCCAGTATTCTCCGCAATTTCGAATTGTCATGCGATCAATTGTTGGTCGGAGGGAAAACTTAACGCGGCGGATGAATCCTCACGCTGCTATCCAAAATCTCGGGGCCCAAAGCGAAACCAGCCTCCAGGATCCAGTCGAGGAGCAAAGCGTCATGCGGAAAGTCAAGGACGACCCCGATTGGAGGAACATCGGGGTTGGGTCGAAGAATGGGAGCCGCAGGCTAGGTGTGTTATTTGACCCTTTATTCCACGCAAGCTAAAGGTATCTGCTTGTTTTGGCAGACGAAAAACGGAGACTGCGTCCCCACCACCACCACCAATCATAGATTGCCTGAAATCAACGCGAAGACCCAAAATATTGGAGACGTTCCTAAGCATCTTACCCGATGGGACCATGACCATACGGGCGCAAGCGGAACACGTCGAAAAGCTCATTCGTAAACTTGATGTGGGTTTCACCCTGGGCGCCAATGACTTGAACGAGACCAAATGGATTGAGTTTAACGGTCTACGACTGGCGTCGCGTTTGGTATGCACCATTGTTCTCTCCAAGTTCAACATGCTTACGAGGCGACCTTTCCAGGTTACAGTTGAATTCATGTCCCCAGAACTCGCGACAGTGTTCGCTTCCAAGGAGCCATATCTTCATAGCCTTGTCGATGACATTTATGCCCACTTCTATGTGGCTCAATGGGCAGCGGTTTTCCACCCAACTCCCAAAGGAGAGAGACTTGAAGCATTGCGAACTCAGTTGAGCATTAACAACAGTAAAGATGGAGTGAAGGCCACAGTCACTACCCTTCGCGCCGCCCCTGCAGATATTAGGAATTACGGCGGCTTCTTGTGCAAATGTGCATCTCTTTTCGGACTCTGGGATGCCAAATTAAGGGAATTGTGGGCCGACTACAGAACTGCATTCGACGAAGTTGACCAGATCGAAAACAACGAAGAATCGTTGAGGTCGTTGTTTATGACGTACACGTATCGTGGGGTTGCGGACTACATGGAGGTTTTGGATGAGTGGAGGGAAGCCAATCGCCGTTCGGAGGTTTAGTATCCAGTCGTCGTCGTTGTTGCAAATTACTAAGTACTCACACATATATACACCGAACATTTTTGTTGCCAGTCGAAAAGAACACTGATGAATTTTTGGAAAACGTTGTTACGCTACACTACCTCGGCTCCAAATTGCCACAGTTCAACCGCAGTTACACATTTTCAACTGGTGCTTCAGAACTTGAATCCTTTCATGCGACTTTGTTGTGCAACTTTTGTTCTAGTAGGGAAGGCTACATCAGGAATATCAGTAAGAGAAGTGGTCGCACATAATGCACCTACATGAGCGGACAACCTTCCGGTCTACCCGGTGTTTGCGCGGTCGTTGTGTGGGCTGGGTGGCAGAGCTTGGTTGGGGTGTGCCACAACATCCAGTTGCGATTGACCAGTAAACACGAGGTTGCTGCAACCTGGGCTGAGTATCCTTGACTGATCGATAGGAGTCACAGCAGCAGCTGGCAATGCTGGTAGAAGACGCCACGCACTCTGGCTTGCCATAGATCTTTCCGTGCAGCGATTGATGTTCATGCATGAGGAATAGCCTTCACAATTAGATGACGGTCAACGTTCATAGCCGCACTGTGATTAGAGGTTGCCAGTGGGAGCGATGTCTGCTTAGAGCCAGGTAGAATGCGCAGTCCCCTAAAATGGAGAAAAGTCCAACAACAAGAGTTTTGAAGAGTGGGTCTGTCGCACAGCCAGTTTCATACACTGTAGTGGTTCCCTTTCTTGGAAGTAAACTCGAGCACATCGAGGACGAGAAGATGGTAGTCCAAGCGACAAATACGAGGGTCAAGAATACTTTCTTGGAAAGAGAGGTTGATTAAATGGGAACGTGCGATGGACAGTGGGTCGATGGCATGAGAGCAGAGGAGAGTAGCGGTCAGTAGGAGGCCAAAGAGAGAGAGGCTCGGGTGTTAAAAATCTGTAAACAATATGTTTTTGATTGAATTGTTTGCTGGCTATGGGATTTCACAAGAGTGGGTCTTCGATAAAAAAAAATCTAGGCCACGGCGTTGTGAGTCGTCCGCCAACTTGTCACCACGACTCCAATCTCGCGCAATGGCCCGAAGCGACACGTAGCCTATGCCATATAGGCCGCCAGGTTGCTGAATGGATGCGGGACACGAACAGCGTTTTGCATACGTGTCTGGAACTTGCGTTCATTGACAGCTGTAGCCTGTGGCGAGACAAAGGTAAAAGTTTGAATAAAGGTTTTGCATTTGAAATTCAGGAGGGGCAGTCAGTATGAACGAGATGGAAGTTTGGCGCAACATGCGAATCATTGCGATGGGTCCCGTGACCATCCTCACTTTTTACCACTCTTGCCCTCACCGACAAGCGGCAACAAGGATATCCACTGTTGTCCTGCTTCGGGACAGTCTTCCCCAGCACTCGACCCAGCTCTTCGTCATGCAAGACTATCATCATCAAGCTATTTTTCGAGAATATTCTAGCAACATGGCCCAATTTGGCCGCAGAATGTTCGAGCAAGTCGCTGGCGACGTATAAAAGCCCTCGTCGCCGCTGCCCACCACCAGCACAGACACAAGCACAACGACGATGTCTGTCTTCTACTACGACCCCTTCACCGACTTTGAGCGCCTCTTCGACGACGCTTTCCGCGCTCGCACCAACAACCACAACCACAACAACCAGCTTGTGCTGCCCACCTCTGAACATAGCGGCGCGGTGCAGGCCTTCAGGCCCAAGTATGTCCTCAACTACTACCTCGAAGTTTGGGTGACTAACCTGTATTGTAGGATGGACCTCCACGAGAACGCCGCATCTAATACGGTGACCGCCACATTCGAGTTTCCCGGCATTAAAAAGGAGGATGTCCACATCGAGACCTCCCCTGGCCGCCTGCGGGTCTCCGCCGAGTCCAAAATCTCGGAGGAACACGAAGAGGACGGGTATGCCATTCGCGAGCGCCGCTTTGGCAAGTTTTCGCGTACGCTCCAGCTGCCCCATGGTGTTAAGGTGAGTTTCCTCTTGTTTGAAAAAGAGCTGGCACTGACAATGTTGTGCAGGAGGAGGAAATCAAGGCCAGCATGGAGAACGGTGTTCTGACGGTGACCTTCCCCAAGACCGCCGCTGAGCAGACGCCGAAGAAAATCACCATTGCTTGAAAAATTGCACTACTTATGACCTTCACTGTATGAGTCTGTATCACTCTGATAGTTGTATTCTCCCAATGAAACATTTGTATTACTCACTTCACGTTGAGTGCCTTCTGGATCGTGTCATTGCGCACAAATGCAGGTATCTTTTTTACTTTGACTTGAGGGTTGTCTACTACGTCTTCAGCGTGATATATTCAGCGGGGCAATCGTGAATCTTTTTTTTTCGTGATTGTGGCGGTCGGTCACGTGCACATCTTCCTTCCTTCCCTTACACCCACAATCATTCGTTCTGCTGACACAACGGCCAACCTGGCGCGCTCCGCTTGCGTTCCGTCATGAGTACACGATGTAAATGCCCGCGCTACCACCCGGTAGGCGCCGTGACCGTGGATTCAAGTTTCCAAGATTAGATAAGTACCAGTACTATTCGAGAGCCTCTACACTGTCTCGGCGCCAGGACATCGCCTCCACAACGCCAAGGCCGCTCCACTGGTGGGCAATACAATCATTGGGGAGTAAGACTTCGCCTTCAAGTTGTCTCAGACCGCCGCATCCGTCTCCCGGTCTCCGTCCCGCGGCGTATAAGTAAAGGCCCAGCCTGGCCCAGCAGGACTGCTACTTACCAGCTACACGACGCTTCTGACGACAAAAAAGTTGACCAACCTTGCGATTAACAACACGACCCAACGACGATGCATACAACGAACTTGAACTTAAAAGCCGCAGGCTTCGCCGTGTTCCTTGCGAGCGTTAGCTTGCCAACGGTGGCCGCTGTCCCTAGGTGCGCCACTCAATTCGTCCAAGCTCCTGTCCTGATTTTTTTTTCTCCTTTTGTAGGATGGGTGAGCTGTTTGCTCGTGCAACAGCCTGTCCTGCGGGAAGCTACTTCAACACGACAATCAGAGTAGGCGGCGCTTGCACCACTTGCGAGCCGGGAAACTACTGTAGCGGGAGCACGAGTGCGAAGCGTCAGTGTAACAGCGGGACATACCAGCCGGCTGCAGGACAGATATCTTGCATTTCGGCCTCGAATGGGAGCTATGTCCCCAATAACGGTGCAACTGCTCAATTTTCCTGCAACCAAGGGACCTACCAGCCTCGCATGGGACAAAACTTCTGCTTCGGCGCACCAGCGGGCCGCTTCGCTGGTCAAACCGGAATGCGCGGAGTGTGTGGCGCGTGTTGCGGCTGGACGACTACCCAAAGCAACAACAACGCCGGAGTGACGAAATGCTCGGGATCGACCCCGTTTTCCGGGCGTGCCTCCGGCTCGGGCTGCGTTGCGACGCGTCAGGGCTGTGATCCCGTCGCGAGCTGTGTGCAGGCGGCGAATGGCGCGTGCCGTATGTTTTCCTTTCCTTTCCGCCTTATCTTATCGCAAGCCATCTGATGCGATTGATCTAGCTGATCTCTCTTTTGATTTCGTCGAGCCGCCGCCGGCGTACCCCTCGTCCGCCGTTCTAAGCCCGTCGTCATCTGCCGCATCAAGCTCTTCGATGCGACCCTCGCCATCCAACATCCTCCCGCCCCTCCCGTCGTCAGTTTCCTCCGCTCGCCCATCTTCCGCCAGCGCGTCGGGGTCATCGTTGTTGTCCTCAACTCCGGCTTCATCAGGCGCTGTGTCACCCTCTACCTCTGTTGTATCGCCTTCTGCATCATTGTCACCATCTGGTTCAGCCTCGGCTTCACTGTCTTTATCAGGCTCTGTCTCGTCAGGCTCTGTCTCGCCGTCTGCCTCGATTTCGGTGTCAGCTTCTGGATCTGGGGCGTTGCCTTCAGTGTCCGGCTCCAGCTCTATCGTGGTGCCGTCTTCCGGATCTGTCGCTTCGCCATCGGGCTCTTCTTCACTCTTGCCCTCCAGCTCGGTAATTGTGCCGTCGGCTTCTTTGTCATCGAGTTCGATTGTCCTGCCCTCTGCTTCTCTCCCAATCTCGAGTCAATCCTCGATAGCATCTTCGTCAGTATCCGCGTCAGTGAGCGCATCAGTTTCTGGTTCGCTTTCAGCATCGGTGTCTTCTGCAAGTGCATCTGGCTCTGCTTCGGCAAGCTCCTTTTCAGCCTCAGTGTCCGTCTCTTCATCAGTCAGCGCATCAGCTTCAGGTTCTGGCTCGCTACCAGCGTCAAATTCCGCCTCTGTTGCATCATCTTCTTCATCCGCCGCTCCCAGCGCATCGCCTTCTCCCCTAAGGTCGGCTAATCAACGCTCCCTGTCGTTCTTGCTGACCGTTTCAGTGTCGACGGTCTTATCGGGGCATACGTGGGCCAGAGCCGGACGCCCATCGGCTACCTCGGCCTCAGCGCCTCCCAGTGCGCTCCAACACCTCCCACTTCCCGTGCAAGCTGACTTATTTTCCAGGGACCGGTACATCGTCACAACGTCGTTCTCCGACGCCAGCATCTTCGCGACCACGTACTTCCCGGGGCCGAACACGAATCTGCTGTTGATGGATTACGCCGCGGTGTCGGCGGTCCGGCCGTACCTCGCGGGCATCATCGGCGCCGGCATCAACCTTGCCGCGAGCAACGGCAACTCCGGCGTGCTCGGCACCTCCGCGCAGAGTAATTCCATTATTACTTTCATCACGCGCTGGCTGAGTCAGCTACCCAGCGTCGCCAAACCAGCCCCCGCAGTCCGCCGGGTCCACCTCCGGCTCTGTGTCGATCCCGGGCGGGTCCTACGCCTCCGCGATCTGGTCGTACGCCGGCAGGGATCCCGATTGGCGCGGGGTGGGTCAACTTTGACGGGAGTGCGTGCCTTTCCCTTACCGTTTTTTTTTTCGATGCTGAATGCACTGTGCAGCCCAGCCACAGATCAGCTTCGTCTGGGACCCTGTCGGCGCGACCGTCTTCTTCACTGCCAACCCTGCCGCGGTTGTGCTCAACCATCCCGGCGCGGTTGAGATTGTGTGTGCTCTGTTCTTCGAAGTGTTGTGGAACTGATTTTTTATGTTGCAGACTTTGGCGCTTTGAATCAAACGTGTAATTAAAGATACAAATGTACTAGGAGGACAAGTAGGAATCCCGAATGTATTCTCGTGAGAAGCAAAAAATTCAAGGCTTGCCAACCACAATAACGTTAACAGGTCGTATATAACCAATCAGCTTACCGATTTCATTTTCAAGTTCGCCTTATGGGTCTGGTCTTGAACTCTGTGAAGAAGTGTCTTCCTTGGGTGCTTGGGTGCGATAGGGAATGTGTAACATTGCAAGATGCATCGCAACGCCAGAACGCTGTCGCCTTGAGATTCGGCAATTCATGAGCGAGGAGCCAATTCAACTCAATGCCAATCAGCTTGATTCAGGCGTGTTCCACACGACTTGGCCTAATCAGGTTTTCGAGGGATTCAGACTAGATCGCACATTCTGGATACGTTTCGTAAGTAGATCCCAGTTGCAGTAGTCGTGATTCTACCCTTCAGAGTAACATTCCCGCAGCTTCCTTTTGCAGCTCTTCTACAGACCCAGCAAAACCCATTTCCAACAGGGCCGCCCAGACAAATGCCCCTGCCTTCTCGTACATCCCCTCCCACTCATCGCGCTTTGCAGCGAGCTTTGCGTTCAAAAACGCCATCGCGATAATGGTCGCGACGACACTGTCGCTTGCGCCAACCGGCAACAGCGTCCGAACCGTCGCTGCATCGCAGCCCGGCCGCAGGTCGACCAGACGCAGGAGGGCGGGCAATGATGTGAAACCTCCATCGAAGGATTGCATCCTGGCGAGTGCTTCAAGCGGGTCCTGGATAGCTCGGGAAGCCCCTTCGGCTTGCGCGGCAGCAGCGACACGAGCACTCGTGCTTGGGGCAAGTCGCTCCATAACCAACTCTTCTTCGTCTGAATCCTCGCCGTCCCCAGACTCCTCTGCCATTCCTTCCCAATCATCATCATCATCATCATCATCATCATCATTTCCGCTAGAAGGTACGGGTGCAGGAGCGGCAAACATCATTCTTGCCAGAGGAGGTGGTGGCGGAGGCGGAGGCGCAAATCCAGTAGGTTGGGCAGTCAGCAACCGACTCCGCATCGATCCCACCACCCCATCCAAAGCGGTACCACGCAGAATACTCTGTACTTCCAAAACCGCCGAGTTGACAATGTCCACCTCGACCGGGCGGACAACCTCGGGGGTGCGGTCGTCGACAGCCACGAAGGAGGTCTGAGACGAGGCAATCGAATAAGCTACGCCAAGCCGCGCTATTTGGGCGTTGACTGTCCGTGCAAGGAGATCAGGGTCTTCGATAGTCTTCGCCAGCTCGTGGCTGCCATCTTCGAGGTCCTGCACGAGTTTGCGAGCAGCGAGCGCGTGGATGGCGGACGGAGCGGAAGGATCATTTGGAAGGCGGCTAGAAGTAACCGAGATTGGTAGCTCGATTTCCGAACCCGACGAGGTCGAGCCTCGCAGAATAACCGTCTTCGGGACACTTTTCCCTGTCTAACATTAGACAATTCGGTCAAGTTTTTCAACAATAAGACTTTACCTTGAAGGATAGCATATATGTTCAACCGTGTTCCCGGGAAAAGATTGTTTATTTTGAACGGCGACTGTTGGACCACTGGTGGAGGCGCCAAAACAACAGCGGTTGGCAGGGGAACAGAAGTCTCTTCGAGAGAAGAGGGATGTATGCTTTCGTCAAAGAGATTGAGTTTAGACTGTTGTTCAGACTCAACCATTTCGAAGTCCTCCTGTTTAGGCATTGTCAAAGCATCATTTGACCTGCCCCAATCAACTGAAATATCGGAAATCAAGGGTGACTTGGTAGCCTTCAAAAGTCGCGCAATTTTGCCAGTGAAGCTTGCTTCACCGGGACCAACGAGCATACAAGTCCCGTTTCCAACCCTCGCGATCCCCTCGCACATCGCTGTCGACACTGATTCGCCGATCCCGAGGACCGAAACGCGCAACGGCGTTATCCGTGCAGAAGCTGCAACCGCTCCTTTGACGGCATCGAGAACACCAGACACGTCCCACGCGTCGCCATCGGTCAACAGCAAAACACTCGTCTGCCGATCTGACTTGCGTCGCGCAAAGCAATATTCGAGGGCGGATTTGATTTCGGTGCCGCCATAGTTTGCGTGCATTCCGTCGACATGTCGGGTCGCCTCCTCGAGTGTCTCTTGGTTATACGAGCGGCTATTTGCCCACAGAGAGGTCACTTGCGTGCCGAACGAGACGATTTGGAACAGTGTTTCTTGGTGAGGAAGGGCACGGAGCATGATTATAAGCGCTTTGCGTGCTGCCGCCATCCTTGCACCCTCCATCGAGCCGCTGCGGTCAACAAGGATGATGAATTCTTGACGCGGAACATCAGGAAGTGTGAAGCGCGGGACAAGGCTGAGCGATAATGCAACGCTGTCGTCCGTTGGATGAACCTCTGCAACACAACGCGGCGCATCAAGTCCAGCAGACCCGATTGTAAGGACAAAATCTCGGTCCCATGGGGTGTCTGAACTGGCGGAAATTCGAGCGTAGTTAGAGAAAGGTAGAGTGTTGGAATTTGGGAGGGCAGGATCCGGGCCCAGCTCGGTCGAGATGACATGGGAAGGCGAACCGATTTTGACTATCGGAGAGACTGTCTCTATGTCCAGTTTGAGACCGACAAACGAGGAGCCAGAGGGCAATGGGTCTGCGAACGGATTGTTGGGTGATAATGGGGGTTTTCCGTAGCGGACTCCGATGTGCATGGGCAGATGGAATCGAATCGAGTCACTTTCCTCGTCCTCAGTAAGCTCGGTGGCATATATGAGCTCGACCTTGATTTGCTCTTTGGGCGGGATGTTGCCAACAGAGACTTGGAAAACTGGAAAAAGTCAGCCGACAGTAAACTCATTCGTAATTGCGTACCATCTGGAGTAACCTGTTCAAGTAACGAGGCTCCTTTCCCTGCTGATAATGCCTGGTCGTACTCTCGTCGCGCCGCTTGCTTCTCCTTCACTATCCCTCGTATTTGTGTGCCGTCTTCCCTTGTCATGGCAAAACTGCAGACAGCAGCACGCGCCGGAATGGGGAAGCGGTATATCGCTTCTACCGGGAACGCCTCGTTATGGCAGTAGGTCTGCGTGAGCTTGACCTGTGCCGCAATGTCTTTAATGGCGCTCTCAACACCGACGCCGAGAAGCGGCAGCGCGATCAGGCGGTTTTGGACCGGATAGAGATAGCAAAGGCCGAATGGTGGATTCATGGTGATTCACCAGACGTCAGGGTCAGGCGATTTTATAACTAGTCGTGAATGTATTGTTGAGGCAGTGACTGACTGAGACTGACATTGACGGTGGATCGAGAAGGAGAAAAAAAAAAGCTGTCACATGACCCGTTATCATCACTCACTCGGGTTGTCAATTGACGCGTTCATTGCTGTTGAAGACTTGTACATAACGTCTTATTCCAAGTTCAACGTCTTTCGAAGAGCCACTTTCTCTCTTTCCAAAAACTCTTCAAATGTGGTCAACCGCAGCCCCAGCTTCTGCAACTCTGTCGTGTCGCTCTTATTGCTCCTTGGCCACCAAACCTGCACTTCGAGCGCCGGAAGTGTCTTGGTCGCCTCCCTCGTCTCTTCCTCCGAGCGATACCTGACCTTGATTTCTGTACCAGCCGCTGCTGACAACCTTTGCGCTATCTCTTTAAACGTCAACGGCTCGTGATGCAAGTCGATCTCGCGACCAGCGAAGCCCCGCGGGTCCAGCAACGCCTTGGCAGCAACCTGGCCAACGTCCGCCGCGTCGAACTGCTGCAGGCGATACTCTGCCGGATAGCTGACCGTCAACACGCGCTCCTTAGGGTAGTCGGGGAATGAAAACCGGACCGCGTCGCCGATGAAGTTGTGGAAAAGCATCCCTGGGCGAAGGATTGTATACTGGAAGCCAGAGTCACGGACCGCCCGCTCGACAGACGACTTGCTCGTGTAGTAGCGCGCCAGAAACGGGAACTCCCCCGCGATGGTCGTCCAGTCGTCCACATCATTGGCCCCAACGACAGTTGAGGCAACGATGGACTGGACTGTGCCCGCGGCCTTTGCAGCAGCAATAGCGTTTTCCGCTTGCGGCAGCTCGCCCAACGGGTTTTCGAAGTCGGGAAATGTGTTCAGGAAGACAGCAGAGACGCCTTCGGTTGCGGCTGCGACTGCGGCAGCATCTTTCAAAGAGCCTTTGAAAAGACGGGCACCAAGCTTCTGCAGGGCAACCGACTGGGGAGCGGTGGGATCGCGGACGAGTGCATTGATTTGGGCCCCGCTCGCCAGAAGGATCTGTGCGGTCGATTGTCCTTGGCGGCCAGTCGCAGCAGTGACTAGGAAAGTAGGCATGGTTCAATAACTAAAGGTCCTCAGCTTAAATACATGTCTCTTGCGCAATTGCGCCGTTGGCCGACGCAAGCGGTATTTGTCAGCTGCTGAAATCACTGACTCATTCTCCACATATACTCTCAGAGTCAAACATCATGCCGGTCTTTTACAAAACAATGCCATGATTATCATTAAGACTTATGCCCAGTTGCATTGTAGGTACGTACTTGTAAAAACCTCATGCTCCTTCATCCTCGTCATCTGAACGCTCATCGTCCGCTTCTGCCGTCAAAAGAGCTCTATAGAAAGTTGTCAAAACCAGTGGAACCAGATAAAACAGCCTTACTTCACAAGTATCCTCAATACCAGTGCATACCAGAACATATTTAACAACTGCAGCGCTGCAAGTGGCGCGAGGATCCAGTATTTGAGCCACCACGTCAAGTAAGTTCCGTCGGCAGGGGACCATCGCCGGGCAGAAGCACTGGGATGGTGTCAGATGCATTGAGCGAGCTGTGAGATGGCTTACGGGACGAGGTCATACTCAGAGTACACCGACCACAAGATCAGGATGTTGAGATAGTGTCGGAAATAGCTGACAAGATATCAGCAAGGGAAGCAACCAACGATGGCAGGTAACGCACGTCCAAACATAGGTGAAGATTGCGAGGGAGACGATCTTGGCGCGATCCATGGCAAGATAGTTGAGAAGTTTAGAGAACTAGGGCAGGTTAGCACCGAATCAAGATCAGAGAACAAGCTCACAGAGAAGAAGACCTCGGGTACATCCATGCTCAGATAGACTGCATGGCCAATTAACGTCAGATTCATGAGATAGCTCCAGCTGTAGACAAGGCCCTCAACAACCAAATAAAACCAAAGGAGAAGAAGTACCCGATGAGCCAGATAGTGACACAATGGTGCACGACGAATTCATTGTGGTCTTTGCGCGGTCGCTCTAAGTGGAGAAGGAGGACTAGTACTTGTTGGATCCAGTATGCGGCCTGCACGAGGTAATACGCCTTTAGCTGAGGCGTCATAGCCCAATGAGGATATTCTGCACCCAGTCAGCCGTGGACCAATGGGGGGAACGAGTATAATACCAAGCCAGAAGGCGGCAGTGTGGTACCACCACGTCGGCAGCTCTCGCATAACGTGCTACGAGCAAGTTAAAGCTCCGTAAACAGCCCGTAAAAAATGCAAACTCACCAAACCCCACGCGGAGGCGATCGAGTAATAAACAAACGCGTAAGTTTGCTCGCCAAAGCGTACCACTTTGCCCCTCTTGCGGACCCCGAGGTATAGCGCAGCACGCCGCCCTATTGACACGACGACTATTTGGCGGAACCACGAGAAGAAGACGACATAGTACGCGACGAACACCAGGTCCAGCCAGCTTTTTGCGTAGCGGGTGCCGTCGACTCGATTGGATATGGTATAGAAGGCGGAGAAGGGATTCGGGCGCGTCGGAGAAGCCAGGGACCAGACCGCCGAGCCAAGGAGTGGGGCGACAAGAAGTTTAGCTGCTTGGACTGGGATGCGGAATCAGTTGTGAGCAGGCCAAAATGAGTGTGGGCTGACCTGGCTCCACAGCCCACCGAGCCCACATGACTTGGCTTGGCCTCCTGGCGCATCGTCGAGTTATACCATGTTGGATGGGCCGAATGCGATGGTGAGGAGTGTCAGTGGGCCCAGTGGGCCGATGACAAATGTCGATGACGCGGGGCTTCTCAAAGATTTGGTTCAAGAGGAGAGGAATCCGAGTCTCCACGTATGTAGAGCTTTGGTAAACTCGACTGCGATGTGGATGCGATGCATTGGCAGCCTTGTTGGTTTGTGGTCATGTTCCTGTGAAAAGTCTTGAAAAGTGCGCCGTGGCTGTGACGCTTTCTGCTGTCTTCTTGGTCGAAAGATAATTTTCACACAAATACTACTACAACAGAGTCAACAAAGGCATGAAAGGATTCTGAAGCACGAGTTGAAAATGTGTAACCGCGGTTGAGCAGTGGCAGTTTGGAGCCGGCTCTGAAGAGGTAGTGTAACAGAAAATGGCAACAAAAATTTTCAGTGTATGTGTGAGTACTAATGGCAACAACAACGACGACTGTAACAAAAGCTACTGAACACTAAACCTCCGAAGGATTGGCTTCCTTCCACTTAGCCAAAACCTCCATGTAGTCCGCAACCCCACGATACGCGTATGCCCTAAACAACGACCTCCGAGTCAATAGTTCTCCGTTGTCTTCGACGTGGTCAACTTCGTCGAATGCAGTTCTGTAGTAGTCGCCCCACAATTCCCTTAATTTGGCATCCCAGAAGCCGAAAAGAGATGCACATTTGCACAAGAAACCGCCGAAATCCCTAATATCTGCAGGGCTGGCGCGAAGGACCGCGACCATGGCTTTCACTCCATCTCTATTGTTGTTAGTGCTCAACTGCGTTCGCAATGCTTCCTTTCTTTTGAAAGTACCAGTAGTTGGGTGGAAAACCGCTGCCCATTGAGCCACGTAGAAGTGGGCATAAAAGTCATCGACAGGGCTATGAAGATATGGCTCCTTGGAAGAGAACACCATTGTGAGTCCTGGGGACATGAATTCGACTGTATCCTGGAAAGATCACCTCGTAAGCATATTGAACTTAGAGGAAACAATGGTGCATACCAAACGCGACACCATTCGTGGAATGCTGAACTTAATCCACTTGGTCTCGTTCAAGTCGTCGGCGCCCATGGTGAAACCCACGGCGAGTTTCCGAATGAGCCTTTCGACGCGTTCCGCTTGCGCCGTATGGTCATGGTCCCATCGGTTGAGATCCTTAGGAACGTCTCCAATATCTTGGATTTTTGCGTTGATTTCAAGTAATTCTTGATTGGTGGTGGACACGCAGTCTCCGTTTTCATCTGCCAGAACGAGCAGATACCTTTAGCTTACGTGGAATAAAGGGTAGTCAAATAACACACCTGGCCTGCGCCCATTCTTCCACTGAACTCCGATGTTGTTCCAATCGGGGTCGTCCTTGACTTTCCGCACGACGCCTCGCTCTTCGACTGGGTCCTGGAGGCTGGTTTCGCTTTGGGCCTCGAGATTTTGGATGGCAGCGTAAGGATTCATCCGCGCGTTGAATTTTCCACCCGGCCAACGATTAATTGCATGATAATTTGGAGTTGCGGAGAGCGCCGGAGACGGGATACGAGTGGGGGGTGCAGCAGATTCGAGGATGGCATCGTCGCCAAATGTAGGTGTCTCGTCAGTCAACATATCATCCATATTCCCGCGTTGCTCCGTCACGGTCTACCTTGTCTTTTTCGGTTTGTGAGGAAAGCAACCAGCCACTTCAGAACAGAATTCTTCCGTATGTGCGGTTATAAAACAGCAGCTGCAAGGAATGCACACCGCAAACCTAACGCGCGACAAAGGCATGGAGGAGTTCAGGCCGGTGAACATCTTGGAATCCGGAGCTCGGTAGGAGAATAGCAATGATGTGTTTTACTGGATACGATGATATAGCCTCCAACTGTGGGTGGAAGGGAAGGAAGATGCGCCCGTGACCGAGGGCCACAATCACGAGGGAAACGCCAAAAAGACGATTGCGCGTTGAATATCAGCAGCCTGGAGACATGCCTATGGGGCCTGGGCAGCCCTCAAGTCAAGGGAAAAACATTCAATGTTCTCAGAACACAATCCAAAAGGTACTTAAGTACAAAGTATGCCGATACCAAAGTAATACAATTGGGAGAGTACAACTATCAGAAAGTGATACAGTGAAGGTCATAGTACAGTTTTTCAAGCAATGGTGATCTTCTTCGGCGTCTGCTCAGCGGCGGTCTTGGGGAAGGTCACCGTCAGAACACCATTCTCCATGCTGGCCTTGATTTCCTCCTCCTGCACGACATCGTCAATACCAGCCCTTTCCCAGACAAGAGGAAACGCACCTTAACACCATGGGGCAGCTGGAGCGTGCGCGAGAACTTGCCAAAGCGGCGCTCGCGGATGGCGTAGCCGTCCTTCTCGTGCTCCTCCGAGATTCTGGACTCAGCAGAGATGCGCAGGCGGCCGGGGGCGGTCTCGATGTGGACTTCCTCCTTCTTAATGCCGGGCAACTCAAATGTGGCGGTCACGGTGTTGGAGGCGGCATTCTCGTGGAGGTCCATCCTGCAATACCGGTTAGCCAACTTCGAGGGAGTTACTGAGGACATACTTTGGCCTAAATGCCTGCACAGCGCTATTCTCCGATGTGGGCCGCACAAGCTGGTTGTGGGTGTTGTTGGTGCGAGCGCGGAACGCGTCGTCGAAGAGGCGCTCGAAGTCGGTGAAGGGGTCGTAGTAGAAGACAGACATTGCCTTTGCGTGTGCTTGTGTTTGTGCTGGCGGTGGGCAGCGGCGACGAGGGCTTTTATACTGCGCTGGCGGCTTGCGAGAACATTCTGCGGCCATGTTGCTAGAATTTTCTCGAATGTCGCTTGGTGATCACGATAGTCTTGCATGACGAAGAGCTAGATGGAGTGCTTAGGGAGATTGTTCCGAGGAAGGAAACTGGTGGATATGTCGATGCTGCGGGTGAGGCGGATGAGGATGGAGGCAAGAAGTGAAGATATGAGGTGTCACGCGACCAATCACCCCCGACTTCAGCCGACTTCCATGTCGTTCACTACTACTGCTGTTCTTTCAAACCCCGCATACAGCGGTGCAATGAAGCCCTGGCCCTCATCGCCTCCGATCCCTGTGCGGCGCTCCGAAGGGGATGGCCTCACCGTGCGGGTCTGCACCATTCGGCTCACGGCACTTTTACTCCCCGTCTATAATGCCGGACGATAAGTAACTGGAAACTGGGATCCGAGTCCCCAGCCGGTGCATCCCCAGGTGCACTTCCGCGCCATTTACACGCGTCGGACTGGATCGCATGAGCACTGGTCCCGGCGCGGGCCGCCCGGCGTCGGCCCTCGGGGCATGCGTGGTCACGTGTGAATCTTCCGTGTCCGCGGCGCTGGTGTGCTGCACCGCCCCGCCCCGCGCACCGCAGTGGCAGCGGCGCTCGATGACACCCGGTGAATAATTTGGAGTCGTGTCTTGGTCGTTTAGGGCGTGGAGCACGCGTCGATGCCTAGCGTGGTACTGGCCATGGGCCCTGTGGCCGTGTTGATGGTCACGTGTTGATCTTCCGCGTTGATCAGCTCTCACAGCTTGGCAGCCAACACCACTGCGCGCCATCTTGCTCATGCTGCTGCTACCGTAACGGAAAAACTTGGCGGTCTCGCCGACACCCGCTGTCTTAAACCTTTGCCCTGGGCGCTTGGGCGAATGCACTTAGCTAAGCGCTCCTCTGTGGGTCTGAGACGGGATCCGCCGCCAGACCCGCCCCGCGGAATGGAGAGGTGCCACTCGTATAAGAAGCGGGGGGCGTTGGGGCGCTGCACCTGCCAAGGCCCAGCGTCCCTTCCTGAACGACCCATTGACGAAACTTGACGACCTCATTCTTAACGACCCCATTGAAAAGCGCGCAATGTTAGCGCTCAACGTAAAAGCGGCGGGGCTCGCTCTGCTCGTGCTGGCGAGCAGCGTCCCCGACGTCTCCGCGGCGCCGTCCCGCTCCTGGTGAGTGGCCGTCTTCCTTGCTCGCTTACCTAACCCCCGACAGGTTCGGCGACCTCTTCTCTCGACAACTGATCTGTGCGCAGGGACGGTACCGGAACGCGGCGGGCACGTGCGTGCGGTGCGAGCCGGGGAACGCGTGCCCCGGCGGGACGAGCCCGAAGACGCAGTGCACGCGCGGCTTCTTCCAGCCCGCGCCCGGCCAGACGCAGTGCTTCCCCGCGTCGAACGGGAGTTATGTCCCTACTAACGGCGCCACCTCCCAGACGCCGTGTTATATTGGGAGTTATCAGCCTCGGTCTGGTCAAACGTCATGCATCAGCGCTACTATCGGGAAATTCGCGGGCAAGACCGGGATGCGAGGCGCGTGTCTGGCGTGCTGTGGCTGGACGACGCCGTCTTTCTACAACAACGCTTTCGTGTACCGCTGCTCCGGATCAACGCCGTTCGCCGCCGCCGGGTCGACGCAGGGCTGCACCTCTGTCCCGCAGGACTGCAATGCGCCCTCGGCCTGCTCGCAGTCGCCCAACGGAGGATGCCGTGTGTTCTTTTCCCTCTCTTTCTCATCTGTTTATTGACACTGTTTGACAGCGGACGAATCGGTCGACTACCAGCAAACGCCCATCCCGTTCCGGCCCGTGACTACCACCCCGCGTCCGCCCACTTCTAGTTCTACCGCCGAGTCTTCGAGCGCGTCGCCCCCGGCATCGTCTTCCTCGTCTGTCCCGGCCTCGCTCTCCTCGTCCTCCGCCCCGGCCTCCAGCTCTGCGCCGTCCTCCAGCGCCAGCGCCAGCGCCTCGCCGTCGCCGTCGCTCCCGTCCTCGAGCGCCTCCCCCTCGCCGTCGGCGTCGGCGTCGGCGTCGGTCTCGAGCGTCTCGGCCTCGGCCTCTGCGAGCGCCTCGGCGTCGTCCTCGCTCTCGGCGTCCTCGGCGAGCGCATCCGCGTCTGCATCCGCGTCCGCGTCTGCATCTTCCGCGAGCGGATCAGTCTCGGCGTCGATCAGCGGATCGGTCTCAGCGTCTGCGAGTGAGTCGCTTTCCGCGTCGGCTTCCGCGTCTGCGTCTGCTTCCGCCCCGTCGGCGTCGTCGGCGAGTGGCAGTGCGAGTGCGAGTGCGAGTTCGAGTTCCAGCGCGAGTGTTAGCGCGAGTGATTCGGTTTCGGCGAGTGCTAGTGCTAGTGCATCAGCTAGTGCTAGTGCGAGCGAGTCCGCTTCGGCTTCTGCGAGTTCCGCATCATCGGCGTCCTCTGCGTCTTCGGTCTCTGCCTCTGCTTCGGAAAGTGCATCCGCATCAGCATCAGCTAGCGCATCTGCAAGCGCGTCTGCAAGCGCGTCAGCTTCAGCATCATCCTCCGCCTCGCTCTCCGCGTCCGAAAGCTTCGCGTCCTCTGCCTCCTTCTCCGCGTCGTCGTCGTCGTCGTCCGCTGCGGCGGTTTCGTCCAGCGAGTCTGCTTCTGCAGCAAGCAGCTCGCTGGCGGCGCCTTCTGCGAGCGCGTCGTCGGCTTCTTCGGCGAGCGCGTCGTCGGCTTCTTCGGCGAGTGATTCTGCGTCTTCTGCGAGCGCGTCGTCGGCCTCGTCCGCGAGCGATTCTGCGTCGGCGTCTTTGTCAGCATCATTGTCCGCATCATCGGCCTCGGCTTTGGCCTCGGACAGCGCGTCGGCGTCCCCGTCGGGCTTCCTGCCCTCGTTGTCGTCGTCCGCGGCGGTGTCGTCTTCTGAAGCGGCGTCTTCTTCTGCTGCCGTTTCATCATCTGAAGCGGCCTCGTCGAGCGCTGCTGCTTCTTCTTCTGTTGCTGCCTCTTCGTCTGAAGCTGCTTCGTCCAGCGCTGCACTTTCATCGTCCGCCGCCGCATCGTCCTCTGAGGCTGCTTCGTCATCGGCTGCCGCGTCGTCTTCTGCTGCTGCTTCGTCGTCTGCGTCTGGTGCGTATTTTTCCATATAATTGTTAGTTGATTATTGACTTGTCGGTTTTTCCCAGCTTCGTCGGCCTCGGCCTCGGATAGCGCGTCGTCGTCTGCTGCTGCTGCCTCGTCGTCGTCGGTTGCCGCGTCGTCTTCTGAGGCGGCTTCCTCGTCTGCTGCTGCTTCGTCGAGTGCTGCTGCCTCATCCTCTGAGGCCGCGTCTTCGTCAGCCGCTGCTTCGTCTTCAGTGTCTGCCTCAGATAGCGCTTCGTCCTCAGCCGCTGCTTCGTCCTCAGCCGCTGCCTCATCCTCTGAAGCCGCTTCCTCTTCAGCCGCGGCTTCGTCGTCCGCTGCCTCCTCGTCGGCGTCAGCCAGCGACTCCGCGTCGTCCGCGTCTGGTTCGTGCTTCGTGTCCGACTTTTGCGTGCCACGTGACTGATTAGTGTTTTAGCGTCGGCCTCGTCGGCCTCGTCGGCCTCGGCCTCGGCGTCCGATAGTGCTTCGTCATCGGCTGCTGCGTCATCGTCGGCTGCTGCTTCGTCGTCGGCTGCGGTTTCGTCGTCTGCCTCGGACAGCGCGTCGTCCTCGGCTGCTGCGTCGTCTTCGGCTGCAGCCTCATCTTCTGAGGCGGCTTCGTCGTCTGCGGTTGCGTCGTCCTCCGCTGCGGCTTCGTCATCTGCGGCAGCCTCTTCATCGTCTGCTGCAGTGTCGTCTTCCGAAGCTGCTTCGTCATCGGCCGCTGCGTCGTCATCGGCCGCTGCGTCGTCATCAGCCGCCGCGTCTTCGTCTGCATCAGCGAGCAGCGACTCTGCATCTGGTTGGTGTTTTTTGTTTACAACTTGTGCCACGTGACTGATTGGTTGTTTAGCGTCGTCGGCTTCTTCGGCCTCAGCTTCCGCTTCCGATAGTGCCTCGTCGTCGGCCGCTGCGTCTTCGTCCGCTGCGGCGTCATCGTCTGCATCTGGTGCGTGTGCTTGTTCAGTTCGTTTGATGGATGACTAATTGATGGATCATCAGCGTCGGCTTCGGATAGCGCGTCAGTGTCGTCGTCGGCTGCGGCTTCTTCGTCCGCTGCTGCGTCGTCGTCTGCTGCTGCGTCCTCGTCCGCTTCTGACTCCGCGTCGTTGTCTGCTGCGGTTTCCTCGTCCATTGCCGCATCCTCGTCTTCGGCTGCAGCCTCTTCGTCGGCGTCTGACTCGGCGTCGTCCTCGGCTGTTGCGTCGTCTTCCGCTGCTGCTTCCTCGTCGATTGTTTCTTCGTCATCAGCATCAGATAGTGCATCGTCCTCGGCTGCCGCTTCTTCCTCACTCGCGGCCTCGTCTTCTGCCGCAGTTTCGTCGTCAGCTGCTGTGTCGTCTTCAGCATCGGATAGCGCTAGCGCGTCGTCGTCTGCTGCTGCATCTTCATCTTCCGCTGCTGCATCATCTTCCGCTGCGTCTTCATCAGCTGCTGCTTCGTCATCTGCCTCAGCATCTGACTCGGCGAGCGCGTCGTCGTCTGCTGCCGTTTCCTCATCAGCCGCTGCGTCGTCTTCCGCTGCCGCTTCATCATCCGCATCAGATAGCGCATCGTCGTCTGCTGCCGTTTCCTCATCAGCCGTAGCATCGTCTTCCGCTGCTGCTTCATCATCCGCATCAGATAGCGCGTCCTCGTCGGCTGTTGTTTCATCATCGGCTGCTGCATCGTCGTCGGCTGCGGCTTCCTCGTCGGCGTCTGCGAGCGACTCTGCGTCTGGTGCGTGGTTGTTTTCTTGTTTGGTAAATTAAATAGCTGACTTTTGGTTTAATAGCGTCGTCTTCAGCTGTAGCCTCGTCGTCTGCGGCAGCGTCTTCGTCTGCGGCAGCCTCGTCTTCGGCGTCTGATTCGGCTGTTTCATCTTCTGCGGCGGTGTCTTCCTCCGTAGTAGCCTCGTCCTCAGCGGCTGCTTCGTCCTCGGCTAGTGACTCTGCCTCTGGTTAGTGCCTCCCTCTTTTTGTTGTGACATTGTTGTTGATCTGAACTTACTTGCTAGCGTCCGCCTCTGTCTCGAGCGCGTCTGCTTCTGACTCGGCCTCGTCGTCTGCGGCGGCTTCTTCGTCAGCGGCGCCCTCGTCTTCGGCATCTGATTCAGCATCGTCCTCGGCCTCGGCAGCAGCGTCGTCCTCTGCGGCGGCTTCCTCGTCAGCAGCTGCATCTTCATCAGCGGCATCTTCCGCATCTGATTCCGCATCAGCCTCGGCATCGGACTCGGCCTCGTCGTCTGCTGCGGCTTCCTCGTCAGCGGCGGCTTCTTCCTCGTCTGCAGAAGCGTCGTCGTCTGCCTCGTCGTCTGCAGCAGCCTCGTCCTCCGCTGCAGCATCCTCATCGGCGTCTGATTCGGCCTCGTCATCAGCTGCGGCGTCGTCCTCTGCAGCCTCTTCATCTTCTTCCGCTTCCGCGTCTGACTCGGCCTCGTCTGCGTCTGGTTCGTGGTTATTTGTTGTGTTGTAAATTAATAGCTGACTTGGGTTTGATAGTGTCGTCTTCAGCTGCAGCCTCGTCGTCAGCAGCAGCCTCGTCGTCAGCAGCAGCCTCGTCGTCAGCTGCAGCCTCGTCGTCAGCAGCGGCCTCATCAGCGTCTGATTCGGCCTCCGCATCCGCGTCGTCCGCATCAGCTTCTGACTCAGCATCATCTTCCGCTGCTGCTTCGTCCTCCGCTGCGGCTTCATCGTCTGCGGCAGCGTCGTCGGCCTCTGATTCCGCATCAGCGTCGGCTTCTGACTCGGCGTCCTCCTCAGCGGCCGCCTCGTCGTCAGCAGCGGCTTCATCCTCCGCTGCAGCTTCATCATCTGCGGCCGCATCATCTGCTGCTGCGTCATCGGCTTCTGATTCTGCTTCTGCCTCCGCATCCGACTCGGCGTCATCTTCGGCGGCGGCTTCGTCCTCCGCTGCTGCATCGTCTTCCGCGGCTGCATCATCCGCATCTGATTCCGCATCAGCATCGGCGTCGTCTGCGTCTGACTCTGCTTCGGCGGCTTCATCGTCTGCGGCGGCTTCGTCCTCCGCGGCAGCATCATCGTCAGCTGCTGCCTCGTCAGCCTCTGATTCCGCTTCGGCGTCGTCTGCTTCTGCGTCTGACTCGGCTTCGTCAGCAGCGGCGTCATCGTCCGCGGCCGCATCATCTGCATCTGATTCTGCTTCGGCGTCGGCCTCATCTGCATCCGCCTCCGCCTCGGCATCATCAGCGTCAGCGTCAGCGTCTGACTCTGCCTCGTCTGCGTCGGCCTCGGCCTCCGACTCGGCTTCGTCAGCAGCGGCGTCATCATCTGCGGCCGCATCATCTGCATCTGACTCTGCCTCGTCGGCCTCTGCATCCGCGTCTTCGGCCTCTGCGTCTGCTTCTGAGTCGGCTTCATCAGCGTCCGCGTCTGCTGCCTCGGGTGAGTTTTTGTTTTGGTCTTGGTGTTGACGAGCTCTGACCTATATTGACAGCCTCTGCCTCTGACTCTGCATCATCCGCTTCAGCCGCGTCGTCTGCCTCCGAATCCGCCTCTGCATCGGCCGCGTCGTCTGCGTCTGAGTCAGCTTCGTCCGTGTCGGCGTCGGCTGCATCGTCCGCGTCGGAGTCTGCTTCTTCGGCGTCTGCATCGGCGGCTTCAGCATCTGATTCTGCATCAGCGTCGTCGGCCTCGGCTGCTTCCTCCGCGTCAGAGTCTGCGTCATCTGCGTCTGCATCTTCAGCATCTGCGGCGTCGTCTGCCTCTGATTCGGGTGCGGCTTGCTGTCCATTTTGTTGCATTACCGTCAACTGACCTTCATTTTTTTGTAGCTTCTGCCTCGTCTGCATCCGCGTCTGAATCTGCTAGCTCCGCCTCGGCGGCGTCGTCGGCGTCCGAGTCTGCATCTGCCAGCTCTGCATCTGCAGCGTCGTCCGCATCTGACTCAGCATCGGCTTCAGCCTCCTCGGCCTCCGAGTCCGCATCTGCTAGCTCCGCTTCCGCTGCGTCGTCGGCCTCTGAGTCTGCGTCAGCGAGCTCTGCGTCTGCAGCGTCGTCAGCCTCTGACTCAGCCTCTGCCTCAGCCTCATCCGCGTCTGAGTCGGCCAGCTCCGCGTCTGCCTCAGCGGCCTCGGCGTCTGACTCAGCATCGGCATCGGCCTCATCTGCTTCGGCGTCTGCATCTGATTCGGCGTCGTCGGCGTCGGCCTCCGCATCTGAGTCGGCCAGCTCCGCCTCCGCATCAGCTTCGGCGAGCTCTGCGTCGGCCTCAGCGTCTGAGTCGGCCTCCTCGGCCTCTGCATCTGCGTCTGATTCCGCGTCGTCGGCCTCGGCGTCGGCCTCTGCGTCGGCGTCGTCTGCATCGGCCTCCGCGTCTGACTCGGCGTCGTCAGCCTCCGCATCGGCGTCGTCTGCGTCCGCTTCCGCGTCTGATTCTGGTATGTCACGTGCTATGTTCGATTTCCACGTGCTAACCTGATTTGCAGCGTCTTCTGCATCTGCATCCGCCTCTGAATCTGCGTCGTCCGCTTCGGCGTCGGCGTCTGAGTCGGTGTCGTCTGCATCCGCCTCCGCTTCAGACTCGGCGTCGTCGGCCTCGGCCTCCGCGTCTGAATCAGCATCATCGGCCTCCGCGTCAGCTTCTGATTCCGCTTCATCCGCGTCCGCGTCGGCTTCTGATTCTGCCTCATCCGCGTCCGCATCGGCGTCTTCCGCATCGGCCTCGGCGTCTGAATCTGCAAGCTCTGCTTCGGCGTCTGCTTCTGACTCGGCGTCGTCGGCTTCGGCCTCTGCGTCTGAGTCTGCATCATCGGCTTCCGCCTCCGCGTCTGAGTCGGCGTCGTCCGCCTCCGCGTCAGCCTCTGACTCAGCTTCGTCGGCCTCTGCATCAGCCTCTGAGTCGGCGTCTTCCGCATCTGCATCCGCCGCTTCCGAGTCCGCATCGTCTGCATCCGCCTCAGCGTCCGAGTCGGCGTCCTCCGCGTCCGCATCAGCGTCCGAGTCTGCATCATCGGCCTCTGCCTCCGCCTCTGATTCGGCTTCTTCTGCATCCGCCTCAGAGTCGGCGTCGTCCGCCTCTGCTTCCGCGTCTGATTCAGCGTCATCAGCTTCTGCGTCGGCCTCTGATTCGGCGTCATCTGCGTCTGCATCTGAGTCGGCGTCATCAGCCTCTGCTTCAGCGTCTGATTCTGCTTCGTCGGCCTCAGCCTCCGCATCCGAATCAGTGTCGTCCGCGTCGGCATCTGCCTCTGAGTCAGCCTCGTCTGCCTCTGCGTCGGCCTCTGATTCAGCATCATCGGCTTCTGCATCAGCCTCTGAATCGGCGTCATCTGCCTCAGCATCAGCCTCTGATTCTGCATCATCGGCTTCTGCCTCAGCCTCTGAATCAGCGTCATCCGCATCCGCATCTGCCTCTGAGTCTGGTATACCCAGTTGTTGATTGCGTTATTGTACTCGCTAACTCGATTTTGCAGCTTCCTCCGCGTCGGCCTCTGAATCCGCTTCATCGGCCTCTGCATCCGAATCCGCCTCCTCTGCGTCCGCTTCAGCGTCCGAGTCGGCATCGTCTGCCTCCGCGTCTGAATCGGCCTCCTCTGCGTCTGCCTCCGAATCCGCCTCCTCTGCGAGTGCCTCTGCCTCCGAGTCGGCGTCGGCTTCTGCGTCCGAGTCTGCCTCTGCCTCAGAGTCGGCCTCGTCCGCCTCTGCTTCAGAGTCGGCATCTTCGGCGTCTGAGTCGGCGTCCTCGGCGAGCGCGAGTGCGTCGGAGTCTGCTTCGTCAGCATCGGCGAGCGCATCGGAGTCGGCCTCGTCGGCTAGCGCTTCAGAATCGGAGTCCGCCTCTGCCTCGTCGGCTAGTGCTTCAGAGTCGGCCTCGTCGGCGTCAGCTAGTGCTTCGGAGTCGGCGTCATCGGCCAGCGCTTCGGAGTCGGAGTCTGCTTCTGCTTCGTCCGCGTCAGCAAGCGCCTCTGAATCGGAGTCTGCCTCTGCCTCGTCGGCCAGCGCATCAGAGTCAGCGTCGTCCGCGTCAGCTAGTGCGTCGGAATCGGCTTCATCCGCGTCTGCTTCTGAATCAGAGTCCGCTTCGTCGGCCTCGGCGTCCGCCTCTGAATCGGCCTCATCAGCGAGCGCGTCTGAGTCGGAATCTGCGTCTTCCGCGTCTGCTTCTGCCTCGGAGTCGGCTTCATCGGCGTCAGCTAGTGCTTCGGAATCGGCTTCGTCGGCGAGCGCGTCTGAATCAGAGTCCGCGTCGTCAGCCTCAGCGTCTGCCTCTGAATCTGCGTCCTCGGCGTCAGCTTCGGAGTCTGAATCCGCGTCGTCTGCCTCGGCATCAGCCTCTGAATCGGCTTCGTCAGCAAGCGCTTCTGAATCTGAATCCGCTTCGTCGGCCTCAGCGTCTGCTTCTGAATCGGCTTCCTCGGCCTCGGCTTCCGAATCTGAATCGGCTTCGTCCGCTTCTGCTTCGGCATCAGAATCGGCCTCATCCGCTTCGGCGTCTGAATCCGAATCGGCTTCGTCGGCGTCTGCCAGTGCTTCTGAATCGGCTTCATCTGCATCAGCCTCCGAGTCCGAGTCAGCTTCAGCTAGCGCTTCAGAATCCGCGTCCTCGGCTTCTGCATCAGAGTCTGAGTCAGCCTCGTCGGCCTCTGCTTCTGCTTCAGAGTCGGCTTCGTCAGCTAGCGCGTCAGAATCTGAATCGGCCTCGGCGTCGTCTGCCTCTGAGTCTGCTTCAGAATCGGCGTCTGCTTCATCGGCCTCGGAGTCCGCATCAGAGTCTGCATCCTCTGCGTCGTCGTCGTCTGCTGCCCCCAGCGCCTCGGCTTCTACGTGCGTAGTTTCCTTTTCAAGCCCATTCCTTACTTACAGCCCTGCAGGCTCAGCACGACCGTCCAGGTGATTGGTGCCGGCAACAGTGTTCTCGGTTTCCTCGGATTCAGCGGGTGAGTACTACCAGCAGACATACCTCCAGCCTGATGACTGACTTGCCTTTCTTTTTGCAGCGGGAAATACGTGGTCACTGCGCAGGGCGGGGCAGCCGAGTTCACCAACGCGCTTGCGCCGGGCACCTCAGGGAGTAGCCTTCTCCTGCGGGACGCGGCGACGTCGGACTACCTCGCCGGTCTCGTCGTCCCCTCCACCAACCTGGGCGCCACGAGCGCGAACACCGCCACCCTCGGCGCCGGGCCGGCCTCCGCCCCGGGAGCCGGCCCGCAGACCGGCGCCACCTCCATCTCGGGCACCGACTACGAGAGCGCGATCTGGTCGGTGGACGGCACGAGTGGCGTCGTCACCGCGAGCTGGGTCAACTACGACACCACGACGCCCGCGATCTCGTTCGTGTGGGACTCGGCGGGCGGGAATATCTTCCTCACCGGCGATCCGGCGCTCACCATCCTCGCGCACTCGGGCTCGACGCAGATCACGCTCTTGGCGAGCACGCCTTAGGTTTCTTTTCTCTCTGTGTTAGTGTACTTGTAGATATCTCTTCGTTTTCCTTTCGTGTACGTCCATATACAAGAAATTTCATTGTTTTTGCGCTCAATTGTCAACTTATACTATGCTAACTCTTGAACAAGAAACGCCAGTGCACACACTTCTTGTCGTCGCTACAGGTACAGTCACGAAAGCAAGGAAATTCGACCAACTTAAAGCAGGAAACTGGAATTGGACTTGTAGGCACCGTGACTGTGGCCGGCATGAATCACGATGGCGGCTTATGTAAGGTATTCGCCATCCATCATGTGTAAACGTCACATGATATTTCCTTTCTAAGATATTCTCTTTCTGTAGCCACAAATCCTCTATGAATTCTCAGATCTAGCTCCTAGCTGGGACTCAATTATATTCCCTTCACCCCTGCCAAATTTCTAAGGAATTAATACAATTTTGACCAAGTTCTATTATCGTAGGGTAGATGTTACTATAATGTGACGATATATCAGGTTTTTAGAAAGTTATCTATTCTTGTCCCATAAGTGTATCAATTCACCTCAAATTGTAAGGGCAACCCCGGAGGCCTGAGATCAAGGTCCTAGCAGGGGAGGATCCAAAGAGTGAATAACAGTAAGCAAATACAAAGGAAGCTGACCTAGCAGGGGAGGATCCAAAGAGAAGAAACTCTAAGGGTCCGCCTGCTAGGTAGCTGAACTATATACTGCGCTCTTGACGCGCCAAGGTTGATCGTTGCTCCGTGCAGTATGCCTACGCCATGTCGCAGGCCAGGTCCCAGGGGGATCGCCAGGCGGGGGCGGTGATGCGATTGATGGCGGTGATGCGATCACCGGAGTCGGAATCGGGTCGATTCCGGGCCGAAAGGGAGGTTCCCCTGACATCACCCCCCCTTTGAATCGCGGCGCCCGACGCATAGATCGGAAAGGAATTGTGTCGAAGGTCGCAGAGGCGATGTGCCGTGGTTTGCCGGGGTACCTACGATAGAACTCCGCGATTTTGTCTGGGGCGAAGACGCGGTCGAAGCGGACCCACTGGTCGTGCGGCACGCGTCGTAGCCTTTCCACCTGACGAAGTAGTTCAGCCGCCTATACCTGATCCTAGCGTCCAAGATTTCGTCTACTTCCCACTCCGGGACTCCGTCCTCGAGGTCCGGAGGGGGCTGGTCGTAGCCAGGGCGTCCATCAAAGGGGGTCGTCTTGAGCGAGCTCGAGCTTGACGACGGGGAAGACCGGGTGGAGCTTCGAGTAGCGTGGAGGGAGGTCGAGTTTGTAGGCACCTTTGCTGATCTCCGCGACTATCTTGAATGGTCCCAGACGGCGGTGGGAGAACTTCTCCGAGGGGCGAGTCGTCCTGATGTCAGAAGCATCCAGCCAGACACGGTCGCCAACCTTAAACTCCGGAGACGGAGTGCGTCTCCGGTCGTAGTAGCGTTTGTACTCCTCCTTGGCCTTAGTAAGCGCGGCCTTGGCTTCGGCAACCCCAGTGGCGATTCGGTCGCGGAACTCGTTCACTGACTCTATGGCGGAACGGACTCCGGGTTCAAAGCCCATGCGGGAGTCGTCCCGTGTCCGTCATGAAAGGAACTTGTTGGGTGGAGGAGTGAACGTGGTTGTTGTAAGCGAACTCCGCGGCCGGAATCAGCTCGTCCCCAGTCGTCCTGCTGATAGTTGGTGAAGATCCGCAGGTACTGTTCCAATTCCTGGTTGACGCGCTCCGTCTGGCCATCCGTCTGCGGGTGGTACGCAGTGGATGTGGCAGGCTTGATGCCGATTAGACGCCATAGTTCTCGGGTGAAGTCCGCGATGAACTGCGAGCCGCGGTCGGAGACGTACTTTTCCGGAGTCCCATGGTGCCGCCAGACGTTCCGGTAGTAGAGGCGAGCTGCTCCTACTGCGTCGACCGTGGTGTGGCACTCCGAGAAGTGGGCTCGCTTTCCGAGGGTGTCCACGACGACCATGATCGCGTCGTACCCATGGGCCTCAGGGAGCTCGACGATGAAGTCGACGGAGACGGTGTGCCAACGCTCTGGGGGTGTTTCCGTCGGGTGCAGCTCTCCGTGGGGAAGTCTCCGGAGTGCCTTGGTGTGACAGCACAGGTCACAGGTCGCGACATACCGGCCGATATGGCGAGACATCTGGGGCCACCAGTAGTTCCGGGAGACCAACTCCAAGGTCTTGAAGCGACCTGCGTGTCCGGCGACTCGAGTGTCATGGCAGAGCTCGATGATGCGTCTCCGGAGGTCCTTGTCCTTTGGTACAACGATCTTCCCTCGGAAGTGGAGAAGACCGCCGGAGACGGCCCACTCGTCAGAACGTGAGGAGCGGGGGCCTCGAGCTTGACCTTGGACTTTAAGGAGTTGCCGGGCCGCTAGTGCGACGGGGCTCTTCCAGGTCAGGCTCACCAGAGAGGGCATCGCGAATGTCGCGAAGGAGTTCGGAACCGGGACCGAAACGGAAACGCCCTCGAGTGCGCGGGACGTGGAAGAGTTCGGGACGCAGAAGGACGACGTCGGAGTTGTCGGAATCGATTCCGTGGTCGGGTCTCCGAGAGAGGGCGTCAGGCCGGCCCATGTCGCGACCGGGCTTGTGGTGCAGCGTGAAGTCAAACCGGGAGAGGTAGAGGGACCAGCGGGCCTGTCTCCGGTTGAGGTGCTGCGTCTTCCTGAAGTACTCCAAATTCTTATGGTCAGTCCAAATCTCGACGGGATGCGCGGCACCCTCAAGGAAGTGTCTATACTCCTCGAGTGCGGGATGATCGCGAGCATCTCCTTGTCGTGGATTTCATAGTTGCGCTGGACATCATTTAAGCTTTTGGAATAGAATGCTACAGGGTGCCACTTCCCGTCCGGGGCGGATTGTGAAAGAACCGCCCCCGTCGCATAATCAGAGCTGTCAGCCTCGAGTCGGAAAGGCCGTGCGTCGTCCGGAATCGCCAAAACCGGTTCCGAGGTGACCGCGTCCTTAATTGCCTGGAACGCGGAGGCCTCTGCGTCGCCCCAGGTCCACTTCTGGTCCTTCTTGGTGAGCACGAAGAGCGGTCGCGCAAAGGGTCGAGAAGTCCCGAATGAACCTGCGGTAGAAATTAGCGAACCCAAGGAACTGCTGAATGTCCTTCTTGTTTTCCGGAGTCGGCCAAGCGGAGACGCCTGCAACCTTGACGGGGTCCATTTCGACGTGGTTGTGGGAGATGATGACTCCAGGTACTCGATTGACGATTTTTCAAAGTCGCACTTCTCCGCTCGGAGGTACAACTTGTGCTCTCGGAGTCGCCGCAAGACCTCCTGAACAATCTGCCGGTGTTTCCGGAGGTCGGAATGGGCGATCAGGATGTCATCAAGGTAGATCATGACGTCTCCGGAGAGGATGAGGTCCTGGAAAATGTCATTCATCATCGTTTGGAACGTCATGGGGAGAGTTTGTCAGGCCGAAATACATCACCAAGGGCTCGAACAGGCCTCGGTTAGTCCGGAAAGCCGCTTTCCACTCGTCACCTTCCTTGATCCGGACGTTGTTGAAGCCCCAACGGACGTCGAGTTTGGTGAAGTAACGAGCGCCTTTGAGCTGGTTGATGAGGTCGTTGATCAGCGGAAGGGGGTACCGGTTTTTGACAGTCATCGCATTGAGAGCACGGTAGTCCTGGACGAAGCGGAGTCCGCCGTCCTTCTTCTTGACGAAGAAGACCGGAGACGCCATCGGGGACTTGGATGGGCGAATCCGGCCCGTCGAAAGCCCTTCCTCGATGAACGCCGTCGAGCTCGAGGGGCGAGATGGGGTACACCTTGCAGTTGGTGGGCTTAGCGTCGGGGACGAGTTCAATGGCGTGGTCCCAGGCTCTCCGCTCCGGTAGCGTGTCGAAGGACTCCTTGTTGAAGACGTCCTGAAACTCCTTAGCCCAGTCCGGGATCTCGGAGGGCGCAGGAGCGGAGTTCCTGGCGAAGGCTTCGGCCAGGCGCTGTGAGACAGTACTGCCAGCGCGTATCTCCTCCGAGGGGCGGAACGAGGTGTAGAAGATGCGGTCACCATCTTCAAGCTGACCATCGTCTTCATCATCGTCGGAGTCCGGCATCAGATCAGGCAGGGCGGAGTCGTCACCGGAGACGGAATCGTCTCCGTCGTCAGGCCCAGAGAGGTCCATGGTGCAGACCGAGGGGAACGGGCCGGAGCGGAGTCGCTTCTGGAGCAGCCGGAGTCGCCGTAGCTCAGTCCGTTCAACGCGTTCTTCCTCGCGGCAAGTGGAGCAACCGCGGGGGCACCGTGTCATCTTGACCTCCTTGGTTTCCCAATTGATTTCCGGGTTATGCTTCCGCAGCCAGGAGTACCCCAGAATAAGGTCTTGTTTACCAAGATGAGTGACGGCGAAGTTGAACACGCTCGGAATGGCCTTTGTAGCGTAAGACCAAGTCCGCGATCTGGTTGATGGAGCCGGCGTCGTTCGGAGTACCATCAACGTTAAAGACCGGAATCGGTTGCGCCAGGGTGCGGACTGGAATGCCATTCCTAGTGACATAGTTTGTGTCGATGAAATCAGAGGTGGCACCACAGTCAACCAGACCGGAAAGCGAGAGCTTGAGTGCGCTGGTAGTGGACTCTAGCTCCAACGGGAGGTGGAGGGAGTTCACTCCAGGGGCAGCAGCAACAGTGTACTGCTTGGGTAATTTCTTTTCCCAGGCAGTGAGGCGACGGAGGTGGGTGACAGGCCTTATCGGAAATTGATGGGCTTTATCGGAAATTGATGCAGCCTTATCGGAAATTGATGGGGCCTTATCGGAAATTGATGGGGAGGGTATGTCTTTCGTTTCTGGCTCGTTGTAGGGCAAATGAGTGCATTCATCATACAAGGGGCGAAAACGATTTATGGACGCGAACGAGGGCACACCGGTCACTCGTCGCGGGGGACAAAATCCTCCCCAGCCATCAACTCCGCTGTTGATTCCGGCAGGGCAGCTGTGTCGGAGTAGCGGGCGATCAACTCCGCTAACATCTTGTCACCGAGTTGTTGGATCACCTCATCGAGGATGTCCATTGAGCGGACGTCCGCGGGGAGGGGGCAATCCCGGGCGAGATGGTTTGGGTCGCCGCACCTGAAGCAGGCGCGACGAGGGGCACCCCGAGCCCTAGTGCGATCCAACTCCATGGGGACGGGAGCTGGAGGCACCGGAGCGGGGCGCGGGCCGCGGGTGGCACGACCGGAGCCACCGGGCGGAAAGGGGCCGGAGCCGGGATGCGGTTGACCGGAAACGGAGTCCGAATCAAACCGCCAGGCGTCTTGGGGGCGGCTGACTTGATCAGCTTGGCCCGGACCAGGGCCTCGTATTGACGGAAGGCCCGGGTGCGCCAGCTAAGGTAGTCCCGGAGGTCCGGGGGGTCGTTCGAGGACGTGATTCCGTTGTTGATCAGGGGGTCAAGTCCGTGGCGGAACTTGGTCACCTTGACCAACGCGTCTTCAATCCAGCGAGGTCCATCAGGTCCTCGAAGTCGTCGGTGTACTGGTAGACATCCTTTGTGCCCATGTGATAGGCGGAAGTCTCCAGTTTGGAGAGAGCATGATCTTGCTCGTTCTCCTCGACGAACCGGAGTCGAAACTCGAAACGAACGAGCCCCAGGACGGAAACGGAAACGGGGCTTTGCTTCCGTGGCGCTCCGCCCATTGCTGAGCGGGTCCTTCTGCCATAAACGACATGGCATAGCGGACGGCCTTTTCCTCACTCGCCTCTCCGTTGACCACAAAGGCCTCAGGGGCAAGGCGGGCGTAGGTGCGGACCGCATAGAGGAACGCGCGGCCCGTTTTCCGATCGCCGTTGAAGGTGAACGGAGGGTTTGGTCGTAAGACCAATTTTGAGGCGAGGTTGATGTCGCCAAAGAGGGCCTCGGAATCGCCCTGAACCGAGTCGGAGTCGGAATCGACGTCTCCGGGGGTGGTGTTGTTTGGGGTCCGCCAGCAGTATTAGCGGCGGCAGCGGCAGCGGAAGCCTGGGTGGTGAGAAGAGTAAGGGCCTCAGTTAGGCGGTCGATTTTCGCCTCGAGTGCATCCAGCCGAGTGTCAGCGTCAGGAGTAGCTCCGGAAGGCATGACAGGTGCGGGGACGACAGGAGTGACAGGGGAGGAGGGGACAAGTGGTAGGGGCGGTGACGAGGGCGGAACGGACTCGTATTCCGAGCCTGAGTCAGCGCCGAACCTAGCAATCTTGTCCGGTTGATCCCGTAGAGAGTTTCTTCTGCTGTAAGGGCAACCCCGGAGGCCTGAGATCAAGGTCCTAGCAGGGGAGGATCCAAAGAGTGAATAACAGTAAGCAAATACAAAGGAAGCTGACCTAGCAGGGGAGGATCCAAAGAGAAGAAACTCTAAGGGTCCGCCTGCTAGGTAGCTGAACTATATACTGCGCTCTTGACGCGCCAAGGTTGATCGTTGCTCCGTGCAGTATGCCTGCGCCATGTCGCAGGCCAGGTCCCAGGGGGATCGCCAGGCGGGGGCGGTGATGCGATTGATGGCGGTGATGCGATCACCGGAGTCGGAATCGGGTCGATTCCGGGCCGAAAGGGAGGTTCCCCTGACACAAATTCAGATATTTGAAGACTATGCAATTGTATCTAGCCACCTTGTAGTACAAATAGTAATCCATAAAAGATTGGGAAAGATTTAGCTACATTGCCTTAGAAAGGAAATATCATGTGACGTTTACACATGATGCCAGATGGCGAATACCTTAGAAGAAATGTGCCGTGAGTCGAATGGGTTGTTCCTATGGTGCAGACCTGAGGTCATCCCCCTTCGAAGAGCCGCGCAGCCGGGCCAGGACCAGGGTGGTCAACTTTCCACTTGAAGGAAACAAAGTTTACGCAACACGGTGTTGAAAATGCGGAGAGCATTACAGCTGTTTTCAAAATAGTTGGCCACGGCTCGATTTTTGTCACACATCAAAATTTGCACGAAATTGGTGGTCCGAGATTGTGGAGGCTTGTTCTCACTCAAAACCATGTATTCCTCTGTAAATTTTAGCATATTCCGAATCTAATCGACGAGCCGGACCCAACGGTGTGGCCTACTGGCCACCTACATGAGCATCCTGTCTCGCAATTGAGGAGGTTTGACGGATATCAATGCTTGGACCAAATACTTGTATTCTCCAAAAGCAGGGTGGCTGGCAGCCCAAACGACAAACCAGGAGATTTTAGGGTGTGAATTGAGAGCTCCGAGAATGTTGGCGGCCATAGACAGGTGAGAAAGGTGCCGAAATGGATCAAGGTCAAGACGAGGGACAGCAGAGCTGTTCGTGGAGACTAGATAAGGCCAGCCTACGGCTCACAATCATTTGCAGAAGCTTCATACTCACTAATAAACCATATATCTGTCTTTTCTAAGTCAAAAGCTATTGTGTTCTAGAGGAATGGAAAAAACCACGCTGAAAATCAGGTGAGGCAAGAGATCAGTCATATCTGGGTATCTCCTCATGTAGGCCGCACCGCTGGGTCCAGTTCGTCAAGTAGATTCCAAATATGCTAAAATTTACAGAGGAATATATGGTTTTGAGTGAGAACAAGCCTCCACAATCTCGGACCACCAATTTGTGCAAATTTTGATGTGTGACGAAAAAATCGGGCCGTGGCCAACTATTTTGAAAACAGCTGTAATAAGGGGTGGGGCGAAGGGCTGCAGGAATAATGATTGCAAGCAACGACAATGACGTGAAGAGGTTTGGCGATTGCAAAAGTGTGTTACCTGGACATCCAGGTAGCATGACCGCCGTCGACGCGGACCATCCAAATTCCACAAGATGTCAATGTTCGTCGCGCAACACTGGCATGGACCCACAACTGAAAACTTTGGCCACGGAATGTTTGAGCTCAGGCGAAGCACAAGAAGAAGGTGCCTCCACCATGCTGCTGGGGAATGTAGGGAAACATCTTGCATCACTGTTGGACTCCACTGAGCTGGAATAACGTGGCGGATCGGACGCGCTGAAGGCCAGGGAAAGAACAGGGTACGATAGTAGTGAACGGCGTGCAGGCGGTGATTGGTCGCGTGACACCTCATTTCTCGTCCACTTCTTACCCCCAACCTGCAACATGGGCCTATCCATCATCTCTCTTCCCCGGAACAGCCTTCCCAAGCACTCTATCCAGCTCTTCGTCGTGTAAGGCCATCATCACCAAGCTACATTCGAGAATATTCTAGCAACATGGCCGCAGAATGTTCTCGCAAGCCGCCAGCGCAGTATAAAAGCCCGCGTCGCCGCTGCCCACCGCCAGCACAAACACAGCGAAAATGTCTGTCTTCTACTACGATCCCTTCACCGACTTTGAGCGCCTCTTCGACGACGCCTTCCGCGCTCGCACCAACAGCCATAACCAGCTTTTGCGGTCCACACAGAGCTCCTTCAGGCCGAAGTATGTCCTCAACTACTACCTCGAAGTTTGGGTGACTAACCTGTATTGTAGGATGGACCTCCACGAGAACGCCGCATCTAATACCGTGACCGCCACATTCGAGTTGCCCGGCATTAAGAAGGAGGACGTCCACATCGAGACCGCCCCCGGCCGTCTGCGCATCTCCGCCGAGTCCAGAATCTCGGAGGAACACGAGAAGGACGGGTATGCCATCCGCGAGCGCCGCTTTGGCAAGTTCTCGCGCACGCTCCAGCTGCCCCACGGCGTTAAGGTGCGTTTCCTCTTGTCTGGGAAAGGGCTGGTATTGACGATGTTGTGCAGGAGGAGGAAATCAAAGCTAGCATGGAGAACGGCGTTCTGACGGTCACTTTCCCAAAGACCGCTGCTGAGCAGACGCCGAAGAAGATCACCATTGCTTGAAGGGCCTTCGTTGAATTGTTGTATCATTTTCCTGAGAGCTGTATTCCCTGGTGAAATCCCATTGTATTCTAATACTTGGTCTTGCTGGTGGTTATTATTCTTTAACATTAGTCTCGAGTACACCTTAGTTCTTTCTCTATTAGCTTACCTGTAGATACTCAATGCTAACAAGAAACACCCTGGCAGTCACTTCAAGTTCTACACTTTGTCTTTGTCGACCAACTTGAAACAGGCTCGAGTATCTGAAACTGAAATTAGACAAGACAAGCCGCTCGCGACTACATATGACCATTTGCTTGTATTCCCAAGGAAACACTGTATCTGCTAGTAGCAATATCCACTACGCGAGTCCAACTGCCTTCCTGAGTCTGGCGTAGTTCGGCGACCCGAGGCCAGTGACAGGGTCCCAGCCAGCAGTCGCGTTGAACCCGCTGAAATTGCGTGAGCAAGACGACAACCGGAACAGAATGGCTGACCTTGTTCCGCATCCGGGGTTTTTGCCAACCGACACGTCATTGAGCGCGGCCCGCCCCGCTGGACTGTAGAGGAGCGGGTTAAGGAACCCGAGCGGGGGGCCGCCCAGCCGAGATGAGCTCGTCGTTGAGGAATGCGATGGCTGCTGCGAAGACGGGGGTCGACGCTGATGTGCCGCCTACGAGGTACCACCGTTCGCCTGGGGGAGAGAGTCAATATATTTGGCTGAGACGGAGAGAAGACGGCTCACTAAGGAGAATGGGGAAGTTCACCCCCTGAGCAGACACATCGGGGATGCTGCAAAGAAGTACTAAGTAAATCGCTGAGGATTCCGGGCTGCTTACCCTTGTCCAGTCTTGTTGTACAACCCTTCGTAACCGTTAACCCCCGCAACATACGAACTGACGTCTGCTTTCTGGTAGGTGGGTGCCTTGAAGTGGTTCGAAAAACCTGTGCAAAGGTATGAAGCAACACATAAGGCAGTCCACAAACTGACCGCCTGTGGAAAAGGACGCCGCAATCTCCGAAAAGTTGTTCTTAGTGAAGTTTTCGAAAACGAGCTGCGACGAGCCAACTGATGTGACCCAGGGGCACGTCGACGGGGCGGTCGGGACGAAGGTATCACAAGACCGCCGCGTGACCACCAACACCACCATCGCCAGAAGAGGCTCTGAAAAAAACATCATTACAATTGTTTAGTAAGGACATGTGCATACAAAACAGAGGTCCCCAGTGCACCAAGCTGCAAGTACGCGTTACACAGTCCTTCGGCGACAGGGAAGGTCAAATCCTGCTCGTCGAAGCCATAGGATGTTGAGAGCACGTGTCAGGGGAACCCCCGCTTCAGCCTCCTTCGGACCCTCCGAACGCATCCGAGGCGCATCCGACCGGCGCCCCCTCGGACGCTCCGACCCACCCCGACCATCGTCCACGGCCTCCTTCGCCCGCACAATCACCGATCCGTCAAGACCCTCCCAACGATCACCTTGGGACAGAGCCTGCGACGCCGCTCAGGCCTTCTGCGCTCTACGTCGGCAGTTACGGACGACCAGTATATAGTTGGCGCCCTAGCAGGCGGACCCTTAGAGTTTCTTCTCTTTGGATCCTCCCCTGTGTAAACCTGCTCAGCATAGTTTACATCATCTAGTCACAGTAGTTACTCTCTCTTCCCTGTACTTGATCCTTGCAGAATACAGCACAGTTCCATTGACTTGGCTGTCTGATTCCCTCAGTGTTTCCTGGGTGGCCTCCAGGTTTCCACTTTTTTTTCAATTACAACTGCGCTACCTCTCTACTTCTTCCTCTATGGCATCTGGCCAACATCAACCCCGGCCTCGACACACCCGGAACAGCTCCGCGCCGCTCATTCCCCCGCTCGAATCTTCTCGCCGACGTCGGACACCATCGGCCGAGCCGCTTAGCTCCGTTGAGCACGAGTTCGTGGGAAGTGCCACGCTGGCATCTTCTACTTGGCTCCACGACCACGAGCCTTCGCCAGACGCGTCTCGCTTGCCCCAGCCCGACTCCCCACACCCTCCACTCGCCTCTCCTGCGGCCTCGTCGTCTCGCGCTGCCTACCCCGCCTCTCTTTTCGACCGACTTAACGCGGTACACACATCGTCGCCCAGCGTGTCTTCCAACCGCCGTCCACCTCTCTCGCGCTTCCAGCCTGCTCGTGACGGGCCTCCTCATCTGTCCAACGTCTTGGAGACGCACCCGAGCTCTCGTTCACACTCGGCATCGCTCGCTCGGCCCCGTTCTCGCTCAGATTCACCTTCAAACCCGTCCTCCCCTCACAATTCTCATCCTCGCTCGCTGTCTCGCTCGCCATCACGTCCCCCTCTTCGTTCCCACTCCCGCTCGTCTCCCCGCCATAACCGCACTTCACCGAAGTCGCTCGGTCTCCCCCGCTTGTCCCCATCGTTCCTCTCGCCAACGCCGCACAATGACAAAACTCGAATGCCCCAAGCTCGTCGATAAACCCGATGCTCAATCGATAGAGCTTTGGTTGGGGGCGTGCGAGGATGTGTTTGAGCACCATGAAGACATGAATAGCGAGGAGCTCAGTGACCGCACAAAGGTGCGAATGGCGGGCATGCGAATGGAGGACAAATCAGCGAAAATCTGGTGGGCCAACAACCGCGACTCGCTCAAGTCGTCGACTTGGGCCAGCTTCAAGTCCAAGCTCCGGGACCGGTTCGTGCAAAGCAACTGGCGCATATTCGCGCTGGGCAACTTCTACGACATACAGCAAGGCCGCAGCTCGTTCACGACTTTCGTAGAGCGTCTGGAGGCTGCATCTGACGCACTGGCAAACGCGGGCCCAGCCTACACTATCGACAGCGCTGTTTTCAAGAAGCATCTTCTCTTTTACTCGCACCCAACCCTTCGCCTCCGGACCTGTGGCTCCTCAAACTTCCAATTCGCGTCTATGACGGTGGAGCAACTCGTTGCGGAGATGACTGTGATCTGGCAGATCATGGTGAAGGAGGGGAGTGTGAAAGTTTCCAACCCTCCCATGGCAACACCGGCAGCAGTGACTGCTACGACCACCCCAGCTGCGTCCACTGCCTCGACCGCCCGTTTCCACCACCGCTTCTACACTGCCTCCAAGATTGACGCCTGCGGAGAAGGATGCGCTGAAGGCAGCTGGAGGGTGTTATCGTTGTCGTCGCTCTCCTGCCAGCCCGGGCTGGGTCAACCACCAGTCGCACAACTGCCCAGGAGACCCCGCCAACGGCATCCCTGCTCGCCACAGCGTCTTCGCGGTCCTTCCGCATCTGGAGTCTGACGATGATAATGGGTTGTGGGACGACTACGACAGCCCAAGTGATGTTGGAACGGACGACTCCGACCTTGCATACCGTTGATCCTCTGGCCTCTGCAACTACGATTTTTTTCCCTCCTACGATATTCATGTTTTTAATCGCATTCTTCTTTCTGGCCCCCTGGTCCCTCTCACTTCTGGCGGAACGGCGATCCGGCTTGTGCATGCGCGTTCGAGGATGTGCATTATCGGGTGTGGTCAATGTTGTTGCTGGAACTGATGGACGTTTTGTTGGTTCTTCTCATTTTTTTTTGATGTGATACAATGTTTTAAAGATGGGGAGGGTGTAAACCTGCTCAGCATAGTTTACATCATCTAGTCACAGTAGTTACTCTCTCTTCCCTGTACTTGATCCTTGCAGAATACAGCACAGTTCCATTGACTTGGCTGTCTGATTCCCTCAGTGTTTCCTGGGTGGCCTCCAGGTTTCCACCCTGCTAGGTCGGTCCCTCCGTGTATTTCCTGTAGTCTTATTCACGCTTTGGATCCTCCCCTGCTAGGCTTTCGTCGGAGTCTCCAGGGTTGCCCTTACAGCAGAAGAAACTCTCTACGGGATTAACCGGTCAAGATTGCCAGGTTTGGTGCTGACTCAGGCTCGGAGTACGAGTCCGTACCCCCCTCGTCACCGCCCCTGCCACTTGACCCCCTCCTCCTCTGCTCTTGTCGTCTTTACGCCCGCTATGTCTACCGGAGCTGCTCCGGACGCTGACGCGCGCATGGACGCACTTGAGGGCGAAACTAGACAACCTCACCAATATCCTCACCCACCTTGCTTCCCAGGCTTCCGCTGCCGCACCACCTCCGGCAGCTCCCGAACCGCCTTGGCATCTCCGAATGCCCCGACGCGGATGCGTTATTTGGTGACATTACTGTCGCCTCAAAACTAGTCTTACGACCAAACCCCCCTTTGCGTTTAACGGAGATCGCAAACGCGGCCGCGCCTTCCTATACGCGGTCAAAACCTACGCTCGGCTTGCCCCGGAGGCCTTCGTAGTTAACGGAGAACCGAGCGAAGAAAAGGGCCGTCCGCTACGCCATGTCCTATATGGCGGAGGGACCTGCTCAGCAATGGGCAGAGCGTCATGGGAGCAAAAACCCCTTCCCTCGGTGGAGCCAGTTCCTCTCCGAGTTTCGCCTTCGGTTCGTCAAGGAGAACGAACAGGACCTCGCGCTCGCTAAGTTGGAAAGCGGGTTATCACATGGGAACGCGGGATGTCTACGGATATACCGACGACTTCGAGGACTTGATGGACCTCGCTGGCCAAGACGGCGTTGGTTAAGGTAACCAAGTACCGCCACGGACTTGACCCCTTGATCAACAACGGCATCACCTCTTCGAACGACCCCCCAGACCTCCGTGACTATCTGGGCTGGCGCACTCGGGCTTTCCGACAATATGAAGCCCTGGTGCGAGCGAAGCTCATTAAGGGAACGGCTACCCCGCGGACCGCCGGGAGCTCCGCGGCGCCTTCCCCATCACTCGTTCGGCAACTCCGTTCCCCATCCGCCCGGTGGCCCCGCCTGTGCCACCCGCGGCCCGCGCCCCGTCCCGGTACCTCCGGCTCCCGTCCCTATGGAGCTGGATCGTACTAGGGCTCGGGGTGCCCCTCGTCGAGCCTGCTTCAGATGCGGCGACCCCAACCATTTGGCTCGGGACTGTCCGCTCCCCCCGACGCCGCCATGTGGACATCCTCGACGAGGTAATCCAGCAACTTGGCGATGAGATGCTGGGAGAGCTGCTTGCGCGGTTGTCCGATACTGCGGCCTTAGCGGAGGCGCATTCGGAGGCTCCGGCAGAGGATTTTGTCCCCCGCGACGAGTGACTGGTGTGCCCTCGTTCGCGTCCATAAATCGTTTCACTTGTTTGTATGATGAATCAACTCCCTTGCCCTACAACGAGCCCGAAACGAAAGACGCACCCTCTGCCCCCTCCGAAGCCCCCCGTTCGGATTCGCCGACTTGCCTGGGAGAAAAAGCTACCTGGCAGTTATACCATCTCTGCCGCTCCTGGCGTTAACTCGCTGCACCTCCCCCTTGAACTTGAGTCCACTGCGAACGCGCTCAAGCTCTCCCTCTCGGGTCTGGTCGACTGCAGAGCTACTTCAGAATTTATCGACACAGAATATGTCAACCGGAATAATGTGCCAGTCCGAAATCTCTCAGTACCCATCCCGGTCTACAACGTCGACGGCACCCCCAATGATGCTGGGTCTATTCGCCAAATCGCGGACCTCGTTCTACGGTACAACAGACACTCCAAACGCATTCAGCTGGCTGTAACCCACCTTGGGAAACAGGACCTGATACTCGGATACTCCTGGCTCAAAAAGCATAACCCCGAGATCAACTGGGAAACAAAGGAGGTGAAAATGAGTCGTTGCCCCCGCAGCTGCTCTACCTGCCGTGACGAAGAGCGGACCAAACGCGCCGAGCCCGGCGGCTCCGACTCCTTAAATCACGACTACTTGCGGGCGCCTTCCCCTGTGTTTGCGCTATCGATATCGCTGGCCCAGATGATGCTGACGACGAGCTCGGAGCTGCTTCGACCCTCCGGAGCCCTCACCAGATCTCGACGGCGACGAGCATCTTGAAGACGGCGACCGCATCTTCTACACCTCCTTTCGCCCAGTTGAGGAGATCCGCGCTGGCAGTACCGTGTCCCAACGCCTTGCAGAGGCCTTCGCCCGTAACTCGGCCCCTCCGCCTTCGGAGATCCCGGACTGGGCCAAGGAGTTCCAAGACGTCTTCGACAAGGAGTCCTTTGACACGTTACCAGAACGAAGGGCTTGGGACCACAGTATCGAACTCGTCCCCGACGCGAAGCCCGCTAACTGCAAGGTGTATCCGATCTCTCCCCTCGAACAGCGCAACTTGACGAGTTCATCGAGGAAGGACTTGCCACAGGCCGTATTCGCCCTTCGAAATCTCCGATGGCCTCCCCTGTCTTCTTCGTTAAGAAAAAGGACGGAGGGCTTCGGTTTGTCCAGGACTACCGCGCCCCTCAACGCAATGACGATTAAGAACCGGTACCCCCTTCCGTTGATTAACGACCTTATCAACAGGCTCAAGGGCGCTCGTTATTTCACCAAACTCGACGTTCGCTGGGGTTTTAATAACGTCCGGATTAAAGAAGGAGACGAGTGGAAGGCGGCCTTTCGGACTAACCGAGGGTTGTTCGAACCTTTGGTGATGTATTTCGGCCTGACAAACTCCCCCCGACGTTCCAAACGATGATGAATGACATTTTCCAGGATCTCATTCCTTCAGGCGACGTTATGATCTACCTCGACGACATCCTTATCGCACATTCGGACCTCCGCAAGCACCGCGAGATCGTCCGGGAGGTCCTTCGGCGGCTCCGAATGCACAAGTTGTACCTTCGCAAGGAAAAGTGCGACTTCGAGAAATCGTCAATCGAGTACTTGGGGGTCATTATCTCGCACAACCATGTCGAAATGGACCCCGTTAAGGTCGCCGGAGTCTCCGCATGGCCTCCGCCCGAAAACAAGAAGGACGTTCAGCAGTTCCTGGGGTTTGCTAATTTCTACCGCAGGTTCATTCGGGATTTCTCGGCCCTGGCGCAACCTCTCTTTGCGCTCACCAAGAAAGACCAGAAATGGACCTGGGGAGACGCCGAAGCCGCCGCCTTTCAAGCCATCAAGGACGCGGTCGTATCAGAACCTGTCTTAGCGATCCCGGACGACTCTCGGCCTTTCCGACTTGAAGCAGACAGCTCAGATTATGCGACGGGGGCGGTTCTTTCACAACAATCCGCCCCGGACGGGAAGTGGTGTCAGCGTCGGGCTCGGGCCGTATCGGGGCGTCGGGGGGTCCGACGTCGAAGGGGTCTGAGGAGCACGAGAGATGGGTATTCGCCCGGAGAATAGACGATATTAGCCTAGCGACTACATCTTGTAAGTACGACTTTTATACGCTACGGTATTAGGGATGGATCGGATGGGCGCCAGGTCCCAGGGCGGATCGGATGGGCGCTGCGTAGGGTCGTAGGGGTGAACGGAAGGGGTTGGAAGAATGAGGGGGCGTCCAGGAGGACGACGGTATACGGGCCCGTGCGGGCCCGTTCGGGCCCGTGCGGCCTTACGGCCCGGACGGCCCGACCCGAACCGTGACAAGTGGCACCCTGTAGCGTTCTATTCCAAAAGCTTAAATGATGTCCAGCGCAACTACGAGATTCACGACAAGGAGATGCTCGCGATCATCCGCGCACTCAAGGAGTATCGGCATTTCCTCGAGGGCGCCGCGCATCCGGTTGAGATCTGGACTGACCATAAGAACTTGGAATACTTCCGAAAGGCGCAACACCTTAATTGTCGGCAAGCCCGATGGTCGTTGTACCTTTCCAGGTTTGACTTTACGCTGCACCACGTCCCAGGTCGCCAGATGGGCCATCCCGATGCTCTCTCCCGCCGGCCTGACCACGGTATCTCCGACGACAACTCGGATGTCACCCTCTTACGCCCCAAACTGTTCCACGTTCGCGCGCTTGAGGCCGTCACTGTCTCTGGGCCTGGCTCCGAACTTGTCCGCGACATCAAGGAAGCGCTATCCGGTGAGCCTGACCTAGAGGAACCCGTCGCACTTGCGGCTCGGCAACTCTTGAAGGTCCGAGGTCAAGCTCGGGGCCCCCGCTCATCGCGTTCGGACGAGTGGGCCGTCTCAGGCGACCTCCTGTACTTCCGCGGCAAGGTCGTAGTCCCCAAAGACAAAGACCTGAGGAGGCGCATTATAGAGCTCTGCCACGACACGCGTGTCGCCGGACATGCCGGGCGGTTCAAGACCCTGGAGTTGGTTTCGCGCAACTACTGGTGGCCACAGATGTCCCGCCATATCGGACGCTACGTCGCGACCTGCGACTTATGCTGTCGTCACGAAGGCCCTCCGAAGGCTTCCGCACGGGGAGCTACATCCAACCGAAGTCCCCCGAGCGCTGGCACACCGTCACTGTGGACTTCATCGTCCGAGCTCCCGAGGCCCATGGGTATGACACGGTTATGGTAGTGGTTGACGCCCTCGGAAACGCGCTCACTCTTCACCGAATGCCATACGACAATAGACGCGGTCGGAGCTGCCCGCTTGTACTATCGGAACGTCTGGAGACACCACGGAACCCCGAGAAGTACATTTCGGACCGTGGTTCGCAGTTCATCGCTGACTTTACGCGCGAACTCTGGCGCTTAATTGGCGTCAAGCCGGCTACCTCTACGGCTTACCACCCGCAGACCGACGGACAAACCGAACGCGCGTTAACCAGGAGCTCGAGTAGTACATCCGAATCTTCACCAACTACCAACAAGACGACTGGGACGAGCTTATCCCTGCCGCTGAGTTCGCCTATAACAACCACGTTCACTCCTCCACTCAACAGGTACCCTTTATGACGGACACTGGCCGGCTCCCCGAATGGGTTTCGAGCCGGGCACCCGCTCAGAGTTGGAGTCAGTGAACGAAGTTTCGCGATCGGATAGCGAACGGCGTCTCCGAGGGGAAGGCCGCGCTCGTCAAAGCCAAAGACGAGTATAAACGGTACTACGATCGGAGACGATCGGACGCTCCGAATATTCAAGTTGGTGATAAGGTTTGGTTAGATGCCTCTGACATCAGAACAACTCGGCCCTCCAAGAAGTTCTCCCACAAGCGCCTCGGACCGTTCAAGGTGCTCGCAGAGGTTAGCAAAGGTGCCTACAAGCTCGACCTCCCCCTGCTTACTCCAAGCTCCACCCCGTCTTCCCCGTTGTTAAACTCGAGCTCGCTCAGGATGACCCCTTCAATGGACGACCCGGCTACGACGAACCGCCCCCCGAACTAGAGGACGGAGTCCCCGAATGGGAAGTCGAGGAAATCTTGGATGCCAGGATAAGGTATAAGCGTCTTAACTACTTCGTCAGGTGGAAAGGCTACGATGCTTCGCACGACTCGTGGGTTCGGTTCGACCGTGTCTTCGCGCCAGACAAAATTGCGGACTTCTATCGGAGGTACCCAGGTAAACCACGGCACATCGCCTCAGCGACCTTCGACTCCTTGCCCTTCTGAACTATGCGTCGGGACGCCGCATTCAAAGGGGGGTGATGTCAGGGGAACCCCCACGGCCTCCTTCGACCCTCCGAACGCATCCGAGGCGCATCCGACCGGGCCCCCTCGGACGCTCCGACCCACCCCGACCATCGTCCCACGGCCTCCTTCGCCCGCACAATCACCGATCCGTCAAGACCCTCCCAACGATCACCTTGGGACAGAGCCTGCGACGCCGCTCAGGCCTTCTGCGCTCTACGTCGGCAGTTACGGACGACCAGTATATAGTTGGCGCCCTAGCAGGCGGACCCTTAGAGTTTCTTCTCTTTGGATCCTCCCCTGCTAGGTCGGTCCCTCCGTGTATTTCCTGTAGTCTTATTCACGCTTTGGATCCTCCCCTGCTAGGCTTTCGTCGGAGTCTCCAGGGTTGCCCTTACAGCACGGTGGGACGAGAGTCGTCGGGCGATCAGCGCATTCACTTGATCCAAAAAGCCACCCAGCTCATCATTGTTTTGTGGACCAACTGAGATGAAGCGAACAGGAATTCCGTTCGCCAGCCCTACTGCGTACTCCATATCGAGGCTCTGAAGATCAGCAAACGAGGAAGGGGTTACTGACGGGACCTACTGCTTCGAGGCCAGCGAAAGCACGAAGCCTGGTTTCTTGTCAGCATGCAGTTTTAACGAGAAATGGTCTTGCTGTGTGTTGGCGCCTCCATCGAGCAGTTGTACATCGAATTTCGTAGACGAAGGCATGTCAGGACGGAATCTGGCGAGGAAATCCTGGTCACAATCAGTCCGGGTCGTGAAAAACAAATTGACGCGGTACCTTTAGATCGTTAAAGTTGGCGAATTCGTTGGTGAAGCCCGATATCCCGAGCACGTTCTTCCTTTGTGTCGCAGGCCCTTTGGGGAGGCCCATTTCTTCCAGTAAACACGAAAGAGTAGTGCGGTCGGGCGCAGCTAGGGTCGATCTCACGTTTGCGCTTGACATCGTAGGGCTCGATTTTGGGTGTGGCAAACGGATTCGTAAAGCTGGTCGTCGGGTGGACATAGGCAACATGACCGGCCAGGTCTGCAGGAAGAGAGTACTGCAGCGTTCGGATGGTAGTTTGGTTACTGCCAGAATGTGCAAACTTCGCGAATTCCGCATCCAACATGGCGCTAGCTTGGGAGACGGGCACGGTGAACTGGAGAGTATCACCTGCGGGGCGAGATACTCTTTGCCGATATCTTATTCGCCTCTAGCCACGAGTTCACCGCAGAAAGTGCCTCCGGGGCGGGCTTAGCGTATTTGACGACCTACTTGACGCGTCAGTGAGTTCACAAATGTGTACGGACTGACATGCCTCGTCGAGTGTCAAATGCGCGCACTTTTGGGGTCGGAAACTGCATATAGTTCCTCCTCAAGACCGGCAATATTGTTGGGCTTCAGCGCGATGTGGAGAGTAAGCTCCCTGGAGGGGGGTGCTGGACCAGTTTTGACAAAGCCTCGAGCAGGTGTGTCGCGGCGTTCGTGGATGACAAGGGCTGACCGTTCTGCTGGCGTGGCAACTGTCACTGCAACGAGAGCCGCAAAGAACGAGGTAGATAGAAGAACCATGGCGGTGGAGGTGGTCTGAATCGGCGTGGCCCTTGACAAAACCACCCTTAGTACTTTTTGGTACCCTGCCGGCCAAAGTCTATGATATGACCCGTCGGAGGTGGTTTTGGCCCGTAATACGGCAAGAGCTGCTGCGCACTGGCATGTGCTGCAAAGGACTCGGAGAAAGAGAAACGGAGTTCAACGGAGAGTCTTTTGATGAGTTCAACCGCATGCCTTCCGCCCCAGCTTCCTGGCAATGTCAGTATGTTAATCTCGATATCTTTGAACAGGCTCACAATGCTGCACAATGTCAACATGGTCAGTCCGTGTGGTACCGGTGGAAGGCGACTGGTCCGTTCTCATGGCAAGATGGAAGCTGGTGCTGCCAGTGGTGGCCGACGCAAAGAAAGAACCCAATGACAACGTGATAATTTCATGGCAAACTCTTGCAAGAAATTACGTAAGTATAGTATGTAAATGGATCGATTCAAGTTTCAACCGTGACTACCATCGGCATTTTACTTCGATTTACATATATGTTATGTGTTCGAGGCAAAAACAAGTTCAACCTTTCCATCCTTGGGGCCATCTACGTCGACCTTGAACTCCACTTGAGTGGCGGGATCAACGTTGGGTTGCCACGACATCTTGGGTGGACCACTTGTCAGATTGACGTTAATGTTTTCGAAGACCAACGAGCCCTTCGGATAATGGCCAGGCTGGAAAACGCCTTCCTCCTCCAACTGAAAAGTGATGGTGCTTGGAAGGAAATCCCAACCTACTGATACGACGCTGATGTTGGTGACACTGGGGAAGCTCCCAGTGTACCAAAATGAGCCGGGGGATTGTTGTTCCAATTTGTGATCGCGAAAGATAGTGCTATCGAGCGTTCGGCCGACCTCGAGAGTTAGGTCGGTGTCGTCTGTTGCAAACAGTTGGACGATGACCTGGTCAGCAAATTCCAGCTGCATTGCCCATGTGTAGAAAGAGCCACCCTGGAGCCAGCTACCACCATACTGTAACGTAAATTAGATACCGGTATCACTATGAGTCGTATCTAACTAACCTGAAGGGTAGGGCGCAAAGTCGCGTAAACAAGCCCAGTTAACGGGTCGAAGACACGGATATTGGCGCTCATAAAGATGATTTGGCTATCGAAGACTTCAGGTGCGGGGGGTACGACGAAACTCGTGGTGAACGACTCGATTGTGTCGCTCGGGGTAACATTGAACTGGGCGACGAGCTCAGTTGTACTGAGGATTTGTCGCTTGGGTTTGGTGCCGCCCATGGGAATGACGTTTGCGAAGGTATGAATGAGAGAGCCATTTGGCGCAAAGACCTCCATGTCCCGACCAGATTGTTTAATACGAGAACCCATTGGCGCAGTGTAAACTTTTTGACCCTTGGCAGTTTGGCCAACTGGCGTCAATGCATAGGTTGCTTGAGCTAAAAGAACGGAGACAAGAGCGCGGAAGAGGAGCATCGTGACGAGCACAAACTACATTGGTTCGAAGGAGGCTTTAGTAGAGAGTGAGTGAACTCAGAGAAATCATTGATCTGATCAAAGCAATGTTGCTCCCGACGTCGACGACTTTTTTTACCGAAATCCAACCTTGGAATGACGGCGCCCACCATTCTCAATGTAAACCTCGTGCCTTCATCCGCAGTTAGTCTATGGCCGCGCATGGGACTCGGGAGATCCGTTGGGTGTTTCTAGGTAAAATTTGGAAAAATGCTGCCCAAGCTTGACGGTGGCTTCGGAGTATCGACTCTAGCATCAATCCCATCCGTCTCCTTCTTGTCCATGTATAAACATGGGACTTTGCTTACGATATAGGCGGACGACGGGTCTTCATGCTTTCAATGTCCTTCACTCGTTTGCTCAGCACTCTTTCACTGATTTTCGTTGTCTCTGCTGGCAATCTCGTCCCAGTACGAGCACCGTAAAAGTGCCCCAGCCGGCTTCACCAGTAAAGGGCCAGCAGGCGACAACCACCCGCTCACTCTTCGCTTTGGATTAGCGTCGAACAACATTGCGGGACTCCATGAGAAACTTGCCTCTATCTCCAAGCCTGGAAGCCCAGACTTCCGAAATTGGCTCAGCGCAGACGAGGTGGGTTGCCTTTCCGTCAACTACTTTCCCTGAAAAACATTACCTAGGTCAAATCGTTCGTCGCGCCGTCAGATGAAGCCGTCAAGGCATTCAACTCATTCACTTCGGCAAACGGACTGAAGACCACTTCTACTTCACCTTTTGGGGAGTGGATTACCGTCTCGTTGCCAGTTGCGCAAGCCAACAAACTCTTCGGGCGCCAAATACACCAACTTCACGCACGCAGACATGCCCGACCCCATAATGCGAACACTCTCCATGTCGCTTCCTTCAGAGCTTGCGGGTCACATTGATGTTGTTCACCCCAGCACGGCTTTCACTGTTCCTGACACGCGCCCTCGAAAGTCCATTCAATTTGATAGTGTAGTGCCCAAACGGGATGCCGCAGCGCCTGAAAGCTGCAACGTCAACGACAGCAACCCAAGAAATGTTCTCACTCCGGCATGCCTCCAAGCACTGTACAACATTCCAACGACCCCAGCGACTCAAGAGAACAATCCTCTTCTTGTAACCGGATATGGCAACCAATGGGCTCAAATAAACGACTTGCAGGTGACAATGGACATTAAATATCTACGATTTTCTCTGATCATCTAATTAAGGCGTTCATGAAGGAATTCCGCCCTGACTACTCTGCAGGCGCCAATCAGACCTTCGTTCGTGTCGCGATTGACGGTGGAACCAACCCACAATGGCCTGGGGCTGCTGGAATTGAAGCTCAACTTAATATCGAGTATGCTGCTGGTCTGTGGCTTGGCTCTCATGACTACATTTATTTTGATCAATCTTGCCACAGGTATCGCCACTGCTGTTCTACTACATTTTCTCACTGTAGGCGGGTGGGATTTCCCGACGGCTTTGCTCGATACCACAGCCTACGTGGCCAGCACCCCAGTACCTCCGACTGTTATGACCACTTCGTGCGGATGCTTTTTTTGTCCTATTCCATATTGCTGCTAAGAATATTTCGCAAGTTATGGTGACCAGGAGTCGAATTTCGGATCCGCGTTGGCCTTCTTCTTCTGCCCACAATCCATGCAAAACTCACAAAGCACAGTAAAATCTGCGATGGTTATGCTGCTGCATCCGCGCGAGGCGTTTCAGTTCTCTCTGCTTCTGGTGATGTTCGTGGTGTCGAATAGTACAAACTTGTCCGTCTCACCTTTATCATAGGGTGGTGTGAGTGGGAATCACGACGATGGGTTTAACTGCGGGCTCTTCATCTCTGTTTTCCCCGCCTCCTGCCCATACGTGACCTCTGTCGGCTCAACCATCGGCTTTAATCCTGGTCAGTTGCGGCTCGTTCTTTTCTTTTGGTCGAACTTATGAGTCGAATAGAGATCGCGGTCAACTTCACTAGTGGCGGTTTCTCTGAAGTCTTCCCCCAGCCCGCGTATCAAACTGCCGCTGTCGATGCCTTCCTCAAGACCATCCCTGATGGCTTCCCCAAGTTCAACCGCGCTGGACGGGGCTACCCCGACCTGTCTCTCCAAGGCTGGGGCTATCTGATAACAGCCAATGAACAAGTAGGCGCTGTCAGCGGGACCTCTGCTTCCTCGCCAGCCGTCGCCGCAATGATTTCTCTGGTTAACGACAGGCTGCTTGCGGCCGGCAAACCCGTGCTCGGCTTCCTCAACCCCTTCATCTACGCGAATCCCTCTGTCTTCAACGGCATCGTGATTGGCCACAACTCAGCTCATATGGCTGCATCTATGCAAAAGATGTGGGTAGCATCCTAGGGGGGGTAATGCAAAAGATGAGGGCAACTGCTTGGAAATTAAATTAAATAACACTGTTTCCTTGTTTGTGGCTGCAATATCAAGGTATCAGTGATGAGATCAATCACATATAGGTATGTTGATCAATGTGGAACGATTTTTGATTGCCATCAGAGCTTTTGATGACTGCATCTTGCTACATCAACCTTACTTAATCGATTATTAATTTTTTTGGTCCCTGGGCTTATAAGTCCCAAATATAATATTACGAATATTCGGCCCAAAGAAAAGGTGATTTCTCTTCCTATATGTATTTTCATATTAGTCATATCTCTTGATTCCAGTGAGAAATTCATGAAATACATCTGTCACAACATCTTTTGCATTACCCCCTTAGGATGGTACCCACATCTTTTGCATAGATGCAGCTATATGTACTGCACAACTCGGGCTGGGACTGTCCTGCGACGACGGTAATCAGCTATATCCGCTCCCGTTTTCTTTGGCTTATCGCTTTCTCAGGCTGCTTTTGATGCAGCGGAAGGCTGGGACCCGTTAAGTGCGTGGTATTCTTATTCCTTTGTCTCAGGCTCAACTGGTCACTAGGCGGTTTTGGCACTCCCGATTATGAGCGCCTGCTTGCTGCTGCACTGGCTGTATGAGTTGATGACTAGTAGGGTAGTTAAATCATACTAGTAATTCGTGAAATCTACTGCCAAGACGAATTTCAATGTACCTCCATGCGCTGCGGGATTTCGCTGGACTGGATGTTGCAAAGTAGGTTACCACCCGGAGCCGCTAGATTCATGACTGTAGCGGCGCAAATAAACAGACTCCAAGACGAAGAAGACCGATCAACATGAACGCAATACTTGTGGTTACTAGTTAGAACTCTATGTGAACAATTATAATTCCCACTGCGAACCATTCACCATCCACGATCCGTCCAGTAAAAACGACATCGTGTCGGACGCCGGCCCCATTTCTCGTGGGCCAGAACCAAATGAATCCATGTTTGACGTGAAGACGGACATGGCCATATCATCCGCGGTCGACGGCTGTTGGCTGGACCGATATGCCACCAAGTGTGCCTCCATCCGTTCTATGAGCGAGTCAAGGCGAGGGCTGACGTGCAGGTATCCAATCCCCTTGAGCGAATGAAGAATGCTGGAGAGTATTAATCAGCAAAATGACCCCGAATGTCGTGGTCAACCTACTGCTCGTAAATATGCGCGGTCTCCTCGGTCGTCGCATTTCCTCTGGCATTGGCACCGGTCCCGATCCCTGCTATCCCCCCTCGGCAATCCGCTTCCTGAATGCAAAACTCCGCCCAGCCCATGATGTTCGTCCACAGGCCCGCAAGGCCGCGTAATGGAAAAGCAGAAAGAGTCAAAACGCGGTTGATGTCTGGCAAGGCACTCAATGCCAGAGCGTGCACTTGTGAACGCAAAAACGCAATGCGTTCTGAAGCCCAGCGAGATTGCTGGGGCATCGCGGGTTTTGATGAATGAGAGCTCGGAACGACTGCCTCAGCCTCCGCCGCCCGCCGCTCGAGTTCCGTATGTAGGGTCAACACCAGCCCCGCAAAGATGACCGACATCCCGAATGCGCATAGACGGAGATCGGTTGATGTTTCTGGGCGAGTAGTTTGTGCAAGCTCTTTGGCTTGTTGCAACATCGACTCGGTCGGGAAGTCCATTTCGCCAAAACAAGATGAGAGAAGGCCCTGTATTGTGGTAAACGTCTCAACGATGTTCCTCAATGCTGGCTCGGATATAGGTTGCCGTCGAGCAAAATCTTGACCCAATTACATTGACCATGCTTTTTAAAAAAAAGAGAGGGGACGCACCACCCGATATAGTCTCATATAATTCCCGACATAGTCTCGTGGCATGAAAAAGAACTGGTTTGTTGAGTAAGATAGCTGCGTTCTGTGAGTAAATGTGCTCACATGGGTGGATGCAATCGAAAGCCAAGTTGGCGCGAGATTTGGGTGATAGAAGTGATGTTTCCTTTTGAGATGCCTCGAGAAATGATTCAAGACTAGGAGGTGCGCCTTGTGAGATGAAGAGTTGGTCGGCATGAGTGCTGTCCCCATTTGTGAGTAAGAGCGATCTTGGATGGAATAAGGACGCACACAAGAACAGGTTTGCGATGCATCACAGCTCGGAGCGATTCTGCCATCTACAGTCAGGTTCAGTAAACCACCCAAAAAAAGACGGAAACAATGCTCACGAAATATCCAGCCCACAGGGGTCGATCTGGCTGTGTGTCGGGCATTGACACCATAAGCGTTCTGAAATGGGACATGTAGCTCGCAGCCCATGGGCGCGAGCTATGCTCAATATCTGGAAGCCGGTTAGAGCAAGTTTGTGAGAACCAAGCTTTGACAAACCTTCCTCTAAGGAATCTAGGATGAAACAAGAAAGCGCGTTATATGGCGAAACTTCGATATGAACATGAGTATCTAGGGCGACGCGCAATGCACGTTCTTGCAAGAGTTTACGAGCTTGAGAACGGCGAGAACCAAAAACGCGGAGGTCAGCACCCAGATAAAAATATTTGGGGTCTGACATTGAGCTTGGCAAGTCAATGTCTGAGCCAACTATGGCAGGGTGGAAGGCAACAGACGCGGTGACTGCGCATATGCAGTGCGCAAGAGCCGAAAGCTGTGGATGAAGAAGGTCGAGTTTCCATGATGCAGCAGCAAGCACTTTGCCGACGTTAAGGTCTTGAAAGAGAGGATGACGATGTTGTGGAAGATTGGGAAGACCTAGGGAAGGTTATATGAACCTGATATCAGTTAAAATACGCAGACGCACAGGTAAATAGATGTTTCACGAGCTCAGGGTTGGATAGTAGCTCAATTGCTGGGTCGGAAGGTATATTAGGCAGTTGTTGCGCCAATGGATCAAGTGCTGAAGTTGTTTTCTTGCGACGGCCCCTGGGAATATACGTCGTTTTACACCTTAGGTGTCTCAGTAAACCCGCGGGACGAAGTAACAGGGATCCTCACAAGATTTGCTTCTCTACACATCGCGGACACGGCTGACCATCTGGCTTTTATCAACACAAAAATTAGAGTCTAGTCAAAATGTAGAAAGCAAGGCCGCATACATACCTGAGGATGGCAAAGCACTCGCTTGGCTTTACAAGAGTCGCAGGCTGGTGGTTTCTTTTGCGATGACAACATACTGGAGGAGTTGCTGCTCGTCTACGACATGTTAATCAGTTCTTGCTCGGCCACCAAGGATGAGAGGATGTTCAACCAGCTCGACCGGCGGTGGTTGAGATGGCAGAATGAGAGAAGTTGACAACAATAGTTTGATCAGTGGGCCTCGGCCGTCACTCTGAGGTAATGCGGCTGACCCTACTTGGGTAACGGTTGTCTTTCACAATTTCTGAACCATTCATCAAGCATGAAACGCGCTCGAACAGAGAAAGGATCTGTAGCAACCTCCGCTGCTACTACTAAAAAGCCTAAAACTCAGGCATGCGCATCATGCCGCAAACAAAAAACAAGATGTGAACTGCTCGGTATGACTCGTGTCCTCTAGGTGTGTGCTGGGCTTCTTACTTCGCCACATAGACACCTCCTCTGATCCTGTCCAATGCCATAGGTGCAAGGTTATTGGCATTCATTGCAGCTATGAAGAAACCCTTGTGCCGTCAGCTGCAAACGGAATCCCGATGGAAGAGCCCCCAATAGTGTGCACTTGGTCACGATGGCGCCGACCAAAACCAAAACCAGCCCCAGCTCCTCCGCCAAAAGACCGTCTTTGGGACTTTGTCAGTCAAGACCGCAGCCAGGCTGACTGGTCAGCGCCAATGCTTATGATGCATCATCTCACCAACACGACGCAGTCAGACGAAGCGCGAATTTCCCTAAAATCACCTTTACCTCTCGATGCCATCCTATCAACGGCGCAAACAGACCAATTACTTACAATGTCAGTGGGTACCTCGTATCATCGCGGGCTTACCTGGTTGCAGTTTTTCCGAAAAGCTCTCGCCTTGGCTCAACTTCAAGCTCATGCGTCAAGCCAACAGCGCCCTTCTGGATGCTATATGCTGTGCTGTCGCTCTCAGATTTGTCAAGGACATCCCGGCTTTCACACAATCGCAATTGCTTGCTCTCATTGAAGCCTCAATCCTGGAAATCATCAGTGGCTCTCGTAGATCGGCTTCCATTGAAGCCGTTCAAGTTCTTCTCATTTCATCACTGTGGGAGCCATTTTCTTTGCAACCCAATGCAAGCGGGTCAGAGAGGCGAGATTGCAGGGTGCTCATCGCTTCGGCGGTTAGCATGGCCATGAATATGCGGTTGAATCAAGCTTCAGCGAAAGCCAACAAATTGCACAAGGCGCGCCAAATGTCTGGAGGGAAGTTATCGGCTGGAGATTTTGCTGTCTTGGAGGAGGCGTCGGAACAAGCGCGTCTTGTAAATTCCTTGCTTCTGACCAGTCATTGGCTTATGATAAATTACATAGTGGATATCGATCGTCAATGCTGAGTCTATGTAAGGTGCCCTGCTCCTCTTTCTACTCTCTTACGTTGTCTAGGCTTTGCATTGGAACTGGTCGCATTCCTTTGTCACGAAGATCTGCAGACGACAATATATTCGTCCAGCTGCCTGAATCATTTTCTGGGATCATCAACTATGGCGATATGCGGCTGGGCATTGTTGCTATGCAGTCTTCAGTAGCAGAGAAGGGTGTCAGCTCCCGCATAGACTCCTCTAGAGAAGCAGATGATTGGTACGACACCATCTTCAAGTGAGTTGTCCCAGGATTGGATTGCCAACATTAAAGTCCTCGGTAGCATCTTGGAAAATCTAAAACGTGGTCGTCGCTTTCTACTTCCCTTGCCGGGTTTGTCTATTTTGTGTCCATAGCAATCAACTGAATTAACGTAGTTGTGCTGGACCACCAGCAGTCCTATTTCCACGCCCTCCACATCTACGACGGAATCTGCCGCCTGCTCGTACTATATCACGGTTTCTGGGAGGCGCGAACATCCGTGGGACACATACCCGTTGGAGATTCGTGGCACGACCACTTTCGACCGCGCGGTATCAACGTCGTCGCTGACTGGGGCCGCGACATGATCCAAACATCCGAAGCAGTCTTGGTCTATGTTCTCCAAACCGATGTGGAGACGCTCAGGACTTTACCGGACAACTACTTTGTCATGGTCGTACTCGCTGCGGGGTACATCATCGGCGTCAAGTTCCTCGTCGACAGTCCGTCTGGGGGATGCGGCCGATTGCTAGGTGCAAGCGATCTCCTTCTCAAGAAGGCGACACGACATCTGGAGAGCATAGCGCCTGAAGGAGAGGACCATGTGGCGCGGCGATGCGCTACTGTGTTGGACCGGATGATGTTGCAATCCGAGAATCGTCTCCCAGTGGGCCAGAACACTAGCAATGCGAACCAAGACGACTATACCCTCGCCGCATCATCGTCAAGCTTCTCTGTGGAGGACTTACAGTATCCCCCAAATGATGCTTTCTCTGACCCGGTACTTCCGTCAGACATGGAGTTCGGTCTCTTCCTCGAAACCGCCCTTTCCTTGGATGCACGGCTTTGGAACGACCTCCAAGAGAGTCAAGGACTCAGTAGCGGGTATCTTGACAAATAGCATTTGTCTTGATACTTGCTGGTCAGAACAAAACATCGAACCCCTCAGGTTCTCTTTTCGCATTCGTTACAATTTCCGTGTCGTTACAAGTCGTGATCGTGAAACTACAGCTATCCTACTTCCTTCGCGTAGAATTTTCTCAGTCGATAAATAATGCACCTCTCAAACTTAAGCCAACGTGGTGGGTCTTGCAGCCCGTCGGCAACTAACAGCGTCGGCATGCATCTTGCGACGCCCACTGCCAACATTACGGCCCTTGGTAAGCCGACGTCGGCCCGGAGATGCCGGACCTTTCTTGGTGCCAATCGTGTGGGCCGCCGCAACGCCCTCCTGTTGAACACGATCGGGCTCAGGCTGCCCCGCCTCGTTTTTCTTTTGTCTGTTTTCCGCAGCCGCCTCCCTCTTCTGCTTCCCTTCGGCAGAGATGATGCGATACTTGGGGTGCTTGCGCAGCTTCACCAGCGCGGCCTCGCTTGTTTGTTTGACCAACGGGCTATCGTGGAGTCGGAGGAGGTCAAGCAACACGTAGACTCGTGCCACCGGCTGTCCCGGGGTGGGCGGCGTGGACTGACTCATCTGGGCCCGTCTGTGCACGGGAATATACGGCGGAGAGGGGAGTGGTGCGGCGACCACATGTTTCGGTGGCGGGACAATGGAAAGCGAGGGCGGCATGACCGGGATCGTTGGGTGGGCAAGTGCAGGTTTGGGGGGTTACTTGGGTTGTTGACAAGATTGAGAGGTGAGGTTCGACGCTGAAGGAGTCTGCATTTTATAGCACAGACAGGCCTTGGTTTCGTGACTTAAAAGACTTCTTTCAAAGCTATGGTCGCTTGGAGCAGCTGAAAGAAACGAGCTTTGTAATGGTGTCTTTGACCGAGTTATCTGCCCAGACCGGACATATTCGCCTTGCATCCGAAAAATCGCGAGTCTGGAGACAAAAAAATCTGTTTCTGAGGTGAGCGAACTTGAACTACTGTGAAACAAGGAACCGAACGCAGAGGGTTTCCTCGAGGCTCGAGCAGGACAAAGAAAGTGCCGAGGAGCCGCAGTGCTTTCTTCTGTCGACATTGTCCATGGTCATTGTGGCAAAAGAGGACCCCTGATTATCCCCCAAGAGGTAGGATTCTGAAATCGGTGAAATGAAAAATTTGTCCGCGTTTTTTGGACGCCAAACGCATATTGTTTTGTCCGGATTTTGATCCGACCTACCCCGAAGGTGCAAAATTTGTCCGGATTCGCATCCGACCTTGACAAAAAGCGCTAAATTAGCGAAAGTTAGCCGAGAAAAGGTGGAATTATAGCTAAAGAACAGTTTTTCAGGCTCTGATAGCCGTTATGTGCCACCTGATTTTTTCTTAAATGTGGTCTATTTCAATGTGAATTGCCCACCAAACTGACCCAACTGAGGAAAATTTGTCCGGACTTGGTTCCGACCTGTCTAAGGGTAAAATCTCTTGTCCGGACTTTGGTTCTAACTTTTTTGGCTCCAACCCGATTTTTGTCCGGATTCTGGTCAAACCTAGGTTGAAATTTTCCAAAATCTGTCCGGATTTTGGTATCCTACCTCTTGGGGCATAATCAGGGGTCCTGGCAAAAGAAAGAATATGTGACTGATCGGATGCTGAGCGCTGAACTTGTAGTCTAGTTGTCGATGCAAAGGTTGCCGTTTACTTAGTCTTATTAAACTTTACTGCGGTTTAGAAAGGAGTTAATTATTGAGTTGCGTTTGAATGATGTACAGTCTATGCTATATCTCTACTTGAAACCCTGGCACCAGCCACAAGCCATCCAACAGGAAGGTCATCTCCGGCGGCATCATCGCCACATCCGTGTCTGACGAAAACGGGGCCATATGCTCCTCAAAGGTCATACGAGACGAAGACTCCATAGTTTCAGAAGGGCGACTTCCACGAAACATCGCCAAATGTACCTCCATTCGCTCAATCAGCATATCAAGCTGCGGCCCTGCATGTGAGAAGCCGATGCCCTTGAGCTCGAAGAAAATGCTGACAACATATAAGAGACGCAAAATCAAGAACAAACATCATACCGTTCGTAGGTTTGTGCAGTGTCTGCTGCTCCGTGGTCCCCTATGGCCATCCCAACACCCAATATACCTCCCCTCTGATCCGCCTCCTGGAGACAGAATTCCGCCCAGCGCAGGAGATTTGCTATCCTCCCCGCATATCCGTAAATGGCAAACTCCTGGAGTGTCAGGACTCGGCGCAAGTCCGGCAAGACACTCAGAGCAAGATCACGCGCTTGTGAGCGAAGGAAAGCAATCCGCGCAGAGCTCCAGGGGGATGGGCCGGGCCGTGATGAAGGTTGTTCTTCTGCCGTCGACGACGAGATGCCGTTGACAGTACTAGTTGAAGACAATCTTGCTTCATTGTCTCTCTTCTCGAGCTCGTTGTGGACCGTGATCACGAGTCCCACGAGTATAAGACACATTCCAGATGCACATATACGAACATGCGCCGATGTCTCTGGTCGATTTGCTGTCCTCAACAATTCTGGTGCTTGTCGCAATGAAAGGGGGTCTGGGAAGTCGACCTTCGCGAAGCAGAAGGTGATCAGAGCATGCATTGTGGTGAGTGTTTCAAGCGTATCGCGCAAGGCGAGTTCGGATAGTGGGCGCCGGCGAGCGAAATCTGTCAATTGGTCACCCAAATAAGAAATGTGGCTCTCGACAACTTACCACCAGAGATCTTCTCGTAAAAGTTGCGGCAAAGGGTAATGGTGTGGAAGAGAACTAGACCGTCCCGTGAGTTATCATAACGTAGGGAAGGCGAATTTTCTGTACACGGTTCAATGCATCGAAAGCAAAAGTATGCAGGATGCTTCAGAGTAGCCAGCTCTTTCTGCGATGATTCGAGGACAGATTCGAGCGAGGGCGGCGGGCCTTGTAATACCCAGAGCTGATCGGCGTACGTTCTAGACACCATTAGTATTGGAACTGTTAACCGCAGATAATAAACTGACATGGTAACAGGTTTGCGATGCATGACCGCTCGAAGCGCCTCTCCCATCTCAAAGTTGTCTCAGCAAGGAAATGAGTAAGCAAAAAATATACCAACAATGTAGCCCGACCAATGACCGCGATTTGGCAGGGTGTCTGGCCATGAGGCCATCAGTGTCCGAACGTGAGACATGTAACTCGCAGCCCATGGACGTGAACTCGATTCAACATCTGCTCGAGTTCAATTAATGTTTCTGAAGATTCTTTAGAAAACACCTTCTTCCAGGCTGTCCAGTATAAAACAGGACAAGGTATTATACTCAGAGGTTTCAAGGTGAATGCGAGCATCTCCTGCGACACGTATCGCTGCCTCGTGAAGCAGTCTGCACGCTTGAGCGCGGCGGGCACCATAAGGTCGAAGATCAGCACCCAAATAGAAGTGTTTGGGGTCAAAAAGCGAGTTGGGGAGGTCAATGTCAACACCGAGGATGTCTGGATGGAAGGCAATAGTGGCGGCAATGGCGCATATGCAATGCGCAAGAACGAAGGCATGCGGTTGGAGGAGGTCTAGGCGCCATGAAGCCGCGGCAACAGTTTTCTCGAGGTCGAGCTCCCGGAATAGCGGATGGGTGTGGAATGGAAGTTTGGTGACGCCTGAAGTACAAGTAAAGAAATTGTGGGGGAAGCATAAAAGGAGACGCACATTTGAACAGATGCTTAACGAGATCTGGATTGGTCAGAAGACCAGTTACTCTACTGCTGCTGGCTGGAATAAGGGCTACTGAAGAAGTTTCTGAGGTTTCGGTTGGTGTAGGTTTCCTGGGCCGTCCCCGAGGAACATAAGTTGTTTTGCACCTATGGTGCATAAGCTCTAGGCAGTCGGAAGCTTGAAAGAGCTCACAGAATCTTCTTCTCGACGCAGCGGGGACAGGGCTTTCCGTCTGTCTGGCCAGCATGAGTCAGAGTTTCACAAAACCAAGAATTCAAGCACCTGAGCATGGCAAAGGACACGTTTGGCCTTGCAAGAGTCGCAAGCGGGGGGCTTCACGCTCTTGTGAGTGGATGACATGCTCCTTGTATGAACCTGGCGCATTCCATGACCGACAAGGAGATGATTGGTAACGGCGGTCGCTGTAAAGTTTGGCCGCCGCGATCACGTGAGATTAGTCGTCCATCAGCACTTCAAGTCTTCAACCTTAGCGTGCACGCAGAACCACAACTCGATAGGCCATCACAGTGAAACTATCATTTCATTACTTCAAGTGGTGTTTAAATTATACTAGTAGGAGCATTGGATCGAGGTCTCGTTCCCTGTCCAATTAATTCTCTGGTTTTGGAAACGACGATTGATGCACTCACCCGAGGAAATATAGTCGCAATTTTTACTTCTTGGCTCAAGAGTGGGCCACTGACACCAGTGGAGGCGAATCCAGTCGCGCGTGGAGGCTGTAGTACAACATAATACTGTCGTCCGGGTCAAAAGGTATTGGTGAAGAGCCAAAATACCGACATCAAGAGTAAATTGAGCCAGAGCGGAGGTCGGCTTTAAAGTTTTCGGAACTGCAATCTCGCCTTCGAACACTCGTGTGTCCCGGCGCTGATAATTAGGTGCCGCAAGCGACCAAGTTGCTCGAGCGCATTCGTGGACGTCATTTGCTGCAAGGGGATAATGGCCACTGCTTGTGCGAAATGGTGCACAGGTCATCCTACGCTGTAGACAGATGGAAATGGCGGATGGAGTAGCGAGCAAATCCAGTGCTTGTTTATCGGCGCAATTATAAGTGAGAAGACAAGGTATAAACCCTCCGCGCGTGTAACAGAGCTAGCAAAGTTAGGAATGAGTAGACTGTCTGAGATTGGAAGCGTAGAAAATCTCAACTGGCTCAGCAAGAGCGAGCTGAAAGTCAAGTCAGTACTAAGAAAAAGTCCATGGAAGTCCTACCAAACACTGAAGTTGAATGGGGCGGGCGTTGAACACGATACCCTGAACAACTATTGGCATGCAGAGATACCAGCCGGCTGGATCAATTTCCGGACCGGGAATAGAAGAATTGCTTCGATAAGCAAGCTGGCGCAAACGCGAAGGTGGGTCTGGTCGAATCGCGGGAACATAAACGAACATTGTTTTGATTCTGACGAGATTGGGTTCAGAGATATTCGAGTCCTGGACATCAACTCACTCTGCGTCAACATCGCGAAACATGTTTTTGTAGACGATTCGCGCCATTATCGAGTAGTGCAAGGTCACCGGTGAACCACGTTCGAGAAATGTTTGCGGGAGGGAATATTTTCGCTGTACTTTTGGCTCTCCAGGGTCGTTGAGTAGAACCTCCTTCGGTAGTGGGATAGAAAACGGCCACTTGAACTCTCCTTGGATAAGCTCTGCTCCGTGGGCCCTTTCCCATAATGTTACCACGATATTTAAGAATCTGAGTTTGTCGGATTGGAGGTGCGGCGATCTGTTGACGTCGTTTGCGGGACCGCCTAGCCAAATCTCTCCCCGGACCTAATAATTCGGTGAGCGACCAGCAACACACTCATCCTGATAGCGAACCAAGACCACGATTCGGGTAACCTTCTGCCCCCAAGGAATATTCCCGGCGAGGGAGCCGCTCACAATGTTCCCCTCCAAGAAGACGGGGAGACTTTCTGGAGCAGTTGCGTTACTCGTGAGGCTGAGAGATGCACGAATCTTGGTCTTGCTGTCATTGAGCGTGAAGGTGTGTTGGGTAGATGTTATGGCTGCATTTGCGGAATCGTGACGTTGGTAAGCAGGCAACGATGTCGTCGAAGCCTGCGAGTAGTGACCTTCGGCGTCATATACTGGAGGGGCAGACATGCAAAGAGGACATCGGTCGAACCCGGCGTAAGGGAAGTTTCAAAACCATTTAAGCCCGGATGTTTGTTTGAAGAATCCTGTGTCGGCCCGTTGGAACTTCAATGTAGGCGCTGAATGTCAATTAACGAGTGCTTGATTCCCATCTTCTTCAAGTTGCTTCTTTCTTTGTTGGCCGTGTCATACTTCTTACCGGTTCCTTTTCCCGGATGGCAGCTGGACCGCTTCTGGACTTTTGAGCGCACGACTGCTGATGATGCGTGGGCCCGGGAAGGCGGTTGCGACAAATCTATATCTGCTACAAGTTTGGGTGTCTGTCAGTTCTTCATGTTCAATTATGCGTGGCGTCACTGAAGCCAACACTCAAGAACGTGTCAGTGCTTCTCTCGAGATCTGCACCCGCAATCAAAACACGATTCGGATTTACCTAGCGATGCCCGCATTTCCAAGTAGTGACCAGCGCTGCAGTTGCCGCATTCAGGTCTGCTCGGGTCTTCACCTGAACCGACTGGATGAGCAAAAGATAGCTAATCGTCACTCGCTGGCATCCCCACTTGAGTTTGCCCGAGTCGGTTGATTACCATTGACAAGGGCTCTCCCTGCGAAGTCGAAGTTAGTTTAAATTCGATGCTAAAACCAAACATGCACCTTCTCACATCTGCCGAACACACCCACCAGATATCAACAAATCCTATGATGAGGCATCTTAATCGTAGGCGATACTTGGTCACCCTCACTGGATAAGGATCTTCGAGCGCGAGCAGAACTGCGCAAACAACTTCAACTTGACGGCGAGTTCACTATGGTTTCCCGAGAAGATCGGAGCTGGTAATGCAGAACAAGATGTTGTTTATTCATAGTGTGAATGGTGTCTGGCTATTTTCACAGAGGCAGTATATGTGGGAGAGGACCAACGGGAACAATCCCGGTCGGGTTTATCTGGTAAAAATGGGTGAGCATCATTAATTACCTATAAGACTTCACCAACAAAGGGTTGCGCGCCATAATAGCCTCCCTTGATATGCTCAAAGGATGTGGATTCTTTGAACGCCGGGAAGCTCTTGGCCCAATAGAGCTTCCGAAGCCACCTGAAACGTCTCAATCTACGTTTGGAATCGGATAAGAGAAACCCACAAGTCGATAGCGGGATAACCCCCACGGATTGTGCGGATGTTGCACTTGAATTGGCCAACATATGCCGGGTCGAAGCGAACCTTCGGTCCGATGAGAATGTGGCATGTAGCGATCAAGAAAGACGCACGATGGTCACAAAGAGCCTGATATCTGCCTCGGTAAGGGTGTCGCCAACAAGAAAATCTCGCCCGCTGAGGATGACCTCGACCTTGTCCAGTGCTTCGAATAGCCGAATGACAGCAGTCTCATATGCAGCTTGGGACGAGGCAAACCCCCCCTTTGTAAACGCCATCTGACATATTTTGAGCCTCTTTAAGAGACGGAGAAAGTTTCAGCAACATACTATTGATATCCGTATAGACCCAGTCGTTGACCTCATCGATTTGTTGACGGAGAGATTCAGGATACAGATCAAGGGTGGCCTTCTCTGACGGAAGCAAGTCGTTGAACGCCGAATTGAAGATGCGAATGATTTCGGACGATTCGTTGTTGACGATCGTATTCAGCTTCTTATCCCATAGGACTGGGACGGTGAAGCGGGAAGAGAAGTTGGGATCAGCACGCAAGTAGATGTCCTTGATATAGTTGGCATTGAAGAGCGGGTCAACCTCAGCACCAGGAAATGGGTCTATGTTCGCAAATGGCCAGCCGTTTTTTCCCAGATGAGGAGAAACGACAGTAACAGCTGAATGGTGGTTAGAGGAGGCTCATGAAATAGAAAGAGACAAACAGATGATAGTTTCTAAACCCTTGAGTTTACGAGCGATCAAGGTGCGAGTCGCCCAAGCTGCGGAAGTCAGATGCGGGTAAGAGACAAAGATAGGCGGCGTACGACAAGCATACGACACGTATAGGTGATATCGACCCTCTTCTGGCTCAAACGTTCCCCCCTTCTGGATAAAATTGCGAAAGGTCGAGTTAACGCGCTTGAAGCTGCCGTCTGCTTCGCGCTGCAGCTTGGTTAGATCAGTGAGATGCGACGTTTCTTGGGCGGCCATGGTTGGGAAAGGGCCAATCGTTGGCGTTCGTCATTTTAACTGCTGGTGGTTGGATTTCAACATTACTCAAAGGCGCATCACATTAGTCAGATGGGTAATCCGGCTGACGACTGCACCTATTACGCTACCTTGCCTGCTTTAGACGCCATTGGTGACGCCAACCAGCGTTGCAGTTGGTGTTATTCACAGCTGGAAATGCCCAGCAAGACCACGATGAATATAGACCAGCCGGCACCTGCCGATCGAGTGATCATGCGACCTCACCAGAGTTTCCACACTCATGCACCAGCATGGCTGAATCCTCCAGTTCCCCCTCTTCCCGAAACACAAGTCCTTGCAGCGAACCGGAAGGCTTCTCGCTTTCCGCCTCTCCACCACTTATACTGGCGTTCCTCGCTGTCGGCATTTTCGGTTTCGCCATGGCCTCTTTCTTTCTCTGGAAACGCTGGACTGAGCGGCGCAATGTGCCAACAACAACGAACTTGGAGGACATCCGTCCAGTAGAGCCACCAAAAATATGGGACCTTTGGTGCTCATTCGACACCCAAACGAAGGAGTGGGCCTCTATCCAGGTATGCTGCCCAGATTCCGACGCGTATCCAGCATTTAACACTTTCCAGCCCCTTGCCGCCACCATTTGGGACCGAACCCCGTCCCCGTCTTCCGCCTCTTCTGCCCGTGTACGCGAAGAACAAGCCTCTGTGTCAACTGGGATGGTCGAAACTCTGCGTCACCGATTCCGTCGCCCTCAGCAATCAACAACACTGGCATCGGAGGAGCCTCCAAAGATTCTAACTGAATCTTCTTCAAATTTTCGTCTCCAAATAGCCGTGGCTATTGTCATGCCCGAACTGGACTCGTTGTCCACCAAAGCGGACAAACTCTCGGGGGTCGAGTATGCGATCGGCTTGTTCGAAACTCCATGGCACAAGTAGTCTTATCCTCCCTTGCAAGTCGATGTATCTGGGCCGAGAGTGCGACAAGAGTACTTGGCAAACGCATGGGCATGGCCTGTTTTTCTGCTCTCTTTTTCGTTGAGCTCGACGAACAAGGTGTGCATTCAATCAACTATTAGCTTCATAGGTTAAGCTCTTTTTTTTACTACAACTTTAGGGTGCCCACAACGATTTGTTGGATTTGTCTCTCATACGCTGAATAGTTCATTTCACTGTTGGTGGTCCACTCCAGCTTCTTTTCGGCGAGATTCCCATGCTTCAACCATCTGTGGAACATCTTGTATAAGCTCGCTGCGAGGCTCCCAAGTTCGCTCCGATTTGGGGTACCCCATCCAATGGACCCTATAATACATTTCGTTGTCGCCCAATTTCCCGCCCAATCTCTCGCCAAGAATGCTCTCTACGACATATATTTTGTGGACCGAAATTTTCTCTGCCCTGATATGGGAGCGGCGACGGGCAGGGTGAGACCATGCTTTTGGTAGCACAACCTTGGCAGGGAGTGATGCGGATGTGGGCACAAACGTTGACTTGAGTTGGGCCTTGCCATTCTTGATACCGGGGTGCTTCTTGCGTGCATATTTGTCGACCTCGCAAACGGCATGTTCTAGGTCGGGGAGCTCCAGCTTCAACACCGCTCCCTTGTCATTACGCAAAAACGAAAACGTGATGCCCAAGCGATCGAATTGAGCTTCTTGGTTTGCGACCATCCAGCGGAGAATGTCGGTTTCGATGTCTGGGACGACTTTCTTCGCCTCCTTCAAGCTGTTGCCAAACATCTTCGCGAGGCCAGAGGAGCAACCCAATCCTGGAATGACAAAGTCGTTGGCAGAAAAGTTGATGAGGCTCGAATAGGACAGTGCGATGAGGATTTGGAACGAGATGAACGCGGCACAGCCAGGATAAGCTGCAATCGCCTCGTAAACATCGGCGGCATATTCGGCGTAGCGGAGAACTTCAGGGAGGTCATCCATAAAGTGTTTGAGCAGATTCAAATGCCTGCGATGACCGGATGCGGAGTTGTTTTTGGTATGGTCAAGTGCATTGGGGGCAATTTTCAGGTATGCATGAGTGAAGATTGCAGTTCCGCCATTACTAGCTTTGCTGAGGACGCTATCGTAGCGGTCGATGTCGAAGTCCTTGTAAGTTAGATTCCCCAGCTCTTTCTGCAGTAACCTCCATGTTTCAATACGGTTGAATGACTGGAAGAGGAGGATTCGGAAAAGGATTTCGTCGCGCGCTTGAGACCCCTTTTCGATGACTTCGGTGATGAGGAACTGGGAAGTTTTGTCCATTACACGATATGACTGGCAGAACTTGTATTCCTGAAGAATGCGATCGTCTGTCCACCTAAGATGCCGACTATATTAGCGCGCTTCGACAGATAGCGTTGACATCAAGACGTACGGTGCCGGCAGTCCCTGCCTCCGCTCGTCATCCAACGCTTTCCTCTCCGCTAACCATTTCCAAAGGGTGTCGAAAACGATCGTAGGCTTGAGTCTCTGGCCGCTTATATCAATGTGGTCCAGTTTCGTTGTTCGCGTAGACGGCGGTTCTGGGGTAGAAGCCGCGCTGCTGAGAGGGCTGTCCGCGGACCACGCATCTGAGGTGCACTGGCGCTTGGTTTGACGCGTCGGGGTCAGAGTTGGCGGCGGAGTGGCGCGTTTTCCAAGGCGGGTCGCAGCTGCCATTGCCAGAAGGTCGAACAAAGAGAAAAGTCAGAAGGACAGCCCGGGGGGATGTGCGCACAGAATGTTAGCAGGGGGACAGGGTGCCGGTATAGCCCTAGCACACAAATAATTGTTGCGGTAGAGGCAAAGGGAATGAAAGGACGACGAATTTCCCTTAAATTGGTTCTCACACTTTTGATGGGTCGCTTATTTTCCCCTTGGGAACTAGCCGAAGTGTCAAAGTAGTTTGAACCTGAACCACCACGTCTACCTTACCTCCAAAACTGCGACGATGTTCAACCCACATCACTTGAACCGTGTCAAAGATGGGATTCTCACCCTTTGTCGCATCGATGAATAGCGACGATGTTGATGACTGAACGACACAACAATTCATCGCAAGAAACAAGCCAAATCAGCGATGCATTTCATTGTAGTACAGGCTTCTTTACACACACAAATAGCTGCATCAGTGCAATGCAATGCTCAATTCTTGGCCCTGCAAAGAAAAATCCTTTTGTAAAATGTTAATACCAATGGGAGTTCAAGAGCCACTATAGCTTGAACATAATATAACATATGATTTGATTTGCAGTAGCATATCTCTCTGTTATACCATGTGTTCAGTTGTAAGTCCAAGGTGTGCACCTATTTGGAAATAGAACTCTACATGAGAACCAAGGGTTTGAAAAAAACTTTGTCATGACTTGCCTGTCGAAATCGCGATCATGTGCTGTGTCAAGCTTGCCTTTCTCCATCATGGCGGACGAAGACATGTCGGATTACCCGACCATGTTCGACCCTGCAAGCCTCGTACGCAAGGGCTTTTGCCCTGTGCATTCCGGGCTCTCCTTACTGCACACCCACTCGCTTTATTATGAACAACATGGCACAGGGCGCCAGGTCGACTTAATATGCCTCGACTTCGGACCCCAAAGCTGACATTGACCAAGCGCGTTGTACTTATTAGCGGGCTCAACACCAACTCCTTCGCTTGGGAATTTCAGGTCCGCGAACTGGCGCAGAAATATTCGGTCCTCGTGTTTGACAATCGTGGAGTGGGTTACTCTGGCTATCCTGCTGGTCGATATACGTGCGAGATATGCTCCTTCCTCTATATGTCTTCTCATGTCCGCGTAGAACCTCAGGGATGGCGCAAGATATTGTCACTCTCCTCGACCATATCGGGTGGAAGTCGCCACGAGAGATTCATGTCGTGGGTACAAGTCTAGGCGGAATGATCGCTCAAGGTTCCCCTCTCTCCTCTCGCTATAAGTATACTGTTGATGTCTTAAAATCAAAAGAACTCGCGTCTAGTATTCCAGAACGAATTGCATCTTTGACACTTGCTGTCACTACACCGGGCGGACGACCATGGCAAAATTTACCCCCCGTGTGTTGAATTGACACTTCTTGCTTCGCATTCTAATGCTTGGCTCAGTGGGAGGGCGTGAAATGTCTCACCCGGTGAGTTTACTGTTTTACTCTCACTGCTGGCTCACGTTTGTGTAGACTGCTCTTCATTGCAGAGCCTGAGAAAAAGGCCCCGACTGTCATGAAGATGCTTTATACCCCATCCTGGCTGGAGGCGTCGTCCCTGATAGATCCAGGTCGGACCAATCGTCAAGTACAAACGGAGGTAGGTCAAGATGAAAGAGCTATCTTTTCTTTTTAACTCAACTTGGAACATCCAGACATATCTTCGACGTGTTGTCTTTGGACCTAAACAACAAGTTATCGGCCACATCTCTCAGCTCGGCGCGGGCCTCACCCACCACGTTAGCGAGACACGTCTCGCTCGCATTGCGGGCACGATACCCAAGGTCGTTATTCTGTGTGGCGACCAGGACCATCTCATGGATTTGCAACACTCGAGAGACCTTAAAGCAGCAATGCCGGACGCTGAGTTCGTACAGTGGGACAACACCGGCCACGGAATCCATTCGCAGCGACCTATAGAGTTTAGAGATTTGTTGATGAGGGTGTTTGAAGAAGCTGAGCAGGATCGGAAATGAAAACCGATAAGCTGTTTCTGTCAAGATTCAGAGTGTAGCATGACTCTAGGAGTAGACTTGAACAATATGTCCACAGCGAGTTGCTACCCATGTCCGAGTATCCGTTCCCGTCGCGCAATGCGGGCTGACCAATGAGAGCGATGTAAAAAGTACTTCGGTGCGATCGTGCCGCTGCCACCGGAGCGCGTGACCGCGAGCTATCTTTCTTGCTGCCCACTAGCAAGTATTATTTAACCGGGGTGTGTTTCTCAGAGAACGCAACCCTTCTTCCAACCTATGCCGTTCACAGACTGTAGCTACTCCACGCTTCTCGCTACTGCGGTCGCTTTGCCTGCCGCCGTTGTTGTAGGCGTCCATCTCATTCTCTATCTCCTCGACCCATATGGCATACGACGCTACCCAGGACCACTACTTGCAAGATTTTCTGATGCCTGGCTGGGCTATGTCTCGCAACAAGGCCACAGGTCAGAGGTTATCCATGAAATGCATCTCAAGTATGGTGAGTGGAAGAGGCTTGACTGTCCCTTGCGCAACTTGCTGACTGAGTGAAGGTCCATTCGTTCGCATTTCACCCTCAGAGGTCTCGGTAGCGGACCCCGATGCGCTTGCCGTTGTCTATGCCCACGGAAACGGCGCTTTGAAGTCAACCTTCTACGACGCATTTGTTTCTATCGAACGCGGCCTCTTCAACACACGCGACCGCAAACAACATGGCCGGAAACGCAAGATTGTGTCCCACATCTTCTCTCAGAAAAGCGTGGTCGAATTTGAGCCACATATCCGACTATACGTGGACAGTCTGCTCTCGCAATGGGATCGTTTATATGACAGCGCATTGAAGGGAGGGTCTGGAGCCGAGGGGGAAAGCGGTTGGACTGGGAGGAATGGCCGTCTCTGGCTTGACTGTCTTCCATGTGAGCTTCTCATGCTTACCTTCTAATTTCCACTGAATCCTTCAAGGGGCCAACTATCTCGCGTTCGACATCATCGGAGACCTCGCATTTGGTGCGCCGTTTGGCATGATTGAAGCCGCCCGTGATGCTGCGCCCGTTCCAAGGGGCGGGCCAAATGACGTTACCTTCGACTCCAAAGACGAAACTGCCGTGATGCATATCCCCGCTGTCGCTGTGCTGAACGGTCGCGGCGAGTATTCAATGTCTATGGGTGTTTTGCCAGCATGGGTCAGACCAATCATGCGCAAATTCCCCTGGTACAACAAGGGACTGCAAGATGTCAAAAAGCTGGCCGGGATTGCTATCGTCGCTGTCGCCAAGCGACTTGATGGTGGGCCTACAGACCGTGTGGATTTGTTGAGCAAGCTGCAGCAGGGTAAGGACGACAACGGTGACCTGATGGGTCGTCCAGAGTTGACCGCTGAAGCTCTGACGCTGCTGATCGCTGGAAGTGATACAACCTCCAAGTCAGTGGCGTATTTATTCTTCATCCTCGTATTCTGACCGTTTTTTCGTAGTTCGACTTGTGCCATTATCTATTACCTCGCTGCAAACCCTGCTGTTCAGGATAAGCTCCACAAAGAACTCGACGAGCAGCTTGGCACCGAAGATGAGCGTGTTGCAACCAGCTTACAGGTCAAACGATTACCATATCTTGACGCATGCATCAACGAAGCTCTTCGTCTGCATTCTACCAGTGCGCTAGGACTTCCTCGCGTTGTTCCCGAAGGTTTGTAGGATCAGAGCCGAAGATGAATTCTGACATAAGCAACTACAGAGGGTCTGACACTCAATGAACACACGTTTGTCCCAGGAGCGGTGCTCTCTGTCCCCAGCTACACCATTCATCGTGATCCAGCGGTATGGGGTTTGGATTTCGAAGCATATCGCCCTGAACGGTGGTTCGAAGAGGACAAGAAGGACCTCATGGCAAAAACGTTCAATCCTTTCTCTGTCGGTCCAAGGGCATGTGTAGGACGTAATTTGGCGTCTCTGGAACTGCAGATAATTGTCGCCTCGATCCTACGCAGGTTCCACTTTGTGTTGGAATTCCCAGGAGAGGAGGTAAGGATGCACTTGGACTTTCCTTTTTTTCTAACTGTTTCCCAGTTGGAAACACGCGAAGGCTTTTTGCGGAAGCCGTTGCGTTGTCATGTTGGAATCAAGCGTCGAGATACGTTGTGATAAAGTGTCTAATGTACAAAGTTGCGGGTAATATGTGTAACTGTAACTTGAATGTATAAGGCCTGAAAAGCCTCAATGTTTTGTAACACCCACGAGTTCCCTTGGAAAGGGGTCTAGGTTATGCAGTCTTCGACCTATTCGCAAAGAGAGCGAATGGACATCGCTGGCTCAGTCCGTCGCCTCTTGGCAGCTAGTCGAAGTGGAAGTGGATCACTTGCTCGTTTCGAACGGAGTGGAGGACCATATATAAGCCGGGGACTGTCCGATGTCGGCCCTGCACTGCTGCCTGGAGACGGTGTCTCTGCCGGGTCGGGGGTAGTATCGACCAAATTTGACTCTGACCATCGATCCGAGGGATCAATAAGAGGTTCGTCTTCAAAGGAAGAGCTGCAGCTGAGGCGTGGGGTCGCCGGAAATTCCGGGATGGGAGCATCGTCAATGAGAGTGCGACCACCAAGCTCGAGGTCAATTGCGTTCAATTGAGGGGAGGTCAAGAAACCGAGTTCTGATCGTGGGGTCAGCGTTGGATGCGGGTTTGATAGCATCCGCAGGCAGTCTTGACGCAACGTTTCCAAATCCGGGAGTCTCTCTGCTGGCGGCGGAGAGCCGACAGGGCTGGAGTCTTGTGAAGAGCTGGGGCTCATTTGCGGCAGGGAGGGAAGATTGTGTGACAAGCCAACACGATGGACTTCAAGGTCGTGAGTGGACACGAATACCTCAACTACAGGGTCGTCTGTCGGGATGGGGACGTAGTGGTTGGCGGTGAGGCACGAGACGGGCAGATACAGACTTTGAAGACGGGACTTCTTCTGTCGTCGCCTTCCGGTGGATGCAAACAGAGTACTAATTGGCGGAAGTGGAGTTAACTCTGTGGTAATTTTGAGCATCGATAATCAACAGAGAGAAATCCTAATGACCTGGTCTGGGCGAAGAGGTTGAAGCACTGTCTGAGTCCATATGAGGCTCCTCATCTAGCATGAAACAAGACTAAGTATCCATGTACGATGAGATAAAGTGACGAACCATTGCCCACAAGACGGCGCTTGATTTTGTCCAAAGACGGCAAGAGCGGCCAAGGCTGGAAAGACCGCCTGAATCTCGAACTGAATGTCTCGTCCCAGTCCGATGAGCCGTATGAGCGAATTGTCGCGCCGATTGAGTCACCGACTAGCCGATGGACAATGTGTGTCATGGTTGGCCGCTCAGTAGGATCCTTCACCCATGCTTCCTGGAGCAAAAGCCAAAGAGGGTGTTCTTCCGCCATGTCCTGGGGTTTGGTAGGACGAAGCCCCCCCAAGACCTGGATACCAACCCAGATGTCTTGATTAATCTCATGGAACGGGCGTAGTTGACTCCATATCTGAAAATGGTATCAAGAAAACCAGGAACAACTAGCGAGAAAAACTACTAGTACCTCATAACAGACGCACGCAAAAGCATACACGTCTGAAGGATAATGGCTGACATTGTCGGTGTTGATCAGCTCAGGAGCCTGATAGCGGGGCGTTCCTCCCCGAACACTCGCGGTTGAATGCGGGAATTTGAGCGTCATCGCATCAGTGATGGATGACAGTCCAAAGTCCGCCACGCAAGCACGATGAGATGGTGTTACCAAGATGTTCATCTGAACCTAATTAGATACTTGGGAAGATAGGTGACAGAAACAAACCGCTTTTAGATCTCCATGGACCACGTTATTTTCGTGCAGGTACTCAATGCCGAGAGCCACATCAAGCATCTGTGCTATGATTAGCTTTGTGGGAAGGGGAATTGAATTCTGTACCAAAGACACTCGGTCGGTATCCGGCGGTGCAGTTTTCAGATACTCCAAAACATGCCCGTCGGCCATCCAAGGAGAAACTAAGCACAACCGGCTGTCTAGATAGTACAAGCCAAAGAACGGCAGGAGGTTTGGATGGGAGAGCTGTCTCCAGATGAGTGCCTCGCGACCAAAGGTTTGCAGAATGTCCCGAATGTCATCATCGCGGAATAACCGCATGATCTTGACGGAGACACTTTGTCCTCGAATAAGACCCTTCCAAATGTCCGCGAATCCACCAGCGGCAACTTGCTTCCCAATCTTTTGGAGACCTGACAGCGATAAACAAGTCGGAAGGCGGCCTGAAGCGCGAGAAATTCGAAGCAGTGCTTTGGACAAAACAGGTCGCTCCGTCGAGTCCGGAAACAGATCAAGCAGCTATTACCAGCCGATGAGCAATACTCAAGCTGATGAAAGAGCACGCACTTCTTGGAGTAGGTCAAGCAATTGCTGGGATTGGTCCTCCGAACTTGTAAGAAAGACTTGGTAGGTATCCGGGGTATGAAGCAGGTCGAGCATATGATCGTGAAGGGCCTCAATGTCTTCGCATAACTTGTCGAAAACATCCTGGACGATCGCAGTATCCCGATGCTAACCGCCATCAGATGCATTAAAAAGTCACAAAAACACGTACTGCCTCCTTGAGGACGTCGAATAACGTATCGACGACCGAGGCGTATGTTGCTAGGCTTGCAACGATGTCTCTGTCTGACCACACTTGGATCTCCCTTGACAGTTCGTGGAATTTTCTGGTCCATTTGTTAGCGCAGGCAAATAGCGAGACGCAACACATACGGAGATGAAGGATCAAGGAGGGCGAGCGTGAGTAGAATGAGTTTCTGTACTCCAATTTAGTGAAGGAACAGCTTGGTGAAGAGAACAAACCTTCGGAAGATTTGTTGGACTGAGCGAAGTCGGGTCAAACATTTGTAAAGAGCTCAGAGGAGTCGAAACTTCTGGCGGCATCGCCCGCGATGGGGGAGAGGGTCGGAGAGGAATAGAGTGGGATGGGAAGGAAAAGAAAACCCGAGTTTTGATCATCTTCATAAATTAAGAATCTATCTCGCTTCGCGTCAACGTCAGTTTAGTGTGTCATGGGCACTGCATCCATCCATCTGAAGCTAGGCTGTGGGCTCGTGAGACTGGGGACACAACTCAAGCCGAAGTACCGCACGCTAAAAATCCTTTGAAAATTTTGAAGCCACCCGAAAACTCGGCAGAGATTCAGTGATATAGTCAGGTCTTGCAATATCAGCGGCAGCATGCTGAGTGGCAACTGTCTTCCAGCGCAATCCCCAACAGTCGTTCAAAGCGATAACTTCAACCAATCGTAGGATTCCGAAGCTGGAGTAGCAGCATGACCTATATGCCGACTGGTGACGGCTATGCAGCGGTTGTTGGATACGCGACAGTACTGCTTATGACTCTCGTTTATCTTGATGTAGATAACTTGTAGTTCCAATAACTTGTGGCCGCGGTCGTTAGTTGATTGTGGTTGGTCGTTCGAAACAAGAGAAAGTTTGCCATCAAACGTCGGCTTACTCGTGTTTGGTCAGCTTTATCGATTTTACCCTCACGTCGTTCCGCCGTCGCCCCTGCCCGCCTCTTTCCTTGCTCTCCCAACTCCCAAAAACCCACCTGTGGACGTCTTAGGACTGCACGCGGCCGGAAATCCCCGTTAATTTCCACCCCAAATCGCCTGCTCGAGTAACGACTCTCTCGCCCTCCCTCTTCACGAACCTCCGCTATTGGACTTCAATATGGCCGACGTCGTTGCTGAAATAGATTTGGACTCAGTGATAGACCGGCTGCTAGGCTCGTGATTTTTTTTCGCTTTATTCCAAGCTTGCTGACAGTTCAGCAGAGGGTGAGTGCGCTGGCATTCGTTTTCACCGTTGGGCGGGTATGAGTGGACAGGCTTGGGGGTATTGGAGCAGCCCTTCCATGCACATATGTGTTTGGTCGAGTCATTTTGGGGACACATCTGTCCGCTGTTGTCGTCTTTGATGCCCATACTGTCTCGCCCGAAAAGCCCCAGTCCAGTACCCGGATTCCCTAACCCCTCCTTTTCAGTGCGCGGAAACCGTCCGGGAAAACCCGTCCAGCTGCAAGAATACGAAATCAAATACCTTTGCACCAAGGCACGAGAAATCTTCATAAATCAGCCCATTCTGCTGGAGTTGGAGGCCCCAATTAAGATTTGCGGTGACATTCATGGTGCGTCAGGCTAGGCTTGTGCATTACGAAGCCCTCATTTTTATCCAGGCCAATATTACGACCTCCTGCGCTTGTTCGAATATGGCGGCTTCCCTCCTGAAGCCAACTACCTATGTACGCTCTCACTCTCTCTCTCATTGGCCATACTCACTCGTCTGTAGTCCTCGGCGACTATGTTGACCGAGGGAAGCAAAGCTTGGAGACAATATGTCTCCTGTTAGCCTACAAGATCAAATACCCCGAAAACTTCTTCATACTTCGCGGAAACCATGAATGCGCAAGTATCAACAGAATATACGGGTTCTACGATGAATGTACGTGGCCAAATTTTTTGGTCCTTTTTTTTCGCTCACACGATAGTGTAGGCAAGCGCCGCTACAATATCAAATTGTGGAAGACATTCACCGACTGTTTCAATTGCTTGCCTATTGCCGCGATTATTGACGAGAAGATTTTCACGATGCATGGTGGATTGAGTCCGGACCTACAGTCGATGGAGCAGATAAGACGAGTGATGCGGCCAACGGATGTGCCTGACACCGGTCCGTTGCTGCTACCTTTAGTAGCTCCATTCTGAACAGATTCAGGTCTGCTCTGCGACCTCCTTTGGTCCGACCCCGACAAAGACATAACTGGATGGTCAGAGAATGACAGAGGCGTCTCCTTCACTTTCGGACCGGACGTAGTTTCGCGGTTCCTGCAAAAACATGACATGGACCTAATCTGCCGAGCACATCAGGTGCGACAACCACTTCAATACTTTCTCTGCAACTAATTTGGACTAGGTCGTCGAGGATGGATACGAATTCTTCGCGCGACGCCATCTGGTTACATTGTTCTCAGCGCCGAACTATTGTGGGGAGTTTGACAACGCGGGTGCTATGATGAGTGTTGACGAGACACTATTGTGCTCCTTCCAAGTGCGTGAAATGAGTCATTGGTTCTTCTTTCCCTTATCCGCATCAAGATTTTGAAGCCAGCTGAGAAAAAAGCGAAGTATCCATACGGCGGAATAAATGTTGGGCGGCCCGTGACACCTCCGCGCAAGCAGAAGAAGAAAGACAACCAGTAAAGGATGTTGGGGCTTTCCCGTTGGCGTCTTTGCACCGTTTACTCGGGCGAAAGTCAAGGCCTTCCCATCATCTCATACACGTCGCCTCGCCTCTTGCTGGCTTTTGTCGGTCCACAGTCTGGTTTCTTATTCTTCCTCGTCCCTCGTTACGCCGTTTCAATCCAATTTATTTTTTTTCTCTCATGTTGGCCCGTGCTTGGCCGGTCGGTGGTTGTACAAGGAACATGGTCACACCTTTTCCTTGCCTCGTCGTGGCTGCGCTTTTTATCTCGCTATTCCCCTCTTGTACGATCTATCCCCTAACGCAAAGACTGCCCCACACCATGTAATACTAGACAAAATACGCACCTTTCGATACCAGTTATAGCTACATCCATCGAGCCAGGCACACTTACAGCGTTCATTTAATATTCCTTTCTTCCTTTTGTTGATACTGTACGAGTATGCTTCTTTTCTGTTTCTCGTGAATCTCGTCCTAACTCCTAAGTTAGTCGGCTTGCCCACGTAATATTCACTGCCTGTGCGTCAGCCCGCAAGAATTTGAACCTACATGTACATCCTCTTTACAGCTGTTGGCAAAATTATAGGCCACCCAAGCTTGAGATGTCACTGGTGACCACCATACATTCTCCACACTCGGCTGCTTGCCAGCAAATGGATTTGTGGAGCGCATAGCCAGATTGGGGCAAATCACCCTGTAAGATCCTGTGGAAGGGATTCGTGTTCGATCACCCCGGGAAAGCTGGTGGCATATAATTCCAATGTCGGGAGGCACTGCCAACATACAACTGGCTTGTGAAACTAAGGCTTTGCGATTCACAGCGTCCCTCAGGTGCTACTTCTCCAATCCTCTCGGCTTGCACCTCGGCCGCATCCTCCCAGACGGACTGTGGACCAGAAACTTAACGCCGACGACATACCCCGCCGCCAGCGAAGAATGACACACTTCTCTGCTCCTCTCGACTGCATGACAACGATGCGTAGCCATAGTCAGAGGAGATGTTTTGACCCTTTCCAAGTTCCCTTTGCACGGCCTGGCTGGCAGGTGAACGAACACGAGGGGTTGGACGGAATTTCGTGTTGGAACGGGGAATACCAAATCGTGAGCCAAAGTAGTTTTAAATAATACACACGGAGGCGCGACTGTTGAGGCAGCCGCAATGAGCAGCGTGTTGAACTGTTGGCCATGATAATCCAGCACTTTCTGCCCAAACTGATGTCCAGCAATTCTTCATTCGCTCAAAGGCCTTGCCACATCGGTCATCTGTATGTCCACATTGGTCTTGACTCGTTCACCGAAGGGCGGTGGCACAGCCAACAGTCGTCCCACATCGATGATTCGATCATGCCCGTCTTCAAGTTCAGGTCGAAGATGAATTTGGTGGATTAATTCTGGAGCAGCGATGGCCAGCGTCAGACACTGAGTTAGTGACTCTCTGTGGGAGGTGTGACGGTCCATAGAGGTACAAAGTGTATTATTCCATTGTGGATCTCTCTTCCTCGTCTTGAAGTCTGTTTATCTGCGCTGCCACAGTCATAAATCTAGCCACTTTAAAGCAGTCAATCATTTCAGGATGAAGGACGCATACTTTGCGGCATCGATGCCAGCAAAATCCCGCATCGCATGGAGATCAAGCTGCACCTCTTGGCACAAATCGGCCGTTTGCGCCATGGTTTTGGACATCCTCTGGAGCGCGCTGATATATAATGGATTGGCTGGCGTGATGGAATAGAGACGCGTCTGACCTGGCAAGCTCCGCGTACTTGCGCTCCTTCTTTTGAGTTGCGCTTGTTGTGGTCGGTGGAAAGGTGCTCATCGCGTGACGTGGTCACGTGCTCGCCGTCACAGCACAGTATCGCGATTTGGTCCGATGATAAATAACTTATGAGCCGTCTACCAGCTGAACTGGAGTATCTGATATTCTCTTCCCTCGCGCATGCAGACAAGCGACTAGTTCCAACTCTAGCTCGTGTCGCGCAGCGCGTGCAACGATGGCAAGTTAAAAATAGCCCTATGAACCACAGTTGAAGTACATGTTGCAGGACGGAACCAATTCTCTACCACACTCTGATATTCAAGTTGGCTGTCGGTAACATTATGGATAAAGAGCACATCTGGGACCTGAAATCATTCGACTACATACTCCAGCACAAGCCCGCTGGCTTTCTCAATGCCACAGTCCGCAATGTCCTGCTCATCTCCTTCCAAGCGGCGGACATCAATCGCGCGCTGTCGACATTCTCTGGGACCCAAAACCTCCTCCTCTGGCCGTCACCCTTCCTTTTGTTTGACGACGAAATCATCGGTGGGCCGGTGTATCCATCGCTGCATCTTCTTCAGACCGGAAGTCTACAGCGCCTTTACTGCGACTTTGCCACTCTTTCTGGCTCGCGGTCGGCCGTATCGTCGCTCAGCCACCCCGCATTCGCCCAACTGTCCCACTTGTCGCTTTTTGGAACCGCGTCGGATGCTGGATTCTCGTCAACCCTGATCGAGGAGCGCTGGAAGAGGCTGGCGCTCCTCCCGAGCCTCACCCATCTCGCATTAGAGAGTTTGCCGACAGTTAAAACCTGGCAGCTTATCTTCAGTTCATGTCTTGGGTTGCGCGCCTTTGCTGTGCTTTATACAAGGTTGACGAGAAAGTTCTCAGTAGAAGAATTGGGCATCGTCAAGGTAGAACAGAGGTTTGTCATGGTACTGTTAGGACAGGGCAGTTATATTTCCGACTGGCTGAGAGGCTCCAAGTATAAGGAAGATTACTGGGCTCAAGTCGATGCCCATATTGCTGCAAGGATCTCAGGCGCTATCGACTCTGTGTACCTTGCGACTTAGAGCACCAACCTGTTCCAGAAATGGTAGTCAATAGTATTGAGTGGTGGTAGCTAAGTAAATATTAGATACTTTTGAAACGTCTACGGGATCATATATCGACAAATTTCTGGACGTTGCTCAGCCATCGAACATACTCCTACAAAATGCGTCAGTTGTTAGGACGAGGAAACAAAACTGAAGCTGACCTTCTGTTCCTTATGATGAGCGTAGTCGGGAATGAACAGTGCAAGGGATTCGCCGATATCGCGTTCGGCAAGGTATTTCTCGAACTCCTCTTGGAGAGTAACGTCAAGGGTGCTGAACTGCGCAGTCGTCAGTTAAAAGCATCCTTCAAATTTTCAAAACGGCACCTCAGGCCCCAGGTACAGCCCACGACGCTTCCAATCAGCATCGACACTGGTGTCTTGGCCCAGCTTCGTGTCGGGGTAGAACGTAACGTTCTCGACGAGGAACTGGCCGTTCTGTGCGGTCATGTCTACCTCAAGCGCTCCACTGGTAGGCGACTGAAAGTTTCTTGAGTGCAAAAGCCAGACGGGGGGACGAACAAACGAACTTTGGTGATAGTGAGAACAGCACGCATGATATCCTGTTGCTGCTCCTCCTCCTCCGGACGTTCCTCCCCTGCCTCCTCGTCAAACTCATTTGGTTCCTGATTTTGCAGGTCAGCAACAGAGAATACGAGCCGAATGCTGCCATGTTTGTCAAACTTGTGTGATTGCGAAGTGAAGACTAAGTCTGACCTCTCGTTGCCAAACTGTCGGGTCAGCACAATTTCATTGTCGCCAGGCGTGTCTTTGATCTGTTAGGAGCTTTAGAAAACAGAATGGAAGAGGTTTGGACGTTTCCGACCTGCCATATACCCTGCGACGCGAAGTCGCGCACGAATTCTGGCTCCTGCCCTTCTTCGGCCTCTTTCTCGTACTTCAGTTCCTCTGAGAGCTTTTGTGAAAGGGAGATATCCGCTGGAATACAAGTCAAGAAAGGTCTATACGTTTTTAGAAAACAAACAGGATCCAGCTTTGAGAGCGCGACTGGTGGCTGAAAATGAGCGAGTCGCCTGGAGCGCGGTGCGCGGAAGAAGGGGCGCGACAGCCAGCTGCCTTAACGAAAGACGGGCAGAAGTTGAGGCGAGCTGGCGGAGAGAACGACGTGCGGAGAACATCTTGGGAGTCGGAAGGAAAAAAGGCTGGATCACGTGGAACTCCGAGATGCCCAAAGTTGTTGCTTGGTAGCCTGAGTGTTGCCGTTTTACAACTTGATTCCGACACACTCATTATTGTCAAGAGCGCGAGTGACTTCGTTGGCCATGGCTCAGTTGTGGCTTAGAACCAGGAACTCACATTTGCTATGGAGACTTGTCGACTGCGGAAAGCTGATGAAACCGATATTACCCTTGGATTACCCTCGGCTTTCTTTCCATTTTCATCCTTGACTTAGCGCTCACCACTTCGATTCCGCACTCTTTTACATCTCCGGTGGTGCCTTTAACACTCTATGCAACCCCCTCGCTCTTTCTCATGAACTCGCTACGCTCTTCCAAACGCAGAATATACCTAGCTGTCCTGATTGTTAACGCGTCTGCCGCGTTGATATTCCTTCACGCCTGGTACCGCGTTGATCCCGCCACCCCTTCCCCCTTCCAATATGCACAAGCTCTTGAGCGCTCGTCGTCGGTGGCCAACGCCAGCTCTCAATGGGCCCCTCTGGCTCTATCGAGTTGTTCATTTGCTATGCCGGAGCACTATGCGCCCTGTCTTGCCAAGAAAATGTCGCATGTCATCCACTCAGAGGAGCTTTTGTACCCTGACTTCGAGCTGCGCCAGCCTTATTTTGCGACAGACAGCCAGCGCGATGTGTGGCAGAAATTCGCCCAAAATGATCCTGAATACCGCGATCGGGCCCATCTTGTCGAAGGCTGGGTCAGATACAGTGGGCAGTCGGGACAAAATTATGTGCGTTCTCAGCTCTTCCAAGTCGATTTCGGCTCAAGATTCTGTGCTCAGGTTTTTCACGACGTACAATATACCCGTAGTTTCGGCCCGGACATATGGTCAGACAGAGCATGCATGTCCAAAGGTGTCAGCACGACATCCATTGAGCCGCTCGCTGCAGACAAGATGGCCAAAGCATTCCCAAATGCCCTTATTGCGCTTTCTCCCGACGCCAACTCGTTCCAACACTTTCTGGACCGTGTAACGCACATCGTAGTCCAAGGTTCCCATCTCTACCAAGAAATGCGGGGAAACGTGGCCGTCCTAACCGGTCAAGTTGGCTCCAAAACAGTCCAGGAGCTATGGAAGCGTATGGGATTTCCTGAAAATCATGTCGTCCATCAACACAAGTCGATTGCTGCCAGGCGGCTCATCTTCTCATGCCGAGCAGTTTTGGTACATCCGTGGCCGTCCCTACGGTTACTCGAAGTTCTTGGCGTCCCAGACCGGCATTCGACATCCGTCCAGCGCAAGAAGGTACTCGTTTATTTTTCGTCTTGAACAAGACTCACATGTGTATGTAGGTGCTCTATATGTCGCGCTCCGCTGGGCAGGCCTCAAATGGACGATGGGTCATCAACGAGGAAGCGGTTCTGGCCACCATCAAGTCCGTCCTCGAAGAGCGCAATTTGGGGGAAGAAATGGTCATATTCAATGCGGACTCATTCCATACTGTCGACGAGCTCTTTTCGTATGTCTCGCAAAACGCGCTCGCCATCGTCGGCCCACATGGCGGAGCAATGATAAACCACCGATGGTATGTTGCCCAGACACAGTCTTCTTCCGTTTTCTGACCAAAGAATAGGGCACAGAAAGACACCTTCATTCTCGAGTTCATGACCGAGAACCGGATTGCCATGATGATTCACGAGGAAGCGTCGTTGCTTTCGCAGACGTATGCCGCAATCGTGGTCCCGCCACCGAGGCACGACAGTTTCGACCTGGAGATCAACGTCCAGCATGTCGCGGACCTGTTGCGCAGGCACCTCGGCGTGAAGGGGGAGGATCCCTTGCGGAAAAGCTACCCTTGGAAAGTGCCAGAGTTGGACTAGAATGCACTTGGATGGACTTGAAATGCGCTATAATGGATGTCACCGTGATATAGCTGCTTAATTTGTACCAGATCGAATAATACCATGGCCGAATTGTCAGTTGTGTCGGACTCCGAGTCGATACTAAGTACTGTAGTTGATGTTGGGCAAGGGCCACCGTTTGAATTTAAAATTAAAATTTCAGTTCCAATGATCATTGAAGCGTGGAAGTCGCATGTTTACTCTCAGATCCCATGGTTTGTTATCGGTTGGTTGGCCGCCCTGTTTGGGAGCATAATCACTTTATTAATTTACCAAGGTCCAGTCCGAGTCTGACCATGTGACGGTGGATGAGTCATGCAGAGCTTTTTCCCGAGTCCTTGACCGTCATGTCAATTCCACAAGAACTGCTTGACCTCATCGTGCACTATATCCCGAACGACGCCGACCTCGACAACACGTTGAGAGCATGCACGTACACATTTCGCGGTCTTGCGGGACCAGCTCGTCTGCGTTTGCTTCGTTCTCTACAATTGATGCCTGTCGGTGCCAATGGAGGGATTCACATGGCAAACAAATGTCAGAGGCTGTTTAAACTGCTCGACTCGCCCAGGAATATGGGTGCCTTAATTCACGCTCTTCACATTGTTGAAAGCCCCTCAGACGAATTGCCATGGATTGTCAAAGCGTCCCGCACACTCTCCCTCATACTACCGTCTCTCGTCAATCTCCGGCACTTTTATCTGCGCTCCAAACTCCAGACTCTCCAATGGGAGTTGTTTTCACGCTCGTTCAAGGCTGCAATTGAAAAGATCGCTTCTCAGCTTGACACCCTGTCTTTACGCGGCGTGTTTATAAAACTCAGCGATACTGCCCATCGACAACAAATACTGGCGATTATCGCCAAGTCTCCCAAGCTGAGACGAGTGGTCCTCTGTTTTCCAGAGCCGTGGTATTACGAGGAGGCAGAGTTTCCTCTCTTATCTGAGCGTCAGGCAGGTGGCGGTCTAGAGTCGCTTGTTGTCGGTGGCCGCAGTATGCCAACCCAAGTGGTTTTCGGCCCACTCGACTTGACCTTTTTGCGGGTCCTCGCGGTACAGTCCCATTCGGAGTATTTGACACCGTTGGTCCAAGTCTGTGCTCGTGCAAAAATGCTCGAAGAGCTGTATATGTGGCCGGAAACACGTATTGTGGCTCTTGCTCCCTCGGTTTCCCGTTGAACTCACATATACGCCAGAGTATGGATTGCAGCTGGGGTCAATCGGTCTTTCTGCGTTCCCTCGTCTTCGTGTTCTCCACATCTGTGACAGGTGGGAACCCCTAAGTCTGCGCCAGGTCGTGAAAGAATGCTGCACAATACCGACTCTGCAGCACCTGTCGTTCGAATTCAGGCTGTACGTCTCCTCCATCCCCCGCCCATCAATGAGCGCGGACCAGATTGACGCATGGAACGCGCTTGGCGCAGTGGTTACCGCTCGTCCGTCTACCCTCGAAGATGTCCGTGTCACAATTCCCGTCTTGTATGCCCAGGATAAGCTATGGGCAGACAACTTCTTGGCGCAGCATGCTCTGGGGGATTTCATCGCTATAAGGGTGCGCGCCGACGAGGTAAGCGTGATGTTACAGTTGTTCTACTTATGGACCTGAATCTTGGGTAGAATCCACGAGATGACCCGAACTGGTGGGGATGAATTGACGGGGAGGTTGGACGATAATAGCTGTTGTTGGCACCTCAATTTAATCCTGCCATTAGCTGCCCTGCAGACGAGTATCCAACTCAATGTCAACTCGTGGTACCTCAAGCAATGTCCCAACATTTACTGTTCACTCCGTGACAGTGTTGGGCTCTCCGAGTCTGGCAGAGAACTTGAAATGGGGCACTAGAGGACCTAAAGACAATGAGGTCAGTACTTATTACCAGAGTTGATCACGTCAGTAAGAAAGGCAGACAACCGGGCGTAGGGAAACACAGT